>NC_064565.1:100851088-102051088 GCF_937001465.1 Orcinus orca | reverse complement strand
TGTAGATCCTAGGGCACCCAGCTTGTGAAGTGGCCAACTTTGAGTTTGTACTTGGCTGTCACACACCCACTGGGCACAAGTTGCCACCACACTGCTTTTGGAGGTGTCATCAGTCAATGAGGTGAAGTACAGCGAGGCCCTAGTTCCAGCACCGTGGACTATTGAACGGTCAAAGTGTATGCATTTTTAGGATTTGACGAATGAAAATAGCAGAGCTGTGCCAAACGAAACTGCAGGTATTTAATCTCTTCATATAGGGCAGGAGTGGAGCAACATCAGAGGACATTTGATGTTTCCCACCTGGGGTGCTATGTGATGATCCAGGGACTGGCATGGCTCCTGTGGGCCATTCATCAAAGCCATTTTAAAGCAGGGACTGCTTGGTGGGAACTGAGCTTCCCATCAGAAAGACATCTGGGAAATACTTCCTTGGACTAAGAATCTAAGAGAGGTGTATGCTTCTGTGTGGGCATCTCAAAAATACCTTAATGGCAGTCATCAAATCAAATTGAAGCAGGTATGAAACTGATATCAAGATGATTTAAAGATGACGGAAAACATTTCAACGGTTAAACTTGGGTAACTAGTGGGAAGAATTCAGTGTGAAGAAAGATCCGCCATGGAATCTCTAAAGAATGGGCTATATTCCTGACCAGGAACGGGGATATAAGAAACCAAGTTGGTTACGCTGTACAGAGACGTGAACTGCAAAATGGGGAAGTCCAACAGGAACATGCCAAATCACTGCAAAGGAATTCAAAGGAATGGCATGGGTTTGTTGGAAATGTGTTGGGAATGAGATAGAAAAACCCACATTCAATAAGAAACGGGAATACCTAGACATGTATTAACTCGTATATATATTGAATGCTTACTCACTAGCATTCCCACCAATGGGGCGTTATGCTACTTGCTGTCTTATGGCCACAAAGACATATCTTCTGCTCTCAAGAAGTCTACAATCCAAAGATGATATTTAAAGCACAGGTTTTTTTCCCCCCAAAGCTTTTCAAGTGTGTGAAGAAGAAAGTGAGAGCCATGAGCATGTATCTCTTTTTTAAAAAATTTAAAAGAATCCTATGGATAAATTCCGTTCTGTTACC
This sequence comes from Orcinus orca, assembly GCF_937001465.1. Classification (NCBI taxonomy): domain Eukaryota; kingdom Metazoa; phylum Chordata; class Mammalia; order Artiodactyla; family Delphinidae; genus Orcinus; species Orcinus orca. The sequence goes on along the minus strand of NC_064565.1, from coordinate 102,049,985 downwards.
TGCCTTTACTTAACTGCATTGTGTCTGTATTTACATGTCAATACATAAATCTCTTTAAAGGATAAGATATCTTCACTCTGAGCTTCATAAAAAGTTTGAAAAACATTCCCATGATCAGAAAGTAGAAAGTCAAGCTTATTCACTCTATCTCTCCCTTCATCTTTGATCTCACTGGTCTCCTTGCTATTTCTCTAATATGCAAACACCTGAGGGCCTTTGCTCTTTGCATTTCTCTCTGCCTAGAACGCTCTTCCCTTAGGTGTCTGCTTGGTTGAAGCCCTCACCTCTTGCAGTTCTTAGCTTAAATCACACCATCTCAGTGAGGCCTCCACTGAGCCCCCTACTTAACAGAGCCACCTGCCTCCTGGCCTCGGACTGCTGCCCACAGGCTGGCTGTACTCTCAACCTTTTACCCTGTTTCATGTTTTGTGTTCACAGCCCTTATTCCCTTCTAACACATTATAATACATATTTGCTTTTTTACTTTTATTTTATTTTTAATTGCAGTATAGTTCATTTACAATGTTGTATTTGTTTCTGATATACAGAAAAGTGATTCTTTTAAAAATTCTTTTCCATTATAGGTTATTACAAGGTATTTAATATAGTTCCTGGTGCTATACAGTAGGACCATGTTGTTTATCTATTTTATATATAGTAATATTTTTTATATTTATTTTTGTCTCCCCAATGCCTTTCCACTAGAATAAAGTTCCATAAGGGCAGGAATCTTTTTTTATTTTCTCCCATCTTGAGCACCTCTCCAGTGTCTGGCACTTAGCAGATGCTCAGAAATACTTGTTGAGTGAATATATGAAGGAGGATTATCTCACACACACACACACACACACACACACACACACACACACACACACAGACACACACACAGACACACACACACACACACACACACACACACACACACACACACACACACACACCCCTCCACAGCAGCAGTATCTTGAAGTGGTTTTAGAAATTTGTGGATATCAATGGATGTAATCTTTTTTGTTTGGGGCAACCAGTCATAAGGTGAGAGTGGGGTTTAAATACCATTTTGTTAGCTATAACCATAACAGAATGAATTTGTCATTTTACAGAAACTAAGAATACACGTTATTAAAAAGTAAGTTACTATACACCTTCTTGCTTTCTTTGGCTATAGATCCTTGGCTACAGATCCGGCATCCTTAGGGTGCTATCTTGACCAAGAGAGACGGGTGAGAGAGTGTGGGTGGACTAGTACAGACCCAGTTACAGAAAGCTGACAGGCATGTCAGGAGCATCGCTTGAGTAGTAAAAGAGTAGAACCCCTTCCCCCTCCACTGCATTCATTCACTGAACTAGTATCTTCCAAGATTCTCTTTAAGCAACTAATTTCTTCCCAAATAGAGACACTGGGATGGAAATAAAGCCCATTAGTTAGTAAACATGTTATTATCCATATACAGAAATATATGTATGTCTTTCTGTCTGCAAGTGTCTTTCTGTCTATGAGAGTTTTGCACAGTCTTTAAGTCTCTGACTTGAGGGGAAAATACTCTCTTTGTAACTAATTCTGCTGCTTTTTCCTACCTTGTCAAAGTCATCAAAGCAAGGTCTTTAATGCTTGAATCTCTCTGAAGTGCCTTGTAATGAGCTTATTGTTAGGGCAAAGGTAACTTGACATTCCCATTTCTAATCGATAGCCAGCTTTTAAAGCATTGTTAGTTTTGAGTGGCTCTAACTGGATCTCCAAATGTGTTCTGCACTGATCAGAGGCTTGAAAGACAGGCATGCTTCTTTCATTTCAGCATTTGGGTGAAATTTGGTGGAGTTGCTAACCTCTTCAAAAAATCAACAGTAGGAGTCAGAATGATCCCAACCAGTTGGGGAAATGGTTAGTCAAAGACAGTATGAATTTTTAAAGCCCAAGATGAAGATAATAAGAGTTTCCTAGATTTAGAGAGAAAATGAGTGAGTTGAACAGAGGTCAGCAACCCAGCATGCTGTGCTAGGAATCACTCACCAAGAAACTGGATTATTATGGAGTCAGACAGGCCTGGATTCCAACTCCAACTCCTCCAGCCTCCTCACTTAGAAGCTCTGAACCTCAGTTCCTCATTCATAAAATGAAGATGGTTGTGTAAACTTCATAAGGTTTTTGTGAAGGTTACATCAGATAATATTAGGGCTTCTCCCCTCTACTAGATCGTCCAACTTGGCGCTTCATGATTACGATGCCAGCATCTTTGCTTGGGCCACTGTCCTTTCCTGAGTATCCTCTTCATTTCTTCCAGTCATTCCTTTCCCTCCTTCAAAACATCTCTTCCAAGAGGTCTAACCCCATGCTAATTGTTCCTTAATTCCATATTCTTCTAGATCAAGTTCATCTTATCTATTAACCTATCTAGTTTAGAATGCATTATTCTGTACTCATTTATGAATGGCATTCGTGGCTTTGTAACTGCCTTTTATTTTCATGATTTGAGGTTAGATAGTAAATACCTTGAAGACAACTATGTCTTCTACTTTTCTGTTTGCATTTTTCATCCTTTTGTGCCTATTACACTAGCATGCACAATGTAGATACTTCCCTAATAGAAAGAAGTAGGGCCTCTTAATCCCCACCACTGTCTTGGGTGCACATAGATGAGCATCCTGATGTATTTCCTGTGGACGAGTAATAAGAATCACAGAACTGCTACCGCCAGTGAACTGTCCAGAGGATGAAAATGAATTATACATAAGATTTGTATTTTACGGCTTGTATTTTTAACCCTCTTAACAACCCTACGAGGTAGGTGATATTAATTTTCACTTTATAGATGAGAGAACTAAAATTCAGAAAAGTCAAGTGACTTGCTCAAGGCCACACAGGTAAAAGATATCAAAGAGAGTTTTCAGACACAGATCTGCCAACTCCAGGCCTTAGTGCTCTTTCTACTGAGCCAGGGCTGCTGCGCACTGAATCAGTGGAGGATATTTGACTAACTGCATTCCTGAAACTTGTCTGGTTGTGGCTTAGCACTTGTGGATTTAGAGCAGGATAGATCTGGTCAAGAAGCAGGATCAGGAGAAAAAAGACTAGTTGATTATAGAAGTGTGGACCTACACTCTGTGTGTGTGTGTGTGTGTGTGTGTGTGTGTATCGCTATTAGTACAGTGTATTTGTACTATGGTGTTAAATTCAAGACTGACTAAAAATGCCAACATGGTAATCTACTAAACAGATGTTTAAATTATCAGGTTCTAATGGTGTATTTTCCTCCCTCCCTTTCCTTCCAAACTATTTTCCCAGCTTTTACTCTTGTAAGCAAAAAATCATATTATCCAAAGAAATAGATTTTACTTTGTTTTCTTCAAAATAGAGATGGTTGAGGGGTAGAAGAGATCCAAAGTTGAGAGAAGAAAAGTGATTTTACCAACAGGCCCAGGACTCAGATGTGAGGTGCCCTGATAAGGCTCTATTGCTGCTGCTCAGACCCCAGGCCATTGGTGCGTCCAGAATGGGACACCTCGGTTCTCCAATTTTACTGCAGGCAAAAGCCTGGCAGTGACCAGAAAAAGAGCCAGGCTTTGTCTGAGAGGTCTAATGGATTGCGCCAACTCAGAAGCCATCCTACATCAGCTGAACAGCTAAGAACATAGGCAGCTAAGAAATGACCAAGGTCCTTAGGCCCCAAATTGGATTAAAAGTGCTCCAAGGTCATTGCTGTAGAAATTATGATGCTTCCAATCTCTGTCGTCCTCTCCCCGCTCCTCCACTGAAGGAGATCGGACTGAAGCCGACCTAAATTTGAGGTTCAGATCTTGAATGGCCATTGTGTCCTGAGAAAAGATTATAGGTTTGGAGCAAAAACGCTCTGGGTTCAAGTCTTGACTGTGGGGCCACAGGCAGATTACTTTACTTCTAGAGCTGTAGAGTTGTATACTGGCAAGATGAGGATAATTGCTGTGCACAGAGGGTTATTCTGAAGGTTTTCACTAGGTGCTTAAAGCACCTGTCATAGACAAAGGACTAAATAAATGTCAGCCCCCCATCTGCTTCTCCCAGGACACACCCTGGTCACTGCTGCTAAGTTGCTAGGCCGAGGAGGGTCTAGACCTGATGGAGCACAATCTAAACCAACAAGGTTGCCCTGCTGTGGAAGCAGCCCTGATGCCGAGCTATATCTGCACTGTATACGTAATTCCTATTTGACACTGATCAGATCTTTACCAGAGATTTGTATTCGACAGGATCACAGCTTAAGAGAAGAAATGAGAGGAAGAATGGTAAAGTTAATAAATGGTTATAAGGTAGAACCTCTGAGGGAAGCTGGAAGAAATGTCTTTCATTGGAGAAAAGAAGATTGAAAGTGGATTTAACAACTCTTCAAGACCATGCATACTGGATAATAAGCAGGATAATGGCCCTAATCTCTATGGCCAGAAAAAGAGGAAAGGAGTTGAATTAGCATTTGAGACGAGGAAGAAAGAAAGATTGAATTTAAAGCAAAACTTCTCTAAAAAGTTATTATGAAACACCGGGATAGGTGACCATGGGAGCCTATGGGATTTTCTTTTTCGGACCTCTGAAAAACAGAGCCTTATTTGTCTGGATTGGGAGAGGTACTGACCTGGCTGAGTAGTGTGCCCCAGAAATCTGAGCAGGAGAGAGGGAGGGGGTGGGGAATATTGCAGGGATCGTTCTTGAACCCCGAGAAACATACATTAAGGCACTTTGGAAGCTTTCAAGGAAAAGAAGCAATGTTACAGTAATCTGTGACTGGGAGACACAGAATCTGAATGCAAATATAAGAACGGACATGCGGTGTGGGGAGGAAGTACAGGCAAAGAGAAGTAAAGGAAACGAGCCATTTTGTTTCCAAGTGACAGACATCCGTCCACCCTGGTGGAGCCGTCCTAAATTCCCTTCTGTGGGCCTCAGTTTCCTTTTCTGCAATATGAAGTGCTTGGATTAAGCACTCACTTTTGAGTCCCTTCCAATTCTGAATTTGTGTTCATAAAATCGATCCAGAGAAAATGTGAGTACATCTGTGAAAATCTACCAGTGTCCAAACCCCAGGCTGTACTGGATGGCTGAGTGCTGCCCAGTGAGGGCCCGGGCTCTGGGGTCAGTTGGTGTGGGGGATGGGGTGAATCCCTCAGCCAGGAGCAAGTTGCTTTTCTTCTCTGAACTGCACAATCTTCAAAATTTCAAAATGCGGATGATAACAGCTCATTTGGAGTTGTAAGTTTAAATTAGATAATGCAAGTAGAATGCTTAGTATAATAATATCTAATAGCTTCCATATATCAGGCACATAAGCAGTACCTATTGTATTAATATTCTTGCAATGAGAATTTTTAAACCGTTTTATTTCTCACCCTTTTATTTCTATCTCTATTGAATTTGTAGAAAATACTGCAAACATATTACATAATTTGTGGTGGTGGTGTTTGTTTTTAACACACTTGTCTTTTCTTGTTTTAACAGAATGAATCCTAATTCATTCAGCTTTCCTGAATGTCATATTAAAATACACACACAACCCATGTTTACATCTCTGACTGCCACCACGCATTCTCTGCTCTTGTTCATTTGTGAAGTAGAATTAAGAGAGTTATTTAGCAGCTCCTGTGTCCTGCGGCTTTGAATCATTTTTTGCATCCTCAGCAAGCCCCGGCCCCTGCGATCTGTGCCTGCCCGTCTTCAACGTGGTCAGTCGGGGTTCTCCCGTATTCTGTTGATGTCACCATTTAGCCTCTCTTCTCTACACCTTGGCCTATTCCTTCGCAACTTCATCTTGCTCCTTTTAACAGTGTTTCCAATTCAACCCCCCCCCCGCCCCTTTACTCTTCATGAGGCTGAATGCCCCACTCCCAGCTTCAGACCGGACGGCCGTGGGATGTGCACCGGGTTGATACAGAATTTCAGCTCCAGCAAGCTGAGAGGGCGCGCCTCCTGGGCCAGGGTGGGGCACCAGGTTATGAGCGGCCTCCTGCCTTTTGGGTTTACTTCCCCGCAAGGGACACCGTAGGCGGCTATGCGGTCCGGCCACTGCCCCCCGCCCCTCGCGTCCGGCCGCGCCGTGGGTTGCGGTCTCTGTGGGGGTGGCAGCTCCTGGCGGGGCACCCCGGAGCCGCGGGGAGCCCAGAGGCGAGGCCAAGGCGGGGTGGGGCGCGTCCGGGCGGGGAGGGCAGACTCAGGCAGTGCAGGGGGCGCCAAGGGCAGCGGGCGGGCGGACGCACGGCGGAGGAGCAAGCGGGACGAGGGCTGGCTAGTGCCGCGGCCGCCCGCCCGAGGGGGAGGAGGCTGTGCTGCCCTTGCCGCAGGTTTGCTGTCGAGCGCACAGGAGGCAGGGACATGGGTAGGGTGCGGTCTGCGCGGGGCCCGAGCCCGGATCTCTTCCATTTCCCCTCTCACTCGGCCCCGGGCTGCGCCGCAGACGGCAGCAGCTCCCGCTCCGCCCCAGCCGCCTGACCGCCGGGCCGGGGTGCTAACCGCGGGGCCCGCCAGCCCGCCGTCCCGGACAGCCCAGCCCAGACCGGCGGCCCGCAGCCCCGCCGCCCGCCGCCCCCCGCCGTCGCCGCGTTGCCAAAACAAACGGGCCGGCCTATTTATTGGCGGCCGGCGAGCCGGGCAGCTCAGAGTCGAGGCGCCGAGGGGGACAGAGCGCCGCCACCAGCCAGGGCCCCGGGCCCCCGCCCTGCACCTGAGTCCCGCCGGCCCTGCGCCGCGCAGCCCATGGCGCCCCCACCTGGAGCCCCCCGGAGCCACCCGGACGCCTGAGCCCCCGCAGCGCTCCCGTCGACTCGCCCACCCATCAGCCCACCAGGCGTCCTCTCCCGCCGGTCTCCCGGGCTCCCCGGCCATGTCTCCTGCCCGGCTCCGGCCCCGACTGCGGTTCTGCCTGCTCCTGCTGCTGCTGCTGGTGCCGGCGGCGCGGGGCTGCGGGCCGGGCCGGGTGGTGGGCAGCCGCCGTCGGCCGCCGCGCAAGCTCGTGCCGCTCGCGTATAAGCAGTTCAGCCCCAACGTGCCCGAGAAGACCCTGGGCGCCAGCGGGCGTTACGAAGGCAAGATCGCGCGCAGCTCGGAGCGCTTCAAGGAGCTCACCCCCAACTACAATCCCGACATCATCTTCAAGGACGAGGAGAACACAGGCGCCGACCGCCTCATGACCCAGGTGAGCGCGAAACGCCCTCGCTGGGCGCCGCCGCCGAAGCACCGCCACCTGCCCGGCCCTACCCGCCCCCTGGCACCTTTCCTTGACTGGCTGGCACGCCCCCTGGCACCTGCCCTTCTCGCCGAGATGGGCCGGCCGGGGTCCCGGCGGAGTGTTAGCATTCCCCGAGCCCGCCGGAGGCTGTGAGAAGAGCTCCCCGCTGCCAAGAGCCACAGCCCAGCCGGTTGGCCGTGGCCCCTCTGCCCTGGAGTGCTGGCAGCTCAGGTCAGATGCGGCACCTGGAGGTACCTCTACCTGACTGCCTCCTGCGCCTCCGGGATGCACCAGTCCCTCCCGGCCTAATCTTCCGCACGGCTGCGCCCCTTTCATTTCGAGGCGATTTGGCACCCCTGAGGCGAAGAAGCTCCGGGCGCGGAGGGCCCCACTGGCCTTTCCTTCCCGTGCGCTCTCGGTTCTCAGCGCTGCCCCCTCCTGGAGCAGCGCCCCGGCGGGGTCTGGGTTTAAGGAACAGCGGGGAATATTAGAGCCAGGAGGTGGAGGTGGGGAAGGGAACTTGAAGGGCAAGCCCACGTGTCTGTCCCGAGAGCTGAGCGGCGCAGCTGCAGTTGAAGGGTGAGGTGCCAGGCCTCCGGGCTCTGAGACCTAACTTCGGGGGGGGGAGCGGGGGGTCCCTGGATTTTATGGCGGGGATGGATTGAAAGAGAGGGGCTGGGATGCCGGACAGCCCCACAGCAGGGCTAACTTTAGTCTCTGCGTGCTCGGAACAGGACCAGCACTCAACCCAAGCGCCTCGGGAAGGGGTGGGGGTGGGGGGGTGGAGAGCAAACTTTCTTCCCTGCTGCCGGGTTCGCAAGGGAAGACATCTCCGTCCCCTTCCTTAGTGGTCTCCCGGGGCTTCCACCGCAGGCAGGCGGCCTGCTTTCTAGGTGCTCTGGGAACGGCAGCTAGACCACGGCCCTCAGCATGCGCTCTGGCGCCGGGTCTGGCCGGCGGGTGTCGGGGCGAAGGTTGGCTGGTGGCCGGGCCGGGCCGGGCGCCGAGGAATGCAGATAAGGATCCGGGCCACGGGCTGGGCAATCATTGACAGCGCGTGCCCGGGCTCTGGACCCGAGGAGGGGAGGGGTGGTGGGGGATAGAGGGGCGGGGAGCAGGGGCCGCGGAGCGGACATAGGTGGGTGGCTAGAAGCCTGGCGGCAAGGAACACACGGAGCTCCCTCCCCGGGCCGTGAGCACCCCCAGCTAGATTGCATCCTGGGACGCATCTTGGGAGGACCGACAGGGCCTTGGGTTTTAGCCGCTGTTGGCTCCTGGGAGACCGAGTCCAAGGGTCTGTGGGGCCCGGGCTCTGAGGGGCGGGGGTAGTTCGAAACATGGGCTGCCTACACTTGGGAGTGCCTGGCACCTCAAAGTGAAGGACTGTGGAAAGGCCCCTCTCCCCCAGGCCCCACCCCCCAGTCAACTGCGGGGTCCCTTGGGCTCCAGGCACGAAAGGAGCCAGCACAGACGATGATCTCTGCGGTCCTTCCCCCAGGGCACAGCTCGACTCCCACTCCATGGGAGGCGGAGCATGAAGCCGGCTCCCTGAGATCACACGCTCAGTTTCTCGGGTCCCTTCCCAGACAGGGGCGGCGCAGAGGTGCTGAGGGCTCTCGACTCAGGGAGAACGTTGCCTGGGTTTATCAACCCGGAGCGCACCCCTTGCAGCGGGAGACCATCCGCATGGTCCTCCATCTGGGCAGGCCAGGCGCTGGCCTTTACACCAGCTTCTGGCTCCCGGGCTGCCGCCTCCCCTGAGCGGGTGCGGGCCGGTTTTGGATCGTGAGGGTCCCAGCAGGAATGCTCTGTGGCGCCGAGGGATCCAGGCAGGCTTGGGATTCCCCTCCAACATACCCCCAGGCTGCTGAGGCGCTTCGCACCTGCCGCGCCTGCTGCGCCCTGGCCGCTTCGGGGGCCTCAGCCCTGGGGCTACGGTGACACCTACTGGGCTCCTCGAGGCTTGCACGCCTAGCAGGCCGGCGGCTGGCAGTCAGCTCTGCTACCACCTTTATTCTCCAGGCAGCAGGCGGTCCCTGGTCCCTGGTCCCGCGGTGAGACCGAGGGACCCGGCGCTTAAAAGGTGGAGCCCTGTCTGTGGAGGGATCAGTAATCCCAGCAGGAGAGAGAGAGCTTAGAGAAAAGCCCCCAAGGGTGAGCGAATCGACGCGCCCTCCAGATTTGTGGCAACACCGCGCGGGCCAGGTCCCTGGGGCAGCTGATGCTAGACGGGAAGGAGCACTTTAGGACTCTCTGTTCCTAGGAGAGAGGGATAGAGCACCCTCCCCGGTTTCCCGACTCCAGCGAGTGCAGTGGGAGAGTGAGGGACGAGGCTGCGCCGTAACCTGCCTGCGGGCCAGCTCCTCCCCCTAACTCGGCTTCCTTTCCTCTCGCAGCGCTGCAAGGACCGCCTGAACTCGCTGGCCATCTCGGTGATGAACCAGTGGCCCGGGGTGAAGCTGCGGGTGACCGAGGGCTGGGATGAAGATGGTCACCACTCGGAGGAGTCGCTGCATTATGAAGGCCGCGCGGTGGACATCACCACGTCGGACCGCGACCGCAATAAGTACGGACTGCTGGCGCGCTTGGCAGTGGAGGCTGGCTTCGACTGGGTGTATTACGAGTCCAAGGCGCACGTGCATTGCTCCGTCAAGTCCGGTGAGCCGCTGCCGGGGGGCTGGGCCCGGGGCCGGGGCCGCAGGGCATGGACAGGCGGCGCTGGGCCCGCCAGGGCCAAGAAGGTGAAGAGACCCTCCCAGGGATGGAGGCGGGGACCCCGGGGAAGAGGACGTCTGCGGCGCTCCCCGCTGCTGCTCCTGACCACCTGCTCGACCCGTGCCTGATAGTGTCATGGCAGGAGCCTAGGGAGACAGGGCCCTGTCCCAGCGACGCTGGGTGCTGACTTGGCGGTCCACAGTCCAGAGCCTGCCGCAGGAGGTGCAAGACAGAGCAAGCTGGCCAGATGGAGGAAGCCAGGCTGACAGAGACGGCCTCCCCACCCAGTGTGGTGCAGAACGCTAGGGGGTGGGGTGGGACCAGGGGCCAGAGTGTGCCCAGACACCAGCGTGCCTGAGCGGGAGCCAGGAGCCCAGAGGTTCAGAACCCACGGCCCAGCTGCAGGTCAGGCCCTTTAAGGCACTGTGTACGCCCCTCTCAGGGGGCGCAGGCGTCCCCAGCCTCTCCTCCAGGGCCCTGAAGCTGGACATTTGGGGGCAAAGCCAGCCATGAGGGCAAGAATAAACAGAGTGGACTTAATAAAGTGGATTTTCCCAGATCGGCCGCCTTGTTGATCAGAATTGGCAGGCACTGGGGCCTCGTCCCCCCCCTCAAATCTTGTCAGCGTCCCTGTCACCTGCATTGAACCCAGTCATGGATGCTTCAAATGGTTCCTGTGTGACTGCCAGCGTGGTCCCCCCTCGCTGCAGGCTCAGCCCTCCATGCCGGCCCCATGCAGCTGTCACACTCACAGACCTGGCACACTGAGACCAGGCAGGCTTTTACTATTCCTGATCCCACCTGGGCTCACAGTGGTGACCCCACCCTGACCTTTCCCCTCAGCACTTCCCTGCCAACTGTGTCTGCTTCAAGTCACATCAACCCTTCACCTGCTAACGTCGGCCAGGTGCCAGCTCCTAGGGTGGCCACTTGCCTTCATAACTCCTAACCCCCAAACACTATTCTGCATCCCACCCACTGATGCCATGGTGTCCCGTCCCCGCACAAGGACCCAGCACATGAACTGAAGATGGTGATTTCACCCTTGCCACTGAGCCACACCCTGGCCTGGCCATTCACTCTGAGCTTCCCCAGGAGTCTGTATTCTCACCACTGACTGGTCCTCCTCTCCCTTGGAGTATAGACTCCAAGGGCCGGTTCTGGCACAGAACTTGGGGTGTCAGTCTGAGAGGGCAATTTTGGGAAGCATCTGAGCAATGGGTGAGAAATAATGGGACATCCAGATGCCAGAGGTGCTAAGCAACTTGCCTTCTCGACGAAGCTGCAGCTTCTGGGTGTCAAGTCACAGCTGACCACTGCTTGGCTCAGCTGACCTCTGGCCTCTCTGACTACTTCACAGCCTTGTCAGGATTGGGAGCAGATGGGGGGGCTTCACATGGGCTTCAGGAGGGCCCTTTCCCTCACACCCACTGGGTCTTGAAGCCTCAGTGTGCTCCTCTCATTGGCAAAGCATTAGGCTGGGGAGGAGGGCAGGAGGTCACACTGTGGGCTGGGGTGGATTCAAGGCTGCATGGAAAGTGGGGGGCAGGGGACAGGATATGGCGATGGGGGGCAGCCTGGGATCAAGAGGAACTCTGGCTGGACTGGGGAGGGATGCTGTGACCGGGAATCCAAGCTCCACAGCAGTAATGCCTTCATGTCCCTTCTTCCCACAGAGCACTCGGCCGCGGCCAAGACAGGCGGCTGCTTCCCTGCTGGAGCCCAGGTGCGCCTAGAGAGTGGGGCACGTGTGGCCTTGTCAGCCGTGAGGCCAGGAGACCGAGTGCTGGCCATGGGGGAGGATGGGAGCCCCACCTTCAGCGACGTACTCATTTTCCTCGATCGCGAACCAGACAGGCTGAGGGCCTTCCAGGTCATCGAGACCCAGGACCCCCCGCGCCGACTGGCACTCACACCCGCCCACCTGCTCTTCACGGCCAACAATCACACAGAGCCAGCCACCCACTTCCGGGCCACGTTTGCCAGCCAAGTGCAGCCCGGCCAGTATGTGCTGGTGGCGGGGGTCCCAGGCCTGCAGCCTGCCCGAGTGGCAGCCGTCTCCACACACGTGGCCCTTGGGGCCTACGCCCCATTAACGAGGCATGGGACACTGGTGGTGGAGGATGTGGTGGCCTCTTGCTTCGCGGCCGTGGCTGACCACCAGCTGGCTCAGTTGGCCTTTTGGCCCCTGCGACTGTTTCACAGCTTGGCGTGGGGCAGCTGGACCCCAGGGGAGGGTGTGCACTGGTACCCCCAGCTGCTCTACCGCCTGGGACGTCTCTTGCTGGAAGAGGGCAGCTTCCACTCACTGGGCATGGCTGGGGCAGGGAGCTGAAAGGATCCCTCTACTGCCCTCCCAGAACTGCCCAAATGGGTCCAAAGGCCTACCTGCCAGGAGGGCGCTGGCCCTGGAAGGGGCCTGAGCGGGGACACTGGTTTCTACCATCTCCTCCACCACAGGTGTACATCACTGAGACTTGGGCAATGCCAGCGTCCTCCACCCCCATCCTGGTGTAGTGACAAAGCTGCAAGCTGAGCTGGCAGTGGGGGGTGGCCTCTCTTTCTATCCTAGAGACCAGTGGGTCCCAACCCAGCCAGCTCTCACTATGATTTTTCATACTTGCCTCCCCCAATGCGGAAGGCTCATTCCATCCATCTTAGGCCCCTCTTAAGTGGGCTTGCACCTCAGTTGATGCTGCTAGATTCCCTGGGAGCCAGCAGGGAGCCGGCTGGACTCAATGCTGCCCAGAACTCAGAAGGCTGCAGGGTGGGGCAGCCAGCCTGGCCATCCTGAGGCATGACCTTCCTCTCTGGCCACGCTCCTCGGGACACAACCAGAGACTGTCGCTATCAGTGTACAGAGTTCCGTGTTCCGGCCAATGTGATCGTAGTGCCAGGACTGGGTGAGGGGCTGGATGTCCTTCCCACCCCTGCCCAGGCTCTGCATTCCCACTTCTGCTGAACCATGACCCCCCACCCCTCCTCCGGTCAGTCTCCCCCACCTTATTTATTGGCACCGAGGGGGAAGCCCATGGGAAAATTTTGGGGATGTTTTGGTCTTTTCTTCCTTTTGTAATAAAAATTATTTAAGTTGTTAGAGCCCTAGTGTCCAGGATGCCGAGTAGGGCCGATACACAGAGATCCCGGAGCCATGGGTGGGGCTGTCCAGGGCTGTGCTCACCTTCCTCCAAGGTCAAAACTTCCAGAGCTCCCACCCCCTCTGTGGGCCCTTTTCTCACCCAGTAGGTCTGCAAAGTCTCAACAGAGAGCTGTGCTCTGTGCCAGGCAAGGCCTTTCCATGCTGACTCGAAAGCTTACCCTAAACAGTTAGACCAGTCAAAGAACTGATGTAACTAGTCCATGGTCATTTCCCTCATCTAGAACCTGATTTAAGGTGCTTTCCCTGCTTATTCTGGTCTTTCTCAGGGCCTGGGTTTCTGATTTTTCACAGTGGATAATGAACCGTGGTATGAAAATATTCTGTAGAATTCACACCTGCCTTGTGGCCCATCCTGACTTCTTGGGTAAGTCAGGGGTCCCTAACCCAGCAGTTCTCAAACCTCAGAATCATCTGAGCAGCTTGTTTAAAAATGATTCCTGGTCCCACTTCCAGGATTCTGCTTTAATAGATCCAGATTGAGGCCCAGGAACTTATTTTTACAAATACCCCAAACACGGCAGATAGTCCATGGACCACACTTTGAGGAACATTGCTTAGTCTAAAGGACGCCAGTTTATTGCCAAGACAAGATGACCCCCTTCTTCCTTTTCTCTTGGTTTCTGTATCCCATGGCAGGTTTTTCTGTACTCATTATAGACCGTCTGAGACTCCCTGGTCCTTTGATACAGTTGTTAAATTTGCAGGAATATTGTGAGCCAGTTGAAATAGGGCATAGTGGGCATATTTACACCATAGAAATTGGCATATGCTACAAATTAGAGCTCCCCTGACCATGGAGGGCCAATTGTTAAAGGACACCCCTGCCCAGGTTCTATCCTCTGACAGAGACTCCTGTGTTGGAAGTGGGGGAGCATGACTGCCCAGACTCTTACCTTACCATCCACCCCCCCCATGAAGGAAAACTCCAGAGAAAACTTCATTGCCCTGGAGACTGTGTCATCTGGGAGGAATAGGCCCCCACAGACTAGAATGACAACTGCTATCATCTAATGAAGACTAACCATTGCCAGGCATTGTTCTAAGTGCTTTACATGTAGCACCCACTTCATTTTCATAGCAACCCTATGTGGTATATTCTGTAATCTTACCATTTTCCAGATGAGAACACAGAAGTATGGGGAGGTTAAGTAACTTGCCCAAGATTATGCAGCAAGTGACAGAAGCAGGATTTGAACTCATGCATCTTGCCCGCAGGTCCACTGTTCTTACCACAAGGCTTTTCCCTTGGTGAACTTGGGTCCTTTCCAGAAGGCACTCTTAGCATTTCAGGACCGGAAATCTGTTTCGTCAGACCACCTAGAGTGTACTACTCATCACCTTGTGGCAGACTCTCATGGACCAGGTTCATAGGGACCAGAACATCTATGAACTCATTTGCAGTGAGAAACAAAAGGTCGAGGTCAGGAGGCTCTTGTCCATTCATTTGCACATTCGTTCTTTTATAGAAATTTTGCATGGTTGGGCGAGAGGGTGGTGTGGGGTAGAGAGATCGAGACTCTCCCCTATGGGGGGCCTACCTGCCTCTCCTACAGGGCCTGGGGATACTTTGTCTTGCAGACACAGAGCCATTTGGTGTCCGTAGACCTTTCTGTTCTGTAAGAGTCTCCTCACGAAACACATTTATTCTTCAGACAGAGGTGGCTGCAAAGATTCAGAAAAACACTTTGAATTCAGACCCTCAAAAGACCAACCTTGGGGTAGAGGTGAGGCCCTGCAGTTTTTCTGGGAATAGTGGCCCAGAACTGCAGTGACAGTGCCAGCTGGACAAGAGAGACAGCCTGGAAAGTCATCCTCCACCTCTGCAGTGCGATGGCCTCAATCCCTCCCACCAGAACCCTGCTTGCTTATCCTTTGTACAATGCCGAGGCCCAGAGGAAGGTCAACCATACTGCCCAGGCCCGGGTAGCTACTGGCCCCATGCCTGCCTTTCCTCTCAGGCCTAAGCTCAGCCCCCAAGGCAGCTGCATCCACAATGGTCATTGTTTGGTCATCGTTTGCTGGACACCCTTGTGCCAGGCACTGTGTCAGAATGAGGGAAAGAGGCAGTCCCTGTACTCAGTGAACTCCCGGGTAGCAGGGAGCAACATGGGGAGACAAATGTCCACACCATATGTTAAGTGTTGTGGCTGACATCCTCACAGGGGCTATGAGAGTGCCATGGAGATCCTGGGAACTAGGAAGACTTCCTGGAGGTGAGGATGCTGCAGTAGAGCAAGGAGAAGTTTGCATGGCAGCTAAGTAAAGGAAGGGATCCAGGCTGAAGACATGGTAAATGCAAAGGCTTGGAAAGGGCTTCCCTGGAGGCGCAGTGGTTGAGAGTCCGCCTGCCGATGCAGGGGACACGGGTTCGTGCCCCGGTCTGGGAAGATCCCACATGCCGCGGAGCGGCTGGGCCCGTGGGCCATGGCCGCTGAGCCTGCGCGTCCGGAGCCTGTGCTCCGCAAAGGGAGAGGCCACAACAGTGAGAGGCCCGCGTACCGCAAAAAAAAAAAAAAGGCGTGGAAGAATCAGCATCAGGTCTGCATCTCAAAGCCATCTGGCGCAGGTGGGCATGGCGAAGCTGATGTAGAGAGCTGGCTGGAGTTAGACAACACAGATCCTTGTGTTCCCCAAATTTGGACTTTATCTCGGGGGCTTGGGGAGCACCCAGGAGGTTTGAAGTCTGGAAAAGCTTGCAACTAGATTGTTTCAGAAAGCTCCCCCAGCTGCACTGTGGAGCACAGACCAGAGAGGCAGCTGTGGAAGCAGGGAGTTCATTTGCTGGGCAGAGGTTGGTGACCTGGACTGAAGAGGTGACTGTGGGGTCAGAAAGAAGGTGACATTTAGGCAGCAGAATGACCAGGACTTGAAGCCAGTTCAGGTGAGCAATGAGGGCAAGGAAGGGGCGCACATCAACTTTGGGTTTTTAAACATGAGATCCAGCTGCCCCACGCCCTTGACCTTGGTCCTTCTCTGGCCTTAGTGTCCACACCTTCAAGGGAGATGTCCAGGGATTTCTTGCCCATATAAATATCCTCTCTTTTCATTGTCCAAGGCTGGTCTACCTGGGTTCAAGGGACCCTCCAGGCTCTGCTCTCTCTGCCTGCACCCCTACCCCCATCCCAGAAGGGCACGGGGAGGAGATTCAGAGTAGCCCCTGATATCTCAGTCCAGGCAAGGTGCAAGACCATGCTGAGGGACTTCCCTGGTGGCCCAATGGCTAAGACTCCACGCTCCCAATGCAGGGGTTCCGGGTTTGATCCCTGGTCAGGGAAATAGATCCCTCATGCCCAACTAAGAGTTCGCACTCCACAACTAAAGATCCCCTATACCACAACTAAAAGATCCCGCATGCCGCAACTAAGACCCAGTGCAGCCAAAGAAACACTAAAAAAAAAAATAGAAGACCATGCTGAAGTGTCAGGTGCCTGGGGAGACCTGGCTTGTGGGAGTCCAGGAGACAAAGTAGGGGAGCCTCCTGGCTCTAAAGCTGCCTGGGCAGACTGCCCACAGCACGGGGACCGCTGCACCTGCCTTCCCAACTAGTCTGTGCGAGGCCTCTCCTCAGGTACCCGTCCCCAAGCTGTCCTTGCAGCCTCCCCTCTCGTTTGGAAAGACCCCATCACCGCTGGGCATGGCTCTACCGAAGCCCTGTGACTCGTACTCACCCCTCTCCCCCAGCTCCCGCCCAAAGGGGCTGCCTGTGGAGTGGCTTCTGACAGTGAGAAGGGAAGGGAAGGGGAAGGGCTGAACCAACGCAACAATCCTTTAGGCAGCCAGGCCTGCTGTTAGCACCTGCAGCCCCAGGATGGGAACCGGAAACAGGTGACCCTCCATTAAAAATCTTAGTAAAACGCCCCTTCAGGAGATGCAACTAGAAAAGACAACTCTCCTGGCTTGGCGCCAGGAAGTCTGTTTAGGAGAAAGCCTCACACTGAGGTCGTGTGGGGCATGCAAAACGTCTGGATTTCAGGCCCCCCAACCTTGACTGCCCAGCCTAGAGCCCTTGTGCAGTATATAACTCGTACAACCTTAAACTCTGGCCCCGATGGGCCTGGGCCTCTGCCAGGCTCAGGCAGATTTTGCAGGTGGTGAAAATTTGGAGAGAATTTCCCTACAGTGTCACACGGGAGGAAGTGGGGAGAGATGACGAGGGATGGGGATGGGATGTACAGTGTCTGGGCACTGCCTGGAAGTGGTTTGGGGCTGGGTATGCGTGACTTGGGCAAGGGTAGGTGGATGGATGTTTGGGAGCGGATACGTGGAGGAGAACGTAGGCCATGCTCAAGGACCGGGAGCCAGTGCGACTGGGAGCCAGTGCAACCGGGGCTCGAAGGTGCCAGGAGGGGAAATGGAAGTAGGGGAGGAGAAACGCTTCACTCCATAAAAGGGGCAGAGGTGAGGGCCTGGTGGGAAGTGCTGGAGCAGGAAACACCCCAAAGAAGGAACGGAGGCCCTCAGTGGGGAGCACAGGCCCTGCTCCCCACCTCAGATGGTGTCCCTGCTGCAGGAAAACTTCTGGCAGGTGTTGGCGGTGGCCGCTCTCCCAACCCATGCCCTCTGTCCCCTGGGTGGAGCGCGCCTTCCGGAGCTCGGGCCCACATCCCACACCCCAGCCTTGTTCTCAAAGCCTCTTTGTTCCACTGGCCGAGCTGTGGCCAGCCCGGATCTGATAAGACCAGGTAGGGCAGATAGCAGCCCCACCTTGCAAGCCTGTGCTGCCTCAAGCCACACCCAGGCTGCTTTGCACGCACAGGGATAGACGTAGGGGGCTTCCCACCCAGGTAGGGGTTGGGGAGCCTCAATCTCTGGGCTGGCACTCCCTGAAGTCCGTGTAAGACCCCTCTCATGTGCATGGGGAAGCAGGATAAGGCAATTACCCCCCCCCCATTTCAGAGGTAAATAAACTAAGTCTCCAAGAGGGAAAATGACTTGTCCACAGATATTTCTTCCACAATCAGGAGCATCAACTGCTGGGTCTGCTATTTACATAAAATCCTTTTAAAATCCTAACATCCTGTGAAGTGAGATTATTTTCAATTCCTACTTTGCAGAGAAGAAACTGAGGCCCAGAGAGGTGAAGTCACTTTCCCAACGTCACACAGTAGCAGAGTCCAGACCAGAACTCAGGTCCCCTGCAGCGGCAAACTGAGGAAGGTGGGAACTCATGAGGAATGGGACGAATGCACTCCCAGCCTCCACCTAAAGATCTGATAGGGCTGGGGTGGCTAAGAACCTTCCAGGAAGGTGGTCCTGGAAAAACGATGTTCTCGATGCTGTGAGAGGATCTCATTTTGATGGGAGTGGCGATGGTTAAAATATGTCTGTAAATTATTTGACACTGCTCTCCCCTTGAATCTGGCCTGAGACTAAGTCAGAAAAAGCCATGTAGCTTCTGCCTGGTTCTACCCTGAGCTTGCTAAGCTGAAAAGGTTATGGATAGTGTAAGGTCGGATCTTAACAAACGGCACCGGGAAACAGAGGAAAGCTTCAAGTGAGCTTTATTAGGGAGCGCTCCCGGGTGAGGTTCACTGGTCTGAGAGAAAGGGGCCAGAGAATTCGCACCCGGGCGAGGGTTGGGCAGGATTTTATAGGGGAAGAAGGGAAAGGGGTGTGGTGAATCTGGGAGGGCGCAGGGTATTCCTTATTTGGTGGTCTTTTCTCGTATCCTGGGGGACCATTAGTCCCGCCCCTCGAAAGGCGGGAAGGCTGGGCTGGGTTCAAAGTCCCCAGGTCAGTTCCTGGAACTGGGTGGTCCGGAATGTCTCCAGGGCAGTTTCTGGAACTGGGTGGTCCAGAGAATTTCGGTCTGATGCAACCTGTGAATCTGATTGTGTTCCCCTGCCTCGGGCCAGTTGGCCTTACAGATAGGTGTCCCTAGCCATAGCCTAACTGAGCTTCCAGCCAACAGCCAGCATCAACCATCAGCTGTGTGAGTGCACCATCTTGGAGGTCCAGTCCAGTGGAGCCTTCAGGAGGCTGCAGCCCTGGCCAACATCTGACTGTAACTGTATGACACAGTCCAAGTAAGAACTGCCTGGTCAAGCCCTTCTTGATTCCTGACCCACAAAATCATAAGTAAAATAAAATGGTTGTTTGAAATCTCGATGTTATTTCTTACACTGCCATGGTAACCAGAACAAAGGGCAAAGAGGGAATGGGATTTGATGAAGACATCTCCTGAGGCTCTCCAGAAGCCTTTAATATACTTTTACACAAAAGCTGTTTTAAAATGGAGTTTGCATGAGGCTGGAGGAGGTGTGGTGCTTCTTCATCTTCTAAAGGGGCAGTGTGTAGAAGACACACTGACTTGGAATAGACTCGGGGCAGAGAGAGACAAAGGGGAGGGCTGGAAAAGCACATCTCTCCACACTCGATTGAAAGAATGCTATGTATCTACTCTGGTAGCAGGATATCTGGTGATAGCAAACTCTTGGAGTAGTGAAGAGCCTTCTGGAAGGAAGGAAGTTCCTGGATCTGGGCTAGTGGGTAGCAAGGAGTTGTACATTGCCAAGAAACGAATGCTACTAGAGATTTAAAAAACCCAAGTGTTATATGTTGAAGAAAGTGCTCAAAGTTTGGGGCCAGACCTGAGAAAGGGGCTGGACATTCCCATAGACAGTTGCTGGCCACGTTTTCTCAGAGTGCCCCTGTAAGCCGAAAGCTGCCGGGCCTTGACAAAAGGTCCATGAAAATGAACTGAGAAGTACCCTGTTACCCTCATAAACTCCAGGTGTGTCTGCATCTGGCTTCTGCGCACACCTCTGAATGCCCAACTTAAGAAAACTCAGGGGAATTCCCTGGCAGTCCAGTGGTTAGAACTCTGCGCTTTCACTGCTGAGGACCCAGGTTTGATCCCTGGTCAGGGAACTAAGATCTCACAAGCCACATGGTGCGGCCAAAAAGAAAGAAAGAAAAAGAAAGAAAGAAAGAGGAGACCTTCAAGATGGAGGAAGAGTAAGACGTGGAGATCACCTTCCTCCTCACAAATATATCAGAAATACATCTATGTGTGGAACAACTCCTACAGAACACCTACTGAACGCTGGCAGAAGACCTCAGACTTTCCAAAAGTGTCTTGATGCTCCAGCTGGGTGTCAGGCCTGTGCCTCTGAGGTGGGAGAGCCAAGTTCAGGACATTGGTCCACCAGAGACCTCCCGGCTCCATGTAATATCAAACGGCGAAAGCTCTCCCAGAGATCTCCATCTCAATGCTAAGACCAAGCTCCACTCAATGACCAGCAAGCTACAGTGCTGGATACCCTATGCCAAACAACTAGCAAGACAGGAATACAAGCCCACCCATTAGCAGAGAGGCTGCCTAAAATCATAATACAGTCACAGACACCCCAAAACACACCACCGGATGTGGTCTTCCCCACCAGAAAGACAAGATCCAGCCTCATCCACCAGAAAACAGGCACCAGTCCCCTCCACCAGGAAGCCTACACAGCCCACTGAACCAACCTTACCCACTGGGGGGCAGACACCAAAAACAACAGGAACTATGAACCTACAGCCTGCGAAAAGGAGACCCCAAACACAGTAAGTTAAGCAAAATTAGAAGACAGAGAAACACACAGCAGGTGAAGGAGCAAGGTAAAAACCCACCAGACCAAACAAATGAAGAGGAAATAGGCAGTCTACCTGAAAAAGAATTCAGAGTAATGATAATAAAGATGACCCCAAATCTTGGAAATAGAATGGAGAAAATATAAGAAATGTTTAACAAGGACTTAGAAGAACTAAAGAGCAAACAAACAAGGATGAAAAACACAATAAATGAAATTTAAAATTCTCTAGAAGGAATCAATAGCAGTATAACTGAGGCAGAAGAACGGATAAGTGACCTGGAAGATAAAATAGTGGAAATAATTACTTCAGAGCAGAATAAAGAAAACAGAATGAAAAGAATTGAGGACTGTCTCAGAGACCTCTGAGACAACATTAAATGCACCAACATTTGAATTATAGGGGTCCCAGAAGAAGAAGAGAAAAAGAAAGGGACTGAGAAAATATTTGAGGAGATCATAGTTGAAAATTTCCCTAATATAGGAAAGGAAATAGTTAATCAAGTCCAGGAAGCGCAGAGAGTCCCATACAGGATAAATCCAAGGAGAAACATGCCAAGACACATATTAATCAAACTATCAAAAATTAAACACAAAGAAAAAATATTAAAAGCAGCAAGGGAAAAACAACAGATAACATACAAGGGAATCCCCATAAGGTTAACAGCTGATCTTTCAGCAGAAATTCTGCAAGCCAGAAGGAAGTGGCAGAACATAATTAAAGTGATGAAAGGGAGGGCTTCCCTGGTGGCACAGTGGTTAAGTATCCGCCTGCAAATGCAGGGGACACGGGTTCGAGCTCTGGTCCAGGAAGATCCCACATGAGGCCGAGCAACTAAGCCCGTGTGACACAACTACTGAGCCTGTGCTATAGAGCCTGTGAGCCACAACTACTGAAGCCCACACACCTAGAGCCCATGCTCCGCAACAAGAGGAGCCACCGCAATGAGAAACCCACGCACCACAACAAAGAGTGGCCCCCGCTCACCGCGACTAGAGGAAGCACAGCACAGCAATGAAGACCCAACGCAGCCTAAAATAAATAAAATTTTTAAAAAATGATGAAAGGGAAACACCTACAACCAAGATCACTCTACCCAGCAAGGATCTCTTTCAGGTTTGATGGAGAAATTAAAACCTTTACAGACAAGCAAAAGCTAAGAGAATTCAGCACCACCAAACCACCTTTACAACAAATGCTAAAGGAACTTCTCTAGGCAAGAAACACAAGAGAAGGAAAAGACCTACAATAACAAACCCAAAACAATAAAGAAAATGGTAATAGGAACATACATATTGATAATTACCTTAAATGTAAATGGATTAAATGCTCCAACCAAAAGACATAGACTTTCTGAATGGATACAAAAACAAAACCCATATATATGTTGTCTACAAGAGACCCACTTCAGACCTAGGGACACATACAGACTGAAAGTGAGGGGATAGAAAAAGATATTCCATGCAAATGGAAATCAAAAGAAAGCTGGAGTAGCAATTCTCATGTCAGACAAAACAGACTTTAAAATAAAGACTATTACAAGAGCCGAGGACAGTATATAATGATCAAGGGATCAATCCAAGAAGAAGATATAACAATTGTAAATATTTATGCACCCAACATAGGAGCACCTCAATACATAAGGCAAATGCTAACAGCCATAAAAGGGGAAAACGACAGTAACACAATCATAGTAGGGGACTTTAACACCCCATTTCCACCAATGGACAGATCATCCAAAATGAAAATAAATAAGGAAACACAAGCTTTAAATGATACATTAAACAAGATGGACTTAATTGATATTTATAAGACATTCCATCCAAAAACAACAGAATACACTTTCTTCCCAAGTGCTCATGGAACATTCTCCAGGAGTCATCATATCTTGGGTCACAAATCAAGCCATGGTTAATTTAAGAAAATTGAAATCGTACCAAGTATCTTTTCCGACCACAACGCTACGAGACTAGATATCAATTACAGGAAAAAATCTGTAAAAAATACAAACACATGGAGGCTAAACAATACACTACTCAATAACCAAGAGATCACCAAAGAAATCAAAGAGGAAATCAAAAAATACCTAGAAAAAATTGACAATGAAAACACAACGACCCAAAACCTATGGGATGCAGCAAAAGCAGTTCTAAGAGTGAAGTTTATAGCTATACAATCCTACCTCAAGAAACAAGAAACATCTCAAATAAACAACCTAACCTTACACCTAAAGCAATTAGAGAAAGAAGAACAAAAAACCCCCAAAGTTAGCAGAAGGAAAGAAATCATAAAGATCAGATCACAAATAAATGAAAAAAATATCAAGGAAACAGTAGCAAAGATCAATAAAACTAAAAGCTGGTTCTTTAAGAAGATAAAAAAAAATTGATAAACCATTAGCCAGGCTCATCAAGAAAAAATGGGAGAAGACTCAAATCAATAGAATTAGAAATGAAAAAGAAGTAACAACTGACATTGCAGAAATACAAAGGATCATGAGAGATTACTACAAGCAACTATATGGCAATAAAATGGACAATCTGGAAGAAATGGACAAATTCTTAGAAAAGCACCACCTTCCAAGACTGAACCAGGAAGAAATAGAAAATATAAACAGACCAATCACAAGCACTGAAATTGAGACCGTGATTAAAAATCTTCCAACAAACAAAAGCCCAGGACCAGATGGCTTCACAGGTGAATTCTATCAAACATTTAGAGAAGAGTTAACACCTATCCTTCTCAAACTCTTCCAAAATATAGCAGAGGGAGGAACACTCCCAAGCTCATTCTATGAGACCACCATCACCCTGATACCAAAACCAGACAAAGGTGTCACAAATAAAGAAAACTATAGGCTAATATCACTGATGAACATAGATGCAAAAATCCTCAACAAAATACTAGCAAACAGAATCCAACAGCACATTAAAAGGATCATACACCATGATCAAGTGGGGTATATCCCAGGAATGCAAGAATTCTTCAATATACACAAATCAATCAATGTGATACACCATATTAACCAATTGAAGGAGAAAAACTATATGATCATCTCAATAGATGCAGAAAAAGCTTTTGACAAAATTCAACACCCATTTATGATAAAAACCCTCCAGAAAGTAGGCATAGAGGGAACTTACCTCAACATAATAAAGGCCATACTAACAAACCCACAGCCAACATCATTCTCAGTGGTGAAAAGCTGAAACCATTTCCACTAAGATCAAGAACAAGACAAGGTTGCCCACTCTCACCACTATTATTCAACATAGTTTTGGAAGTTTCAGCCATGGCAATCAGAGAAGAAAAAGAAACAAAAGGAATCCAAATCAGAAAAGAAGAAGTAAAGCTGTCACTGTTTGCAGATGACATGATACTATCCATAGAGAATCCTAAAGACTCTACCAGAAAACTACTAGAGCTAAACAATGAATTTGGTAAAGTATCAGGATACAAAATTAATGCACAGAAATATCTTGCATTCCTATATACTAATGATGAAAAATCTGAAAGAGAAATTAAAGAAACACTCCCATTTACCATTGCAACAAAAAGAATACAATACCTAGGAAAAAACCTACCTAAGAAGACAAAAGTGCTGTATGCAGAAAACTATAAGACACTGAAGAAAGAAATTAAAGATGATACAAATAGATGGAGAGATATACCATGTTCTTGGATTGGAAGAATCAACATTGTGAAAATGACTATACTACCCAGAGCAATCTACAGAGTCAATGCAATCCCTATCAAACTACTAACAGCATTTTTCAAAGAAGTAGAACAAAAAATTTCACAATTTGTATGGAAACACAAAAGACCCCGAATAGCCAAAGCAATCTTGAGAAAGAAAAGCAGAGCTGGATGAATCAGGCTCCCTGACTTCAGACTATATTACAAAGCTACAGTAATCAAGACAGTGTGGTACTGGCACAAAAACAGAAATATAGATCAATAGAACAGGATAGAAAGCCCAGAGATAAACCCATGCACTTATGGTCACCTTATTTTTGATAAAGGAGGCAAGAATATACAATGGAGAAAAGACAGCCTCTTCAATAAGTGGTACTGGGAAAACAGGAGAGCTACATGTAAAAGAATGAAATTAGAACGCTCCCTAACACCATACACAAAAATAAACTCAAAATGGATTAGAGACCTAAATGTAAGGCCAGACACTATAAAACTCTTAGAGGAAAACAGGCAGAACACTCTATGACATAAATCACAGCAAGATCCTTTTTGACCCACCTCCTAGAGAAAAGGAAATAGAAACAAAAGTAAACAAATGGGAGCTAATGAAACTTCAAAGCTTTTGCAAAGCAAAGGAAACCATAAACAAGACCAAAAGACAACCCTCAGAATGGGAGAAAATATTTGCAAATGAAGCAACTGACAAAGGATTAATCTCCAAAATTTACAAGCAGCTCATACAGCTCAATATCAAAAAACAAACAACCCAATCCAAAAATGGGCAGAAGACCTAAATAGACATTTCTCCAAAGAAGATATACAGATTGCCAACAAACACATGAAAGAATGCTCAACATCACTAATCATTAGAGAAATGCAAATCAAAACTACAATGAGGTATCACCTCACACCAGTCAGAATGGCCATCATCAAAAAAACTACAAACAATAAATGCTGGAGAGGGTGTGGAGAAAAGGGAACCCTCTTGCACTGTTGGTGGGAATGTAAATTGATACAGCCACTATGGAGAACAGTATGGAGGTTCCTTAAAAAACCCAGCAATCCCACTACTGGGCATATACCCTGAGAAAACCATAATTCAAAAAGAGTCATGTACCATAATGTTCATTGCAGCTCTATTTACAATAGCCAGGACTTGGAAGCAACCTAAGTGTCCATTGACAGATGAATGGGTAAAGAAGACGTGGCACATATATACAATGGAATATTACTCAGCCATAAAAGGAAACGAAATTGAGTTATTTGCAGTGAGGTGGATGAACCTAAAGTCTGTCATACAGAGTGAAGTAAGGCAGAAAGAGAACAACAAATACCATATGCTAACACATATATATGGAATCTAAAAAAAAAAAAAGGTTATGAAGAACCTAGGGGCAGGACAGGAATAAAGACGCAGATGTAGAGAATGGACTTGAGGACACGGGGAGGGGGAAGGGTAAGCTGGGATGAAGTGAGAGACTAGCACTGACTTATATATACTACCAAATGTAAAATAGATAGCTAGTGGGAAGTAGCCGTATAACACAGGGAGATCAACTCAGTGCTTTGTGACCACCTAGAGGGGCGGGATAGGGAGGGTGGGAGGGAGATGCAAGAGGGAGGAGATATGGGGATATATGTATACGTATAGCTGACTCACTTTGTTATACAGCAGAAACTAACACATCATCGTAAAGCAATTATACTCCAATAAAGATGTTAAAAAAAAAGAAAAATAGGAAAGGAATGTGTGTGTGTGTATATATATATAAAGGAAAAAAGAAAACTCACAGGAAAGTGACCAGGCAGGTCATAGGGAATGGGTATGGCTCAGGAGTGGTTGGGAGTGTACAGATGGATGGGTTACAGCGAGGACAGTTTTCTTGGTTCTGAACACTTAATTCTAGAGAAGTAAAAGATGGGCATGTTCAAAATCTAATAAAGAGGGGAAGAGAGCAAGTTTGCAGTGGAGAATCCTGGCAGACACCACTCTAGCCAAGTGATCAAAGTTAACATCACCAAAAATACATATTGACACGATGTACCCTCTGATATCATGCACTGAGAAGGGCCTATAACTCTATGTTATGCTTCCCAATAATGCACATTTTACTCTAATCATGAGAAACAAACCCAGATTGAGGAATATTCTACAAAACAATTGACAGTACTCTTCAAAAGAATCAAGGTCATGAAAAACAAGGAAAGTTTCAGGAAATGCCCCAGGGGGGATCCTGGATTGGATACTGAAACAGGAAAAGGAGATTTGTGGACAAACTTGTGAAATCTAAATAAATTCTATAATTTTGTTAATAGTATCATTGTACCAACATTAATTTCTTCTTTTTGATAAGCGTCCGATGGTCATGTAAGAAGTTAACCTAAGGGGAAACTGGATGAAGGGTTTATGAGAACCACTTGTACTATTTTGGTGTATGTCTAAGATTAACTCAAAATTTTTTAAATGCAAAAAAAAAAAAAAAAACTAATAAAAAGAGAATCTCATGGACCAAAGGTTGGCTTCCTTACCATCTTTGAAGTCCAAGCCAACTTTCACACCAAAGGAGGCCAGCTACACTAAGCTGGTGGTCATGTTATAATACCTTTATCTGAGAGAGGGCCCTCATCAGAGATGGATTGGAAAAGGGTTTGAGGAATTAAATAGGATAGAAAGTCACAGAATAATGGTGCTCTTTATTTATTCAGAACATATAATGAGCCAGGCACTGTGCTAAGTTCTTTAAACCTTTTATCGCACTTAAACCTTACGACCTTTGAGGTAGCTGTAAAGTTTTCACTGTTGACAAGAGAGCAATCTGGGTGTTATAGAAATGGAGGAATACGATCAAACAGCTGAGAGCTGGTGGGTTGGGATTCAAATCCAGTCGGCTTTACTCCAGAGCTTGTTCTGAACCACTCCTCTGTACTGTTTTCTCAGGGGTGACCTACATTCAGTTCATACCTCAGGGTTTCTGTGCTGGCATGGGTGGGGTAAGAGGAGAGATAAGGCAGGAGGAAGGGGATGGCCTAGGATGGGCTGGTCAGCTGGAGCTGTCCATGGTGCTGGTCAGAGGGGCATGGAGCTGGAGAGCCTGTAGGAGATGGTGTAGGGGAAGACAGCTGGGAGAGCTAACACAGAGAAGAAGCCTGCACTAGACTACAGGGACAGAGCAGTTAGACGCGGTCGCAGGTCCTCTACCGATCAGGAAGAATTAGAAGGAATTAGAACTTCAAGTTTGGGCTTAAAATAAATAACCATGTATACAGTAGCTGGTGAGATAGGATTTTTCCTCAGGTCTCACTTGCAACCAATATGCCATCACTATCCAGGGTAGCTGTACTGGTTGTTAAAATCTGGAAATACTTTGGTACTAGTTGGTGAGTAGTCACTGGCTGAGTTCTCCACTGCTGCGGCTGCTCTCCCAGTCCTCTCTCCACACCTGCAGGCTTCCCCACAACCCAGCAACTAAAAGGTTAAGGCCTGGCACAATGTGGCCTCCCAGGACCCAGTTCTGGCTCTAAGGCCCCCTGGTGTCCATTCTCATAGGTCAGTACTCATAACTTACCAATTTTTAAGTATTTTGAATGCTACCCCTGTTTGCCCCCATTTTACAGGTGGGGAAAGTGAGGCTCTGGAATGTTTAATGATTTGCCTCAAATTGCTCAGCTTTTTCTTTTTTAACCTCTTTTTTTTTTTTTTTTGGCCGCACTACGCAGCATGCAGGATCCCTGACCAGGGATCAAACCCATGCCCCTGCAGTGGAAGCACAGAGTCTTAACCACTGGACCACCAGGGAAGTCCCAGCTCAGCTCTTAAATGGTAGAATCAGGACTTGAACTCAGTCTTCTGGGATTGAGCCTCATGTCATTTTCCATCCACCCCCCTACTGTCGGCCTGTGTGCCTATTCACCATTTGATGGGGACAACGAGTACAGGAAGCAATTTGAAGAGGGGCTTTGGATTGACACAAGAGAGTTAGAAAAACCTATAGGGGTCTCAGGCAGAATGGAACTCTTTCTTTTGAATTACCTTGCCATATGGCAGTCTTCCCCCAGCCCCTGCCAAATTTGTGCCCTGGCAGCCCTTTCAGGCTGGAGGTGCTATCAATCTCCTGACACACCCTCTCCACACCAAGCAACCCAGGGGACCGCGGCAGTCTAATGCAGAGAGTGCTCTATGCCTGCTCCTAGATCCAGCCTTGAACAACCCCAGTGGCCCTCTTAGCTATAGTCTCCTCTTCATCTATCAGGTTGGGCTTAGAAGATTTACCCTACTTATTTCGGAGGTCAGGAGCTTCTGTGGGAGTACCCACCTCCTCATTTCCCTCCCCTAGCTTAAGTACGTCTTCGATGCTGACCTGATTTCAGAAGCAACACTGGAAACTGAGTCAGAGTTGCAGGGGAAGGAAAGTGGGAGAGGGCTTTGCCAGTCCTGGAGCTGGGTGACTTGCCAACTGGACAGCAGATCACCCCGGCATCTCTTCTTGTCTTTCTCCACGCTGGAGCAGGAAGGCAGCCTCCTTCTTGGAGAAACAAAAGAGGAGGCTGTGGAGAGGAGAAAAACTTTCCACTTCTCCAGTGTGCAGCAGAGAGGCTGGGACGTGGTAGGAGGCGAGGGTGGACAGAGAGCTGAGAGGCAAAATTCTAGGGCCTCCCACATAGTGAGTGACCCTCCTCTGTGTGTATGTGTGTGTGTGTCTGTGTGTAACTTTGTTGATTGTCTACCATGTGTCAAATACTTTACATAACTGATCACTCAGTCCCTACATAGGCCTTTTGATAATTATCCCCAGGTAAAAGATGAGGCTCAGAGAGGTCATGGGACTTGCCCAAGGTCATACAGCCAGTAAGTGGCAATCAGGATCAATCTCAGGTCTGCCTGATTTCCCAGCCCAGAGTCTTCTGTATTTCATGGGTGGCGGGGGGATGGCTATGGGAAAAAGGCTTAGAAAAGATAAATTTTGTGTGTGCTGAAGCCCAGATCATGGAGTGTGCTTTATCTTTATTACCCCCACTCCTCTGCTTCCAGCCAGGAGCATCAGAGTCCTCCTACTCATCCTCTTCCCTCCCTTTCTTCCACATCCTGGTCTTCATCAGTATACTGAATCATCACCCACACTTGTTCATAGCCTTGAACAAAATAGCACCACCCTGTTGTCTTTCTTGGGTCCATGGAGGAGATGGTCACCAGGACCCAGCACCCATTATTTCCCACACATTCCGGGATCCTGAAATGAGTGGCAAACCCAACTTTCTCTCCCTTCCTCGGGTTCAACGCCTTGCCACACCCCTTTCCATGCTGTTTGCTTCCTGGGGCTAAGTCCAGCTTGGGCCTCTCCCTGGGAGTCCACCATGCCAGTCAAGGTCACTCACCAGCAGAACTCCCAGGAGGCAGCTAGAAACTTGCAGAAGTAGAGCCCACAGAGGACCAACTACGAATCCCTTCTCACCGTCTCAAGCCCAGAATCCACCAAGGTTTGAGCAGGCCAGCTCTGGAGGGACACTCCTTCAGTGAAGAGGCACAAGGATGTGTGGCTCCTAGAATAAGCTTTTTTCTTTAAAATCTTTATTTATTTATTTGGCTGCACCAGGTCCTATTTGTGCCACTCAGGATCTTCGTTGTGGCATGCAGAATCTTTAGTTGCGGCATGCAGGCTCTTAGTTACAGCATGTGGGATCTAGTTCCTTGACTGGGGATCGAACCTGGGCCCCCTGCATTGGGAGCATGGAGTCTTAACTACTGGACCACCAGGGAAATCCCTAGAATAAGCTTTTCTAACCCTAATCCCCTTAGGGTTTTCTTGCTGGGATTCCTGAGGCCACCACCAAGCCTTGCCCCCAGAGTCACTGCTCCCTATTTGGCCTAAGAATGGACAAACAGGTCCCTTTCCCTGTTCCTAAGATCCAGCTGAGTCAGGATGACTATTTCAAAAAGAGCTTAGAGGAAAACAAAAAAGAAATCATTATAGAAACCACAAACAACATAAAAGTGGTAACGTCCAAAGTACAGGTTTCCTATACTGAGAATAACATTAAAACCAGTGAAAAGCTTACTGAGTTCCACATTCCTCGATCCCAAGAAAACTCCAGACCTAACTGTGCTGGCATAACTTAATGGGCCCCCTGGTCTGACCCTTCCCTCTAATACAGCCAGCCTCTGGCCATGTGATCTCCCAGGCCAACTCAGGCAACACTGTCATCTGAGTCTTTCACCTTTCACAGATATACTCCAACTTTCCCAAAATGAGAGTTTGTTTTCTGGGTTTACCCCTAGAGTGTCTAAGTTCTCTCCCCCAACACCCACCTCCATCACTGTCCTGAGTAGTGAAACATCTTTAATTGCCCATGAATGATCTCTGAGATTTTCAGCTTCACCCACCTAAGAAGTCTTCACCAAATGAGACTCTTCCTCCCAAAGGACATACAAACAAATGAACTAATGGGCTTCCAAAAATCCATATTATGTGTAATAATGCCTTCTTCATACATTCACCTTCAGATCCCTTCAAGAGTTAGCTTTGTGCTGGGCAGAAGGAAATGCTAGGAGAAAATGCCTAGAACACATTCTCTTCCACCTGCAAAAGGAATTAATTTGAAAAGCAATATGCAAATAAGAAATAACTACCGGCTGCTTTTAAGTTAACAATTGCAATCACAGAATAAAGTTCCAGTTGAAATTCTGACCCTATGTCACCGAGGGGTATCAGAAAAGAACAGAAACAACTCTCACTGGTGTGACAAGTCCTTGTAGTAGCCTCCTCTGAATTTGGTCTTCAACTAAAGCCAGGATTGCGGGGACGTCACGACAACTGTGCTGCGACTGGTAGAAGACAGTTACTGCTGGCAGGGAAAGTCGGAGAATAAAAAATGGTGGTGAGCGTTAAAGTTGCGCGGAGCTTTCGCCTTCTGTGATCCTTGACTCCTTCGGGTAGCCGTCGTTGCCCTGGGATACCAGGAGACGCCGTGTCCTGCGCGTCCTGTATCTATAGAGACGACAACATGGCGGCGGTGTGAGTTCTGAGCGTCGGTCCAAGTGACCAGGGGGAGCTGCGCAAGTGGCCAGGGAAGGTATCTGTCTTGGGAGACGGTCTCCTTTGGGAAGTCGTAACCAGGGGTCCCCTCGGTGTCCTTCAGAGAGCCCGGAGGGACTGAGACTTGGGCGAGATCAGCCTGGGGATCTCTTAGACGATGGTGGAACAGCTCTAAGTATATTTTATTCCTTCTTTTCACCTCTTTCTTCCTCCCTCTACTCGGCGACCCGCCACTTTTTACACTGGTCATCTTAGGAATTTTTAGGTTGGAAATTAGGCAAATAAAGGAAGCTGATGATATTTTTTTAAGATCCTCAAGATTAGAAAAAGATTTAAAACAACATCTCCCTTGCCCAGTGTCCTCACAATGATTGCAGATGTGTGAATCTTTTGGAAGAGTAGCACGTGTTAGTGTGGAAGTTGTAATTGTTCATTATAGTAACATAGGTTTTTCTAGGGCTTTTTCACTTCTCTATTTCTTTCAAGCTTCACATCAATTTTGTGAAATACAATAACCCTCATTTTACAGGTAAGGAGGCTGAGGCTTGAGGAGATGGAGAAACTTGCCCATCTTAAACGAATCTGAGCAGATGCTTCAACCCAGCTTTTCTTGCTCCAGGACCAGTGCTCACTTCTAAGCCCTAAGACCTGGTCTGGACCAGCTTTCTATCCCACTGTCTCTCATTTTTCCTACAAGTGTTGATTGGAAATTTTTTCAGAGCCTTGAGGCAGGGACTGTCTGTAGAATCCCCTAAGGTAACAGTCATTAATGAGCCGGGGAAGTACTACAAAGCCATCCAATAGCAGAGAAGTAATGGGACCTTCCTCCCTATCTCCCCAGCTTGCATTTCTTTGATTCCATCTGAACAGTTCACTTCACAACCAAAGGTAGGAGCCTTGCCTGTCCTGTCCTGTGCCTAGCACTGGTACATAGCAGGCACTCAGTAAATGCCTTGTGAATGAATGAATGTAAGATAATCCCCTCCAGAGGGTTTGGACATATTGCCAATTAGGAAAAAGTGCATCAACAGAATCTTTTGTTCTGAATGGGTGGTGGGGAGGGGACGGGAGAGTGTCTGATGGAAACGTGGAACTTTCTAAAGGGCGACCATGAAATTGTTTACTAAAGCATAATATGTTGTAAAAGGGAGCTGAAACCCAGACTTGAAAAGAGATAATTTTAGGCCAAATAAAAGACAATTCCATCTAATCATAAATTGTTGTAAGAACTAAAATATATGTGAAGGACTTACAACACTGCTTGGCACATGGTAAGTTCTTAGTAAATGTTCTTAGAAGTTGTTATTATTTTTGAGATTGCTATTCAAAGAGATGGGCTAGGATACTGAGTAGTCTTAAAAATGTATACATGTTCAAAAAAGGATTACATTGATGCTGTCCAATGTAGTAGCCATACCTGGGTATATGTGCTGAAGGAAGCCTGCTAAAGGAAGGGGGATTTGAGAGGGAGCCAGAGCCAGTTTGGGACACTTCTGTGTCCCCTAGAGCAGGGCCAAGCACCCTTTTGAGCATTTGGTGAAAGCTGTGGACACTCTCCCTGGAAAAGAGCACATGCGCAAACCCATGACATTTTGCATATAATTTGTCTATAACGTTTGCATGTATTTGCATATAACTTCCAGCCGCAGTCTATCAGTGGATCCCTCTGTTTTAGAGGTTGATTCATTAATCTTTGGACTGAGTCATTATTTTAGTGAATGCTTCCTTTAAACCTGGACTACATGTCGTGTACTGATAGAGGAAACCCAGAAGCCCAAGAATCCTCCAGTCTCATTTGCTTCTTCTTTGACTCTTATTCCTTTTCCCACAGGAGGCAAGCCACGTTCAGAGGAAACAAGTAGAGAGTAAAAGCCAAGTAAAGGTAATGCATATGCTTCAGTAACACTCACTGGGGGCTTGCTGAGAAATGCCAAGTGTGGCCTTGGAGAGCAGGGCTGCCTGGGCCTCATCCCCAGTTCCCTTTTCCAAATGGCCTTTCCTGAACGGTGAGTCCCTAGGCTCCCAGGCAAAGCCTTGGATCTTGCATTCAGTCTTGTTCCTCATGGTGCTACTTCACACCTGTTGCCAGAGCTAGGAAGCAGACACCCCTGCATGAAAATGATGGCCGTGGTGAGCCTTCTTCATTGACCCCTCTTTTTCATGCCCCTCCTGCCTCCCCTCTGGTCTCTTCCCAGCTCCCAACTGGCAGGAACTCCTGTCTTAGCCAGAGAGCTTCCCTTGGACTTGTGTTCCAGGCACCGGATGCTCATCAGGGCAGCCCTAAGCCTCCTCACGAGGACAGCGGGGACTACACCATGAACGCTGGATCATGCCTGAGTGCCAGCACAGTGGCCTTTCCCACCATCACTGGCAGCAGCGTGGCCATGAGTGCCTACAGCAGCAGCAATGCTAGTGCCTGTGTGAGGACACGTGCGGGGCAGGTGGAGTGGGTGGAGCAGGGCCAAGCAGGGTAGATGGGCAGCAGGGCAGCGGGGGTAGGAATCTGAGACGACCCCACTCTCCTGTCTAAACTCCAGTACTAGGCCCTGCATACACTGAGCCCTATGCTAACTGGAGTGGTGGCAGCTGTGAGCGTGATGGTGGAGCGGGGAGAACGCTGGGGAGATGCGAGTTGGGGGCTGATAGAGTAGCCAGTAGTTCTCTCTTCCTTCACAAAGCTCTTCTGGTCTCGAGCCCTAGGGCTTTGTGTTTGTCAGTGGATGGATGTTGTTTACTTCTCACAGCTCTCGGGGGTCTCTCTCTGTGATAGCGCAGGACCAGGGCAGGGGGTGCTTGTCTAGGGATGTAACTATGGGGTCTCACTGCATTTGTGCAGCATGTGTCTGTATCATTTGTGAATTCTCGTGTCTCCTTAGATGTGATGGTGGTTGCATTTGCCTCTCTGTGGACCGGGGTCATCTCACCCCTCCATCTGTGCCATTCTGGCCCAGTTTGCTCACAGATTCACTCACTGCCCTTCCCCGCTCTGCTCTGAGCTGTCAGGAAATTGGAAGTTGGGAAGAAGGGAGAAGCCAGGCTATTTATCTTCTTCCCTCTCTGCTTTTGACAGTGTCTCCAGCAGCAGCTGCATCTCCCTGTGACTCCAGTCCCCACCAGACAGGCCTCTGGGCTCTGAGAACACCACCACTTCCCCTAACCTATGTGTGGTGGCAGCTTCTTGATGTTGTTAACTTTGGGGTTACTTCACTATCCCCTGGTTGTGCATTAAATTCCTTATTTTAAACACCCGGAGTGGCTTCTGTTTTCCTGGTTGGACCCTAACTGATGCACCAGTTGATATTTATAATAAATGATCCTTGCTCACCCAACTCACCTTTCCTCCACGGGCAGATCAGGCCATCTGACACTCTCTATAAACTGAGATATAGTTCCAAGAAAGAAGGGATTTGCCAGTCCTGTTCACTTTTATAGTCCTGGCACCTAATACAATGTCCATTGCATCATAGGTAGTCAACAAATATCTGTCGAATAGATAAATATATCCTTATGTTATGTAATGACATAAAAACAATACTTGGTCAAAGATAAAGTTAAATGGCAGTGAATTTACTTTCAGAGCGATGACTGGTAGGAAGAGGCACCTGTTTCATCCTTCTGCCATCTTGCCACCCCAGGGATTTTTCCATCTCCCTCCCCCCTCAGATAGATAGGGGCTAGGGATTCACCTATGACAGGATTTTCCATTACAGACGAGAAGCGTTGGCATAGCGAACCTCTAGCATCATTAGGAGAAGTGCTTGGGGTGGTCTCGAAGTCGAGGCACGGGGTGCGGGTTGGTCGCAGGCAAATTGGCTCTTTCTTCTGCTCTACCAGCTAGGTGAGGGGTGGAAGAGGGAATGGTGGTGTATCCCTGTGCTCTGGAGAAGTGCCGGGGATAGACCACTCCAACTAGGAGAGGCTCCTGTAGTGAAGGGGTAGGATGGCAGGCAGAGGAGGAGGAGGCAGCATCTGAACAGGCCGGGATCTGAGGGCACACTGAGGAGCACAACAGGCAAGCTAAGGCTGCTGAGTGTGCCAGGTGGAATGGCCCGTGCGGTGGCCAGGGAAGGCTTCATGGGCAGGGTCTCTGGGAATCTAGTTGGAAAACCATTCCCGTGACCTCAGAAGAGGTAATATCTGACTCGCCTACCCGCCCCTCACCTTCTCTCTCCAGACCATCCCCCAGGAGTGAAGAGTGGTGTGATTCATTACTTTCTGGAGGTGGGGAGATCTTTGCCCATTCTCTGGGTCTTTGAATCCTATCCCACTTGCTTCTCCCCTTTCTCCCTGCCGACCAGACAGCCTGCCAGTTCCATGGATACTCAGAAGTGCTTCCCAAAGAAGCAGGACAAAGTGAAGAAGAGGGTCATCTGGGGCATTGAGGTGGCTGAGGAGCTTCAGTGGAAAGGCTGGGAGTTGGGGAAGGAGATCACCAAGAACCTGGTTCTGAAAAATCTATCCTTGAAAATCCAGAAGATAAAGTACAGGTACCAGTATGAGCGATCAGAGACTAAGCCCCTGAGCCTTCAAGCCCCCAAAGCAGCCACTCTTAAAAAACACACTTTTAAAATGTCATATAAAACCAGAAGAGGATATAAAACATGTACAGCTTGAATAATTGTTGAGAGTATAATTTGAATAATTGTTGAATAATTGTGACCAGATTAAATAATGGAATACTAACAGTGTCTGAAGCTCACCTTCTCCCACTATGTGTCCCCCGCACTGGAACACCTTCCCTACCCATAAAGGTAACCAATACCTTGTCTTTCCTGATAATGATTTTCTTGTTTTTCTCAAAAGGTTTTACCACTTATGTTTGTATCCCTAAATGTTATAGTTTAATTTTTCCTTCTTATGAACTTTATATAAGCGGGATAACATGGTATATTTTGTTACACTTTTTTTTTTTTTTTTTTGCGGTACGCGGGCCTCTCACTGTTGTGGCCTCTCCCGTTGCGGAGCACAGGCTCCGGACGCACAGGCTCAGCGGCCGTGGCTCACGGGCCTAGCCGCTCCGCGGCATGTGGGATCTTCCCGGACCGGGGCACGAACCCGTGTGCCCTGCATCAGCAGGCAGACTCTCAACCACTGCGCCACCAGGGAAGGCCCCGTTACACTTTTATTTTGCTCAGTTATGTTCGTAAGACTCATCCACATG
This sequence comes from Orcinus orca, assembly GCF_937001465.1. Lineage (NCBI taxonomy): Eukaryota > Metazoa > Chordata > Mammalia > Artiodactyla > Delphinidae > Orcinus > Orcinus orca. Next base: position 102,013,466 of record NC_064565.1, on the reverse strand, counting down.
CAGATATAGTTCATCCTTTTTCATTGCAGTATAATAGTCCAATGTATGCTTCTACCTATTCACCCATTCTTCTGTTAAGGGACGTTTGGGTTGTTTCCAGTTTGGGTCTGTATACATCTCCTATTGCACAAGTTCAAGAGTTTTTCTAGGGTAGATACATAGGAGTACAGTTGCTGTGACTTAGAACATGTACATGTTTGCTTTTTGTAGATTTCTGTACATGTTTGCCAAACTCTTTCCCAAAGGACTTGTAATCCATTTATATTCCCATAAGCCACATATGAGCGTTCCCATTCCTCTGTGTCTTTATCAACAATTGATAATGTCAAGATTTAAAATTTTTGCCAATAATGGTAATTTGTTGTGGGTTCAATTTGCATTTCTCTGATTACTAATACAGCTGAGTGTCTTTTCAAATGTTATTGGCCATTTCATTTGTGAAATACATGTTTAAGCCTGTGCCCATTTCTCTAATAGATTATCTTTTTTCATTTTTTAAAAATATTGAAATATAGCTGATTTATAATATTATATTAGTTTCAGACGTGTAGCATGGTGATCCAGTATTTTTTTAGATTATACTCCCTTAAAAGCTATTATAAGATATATGGTTGCCAGGGGATAAGGTGGGGGGAGGGATAAATTGGGATATTGGTATTGACATATACACACTATTATATATAAAATAGATACCTAAGCAGGACCTACTGTATAGCACAGGGAACTCTACTCAATTCTCTGTAATGACCTATATAGGAAAAGAATCTAAAAAAGAGCAGATATATGTGTATGTACAACCGATTCACTTTGCTGTACAGCAGAAACTAACACAACATTGTAAATCAGCTATAATCCAATAAAAATTAAAAGAAAAAAAGACAAAAGACAATCAACAAAGAAGACATACAGATAGCTAACAGCACATGAAAAGATGCTGAAGATCACTAATTATTAGAGAAATGCAAATCAAAACGACAATGAGATAACACCGCGCACCTGTCAGAATGGCTATCATCAGAAAGTCTACAAATAACAAATGTTGGTGAGGACGTGGAGAAAAGGGAACCCTTGTACACTGTTGGTGGGAATGAAAATTGGTCAGTCGTCATGGAAAACAGTGCAGAGGTTCCTCAAAAAACTAAAAAAAACGACCATATGATTCAGCAATTCCACTCCTGGGTATATGTCCAGAAAAAAACAAAAACACTAATTGGAAAAGATAAATGCATCCCAATGTTCATAGCAATAGCCAACCCAAGCATCCATCAACAGACAAATGAGTATATATCAATATATACCACAATGGGATATTACTCAGCCAGATAAAAAGAATGAAATTCTGCCATTTGCAGCAACATGGACGGACCTAGAGAATATAATGCTTAGCAAAATAAGTCAGACAGAGAAAGACAAATACTGTATGATATCACTTATATGTACAATCTAAAAAATAAAACAAATGAATGTATATAGCAAAAGAGAAACAAACTCACAGATATAGAAAACAAACCAGTGGTTACCAGTGGGGAGAGGGAAGTGGGGAGGGGCAAGATAGGGACATGGGATTAAGAAAAACAAACTACTAAGTTTAAAGTAGATAAGCAACAAAGATATATTGCAGAGTACAGGGAATTATAGGCATTATCTTGTAATAACTTTGTTTTAAATTTAAGTTCCCAGTAGGTCCTGCTTAGGTAACTATTTTATATATAGTAGTGTGTATATGTCAATCCCAATCTCCCAGTTTATCCCTACCCCTTCCCTCCATGTTTGTTTTTTGCACCTGTGACTCTATTTCTATTTTGTAAGTAAGTTCATTTGTACCATTTTTTTAGATTCCACATATAAGCGCTATCATATGATATTTGTCTTTTTCTGTCTGACTGACTTCACTCGTATGACAATTTCTAGGTCCATTCATGTTGCTGCAAATGGTGTTATTTCATTCTTTTTTATGGCTGAGTAATATTCCATTGTATATATGTGTACCACATCTTCTTTATCCATTTCTCTGTCAGTGGACATTTAGGTTGCTTCCATGTCCTGGCTATTGTAAATAGTGCTGCAATGAACATTGGGGTGTATGTATCTTTTTGCATTATGGTTTTCTCCAGATATATGCCCAGGAGTGGGATTGCTGGATCATACGGCAGCTCTATTTTTAGTTTTTTAAGGAAACTCCATACTGTTCTCCATAATGGTTGTACCAATTTACATTCCCACCAACAGTATAGGAAGGTTCCCTTTTCTCCACACCCTTCCCAGCATTTATTGTTTGCAGATTTTTTGATAATGGCCATTCTGACTGGTGTGAGGTGATACCTCATTGTAGTTTTGATTTGCATTTCTCTAATAATTAGTGATGTTGAGCATCTTTTCATGTGCCTCTTGTCCATCTGTATGTCTTCTTTGGAGAAATGTCTTTTTATTTATTTTATTTATTTATATTTAAAAAATTTTTTGGTGGTACGTGGGCCTCTCACTTTTGCGGCCTCTCCCGTTGCAGAGCACAGGCTCTGGACGCGCAGGCCCAGTGGCCATGGCCCACGGGCCCAGCCACTCTGCGGCATGTGTGATCCTCCCGGATTGGGGCACAAACCCGCGTCCCCTGCATCGGCAGGCGGACTCTCAACCACTGCGCCACCAGGGAAGTCCGAGAAATGTCTTTTTAGATCTTCTGCCCATTTTTTGATTGGGTGTTTGCTTTTTCAATATTGAGCTGCATGAGCCTTTTGTATATTTGGGAGATTAATCCCTGTCGGTCAGTTCATTTGCAAATATTTTCTCCCATTCTGTGTGTTGTTTTTTTCATTTTGTTTATGGTTTCCTTTGCTGTGCTAGATTGTCTTTTCCTTTTTTTTTTAAATTTAATTTAATTTATTTTTTTATACAGCAGGTTCTTATTAGTCATCAATTTTATACACATCAGTGTATACATGTCAATCCCAATCGCCCAATTCAGCACACCACCATCCCCACCCCACCCCCCGCGGCTTTCCCCCCTTGGTGTCCATACGTTTGTTCTCTACATCTGTGTCTCAACTTCTGCCCTGCATACCGGTTCATCTGTACCATTTTTCTAGGTTCCACATACATGCGTTAATATACGATATTTGTTTTTCTCTTTCTGACTTACTTCACTCTGTATGACAGTCTCTAGATCCATCCACGTCTCAACAAAGGACCCAATTTCGTTCCTTTTTATGGCTGAGTAATATTCCATTGTATATATGTGCCACATCTTCTTTATCCATTCATCTGTTGATGGACACTTAGGTTGCTTCCATGTCCTGGCTATTGTAAATAGAGCTGCAGTGAACATTGTGGTACATGACTCTTTTTGAATTATGGTTTTCTCAGGGTATATGCCCAGTAGTGGGATTGCTGGGTCGTATGGTAGTTCTATTTGTAGTTTTTTAAGGAACCTCCATACTGTTCTCCATAGTGGCTGTATCAATTTACATTCCGACCAACAGTGCAAGAGGGTTCCCTTTTCTCCACACCCTCTCTAGCATTTGTTGTTTGTAGATTTTCTGATGATGCCCATTCTAACTGGTGTGAGGTGATACCTCATTGTACTTTTGATTTGCATTTCTCTAATAATTAGTGATGTTGAGCAGCTTTTCATGTGCTTCTTGGCCATCTGTATGTCTTCTTTGGAGAAATGTCTATTTAGGTCTCCTGCCCATTTTTGGATTGGGTTGTTTGTTTTTTTAATATTGAGCTGCATGAGCTGTTTATATATTTTGCAGATTAATCGTTTGTCTGTTGATTCGTTTGCAAATATTTTCTCCCATTCTGAGGGTTGTCTTTTGGTCTTGTTTATGGTTTCCTTTGCTGTGCAAAAGCTTTGAAGTTTCATTAGCTCCCATTTGTTTATTTTTGTTTTTATTTCCATTACTCTAGGAGGTGGATCAAAAAAGATGTTGCTGTGATTTATGTCAAAGAGTGTTCTTCCTATGTTTTCCTCTAAGAGTTTTATAGTGTCCAGTCTTACATTTAGGTCTCTAATCCATTTTGAGTTTACTTTTGTGTATGGTGTTAGGGAGTATTCTAATTTCATTCTTTTACAGTTTTCCCAGCACCACTTATTGAAGAGGCTGCCTTTTCTCCATTGTATATCCTTACCTCCTTTGTCATAGATTAGTTGACCATAGGTGCGTGGGTTTATCTCTGGGCTTTCTATCTTGTTCCTTTGATCTATGTTTTTGTTTTTGTGCCAGTACCATATTGTCTTGATTACTGTAGCTTTGTAGTATAGTCTGAAGTCAGGGAGTCTAATTCCTCCAGCTCCGGTTTTTTCCCTCAAGACTGCTTTGGCTATTGGGGGTCTTTTGTGTCTCCATACAAATTTTACGATTTTTTGTTCTAGCTCCGTAAAAAAATGCCATTGGTAATTTGATAGGGATTGCATTGAATCTGTAGATTGCTTTGGGTAGTATAGTCATTTTCACAATATTGATTCTTCCAATCCAAGAACATGGTATATCTCTCCATCTGTTGGTATTGTCTTTAATTTCTTTCATCAGTGTCTTATACTTTTCTTCATACAGGTCTTTTGTCTCCCTAGGTAGGTTTATTCCTAGGTATTTTATTCTTTTTTTTGCAGTGATAAATGGGAGTGTTTCCTTAATTTCTCTTTCAGACTTTTCATCATTAGTATATAGGAATGCAAGATATTTCTGTGCATTAATTTTGTATCCTACAACTTTACCAAATTCATTGATTAGCTCTAGTAGTTTTCTGGTGGCATCTTTAGGATTCTTTATGTATAGTATCATGTCAAACAGTGCAAACAGTGTCACTGCAAACAGTGACAGTTTTACTTCTTCTTTTCCATTTTGTATTCATTTTATTTCTTTTTCTTCTCTGATTTCTGTGGCTAGGACTTCCAAGACTATGTTGAGTAATAGTGGTGAGAGTGGACATCCTTGTCTTGTTCCTGATCTTAGAGGAAATGCTTTCAGTTTTTCACCATTGAGAATGATGTTTGCTGTGGGTTTGTCATATATGACCTTTATTATGTTGAGGTAGGTTCCCTCTATGCCCACTTTCTGGAGAGTTTTTTTATCATAAATGGGTGTTGAATTTTGTCAAAAGCTTTTTCTGCATCTATTGAGATGATCATATGTTTTTTCTTCTTCAATTTGTTAATATGGTGTATCACATTGATTGATTTGCATATATTGAAGAATCCTTGCATCCCTGGAATAAATCCCACTTGATCATGGTGTACGATCCTTTTAAAGTGTTGTTGGATTCTGTTTGCTAGTATTTTATTGAGGATTTTTGCATCTATATTCATCAGTGATATTGGTCTGTAATTTTCTTTTTTGGTAGTATCTTTGTCTGGTTTTGGTATCAGGGTGATGGTGACCTCATAGAATGTGTTTGGGAGTGTTCCTTCCTCTGCAATTTTTTGGAAGAGTTTGAGAAGGATGGGTGTTAGCTCTTCTCTAAATGTTTGATAGAATTCACCTGTGAAGGCATCTGGTCCTGGACTTTTGTTTTTTGGAAGATTTTTAATCACAGTTTCAATTTCATTACTTGTGATTGGTCTGTTCATATTTTCTATTTCTTCCTGGTTCAGTCTTGGAAGGTTATACCTTTCTAAGAATTTGTCCATTTCTTCCAGGTTGTCCATTTTATTGGCATAGAGTTGCTGTTGTAGTCTCTTAGGATGCTTTATATTTCTGCGGTGTCTGTTGTAACTTCTCCTTTTTCATTTCTAATTTTATTGATTTGAGTCCTCTCCCTCTTTTTCTTGATGAGTCTGGCTAATGTTTTATCAACTTTGTTTATCTTCTCAAAGAACCAGCTTTTAGTTTTATTGATCTTGGCTATTGTTTTCTTTGTTTCTATTTCATTTATTTCTGCTCTGATCTTTATGATTTCTTTCCTTCTGCTAACTTTGGGTTTTGTTTGTTCTTCTTTCTCTGGTTCCTTTAGGTGTAAGATTAGATTGTTTATTTGAGATTTTTCTTGTTTCTTGAGGTAGGCTTGTATTGCTATAAACTTCCCTCTTAGAACTGCTTTTGCTGCATCCCATAGGTTTTGGATCATCGTGTTTTCATTGTCATTTGTCTCTAGGTATTTTTTGATTTCCTCAGTGATCTCTTGGTTATTTAGTAACATATTGTTTAGCCTCCATGTGTTTGTGTTTTTTACATTTTTTCCCCCTGTAATTGATTTCTAATCTCATAACATTGTGGTCAGAAAAGATACTTGATATGATTTCAATTTTCTTAAATTTACTGAGGCTTGATTTGTGACCCAAGATGTGATTTATCCTGGAGAATGTTCCATGCACACTTGAGAAGAAAGTGTAATCTGCTGTTTTTGGATGGAATGTCCTATAAATATCAGTTAAATCTATCTGGTCTATTGTGTCATTTAAAGCTTCTGTTTCCTTATTTATTTTCATTTTGGATGATCTGTCCATTGGTGTAAGTGAGGTGTTAAAGTCCCCCACTATTATTGTGTTACCGTCGATTTTCTCTTTTATAGCTGTTAGCAGTTGCCTTATGTATTGAGATGCTCCTGTGTTGGGTGCATATATATTTATAATTGTTATATCTTCTTCTTGGATTGATCCCTTGATCATTATGTAGTGTCCTTCCTTGTCTCTTGAAACATACTTTATTTTAAAGTCTATTTTATCTAATATGAGTATTGCTACCCAGCTTTCTTTTGATTTCCATTTGCATGGAATATCTTTTTCCATCCCCTCACTTTCAGTCTGTATGTGTCCCTAGGTCTGAAGTGGGTCTCTTGTAGACAGCATATATATGGGTCTTGTTTTTGTATCCATTCAGCAAGTCTGTGTCTTTTGGTTGGAGCATTTAATCCATTCACATTTAAGGTAATTATCAATATGTATGTTCCTATGACCATTTTCTTAATTGTTTTGGGTTTTTTTTTTTTTTTTAGGTTCTTTTCTTCTCTTGTGTTTCCCACTTAGAGACGTTCCTTTAGCATTTGTTGTAGAGCTGGTTTGGTGGTGCTGAATTCTCTTAGCTTTTGCTTGTCTGTAAAGCTTTTGATTTCTCCGTCGAACCTGGATGAGATCCTTGCCGGCTAGAGTAATCTTGGTTGTAGGTTCTTCCCTTTCATCACTTTAAGTATATCATGCCACTCCCTTCTGGCTTGCAGAGTTTCTGCTGAGAAGTCAGCTGTTAACCTTATGGGAGTTCCCTTATATGATATTTGTCGTTTTTCCCTTGATACTTTCAATACTTCTTCTTTGTCTTTAATTTTTGCCAGTTTGATTACTATGTGTCTCAGAGTGTTTCTCCTTGGGTTTATCCCGTATGGGACTCTCTGCGCTTCCTGGACTTGGGTGGCTATTTCCTTTCCCATGTTAGGAAAGTTTTCGACTATAATCTCTTCAAATATTTTCTTGGGTCCTTTCTCTCTCTCTTCTCCTTCTGGAACTCCTATAATGCAAATGTTGTTGCTTTTAATGTTGTCCCAGAGGTCTCAGGCTGTCTTCATTTCTTTTCATTCTTTTTTCTTTATTCCATTCCGCAGTAGTGAATTCCACCATTCTGTCTTCCAGGTCACTTATCCGTTCTTCTGCCTCAGTTATTCTGCTATTGATTCCTTCTAGTGTAGTTTTCATTTCAGTTATTGTATTGTTCATCTCTGTTTGTTTGTTCTTTAATTCTTGTAGGTCTTTGTTAAACATTTCTTGCATCTTCTTGATCTTTGCCTCCATTCTTTTTCCGAGGTCCCGGATCATCTTCACTATCATTATTCTGAATTCTTTTTCTGGAAGATTGCCTATCTCCACTTCATTTAGTTGTTTTTCTGGGGTTTTATTTTGTTGCTTCATCTGGTACATAGCCCTCTGCCTTTTCATCTTGTCTATCTTTCTGTGAATATGGTTTTTGTTCCACAGGTTGCAGGATTGTAGTTCTTCTTGCTTCTGCTGTCTGCCCTTATAATGTCTTTTTTAAATAGAAATTCTTATTGAGGATACTAATCCTTTGTCAGTTCTGTGTTGTGAATATCTTCCCCCACTTTGTGACTTGTCTTTTACTCTATCATGTCTTTTGAAGAAAAGAAGTTCTTAATTTCAAAGGAATCAAATGTACCCATATTTTTCTTTTATGGTTGAGGCTTTTTTGTTTCTTGTTTAAGAAGTTCTTCTCTACCCTTACCTAGGTCATGAAGATATTCTCTTATAGTGTCTTCTATAGACTTTATAATTTTGCCTTTAATATTTGTCTTTTATCTATATGGAATTGATTTTTGTGAATGTTTCAAGTAGGGATCCAATGACATTTTTTTTCCTCAACCAAATGTCCAATTGTCCCAACACCATTTATTGAAAAGTTCATACCTTCCCTGATGATCTCCCCCACCACTGATGTATATCAAGTGTCCATATATGTATGGATCCATTTCTGAACTCTGTTTTGTTCCCTTGCTCTATTTGTCTTTCCCTGGGCCAATAAATATCATCCTGAATTAATTATTAGAGCTTATAATAAATCTTGAATATCTTGTAGTATAAGTCTTCCAACTTCATTCTTATTCAGGATTGTCTTGGCTATCCTTGGGCCGTTGAACTTTCATATATGTCTCCAAATCAGCTTATCACACACACATAAACTACTGTTTGAGATTTTGATTGGGATTTATTTGAAACTATAGGTTAATTTGGGGAGACTTGATGTCATTACAAACTGAGTCTTTCAGGACAGTTTTTATCTTTCATGACTCATGGTTTATCTTTATATTTCTTTAGGTCTTCTTTCATGTCTCTCAATAAAATATAGATTTTTCTCTGTAGGTGTCTTACACATCTTTAGTTAGATTTATCCCTAAGTGTTTTATATTTTTGATGATGCTGAGTATGATCTCTTTTAAAGTTGTTTCATTTTCTGCTTGTTGCTGGCTTTATAGAAAGTCATTTTTTAAAAATATGGATGTTTTGTCCATAATCTTGTGCCCAGAAACCTTGGTAAGTTCTCTCATTAACTCTAATAATGTATTTGTTAATTCTTTTTTTCCACATACACATTCATATCTTATATGAAAATGGCATTTTTCCTTCCTTTCCAACCCTATCTCCTTTCTTTCTTTGTCTTTCTTTACTGCACTGTTGAAAAGGAAAGTGTTGAACAGAAGCTTTATAGAAGGCATCATTGTTTTGTTCATGATCTCAGCATGAACGATTCCAGTGTTTCACCATTAATTTGGATAGTTCCTGTAGTTTTTTCTTTCTTTTTTTTTTAGACTTTATCAGGTTAAGGAAGTTCCCTTCTATTTCTAGGTTGCTGAGAGTTTTTGTCATAAACATATGTTGAAGTTTAATATTTTTCTTTATTGAGACGATCATTTGACTTTTTCTCTCTTAATTTGTTAGTATGGTGAATTACATTAACTGATTTTTTTAATGTTACACCAACTGTGTATTCCTAGAATAAGCCCAACTTGGTCATGATTGAGTATTCTTTTTATACAGATTGCTAAATTCTTGTTGACAGTATTTTGTTTATGGGTGATATTAGCCTGTAATTTTCCTTTCTTCTCATAACTGTCAGGTTTTGATAACAACGTTATGATGGATTCATAGAATATGGTGGGGAGGGTTTCCTTGTTTTCTGCTGTTGGGAAGAGAAGACAAGGATTATCAGATGCTTGGTACTACTTGCTGGGAAGCCATTTGGCCTGGTGTTTTCTTTGTGGGAAGATTTTTGACTATTTATTCAATTTTTTGGATACTTTTAGAAAGGGTGGCCATAAAATGTATAATTCTTGAGTCAGTTTTGGTCAATTATACATTCCTAGGAATATGTATATTTTATCTGAACTTATTGCTATAGATTTTTTGATAATATTGCCCTCTTATTAATATATTTTTTAAAATAAATTTATTTATTTATGGCTGCATTGGGTCTTCGTTGCTGTGTGTGGGCTTTCTCTAGTTGGGGCAAGCGGGGGCTACGCTTCTCATGGCTTCTCTTGTTGCAGAGCACAGGCTGTAGGCACGCGGGCTTCAGTAGTTGTGGCACATGGGCTCAGTAGTTGTGGCACACGGGCTCAATAGTTGTGGCTTACGGGCTCTAGAGTGCAGGCGCGTAGTTGTGGCACACGGGCTTAGCTGCTCCACGGCATGTGGGATCTTCCCAGACCAGCCTCGAACCTGTGTCCCCTGCATTGGCAGGCAGATTCTTAACCACTGCGCCACCAGGGAAGTCCCCTATTAGTATTTTTGAAGTCTGCAGAATCTATAGTTTTGACCCACTCTGGAACTCTACAGCTGTGCCGAGATCTCTGCTTGGAAATGCATCCCTGGCACCTCTGTTCTCAGCTTTGGTTTCCCCCAGCTAAGTGCTCAGGGATTTGGTTAAATCAGGGCAGCCTTCCCCATCCCAGACCCCACTGACCACCATGTGCATCTGAGGTACAAGTGCTGCTCCCTTGGCCCTGTATCTTTTCATTCAGTGCTCTGACATCCGAGACTGAAGGTCTGCAAGAGAAGTGGTAGGATGAGGGAGACAGTTCCTCCTATGACAGAACACCTGTGTTTCTCCTTCCATGGTCCCACAGACTCAAGTCTGCTTGGCTTTCCAGAATCTTCCCTAATCTTTCTGCCTCTCCTAATTTTCTGATCCTGAAGTGCTTATCCTCTGGCTCCTTCCCACAGGCCCCCCAAGACCAAATTCTTCTTCACGGTCATCCCCCAGCCCATCTTCCTGAGCCCAGGCATAACCCTCTCACTCCCAATCATCTTCCGGCCCCTGGAGGAGGTAAGGTCTGCCATGGTGAGCGGAGGGCAGGGAGGGACACAGGCACAGTGACCTCAGAGCAGGATGTAGGGCAGAGCAGCGAGGAGCTCTCCCACCACACCCACATCCCACCAGCTGGAGCCAAAACTCATTAGATAGAGGGGGCTTCCCAGTTGGATGTTGTTGGGGGAAAAGGCTGTGCTACTGTGTTGGCCATCAGAAAGCCCTATATTCCTTGGGCTCTTCCTGCTCTCAAAATGTTTCCCCAAATACTTTGTTCCTCACAAAAGAAGCCCCACATCTCTGAGACCAAGATGGTGCTGGAACACAAGTAACTGACCCTCTCTTCAGAGACTGAGATGGAGGGCCATAGCCCAACCCAGCCCTCAGCAGTTGTGTTGAGGGGATGGCCAAGGGCTGGGGTCAGGTGAGTGGTCCTTGAGTACCACCCAGCTACCACTGATCAACCAGGGCCTCTGCCTCCCTGCCCCCACACTGCAGAAGGAGTACGTGGACCAGCTGTGGTTTGAGAAAGCAGAGGGGATGTTCTGTGTGGACCTGAGAGCCACCCTGCCCTGCCACAATCTGATCTGCCCACCGTCCCTGCAGTTGCCCGTGTGTGCCATGGGGGACATGGCCGAGGCCTGGTTCTGTCTGGACAATGCGGGGTGAGGGCCGTGGCTGAGGCTCAGAGGTGGGAAGAGTGAGAACTGTGAGGAGGGTTCCTGGGAGCAGGAGAGACTGGCCTGTGTGATGGTGGAAGGAGATAGGGGGAGTAAAGGGGGCATCCCGACCTTTCTAAAGCAGGGGCAGTGGTCAGTGAGCCCAGTGGCTCTAACCTGCCCACCCCCCTCCAGGGACCTGCCCACCTTCTTCACCTGGGAGTCCCCCAGCCCATTCCAGATGTTGCCGACCACGGGGCTGCTGGAGCCAGGCCAGGCCTGCCGGATCACGGTGACCTTTCAGCCCCTTATGGCTGTCATCTATGACGTTCAGGCCACGTGCTGGTACGGGGAGGGGAGCAAGCAGAAGAGCAGCATCCAGCTGCAGGCTGTGGGTGAGGCCCGACCTCTCACCCATCCTCTGCAGGGATCGAAGCCGCAGTGTGCCCCCCACCGCCCCCGCCCTGGCCTGGCCTCCACGGGACCTCCTCCAGCCTCCTGCCCTCCCCTGAGCCCTGCAGGCTTTGCCTTTTCTCTGTCTTCCTTGTTGTCGCAGGCCAGTGTTTCCCTGGGGACTCCCGTCTTCTCTGAAGGGCTGTTCAGCTGGGGCCACAGAGGCCCTGGTGGATTTCTCCCCAAGACTCCCCCCTCTCTGCCCAGCCAAATGCGCCCAGCTGCTGGTGAGCATAAAGCAGAAGCGCCCGGAGGACCAGGATGCCGAGGGCATCCAGAAAGTGTTGCACTTTGGCTCTGTTGCCGTGGGCTGCACCGCTGAGAGGCAGATCAAGCTGTATAACCCATCGGTGGTATGCGTCCTGTGCACATAGCGGGAGTGGGGGCAGGACTCAGGGACCACAGGGCCAGGTGCAACTAACACTCAGCCCCTGTACAGAATGTTGCAACCTCACGTACCCATGTCTGCTGATACACTCATGTCAAAAGGGGTCCCACTCTCCTCTCAGCTGGGGGCTGGGCTGGGGTATCCCTTGACCCGCCCCAGAGCAACTCCAAGAGAAGTCCTAAGGTGTCCTGATGCCAGGACCACAGCCAGCCTTTGTGGTACCTTTGAGAAAAGGAAAAGGTGCCCCCTCTGGGTGGTCCCAGTGTAGGGCACACGGCTCGGCCCCTTCCTTCCTCCCGGCAGAGGCAGCCTTGCTCCACCGTCAAAGCTGATGATTGAGGCACCGGTGGGGCTTCAGCTGCCCTCACCCCCTCGGCTGGGCACCTTGGTAATAACAGACGAGCCACCTGTGACCTGACCACCTCCTGTCCCCACCTGGCCCCGTAGGTGAGCGCCCCCTTCAGGATTGAAGTGGCCCCAGACATGCTGGCCAAAGACGAGGCCTTCTCATGCCCCACGGCCCATGGCATCGTGCCCCCGGGACAGAAGAAATGCGTGTCAGTGTTCTTCCACCCCAAGACCTTGGACGTCAGGACTATGGACTACTTGTCCGTCATGCCCTCTGGCTGTGCCTCCCAAACCCTGCTCAAAGTCGTTGGTTTCTGTAGAGGTACTGGCAGTCCCAGGTCACTGCACTCCCTCTGGAGACAGGAGCAACCCATGCTTAGGATTGGCAAGTGCCCACTCCTAGTCGCCCAGGGCCTCCTTGCCCTCAACCTGGGTGTCTGCTGCCCCCTGGTGGAATCAGTGAGGAACCAGTTGAAGACGCCTGGAGATGTTGTTCCCATGCTCGCCCCTGGTGACCTGGTGGTCTGCTCAGGCCTTTCCAACCCAACCTTCTGTCTCCAGGCAGCACCACCTCCCATCAGTGGTACCCTTTGACATAGCCTCAGGGAGGCTGATACCCCAGCCCCACTCAGGTGGCAGGGCCCACTCACAGAGCCCCCATCTCTTCCGCCCAGGTCCTGACGTGTCCCTGCAGTACTACTGTGTCGACTTCAGCTGGGTCAACCTCGGGAAGCGCTCGGAGCAGTCCCTGTGGATTGAGAACAAGTCGGACTGCACGGCCCACTTCCAGTTTGACATCGACTGTCAGGAGAGCGTCTTCAGCATCAGACCTGCCTTTGGGACCCTGGTGGGCAAGGCCCGCATGACCCTGCACTGTGCCTTCCAGCCCACTCACCCCATCATCTACTTTCGGAGGGTGGCCTGTTTCATCCACCACCAGGTGAGCTATGGGGGGAGGTGAGGAGGGGCTCCCCGGGAAGCTGGAGGGGCCGATCCGAGTCCTAGCAATGAAGACAGTGCTTGGTACTCAGTCCCCTGTATTCTGGAACTTCCAGGGCTGTCTGCCTGGATCATCACCTCCAGAGCCCCAGTCTGGCTTTTGGAGCCAGAGTTTGGCCAGGGGCATGTGAACGCTCGCTCCGAGCGGGTGGGTAGGCCAGACTTTGCTCTGATGCTGCTAATGGGCTGGTGTAGGGGGGACTGGACCTCGCCCCATGCAGCATGTGCAGCGCAGAGAGCCTTGAAGTGACGACCCCAACCCAGGCCCCTGGACAAGGTGGTACAAACTGTGCCCTGACCAGCTGGTCTCTGGCCAAGGTGGCAAGTGGAGGCTCAAATCTAGCCTCACACAGACAAATGTCGCAGGACCCACTGTTCCTCGACCTGATTGGGACGTGTCACTCGGACAGCACAAAGCCAGCCATCCTCAGGCCTCAGCACCTCGCTTGGTACCGCACACACCTGGTGCGGGGCCTGACGCTCTACCCGCCTGACATCCTGGACATCATGCTGAGGGAGAGGAAGCTGGAGCAGGATAAGAATGGTGCCCTGATGATTCCCACTGAGGTTCGATGGACCCCTCTGAGGCCCCGGGGGCCACCTACCCTCCCCAGGTTCATGCCCCCTTCTCAATTCTTGGGCAGTCCTGTGCTCCATAGCCCTGTGGGCACCCTTAGTAGTCGGGGGTGACGTGTGTGGAGCTCTTGTAGCCTTTTCCAGAAAGGAGCGTGCAGATGAGGGGCAGCGGCAGGAGGAATGGCAGCTGGGCCCCCGGCAACCGGCTCTCCCCACACAGGACCTGGAGGACATACCAGCCCCGCAGTATCCCCTCATCCCCCCCATGACCGAGTACTTCTTCGACGGCACCAGCGACATGGCCATCTTTCCCCCGCCCGTCAGCATTGAGCCTGTCGAGGTGGATTTTGGTGCCTGCCCCAGGCCCAAGGACCCCAACCCTGTCCCCCTGTGCCTGATGAACTACACCAAAGGCAAAATCACTGTGGCCTGGACACGCAGGGCTGATTGCCCCTTCTGGGTGACTCCAAACCCCTGCGATGTGCCCCCTCTCAAGTCCACAGCCATGCGCTTGCACTTCCAGCCGCCTCACCCCAACTGCCTGTACGCCGTGGAGCTTGAAGCCTTTGCTGTCTATAAGGTGTGTGGGCAGATGAGAGGGGGAAGGTGGGTTCTCTGCCCTGGAGGCTGAACGGCAGGGTATGGGGTCGGAGGGGGTGACGGGGTGACGTAGGATCTGTCCTCTCTGTGCCAGGCTCTGCTCCCTCCTCTTGTCTCCTCGCTGGACTGCAGCCTTCGCGGTCTGTGTTTCCCAGGCTCATGGCCTGCCTTGGCCGAGGGGCTTCTTGACCCAGCTGATTATGTCTCACTCATATGTGCCTCCCACCCCTCCAGAGGGAGAACTCAGTGGGGCTCAAGCCCTTTGGAAAATTTTGGTGCACATAGTTTCCTGGGGCTCCTGGCTGGTGTGGCGGGGTGGCTCCTGGCCTCCCTCTAGTCCTTGAAGTAGGAAGTGGTCCCTCTAAAAGAGCTGTGGGCAGGAACTAGGGCCTGGGGGGCGGAGTCAGGGGCACCTGGTGATTAGGTGAGTGTAGGGAGCGGCTTCTAGTCCAACTTCCCTTGACCAGGCTGTCCCAGCCATGTCTCTTAGCCCCAGACGTGTCGCTCCCTCCTCATCTCCAGTCCATCCTGCCCTTTCCCTCCTTTCTCTGCTCTACCCACCCTGCAGTTCTCTCCCAGTGGCTGGGTGCTGGGGCTCAGGGAAGAGGAGAGCTGTGCAGTCAAGGTCAGAGTCCCTTACCAGCTCTGTGACCTTGGGCACGTCCCTTAATGCCTCTGAGCCCTGGTCTTTTCATCTATGAACTTGGGAGCATATCCAAACTTCTGAGAAGTTTTTCCAAAGCTGAGTCTTTAGTTGTCTCTGTTCTAGTATCTTGGCAGTGGCGGGACTCGGAAGTTCGTAGGAATAAGGCTGTGGACACCTGGCTTTGCTGAGCCTGTCAGACTTTTAGGCTACAGGCTATAACCCTGTGCTGTCCGATATGCCAGTCACCAGCCACATGTGGCTGCTGAGTACTTGTACTGTGTCAGGTCCAAACAGATATGCTGTAAAGGGAGGAGACACACTGATTTCTAAGACTTAGCACAAAAGAATGCAAAATGCCTCCTGCATCACTTATATATCGATTATACGTTGAAATGAAAAGATTTTGGATCAGCTGGGTTAAATAAAATGTATTGTTGAATAAATTTTATGCGTTTCACCTTGTTGATGTGGCTACTAGAACATTTACTTTTTATTTATTTATCTTTTAACATCTTTATTGGAGTATAATTGCTTTACAATGGTGTGTTTCTGCTGTATAACAAAGTGAGTCAGCTATACGTATACATATATCCCCATATCTCCTCCCTCTTGCCTCTCCCTCCCACCCTCCCTATCCCATCCCTCTAGGTGGTCACAAAACACCGAGCTGATCTCCCTGTGCTATGCGTCTGCTTCCCACTAGCTATCTATTTTACGTTTGGTGTGTATATATGTCCATGCCACTCTCTCACTTCGTCCCAGCTTACCCTTCCCCCTCCCCGTGTCCTCAAGTCCATTCTCTATATCTGCGTCTTTATTCCTGTCCTGCCCCTAGGTTCTTCAGAACCATTTTTTTTTAATATTCCATATATATGTGTTAGCATGCGGTATTTGTTTTTCTCTTTCTGACATAGTTCACTCTGTATGACAGACTCTAGGTCCATCCACCTCACTACAAATAACTCAATTGCGTTTCCTTTTATGGCTGAGTAATATTCCATTGCATATATGTGCCACAGTCATCTGTTGATGGACACTTAGGTTGCTTCCGTGTCCTGGCTATTGTAAATAGAGCTGCAATGAACATTGTGGTACATGACTCTTTTTGAATTCTGGTTTTCTCAGGGTATATGCCCAGTAGTGAGATTGCTGGGACCAGAACATTTAAAATGCCGTTTGCGGCTCACACTTGTGGCTTGCATTATATTTCTGTTGGCCAGTGCTCTCTGGGCACATTCCTGCAGGATGAATGCTGCTTTCACATCCCAGCCCCACCCTCGTCTGACTGGGGGGATCAAAGAGCACGTTTGCTGAGTGCTCAGGGCAGGGCCTGGCGCACAGCGGGAGGGGCTGCTATGACTGCTGTTCTACGAGCTGTCTTCCCAGAGGGTCCCTCCCGCTGGGCCCCATGTAGGGCTCCTGCAGTACAGGGCAGGCAAGCGGGGGTGCCCCACAGGGTCAGACACAGGACTCAGCCTATCCATGGGTCCGGCCCTCCTGCAGGTCCTGCGGAGCTACAACAATATCGAAGAGGACTGCACTGTGTGCCCGTCCTGGTGCCTGAGGCTCCGGGCACGAGGCCACAGTTATTGTGCTGACTTGGAGCACCACATCCCTCAGTATACCCTGGATGCCCCCAAGGTGAGCGTGGCCCCAGCAGCAGTGGGAGGTGGAACAGGGGAGCCTGGCTTCTGCCGTGGCCTGCAGATCCCTCTCCTGTCTCTGATGGCCTCAGAAACATGTCGAGCACCCTCCCTGGCCATCCCAACCTCCCCACTGCACTGCCAGCCCCTGGGGCTCTGTGCCCATCAAGGACTCTCTCCTGGACCGCAACACTGGGACCGGGAAGAGGCTGGGGCTTAGACCTATGGCTCCGGCCTGCCCCATCTGAAATACTCCCCGGTCCTCTCACTCAGGTTTAAAAGTCTCCAGCTCCTCCGTTCGCTGTGTTTACTGAGTGCCTGCTAGGGATATGACCACCCACGTCATGAGCCCCTGCCCGTGGGGATCATCCAGCTCTGGAGGGGTCGCAGAGCCTGCCCCTCGGTGTAACCCCATCCTCAGGGAGTCATCATTCCCAGGTCTCTCAGAAGGGCCCTTGGAGGCCCCGTCTGACCTGAGCCCCAGATGCCACAAGGCTGAGAAAGATAGATTCTAGAGCCAGGGGGCCAAGTTCTAATCCTGGTTTCTCCTTCGGTGCCTCTTCCCAGCTTCCATTTCCATCGTCAGTCTTTTCATCCGTCTGCACTTCCCCCACGCCTCATGTTGCTAGAAAGGTGCCACTTTTGGACAATGTGCTTGGAGTGGTCTTGCCCCCCCACTAGTTAGGGCTTCCCAAAGCCCTCCTGACGGCACAGGGGCGCCCTCGCTGACCCTGACCCCCACCCCTTTCCCTCGGCCAGTTCCTCGTAGCAGTTTGTGGCCTTTACTAAAATCCAGCAGATTCTGGGCCCGTGTTGCCCCCCTACCCCCACTGCCTCACGCACGGTGCTCATCGCCCCAGCTGCATGGGGCGCCCAGGGCAGCGATTCCAGCCTTGTGTTTGGTACCCGGCCCAGCTCTTTGCCTGGTGCTGGCCACACCCTAAATGCTTAAGGAATGTCTGGAACCTGGGATTGCTGGGGCTTTCCCTTTCCCAGAGTGGGGTTCCCCTCAGCTACCAGCATGAGAATCTTCTAGAAGGGGCTGCTCACCCCCAGAGCTTCTCGACCAAGATCTTGGAAACTGGGTTCTCCAAAGGATGATTTGAGGGCGCCCTAAGGTGGAAGAAACTTGGGGTGGGGGGTCTCAGGGGCCTGAGTTTCCCGGAGCCTGTTCCTGTGGCCACCCCATCTCTCTGCCTGGAGGTCTCTGGAGGACAGAAGCATTTTTTGGTGCCAAGCTGTGTTCCTCCATTCCCCGCCCCCAGGGCACTGACTGGGTTGTGTAGAGGCATCTTGGATCTCCTGAGACATGGCGCCACCCAAGCCCACACAGACTTCCCTGAGTGTGTGTGTGTGAGGTGGGGATGGGCAGGGCGTGTAGATCTGAGCGTGGGTCCCTCTTCTCTCGCACCCCAGCTATTTCCGGCAGTGTCCCCCAGTGAACCCTCCTACCGCAGCCTGCTCCTGACCAACACAGGCTCCATGCTGCTGACCTTCAACCTGGCCCCCAGAAGCAGCTCGGACGTCTCCCTACGGCCCAGCTCGGGCCTCGTGCCCCCCGGGGCCCACCAGATCTTCCTCATCTCTACCTACCCCAAGGGCACCTCCTGGAAGCAGCATGTTTTCTACTTGCAGTTCAATTTCTGCCCCCAGTATCTCAAGGTAGGAGGCAGGGGTAAGGACTGGGTCCTCGGGAGGGGACCATAGTCTGGGGCTTCCCTTTTCAAAGCCACATTCTGGGCCTGGCCCCTAAAGCTCCCCTAAAGTGGCCCAGGGGCTGTTCCTCCTCCAGGAAGTGGCACGGCAGGGAGAGGACCCCTCGGCCACATCTGGGAACAGCTATCCTCAGGACCTTGCCTGTCCACCTTATGGGGTCGGGACAAGAAAAGGGGTACAGAGGTCCCCAAGGAAGGACTGGGGGCAACCCAAAGACTCATATCTGCAGGTGGTAGAGGGGTGTTTGGGACCAGGGCAGGGAAAGGGTCCAGGGTGTTGGACCCATGTCTGGCCCATGAAATGGTCTGTACATCTTCTTTCAGTCCCTGAGTTCTTTTCCTTATCTCCTGGGTCAGTCACTACATACTCTGCCTTTGACAGAAGCTGCCCGTGCGCAGGCTGGGGGAGGGCCTTTTGCTGCCCTTTCCGAGGGGGGAAAAGCTGCCCGCCCGTGACTTTTGGGGGAGCCAGGGCTGCAGGGTGACGTCAGGGCACTGTCCTCCCTTCACTGGCCCCAGGAGGTATGCATGCAGAGCCGGGAGGAGCCGCTGCAGCTGAAGCTGGACGCCTGTAAAAGCGTCTTCTTCAAGCCCACCTGGGTGGGCTGCTCCTCCACCAGCCTCTTCACCTTCCAAAACCCGTCGCGTCTACCTCTGGAGTTTGAGTGGAGGGTCTCCCAGCAGCACCGGAAGATGCTGGCCGTGCAGCCCGCCAGGGGGATTATCCAGCCCAATGAGAGCCTGGTGAGTGCCCTGCCACACTGCCGAGGGCCAGAGGGAAGGGGCCTGTCATCCTCACCTGCACCAGCGTCTCTTACTCATGCCTATCAGGGGGCAGGCTTACCCTCCCATTCAATCCACAGTCACTTCTTCCAGCCTTATGGGTCGGTATGATTGTTACCACACCCCCATTTTACAAAGAAGAATTGAGACTTAGAGGGGAACAATAGCCATTTACTGAGACTGTGAGTTAGGAGGTGCAAAGCTGGGACTTGAAGCAGGGTTTCTGATGTCAGTGCCCAGAAACGAGTCCATTCTCCATCCCTGGTCCCCACCGTGGAGAGATCACTGGAAGACGGTGTGGAGACAAGTGGGTGGCTACCATTAAGGAGTGAGGAAGAGGGCTCGGGGACGTCAAAGTGGCGGGTCCCTGGGGGGGGGCATGGGTGGGGCCCAAACTAGCAGCCTCCCATCCCTGGTCTAGGGCCTCTTAGTTGGGGAGGCCCAACTTGAGGCAAGAACCACCAACACACGGTGTCTGTTAGAAGCCGGGGGTAGCAACCTGCAAGGCGAGAGACCACACAGACTTGGGAGTCCGCCTCAAGAGTTCACACCCCAGCTCCTGCCAAGCGCCCTCATCAGCTGTGTGACCTTGGGCAAGTTACCCCAGTTCTCTGAGTCTCTAGTTTCTCATCAGACAATGAGGCACTAGAAGAATACCGCTTACCTCGTGGGGCTAAGGGATCGAGGGGCTAAGGGAGATAACATAGCACAAGATGTGTGTAAGTGCCTGGCACGGGGAGACACTCAGGATGGGTCACCATAGCCTGATATCCTGCAGCGGGACCTTAGACGTCCAAGAGCCTGGGCAGGGGTTCCCAGAGACCCCCATGCAGGGCTAATCTTTGTGACCCCAGACGCTGACGTGGACCTTCAGCCCTCTGGAGGAGAGCAAGTACCTGTTCCGAGAGGGGATGTGGGTCTGGGAAGCTGGCCTGCCCCCAAACACCAAGCCCTCCGCCACCACCCACTACCTGCTCCGGCTGGTGGGCATGGGCCTCCGCAGCAGCCTCTCCGTGAGTGGGAGGACCCCGGCGGGGAGGGGAGGGGGCAGGGGACCAGGGCACCTGCGGGAGGGAAGGCCCCAGGGTGCCTGAACCTGTCCTTCCTTGGGGATTCTCTGAGGCCAGGGTTGGGAAAGATGGGGCCGTGGACCTGGGGGAGCCCCCCACCCCGGCCTGGCTGACTCTGGCCCTCAGGCAAAGGAAAAGGAGCTGGACTTTGGGAACGTGCTGGTGAACAGCGAGCAGACCAGGATGCTGGTGCTCCTGAATGACGGCAACTGCACCCTCTATTACCGCCTGTTCCTGGAGCAGTGCAGCCCTGAGGCTGTCGGCAATGGCCCCCTCGGTACTCAGGCCTGGGCGGGACTGGGCTGGGAGGCAGGCAATGAGGGGCGCTGGTTAAGACTGGTTAACCAGACCATGGCTCAGGAGCAGGCAGAGCAGGGCTTAAAACGTGGTGCTTCCACTTCCTAGATGTGTGGCGTTGCCGGGTGATTGTCCTCTCTGAGCCTCAACTCCCTCATCTGTAAAATGGGGCTGCTGGTGGAGCCTGCCTCACCGGGCAGCTAGGTGGCGCAAAGTGCTTAGCAGATGCCAGTGACACCAAGACACGTCCTCACACTATCTTGATCTGGAGGAAGCACTCTGCTCCCCATTTCCTGGCTCAGGGCCTGCTCTCTAACCAGAGCAATGCTGGTCCAGGGGAGAGTATCTGGGGTGGAGCAAGAGGAAAGGCTGGACCTCCTTGTGTTGCACTGAGGGCCTCCTCTGCCCTTGACCCCACCCGGTCATTCCTGAACAGCTCTGCAGCTGGACCGCACAGAGGGGAGCATGCCGCCCCGGTCCCAGGACACCATCTGCCTGACCGCCTGTCCCAAACACCGTTCCCAGTACTCCTGGACCATCAACTACTCTCTCCTCTCCCACAGAGGTACCTGGGCCATCTGGCACGGAGAGTCAGGACCAGGGAGGAAAGGGGGAGGACTGTGTGAGCAGGACTTGGGGTGGGAGGATGCCGAGGGTTCAGACAGAGCTGGCAGAGTGGGTGTGAGTGTGCCAGGGTGTGCCTTTGGGTGTCTGGTGTATATGCCTCATACCAACCACATCTGTATGTGTGGGTGTCCGTTTGTGTGTGCCTGAGCTGTGGAGGACTCAACGTGAAGGGCTGGGCGCTGTGCTGATTTACTGTGGGATCGTAAGCAAATCCTCAGCTGCCCTGGGCCTCAGTTTCCTCCTTCATAAAATGAGGTTGTTACCATCCTGCCCCGGGGCTGCCTAATAAGAGTCCAGCACAGGAGAGTGGCTAAGAGTGTGGACTCCCTGGAATTGGATCCTGGCCTCAGCACTTATTAGCCATGTAATCTTAGCGACTTGTTTAACCTCCCTATACCTCAGTTTCCACATCTCTAAAATGGGGATAATAATGGTGCACAGGCAAAAAAATAAAGTACATGTTACCACACGGGCAAACCTTGAAAACATTACGCCAAGTGAAAGGAGCCAGTCACAAAAAGCTACACATTGTATGATTCCATTTATGTGAAACACCCAGAATAGGCAAATCTACAGAGACAGAAAGTAGATTAGTGGTTGCCAGGGGTGAACGGAGAGTGACAGCTACTTGGTACTGGGTTTCTTTGGGAAAGACTGAGAACGTTCTAAAATTTGTGGTGATGGTTGCCCAACTCTGAATATACAAAAAACATCACTGAATTGTATGTGTTAAAAGGGTTAATTTTATGGCATATAGATTATATCTCAATAAAGCCATTAGTAAGTGTAATCAATAGTTTGAAAACAGTGCACAGTGGTGTTTGCACAGCTCTTAGGACAGTGCCTGGTCCATAGAAAGTATCAGATAAAGTTTGGCTGTTGTTGGAAGCATCCCAGAGTCTGCTCCTGGCAAGGGTCCTAGGACAGGTTTCCCGGGACCCCTGCATCCTCAGCCTGTACGCCCCGCCCCAGGGGAGCTGGGAGGTGAGCCCACCCCTCTCTCTCGCACCGCTTTCCCCCAGATAACAAGGTTGGGGAGAAGCAGGAGCTGTGTCGCGTGTCCCTGATGGCCGTGTACCCCCTACTCTCCATCCTGGATATCTGCTCCATGGGCAGCGCCGAGGGCATCACCCGGAAGCACCTGTGGCGCCTCTTCTCCCTAGACCTGCTCAACAGTTACTTGGAGCGCGACCCCACCCCCTGGGAACTCACCTACCAAGCGCCCACCCGGCACAGGTGAGGTGGGCCTGGGGGAGAGGCAGGGCCTGTCTGGGGATGTTCTTGGAGCTTTCCGTCCATGCCCTCAGCCCCAGGCCCTGTCCAAGAAGGGGGTCCCTATCTCCTCCCCAATTCCTGCCCATCCCCGGAGGAGCATGGAGAAGGCAGGGATGGGCTTGAGGTCTAAAGTGCTGACCCACCCCTGCCCCTGAGTCCCAGATTCTCCAATTCCCACCTATGGGGAGATGGGTGCCAAGCCAGCCACCCCTGGAAGGGCCCCATCCTGTCCGCAGCCCTGTTTCTGAGACCATTTCTCTGCTCCACACAGCACCAGCCAGATCCCCTCTGTCTTCACCCCTCTGAAGCTCAACTTCAATTTTGGGGCAGCACCAATAGATGCCCCACCCTCTGTGGTGTTCCTGGCCCTGAAGAACGGTGGAGTGGTGCCCCTGGACTGGTACAGTGTGGGGGCCCGGGGGGCCCGGGGGACAGGGCCTTGGAGGCCTTCTCTTGCTGGTGGTAGCCCTGGATGCCTGGTGTCTGTGAAGTGTGCCCCCCGCCCCCACTGAAGGATGTAGAGGCCAGGGTGGGACTAGGGTCGCCCAGCAGGACACCAGACCTGTCACTGGCTGAGTCGGGTCCACAGGCTCAGAAATGGTCGAATCACCCTATGGAGACTGGCAGGGTCATCTTCAGAGCTTAAGAAATGAGAAGTAACCGTCACGCATCTGCTGCATGCTAGCCGCTGGCCTTTATGGCCTCTTCTCCTCTGAGCCTCACACCGACCCTGTGAATAAAATCCCCCTCTGCTGACTCTTTCACAGATGGGAGGCTAAGGACTCAACCAAGAGCATTCAGCCATTAGAGGCAGAGACAAGTTCAAGCCCAGATTTGTCCAACTCCAGAATCCCCACCTACACTGGTTAGTCAGCAAGAAGCTGCGAGGTGCTCCTGCGTCCCAGGCATTGTGCTAGGCGCTGGGGCAGCCCCGACAGAGCCCCAGGCCAATGGGGGCCGGGCCTGCACGCGGGCGAGTTGAGGGTCTCTGGCAGGGAAGGACAGTGCTCTGCTGCCGCAGCGCCGTTGTCAGGGAGATGACAGGGCTAAGCAAAGCCAGGTGAGCTGCAGGAAGGGTCGAGGCTGGCCATGGGGCAGGCTGCACTTCCCCAATCACAGGGGGCCCAGGCCTGGAGACCTGAGCCCGCCAAGCTGGGCCCTTCCTGTGCTTGGCTTTCCTCCCACTGGGGCCCCAAACTGGTGCCCAGTAAGCATCCTGTTTCCATGCCATCGCCATTTCTTTTTTTCCCTCCCTTCCTCTGCCACGCGCCTCGATTTCCTAATAAACTTCCTTCTGATGACTTCCAACTTTGCTTGGCTAGATGGAGGTGAGAAAGAAGTGTCCCCGTCTGGGTCAGGCTTGGGGGAGAGAGCCAGGGGCCCAGCCTGGGCATGGCAGTGAGTGGATAAGGGTGAACATATGCAGGGGGTGGCCATCTGTGATCTCAGGAACCTTCCTGCCTGAGCCGAGGCATGGGGTGCGTGTGGGTGAGGCTGGTGGGGGGCTGCATCATCCGGGGTGCAGTGGCCACCCTGTACTCTCCGGGTCGTCCTGCCCCTCCCGGTGGTGGAGGATGCCGGGGGAGCTGATTTATTACGCGGCTTCTGTCTGAGAAGGGCCGGGACTGTGCGTAACTCAGGGCTCCTGGCCCTGAGTGACTGGGAAGCTTGGCAGGCTGGTGGGGGAGGCCCAGGGCCCGCCTGGAGCTCTGGATCTGCCATTCCCGGGGTTGTTTGAGTGGCTGGGAGCCAGGGCCCTGCAGGGCTCAGGAGTGGGGGCAGGAAAAGCGGCGCTGGCCTGTGTCCTGGTGTGGAGCAGGGTACTTTGGTGGACTGTGCGTGCGTGTGTATTTGTGTAGGAGCAAGCCAGCTCACACTCTCTATGGAGAGGGTCCAGGTTGTTGGAAACTGGGGCGGGAGGAAAGCCGGGCAGAGTGCCCACCGAGCTGGGCCGTCCATTGGGACATCATTGGAGGTTCAGGAAGGCAGTCCGTGCTCGTTCCCGGATTCCAAACGCAGGGAACCTTCCTTGGAAGGCTTGACTCTCCTAGGCTTTCTGTGTTGTTGTGTTTCCTTTCAATTTCTTAGAAGGCTATTTTTGAAAATTCTAGCCGGGTCTCTGCTAAACTCGTAAGGAACAGACTGAAGGTTTTATTCCTGCCAAGACCAGTAAGAAATGGGGAGTGTGGACTTGGCCTGCGGGCAGCAGCAGGCAGGACAGAAAAGCTGCCGTGCATTTAAGGGGTGATCCCTCACAGGCATCAGATATACGGGTTAACATCATCTGTTCCCTCACTCATTCATTAAGTCATTGGCTAAATGTTGACTGGGGCTTCCCAGGTGTAGGCTCCAGGCCCAGAGCTCAGAATAGCAATGCAGATGAGCCCAGGCCCTGCCCTCCAGGTGGGGCGGACCGGCCTTTCGGTGCAGGGTGACAAGTGCTGTGACAGAGGCTTGTGCAGCCACTTGCCTCTGTTTTGGAAGTGGTAGGTGGGGGTGGGCACATGAGAAAGGCTTCCTGGAGAAAGCTACAGCCAAGCTAGACCTGCAACCCAGGGAGCGGAGGCAAGAGAGGCTGCGAAGAGCCTCCTAGACGGAGGGTGTAGCGCGGACATGGGTCAGAGAAGAGGCCACAGAGTGGCTGCAACGTTGATAGGGGGACGGGCAGGGCCTTGGACTCCTTCTCCTTCTGAGAAGGATTCGTGGCTTGAGGCAGGGGGACAGGTTGGCAGGCTTCCACAGTCCCAAGATGGGGGCCCACACCAGAGGACTGGCAGGGAAAAGGGGACTGCGATCATTTGGAGGGAGACTGGGTGAGGGCCAAGAGGGAAACCATCCAGACATCCCCGAAGTATCAAGATCACCAGTTTTGCCGCTGATCAATATCCCGCAAATAAAATGACCAAACAGTTTATTCGCCTGTAGCAAGTCAAACAATACAAGGGTGATGGAAGAGATGGAAGGAACACCCCAGCTCCCTCTCTAGTCTGCCCTGGAGGGTTTGGCATGAGCTTCCACTCTCAGCACTGGTACAAGGCACAGACACAGGGACGCAGCTACCCTTTCATTTCTTTTACCATAATGGCATGATGTTACACGTATTACTCTCTGCTCAGCGTTATAGCAATAACCTTTTCACTCAGCATTATGTCAATAACATTCCCTATAGATCAATAAAGATCAAGACGTATAGATCTAACTCATTCTTTTTAATAGTTGCATAGTATTCTGTAATATGAATGGCCCTTATGTTTTAAAACCACTCCTTTATTAGATGACATTAGTTGTTCCCGGTGCTTTTTAATATTTGTTGCCATCACTAACAAAGTTGTAATCAACATCCTTGTGTGAGTACGTGTGTCTGTGTGTGTGTGCGCGTGCGTGCCTGCCTGCCTGCCTGCATACTTACGTTCCCCCGAATAGAATTTCTGAGTCAAAGGGCATTTTTTATTCTATGCACTTTTTATTCTAAAAGATGCTGTCATAATTCCTACAACAAAAGGTGGTAGCAATTTCTTCTCTCCCTGCCTATGTTCGAAGATGTCATTGTTTCTAAACTTACCAGCATTGGATGTAACTATTTGTCACGATTCAGATGTGAAAATATTTAAGATTGATTCAAGGGAGTTTTGATTTGCATCTCCCGACTCCCCTTGAGCCTTTTCAGATGTGTTGGCTGTTTTCCTTCCCCCTCCTGGCCGTTGCCTCTTCATAACCTCTGCCCGTTTTGAGGACAGTTCCGTGCCATCCCTCTGAGAGCGCAGGGATCTTCTTTTCAGATCGTGACCTTGGGACCCCTTGGTCACTTATTTGGTCACCATTTAGAGTGCAGTATCTGCTTTAGTACAGCACCAGGCATTACAGGGGCACTCATTCTATGCCCAGCCTTGCTTTGGATTCAAGACTACCAGCCCTCTTGGGGACCCTTGGTTGGTGCTGCTGGCATTTCTAGGTGGCTCAAATGGCCCTTCCTAACAGCTTGTCACACAAACCCCTCCAGGGTCAGTGCCCAGCTCAAAGTGGCCCACATATACAAGCAGCACCCTGACCCCTGGCACCCACAATGCGAGCCCCAATCTCCGCTTTCCATTTAGTCACCAGGACCCTGCTTCTGTTCCTGGGTTTGGGGGCCATTATGAAACGAGAATCCACAACTGCCGCATTTGCCCGGCCATGCATGGGAGAGCTTGCCTACTGGGGGATGAAGAAAAGGCCTCCATCCATCCTGCCTGGGGCTCAGAGCTCCTGCCTCTGCTCTGACTGAGAGGCTCCACCCCTTCTGCTTTGCACCCCTTTCCCAGGGCCTTCCTCTTCCCAAGTGACCAGCAGATCGACCTGGAGCTGTGGGCAGAGCAGGTGGACTTCGACTGCACTGAGCTGCACCAAATGCGCGTGCAGGACAATTGCATATTCTCCGTCAGCCCCAAGGCTGGGAGCCTGGGTCCTGGGCAAGAGCAGATGGTGGAGTTCAGATACAGGTGCTGCCCCCACCGCCCGCCCTGCACTTCCAGTCCTGGAGACCCCCTTCCCCCCGACTCCTGGAGGACGCTGGCCTTGCACTGTGTGACTCCAGGGTATCCTGAGTGGCCACCACCCTGAGAAGGCCCCACCTTCCCACCTGCAGGGGAAGTTTAATTTTCCTCTTGCCCCATCCCAGCTCAAGGGTTTCCACGTAGCTGCCCCAAAGCCATAGGTGTGCCATGACCGCTTGTTCTTCCACTCGTACCAGGGCTCAGTAACTCATCCCAGACTCTCTCCTCCCTTCCAGCCACCTGTTCATTGGCACTGATCGCCTCCCGGTGCTCTTCAAGGTGTCCCATGGCCGGGAGATCCTGGTGAGGCCCAGCCCTGGTCCTGTCCTGGAAAACCAAGAGAGAGGCACAGGGAGCCGTGCTCCCCGGAGAGATGGGGTCCAGATCTCTCTGCTGGGTACTTCAGTTCCTCCCAGGGAAGGATGCTACTCACAGGCTTTCTATTTCCAGCTAAATTTCATAGGTGTGACAGTGAAGCTGGAGCAGAAGTACGTGCACTTCACCTCCACCAGCCATCAGTTCATCCCCGTCCCCATCGGCGACACACTGCCCCCAAGGCAGGTCAGTGGTACATTGTCCTGGTCACCAGGAGGCTTCAGTATTGATCTCTGTGTATCTGTATCAGCCCTTGACAGGATGACAAGGACCTTGCCCTCACTCTAAGAGGTGGGGTGACAGGTTGAACCCCAAGACTGGGCAACTGGGAGAGACCCAAGGCGAGAGGCTTCAGCTTCTTGGCACTGGTTCTAAACCTTTTGCCAGGCCTCATTCCCATGCAAAAGCAGGGAGTTCCTTCCTCTAACACAGGGTTTTTCAAACTTCTTTGACCATGAGCCACACTAATATATTTTGGAAAACCCAATACATACATACAACTGAAACAAAACAAATCAATACGTCACCACTACATGCTAAGTACTCTGATGTTTTCTTTTTTATTTTATTCTGTTCCATTTTTTTAAATGTTTTATTTATTTTATTTTACTTATTTTTAGTTTTGGCTGTGTTGGGTCTTCGTTGCTGCGCGCGGGCTTCCTTCTAGTTGCGGCGAGCGGGGGCTGCTCTTCGTTGCGGTGCGCGGGCTTCTCATTGCGGTGGCTTCTCTTGTTGCGGAGCACGGTCTCTAGGCGCACGGGCTTCAGTAGTTGTGGTGTGCGGGCTCATTAGTTGTGGCTCACGGGCTCCAGAGCGCAGGCTCCGTAGTTGTGGCGCACGGGCTTAGTTGCTCCGTGGCACGTGGGATCTTCCCGGACCAGGGCTCGAACCCGTGTCCCCTGCATTGGCAGGTGTGTTCTTAACCACTGCACCACCAGGGAAGCCCTGTTCCATTTTTTAAATGCTGGACATGACCTGATAAATTGGTTTCCTGACCTGCTTACTAATGGGTCTCAGTCACAGTTTGAAAATCACTGCCCCCAAAAAGGGCATCTGTCCGGAGCATGAAAAGCTAGAATGTAAATCCTCAAAGCTATAGAATTTTATTTATTAATCGGAGGGAATCAGTTTCCTTTGTTCTGAAAATGTACATTGGAAATCTCCAAGAGAGGATATAGTATTTTCACAAACACTTCATCACTCTGAAATTTCTAACAATTGAGAAGCCTTTGTGTTTCTGGGCAGGGGCCTCTAGCCCCTTAGCCGAGAGGCACAGGAATGGGCTTCCTAGACCTGAGAGGGGATCTCATAGTCCCGAGCTCTGCCCACTGCCTTACACCACCCTTTACGCCACTGGCTTCCCAGAAGCCCCACCCAGAAACCCAGACCCTCAAAAGAGAAGGCAAAGACTCACATGCCTCCTGGAAAGCTTTCCAGAGAGATCAGACCACTCCCCCATGGCCCTGAACATAGACAATGGAAAAGGCCCCCAGGTCTGGAGAAGACGCAGTTGTACCTCCAGCCAAACTCCACAACTGCAGCCAAGCTGCCTTTTTCGTTCATAAGATGATGACAGATGGTGGCCTGGACCTGCAAGAGGGCAGAGGAAACAGAGAGAAGTGAACAGATTTAATTTACATTTTGAAGACAGAATCCCTGGGACTTGCTGGGGATTGGATCTGGGAAGTAAGAGAAAGGGATGGATGAAAAATGTATTGGATTCCTAGTTTGAGCCACTGGAAGTATGTAGTGCCATTTGCTGAAACAAGATACACCGGGGGGAGGAATAGGTTTTAGAGTGAAGAGTTGGGTTTTGGCTGAATTTAAGAGGCCTATGAGACAACCAGGAGGAGTTGTTTAGTGGTAGTTGGATACCAGGTCTGAAGCTCAGAGGGTGGTCCAAGCTAGAGAAAGAGCATCAGCACGTTCAGGGGTGGGTGCTGAGAAAGATGAGGGGCTGGACCTAAATCCAGACAAACTCTTTATTCTCACTGTCTTCCGTTTTCTCATCTCTAACATGGAGGCTTGGACCAGAAGATCTCTGGTTTCAGGCAGGCCGTTCTGTGATTCCCCAACTGTGGAGTTAGTCTTGGGGGACCTCATATCTTCCTTCTGCTCCCTTATCTGCCTGTAAGCACAATGACCTCTAATGGCAGACATGGAGTGGCTGCCTCACAGGTAATTAGAATGAGAGCTTAGAAAACGATGAAGGGTCTGGATGGTGTACGCATGGACATTCCCCTAAATTCCAACACTAGGGACACAAGCGTTAGTGTCCCCTTAAGTTGAGGTAAATAAAATAAGGTAAGGTAAATAAAATAAGTTGAG
This sequence comes from Orcinus orca, assembly GCF_937001465.1. Lineage (NCBI taxonomy): Eukaryota > Metazoa > Chordata > Mammalia > Artiodactyla > Delphinidae > Orcinus > Orcinus orca. The sequence continues at coordinate 101,983,410 of NC_064565.1, read as the reverse complement.
GTAAATAAAATAAAATAAGGTAAGTTGAGAGCAAATAAAATAAGAATTACAGATTATACTAAAATGTCACAGGTTGAAAATACAGTTATATACTTCTTGGGTGATCAAGCCATATGGGAAATCAGAGGTATTTAAGGGAGCTCTGGGACTGTAAGGGTGACGTCACAGGGATCAGCCTGCCCTCCTACAGTGGACACAGAATCCCAGGCTCTCTGCATTGCAGCCCAGAGCTGGTGTGGAGATTTCCCTGTTCCTTCCCCCTGCAGATTTATGAGCTGTATAATGGTGGCTCAGTGCCCGTGACATATGAGATCCAGACCAGCATCCTGTCGCAGGTTCAGGAAAAAAATTTTGATCACCCCATCTTCTGCTGCCTCAACCCCAAAGGGGAGATCCAGCCAGGTACAACTGCTCTCGTCTTCTGGATCTTCTCACCTATTGAGGCCAAGACCTACATGGTGAGCAGCAGCCTGGGCTAACACGGGCTTGGGGCGGGGGTTGGAGGTGGCCTCCCCATCAGGCCTTGCTCTGACCAGTGCCTTCCCCCACCTTCCTAACTTCCCAGGTGGATGTGCCCATACACATCCTGGGATGGAACTCAGCCATCATCCGTTTCCAGGGAGTGGGCTATGACCCTAACATCATGGGCGACACAGCCCCATTCCACAACATCTCCTCATGGGACAATAGCTCCATCCACTCGAGGCTGATGGTTCCTGGACAGGTAGGGGGAAGGGATCTGGGAAGGCCTGAGGCCTAGGAGGAGACTGAGGGTCCAGGGTGTCCACTGCGGAGGGGTGGGGAGGCTGCGAAAGAAGAGACGGAGTTGAGAAGGGAGCGATACAGAGGTGAACCTGGACCCAGCCCTCCTCCAGGTTTAGGAGGCAGCACCAGCTCCATGAGAGGCTTACCCTGCCACCTAGTGCCCACAGGTGTTCCTGCTCCAGCACTCCACCTGCTGCAGGGCCCTCCACCCGCCCTTGCCTCTGGGCATTGGGATGGAGGTATTGAAAGGAGAAAAAAGAAGCTCTGCCAGTCTAGGGCACTGAGATATTATCTTCATATAGAACAGTCTCTCCCCTGGATGTAGATGGATTTTGCTGAAATATCTAGGGTCAGTAACACTACCTTTAGTTCACACACTCCTCACTGTTGGGAGGTATGACACATCCATCCATTTCCCCACTGATCCACATGCCTGTTTATTCATCCACGTATCTCTCCATCCATGCACTCATCCAGTTACTATCCACCAATGCATCTGCCTGTCCACTCTTCCACTCCTACCTTCTTTGGACTCTTACTGAAGGATGAGTACTGTGGGGTCACAGAGAAGAGCCAGACAAAGTCTCAGCTCTGGAGGCCCTCAGGGTCTAGACAGAGAGAAAGTGCCCCTTCCATGGCCTCAATCTTTCCAGACACCCCTACAACACAGCGCCTGCTGTGTGCGCAGTGAAGGTGCCAACGGCTGATCACCTACTAATTTACAACCATCCTTCAGAGACGAATTTTGTCGGCTTTACTTCTGCCTTCTCTAAGCGAATTCTGATTTCTCAGCCCTTCCAAGCCTATTTTAATGGTCAAAATCATAGGTTTTAGAGTGAGACTGTCAGGGTTTATCCCAGCTGTGCCTGTGAGAGACCTTTGGAAAATTATTTATGCTCTCTGAACCTCAGCAGCACATCTATAAAGTGAAGATGATTAGTAGTACCTATATATAGTAGTGGCCTATATATTGGGCCACTGTGAGGATCAAATGCATGTCAGTTGCCTACAGTGGTACCTGGCCTGTTGAAAGCACTCAGTGACTGGTAGTGGTTGCTATGCTGAGTACTTCTTCACCTCCCAAAGTTGCTGTTGTGTTGTCTCCACCAACAGAACGTCTTCCTGTCCCAATCGCATATCTCCCTGGGAAACATTCCTGTGCAGAGCAAGTGCAGCCGCCTGCTGTTCCTCAACAACATCTCCAAGGATGAGACAATTGTCTTTGTCTGGCAGCGGAAGGCTCTAGACTTTGGGGAGGTGAGAGTTCCCTGTGTTTGCAGAATGAGAACCTCCAGAGGGGCTCTAGACTCATCCCATCCCATCCCACCCCGTTCCACTCCATCCCATCCCACCCCATCCCACCCCACCCCATCCCACCCCCTATCCCGTCTTGTCCCATACAATCCCTGTGAAGGTCCAGAGACTCCTTCCCAAAATAAACAGGTGTCCGTGAGTCCTATGAGAGGAGAGGTGGCTCCTGAAGAGACGATCCCGTTTGTGGTGACCCTGAAGGCCTCAGTGCACGCCAGCTTCTATAGCATGGACCTGGTGTGCAAGGTAGGATCAGCCTTAGCGAGAAGCTGGGATGGTGCACAGCTCCCAGTCTTGAGGTGTGGGGTGGTCTGTGAGATCCCCAGACCCCCAGAGAGAGGCAAAGGCCAACCTCTGGAAGAGTGGGGGGCCCACAGAACAGGCCCAGGCCAAGGCCCTCCAGACCTTGGTCTTCTCTCTCCTTGTCCTGAGCCACAGGTGTACCGGCAGAAACTCCTGACGCAGTACCGTAAGGAACTGCAGGAGTGGGAGGACGAGAAGGTGCGGCAGGAAGTGGAGTTCACCATCACAGATAGGAAAGCAAAGGTGATGAGGGCAGGGTGGGCTTTGAACACCACAGAGCTTTCCGATTGGCCTTGCCAGAGGGGACAGAGGTGGTGATCCGAGGCGGTCCTAAAAAACTGGTCAGCCTGACTTAAGAGATTAGATTTCTTTCATTAGGCTAAGCATAGCTCATCCCCCAGAGACTCTCTGGATACTGAAAGCTGGCTGACCATTCCCTGCTTCCTGTAGCCTGTATTTAATGAATACCCACCCGGTGCTGGGCACTGGGGACCCAGGGGAAACCAGGCAGAGCTCACCTTCTGATGGAAGAGAGTGTGGCGTAGTGGTTTCAGGTACAGGCTCTGGAAACAAATTGCCCGGGTTTGTTTCCTAACTTTGATGATTTCTAGCTCTGTGATCTTAGTCAAGTTATTTAACCTCTTAGTTCCCTCAACTGTATAATGGGGGGTAATATGACATCTGAGACTGGCTTCAAGATAATCCAGAGATGGGGTATAGATGAGACAAAATTGGCCATGAACTGCTAATTGTTCAAGCTGGGTGGGGGTAATGGAAGATTCTTTGTAGCACTCTCTCCACTTTTGAATACTTTTGAAATTTTCCATATTAAGAAGGTTAAAAAGCGAGTTCCCTGGTGGCCTAGTGGTTAGGATTCTGGGCTTCCACTGCCATGGCCCGGGTTCAATCCCTGGTCAGGGAACTGAGATCCCACAAGCTGTGCAGCATGGCCAAAAAAAAAAAAAAAAAAGGTTAAAAAGAAAAGTTGTTAAAATATTTTATTTTATTCTTTTATTTTTGGCTGCATTGGGTTTTCATTGCTGCGTGCGGACTTTCTCTAGTTGGAGCGAGCGGGGGCTACTCTTCATTACGGTGCGCGGGCTTCTCATTGCGGTGTCTTCTCTTGTTGCGGAGTACCGGCTTTAGGCGCGAGGGCTTCAGTAGTTGTGGCACGCGGGCTCAGTAGTTGTGGTTCACAGGCTCTAGAGCGCAAGCTCAGTAGCTGTGGCACACGGGCTTAGTTGCTATGTGGCATGTGGGATCTTCCCAGACCAGGGCTCAAACCCGTGTCCCCTTCATTGGCAGACAGATTCTTAACCACTGCACCACCGTGGAAGCCCCAAAATATTTTAAAATGTGAATAAATTGTTATCTGCTTTGTGGCACTGCTGTGAGGATTAAATGAGTTAATGCATGTAAAGTGCCTACAACAGTGCCTGGCACCCAGTAAGCACTCACTAAACATGGGCTATTACTCTTTATGCAGGGGAGACTGATAATAAATGATACAGAGTATCCACCTTGGATCCTCCTCCCCACGGTTGCATTCTATTTTTTTTTTTTTTTTTTTTTTTGGTCTGCGTTGGGTCTTCATTGCTACACGCGGGCTTTCTCTAGTTGCAGTGAGCAGGGTCTACTCTTCGTTGTGTTGCTTCTTATTGCAGTGGCTTCTTTTGTTGCGGAGCACGGGCTCTAGGCACGCGGGCCTCAGTAGCTGTGGCGCACAGGCTCAGTAGTTGTGGTGCACGGGCTTAGTTGCTCTCCGGCACGTGGCATCTTCCCCGACCAGAGCTCAAACCCGTGACCCTTGTATTGGCAGGCGTATTCTTGACCACTGCGCCAGCAGGGAAGTCCCCACGGTTGCATTCTTGCACCTCGATCACCCCTGTGTACTCCACACTGAACCCCCAGGGAGACACTACTCCCCTCTGAACCTCTGGCCCAACTGTGAAGGCAAATCATGTCTTGAGGGCTATGGGAGAAGGGATTTCTGAATTAAGGCTTAATAAGGAAGGCTGTTTCCTTATCAAGCCAAACCACAAAGCTCCAGGGCACCAGAGAAGTACCCTTGGGGCAGCCTGCATTGTTTGGTGACATCTCCATTTCTTTCCTTTAGTTAGGTAACAAGATTTTCCAAGTCTGCAGGCAGCACTTCCCTAGGGAAGGTTCTGGAAGAGGGTGTGGCTGGGAGTTGGGCAGAACCAAGGGGGCAGCAGGTGCTGACATTGATTTCAGGCCCTACGTGGGTCAGCAGGAAGGGGAGGAAGAGGGGAGTCCCTCTAGGCCTCTTGCGTCCTAAGCAGGGGGTCTCTTTGCTTCCACAGAGAAGGGCGTGTTGTACAGCTTGTGAACCTGTGAGCAAGTACAGGGTGAGGACGTAAGCCCAGGCCTGTCTCCTTGGGATAACTTGAGAGGATCCTTGCTTCCTCTCCAGAGAGATGTCCAACCTCTGGTCTAGTCTCCTGGAAGGGAGGGATGAAAGTGCCAATGGGTGCGGATGAAATGCCAGGGGTGTCACAAAAGACCTGGTTGGGGGGCTAGGGACCCATCAGTGATGGGAGTGCAGTCCCTAAGCCCCTGTCATCCATGCCTCCCCTTTCCCAAAGACGCTGCCCCCCATCAAGAACCAGTGGTGTCTCAACTGCCCAACCAGCTGGAGCCTTAAGATCGCAAAGGAGGAGACACGCTGGCCATGCCCCCAGCCGCCCTCGCCAGGGACGCTCAGCTTAGGCCTCACTGCCCGCGCCCATGCCACCGACTACTTCCTGGCCAACTTCTTCTCTGACTTTCCCCGCCACTTCTTGCACCGGTGAACTCTCAGGGAGGGAGGGGTCTGCTTGCTCTGCTCTCTGCCACCCTCCCGCTCTAGAACAGGACTGCCCAGACCTAACCCTTGCTGAGGGCTTGAAGCACGTGCAGTATCACTGGGACTTCTGGGGCACTGCTGGGCCCAGAATGCCCCCATTACTGTTAGGCCCTTATGAGGAGGGGGCAAAGAGCCAGAGCCCCTGGGGAACCCACTTAGGCCACCCTGCCTCCCCTCCTTCCTTCCCTTTCCAACTTGGAGCCTCTCCAGGTCCTGTGCCCACTCTGAGAGTCGGGCTTGGTTCCCCAAATGCAGCAGCACTATGTTGGGTTAAGGCTGGGGGCTGCCCCAAACTCACCTATGTCCTCATGACTGGGCAGCCACCATCACTGCTCATGCCCCCAACCCCAGCGTGGTGGCTTGCCCAGGCCACTCAGAATGCCACGGCCTGCCCCAGGGAGCTGCCAAAGAGGAAGTACCCCAGGGAGGAGTCGGAGGCTGGTGAGGAAGTATCCACGCACAAGTGGGCCCCTGTCTCCAAGCAGGAGAAGCAGCTCCTGACTGACTGTCTCACCACCATCATCAGGTGACCACCCACCCCCTAAATGCTCACCCCTCCATCTCCCTAGTTCATTCGTCAATTCTGGGTCCACCCAAAGCCCCTGAAATCCCAGCCCTTCCTTTCCTGAAAGATAGAACTTCCTCACAAGATCCTTCCACTGGTGGTCCCAGGCCCTTGAGGATGGTACAGCTCTAACGGAGCTGGCTGGAGGGATCCTCAGGGCTGGGTCCCTTGTTCTGCCTTGTCGTGGCTGGTAGACGCGGTCTGGAGCCAGTTCACTGTCTCTCCAGGGCTCCGGGCCTCATCTGTGTAACTCTGACATCCTGGCTCTTCCTCTACCATATAATGTTCACCTTTAAGAATCCACGGGGCCCAGAGATGCCTTTATCTAAAGAAGGAATGGGAGGGAGCAACTGATCAGGGGCTCCCCTCCCCCCACCTAGCACCCGTTTGTGGACACAGTAGCCAAGAACCACCCCTTGGGGAACCCCTGAAGCCAGAGCCCCCTACAGGGGGCTGCAAGGCCTCTCAGTGAGGACCTTCTCCTCCTCCCTGCCACCCAGGGGTCTGCTGGAGGACAAGATCTTCCATGAGGCTGTGGACCGAAACCTGGTGGAGCAAATGCCTTACTTCTGCCAGTTCTGGAATGAGCAGTCGGCAAGGTTCACGGCCCAGAACGGCAGCCTGCACTTAGCTCCAGCAACGTCTCAGTCCTCCAGCAGCTCTGAGGTCAGCAAAGACAAAGAGGAGGCGGAAGACAAACGGAGGCTGAGGAAGAAGGAAGAGGGGGGAGAGGAGGAGCTGGAGGAGGAGGAAGAGAAGTTGCCCTGGACGGAGACGAAGCCCACGCTGCAGCCCACGTCCCAGGAGTCCCTGAAATGGCAGTGGCAGCAACAGCTGAAGGTCTCACTGAAGGAGAAGCAAGAGCAAGATGAGAAGGAGGCCATCAGCCGGTAAGCAGCCAGACCACGGTGAGGGTTGGCGGGGGCGGGGTCAAGTGCAGAAGGCTCCTAGGAGGCAATGGTGTGCTGGGGCTCTACCTGTGTGAGCTTCTCTTTCCAACTCAGTGTTCATTGACATCACTGTTGGACGCTTAAGGCCTCAGTCGGAGTATTTACGAAATGGCGATCCAAGCTTTAATTTTCTTCTCCAAGAGCAGACTATTAACGTTTACCATCACACCACTTCCAGGAGGGTGATTATAGCCGTCAAAGTCTCTTAAATGAGTTTTTAGAGCCAGGAGAAAAGTACCACCTCTTCTTGCACCGCCTTTCCCTGGGGCTGCTCTGGGGTTTTCTGTCTGTGGTGGGATTCCCCAGGAGTCCCTTCTGCACCGTCTCATCGCTCGATGCCTTTCCCCAACCCTGGCCCTGGGATGGGGACTCCGATTCCCTGGGTTCGAATCCCACCACGTGTACCAGCAGCGTGACGTTTGGCAACTTGGTCTGTTTAAGCCGTAGTTTGAACGTCTGTAAAATTGGAACAAGGACGCCTCATAGTGTTGGGAGGGCGGGGAGTTAAAATGAGAATCCACGTAGAGCACGCGGCAAACGATACACCACAGAGGAGGCCAGCGGAGAACCAGAACGCGGTCGGTGGCGGCGCTGACCCCGGCGCCCCCGCCTCCCGCCCCGTAGGCTCCCGGCTTTCGTTAGCCTGCAGGAGGCGCTGCTGGAGAACATGATCCAGAACATCCTGGTGGAGGCGAGCCGCGGGGAGGTGGTGCTCACTTCGCGGCCACGCGTCATCGCCCTGCCGCCGCTCAGCGTTCCCAGGTGGGGGGGGCCCGGGCCAGCGGCCGCTGGAGGGGCGCGAGGGGCTTCAGGGACGGGCAGGCTCGGCGGGAAGCCTCTCCCCGACCCCCCCTACCTGGAGCTTTCTGTCATCCAGGATTCTGACTCCCGACTCGCTGCCGGCGGCGTCCCCGGGGCCGCAGCAAGCGGAGATGCCCGGCTCGACTGAGCCGCCCCCCACCAACTGTTTGCAGACGCCAGCGCCCACCCCCTCCGACTTGCAGCTCTAGGTTCCTCCCGCCCCCCTCTCCATCACCCCCCAGTAAAGCATCTATAGCTTTATTTCTATATCTGCCTTAACTTTATTTCCCCGACGCGACAAGAACTCGCGCGCGCGGTCTCAGAGGGACAGATGGTGGAAGCGGCCAAGGTGGACCGCCTCGACTCATTGGAGACTTAGGGGCTGGGAGGTTGCGCCTCTCCACTCCGCTCGGCAGCTGGGCAAGAGTTCTCGCTGCTCGCTGCCAGGCGCTGGACCTGGTCTGGCCAGTGGAGGGCGCTTCGGGCGGGGCCTGGCTGGCCTTTGACCCAGCAGAGCCGCGTGGACAGGAGCCGAGCGCCAGGCCTGGTCTGCGCAGCAGGTGGCCGCGGAGCAAGGTTGCCACCCCTACCCTTTCCCCGCCGCGCTTGCTCTGAGGCTCGGCCCTTCCACCTTTAGCTTTTTCTCAGCATCTGCCGGACTCCCGGGACTCTGCTGAGGTTGGGAAATCGAGGCACTTCGCGGAGGGCCAAGAACTAGACGCTGGGGTGCGGATGAAGATCATCGCTAGACAGCGGGCCACAGACCCTACTAAACGACTCTCATCGTGAATCTGAATCCCCAGACCAGGGGATGTCCCACTTTCCCTAGGATACCCACCTCCGGTTCCCCCTAACCTCCGCCTGGCAGCCTCTGTCCTCGGCTCCACCCCCCCCTCCCCGAGGCAGGTGGATGGAAAAGTGACATCTGGTGTTGTTCCAGAGGCGCCCAGGTCCCCGACACCCCCCCCCTCCACCGCCACCGCCAAGGCCTCGGAGGAGCTCCGGCCCCAAAGCCTAGGCGGGGGCGGGGAGAGGGGCGCTCCGCCTCCTCTGAGTCAATATTTGCCTCGAGCAAACGGGCGCCCGGACAGGTGTGAGTGTGTGTGTGCGTGAGCGTGTGTGTGTGTGTGTGTGTGTGTGTGTGTGTGTGTGTGTGTCTAGGGGCGGGGACTCAGTAGGCCGTATAAAGCGCGCTGAGCCGGGGCTCCGGCACAAGCTCCGGGGCGTGCGCTGGGGACCAAGCCAGGCAGGGCCCGGCCGGGTGGAAGGTGGCCAGGAAGGGAGGGGCGGGCCAGGTGCGCACCTGTAGTGGCCACTGCGGCCGCCGACGTGTCAGCCGCAGACGCGCGCAGGGGAGGGCGGCAGCTAGCGGAGTGCTGTGCCGCACTGCGCTCGCCGAAGACCAGGACCAGGAGACCACCGAGGGCCACAGCCTGGCCCCGGGCCCTCCGCTCCCGCCCCGCGACGAGCCCCTCGCACAAACCGGACCTGAGCGTTTTGTTCGTTCGGCTCGCGTGAGGCAGGGGCGGCCTCTCAGCACCCGCCCGGGGGCCCGGCCCGATCGCCACGCAAGCACCTGTCGCCGCCGCCGCCGCCATAAGGGTCGGAGAGGCTGTGCGCCGCTCCCCGGGGAGATCCGGCTCCCATCCGGCCCCGCCCGCACTGCCTGGTCCTGCCCGCAACTCCTGAGCTGCCCGGCTCGATTCCGGATAATACGGGCCGGCGGAGCAGGCTCCACCGGGTGGCATGGGGGGCTGTGGGCCTGGTCAGGAGCCCTTCCGGAGGTGAAAACCCGCCTTCTAGTCCGGCTCTGTCCCAGCGACTTCTGTGGCCTTGGGCAAGTCATTTCATGGCCTCTCCTCGGGCTTTCCTCCAACCCCCATCCCCCATTTGTGCAATGAGGGGGGTTGGTCTGGCCTCCCGCGTGGGTCCCACCACTCCCCATATCCTAGTTTCTGGGCTTTTAGCAATGCTTTTGAGGCCCCTGACCTGGGGAGTTTGAGGCTCTCAAGGGGTTGGAACAGCAGCTATGAGGTGTGGGAAATCTGGGTGGGGGGAGCTAGAATCACAGTGGATCAAGTCCAGCTCCTCCACATATCTTTGGTGCTGACATCCTGAGGGTTCACTCCCTGCCATCTCCTTGACCCATCCTTCAGTCTTCCCATGTTCAAGACAGACAGACTGATCGAAAAGGACAAACACGGGGTCCGGTAGCCCTTGCCTGATGGGGTTCCCAGGCACTGCAGCTCACTGCCTTTCCCAAACTTCATAATCCCGAGGCCTCTTGTTTCCGTCAGCTGGAAGTGGGGTAGGTCTGCCTGGCCCTCAGATTAGGTGGGAGTCCATGGGTCATTAGCCACAACCCAAACCTAGGACAGACCACCCGCGTTTTCAGTGACTCAAAGTGTTAAGATCTGACACGGGGGAGGAGGATGAAGATTGCCGTAGACTCCTGGCCTCCTGCTTGGAGAGCCTAGAACTGAGGCCTGGGGTCAGTCTGAGCTCCCAGTCGAGCCGCTGCCCTGTGATTCCAGGTGTACTCCATTCCGCCTCCCAAAACTGACGGTGATGCTGAGCCAGCCCCGGAGGGAAGGGCCAGTTGTAGGTCAGGGGTGGAAGGAAGGCTCCTTGGACAGCAGTAAGGAGCCCAGTTTCCCCTAAGGGTGAGGAAGCTTTATGGGGAGGGACTGTACCCCACACACCCAGGCCAAGGCAGTCCCCAGGGAGATGGGAATGAGGGTCAGGAGTCACTGGTCCCTTCTGACTCCAATTTGGATGTTCCTGGGGGTGCTGGCTTTCCCCCTCCACTTTCCCCCCACTCCACTGCCACCCCTCACCCAACTACCCGCAGGCTGCACAGGATCTGCTGAGTCCTTGGCACAGAGAGAGGGAGGGGGAGGGGATGAGATGGCTCTGACAGATCCCAGGCAGGTCTGGGGAGAGGGTGGACTGCAGGCTGGATCTCCGTGCAGCAGCCTGGGCCGCGAGGGCGAGGGGAAGTCCATGGGTCCCAGGCTGGGTGTGTGCAGCCCCTCTCCTGGCCTCCCAGCCTGGCACTGATTGATTCGCCTGGCCCTGGTGCTGGTACATCCTCCCTGTGTCTTTGAGGGCTTCCTCTCCCCTCCCCCAAACATGGAAGGTGGCTAGAGCACTCCCCCTCTGGCTAGGATTCCAGATTCTGGGGCTGCACAACAAAAAGGTCTCCCCTTGGAATGACTGCCGCCCAACACACACACACACACACACACACAGCAGTCCTGGGGGCGGGGGTGAGAAGAATGAGGCCACCAGTGGGCTGGGGTCTGCCCTTGTGACAGAGAGCCACTGCCTCTTCCCCCGCTGCGGGGGTCGGCAATTTCCCCAGACTTCCACCGCCCCCCCATCCCCTAGACCCGCATTTCCTGGATGTGGCCGAGGATCTGGCCTCTCCTCCAGGTCCATCCTCCCCTGCCTGGCCAGGGGCGGAGTCACCAGGCGCCAGGCAGCCCTGCAGGTGCAGGGCTTGGGGAGGGGGGTGCTCAGCAGCTGGTGTTCGAGGCGGGCCCCCACCCCCTCCCCCTTCCTGCTCGAAGCCGGAGCCTGCTTCCTGTCATCCCTGTCAGCACCCTGAGCGGGGGAGGGGACAGGTAATGGAGGAAGCGGAAAAAGGGAAAGAGCAGTTGGAGTGTGGCTGGCCATAGGGGGACCAGGGGCCTGCCCATGAGAAATGGAGAGGGGAGAAGGATGAGCAAGAGGGTGGAGAATCCCAGCAGAAGCACAGAGGGACAGACAGAGGGTGCAGCCCAGAGGGTGTGGAAGATTTCAGGGTCCAGAGAGGCTGCAGACACCGCCCCCCCCAACCCCAGATTGTGAAAGTGAGAGCTAGAGAGAGACCAGAGATACACGGAGGCAGTGTGAGATAACAAGGGATGTACACTCCAGAGAGATGGGATTTGAAGATGCTGGGTCAGAGGTCAGGGTAACCAGGGATGGAAGAGACAGCATGTGAGGGGGAAGGGGGAGGCTATGTGAAAACAGCCTCCATCCCACCCCACGTCGGGATGGGGAAATTACCCACAACAAAGGAGAAAGAGATGGCTCCTATGTGACCTGCAAACGTGAGCCAGGGCTGGAAGTAGAGGTGATACCCCTATCTTGGGAGACCCATCTCTCCCCATTAAAGGGCAGAAGGTGAAGAGGGACACAGCTCAGGCCATGTGAGTAGTGAGGGGCATGGATCTGACTTGATCTCTCCCACTTTCTCTCTTGGCCACAGCTGGACAGACAGCTGTGGCAGCTGCCCTGGCCCCACTACCCACCTGCTGATTCTGGCCCAGCCGTGGAACTTCTGGGTGTGGAGGCGGCCCAGGGTCTATGTAACAGTGTGGAGACCTGGGAGTGGAGGCACCGGGGGGACAGGAGGGCTTGCACACAGGCGCTAATCCCCAATCCAGCCGAGGCAGAAGCAGAGCCTCACTGACCTTCTCGGAGATTAGTCCCCATGACGACAGTGGCAACTCACCCCCTCATTCGGGCTAGGCCAGGTGTGTGTGAGAAAAGTGGGGAGTGGGGAGTCGGGGTGCAGGCAGAGGCTCGGTGGGGAGGGAAGGGAGCCTTCCCTTCCCGAGGCATCACAGGATCACAGGAGTCAGGGTTGGGAGGCCCTTCCAGGATCAGCAATTAGCTTAGTTTTCAGGTACAAAACTGTGGCCCCAAGATGGGGAATGACCTGCCCAAGGCCACATATGGAGCCAGGAAAAGCACCAGGACCGGAAGTCAGGTCTCCGGTTCCACCCAGACAGCAGAGATTTGAACAAAAACAAAGGAAATTGAGATACCCCCCGACCCTCCCCAACTGAGCTCATCAGTAAAGCGGCTCTAATGGAGTGAAGCAGGAAGGCTCCCCATCCTGAGCGCTAGGCTGGCTTCTCGGGACAGGGGATGCCGCTATGCCTGCTACCCGACTCCTCCCTACAACCCAGCCCAGCCCCAGGGGGATAGGAAGAACTAGGCAGCAAAGCCAGTTATAACCACAGCTGTAACAGCGAACATTTATTTGATGCCTACTGCAGGCTAGTTCTGGGTTTTACAGGCATTTAAATCTTTACAACAGTTTTAAAAACTATCATTCCGGGCTTCCCTGGTGGCACAGTGGTTGAGAGTCCGCCTGCCGATGCAGGGGACACGGGTTCATGCCCCGGTCCGGGAAGATCCCACATGCCGCGGAGCGGCTGGGCCCGTGAGCCATGGCCGCTGAGCCTGCGCGTCCGGGCCTGTGCTCCGCAACGGGAAAGGCCACAACAGTGAGAGGCCCGCGTACCGCAAAAAAAAAAAAAAAAAAAAAGAACTATCATTCCCATTTTTCAGGGGGAAAATCTGAGTAGTGGAGTACAAGTTCATCCAATTTATAAGCAGTGGAGCTTGGATTTGAACCCAGGCAGCAGTGTGACTCCAGAGCCCACACTCTTAACCCTTCAGTGTCTGTATGGTCTTGAGTGGGTGACTGAGATGATCTTCTCTAGGCAACCGTGGAGTGGGTTGTATGCTCATGAAAGTACACAAGGCACCCACCACGGTGCCTGGCACATAGTACATTTTATTAAATATTTAAGGAATAAGTGAGTGAACAAATGTCTGCCCATAAATGAGTTTGACCACTGAGGTGTCTACTGAATCCTAGAAGGAGACTGTTCACATGTGATGCATGTAGCTTCCGCCCATGTGAACCTGCGCACGTGTGTGCCCTCTCCCTGCCGCCCTGTGCAAGCCCTGTGGCTTTGTGCCTGGGTGAGCGGGTGGTGGTGAAAGCTGCCTCCCATCTCCCTGGATGGGGGCCAGTTCTCCATTCCCACTGAGGGGCAGAGAAGAGGGGCTCTGTTGATAGAGGGACACGACAATGAGTCTGTGTGGGTGGGGCTCTCACCCCGTCAGGACCCACCTCTTTCAGGCCCAGCTGTCGGACCCAGCCTGAGCTGAGCTAGTCTCTCACCCGCGTTATCTCTGTCTCCCAGGAGACCAGACCTCACAGCCCCAGGGAAGGTACTCACTGCTGTTCCTGGCTCCCAGGAGCTGGGGTGGGGGTGGGGAGTGGAGGAGCAGGGCTGCAAAGGAGGGGCTGGTGATGGTACAGGGTGGGGGAAGGCACCACATTCACAGAATTTGCATCTTCAGTCACCAAAGCCCTGGCTGATTTCCCAGGGAAATGAGGGAAAGGGGTGGGAGCAGGCCGACTTGAGGAGAAGACTTTGGCCACCGGGACCCTCTAAGCTGCCCATCAGTACTGTGAAGTCGGGCTGCTCGAGGGATGGGGTCCTATACGAGGGAGACGTCACTTCTCTGGGGATTCTACCTGCGATGGAGACCTGGATGAGAGTCCGGGATTGGGTTTAAGGGTTTCTTTGTCAGATCTACATTTCCCCATATGGGATGGAGATCTGAGTGGGATACAGGGCCTCACTGAGAACACAGGACCGAGTCTGAGGGCTTCTCTGTGGGATCTCAGTGCGCCTTACGGGATGGGTGCTTTGGCAGAATCATGGGGGGGTGGGTCCTGAGGATTCTTAAGTGCGACCAAAGGTCCCTCTATTTGATGAAGCACTGGACGGGGTGGGGGTGGGGAGTTCTCTTCGGGTAATGAGATTCCCTACGAGATCTTGAGTGAGGTCTCTTGGATGTGTAGACCTGGGGACACTTGTTTTTTTGTCTAACTCCTCCCCCTTCCCCATGCCCGGAGGCTGAGGCTGTGGATGTGGAGAAGGAAGGGGTGAGGGTGCTGAGCTGGCAAACAAAGCCACCTGTGCATCCATCCTTCAGGAAGCTCTGAGCACAACTGATCTGGGAAAACAAACAGGACCAGCTGCTGGGGGACGGAAGGGGGGCTGGAGGTGGACCAGCCTGGTAGAGAAAGGAGGCCAGAAGGGGGTCCATAGTAGAGAAAAGGGACAGGGATCCCGGAGCCCCATTCTAGCACACCTGTAAGGGCTGCCTGACAGCCCCTTCCCCCCAGTGGCTCATTCTTCCCTTTCTTGATGATTATGAGGCCCAGGGCCAGGGAGGGGTCTGGAGGGATGTGGGGAGCCTGAGAGAGTCTAGAGATCTGGGTAACTGGCTATTGGCAGTGTCGGTGGGTGTGCCCATTTCTGAGAGAGCTGGTGAAGACAGGTAGAACTGAAAGCCATGGACTATCCTGTATTGGCAGTGGGACCTACACACCATTTTCCCGATGAGGGAACTGAGTCAGAGGAGGGGAGGAGCTAGCTAGTGCCACACAGCTACTTAGTGCACAGCCAAGATCAGAATATAGGACTAGGAGAGGAGCGATGGCTGTTCTAATTCACACACACACACACACACACACACACACACACACACACACACACTCCTCCTGTGGAATACGGTGGTCCCACCAACACGGAAACTGCCCTCCCAGCACTAGCTCCCGAAAACACAGCGTCCACCCTCTGACAGCCACCCCCGCACCCTCGGGACTAGACTGGGTGACCGCGTCACTGACCAGCGCAGACGCACAGCCTGACACACTCGCCACGGGCGCCCCTCCCGACCTCAGCCTCAGATCAACTCCCCCTTCCTTTCCCCGCCCCCCGTCCCCACCGCTCCGGCGTTCTACCCAGAGCGGCCCCCGCGCCCCCCCTGGTGGCCGAATCCAGAATTGCTGGATAGAGATGGGGGAGGAAGAGAGAAGGAAGGGAAGAGATTCGGTCCCTCACTTCTCACCGCTGCGATAGCCCTAACTTGTGAAACCGAGACAAAGTGCCGGGTCACGAACAGCCCAGGACTGTTTCTTGCCTCCCTCTATAGCTTGTATTTCCCCTTTTGGGGTTTGGGGAAAATTATACCCTATTTGTCCAGACCCCCTCTAGCACAGGGAGTCAGGGGACTGCGCATGGCTCTGACCACATTTGCAGTCAAACCTGGTTGTGGCTGTCCCTGCTCTGACTTAAAACCTCCAAACTGGGCTTTACTCTCTATTTTATAGGGCCTTGTGCTTTTGGCATTCACCTTCACACACGTTGTGATCCTTGACAGAAATTACTCACCAGTGAAAAGTGAGACTCAAGGGAGACTCTAATTTCCCCCAGTGCCTGTTCAGGGGTGGGGAGGTCGGTGGGATGGGCAAAGCGTCACCCCCCACTCTCACTGGAGAATTTCCTCTACACGCCTTCCCCCATGGACATTTGGCCCAACCTGACCACCCTGTTCACTCACTCATTCGAGAAGTTTTATTGAGCACCTACTATGTGTCCAGCACTGTGCTAGGTTGGAGGATAACAACTGAAAACAAGACTGACACAGCCCCTGCCCCTTTAAATGGAGCTTACAGTCTAGTACAAAAGGAAACACTCAGTACAGCCATACACAAAAGATGAAAAAGACAACTTTACAGAGTAATAAATGCTATAAAGAAAATAGGGTGATGTGATGGACAGTAAATACCAGGAACAGCATCATCCAGGTGGTAGAAAAAGGAGCCAGCATGCCAAGATCTTGAGACTAAGACGCTCCAGGTAACAGGAGCAACAAATGCAAAGGCTCTGAGGCTGGAGTGAGCTTGGCAGTTGGGAGAAAGCATAGAAGCCAGCGTAACTAGACTTCCGGATTTGGGGCAGCTGCATCTGGCCTGTGAGCCCTTTTAGTCACAGGAGGTTGGGTGGCAAGAGCACTGGCTTTGGAGTCAAAAGGTCTAAATTTCAATCTTGCTCTGACACTAGCTAGCCATGTGGACTTGGAAAAGGCCCTGTACCTCCCAAGCCTCAATTTCCACATCTGTTCACCGAAACTTACCACTTTGGACTGTTGAGTCTAAAAGAGAAGCACTTGTTTCATGGGAACAACAAAATATTCGTTTCCTTCTTACTCACCCCTCCGCTTCTGCTGGAATACCCCCTCCATTAAGGAACACTCACAATTCTGCCAGGAGCCTTTGTGTCTCCTTGACAGCCATGAGGGTTAGGAAATTCTGTTGCAAGTTGTGAGGAAATTTCCTCCCTAGAACTTCCCTGGGGCCCCAAGCCTTTCCGCCTAAATTTCTCCCTCCCCACACCCAACCTTCCCCCCTCCCCCGACCGTACAAGGCAGTGGGATTGGGGGTAAGAGCCTAAGTAAGCCTTATAGTCAAAACAGAAACCCAGGTTCACACCTCAACTGGGCCGCTTCTCAGCTGTGACACCTCCTCGACTGCCTTCCGGTACCCTTCTGGGCCGCAGGATCATCTGTGAAATGCAAGGCAATAACACCGCCTGCCTCAACTGGTCGGTGCTACAATTAGCTGAGATCACGCACGTGAAACCTCTGAGTAGAGGGTCTGGCCCGAACTAGGCGCTCAATAATCAGCTGCTAGATCTCAGGCTGACGTCGTGGCCGGAGGCCCCAAAACTGGGAGCTCTGTCGGGTGGCTGGGAGCGCCACGATTCCGGCCGCGCTGAGGTTGAGCGGTTCGGTAGCGAGCCACTCCCTGAACGCTTTGCAAATCCGTGCCTTCCCTTGGGCGGTTTACGTTTCCTGCACTCAGCGCCGCCTTGCGGCGACTCCTGGTCATCGCCTCTTCTCAGCACCTCCGCGCAAGAAAACTTCGGGAGCTCAGCACCGGGTCCGGGGACTCGATCTTGAGAAGAAACGGGCCGCGATGGCCCACCCTCCAGGGAAAAGAGGGCTGAGGGTCGTGAGGAAAGTCTCTTATGGGGAGCCTTGTCTACTTCCTCCCTAGCGTCGCCCCAAAGAGAGGCCTCGACCTCTAAAGAAAAGGAGTTTAGACGCTGGGAAGAACTTCCACATCTCGAGCCAGGAAAGCGCGGTTTTAGCGGGGTGGCCACCGGGTGGCCTGGTACCTCTATCCCTGAAGGTCTCGGCCTGGCTCAGGCCCCCCCCCCAAAAAGAAAAAGCGGAGTCAGCCTCGGCTGTGGCGAGCGCCGGACATGTGTCTCAGCACTTTCTATTGTAATCCCCGAGGGCTGCGGCCAGGTCAGCGGTTGCGGGAGAGGCCGCGGCTGCCCCGGGGACACCAGAGCTGACCGCAGCTTGCCCGCTGACTCAGCTCCCCCCCCCACCGCAGCGGGAGAGGGTGCGGAGAGCGGGCGAGGCCTGGTATAAAGCCCCGCACGCCCGCCCAGCTCGCGCGCAGCCTCTCCGCTTCCGTCAGTACCGCGCTCACCCACCGGGTGAATACTCGGTGCTGGGGCGCGGTCTCTTCGGGCCGGGGAGGGCGAGATGGGGAAAAGCCGCTAGCGGCCAGGGTCCGGCCCGCGGTCCTTCACCTCCCATCAGGGTTGGGAGAGGTTGGGCGGGGTTGGGCGGGCCTGGGCGGGGAGTGGGCTCTCGAGACGCTGAGCGCTTGGTCCCGTCCCTGTCTGCAGCGGCATGAGCAGCGCCCCCGCGCAGGGCCCAGCGCCCGCCAGCCTCACGCTTTGGGATGAGGAGGACTTCCAGGGCCGCCGCAGCCGGCTGCTGAGCGACTGCACCAACATCGGCGAGCGCGTAGGCCTGCGCCGGGTGCGCTCGGTCAAGGTGGAAAATGGCGCGTGAGTGATGCCCCGGCGCGGTTGGGCTGGGTTGGGGGGCGCCAGGCTCCCCTGGCGCAAGCTGCGAGACGGGGTCCTCGGCTCCCAGTCCTCCATTCCCCAGACTGTATGTAAGCCCCGGCTGAGAGAGACCCAGCCACGTGGAACATATCTCGGCTTCCTCAAAACTCCCCACCTGCCCCAAAACAAATCATGAGAAAGATTGTATCCTCGTGTGAGCTAAAGGGATAAAGGCGAGAAGCGACCCTTTGCGGGACTCCGTGGGACCAGTCTGAACCCTGAAGGGGTTCCCAGTGTATTTCTGTCCCTTCCAAAGTTAGATGGCTCTAAGCTTCGTTTAGCAAAAGAAGCCAAATCCCTCCCGCCCGCCCCACCCCGGTCTCCTAGAGACTGGGGCCCTCAAGAAAGCTGAGGCCCCTGAGCTATTGCAGTTTGCTACTGCAGGTTAGGGAGGTTCCTACACCTACCTTTGCAGGGGCCAAAATCCTTGCGATAGGAGTGCTTGGTCGGGTGATCTTCGTAGACTGGAAAATTCCTTCCAGCCTGGGGGCCCTGAGCTGGAAGCCTGGACCCCTCAAACCCCAGATAGAAGCCGGCTTAGGGTCTTTAGCCTCTAGAGGGGCTGGGTTGCCTTGTGATGGGTGTGTTAAGGGAAAGGCCTTGGGTGGAGGCAAAGATCGGTTCTGTAAAAGCAAGGGGGAGGGGGAGGAATGAATGAGGCTGGGGCAGATGCCTCGCAGCTTCCATTATTTTTCCCCAGTTGGGTGGCCTTCGAGTACCCCGACTTCCAGGGACAGCAGTTCATTCTGGAGAAAGGTGACTACCCTCGCTGGAGTGCCTGGAGCGGCAGTGGCGGCCACCACAGCGACCAGCTGCTGTCCTTCCGGCCAGTGCTCTGCGCGGTGAGCACAGCCCTCCCCCTCCCCCTCTGCGTCCTAGCTCCTAGCTCCAGGCCCTGGCCCCACCACAGCACCTGGAAAGACTGTCCCCTCACTGTACGGGGGGTGTAAACACAACTCCTAGATGGGTAGGAGTGGCATTACTTCCCAGAACCAGAGGGGTCTCAGAAATTGTGGAACGTGGGCCTAAGCCAAGCATCGGAAATCAGCACCATGGACAGCCCCGAGACCGTGCAGTCTTGAGCCCCGTTCCTCACACCCAGTCGTCCACAGGTCCGCACATGTCAGCGAGCGCTTCTGTTGTCACACAGCACTGTGAGGTGGGGTGACTGCTCTTAACCTCATACATAGGTGTGGAAATGGGGCTCAGAGGGCAAAGTGATTTGACCCTGGTCACAAAGGTTAACATGAGAATAGAACTCAATCAGGCATCAAGGCTGAGAAGGGGTTAGTCTCTGTGTGTGTGTTTGGGGGGAAGGGGTTGGTAATGAATCAAATACACTGGAGGGGAGGATCTCACTTCCCATTTCTGCCGATTTATCTACCCTACTGGTGAGGCCTGGGGCTGTGTGGTGGAGGACAGAAAGCAGGTGCTGACTCAGCCCAGCTTCTCCGTCCCAGGAGGCCAAGGAGCCCTGCAGGGGGAAGGCCCTGGCACAATGGGAGCCCAGACTCAACAAACACTGATGCCCCGGCCTGTACGTTCTGACTTTTCTCTCCACCCTTCTCTGGGTCCTAACCTATGAGAGGCTATGCCCAGGGTGCTGGGCAGGGGGTTGATAGTCAATGCTTCCTTAGGGAAACTGTCTTGCTTAGTGGACCAGATTTCCCTCAGGACCTCTGATTTTCCTCCTGCAAAACATGTCCATGTCAAAAGATGCTCTCTACCCCTGATGTGGAAGTGTCTCTGGGAACAGCCCCCTCAGTCTCACCACTTCAATCCAAAGCCATAGAAGGGACCAGGCTGGGGACCTCTGAGCATCCCAGCTTCCCAGACTGATGTGGAGCTGATGGAGTGAACTCTGGGTGTGTTTATGGACCCTGTGTCTCTACAGCTTATGCTGGGCAGAGTGTTGGGGGAGTCGGGCTGAGAATGTATCCTCTTTGGAGGGCCTGACCTGTCCACCCCTACTTTCTTGTGCCTCAGAACCACAGTGACAGCCGTGTGACACTTTTTGAGGGGGAAAACTTCCAGGGCTGCAAGTTTGAACTCAATGATGACTACCCATCCCTGCCTTCCATGGGCTGGGCCAGCAAGGATGTGGGTTCCCTCAAAGTCAGCTCTGGAGCGTGAGTCCTGGGATTGGAACAGGGAAGAAGAGCAGGGAGGAGGGTGGGGACCAGGGAGGAGGGTGGGGACCAGGAAGGAGGGTGGGGAAAAGTGACAGGGGTGCTAAGAGACACAGTAAAGAGAGACATTGGGGGCTAGGGGACGGGGGAGTGAGGTCATGGGAGACTGAGAGGCAAGGGGAAGTGAGATGATGGAGACAGACTGGGAGGGATGGGGCAGGTAATAGGAGAATGAGTCAGGGGGGCAATGTGGGTAGAGGAAGGGATTGAAAACATGGGTGAGGAGGCAATGGAGGGTGGGAATAGGAGACAAGATGAAGAAGGTGTTAGGAAGACCTGGAGCAGTGGACAGGGCAGGGAGAGATCCATGTAGGGAAAACAGAAGCCATAGTTTTGGAGCTGGGGATCGGAGCTGAGAAAGGAGGACCAGACGTGGAGGACATGGGGGGGGGAGCAGAGCCTACTTACCACCCCTGTGCCTTCACTGGCCTAGGTGGGTGGCCTACCAGTACCCAGGCTACCGGGGCTACCAGTATGTATTGGAGCAGGACCGCCACAGCGGGGAGTTCCGTAACTACAGTGAATTCGGCACGCAGGCCCACACTGGGCAGCTGCAGTCCATTCGGAGAGTCCAGCACTAGGCTCCACAGCCCCGGCGCCTCCCATGAGGACCCTCAATAAAGGCTCCTGAACCTGCCTGCCCCTCTTGCCTCCTTTTTGGTGTCTTGCTTTGCAATCTCCATCCTTATCCTTCTGAGGGTCCTTCTCTGCCAACCCTCCCCTCCCCTCTGGCTCCAGGACCCTTGACTGGAGCATACACTGGCTTAGGATGTATGTGGCTGATGGGTCTGAGATGAAAATGCTGGTAAGAATCCTGGGGATCCTGTTAAATGCAACCAGCCCCACACCTCTCCTTGGCAAAGGCCTATCAGCTTGGACCAGGTGTACTGCGAGCCCAGATCGTTCCTTTGCCATCCTCTGGTTTGGGCGCACATAGCTCCACGGCAGGGCTCATAGCTGAATTTCAACCTTCACACACCCCCTGGGCCAGGCTCCAGCATTCGGGGCAGGACCTCCTTAGCTCTGTGCAGCAGCCCTGCTGGGCTCCTCTCTGACCCCCACCCCTACCTTTTCGAGCCTCTATCTTCACCCTGGCTCCCTACCCAGCCTAAGGGAAGCTTGCACCCATTTCCCAGCTTTGTAGAATCTCCGCCTTATAGAGGAGCAAGGGTGTGAGAGGGGTAATTGCTGGGAGGTCCCACTGCCTCCTAGAGGAGATGTGCTTTCTCTGAGCAAAGCCCTAGGCCCTTTGAATAACAATCCCTCGTGGTATTGAGCTCCAGCGTTTATTGTACAAAGCATTTGCATACCTTGCCTCTCAGCTGTCTCAAAAACTCCCTCTTCGTTCTTCCTCTTCCTCCCCACTCTTCAGAGGACTAGTGAGCTGCAGAGGCCACCCCTGAGCCACTGACCACAGCGAGCCCGGGTTCTGGGGCAGGTGGTAGAAGCCCACAGCCATGGTGGGGTTGAATGTGGCAGCAGCCATCAGAGTCCGTGGCACCAATGTGGCTTCTTTCCAGCTCCCTCTTTGACTCAGTTTATGATAATCTCGCCCACATAGGCAGGGCCTTCAAGGTCCTTGGGAGGCCCTTCATCCTGTCTCTCAGGGATGCTTGAGTTTTCAAGCCCCTGGTGGACCAATCCATGGGGAGGGTGGCCCAGATCATTGCCCCAGCCCAGGGGAGTCAAAGCGATGTTGGAGAAAAGTCAGATTTGGACCTGGGCATTTCCCACGGGCCCAGCTGTGCACAGTCAGGCATCTGCTCCCTTGGGAAGAGTCCTGGACCAGAGGTCAGAACACCTGGGACCCAGTCACATAGCATCCCCCAGCCTCAATTCCCTCACCTATAAACTGGGGCTATTGAGTCCTGCCTTGTCTCTCTCACAGGGTTGTTGTGAGGATTCAAGGAGAACTGCCTGGAAATGCTTGTGGTTCAGAAAAGAACTAGGGCACTTACCATAGGACCTCCCTTCCCTGCCTCTCCCCATGGATCTCAGGGTTGGGTCAGGGGACCAAGGACAGAGTTCTAGGTGGGGTATGAATTCTGCTTCATACCTAGATGGGTTCTGAAGTCCATCGCCCCTGTCACATTTGATCCTCCTAATAGCTTCCATTCTTCATCCATTTCACCAATGAAGAAACTGCAGCTCCTCTGAGAGGGAGAAGCCTTGATGAGGTCATCCACTTAATTGGTGACAAAGCCAGGACCTGAACACAGGGCTCCAGACCCCAAATCCAGGCTGTTAACCGGAGGCTGACCTGAGCTGTGGCCAAAAGCCTCAGGCCTCAGCAGAGCCCCAAACCTTTGTGGGCTCCAGAGGAGCCTGGGGTTCCTGTGTGGTCACAGGCTCCTAACTGTCCCCTTGTGGGCATGGTAATAGTAACAACAGCTAAATATATGCAGCTTTGAGCACTCAGCATGTGTTATATAAGCCTAATAATTCTGTATGGTTGGTACTATAATCCCCGTTTTACAGATGAATAGACTAAGGTACAGAGGTTATGTAACTTCCCCAAAAGCCACGCAACTAGGAAATGGGGGATCTGGAGTTGAGCCCAGACCCAGACAAACTGGTCTCAGAGCCCAGCAGCCCATCTCTGCACTGCCTGTATTGGGGGCAGGCAGTGGGCAAAGGGAGATCTGGTATCTACCATAAGCTGAGCTGCCTTCCCTCCAGGAAGGTCCATGGTTACTAGGACCACCCAGCAAGATGCTTTCAGGAACTGGCAGTGTGACCCTGCCAGGGTAGCCCTGTCTCTACAGGTGTCCCCACCTGTACAATGAAGGAGTTGGGGGAGCTAATATTTGTTGCAAACTTTGCCAGCATTGACCTTCTAGGTTTTCTTAGACCCACGGGTCCAACTCTGCTCCCCACATTAGCAAATAAGGAGGGGGTGCGCAGAGGCCAGGCTGGGCCTGAGTGTTCTCACCTTCCCACCGTCCCTCTATTCTGGGCAGGCTGATGGTCTGCAGAACACGGCGGGGCTCACACCCAGCCAGGCGGGAGGATGATGGCAGGGAAGCTGCCTGGATTTGCTCATTGGCTGCGCTCAGCCAAAGGCCAAAGGGGACGGAGGAGGTCATATCCTTTCCATTGGTGCAGCCGAGACCCCGGTGCAGTAGGGTGTGCCCCTCACTCCCTCACAGACTCTTCGCAGAGCCCACCTACCCCTCAGTCCCTGAGTCCTCAGTGAGATGGGGGTGGGGGCAGAGCCTGAGCTGTTGATCCTTCATCAGCTCGGAGCTGGGATGTCCGGATAGATGCCCACTCTAAGCGCCTCTCCCTTCTGCCTCTGCCTTCCACTCAGAGCATTAGTGGGTGAAACTTGCTGCCTCCCCATTCTTGCAACTCTGGCCTCCTGTTCCTCATTTTCTATCTGGGGAAGTGACAAGAAAGCATGAAGGAGAGAGAGTGAGACCTCGGCCGGACCCTCAAGACCCTCTGCTCCCTCAAAGCCCTGAGTTTTGTTCCTAGGGAGCATCCCAACCTCTCATCTTTCCCCCACCAGGTTCCACCTGCACATCCTGAAGCCTCCACCCCTGTCCCTTTAGGATCCTCTAGGGTCCTGGGATTACCCCCCCCCCATTTTCCCCTAGACTCACCTCCCACGCTCCTCCTTGGTTCCTTCTGATTTTTGTACCCTCCACCAGCAAGGAGGAACACCCCAGGAGTTAACAGCAAGTGAAGAATGCAAGAGGCCCCACAGAAACCCCTCCCCCAGCTGGACTTCCCAGCCATCCTCAGTCAGGCAACCCAGGACCAGGGATCCTGCAGAAAACCTGCCCACTTCCATCCAAGTGCCCTGAAGTCCCAGGCCGCCTCACCTCCTGAAGTCAAGCAGTGGGAGAGAAAGGCCTTGAGATTATCGATTCTGACCAGAGTCACCGGGTGCTGCATGGCTGCAGGTGGGCTCCTGTCTCAGAGACCCATCTTCAGGCAGCATCCCTCCTTAGTGTGCCCCTCCAGAGCCAGGAAGCCCCACAGGTACCCAGAGACTCCAGGCCACCTGGGAACCACATCAGCTTTGCTAATACCCCCCTTCGCCCCTTTCTCGGAGTGTATTTACTTCCACTCCCCCTGGGTTGGGGGACCTTGTACGGTGCACCTGTTTTAGCTCCTCTACTCCTGCTAGAGCAAGGTGCCAACTGCAGCCTAGTTCTGGGATAATCAGGATGGGAATAGTTGTGAGGGTAGATGGTAAGCTGGGATGACAAGGGATGGGGAAAGATAGAAGAGAAATGGTTGGGGGGGATGGAAGGGGGATCACGAGTCACCCATTTGCCACAAATTAGTGAGAACAAACGAATGAGAAAAGGAAGGGAAAGAGAGAGATGGGATGGAGAGGTAGAGAGGAGACAGAAGGGAGATGGGAGGAGGAGGGACTACATGGAAGAAGAAGGAGAGACCTAGAAAGGGGGAGGAAGGACAAGCCACTAAAAGTTGTGCGGGAGACGCCCCAGCGCTGGCCCGGAGGCCTGGGAGCCCCAGAAAGGCAGGAAACCGGGGAAAACAAGAGGGAGACAGGGAAGGAGATCGGGTCTCCAGGGAAGAGCAGAGAGGGGGAGAGGAGAGGAGGGAGGAGTAGCGGGGATGGAAGAAGCGGGGTAGATAAAGGGAGCAACGGCTGCCGACCCGGAGCGCAGCGACAGGAGAGAGGGAGGGAAGCGGAAATTTAAAAGTGAAGATGCAGATAACGCAGCCTGGAGACGGGAACCCGGGTGGGGGTGGGGTGGGGAGAGGGGAGGCGAGTGGAGTGGTGAGGTGGGGGGGGATGGGTGAGAAGGAGGGAGCCCCCTACCCCCTTGTGGCCCCGGGGGTACGAAGGATTGGGGTACCCCGCCCCAATCCTGTTTGCTCAGAGTCAGGGAGGCGGAAAAGAAATGGGCTCCTGACCCCTGCCAGAGCGCGAGGCCCAGGCCCATCCCCCGCGCGTCTCCCGGGTTGCGAGGTGCGGGGGGCTGCCGGGTGCGCTTGGCTGCCGCGCGGCAAGTCGGAGACTTTATTGCGATGGGGCGATAAGAGGGGCGGGGGCGGGGTCCGGGGGGCCGAGGCTGCAGCTCTTTAATTAAAACGGAAATTGCGGCCCCTGCCCGCGCGGGGGCCCGGAGGGTTCCAAGCAGCCTGGTAGCTGGGAGCATCGCTCCAGGACCCCTCCATCCCCCGCCACACCCGGGCAGCCCCCTCCCGCCAGGCCTTGCTGGACCCAGCGCCTTCTCCCTGTCACCCGCTGTCGCCTCGGGCGGGGATCGGTGCCCCGGAGCGCAAAGCCTGACGCGATCCCCCTCTCCCACCCCCACCCCCACCTCCCACCGCCCAGGCCCTGGCGGCGATGAGACAGAGCGGCGCCTCCCAACCCCTGCTGATCAACATGTACCTGCCAGGTACCAGGGACCAGCCGGGGGCTGGAGGCACCAGGACCCGGGGCGGGAAGTCTGGGCTGGGGCTTGGAAAGAGGATACTGCGGTCCAAGGGAAGGGGGCGCGGTCCAGAGAATCGGATCTCTGGGAGAACTGAGCAGTCTAGGGCGCTGGGAGACCTTAAAGGCAGATGGAGCGCTTTGGGGTTTTAGTGTGAGATTTAGAGGACCTGAAGTGAGCCGACTGGGAGCCTGGGAAGCCAAGAGCGCCAGCTCAGCGGCTGAAAGAGCCTGGCAGGGGGAGCAGAGGTCTACAGTGTGGCAGGGGACTCAGTGCGCATGCAGTGTTGGGAGGTTGTGGTCAGCCGGGAGTCTCCTGTGCACCCTCGTGGCCCCTCACCTCCGTGCTCCGAGCGTTCCCACCAGCCCAGCTTTCCAGGCGCCCTCTCCTCTCCGGTGGGCTCTGCGCGCTCCGGCTCGCTGGCGCAAACCCCGCTCGGCTTTATAAGGCTCCCGCCGGCCCGTTCAGAAAGCGGATTTCCTTTTTCCTGGACGCGTTTCCTGACTTGGGCGTTATGGAGGGGCTCCGCGCGGCGCGCGCCCGGGCCAGGCTCCGGGAGGAGGAGCCGGACGGATCGGGCCCCCAGCCTCGCGCCGGGGAGCCAAGGCACCCCCCTGTTCCCCCTTGAGCCTTGGCCTGGGGCCCTTTCGGGCAAGTCGGCAACCTCCGCCTCGATCCGCCTGATTGTTTTCTCCTGCTGCCACAGATCCCGTCGGAGACGGTCTCTTCAAGGAAGGAAAGAGCCCGGGGTGGGGGCCGCTGAGCCCCGCGGTACAAAAAGGTGAGCTGACCAACGGGGTGGACGGGCGGAGGCGAAGACAGTGGATCGGGTCCGGGGTACCCACCGCATACGGACAGGCGCCACTGCCGCCTGAACAGAGGGTGGGAGAGATACGCGATGCTGGGCTTTGGGAAGCAGAGGGTCGGGGCATGGTTGTGGGGAGGCTCGGGGTGGGGGGAACATTCATTTGGCCTTTGGCTCCTGCACCTTCTGAGACCCAGGGTTGAACTCGATGGCCAGGGCAAATGAAGATCCTGCCCCACCCCCTTTCAGCTGGGAATGTTTTTCCTGCTGTGGGGCTGGGGCTGAGGTGCTTGGTGTCATTTCCCTACTGGCAGCGGGAGCCCAAGGCATCGGCACCGCCCAGCAAGGTGACCCGGAGAATTATTCTCTGGCCACTCCAGGCCGACTCACCATTAGCACCAGGGCCAGCATCCACCTGCCCCACTGGCCCATGCCAGGCTCTGTGAGCCAAGCCCTCTGGGCCGTTGCAGTTGATTCCCAGGTTGGCCACCCAGTCTCTGCCGGTGGCTAAATTATCCTCGGTTTTGCCATGTTGGCAGCCGAACCTGGCCGGCCTTCCAGGCCAAGCCTCCCCACAGGTCCCCACCCAGTCAGTACCCTAGATCTCACCAAGTTACCGTAACCAGAAAAACAAGGTTGGCAACTGCTTTATCCAAAAGGGAACACAACACCCAACAGGAATGAGCTTCCAAGCCTCTACGCCCCTCAGTACCAGATGCACATTTTAACCCAAATCTTCCCTTGCTTCTGACCCTAAAATTCAACAGTCCTGACCTGGAGCCAGGCAGCTCCTCACCGGGCTGGTGTGGAGGGACTTGGATCAAAATGATGTTGGAGGGCAGCATCTGGGTCCTGAGCGAGTTGTTGAAAAAAGAAGAGTTTCAGCAGGCTCAATTTAAAACAGACAGTTTCGAGGAAAATCCTTTATTCTGAAAGAGTGTGTGTGGGGGGGAGGGCGGGTAATGCTATCAAGATTTTTCTCCAACTGTCTGATTGAGGCTCCAAGACAGAGAAGCAGGAGTTCTCTCTCACTACCCACTTACCCGGGAAAGCCTCCTGGCCGTTTTTAGCACCCCCCCAAATCCAGACGGGGCAGAAGAGTCTGGAGATTAGCCAAAGATGGGAGGAGGCAGGGAGCCAAGCAGAGAGGCTTCCCGGTCTCCTCTCCTCTTCTCAGAGCGGCGCATCACGCCCCCAGGGAACTACGACATCTTGTTACCCTGGGAATCCCGCCTGTTTCGAAAAAAGAGGCCAAACCGGAGTAGCCCCAGCACCAGACGCTGGCAAGGGTGGGGAGACTTCAGAGGCTGCCGTTCCTCTCACGCTTAGGGAGCCACTGTGCCCATTCTTGTCTGATGTGGTACCTCGAGGAAGCCAGCCACCACCTCGTCTCCACCTCGGGCAGGGGGTCCAACTGTATGCCTTGTCCGGTGGCTGGGGTGATCCTGCTGCAGGCCTGCTTCTTCCCTCTGGATCTCTGGACGTGGTCCGGCTGGGATGTGGCAGTCTAACCACCTATGTAGGCTACCCTGTGCGGTTGTGCAGGCTCTGCACCGAGTAAGAGCACTAAGCCGAAGGGCTGATATCCCGCCTTTGCTCACCTCCGAGAGCCCTGTGCGTTGGAGCGCCTCTACCTCTATACAGAGGAGGTGACGCTTCCCTTTCTCACCCCAGTTCTCATAAAGCTGTGCGCCCGCGGGGTTGCGTCCTCCTTAGTGGGAGACTCGTTTCCATTGTGCAAAAGCGCGGTACTGGCTAGGGACGGCTTTGCTGATCAGCGCCTCCCTGGCCAGCCGCCCCAGCTGTGCCCAGTTACACAGCTGGACGTGCCCTTTTCGTCCCTGATATCGGTCCCCACCTCCGACTCGGCGGGGAGGGAGGTCGTCTCCCACCTCACCTCTTCCCCCGCCGCTAGCCTCCCTCATCCCGCCGGTGGCTGACTGCCCCGCTTCCCCACAGGCAGCGGCCAGATCCAGCTGTGGCAGTTTCTGCTGGAGCTGCTGGCTGACCGCGCGAACGCCGGCTGCATCGCGTGGGAGGGTGGCCACGGCGAGTTCAAGCTCACGGACCCAGACGAGGTGGCGCGGCGCTGGGGCGAGCGCAAGAGCAAGCCCAACATGAACTACGACAAGCTGAGCCGCGCGCTGCGCTACTACTATGACAAGAACATCATGAGCAAGGTGCACGGCAAGCGCTACGCCTACCGCTTCGACTTCCAGGGCCTGGCGCAGGCCTGCCAGCCGCCCCCCGCGCACGCTCACGCCGCCGCCGCCGCCGCCGCCGCCGCCGCGGCCGCCGCCGCCCAGGAAGGCTCACTCTACAAGCTGCAGCCCAGCCTGGCCCCACTGCCCTTCCCCGGCCTCTCCAAACTCAACCTCATGGCCGCCTCGGCCGGCGTCGCGCCCGCCGGCTTCTCCTACTGGCCGGGTCCGGGCCCCGCCGCCGCCGCCGCCGCCACCGCCGCGCTCTACCCCAGCCCCGGGTTGCAGCCCCCGTCCGGGCCCTTCGGCGCGGTGGCCGCCGCCTCGCACCTGGGGGGCCATTACCACTAGACGGGGCGGCCGGATGCCCCGTGGCCTCTCCCAGACGCCCAGAGCCTCGCTCAATCCCATCCACATCCCGGAGAGGGGCCGGCGCCTCCGCCGCCGTTCCTTCAACCTCAGATTTTACTCCGCCCGCTGCACCCCCCCGGGGGAAGGGGCCTGTAGTCGCCTCAATCTTCCTTTAACACCGGATTTGCCCCCCCCCCGCCTCATCCCGCAACGCCCGAGGGAGGGTGACTGTGCCTGCATTTCCTCTAACCTTCTTCTAGACCTCAGATCCCTGAAAGGGGTTCTCGGGTCTCCCCTGATTTTTCCTCCCCTCCATCTGTACTTCCCTCTGGCTTCTGGAAGCCCCTCCATTATGATCCCTCTCTTATTCCAAATTTTCTCTCTCTCTCGCTCTCTCTTTTTTTTGTCCCCCACGGAGCTGCCCCGATTCCAGTATGACCGAGGCCCAGCAGAGTCCACCTTCTCCTCCCCTGGCACCTCAGCGGGCTTGGTAAGGGCCGCGTCTCCCTTGACACTTCTAGGTAGCTTCCGGGCCCCCTTCCTCCCGCCCCCAACTTCCCACAGGACTGCCTTGTGTTTCTATTACCTTCCAGACCTATTAAAGCTCCCAAGCTCCCCACTGCCTCTTCTCTCTGTTCTTAGCTGCACCAAAACCTTGACTGGGGTTGGGGGTGGGTGTGGGTGTGGTTGTGGAAAAGGTCGTGAGACGCCCAGCTCAGGCCTGAGCAGAAAGGCCTGCCAAGGAAAAGCTCGAGAGAATGAGGGCAGGCAGGCTTCGGTGCTACTGGAGGGGAGCGCGGAGCCTCTAATGCATGGGCTCCTGCTGCAGCGCCCCTCCTACCTGGCAGTCGAGCCCAGCCTGCCTCATCCGGCCTTCCACTTGCCCCTTCCCCCTACCCCATCCCAACTTCCCTCCCAACGGGCAGCGGCATGCCACCTTCCCCCATCTCACCCATCCTTACGCAAGTTCCTCACCTCCTCCCAACCTCCACCCCACCTTGTCTCATCTTCACACCATCTCAATCTTTCCTCAGTCCCTCCATTTCATCCCCTTCCCCACCTCTCCTCTCCTCCCCATCCTACCTTCACTCAGACTTTCTCTCTCACTCCCACTCACAAACGCTCCCCTCCCCGGTCCCCCTATCTCCAGCACTATCTTTTCTCTGGATCTGCCTCCTCGTTTTCAGGAGGAGGGAATCTCCCCTTCTGCGCCTGCCGCTCCCCTCCGGGCTTGCGGCTGCAACCTCCTTCTCGCGGGCGGCGCGCGCCCTCTGCTGGTCTCAGGAGGGTAAGCCAGAGCCAGGTTTTGCAGCTAAACTGAGAACCCGACACTTCAGGCCAAACTTGGCTTTCAGAGAGGAGGGCGAAAAGGGGGAACCCTAGCCCTGCACCCCAGGTCCGACCTCGAGAAGTCTGGGAAGTGGGTCATCCTCCTGGCAGGGCCATTTTCCTCACCACCTGAGGCCCTTTGAATACTGTGCCCACCGGGGGCCACGGCTCTTATGCTTTCTCCGTGCCTTTTACAAAACCTGTTGGCAGGAAAACTGCCTTGAACGCGTTCCTTTAGGCGGAAACAACACGGGGGAGGTACTTGAAGTGATAGCCAGAACTCTGAGCTGCACACCAAGGTAAGCTCATTGCTCCCCCTTCTCCATGGTCCTAGTGTTTCTTTCCCAGAAGCCATATCTCTTCCTGGACCAAAGGTTCCTCGCTAGTTGGTGGGAGAGTGCCTGGGTTCCCACAAGGCAGTTGAGATTTCCCTGTGCCCCATGGGCCGGAAGGGAAAATGCAGGGGGAAGGCAGGAGAACTAAGTGCAGGGAGGGTCTGAATGCCCCTTCCCAAAGGGAATGAAATCATCGAGGTCCACCTAGGGAAAGAGTCTTTACTTCTTTTCATTTCATCTTCACTTTATTTTTTTCTGGTTTTCCAAATAACACACTCAGCATAGAAAATTTGGAAAATACACAATAAGGGCTCCATGAAATATTAGTTGAATTAAGCATGTAATGAAACATGGGGAAAAGTCACCTACAGTCTCATTACACAAAGGCCACTATTTATAATGCTTTGTCTTAATCTCCTTTTTTGTCTGTGCCCTTTGGAATTGAATGGTACCCTGCTTTAGTCCCTTAACATTCTGGTATCAGCATGGTCCATGCCGTTGTTATGCTCTCTAGACTTCATGGGGTAAGAAGGTGTGGGATCATGTATTCCAAGGAGCAGATGGCCAGGGGAGGAATCCAGCCTGGTGAGGGCCTCAGGGACTTAGAGGGAGAGGCAAAGGGCCTCTTTGCAGGGGGCAGAAGTTGGGAGGGAGAAAGAATGCACTGGGGAGACAGAACCAGGTTCCAGAAAGATCTGGGCTGCTAAGAATTGTGGGTTAATGTAAAAAGGTGAAATTTCCTGGCAAGAAGTGTGAGGTCCTGTACTTAGATCTCTAAAGGCTAGAGTGTGAGACATGCAAGGGTGGTGCTCTGTAGAGCCTATGTGTAAATTAGTGGTGTCTTAGTTAACACAATGTTACACGGGAGCCTGTATGGTAAATGCAGAAAAAACCATTGTGATCTGAGGACACATTGATGCAGCTATGGCACTCTAGGATGCAGGAAATGATCCACTTGCTATAATGATTGTGCCCCCAGCATATTGTACACAGTGTTAGATAACACTTTCAGGAGGAGACCAAACAGACAGAATAGTGGACCCAGGAAGTGAGGAGGAACGATGCTGGAAAACCAGCCACGGGAGATGTGGTCTGGAAAATCATAGTGGGGAAAGAGGCATGGGAGCTGTCCTCAGTTATTCAAAGAGATGTCCTGTGGCAGAGCACCTGGATGCGTGTACTGGGACACACGGTAGAAAACTACAGTGAGACATATATGTCAGCCTGATCTAATGGAGAACCTTCTGCTATGGACCATGATGAGGAGTGCTTTGTCACTGGAGTGTTCAGCAGACCCTTCCTTGGAGGTTGAGAGGGGAGGTGTACTAGGTGACTTCAACCTTGAGACTCTTGAAGTCCAGTGAGTGAGTTGGTAAAGGAGGGATTTAGACATCGTTGGGAAGCTGGGGGAGGTCTTGTTAGATTAGGGGGTCTTCTTACCTGTGATATCACATCCTTAAAGCTCACCTTGCCCCTCTGTTCTTCCCTGCACGAAGAGCCAATTTGGGAAGCTGGGCATTGGAAAACCCGAGTTCTGGTCCCAGATTGTCAACTGACTTGCTAGTTAACCGTCAGATAATTCTGGGATTCCATTCACTGTGGTCTTGGGTTGACTCTACTCCACCCAAACCCTGATGAAGCCACACTCTTACCACACTCAGCTTCCTGTGATCCAGGCCTGTCCTCATTGACCCTTAACCTCTTGGTCCTTGGCTCCCCAAGATATTGATCCCACCATTGCTTCTCTCTCCCAATCCAGGGTCCAGCCCCTCTCTCATTCCCTGAAGGTCTGAGCCTTTTCTCTATCTCTTCACTCATGTCATTGGTGAAAATATGGCTCACTTCCCTACCCCTTGCCACGTGCTTGCACGACAGAGTTTACAGAACACTTTCACATCCATTGTTTTATTGATCCCCTCCAGGGTCACGGAGGAAGATAGGGCAGGGATTGCTTTATCCACTTGGAGGATGAGTAAACCAAAGCCCAAGATGTTAAAAAACTTGGCCAAAGTCTCAGGGCTTGTTCTAGGACCTGTGCCTCTGGTTCCTCACCAGGCCTTTTCCCAGTGCTCGGAGTGGTTTCTCCATCGTCCCAAGTGGCCTTGGTCACTGTGTTTGTAGGATCACTCCCCCGCCCTCCCGGGGTTACACAGACCCGTGTGTCCTCCAGTAACGTGTGCTCCTTGTGACCAAGCTCCACTTGCCGTCATTTGCAGATGGAATCAGAAGTCCAGCTAGCATGCTGTGTGAGGACATCCATGCCCACACACTGCCCTAGACCTGCACAGCCACAGAGAAATGATATCACCTAGGGCACCGAGGCTTACAAAACATTTTCTCATACATAAGCCCATGTGACCTTAGACAGACATCAAAATGCATTAGATCTCACTGTGATGTGCTTTTCTCAGAGCCTTCTGCTTTTTCGGCCTTCATTTTCCCTTCAATGTGTCTTTGAAATGCACTTAACTTGTTCCTCAACCTCTTTTTATAATTCACATCAAGTAGACCTGCTGATAATAAAAATGTGCCCTACCATTCATTGAACCTGACTCTGCGCCAGGCTCTGCCCTGTGCTAACGCTTTACCTGTGGTCTCTCCTTTGACTTGGCCACACCTTGCCAGGTGGGGATGGTTACCTCCACTTTCAGATGAGGAAACTGAGGCTTGGAGAAGTTAAGTGACTGGTTCAGCCTGTGACCCCAGAGCTCAAGTCCTCACCCATCACACCAGATCCCCTCTCACTTGGCCTTCCTGGAAAGCTTCTTCATGTGGATGTGACCTGCAGCCTACCCATCGCAGACATACTCCATCTAATTGTCTAGTTGTAGCAGAAAATGACAGGTTATAATGGACATATTGATGACTTGTCTTACGCATGTCTTTAGTTAGTTAGTGCCTCTGTCTGATTTAAAAAAAAAAATCAGACTGTTCTGTTGCCCCACTGTCTTTTGCAAGCCTTCACTTTCCTAACGGTGCTCCTACAACCTTTGAGTAGATCACTGTACTCTAGGGCGTGGCTGAGGGTCTGACTACAACTTGACTTTGGTGCCAATTCCTACATCAGTTTGGTCAGCAAGATTTTCCCCTGACTCTCCCCTTTCCTGGGATGGTGGGTCTTGAGGCAAGTGGCCCAATGTCCCATTGACTGTAACTTTTTCTATTTCTGAGAATTCTCTCCTACTGGATCTTCTTTGCTATTTCCTCCTTTCCTTTCTTTGTAAACAAAAGGCATGATGGTTAAGTGCAAGGGCTCTGGGGCTGGACATCCTAGGTTCAAGTGCTGGCTCTGTTACTTACTAGCTGCGTGACCTCGAGCAATTTACTTACTTCTTTGTGCCTCAATTACTCCATCCGTAAAATGGATATGATAATAACAGAACCTACCTCATAGGGTTGAAAGAATACATGATTATATAAGTACCTTTGTACACATATCAGTGTTTTCTATTATTAGACAAACAAACAAAACAACCCCAAACAAAGCAAGCACCTGCCTCTTCCCCTCCAGTCCCAATCAGACGCCCTCCACGTGTCCAGGGAAGGATCTTGAGTGGCTACATCCACTTTTCTAAGCCAGTCACCCACCTGGTGAGCTTCACCAAGAACCAGCCTCTTGACTGGTTATGTGGCCACAACCATCACATGGGCCAGTCTCCTATACTCCGTGCATCCTCCATTTCTTTACGGGGTAACTGGAGAACGTACTGAATTTAAAATGATAGGATCTCAGCTAGTTACCAGCTGTGTGACTTTGGGAATATGGCCACACCACTCAGAGAATTCATTTTCTCCTTTAAAATATGGATAATTGTAATGCTTACTTCCTATGGTTAGTATGTGGATTAAATAAAAATAGTATTAGCAATAGCGCTTAACACACTTCTCACACTCTATAACACATTTAATAATATCCTAATATTTTTCTCAAAACGACAGACACAGCTAGCTCAACCCCCCTCCCCACCCCAAGCTGCATGCTCCTCACTTCCTGTAGTGGAGTTGTCATTGGGAAGTGATTGCCCAGCCAGGGACTAATTTTCCAGCCCTGCTTGCATCTTGGTGGGAGCCATGTGCCTTGTTTTTGCCAACAGAATATGAATGAAAATGATAGTATGTGTTGCTCCTAGGCCAAAACATTTGGAAATGGATGTGCCTTCTCCATACTCTCTTATTCCCTTTCTGCCACCTGGATTTAGAGGACGACTAGTTCCTTAGAGATGGCAGAGCTCCATTATGAAAGGATCCATCATAGAGAGAGAAATCACTCATCCACATGCATTGGACTACTACATTTAATTTGGAGGTTTCCTTTTAACAGCAACAAACATTACCATAACTAATACTCAAATCACATTTAATCCTTACAACAATCCTCCGATATAGACATGATGATTTCCCTGATTTTACGATGAGAGAACTGAGGCACCGAGAGGTTAAGTCTAAAGTCACATGGTGAGAAAGGGCAGAGCAGAGTCTGAACCCAGTCTGACTTCAGAGGCAGTGAGTTCTTTTAACCACTAAGGATGTGAAAGAGCTTTATACATTAAAGTGTCCTAGAAGTAATAACAAAGGCTAATACTTATTGAACACTTGTGTGTCAGGCACTATTGAAAGAGCTTCACATTCATTTAATCCTCACAACCTTTTGGAGTTGGGTCTAGTATTATTCCCATTCTATAGATGAGGAAAACTGAGGCACAAAATATTAAGTAAGTTGGTTGGAATCACAGTGCTGCTAAATGGTAGCAAGGTGATTCCACCCCAGCAGCCCAGTTTTCACTCCCTTTCCCATCCCTTATTCCCTTGATCTTCTCTCATGGAGGAATGAGCAGATTTTGAGATTCTGAGAAGCCCAGGAAGTGGCAGGACTATTTCCCCAAATCTCAGCCCAACCCCAGGCTAGGTTCCCAATTCCAGTGCTCACCTGGGTTCCAGACAAATAACAGAGTGAGAAATACATTTTAGAAGTCTTGTAGCCAATGTGACCCTTGCATTTATCTCAGATGGCATGATGGAGTAGAGGGAGCCCAGATGGACATGGATTCAAACCCAACCTCTGTCTACTCCCTGTAGGAATGAGAAGGCTACTTTCTCTGAGCCTCAGTGGCCTCATCTATAAAATGGAAACGCTGATTATACCCACCCTGTTGGTTTGCTGCAAGGGCAGAGTATGTGCCTAAAGATTCCAGCTTGGAGGACTGCTCCAAAAATGTCATCCCCCCAGCACTGACCAGCCCAGAACAGAGACCTGCCCTGGGAACTCAAACCACCTCGCCCAGTCTAATCCCCCAACACTGCATCCCACTTCTCCTTCCATGAGTCGGAGAAGCTCCTTCCTTGAGATTCTGTGAGGTTGTGGGAGGAGGAAGTAGCAGAGGAAGGCTGGAAGGCCAGACCCTGGGTTCCTTTTTCTGGAAGAGGAGACCAAGTTGCTTAGCAACACAGCAGAAGTTGTCAGGGAGGCTCCATGCAGGGCTATCCTTTATCATCCTGCAACATGGAGAGATCTGGGGATACACTAGACGGGGAGATGAGTGGGGAAAGTAGGGAAGAGTCCGAGGCTCTGATGGTAACCTCTGGGCTTCATTCTCCTTTCCTAT
The DNA here is from genome assembly GCF_937001465.1 of Orcinus orca. NCBI lineage: Eukaryota > Metazoa > Chordata > Mammalia > Artiodactyla > Delphinidae > Orcinus > Orcinus orca. Next base: position 101,947,042 of record NC_064565.1, on the reverse strand, counting down.
GATCACCTTCCCAATTCTCCAACTCTTTCCCCTTGGTTTTCTACCTTTGACACACAGAGGCAGAGAGACAAGTTCTAGGGTCCATCCTGTACACACATCTGTCCATTGGCCATGTCCGTAACCATGTGCCTAAGGGCCAGATTCAGGACCACCTTATATGTGTACTGTGCTGTACAGTTTACAAAGCACATCCACATATGTGATTCCACCATATACAACAGCCTCTTTAATTCCTGTATGACAGACGAGGGAAAAAAGTCTGAAAGTCCCACCGTGAGGAAAGAGCAGGGCCCAGATTTGCTGCAAGTCTCAGCATATTTCCACTACATATCGTAGCATGGATGTCAGTACAGGCTTTGGCATAATGTCGTGCCTGCTATTCCATGTCCTCACAGTTTGAAGATTCTTCATGCCTGGTGTCCTAAGGTGCCCTCAAGATGCACCTTTCTCCACCCTTCATCACAAAGCAGGTGAGATGAGGAGGCAGGTTCAGCTGTTCTTCCCTGCTGGGGCAGGGGGATCCCAGGAGTGGGGAGTCCCAAGAGAAGCCTAGTCTCCTGGCCCAAATGCCTAGACTCAGGAATGCTGCTGTGCTGGGCCAGGCTGGCACAAGTATCTACCACCAGCAGCTGAAGCAAGTCCCCTGGCTGGCATCCCAGAAAGAGGCACGTGGGTCCCACTAGGGCCGAGGCCTGGCAGCAAGGAGTAAACACATGTCACCCAGGTCACAGATTGCTCATGGGAGGCCCAGACCTCTAGGACTCCCTACTGCCTCAGGGGCCAGCAGAGCTGGTCAGAGCAGCTCAGGGCTCCATTCTGGACTTTGTCTTGGTCCCTTAATTCCTCTGTCAAAATTTATTAATAGTCTGACTACCATAGCAATGGTAGCTACCCCAACAAAAATAATATTGTCATTCTTATTATAGCAATTTGATAAATGGCTATAATATCTCACAAATCTGAGATTCTTGTTTCCATCTGAAAGATGAGAAAACTGAAATTCAGAGAGGTTGAATAACTGTCTTACAGCAACAGCTAGTAAATGTAGAGTAGGGACTCAAACCTCTGACTCCTAGTCTTTTGTTCTGTACATCACGTCACACTGCCTTTAAATGTCAGGGGGACAAAGGAGTCCCAGAGGGACATTCAGCCACCCTATCCTCTATCCCCAAATTGCACATGCCCAGGACCTTGTAGGCCACATGGCTCAGCTGGTGTTTCACGTAGAACAGACAATTTGAATAATTATTTTGATTAAAGTTTTATCAACTTCCAAAAAATGATTTGAGATGACTTACTATATAGCAGTATACACAAAACAGGATATTCAGTTTTAAAAGATGAAAAAGCAACTGGTGAAATATGAGAAGCATTCCCATAAGTCAGGGACAAAGCAAGGATGTCTTCTTTATCCTTTCTAACCTTGTCATCATTGCTACCACTGAACATTCTACTGGAGGTCCTAGTCGACACAATAAGACAAGAAAAGTTATCTGTTTTACACTAATATTGAAAAGGAAAAAGTCACAATGTCTTAGTTTGCAGATAATATGACTGCCTACCTAGAAAATCCAAGAGATTCAACAGGAAATCAATTAGAACTAATGATTCTAATGTTAACACACAAAAGGTTAACACACAAGGTTACTACAAAAAAAATATGTTTTTTCCATAACTGTGTAGAAATAAGGAAAAGAATTGGAAATGACAGATTCACAAGAGCAATAAAAATATACTCCCAGGTAATCCTAATGAAAAACATGGGAACTATCTAAATGAAAAAAAAACTATAAATCTTCACTAAGGAACATAAAAGAAGACCAGACTAAATGGAACACTTAGCATGTTCCTGGGTGGAATGACTCAATATTGCAAAATGTCAGGTCTGTCCAAACTGATCTATAAAGTGATACAGTCCCAATCCAAGTCCCAAAGGAATTTTATGGAAACTGACAGACTTGGCTTTAAAGTTCTTCTGGACTATGTATTTAAAAATAACCAAGGCAGTTTTAGCAAAAGAACAATGAGCATACTGCAGAGCTACAGTTATTAAAGATGTGGTTTGTCACAGCTATAGTCAAGTAGACCAATGGAATCCAGTAGAACCTTGAAACAGACCCATGTATATGTGGAAATTTCATAAAAGATAGAGATGGCATTCTCTGGAAGAAAAGCAAGACAGTTCAAAAGTTGGTGCAACCTGTTACTCATTTTGGGAAAATACTTATATCTCTACTTCTCACCACATACAAAAATAAATTCCAAAATAAATTAAAGAATGAAATAAAGACTCTATAAAAGTACCAGAATAAAATTAAAAAATGAAACAAATCCTAATCTCCAAACCCAGCATAAAACAAGAACATTCAGAAAGAAAGGAGAAATAGCAAACATCTGGGAGGAGTTGGTTACCACGGCTGTGTCCTAAAGATATATATTTAATTGTATACTTATTGACAACCAAAGGCAAACATGGAAACTGTCACTATTTTAGTTCATTTATCCATTTCCCATTTATTGAGATCTACTAAGTGTCAGGCACTGTGTTAATTCTCATTGTTTAAAGAAAAGATATGAATAAGTTAGTGTGACGAGGAAAATTTCCCCTAGCTTTATTGTTTGGATAAGGGACAATGGGTCTTCTTCGACAGCTATGCAAAAGATAGAGAAGTATTCTTTAAATGGTCTTGGTCCTCGTAAGAGTGTATACATGTGTGTGCCCATGTGCATGTACTATACGTGTGCTGTGCGTGTACACACACACACACATACACACGCCTGCTGGGATAGATAGGTGTCTCACTTCCCTTGTCCATCAAGGGACATTCTTAAATCCTAGGGATTTGGAAATAGCTTGAGGAGAGGGAAGGGAATAAAGAGACTTTGGAGACATGTGAAAGGAGGGCAGGGCTGTAGATGTGTGTTTCTCCCTTTCCAGCTTTTCCAGACACTCACTGCCTAGCCTCACTTTTTTCCTTTTCGGCTGTGCCGCGCAGCTTGCAAGATTACGGAATCTTAGTTCCCCAACCAGGAATCAAACCCCAGCCCATGGCAATGAAAGAGCCGAGTCCTAACCACTGGACCACCAGGGAATTCCCCCTTCCTTTCATTTTTTTTTTCTCTTCTTTCTTTTTATCTCTTTTTCTTTCTTTACAATTTTCCTTCTTTTTTTTTTTAGGTACTGACAATAGTTTAATTTATTGTACTTAACTAAAAAGCTCAGAAAAGAATTAAGAAGAGATCATTAAAGCTGATCATTTAAAATCCCACCACTGAGGTGGATGGACCTCGAGTCTGTCATACAGAGTGAAGTAAGTCAGAAAGAGAAAAACAAATACTGTATGCTAACACATATATATGGAATCTTAAAAAAAAAAAAAAAAAGGTCATGAAGAACCTAAGGGCAAGATGGGAATAAAGAGGCAGACCTACTAGAGAATGGACTTGAGGACACAGGGAGGGGGAAGGGTAAGCTGGGACAAAGTGAGAGAGTGGTAGTGTATATATAGACATATATACACTACCAAATGTAAAATTGATAGCTAGTGGGAAGCAGCCGCATAGCACAGGGAGATCAGCTCGGTGCTTTGTGACCAGCTAGAAGGGTGGGATAGGGAAAGTGGGAGGGAGGGAGACGCAAGAGGGAAGAAATATGGGGATATAGGTATAAGTATAACTGATTCACTTTGTTATAAAGCAGAAACTAACCATTGTAAAGCAATTATACTCCAATAAAAACATTAAAAAATAAAATAAAATAAAATCCCACCACTTAGTGAGAACAACCATTAACATTTTACTAAACATCCTAAAAGTTTGTGTTTCTGCATACACACACACACACAAACATACACACAGATTCAGTATATATCTATAGTGACTGTTTACTGCCAGGTGCAGGGAATCTAGCTGTGAACAAGATAGGCCTTTTATTGACAGGATACAAAATAAATAACAAAAAATTATCAGGTGGGGACAAATGTCGTGGAGAAATCCATCAGGGGTATGTGATGAAGGGTGACTGTGGGGAGGCTGAGATGAATTCATCAGGAAGAGGTGACTGTTAAACTGAGATCTGAATGACAGGAAGAGGACAGTTATTTAAAGGCCTCTCTCTCCTTACAAAAATGGGACCACATTATATTGTTTTCAACCCGCTATTTTCACTTTGTCATGGTCATTTTTAATATAGATTAGTGTATCATTTTAAAATTTTTATTATTATTATTTTTTTTTGCGGTACGCGGGCCTCTCACTGTTGTGGCTTCTCCCGTTGCGGAGCACAGGCTCCGGACGCGCAGACTCAGCGGCCATGGCTCACGGGCCCAGCCGCTCCGCGGCATGTGGGATCCTCCCGGACCAGGGCACGAACCTGCGTCCCCTGCATCGGCAGGCAGACTCTCAACCACTGCGCCACCAGGGAAGCCCTATGTATCATTTTTAGTGGTCCATAATAGCCCAAAGAATATTGCTTTGTCTCAATTTACTTAATCTCCTACTAATGCATGCGAAGTTTTATTATTATAAACAATGTCATGATAAGTATCCTTGCGTCAGGTCTTTTCCCAATTACCTCCTCAGGGCAAATTTCTGGAAATGTGGTGGTTGGGACTAAGAGCTCACTGCCTTCCACAGTTTGAGCCACAGCCAAGTAGCTCTGCAAAAAGACTCCACTAACATATATGTCTACAACGGTGTGAGAAAGTGCACATTTCCCCATGTTTTTATCATGGTTGGTATTTTCCATTTTTATAATCTTTGCTGGTATAAGAGATGCAATATCCCACTACAGTTTTGACTTGAATTTCTTTGGTCAAGAGTGAAGTCAAGTATGTTTTTATGTGTTTATTGATTATTTACATCTTTGTGTGAAGTACTCTTCATAGTTTTAACTAATTTTCTATGGAAAATATATTGTGTTGCAAATATGTTCTCTCATCTTGTCATTTGTTTTTCAATCTTGTTTATGGTTGTTCTTTTTCTCTATTTCTCTAACATTCAAAAGCTTAAATGGAGTCAGATGAATCAATCTTTTTCTTTAAGCTCTATCTCTAAAAAGATGTTCTCCACTCAACCCAAGATGCAATATTACTACTACTACTAATAATAATACAGGTACTCTTCGAGTATTTTTATTTAATATTTGACTACTGTCACATACTAATTACTATTTTCTAGTTATGCAGATAACTTACTAATACATTTTTATCGTAAAAAAGTTAAACACCACAGATAAGGCAAAAGTTCCCTAGACAACATCAATCCCAGTTCCTTCCCAGAAGTCACTTAAGAGTAATGTGTGTCTTTCTTGAGCTTCTATTTTTCATACACACACACACACACACACACACACACACAAATTATAGTTTGATTTGTTTTGCTTTTGCATAAATGATATTGTACTGTGTGTGTTGTTATGCAACTTCTAATGATACTACATGTTTTGGAGATCTTTCATGTCAGTATAATACATAATACAGTCCAATCCACTCTTTTAAACTGAATACTGTAGTATTTAGTAATTTGAATGTATCAAAGTTTTTAAAATTTCTAACCTATTGGTGGATATTTAGGTTGACTTCAATTTATCTTTCTCTAAACAATAATACAATAAAAAATCTTTATCATGCCTCTTTATATGTTTAAGTATTTCTCTAGGGTCAATATTAGAAACTGGAATTCCAGAGTAGAAAAGTATGTGCACTTAGATTTCTAATAGACACTTCCAAATTGTTCTCTCTTCTAACACTTTTATAGTTTTTTTTTCTTTAAGTCTTTTTAATCAATTTGGAACTTATTTGGGGGTAAAGAATCAGGAAGTATTGACATTTTTTCTTCATATAAATGACTATCCAATTGTTCCAAAACCATTTCCTGACTAATCCATCTTTTCCCAGTGGATTTGAAATGGTGCCTTTGTCATATATTAAATTCCCACGTGTGCTGGAGTTTAGTTTTGGATTATCTATTCTGTTCTACTGGTATGTCTATTCCTGTATCAGTGCCTTATGTTTTAGCTACCTTGGCTCTATAGGGCAAGCCTTCCATCATTACTCTTCTTTCTTATGTTTTTCTTCATATTCTGTGTTTTTCTGGGATAATATGTAAATTATTTTTTAAAAGGAGTAAAATGTAGAAAGGTTATAAAGAAATACGTCTTTCCCTGTTTACATTGTTCAACACCCCTCCATCCTTTTAGGTTGTCGTATATAAAAATGCACACAGAGAGACTAATTTTATATTTTATGGGCTTGAAGCTAAATGTCAGTCACAGGACACGATGATCAAGGGGTATAAAGTAATGGGGGTGGGGGGGAAAGTCGTAAAAGGGGAGTAACTACGGTGCGCAGTATCGCCAAGTAGAAAGAGAACTTGGGAGCAGCTAATTGCTAAATAAATAGAACCCAGGGGAAAAGAAACCCCCTGAAGGCCCAAACTGGATAGGGAGAATTTTAAGCCAGAAACTAAGAGGTTAAATCTGAATGCCCAGAAAAAAAAGGAAGGTTGAGTGCTGGAGTAAAACGTCGGGTCAGCCAGCCTGCGAGTGAAAAAGAGAGACTGCTTCTGAGAACCTCATCAGTGTATTAAACTCAGGTCAAAGGAACTTGAATCCTGAGACTGTGCTCTGCAGTTTATCTATCTTATACGCAATCTTTCATCTCACTGAACTAAAACTATTTTTCTATCCCTCAATTACACACCTAACGTGTGTGGCTATAGATGACCTTCTTGTTGGATGTCTGGCAAGGTGCTGAGAGGAAAGGGAATGGTCTTAATAAAGGTCTTTAAAGTGTTAACTCCTGCTGTCTTGAGGCCACTCATGGTAATTGTTGTTTACGATGTATGAAGGGGTCAGGAGTAGCACCTAAAGTGGGGCACATTAAGAAGGTCAGGCCCCCAAACCTGGCTGTCAGATGTCCCTGGTCACGGTGGCATGGTCGGAGGGACTGCTTTGGCAGCCCCTGTAGTAGAAATCTTCTGGAGATGCCCATCTGAGTGCCTGAGGCAGAGTCCCAGTGGGTAGAGGCCACAGGATGTCCCCTTGGATACTGCCAGATTCTCTGGTTGCTGGGCACCGTGCCTGGCAGGCAAAGCAGTTACCATGACAACCACTCCCCCCCCACACACACGTCTGCGATTTTTGGTATATCTCCTTTCCCATTAAGTGCCAACGTATTCCAGGGTTCCAGAGACAGGCAAACATAGCTCTCAGGACAGAATGTCCTCTGCTCCAGGAAGTGGGGGAGGGAAGGAAAGTGGAGATGTGTATATGTTATGATTGAATGAAACTTCATCAGTATAAATGCATATGTACGTGCTTATGTGTTAAAATGTGTTGTATATCAATGTATGTACCATGCAAATGGTCAGATCACCATTTATCTGCCCATTTGCTTTCCTGCTTCCCTCCCCTCTCTGCTGTCCCTGTGTTGGGAGAGTCACCTCTGCCCTTTGCTGAGGGGAAATGCTGAGTCATATGGCCCCAGCTGGGTTTCTGTCTCCTAACCTCCATCTCCATTCTTTCCTCCGTCCATCCCTCCCTCATCCCTGCTGGACCGTCTCTAAAGCTCTGGGCCCTCTTCACCACCTCCCTCCTAGGCCTGGACTCACTTTCCCAGAGGTTCACTTCTGGACAATAAAGAGAAGGCACTGCACTCTGTTTTTGCATTTACTCCCTTCGCACTTTGCCTTCTCAGAAGACTGTTCTGAGTCCTCCTCCTTATGACTGCCTTCTCCCTGATAAAACAGGAGTCTGACCAAGTTTGACCCAGGAGGCTAATTCTTCCATGTATTCATGCTGATCCTCCTCCAGTCCCTCACCCCCTAATCGGATTACGGCAGTGTTTCATGCCTTGGGCCATGGCAAGGAAAGTGCGATTTAATTTGACATCACGCACTGAGGCTTTTTTCTCATTCTAGCTCTCCAAGTGCCAGAGCACAGGTTCTTGGAGGCGCGCGCGCGTATGTTTGTGTGTGTGTGTGTGTGTGTGTGCGCGTGCGCGAGAGCAGTAGCAAAAGAGTGTTGAGTATATGCATTCAGGGGCAGAATCTAGAAGCCCCTCCCTCCAAGGGCAGGATGTTTGGGGGTCTCTGTAGGTTCTCGGGTCTCTTTCCCATCCCCATTAGGCTCTTCTAACACAGAAATCCCAATCAAATAGCCTCGCTAACTAGTTCCAAATAAGGCGGACCAGGATTGCTCTCCTCCCCAACCGCCCCGCCAGAGGTGAGAGAGTCGAAAGGGGGCCCCGCCCGCTCAGTCTGGTTACTATGGCGACAGCCTCGGGGTGACCCGAGTGCTCCGCCCTCTCTTCTCCCAAACCTAGAAAGATGACGGCACCGCGCTGACTGCGCCAAATTCCAGCCAATGGGCGGCTGCTCCCGCCTTCTCTTCCTCCAGCTCTCCCCACCTCCCCCCGGGAACTCGATTCACAAATCTGGACTGGGGATTTCCGGCTCCAGGCCCGGGGGGGGTGGGGTGGGGGGGTGGGGGGGCGGGGAAAGGGCGCTGGGCCGAGGCCGGGGGAAAGTCGAGGTCTGTCCTCCTAGGAGGGCAAGTAGAAGCCGGCATTCCTGGGTTCTTGGCCCAGACTCCCGTAACCTGCCACCAGAAATGGATCACACCCTACTCCCAAATTATCCGGAAAACCTAATTGAGGCCGAGTCTGCAAATCCTCCTGCCCCTGCAAGCCCTCACCCAGCCCGAGCACGCCCGTCAGTACCACGGACAGCGAACCAGGACCTTTTCTTGGCGGGTCGCGCCCGCTTCTCTCTCCGAATCCTTCTGAGGTCTCCGTGGAGACCAGGGTCAGAGACGCCAGCGCTCCAATGGAGCCAGGCCTCCTTGGGCCAATGAAATAGTGAATGGGGCGCTTAGCTATGTGGTTAAGAAGGCAATGGGGACCAAAGAGGAATTTCAGGCCAAATAGCTTATTTTTCTTCTTTCAACCCCAAAGAATGGCTCTTGTCTTCCAGGCTGCCTGTGTACTAGCCTCCCTGGGGATAAAGGGCCAGGGCTGAATCTCAAACAGGGTTGGACCTCCCAAAGCTGCCCTGGGTGGGCGTGTGACTGAAACAGCCTTGAAGCAGCCCTATGGGTGGGCGGAAGCGTATGGGGCTAAGTGTGGCATTCAGGCCCCACCTGAGAGTGGTGAAGACAGACTTAGGCCTGACTGGACTCTTGACAGGATGAATGGCAGGGAGAGATGGAGAAGGAAGAGAAAAGCAGCAACAACAAGTAGCTGGTGCTGCCTCAATGAGCCACTCTGTAAAAGGGGAACAACTTCTGACGTCCTCATCACTTATTCCCTAAATGGCCTGGGTATTAATGAGTAGGTAGGTCGGAAAAGATGAAGGCGGGGGTGGGGGGGGCAGGGGAGCAGGAATTCGGCTTCACCACCAGGCCCCATTCTGCGGCTCCCTCACTTTACTCTCTGTAAAATGGAAGCCATTGGGGGGAGGGGGAGTAGCAGTTCTCAGGGACTCGACCTTCCGCACTAGACCCATGGGGGCCCTCCTGCCCTGCCTGTGACAGTTCCACTCCCGCTCCCTCCCTCCCAGGGCCCAGAAAAAGGCTGGCGCAAAAACATCTGCAGGCGCTTCCAGCGCTTTATAGTTCTCTCCCGGACAGAAGGACAGACAGACAATGCGGCCCGCACCGTCGGCCCGCATCATTGGCACCTTGGACACGGCACCAGGCCCAACCCAGTCCCTGGTACCCTCCCGGGAGAATTCTGGTCCGGCCTCAGATCAGCACCTCAGACAGCTCCCGGCCCAACCCGCCCCTCCCCCCTCCCTCCAGAAACAATCAAATAAATTAAAAGGAGTGGGGGTGGAGGGGGAAACAAAAACACCTAAGGATAAGGAAGAGGGGTGCCCCTCCCTCAGAGTAAGAAGAGTTTTTTGTCTCCTCCCACCCTTCGGCTGAGGCGCCGCCGCCGCCGCCGCCAGGGTGACCTCCTAGGTTCATTTTTTCCCCAAACCTCAGTCTCCTGAAGCTGGCATCCCCCTCCCACTATCTCCCGGCATGCAACACGTTGGAAAAGGTAGGGAGAGGTGGTTGGGGGTGGGGCGAAGGACCATCCTGGTGGTTGTCTGGGCTCCTGGGGCTGCAGTGTCTCGCAGTACCTCAGCCGATCCAAATTAAGAACTAATATTCCCTTTGGCCTGGGGAAGAGAGTACAGGGGCTCAGTTGGGGGAAGAAATGCAAGCTAACACAGGCGGAGGGGGGAAGGCAGACAGGAGGGAAGATGGTGACACATGCCAGGAGCGAGGAAAAAGAAAAGAAGGGGAGATGGGGACACAGGTGCAGAAAGATAAACGGGGCAATGAGAGATAGGTAGGGGGTAAGATGGAGACGGAAATACACACCCAAAGAATGGAAAATGGAAAGGCAAGGAGGAAGTTGGGAAAGCAGAAGATGAAGGAAGGAGGGAAGGTGAAAATACAGGAAGGAGATGAAGAAATGGACAAATCCGAGGGAGATGAACTTACAGACACAGAGAAGGGAAGGGGGAGACCCGGGTAGAATTGGAGAGATGGGGGCGCAGACAGATAGAAAGGGTGAGGTTGGGGGTTCCCCTCCCGCGCTCATCCCCCACCCCCACCCTGCGCCCAGCAAATCCAGACGCCGCGGCCTCTGGCATCCTGGCCTCCACCTTCCCCTGCGGGACAGGGGCGGCTCCTCCTCCGGCCACGGCGCGGAGCGGCGGTAACAGCGGCGGCGTCTTGATGGTCCCGGGGGCTCCGAGTGTGTGTCAGGGGTTGGGGCGGGGGGTGGGCGCGGCCCTTGGGTATCCCTAGCGGTCCAGGTTCATAGTCCAGTGCTTGGCTCCAGTCGCGCAGCTGTCCCTGGAGGCCGAGGAGGAGGAGGCCGCGGGCGCTCCCCCGCTGGGAGGACCCCCGGCGCCGGCAGCGGCCTCGCCCTCGTTCTTGAGGTCTTGGAAGACCTGCGTGAAGAAGTGGGGGTCGGCGTTGAGCCGCAGCATCTGCGGACTGAGCCGCTGGATGAGGCGCAGGCAGCGTTGCCAGAAGCGCTCCTTGTCGGGCTCCACGAGGAAGGGTTTGAGCGGGTAGGAGATCTCGTTGCCCATGTAGGAGTAGGCGAGGTAAAGGCAGGTGAGGAAGGCAGCCTGCAGCTCGGCGGCCGACGCCAGCTCATCCCCGCGCAGCGACTCGCGGCACAGCAGGTACACGAACACCAGGTTGGCGGGCGTAATGAAGGCCTGGTCTTGCCAGCCCTGCAGCAGCAGCGAGCGGTCCACTCCGCGGAACCAGCCCACCAGCTCGCCTGGGCTTAGCTCCTTGAGACGGTAGCAGCGTCGGCACACGAAGTCGCCCAGGCAGCGCAGCAGCTCTCCCGTAGACGCCTGCACGATGACCCGCCGCGGCGAGCCGCCAGGTACCGGCGGCGCCGCCTGCGGGGCTGGGGGCGGCGGCGGCGGCGGTTTCCCTCCACCGGAGCCTGGAGGTGGGGCGACGGCGCTGCCCCCCGACGGCGGCTCGCAGGTGGCGGCGGCCGCGGGCACGGTGGGCACGGGCACCGCCAGGGGCTTGGCGGCGCCGCCGCCGTCGGGGGGGTCCCGACCCTTGCGGAGAAGGTTCTCGCGGTTGCGTTGCTGGACCAGGGAGTCCGCGCCGGTGGACGCCGGCTTGGGCGTCACCTTCTTGCTGCCTTTCTTCTTCTTGGCAGACGCGGCCACCAGCCGCTTCCAGGTGAGCGCCGAGATGAGCACGGACGGCCGCTTGAGCCGGCTCTCGCCTTTACCGCCCTTGCCTACTGGCGGCGCCCCGTATCCCCCCAGCGCCTCGTCTCCCGAGGGCGGCGCCTTCTTCTTCTCCTCGGGCAGCCCGCCGGGCCTCCGGCCCTTGGCCGAGGAGGCGGGGGAAAGAGACAGCACCGTGCCCATCCTGCAGAGCGGGGCCGGCGCCCGGGCCCCGGCGGGAACCGCGGGCGGCGCCGCTGCCCGCTGCTGCAGCCCCCGGGGACCCGGAGGTGGGGGCCCAGCCCCGGCCCGGGCGCGGGAACGGGCAGTAGAAGGTGGCTGCTCGGCTGCTCGGCGCCGGCTGCTGAGAGTCTCAGCTGCGCCAGCTGCAGCGTCAGCCCCACCCCTTGGGCCCCGTCTTCGCCGCGCCGCGCCCCGCCTCACGCAGCCAATCCTCGCCTGAGCTGCCCTCCTAACCGGCAGCTCCGCTGCCCAATAGAATCTCGCATGCCAATCTCAAGTCCCGCCCATCCCCCAACTCTGTCTCTGGTCCTTTCCCTTCACGGGAAAGGGGTAAGGAGGAGGAAGTGGCTGGTTCGAGGGCCTCCTCAGGGTCAGAGCCGGTGGGTGGGGTGGGCGGGGTGGACGGGGGGGCTGCTCCCACCTAGCCCTCCAGGTCCTAGGGCCCCGAGTCAACTTGTTTTGATGCACTGGATCGCGATAGCAGAGATGCCATGGGAACAGCCTCTCCCCCCTTTTGATTATGTGTTGGGGGGCAGCGTGAGGAGTGAATGCCTTCATCAAGGGGCCCTGGCCCCAGCTGGGTCGCACTGCACCGGCTCGTCCAATCTAGCAGTCGGTTGATTCCCTCTTAGCTCTCCTCCCCTCCATTCCCCCTACAAGGCCGCCTGGGAGGGCTGCAGAAGGCACATTCTTGTTCTGCCTGTGATGGGGTGCTGGCTGGGCCCTGGCCTTCCTGAAGGTCACAAACCGACTCCTTAAGGGTCCTCACTCTGGGGGGTGGCAAGACGCTCAGATTTGTCCCTGAGGCCACCGTTTGCCGACCTGATTCTCTGCTGCTGAGTCTGTGATGAGAGGCCATGAGCTCTGGTCCCTGGGCCACCGCTCTTGTGCTCTTTGCCCCCTCCCCCAACCCAGATCCCCTGATTCCACACTTGGGTGGATGATGGGTGGTTGGTCCCTGGGAAAAGTCTGGAAATTGGTCTGCCCAGGCTCAGATAGCAGATGGGCCTCCTGTGAGAAGGGAGGCCCAGGAGCGTTGGTCCCACCTCCAGCCCAGCCTGGGTCCAGGCTGAGATGGATTTTCGTTGTTACATGCTCCCTGCCATTCAGGTCCTAGCTGTCCCCGTTCCCAGCTGCACGCTGTTAGGCTGGATCCTGCCCATTTCTCTCTGGGTCTGTTCCCTCCTTGGCACCCACAAGGCCTTTGCCCTGGATTTGGTACTCGCTGGGCCTTACCTGCACCTCCTGAGCCCAGCTGGTTCTGGGCTGTTCTATCTGCCTTGTAGAACTGTAGAAGGCAGTCTGGCCTGCTCTCTGGCTCCCCAACACAGGAGGTCTTCTGGTTTCTTAAGTGGGCCTTGGAGGTAGGTATGGGTTTCATGGGGGAGAGAAGCCTTGGCCTATGGATTCAGCAGAATTCTCAGAATTGGCCCTGGAGTCACCTCCATGTTCCTCAGAGACCACCAAGACACCTCCAAGGATCCACTGCTGTCAGGGTTGGTACATATGCATGTGTGTACCTAGTTCATTCCAGAGAGGATTCCAGAATCAGAGGCACCAGCTCTTCTCAGCTGTCCCACAGGCCTGCCCCTGTGGGGGCCTGTGGTCTAGCTGTATTGATTCCCCACCTCTCTACCACCGTACACCACCATACACAGGCCAGCTTGTACACCTCCCTGACTCAGCGCCCATCTGTACTTTCTCAGTGGGGTCTCTCCTGCTCCCTTAGATCTGATCTTTATTCTCTCACAGCTCAAGCTGACCTGCCCAACCTCTCATTCTCCCTATAGTTACAGAAGAATGTTCCCTCTTTTCAGCTTCTGTAATTGGCCCTACTTCCTCCTACAAGGCTTTCTGAGTCAGCCTTTATCTGGCACCCAAGGAACAGTTGGCTCACCAGTAGTTAAGGACAGGCCCCATAGAGACTGAGGTGCACTGGCAGAGATACCGGGCACGTGGATCTGAATGGCACGTGGGTCCTCCCAGGAGTCCCTCACTGACATAAGGCCTATTGCTCGTGTCATTTAGGACAAGAGTCTATGCAGCACCCACAGATGTCACCACCATGGTATCCCCACTCCAGGCCCAGCAGCGACCTCCTGTTGTCCTTTTAGAATTGAGAGTTCCCTCCTCTGCTTTGGGGTCCCCAAACCAGGTACCTTAAAAGACCTTACTGCCTCTTCTCACTCTTCATCTTGCCGTACCTCAGACCCTCTCTCTTTGGCTGACATGCTCACCACCCTCCTACTCTGGTTATCTCTTGAAACTCTGAGCTCCTATCACTGTGCCAGGCCCCTCCCTCAGACCACCAACCTGCCTTCGTCAAGCTCTTGAAATTCCATCTCTTCCAAGAAGCTTTTTTGGATTGATTGGGAGGGAACTGATGCTCCTTCTAACATCAATCTTTCTAACCTCTTCCCCCGCCAGCAGCAACTGCTACATAACAACTTAGTTAAGAGCTGAGCTCTGAGTTCCTAGTCAAAGATGTGGAAGATGAATATGGATGGAATTTTAAAGGACAAGCAGACAAAATAATAAAAACAAATCCATAAAGAGTGACGGCGTTTCTTTTACAAAAAATGCTGACAGGGCTTCCCTGGTGGCACAGTGGTTGAGAATCTGCCTGCCAATGCAGGGGACACGGGTTCGAGCCCTGGTCTGGGAGGATCCCACATGCCGCGGAGCAACTAGCCCCGTGAGCCACAATTACTGAGCCTGCGTGTCTGGAGCCCGTGCTCCACAACAACAGAGGCCGCGATAATGAGAGGCCCACGCACCGCGATGAGGAGTGGCCCCCACTTGCCGCAACTAGAGAAAGCCCTTGCACAGAAACGAAGACCCAACACAGACATAAATAAATAAATAAATAAATAAATAAATAAATAAATAAATAAAAATTAAAAAAAAAAAATGCTGACAGAATTGAGGGAGGAGAGAGGGAGGTTATATCTCTCCAGGGTGGAGGCCAAGAGGGGTAAGCACAGTGAAACCAGAAAGGCGTCATGAGAAGGCAGGCTTTACGGAAGGACAGTGGACGGCCAGGGAATTCCCCAGTTGAGGCCCATCTTTAAGGGAACATCCCCAGGCAATGCTGCGCAGACTCTTCTGCCCATTGGCTGTTTTTATCTTTTTTTCTGAGAGGTCACAGTCTAGGAGTCAGGAGTTTTAGTCCACAGCTTATAAATTGTATGACTTGGGGAAGTCATTTCAGCTCTCTGGGCCTCCCATTCTTCATACTAAAATGCAGGAATTCTACATATTTTTATTATCAGACAAAAAAAAAGAATATTGAAGAAATAAGATAATATCTTGGGATTGAACTTAAAAATGATTCCTAAAGACTCTTCCAGTTCTCTGATTCTGATTCTAAATAAAATCTGCCCTAAGAATTCTGTTTCGCTTTGTAGCTCCAGCCCTGTCTGGTTCTCCCTAATCTGTTTCTGCCTGATGGGCTCAGTCTTGTGTGCACAGCAGCCATGCGAGGACTGCCCTTCTGCAGTTCTACCCAGGAGAGGAAGGGGAGGGGTGCTCAGGCTCTCAGCAACATAAGCCTTCCTAGGTCCCTTCAAGCTTTAGGGGGCCTCTGAAAGGTGGTGAGACAAAGGACAAGATGCCAAGCTGGCTAAGTTCCAGGGTCCCCCCAGTAAACATCAAGGCCGGAGGTCCTAGAACTCAAGGTCATTGCATCCCATGTCTCCAAGGGGCCCCTACAAAGGGGGTGATGATAATGTAGATTCTTAAAACAGCCAGAGTAGAGACTCAGCCTGGGCATCTGAATGCCTGGATCCTGCTGTCCCCCTTCCCTGATTCAGTACTCCCACAAAGGGAGAGGATATGCACCAGCCCTCCCTCCCTCTCTGGAGGACCTTACCCCAGGGGAGCTGGGGTGGGGAGGCAGTGGAGGGAGTAGAATCCCTCCCCAGGTAACAGTGGGGAGTGGAGAAAGGCGCTGAGCAGAGAGAAGAGATGAACTTGACAAAGGAGGTGCTGCTAGCTGCCAGGAGGGAGACCCCCATGTTCTCACACCTTTCCCTTTCCAGCAGGCCCCTTGCTAGGAGGACTTAATTGAGGAGCCCAAATATAGATTTTTTAGAACAGAAAATAGGGTTGATAAGCACAGTTGGGGGTGGTGCTCTGGGACAGGGAGAGAAGGGAGCAATGCTGAGAGGCTGGGGGGCCCGGGATTAAGGGTCAGGGGAGGACAAGGGTGAGCCTGGGGCTCCTTTTTCTTGCCCTAGGCTCTGATTCCTTAATAAAGCCTTGGTCTCCCTTCTGGGTTACTGATGCCAGCCCTCCCACATCCTCATACCTGGATGTTTTCTCCCCATATCTCTGGCTCCTGCTTTCACCCCGCTTTGTTGCCCCCTGTGAAGAGTTCTCTCTGCCCAATCCTTCCAGCTTTATTTCTCTCTATATATATATACTCTCCAATAGCTTTATTTCTCAGTTCTTCTTCTCCTGCTCCCATCATGCCCCTTTTTTGCCTCCTCCCTTTCACCCCCAACCCCAAGCCGCAAGCATCTCTGTCTCTTCCCTGCCCCTGCTGGAGCCCAGCATAGCACTCCAGATGTGGGAGCAGATCAAGGAGGGCGGGGGTGGTGGCTGTTGCTTTTCTAGGATATTCTTAGCCTGTCTGGGGGCTGGAGCTGGAATCAGCGTTTCCATCTCAACCAGGCAGGTGGCTGCAGGAAAGCTGCCACTGCGACTGGGTCTTCATCTACTAGTCTCTTTCCCTGTCTCTGTCCTCCTCTATCTCAATTCCACTCTGTGAGTCCTGCCTTCCCATCTCTGTGCCCTGGGATGGGGGAGGGGTGCCCTCTGCCCTGGCTGGCCCCAGTGAGGTTTGAAAGCCCTGTCTTGGAGATTCTTGGGGAAAGAGAAGAGCCTTCGAGAACTCTAGCTCGGATATTCCCTGGATCCCCATAACCTTTGTCTCTGCCCCGCTTTCATCTGCCCCAACAACTCCCTCAGGGTACTCGGTCCCTAAACTCTAGCCATGACCATGAGAGCCTTTCTCATCTTGACTTACAGGAATCACTCAGGGGCCCTGGGGTTCTTCGGGAGCTGCCGCCTGATAGAGGCTGAGACCTGGTGTACAGTCCTCCTTTGGGAGTGAACAAGGGGCTTGCTGGCCCAGATTCCTTTGTTAGCAGAGGGAGGGGCCAGGAAGAGATCTGACTCATTCACAGATAGCACAGAAAGTATCTGTCACCTTAAAAAAACACAGTGTGGGCGTTCCTACGTGGGTTCTAGAGTCTTGCAGGTCTGGGTTCAAGTCTAGCCCCTCCACTTACGCGCTGAGGGACTCTCCTGAGGTCTATAAAGGTGGACCATCATAGCGTTGCTGTAAGATTTTATTTAATCTCACAATGCTCCACAATGCTTGTATATTACATGTGCATGGTACTTGGTGTTCAAAAAATGTGAGTTATTACAGAATTATACTGTCATCATTATTTTTACAGAGCAGGAACAGTTTATTTGACCTGTACCATTAGCATGTTTTTGTTTTCGCTTTTCTCATTAGAACATTCTTCATTAAAGGGACAGGGTTGTACTATCATTTCTTTTTGTTTGGCTTTTGAGACCTGAATTTAGAGCTGTCCTTCCTTCTGGGCCTCATTCATTTGGTGAATCTCCGTGTACCTGCTGTGTGCCAGGTACCATGCTGGCCCCATATTCTGACTGCACCTTTCAGAGGGCGCTCTCTGGCTACTCATCCCACACACTGCTGTCTCTCCACAGCTCCAGAGGCTCCATGTAGGGTCAGTTTTTCTTTTCAAAAGGTTTGAGAAAATATTCTGCAAAATTATAAAATCCACATTAGCAAATACTATTTGAGAAGCCGTCACCTATAAGGTACTGGGCTAGGTGCTGGGAATAGGAAACAGGATGAGGTGGGTCTCCAGGCTTCAAAGAACATACAACAGAAATTAGAGACATACGAAAAAAAATAATAAACAGTAGTAAGTTGATCAGTGTCCTATGATCAGTTACAGAGAATGGAATTGGACAACTTGAGTGATCCTACCCCCTCCCCTCCACCTTCTACCTTTGCAACTAATCTAACTCCAGCTTATCCTAAATTCTCACAGCTAAGCAACCACTGGTAGTGGGTTAAAATCAATTTTTAACTGAGGTCCAGTTCCTCCGTCTGGTATTGTGTCCCTTCCAGTCCATGGCCTTTCCTGTCCGACCCCAAGCTGTGATGATGCTAAGCGCCTTTCCCAAGGCAGAGCCAGGCCTCAGCCACCGCCTGCTCACAGTGACCGATTCTGCCCTCTGAGCATGAGGGTTAATGGGTAACTGCTTGTGGGAAGAGCTCTGGTGGGCCTGCTTACGGCCCAGCATTTTGTCGTATAGGAGCCACTTCTGTTTACCTATTTGTCCAGGATTAGGGGCTGGGGTTTGTAACGGATTCATTAATTTATGCTTTCCTTTCCATGATCTCAAAATATAAGGTGAATCCTTTATTTTTATCTCCTTTAAGTAAAAAAGCAGTCCTGATTTTATCACCTGGAGGCCCATATATACTCACTTTTGGGGAGGGAGCAGAGAAGTGTAAGAAGGTTGTCTGCTAGATTAATTGGGAGCTTCTAGACCACTCTGCCTCACAGAACACCTGAAGGAACTTTGTAAAAATACAATTTCTGGGACCTACTTCAGACCTATGGAACCAAAATTTCTTGGGGTAGTCTTAAGGTGGCATCACTGTATGAAAAAATTAAGAGAAAGAGGAAAACTCGGGGAGATGGCTGCGTCCTACTTGTTTCTTCTGTTGAGCTCCACTGCTATTGCTGCCGGAGGAGCAACCAGCCTCCCTGTAGTAAGAATACCCTAATTTGCTTTAGGGAAACCACTTCTCCCACACTCTCAATTCATGTGGTTTACATGGGGCAATGGGCATGTCTTTTCCATGCACCTAAGGGCCAGACTCAGGACCACCTGTACTGTGTACTGTGCTTTACAGCTTACAAAGCACATCCATAGACACGATTTCACCTGATACTTCCAACAGCCTCTTTAATAGTTAGGTACCTGACCGTCTACCTTCCCGGTCATAATGGATCAGGGATGGGCTGGTAACCAAAGCCAATCTTAATGAGATTCAGTTCTCAGAGTTTTACTAGAACTATTGAGAATGAGATGCTTTCCCTCCTCTGAGGTTGCTAAGCTAGTGGGATGAAAGCATTGAGATGTCAGTGACTCTCTTGCCCCCACATGGATGGAGGTCATCTGAAATCTGAACTAATACACAGGGAAACAGTCAACAGATGGAGGGACAGACTCCTGATGTAATTTTAGCCCCTGGATCCAGCTGGACCTGATGCAGGTCTATGACCCAATAAACACCCCTCTTTCCCACTTTTTTCCTAATCTTAAGGTAATTTGAGTAGCAAATCTAACATTTGCAAGGAAAAAAATTCCAATGACTAGAACTTCCCGCCTGGACATTTACCTTCTGGAAATTTGTTGGTAACTTCAGAGAAGTACATGTTTGGTCTTGATGACTGAGGAGGGTGGTCTCTCGCATCTGGTTGTCAGTGAAGGACTGAATCTGGATGAGACACTGTTGACCACAACCTGGGTTCTGACCCCAAGACTTATTTCCTGCTGGATTCCTCAAACCTCCCTGCCCAAACTATAGCTGGTGACGTGTTCTTCATCAAGTCCCAGTAACCCTTTCTCAAAGTAAAAGCCTTGTGACAAGAAAGCCATTTTCCTACAGGCTGCATAATTGTCAAGTCTTCTTTCTGGGCAGCTGCCAGGTTGCATTCCTTGGGTATCTGCTTTCTGCTAAATAAGAAATTTAATGCTTCACCCTCCATCATGCTTCTGAATCAAGTTTGCCCCCAACCAGTGTACGAGGCAGCTGTGGCCACACAGAACCATTTGTTATCAGGGTCATTAGCACAGCGTCTCTGGGGTGGGGGTGGGTTTGAGCTTTAAGCTGCCCCAGGGTTCTGCTGCAGGACTTCTGTCTGGCCTGCCCTTGGGAGTTCTCTCAGGAGAGTGACTGGAGCTCCAACCAAACCAGTTTTCGGTTACAACATGGCTCACATCTCTCTCTCTCTCTCTCTCTCTTAACTCTGAGGCCGTTTTCTTTCAAGTAGTTATGGGTTATTCTGCAATAGGACAATATTTTCCTATCCTACTCTATGGTCCAAATACACAACTTTGATAGTGATTTCATGAGTCCTTGGGCATCCATTCATAATTCATCTTTCCATTCATTCATTTGTTCACTCAACACAAATTTGGTGAACAAGACATTTTCTTTCTTTTTTTCTTTTTCTTTCTTCTTTTTGCGGGGGGTGGGGATGGGGTGTTAAATTAAATCTGACTCCTAGCCTGATTCTTCTAGGGTGGAGGGAAATTCAATCTCAGTTGTTATGAAGACTCCATCCTCCTCCCAAAGGTTACAGGACATTTTCAGAAACCAGAAGAAGGTCTCTAGCACATACCTGTGGGGGCACTCATTGTCCAAGCCCTAAGGGCCCCTCAGAGTCTAGCATCTCTACTGTTTCCAGGCTGTGAATGAGGGTCAGGAATCTTTAAAATTGTTATGCAATGTATGAAAAACATAAAAAGGTATAAAAAGTAAAACACTATACCTGCTTTAAATAATAAAATATTGTCTACAGTTTAATTTTTTTATCTTCTCCCTAACAGCCCTCTCTTCCCTATCACCAACTGCCCAACAGAATAACCAGTATTCCAAATTTGGTGTTTATCTTTCCAAATATTTCTTTATTCTCTTACAACATATACGGATCCTGATTAAGCAAATGCGTATGTGTGTGTGTGTTATTGCTACATAACAACAACCACAAACTTACACATTTGGAGGCTTGAAACAACATCCAATTATTAGCTCGCTTCTGTAGGTCAGGCGGGCTTGGCTCAGTTCTCTGCTTAGAATTTCACAAGGCTGAAATCAAAGGCAGGGATCCTATCTGGGGGCCCTGGGCAAGAGTCTGCTTCCAGTCTCATTTAGGTTGCCAGAAGTTCCTTGTGGTTGTAGAACTGAGGTCCTTGTTACCTTGTGGGCTGTCAGCTGTGCCCTGCTCTTGGCTCTTGGAGGCCACCCACAAGTCAGTAATTATGCATGGAATCCTCACACTTGGAATGTCTCTTATTCCCATTTCTGTGACCAGTTGGAGAAAACTTCTTGCTTTTAAAGGTTTTGTATGATTAGGTTAGTTAGGCTTACCCAGATAATCTCCCTGTTTTTTTGTTTTTTTAATTTATTCATTTATTTAATTTGTGGCTGCATTGGTTCTTTGCTGCTGCATGCAAATTTTCTCTAGTTGCAGTAAGCGGGGGCTACTCTTTGTGGCGGGGCACAGGCTTCTCATTGTGGTGGCTTCTCTTGTTGCAGAGCACAGGCTCTAGGTGTGCGGGCTTCCGTAGTTGTGGCACACGGGCTTCAGTAGTTGTGGCTCGCGGGCTCTAGAGCGCAGGCTCAGTAGTTGTGGCGCACGGGCTTAGTTGCTCCGTGGCATGTGGGATCTTCCCGGACGAGGGATCAAACCCATGTCCCCTGCATTGGCAGGCGGATTCTTAACCACTGTGCCACCAGGGAAGCCCTCTCCCTGTTTTAAGGTCAACTGAGTAGTAACTTCAAGTACATCTGTAAAAATCCCCTTTGTCATATAATGTAACAATCATGGGAGTAACTTGGGGAAGGGGGAACGTGGAGGCCATCTTAGAATCCTATCACTATGCCTATTTTTCTATCTATCTATCTATTCAGATACTTTAGCTTTATATAAGTGAAACCATACTATATTAATCTGAAAATTTTTTCTTTACATTAAAAAGTAAGATTTATCCTTGTTGATGTTGATTTTTGTTGACTGATATGTACCTTGTTTTCAATTGTTTGTGATTACAAACAACGTTGTTATAAATATTTTCTCTGCTGCACATGTGCAGTCGTTTCCCTAGGAATATGCTCAGCAGTGGAATTGCTGGATTACTGAGCATTCACATTTTCAACTTTGCTAGATATTGCTGAGCTGCTCTCCTAAGAGCCTGTA
The DNA here is from genome assembly GCF_937001465.1 of Orcinus orca. Lineage (NCBI taxonomy): Eukaryota > Metazoa > Chordata > Mammalia > Artiodactyla > Delphinidae > Orcinus > Orcinus orca. The sequence goes on along the minus strand of NC_064565.1, from coordinate 101,925,053 downwards.
TCAATTTACACCCACCATGAGCAATGTATGCAAGTTCCTATTGCTTCACATTCTCACCAACTTGTGATCTTGTCAGATTATGGGAAATAACTCATTGTAATAACATATGAATTTTATGTATTTAACAGTTATCAAGTGCCACATTTATCAAGTGGCACTACGTGTCAGGCAGTGAACAAAATTGACAATGTCCTTATCCTATAGAATTTTCATCCAGTGGAAAATGTATGAAAGTGGCTTCTGAGACCCAATGTAATTTTCCCTTTGCCTTTATCTCTTCAACCTCACCCTTTACTGTGCCCCCACCACACTGGCCTCCCACCTTCGGCTCTGCACTGGTTGTTTTTCTCTTCTTGGAACATTCTCCTAGTTATAGGCTGGGCTGACTTCCTCATCTTATTTGGTATTTGGTCAAAAACCATTGTCTTAATGAGGTCTACCCTAACTAGCCTGCTATGGACTGAATTGTGTCCCTCCCATGCCAAATTCATATGTTAAGCCCTAGCCCCCAATGTGATGGTATTTGGAGATGGGGCCTTTGCGAGACAACTAGGTGTAGATAAGGTCATGAGAGTGGGGCCTTCATGTTGGGGTTAGTGTCCTTATAAGGAGAGACAACAGAAAGCTTTTCTCTTTCCCTACTCTCTCTGCCATATAAGGACCCCAGAAGAAGACATCATCCTCTCTCCTCACCCAGCTCCTGCCTCTCTCTCCTCAAAACCACTGCAGTTTTCACTTCCCCAGCACAATCTTCTCAATGAGTTCAGGCTTTCACAAAAGACTGGAAGAGAGGTGGCCTGGAGGCAGCATCTGAAACATCAACTTTTTGGAGGCCAAGGATGCCAAGGGGGATTGAAGGAAGGAAAAGAGGGAGTCTGAGGCCCCAGGCTCAGTCTTTGGACCTCTTCTCTCTCTCCATTCAGTCTCTAGGTGAAATTCACCCATACGCTAATGACATTCACATATTTATCTCCAGTCTAAATTGTTCCCTTAAGCACCAGACCTGCTTGAGATCTCCACTTGGATGTATAGGCATCTCAACATGTTAAAAACCAACTCTTGCTATCATCCCCATCTTTGTTAACAGCAATTCTAGTCTACCACTTGCTCAGGACAAAAGCTTTGGAGTTATCTTTGACTCCTCTTTTTATTTCACACATACATCTAATCCACCAGCAAATCTTGATCACTCTGCCTTCAAAGTATGTCCAGAATTCAACCACTTTTCACCACCACATTAGCCCAAGCCACCATCATCCCTTGCTTGGTTTATTGCAATAGCAATAAAAATAAACTCTAACTGGTCTTCCTACTTCTTCCCTCCCCCTAAATGGCAGCTAGAGTGGTCTTGTTAAAATAGGGGCGAGATCATGTCACTCCTCTGTTTAAAACACTCCAACGGCTCCATTCTCATTCAGAGTAAAAGCCGAAATCCTTATTCTGACCTACAAGGGCCTATGCGGTAGATTAAAGATGGCCACAAATTCTTTAACACTCCTCTCATTGAGAGGTATACTGGTGTCTTCTCCCTGACCCCTTGAATCTGGGTGGGTTTCGTGACTGCTTTGACCAATAGAATATGGCAGAAGTGCCACTGTGCCCATTTCCAGAGCCAGGCGTAAAAAGACAGGCAACTTCTTTGTACTGTCTCTTGAAACATTTGATCTTGGAGCTTTGAGCCACTATGTAAGAAATCCAACTACCCTGCTGGAGAGACTACATGGAAAAGCCCTGAGACTGTATGGAGAGAAAAAGGGTCCCAGCTGAGCCCAGCCTTGATGAGTCTAGTCATCCCCACCAAGGCACTGGACATGAGAATGAAACCAATCTGGACCCTACAGACCAACCCATCTGCCAGCCAAACACCACCGAGTGACCTCAGTTAATGCCACATGGCGTGGAAAGATCGGCCAGTTGTGTCCTGTCCAAATTCTTTTTTTGGGGGGGGGTACACGGGCCTCTCACTGTTGTGGCCTCTCCCGTTGCGGAGCACAGGCTCCGGACGCGCAGGCTCAGCGGCCATGGCTCACGGGCCCAGCCGCTCCGTGGCATCTGGGATCTTCCCAGACCGGGGCACGAACCCGTGTCCCCTGCATCGGCAGGCGGACTCTCAACCACTGCGCCACCAGGGAAGCCCCAACTTATTTTTTAATACATTTCAAAATAAGTAAGTTCAGGGCTTTTTTTTTTTTTTTTTTTTTAATTTTTGGCTGCACCGCGTGGCATGTGGGATCTTAGTTCCCCGAACAGTGATCACACCTACGCCCCCTGCAGTGGAAGCATGGAGTCTTAACCGCTGGACTGCCAGGGAAGTCCCAGTTCAGGGCTTTTTGATATGTTTTTTCATTACAGTATTTCCAGTGCCTATAAAAGTGCCTGGCAAATAGTAGGTGTTCAATAAGTATTTGAATCAATGAATGAATTCAGGAAAAACAATATAAAAATTAATAGCTCAATAAATCATCTTGTCATACAAACGTATGGACAGATTCAACTCAGATGTCACCCTCTCCAGGAAACCTTCCTGGAATGACCCCGATCTGCGAACAGAGGATCCCCCTCTGTGCTCCCATACATCTGGGACATAGCATCCACTTCATTGCACTTAAAGCATTGTATTATAACCATTTTATAACCTATTTCCCCTATAGATGGTGAGCTTCTTGAAACCAAGGACCATTTCTTATTTTTCTTTACACCCCAATGCCTAGTACAATGGCTTGCCTAGTAAATCATAAAATGGCTAATGTGTATTGAGTACTTACCAAGGAGTATGTACTGTTCTATGTGTGTTACATGTACCATGCACTTTATATGCATTATATCACTTGACCCGGTCAATAACCCTATGAAGTAGATATTGCTTTTATCATTCATATTTTACAGAGGAAGAAATTGGGGCTCAGAAAGTTTAAGTAACGTGTCTGAAGTCAACAGCCAGATAGTTGTGAAAAGGGGATTTGAACCCAGGCCATCTGGCTCCAGTGCTTGTCTTTAGAACACTACACCGCCTCCTACACAGAGGTAGCCATTCTGTGAAATTTATTATTTCTAAGCTTCAGGGACTCTCAGTTGGCCAGACCCCTTCCAACGTCCTGGGAGGGGCCCTATTAATGTACTCAGAGAGTTATACGATCTTTGTAAAATCTGAAAAACTGATATTTTAACCAAAATTGGTTAAGACTGCTGTTACCACTCCAACTTCCCCTCTGTTACCTGCTCCCTTATGCAGAGGGTGTTGAACTGCTATGAAAGTTGCTGGGATCAAGCTAAAATTGGGACAATACTTAATTTGGGTTTAGTGGCTGTGTTAGTTTCCTGGGACTGCTGTAACAAAACACCACAAACTTGGTGGCTTAAAACAATAGAAACTTCTCTCTCATAGCCCAGAATCCAGGTGTTGGCAGGTTGGGTTCCTTCCAAAGGCTCTGAGGGAGAATCCATTCCATGCCTCTCTCCTAGCTTCTGATGACTGTGTCAATCTTTGGCGTTCCTTGGCTTGTAGAAACATCACTCCAATCTCCGCCTCTATCTTCACATCACCTTCTCCTCTGTGTCTCTTAAGTCTCCCTCTGCCTTTCTCTTAGAAGGACACCTGCCGTTGGATTTAGGGCCCACTCAAAATCCAAGGTGACTTCATCTTGAGATCCTTGACTTAACTATATTCACAAGGCCCTATTACCAAATAAGGTCACATTTGCACGTTCTACAGGTTAGGGTATGGATCTATCTTTGGGTGGCAGGGCAGGGGAAGGGAGAGCCATTCAACCCATATAGTGGGCTGTAGTTGTGTATCTGCAGGCGTTTCTCTGTATAGCTAACTATTAACTCTCTCACATCCTGGTGTAAGAGTGTCTTCCAGAACTATGACTAGTGCCCACTCACTATGCCAGTGGACCTGGCATCATGATGCAATGTGAGGTCAGAGGTTATATTGCGGAATGGACATGTCCTACAGCGCCTAGCACCAGAAGTGAATGAGTAAGGAAGATAAGGTTTGAAATGTGGGGAGCCAGAGGCTTATCTGTGGAAGATTCTTCCAATTATCAGGTGTGGAAAATTGTACATGGAGAATTCAGTCCTCACAGAGACAAAAATGGAAGTTCTCTCTTGTTAGGAATATATTTGGTTATGCCCTGAAATCGTACAACTCATATATGAAAGAAGCTTAGTAGCAGTTTTTCCAAATTTGATAACAATCTTAAAAACTGACATGCAGGGACTTCCCCGGTGGCACAGTGGCTAAGAATCTGCCTGTCAATGCAGGGGACATGGGTTCGATCCCTGGTCCGGGGAGATCCCACATGCCGCAGAGCAACTAAGCCCATGCGCCACAGCTACTGAGCCTGCGCTCTAGGGCCCGCGAGCCACAACTACTGAGCCCATGTGCCACAACTACTGAAACCGGTGTGCCTAAAGCCCGAGCTTCACAACAAGAGAAACCACTGCAATGAGAAGCCTGCGCACAGCAACAAACAGTAGCCCCCGCTCAATGCAACTAGAGAAAGCCTGTGTGCAGGAACGAAGACCCAGCGCAACCAAATAAATAAATAAATATAAAATTAAAAAAAAAAACAAAAAACTGACATGACATTATCAATGAGTTTTGAAGCCAAAATGAACTTTTTAAAGCTATGAAAAAAAAATTTTTTTTTTTTTTTGCAGTACGCGGGCCTCTCACTGTTGTGGCCTCTCCCGTTGTGGAGCACAGGCTCCGGACGCGCAGACTCAGCGGCCATGGCTCACGGGCCCAGCCACTCCGCGGCATGTGGATCTTCCTGGACTAGGGCACGAACCCGTGTCCCCTGCATCGGCAGGCGGACTCTCAACCACTGCGCCACCAGGGAAGCCCTATGAATAATTTTTTAAAATTATATGATCACCCATGCTAGAGGAAAGACTAAATTATCTTTCCATTCTCTCTTAGACACTGATATTATAAAACTGTTGTCATATAAAGATGTGATCACAGCGTATGCAGCCAAGAAATGTGGCACAAAAGTATTATAGAGGGATCTATCAAGCAGTTAACTAACAAAAAAAAGTATATTTTTCTGGATTTTGTGATATCAGTGGTATTTGTCAGTTTTTAGAATTTATAATTTGTTATGATTTAATTCTCATTCTAAATAAATATTCACTTTTCTGCCTAATGTTATACTCATAATTTTATAATCTTTTTCTTAAGAAGGGCTCTGAGATTATGCAACCTTCAGGCCCCACAATATCTACCCTTGCCCCTTTAAGTAAGATATAGGCCCCACCCTCAAGGAATTCACAGTTGGAACCTGCACAAATTACAATAAAAGCACTCATTCTGGGTGAGATTTGACTCCTCCTAGAAGTGGTGTTGCCCTCCCTACTTCATGTATCAGGACTCCAGATAAACACTCTACCAAGTCCAGAATAACTGTAGTTACCTTTTTTCTTTATACAGGGCAAAGAATGTTTTTTCTTCTCCTGTTTGAGAGTAATACAATGCCTCATCACCCACGAATATTTTCATATACATTTCCTAGCCACAATGCAACCATCAAAATCAGTATTAACAAGGATGGATGGATTACCACCAAATAATCTAATCTATACATTTTACTCAAATCTCAACCAACTGTCCCACTAAGGTCCTTTCTCAGTTTCAGAAACTAACCCAGGATCCCATATTGCTTTTAATTGTTATGTCTCTTTACTGTTATTTTAATCTTGGTCCTTTGATTAAGATAGTATATCCACCAGCATCTCTGCTGGCAGAAGTTACTCTTCTTCCCTTGGCAACGTACTTTGAGACTACATAAATATCCCATTCGTCCTGAAATTCTGAATTAATTTATTTATATCAAATGGATTCATGGATTCCTATTTCATTCAGTGTGTTACAACTGTCATTTATTTCCATGTCCAAATTGTCCCAGATTTGGCCAGTGGGAGCCCCTTCAAGCTAGTTTCTATATTCCTTGACAGAATGGATATTATCATTTGAGCACTTCTTTATTTTCTGGCACAACAAGAAATTCTAGGCTTATCTTGTACTTCTCCTGCCTCAGGACTGGAATCAACCATTTCTCCAAGGAGCTCTGGTTCCTTTTAGCAAAGAAAGGCATTTAGAAACCAAGATCTGGATGCTAGATATGCTCATTGCTATTAGGGTGGGGCTACTCCTAGATCTTCTTAATGGACAGAGCTAAGAAATATATGCATGTGTACACACACACACACACACACACACACACCCCTATATCAATCTGTGTACGTTGAAAACTTTAAATTCACACTAATACCTCCAATTCTAATCTCACCTTCCAGCATTCATTGTAGTTGTACCTCTTTTCATATGTACCTCTTTTCATATTTATAACCTCTTTCTCTAACAGTAAGAAACCTGGTTCCCATTTTCCTCAATATATTTCCCAACTGTATCCATCCCTTTGTATGTTACCAATCTCCTGTCACCTCCACTTTCCCTTCTCTGCAAATCTTCCATAAATGTCCTTCTAACTCCACTTGGGTTCTGATACCCCGTGCCAGGCCATCCCTTATGTAAAAGCTCTCCTTACTCCTCCTGGGGTCTAATACCTTTTACCATGCGTGGACGTCTTCCTCCCTCTGTTGCGGCACCAACACACCACACCAGGCTGCCTAACATGCCCTCCTTAGTCTTCCTAGGCTCTGACACCCTGTACTGTACCACCCTTCTGCTGGGATGTCCTTGTCACCCCATTCAGGCTCCTAGGCCCCAGGCCAGGTCACTCTCCTATGCAGATGCCCTTCTCACAGGATCAGATCCGACACTGTGCACTGCCACCACCACATCAGGTATTATAATTACTAGTGAAATATTGTAAGATTTCCTCCTGATATTAAGACCAAGACAAGAATGTCATTACTTCTATTCAACATTATACCAGAGATCTGAGCTGAAAAAAAATAAAATGTATAAAGATGGACAGAAAACTTTCTTATTTAGAGACTACAAGACTGTGTGTGAAGAAAGTAAAAAGAAGAATGTACAAAACTAACAAAAGAATTTATCAAGGTCACTAGATATAAGGGTCAATATTTAAAAATCAAGTGTATTTCTACATATAAGCAATAACAATTAGAATTGAAATTTTTTAAATGATGTCATTTAACACAGCATCAAAAAGCATCAAACACCTAGGAGTAAATCTAATGAAAAACATTCAAGATTCTACACGCAAAACTAGGAAACATTAGTGAGAAAAATTAAAGAAAACCTAAATAAACAGAGAAAAAGCATACTAATGGCTTGTAAGACTCAATAGTGTATTCATTTCCCCCAAATTTATCAAGAGATTGAATGCAATCCCAATCAAAATCCCAGTAGATGTTTCAATGGAAATTGACAGGCTGACTCTAAAATTTATATGGAAATCAAACAGCCAAAACAGCAAAGACAATATTGAAGAAAAAGAAGTTGGAAAGCTTATCTACCAGGTAACAGATATCAAAACTTATTATAAATCTATAATAACTAAAACAGCATGGTATTGGGGCAAGGATAGACAAATGGAGCAAACTCCATGAACAGATCCCTAAATGTACGGTCACCTGATTTATGATAAAGTTCTAATACCCTGGGGAAATGATTTTATTTTCAATAAATGGTGCTGGAGCAACTGTAAATCTTAATCTTTACCTCACACCATACACAAAAATCAATTCTAAATGGATCATAGACTGAATAGAGCTTCTTGATGATAACTTAAGAAAATGTTTTCATGACTTAGAGTAGGCAAATATTTTGTAAATAGAACATAAAATTTAAAATAACTAACCATATGAAAAGTGATTGATAAACTGGACTACACTAAAATTAAGAGCTTCTGTTTAGGGGCTTCCCTGGTGGCACAGTGGTTAAGAATCCACCTGCCAATGCAGGGGACATGGGTTCGAGCCACGGGACATGGGTTCGAGCCCTGGTCCAGGAAGATCCCACATGCCACGGACCAACTAAGCCCGTGCGCCACAACTACTGACCTGCGCTCTAGAGCCTGCAAGCCATAACTACTGAAGCCCGTGTGCCTAGAACCCGTGCTCTGCAACAAAAGAAGCCACTGCAATGAGAAGCCTGCACACCGCAACAAACAGTAGCCACCGCTCGCCGCAACTAAAGAAAGCTCGCACACAGCAACGAAGACCCAATGCAGCCAAAAATTAATTAATTAATTAATTAATTTTAAAAAAAAGAACTTCTGTTTATCGAAAGTCATCATTGAGGGACTTCCCTGGTGGTGCAGTGGTTAAGAATCTGCCTGCCAATGCAGGGGACACAGGTTCCAGCCCTGGTCCGGGAAGATCCCACATGCCGTGGAGCAACTAAGCCCGTGTGCCACAACTACTGAGCCTGTGTGCCACAACTACTGAAGCCCCCGCGCCTAGAGCCTGTGCTCTGCAATGAGAAGCCACCGCAATGAGAAGACCACACACCGCCTGCGTGCAGCAACGAGGACCCAACGCAGCCAAAAATAAATGAATTTATTTTTTTAAAAAAAGGAAAAAAAAGTCATTGAGAGAGTGAAAAGGAAACCCAGAGAGTGGGAGAAGAAATATTATACATCTGCCAAAGGACTGGTTACGAATATAAAATGAATCTCAGAACTATAAAAAGAATAAATCAATCAGGAAAAGACAGACAACTCAATTTTTTTAAATTTAATTTTATTTTTTTTTGCAGTACGCGGGCCTCTCACTGTTGTGGCCTCTCCCGTTGCAGAGCACAGGCTCCGGACGCGCAGGCTTAGCGGCCATGGCTCATGGGCCCAGCCTATCCGCGGCATGTGGGATCTTCCCGGACCGGGGTATGAACCCGTGTCCCCTGCCTCGGCAGGCGGACTCTCAACCACTGCACCACCAGGGAAGCCCGATAACTCAATTTTTTAAATGGGTAGAAGACTTGAACAGGTGTTTTATAAATGGAAAGTCTAAATGGCCACTAAGCTTTTGAAAAGGTACTATACCTCATCAGACACTAGGAAAAATGTAAATTAAAACTACAGTGAGATTCCAGTACAATCCATCACAATGACTAAAATGAAAACAGACAGAAAATAGCAAGTGTTGGTAAGAATATGAGCAACAGGGACTCTTATACACTGCTGGTGAGAGTGTAAATTGATACGAACACTGCGGAAAACACTTTTGCAGTACCTACTAAAGCTTTACATATGTATATCCTGTGACCCAGCATTTTCACTCCTAGGTTTATAACCTACAGAAATGCATATATATTCACCATAAGGCATATACTAGGATGTGCTTAGCAGGGACACTGAAATAGCCCCAACTGGAAGCTATCCATTATATAATGCCCATTCCATTAGTTATCCATTGCTGCATTAAAAAAAAAAAAATCACTCCGAAATGTAGTGGCTTGCAATGACACATTACCTCCCAGCTTCTGAGATCAAGAATTTAGGAGTGGCTTAGCTGGGTCATTCTGGTTCAGGGTCTCTCATGAAGTTATAATGAAGATTACAAAGAGGGGACTGCAGTCACTGACTGGGGCTGGAAGACCCACACCCAAGCTCATTCAAGTGGTTGTTGGCAGAAGGCCTCAGTTCCTTCCTGAGGGCTGGCCTTCCCATGGTATCCATTCTGTTTCCTTGCCTAGATTTTCTTCCTCAGAGATTTCTATTTACTGTGTGTTAAGTCTTACTCACCTATTTTCAATATTTGGAATTTTCTTTTTCTTTGAGTCCTTTTCATCTCTTTTAAAATTTCATGTCAATTTCTAATGTCTTCTTCCTTTTCACCTTCTATTTCTCTTAAGAGTTATCTGCTGTGTTACTTCACTCTAGTGTTTTTACAGTTTAGCCTTTCCTTCTGAAATTACTTTTAGTTCATTTCTAATTCTTTTCTGAGTTCTGTCATCTCATTTCAGACCATCTCTAACTTGATTTGTCTTATCCTTTTATGTCTTGTATTATTTTAAACATCTTTTATCTTCTTTCTAAATAGTTCAGGTCACAGTTTTTATCTGCCCTGTGGGCATGTCTTTCTGACATGCTTTCTTTGCCGGTAGGTTCTGCTTATTTTCTTATAACTTTGTAATTGATTTGGACTCAGTACTTTTCTGTTGTTTATTTTTACATGAAATTGATTATCCTGAATCTTTAGAGGGAAACATGGGTCAGAGTGAGTCTTCTAACTTCACAGAGTTCCTTTTTCTGCTATTTTCATGCAGTAATAAAATAGGTGGCAGCATGCTTTCTCAGATTTCCTAGCTCTACTCCCTTCCCCATTCTTGTCTGGGCCTTGTCTTGTCTTTATCTTTGTTGTACCTATCCTGCCCAATTTCGATTCTTCTCCAAGTACTTTCTTCTCAGCATGGGCTCCTGTCCTGGCAGAGAGCCCTGACTGATGGCCGTCTTGGGAGTTCACAAGGGCTAGAGAGCTCCATTTATTTCAGACCTTCCTGTAGGCTGCTTGCACTCACCCATGATTGAATTAGGTAAAACCCCGCCCAGTTTCTGCTTTCTCAAAATTAACGCATGAACACCTACCGGTTATTTTTATGTCCCTCCTGTTCTGTTTCATAAGAAGCCCACTACTTCCCTCTGCTTTCTTCTGCACAGTTGCCAATTCCGTCTTGCTGCCTTGTCCTCACCCACTTGTATTTTGGGCTTCGTGGGGATACCTTACCACCTAATTTTGTTGTAAACATTATCCATGGGTTTTTAGTTTTGCTATCTAAAACAATATGCCACAATGTTTCACAGAATTCCAATGTTTTATATCTTGGAATTCCAATGGTTTTTTTTTCTTTTTTTTGTTTTCTTTTCCCAATGTTTTATATCTTCTTGTGGATAGTGGTTGATTGTGTTAACTTTGTACAAATTCATTGAGCTGTGCCCTTCATATTTGTGCACTCTGCTGTATGTATATTATAAACCAATAGAGAGTTTATTCCTGTATTAGGGTTCTCCAGAGAAACAAAACTAATAGGATGTGTAGATAGATAGATAGTTGGGAGGGGGGATTTATCTTAAGGAATTGGCTCATTTATCTTGAGGAGAGAGTGATTATGGAGACTGGCAAGTCCAAAGTCTCTGGGGATAGGTTGGCAAGCTGAAGACCCAGGGAAGAGCTAATGTTGCAGTTCAGTTCTGAAGGCCATCTTAAACTTAACCATACAGCCCCTAAAAAGAACCTCAATTTGAATTTATAGATGAGACTCAAAGATGCTAAGTAACTTGCCCAAGGTCACAGCTACAGAGTAGTGGATCCAGGAGCAGAACTTAGTTCTCCCTGAGGCCAGAGTCCATGCTCTTTCCACTACACCAGGCGAAAGGTGTTCTAACGGCGTCCGGTCCAATCTTCGTAGCTACTTTGCAGGTCCAAGATACCAGCCTCCTTGATGGGGGCTGCGATAGCTTCTGACTGTTCTCACTGCTTTTACCTTCCACACAGCAGCCAGAGTGACCATTTCAAGAGGGAAATCTGATTCTGTCACCTAGAACACTTCAGTGCTGTACCAGTGTCTTAGTCCTTTCAGGCTGCCATAACAAAAATACCATAGACTGGTGGCTTAAATAACAAACATTTATTTCTCACAGTTCTGGAGGCTGGGAAGTCCAAAATCAAGGTGCTGGCAGATTCGATGTCTGCTGCAAGGCCCCTTCCTAGATCACAGATGACCGTCTTCTCACTGTGTCCTCACATGGTAGAAGGGGCAAGAGAGTCTCTGGAGCCTCTTTTATAAAGACACTAATCCCATTCATGAGAGCTCCACCCTCATGACCTAATCACCTCCCAAAGGTCCCACCTCCTAATACCACTGGGGGTTAGGATTTCACGATATGAACTTTGAGGGGGCACAAACATTCAGTCTGTAACAGTCACTAAGAATATAGGCGTAACTTCTATGATAAAGACCAAAAAATGTAGTTTACACAGGTTAGAAATTTATTACCTTGTCATATATAGTCTGAGTTTAACAGTCTGGGGCTGCTAGGGCTACTCCATGGTGATGCGGAGGCAGTTTCCCTCTATCTTGTTGCTTTGCCATCCTCGGCATATGGCTTCCACCTCATGGTCTAGGATGACTCCTCCAGCCCGGACCATCATGTCTGTACACCAGCCAGTGAGAAGAAAATAGGAGCAAATGGAAGCCTGTCCTTCTGCTCACAACCCACTGGTCAGAACTTGGTCACATGGGCAAATCTGTATGCAAATGAGTCTGGAAAATAGTCTTTAACTGGGTAACCAAAACTCTGGGACTCGAATACTAAAGGAACAGAGGGGAAAACGGATATTCGGGAACAACCAACACTCTGTACTACAAATGGCTTTCCATCGCTCTTACAAAAATACTTTACATGTCTCTTGGTTTTGCCTTTCCAGGCTTCAGCCTCGCCTCCCAGCACACCCCCTCACTCTCTGCCCTCCAACCACACTGGCCTTCTTCCAATTCCTCGAGTGTTCTATGCTACGCCCAACCCCAGAGCCTTTGCAGGAACTATTCCTTCTGCTGGAATGCTTTTCTCCGACATCACCTAATTAACTCTCACTCATTCTTCAGATGTCAGCTCAAGTGTCATTTCCTCAGGTAGGCCTTCTCGGATCCCATTCTAATATAGGTATCTTTCTTAACCACTCTTATCCACCATGAACGCTTCCTTTACAATACTTAGCTCAGTTGTAATTGTACACCTATTTGATAATTATTCAACTAATTCCCATCTCCTCCTTTAGACTGTAAGTCAATACAGGCAAGGCCACTCCAGTTTTGCTCACTGTTGTATCTCCAGTACCTAGCAGAGTGCCAGGGACAAATAACTTTCTTGAAAGAAAAGATAAGTGAGTGACAGTGAGTCCTCAAAACTGTCTGGAAGATACTGACAGGACAGTGTCAGCCGTGTGGACAAGTTCTCAGACCACATGAAGCTTGATCCAGAGACTTCTCAGCTCTATAGTCACTATGGCAGGTCAGGATTATCTGGGTCCTCCTGTGGGCGGAGAATGGCCAGGTTTGATTCTAGCATCCGGTGTATTGCCCTCGTGCCCCTGACTACAAATAGATTCTATCAGGCTTTTAGCGCTCTTGCTTTGATGAGGTTGTATTTTAAAAGAAGGCAAGTTGAATTCTGCCAGATTGCATCTCTGCACAGAAATCCCCACAGCTGCATCACGTGAATGACTGGCTGCTCTGAGATACAGAGCTCAGGATACCCAGAGGGAAGAAGCACTTGGGGATGCCCACTGGAGTTAAAATGGAGTCAACTGGAGAATTTCTGCAAGTCAAAGATTTAACCCCCTCTTCTGCATTATTCCTGGTCCAAACACAAAGACCTCTGCAGACCTCAGGTTTGTGTCTGTATGCTTTTGGCTACAAGTCACAGAAGACTCCTTCTCAGCTGACCTTTCTTGTCACCTATCACAAGGAGTCTGGAGGCAGGGCAGCCCAGGGTTCTTTAATTCAACCGCTGGAACACTCCATGGAAGACCTGACTTCTCTCCATTCCCATTTTATATAAATGGTCTGCCCCTTGCTTTTTTTAATTTGACAATGTATCATTCCAAACAGGATTATAAAGAGCTACCTTATTCTTTGTTTTCTTTTTAAACTGAATAGTATCCCATTTTAAAGAGATACCATAATTTATTTAACCAGTCCCCTCCTGATGAACATTTAATTTGTATTCAGTCTTTTGCTATAACAAACAAGATGCGATGGATACTCGTGCATAAGTTATTTCATGTGCCAGTGAGTGCATCTGAAGATAAATTCCTAGAAGTGAAACTGCTTGGTCACAAGATATATGCAGCATTTGTAATTTTATAGATACTGACAATCTGCTTTTCATGTGGGCTGTACCAACTTACACTGCCCTCCCCAAATATGTACAGCAGTGCTTTAAGTCTTTTTGATACTTTAGCTTAAACATAGAGTGGGAAAACTATGGTGGACGCCTGAACGGTTTCTGCACAGAGAAACAGTCAGTGGGTTGCTTATCAACTCAGTTATTTTAACTGGTAGCAACACAAGCCTCAATCCTCCTTTTCAATAAATCATTAACCCTGTGGACTACCCCACCCCACCATTGTCTGAGGGATCCAGGCTGTCCGTGTGCAGTCCATATTTCAGAACTTAGCACTGTAACTTCATCATTCTATCCACAAATGACTCCTCCCTAGATGTCTTTTCTCTCCATCTCCACCTGGCCATCTCCTAGCCTCCCTTAGACCCAGGTAAGATGTCTTCTCCTCCATTAAACGTTATCTGACACCCCCAGGCAGAATTATTCACTCTTCTCTGCTCCTACAGAATTTTGTTCACACCTCAATCATAGCACGAATCATCTGTAATATAATTATCCGCCTACCCGTCTGTCTCCCACACTGCGCTTCCCAAGGACAGAAACCTCATCTTCTTCATCTTTGGGCCAGTGCCTCTGCACATGGTGCCTGGCACATTAATAGTTCACAGTAAAGGCTTGCTGAAATGAAGTTAGGTAAGGGCACAGTTTTGTAGTACCAGTAGCAAATGTAATAGTACTTCTCTTTTTCCTTTTCTGGTGGTGTTGATCAGAGGGTCAAAAATTCAGATGCTTCTGAATATTTCTTTATTTCCCTTTATGTTTCTGAACTTTCCTCTTCTCCTTGAGCCTGTTCCGTTCTCTGCTATGTCCTCAGTGCCTAAAACAGTACCTGGGAGACAAGAGGCATTTCATAAATAAATTTTGAATAAATGGATACCTCTGATCAGAAGAAACATCTACAGTACAGCTAGGATTTTTTTACCTGTTTGATGTAGCCAGAGGGTATTTCTAAGTTTTCCAAAAGCCTCAAGCTTTGTGCCTCATGTGCCAGTTCTGTGTATCTGGGTATTATTTCACCTCAAATTAATGCATGTAAAAGTGCTTAGCACTATGTCAGGTACTTAGTGCACATCCAGTAAATGTTTTTTTTTTTTTTTTTTTTTTGGCCACAGAGCTTGTGGGATTTTAGTTCCCCAACCAGGGATTGAACCCGGGCCCTTGGCAGTGAAAGCACTGAGTTCTAACCACTGGACCACCAGGGAATGCCCCTATTTTTGTTATTACCGCCACTAACTTAAGCATGCTCCCATCAGTACACCACCTGTGCTAGTCTCTTCATCTCTCTCCCAGCAGATAATGTGGCCTTGATCCCTGGAAAACATCTGAAGCAATTTACCAGCTATGTGACACTGGGCCAGTTTCTTAATTAAGAAACTCTCAGATGCTCAATCTCTTCATTTGGACAACAAGCATTATATTAATATCTATCTCTTGTTACGAAGATTAAATGAGACAAAAATGGACACTGCTTAGCACCATGCAGGGCTCAGAGTGAGCATTCGGCTACCATCGTCACCATCACCAGCAGCAGCAGCATCACAGATGCTGAAGGCTTTCCACCTCTTCTTTTTGAGGGGCTCATTCCCACAGCCCTTCTGGTTGACTATAAACCTTTAGCTGCTTCTGGCGTTTGCAGCATCACCAGGAGGCTTGTCTTGACCATGTGTGGATGAAGTCCCTGCTCTTCCCTTGATGCCCTCCCGCCTGCATTGTTTGAAGATATTTATTTCACTCTCACAAAAATGTTTTGCTCTGACCCATTCCTGAGAGCTGCAAGTAGGCCATAGGAACTTCAAATCACAGAGTACAGAGCCGCCCACTCTTCCTGACCATATCCTGCCTGATGTCCAGTATTTGTCTGACACTTCACCCTGCCATGTAGGCCAATTTTGATGAGTCCTATTTCCCACAGACTCACTTGTGACTTTGCCCTGTAAACTTTCAGTGAACATGAGGTCACCTCTGACCCAGAGGTCATCGTTTCACCTTCTCCTGAGGACCTTCATCTAAAGAGGCAACGATACACTGTCCTTACTAACCCAGCTTTGTGCATGTTACTGTTTTATGAAACAAAACAATAGGAATACCAAGGTATTAGAAATTATAAGGATAATTATAGAGACTAGAAGATAGAACTAACACAGAAGACAGGCAGAGGTTGTCTCTGTGGAGGAAGAAGGGGGATGTAACTGTGGAAGGGTCCACAGGGAGCGTATGGAACCCTCAGAATGTTCTGCTTCTTAACCTAAATAGTGGGTACATGAATGTTCATTGGATGATTAATCTTTAAACGACATATATTCATGTAATAAATATATTTAAGTGTATGTGATGTATTTCTTGATTTTTTGAAAAAAGGAAAATATTTGAAAGAGGAAGGAAGGAAGGAAGGAAAGGAGGGAGGGAGGGAGGGAGGGAGGGAAGAAAGGTGGGAGGAAGTAAGCTGCACCTGTTCATAGGAAAGAACGTGTCAATATCAAAGCCCCAGTTTGGGCTAATACTATTCAGCATCCAGGAGGATCATTTCAACAATGAATCTGTGGATCAGTTTTTAAAAATTTCTGAACTGTGCATTTAATCCAAAATCAAACATTCTAAGCTTCTTTCCTCAGAACATCTTCCAGACCAAGACGTATCTCATGGTTTTAGGGGACAGAATTTCTTAGGGAATCTTGACTTTACAGGTGTTCCTGCAGCAAAGGTGGGACAACCACTCACCAGGCCACAATACAAATCAACTCTTTAGTTTTCATCTTAAAATGAACTCTGTTTCCCATCCCCCAAACTAACTCTGTCACCTGCAGTACTCATATCTCAAACAAAAGACACTCTTACTCTCCAGAACATAAGATACCGTTCGCTCAGCACCAGCGTTCTCAATTTTGAATTATTTTCAAAAGCCTTGCTGGAATTTGTTTCCTGAACTGGCCAAGGCTTAGAATGCATGGTATGGCCACAGCCCCGTCCTAAGACAGTTTCTTAAATACAGATCTCTACACTGTTACCACTTTATGACCTTGTCCTCCACTCTACCCCAACCACGGCTACTAGCCCAGGATTGGGCACCTAACTTATGATAGCTTATCTAGAAGTGAGCCAGTGGCCTGTGCATATTTGTTAAATAGGCAAATAAATGAAAGAATGGTGGCCATGATGTGACCTGGCATAAGAGCTTTGCCAAGAGAATTGACGCTGTCTAAACGAACCAATCAGATCGCTCTCTTGTGGAGCTGAAACTGAGATGCAGAAGTCGGAAGTTGATGACAGGTTGAGAAACTGAGTGAACACAAAAAGATGGGACAAGTGCAGAGGTTTTGAGGCCACAAAGAAGCAGAAGCTATGAGTAAGCAAAATCAATGAACAAGCAAATGATATTCAGAGAAGAGGTTGAGGGGTTGGCCGCCATCAGGGAGAGTAGGAGAATCAAAGAAAGAAACAAGCTGAGTCCCCATGATGGCAGGGAACTGAAGCACTTATGATGTTGTGGGCATGATAACCCTGTGACCCAGTCACAAGTTTACTTAAGGTTCTAACTCACCTTCTAGTTCTCAAATTATGCCCCAGGCTACATAAGGATTAACTGTTCTTGGTTTCTTATAAAATATTTATTGAACTTCTTGCCACATGTAGATGATGTAGATGATGATATTAGAATAAAGTGATATCAGAATAAATCTATAGTGGGGAGGGTGTCTCCATCCCTTGCAATCAGAGGAGCCTAACTAGCACAAGATTTGAGAAGGATCATCTGAAGGATATGCTTGTCATTCATTCATTCAAAAAATGTCTTGTACTGTACTAAGCACTGTACTATGTGCGGGAATCCCTACAGTATCCTCTGTAAGTCTGGTGTAGAGGATAGATAACAGTTATAGCACAATGTGATAACTGACACAACAGAGGTTCACCCAAGATGCAAGGGTGGAGGTAGCGTCCCAGAAAACTTGTCAATATGAGCTGAGACTTAAAGGGACTTTTAGCCATAAAAACAAGGAGGATGTTGAGGAGAGGCAGAAGGAACAGCATAAACAAAGGCACAGAGATCTGAAATGGCTGGTTGTGTTTAGGGAATTGTGAATATATGATTTTTTTCTTTCTTTCTTTCTTTTTTTTTTTTTTGCGTTACACGGGCCTCTCACTGTTGTGGCCTCTCCCATTGCGGAGCACAGGTTCTGGAAGCGCAGGCTCAGCGGCCATGGCTCACGTGCCCAGCCACTCCGCGGCATGTGGGATCTTCCCGGACCAGGGCACGAACCCGTGTCCCCTGCATCGGCAGGCGGACTCTCAACCACTGCGCCACCAGGGAAGCCCGAATACATGATTTTTTACACTAAGCAGAAAGAGCTAGAATTGAGGGAAAGATTAAGAACCCAGGAAAGAAACTCTGTTTCAGGCTATGATGAAGTAGCTAGTACCAGAATAACTCTCTCACTGAAAACAAATATTAAAGCTAGATAAAACACAAACCATAGCTGTTTGATGACATCAAAGAACAACCAAGGCAACCAGGACCTCGAGAACCAAGTTACCAGAGAGAAGGGAAATGTAGAAAGAATGAAAAGCAGAAAAAAGGGTAAATTTGTAGGTAAATTTCATTGAATAATGACTGTTCAGAACAATAAATGTCATCTATTGTGAGGTTTACAATATATTAGAATAAACAATAGTATGAAAGCCAGGAGGGTGCTAAACAGAATTAAAGTGTTGTAAGGTCCTTGAATTGTCTAGAGAAAGGTAAAAGTACTAATTTAAAGGAGACTTTGTTAAGTTAAGGATGTATGCTGTAATATCTAGGGTAACAAAATAATAATAATAACAGTGAATGTGTAACTAACAAGTTATAGAGGAAGGACAGAATAATAAAAAAGTACTGATCAGGGGCTTCCCTGGTGGCACAGTGGTTGAGAGTTCACCTGCCGGTGCAGGGGACACGGGTTTGTGCCCCGGTCCAGGAAGATCCCACATGCCGCAGAGCGGCTGGGCCCGTGAGCCATGGCCGCTGAGCCTGCGCGTCCGGAGCCTGTGCTCTGCAACGGGAGAGGCCACAACAGTGAGAGGCCCGCGTACCTCAAAAAAAAAAAAATACTGATCAATACAAAAGAAGGCAAGAAAAAGATAAAAAGAAACAAAAAACAGTCTGTGACCCATTTTGAGTTAACTTTTGTGAAGGTGGAAGGTCTTTGTCTAGACTCATTTTTTTAGCACATGGACTGTCCAGTTGTTCCAGCACCATTTGCTGAAAGACTGTCTTTTCTCCATCGTATTGCTCTTGCTCTTTTGTCAAAGATCAGTTGACTGCATTGACGTGGGTCTTTATCAGCTCTGTCCATTCTGTTCCATTGATCTATTTGTCTGTCCTATCACTGCTACCACATTATCTTGATTGCTGTAGCTTTATAGTAGGTCTTGAAGCTGGGTAGTGTCAGTCCTCCAACTTCACACTCTCCTTCAAGATTGTATTGGCTATTCTGAGATTTCTTTTTCGACCTGTGTGTTATTTAAAAGTGTGTTGTTTAATCTTCAAGTATTTGGGGATTTTCCAACTATCTTTCTGTTATTGATCTCTAGTTTAATTCCATTGTATGATTTCTATTCTTTTAAATTCGTTAAGGTGTATTTTATGGCCCAGAATGTGGTCTATCTTAGTGAATGTTCCATGTAAGCTTGAGAAGAATGTGCCTTGTGCTGTTGTTGGATGAAGAAGTCCATGAGATGTCCATTATATCCAGTTATTTGATGGTGTTGAGTTCAACTGTATCCTTACTGACTTTTCTGCCTGCTTGATCAATCCATTTCCAATAGAGGGGTAGAAGTCTCTAAACATAATAGTGGATTCATCTTCTTTTCCTTGCAGTTCTATCAGTTTTTGCCTCATGTATTTTGACACTCTGTTGTGAGGTGCATATGCATTAAGGATTATTATGTCTTCTTAGAGAACTGACTCCTTTATCATTATGTAATACCCCTCTTTATCCCTGATAACCTTCTCTGCTCTGAAGTCTGCTCTATCTGAAATTAATGTAGCTATTCCTACTTTCTTTTTTTTTTTTTTAGGTTTTTTTTTTTAAGCAACTAGTGCTCAAGTTGTTTCATTTTGGCTTGCTTTTTTATGAATTTATTTATTTATTTTTGGCTGTGTTACGTCTTTGTTGCTGCGCACGGGCTTTCTCTAGTTGTGGCGAGCGGGGGCTACTCTTCCTTGCAGTGCACAGGCTTCTCATTGCGGTGGCTTCTCTTGCTGTGGAGCATGGGCTCTAGGCACGGGGGCTTCAGTTGTTGTGGCTCACGGGCTCTAGAACGCAGGCTCAGTAGTTGTGGCGCACAACAGGCTTAGCTGCTCTCTGGCATGTGGGATCTTCCCAGACCAGGGCTCGAACCCATGTCTCCTGCAATGGCAAGCTGATTCTTAACCACTGTGCCACCAGGGAAGTCCCCCTACTTTCTTTCAGTTATTGTTAGCATGGTACATCTTTCTCCATCCATTTACTTTTAATTTATATGTGTCTTTGTATTTAAAGTGTGTATCTTGTAGACAACATATAGTTGGCTCTTGTTTTTTTATCTACCCTGACAATCTGTTTTTTAATTGGTGCATTTAGAGCTTTGATGTCCAAAATGATTACTATTGATATAGTTGGGTTAATATTTATGATATATGTTACTGTTTTCTATTTGTCAGCCTTATTCTTTGTCCCTACTTTTTGTCTTCCACTATTTTTCTGCCTTTTGTGGTTTTGAGCATTTTATGATTCCATTTTCTCTCCTTTCTTAGTATATCAACTATGCTTTTTATAAAACTTTTTTTTCAGTGGTTGCCCTAGAGTTTGTAATATACATTTACAGCTAATCCAAGACCACTATCAAATAACATTATATCACTTCACAGGTAGTGTGAATACTGTATAGTAACAAAATCATCCTAATTCCTCCCTCTGATCCCTTTATCATTGCTGACATTCATTTCACTTTTTTTATAAGCATGCATAAGAATATATATATGCATAAGAATATATATATAAAGTAATTGTTGCTATTATTATTTTAAACAAATTGTTATCTGATAGATCAATTGAAAATTTAAAAAATAAAAGTTTTTATTTTACCTATCCTTATTCCTTCTCCAGTGCTCTTCCTTTCTTTATGTATATCCAGGTTGCTGCTTTGTCATTTTCCTTCTCTCTCTGCGCTCCTAGCATACTAATCATAGTTGTTTTTAATTCCCAGCCTGATAATTTCAACCTCCCTGCCATATCTGAGTCTAGTTCTGATGCTTGCTCTGTGTCTTCAAACTGTGTTTTTTGTCTTTTAATATGACTTTTGATTTTTTTCTTGGTTGTCAGGCATGATGTACTGGGTAAGAGAAACTGTTGTAAATAGCTTTTAGTAATATGGTGTAAGGTATAGGGGGAGGGAAAGCATTTTACAGTCCTATGATTAGGTCTCAGTCTTTTAGTGAGTCTGTGATTCTGGACTGTGATCTTCACACATGCTTCTCATTCTCCTTTACCCTCTTAGGTGGGACAGAATGGCTAGCCGGGGGCTGGAGTTCAGTATTTCCTTTCTCACAATTGGAAGGCTAGAGCCAGCCTTCCCTCAGGTCAGTTAGGCTCTGATAAAACCCCAGCAGGTTACGCTCTGAGCTCTGGTTAAATAGTTTCTCCTGAGGACAGACCTTGTTAAAAAGAACAGAATGTTCTGGTATATTTCAAAGTGGTTCCTTTTCCCCCTCCCCTGCCAGAAGCACAGGGGGATTTTTCTCATGATTCACTTGAGAACCTGGTAGAACTACGGTAGGTAATACTCCTAAAAAAGGTGGAAGCCTCTCAATGAATGAGTCCCCTCGGAGTTTTAAACTCTCAGAATTGTCTATACTGAGCCTCCGGCAATTCATCAACTACAGTTCAGGTTTCCTACCCCAGCACTGGTTCCTGCAGAAGCTTCAGCTTGTGGTCTTCTGCTACAGTAAGCTGTGATTCTCTGCATTGGTCCTTCCAATTTGGGCGACAGTGGTTTGCCCTGTGACCTCACTTCTCTTACAGATTTAAGAAGAGTTGTTGACTTTTCAGTTTTTTTCAGCTTTTTATTTGTTGTTAGGACAGAGTAGTGACTTCTAAGCCCAGAAACTGGAAGTCGTTATTTTTTATTATGGACTTCTAGCCTAATTTGCAGAGATTTCAATCCTGTAAAATTTGCTGAGATTTCCTTTATGGCCCAACTTAAAACAAGAATTAAAAGAATCAAATTGTTTCCAAGTAACTTAACTGTATCCCAGAACAAAGTTCAAACACAAATGAATAGAAAATAAGACAGTACCCAACAAAGTAAAATTCACAATGTTTGGCACCCCATGAAAGATTAGCTGACTTACAAAGAAGCAGAAAAATACCACCTGTAAGGAGGAGAAAAATCAGTCAATTGAACCAACCTACAACTGAGACAGAGGTTAGGATTAGCAGACAAGGACATCAAAACAGGTATTATACCTATAACTCCATATGTTCAGAAATAGAGTAGACACATGGAAGATAGTTTTTAAAAGAACTAAATCAATCATCTAGAGATGAGAGTACAATGTGTGAGATGAATAATACACTGAAAGGAATTAGTGACAGATTAGACTGCAGAAGAAAAGATTAGTGAACTTGAAGACACAGACTGTGGTAAGTTTAAGATGTATACTATAAACCCTACACAGCCACTAAAAAAACAAAGAATTATAGCTAAAAAACCAATGAAGCAAATAAAGTAGAATAAAAAAAGTACTCAGTCCAAAAGATGGCTGAAAAGGAGGAAAAGGGAACAAAGAATGGAGAGGACAAATAGAAAACAACAGCAAGCAACGTGATAACCAACCTAACCATATTAAAAATCACATTAAATGTAATTGAATTAATTAAATGAGAGAGATTGTCAGTTTGGATTACAAAAGAAAAAGACCCAACTATGTGCCTCCTAAAATAAATACACTTTAAATATAAAGACGTGAATAGGTAAAAGTATAGAAAAAGACATACCATGTTGGTACTAAAAGAAAGCCAGAGTGGCTATAATAATATCAAAGTAGATTTCAGAGAAAAAACATAACCAAGAGTAAAGAAGGTAATTTATAATGATAAAAGGGTCAAGTCATCAAAAGAACATAACAATCCTAAGTGTTTATGCACCTAAAAACAGAGCTCCGAGATTCACAATGCAAAAACTGATAGAACTGTAAGGAGTAATCCACAATTATACTCAGATTTCAATATCCTTTTGCCAATAATTTACAGAACAAGTTAACAGAAATTCATAAGGATATAGAAGATATGAAGAGCACTATCAACAAACTAGACCTAATTGACATTTATAGAACACTCCACTCAACAAAAAGCATACACATTTTTTTCAGTGGGACATGCAGGTTTGCAGCTGAGAAGAACCATCTAGGTAGGAAACAGACTTGAGAGTCATTAGCTTTCAACTTGTAATTAAAGTCTTGGGAGCAGAGGCAAAGAGAGTGTGGAGGGTGAGAAGAGAGGAGGGCCTGTGACCACAGAATGGGTAAAGGAAGAGGAACCAGCAGAATAGCCCTAGGAGCAGCCTAGAAGTAGGAGATCAGGAGGGTGGATGTTATCAAGACCACATGAAGAGTATTTCACTCTTCATTCCATTTCAGGGAATAGTCCATAAAGTCAAGTCTACATTTTATTCATTCAACAACTCTGAGCACCTGCTACATAGCAGGCACTCTGCTGGGGTCAAAATGGGAAGAGAGAAAGCAGATTCAGACCCTACTCTCCTGGAGTTTACAGTCTAGAGGAAAAGACAATCAAATAAATCTCTCCAATAAATTTGTAATTACAAAGATGGTTTTTTGAGAGCATACATCAGAGGAATGCTATCTTCCCTGTGGAAGAAACATTTGAGCTAGGTCAAGATGGAAAATAAAATACCAAAAGCACAGCAACAAAAGAAAAAATAGATAAATTGGACTTCATCAAAATTAAAAACTTTTGTACTTCAAAGAACACCAACAAGAAAGTGAAAAGACCACCTGAGCAGAGGAGAAAATGCTGGCAAAACGTATAAAGGATAAAGGACTTCTTTCTAGATATAGAAGAACTCCTAAAACTCAATAACAAAAAGACAAATAATCCAACTGAAAAATGAAGAGAAGATATGAATAGACACTTAACCAAAGAAGATATACAAATGGCTAATAAGCATGTGAAAGTAAGTTCAAAATCACTTGCATTAAGGAAATGCAAACCAAAACCATAATGAGATACCACGTCACACCCAAAAGGATGGTAATGATAGTAATTTTTAAAATGGAAAATAACAAGTGTTGGTGAGTGTATTAGTTTCCTAAAGCTGCCATAACAAAGTACCATAAATTGAGTGGCTTAAGTAACAGAAATTTACTGTCCCACAGTTTTTGAGGTGTTAACAGATAAACTGAGGCACATATAAAATGGGTGAAGGAACACGTGCAAAAGTTTTGTATCGGGAAAAGAGCATGGCTCATTGGAGAAATGAAAGATCAGTGTGTGTGACTGGGACGACACTGGAGAGGACTGGGTCTGACCATGCAGGTTGGAGATTTGGGTCTTATCCTAAAAGCAAAGGGGAGCCACTGAAAGATTTTAAGTAGAGGCGGACAGGACTTACATTTGAAAAGAGCATTGGTAGCAAAGGAGAGTCAATTAAGATTAAGACTGAAAAGTTAGATTTAGCAACAAAGAAGTTAGTGACCTTGGACAAAATCAATCCAGGTGAAGAGACAGGATGACTAATTTGGGGAATTGGAAGGGAAGTGGAGTCGGCAAAATTATACTACACTTGGTAAAGCCTCTCCCTATTCCAGTCTCCAGGGAAACAGACCAAAAATATACTTGGCTTGAGAAACAACAAAAGACATGTTTGCATGCATATTCACTCACAGCCGGTTCACCAGCTGATTCTGTTTCTGTTCAAGAATTCCAAACTTACCCTGACACAGAGGGAGGACCCATGGCTGCAGTTCTTCTGATGGTTCTCTCTCACCAGATCCTGGCCTTCTTTCATCGCTGGCAGGGGTGGATGAGGGCTGCCACCATTGGAGATTTGGAGACACTTCAGAAACACAACTTTTTCCCTTTTATCTTTACTGGGCCTCTCAGTAAAGATAACTCCTCTGAACTCTGCACAACCCAGAACCCAAAGGCAGGCCAAGTAGACACACTCAAGCCCTACTCACGGGAAGACCCTACTTAAAAATGCCCCAAGCTGCCCTAGCTACTTCAGTGCTCCCAGATAGGAAAGTCCCAGTGGAAAGAGGCAGCTGTCTTAACAGATGTGGGTTAAAATATCTTAGTTTTGCTAATTTTATAAAAACATTATCTTGTAAACACGTTGCTAAGATTCCTTCCATGGCCATAGACTGGGCCTGGGTAAGTGGGCGTCCAGAAAGTGAAGTTTGGTTAGTGTCAGAGCAAACCACCTCTGCTGTCACAAAGGCTCCTTAAAAGGCTGAGCCAAAGGGTGGGAACTTTATCCACATTTGGAGGGAGGTGCAGCGGCCCGGGCTGAGCTCTGGGGAGACAAGAAGGGGCTTCGTCACAGTGGCTCACGGAGCGTGGCCGGCCCCGGGTAGCTGCCCAATGAACGAAGCTGTGGCCACTCCCGGCCTAATCCCAGGCCGAGGTCTCCGCTGACCTAACGTCCCGCTCCTGCGGCGCTCGACCGATTCCCAGAAGGGACAGCGACCTCCAACTCACTCTCCCCTCCCGCAGGTTTCAAAAGGAGCGCACTCCCTCGGGCCCGCCTCCTCACTTCCGGCCTGGAAACCTGTTAGTCCCGCCAGGTCTCGCGATATTGCTTCTTCTCGCCGGCCGAGCCGACCCGGATAGCCGACCTCGTAGGTCTGCAGGCGGTGACCCTTTTTGGATGTCCTTTGGGATGCTGGATCTTCGCCCGGCCCGTTTTCTACCAGCACGAACGGGTCCATAAAGGCCCACCGGCTCACTTAAGTCCAACGGGCCCTAGTGGTTCAGATAACGGGCGTCAGGGATTCGCCTTCCACCCCGTGCCCATGCCTGACTGTGGCCCTGGTCGAGTTTTGCAAAAATATTAATGACTGCCTAGGCGTTCACTAGAATGTGATTTTTACCCTCATTATACAGATGGGGAAACTGAGGCTTAAAAGTGAAGGAACCGGCCGAGGGTCACAGAAAAGGATGCGACCAAAATTCGAACCCAGTCTGACTCCAGCTCTGAAGGCTCGTGGCAGAACAATTTGTGAACAGATCACTCCTCCCCCTAGATTCCTAGAGGAGAGCGTAGCTCAGTGAAAAGTGTCCCAGCTTTGGGTTCACACAGACTCAGGTTCATACGAAAATCTAGACACTTCCTTGCTATGTGACCTTGAACAACTTGGTTAACCTTTCTGAGGCTCTTTCACTGATAGATGCGGGTAATGATACTTCATGGGATTATTGTGAGTGGTCTGTATGTTCAGGGCCTACTCCAAAGTAAGCACTCAATAGGTGGAAGCTACTGCTATTAATAATTCTTTTTATCCCCTTACATGTTGTACAGCGTTCAATGTTTAGGAGATAATAAATAAACCATAAGTGAAAGAGTGAATGAATGGAGGGAGAAATGAAATAAGTCTGGCCAGGTACCAGGTGGTCCTTGCCTCCAGCTCACTAATCTCTTACCCCCTTAGCTGATGTGGCTGCACTTCAAAGGGCTTGCAGTGGGAAATGACTGCTTATCTTCCACACAGGTGTGCGTGTGTGTGTGTGTTTTAACTTGTTATTGAAGTAAGATACAGAAAAGCACACAAATCTTAAGTGCACTCAAGTTTTCTTTTTTGTTTTTTTGTTTTTTGCGGTACACGGGCCTCTCACTGTTGTGGCCTCTCCCATTGCGGAGCACAGGCTCCAGACGCGCAGGCTCAGTGACCATGGCTCACGGGCCCAGCCGCTCCGCAGCATATGGGATCTTCCCAGACCGGGGCACGAACCCGGGTCCCCTGCATCGGCAGGTGGACTCTCAACCACTGCGCCACCAGGGAAGCCCGCACTCAAGTTTTTATAAAATGAGCATGCTGGTGTAACCAGCCCCTTGACGAAGAAGCAAAACATTACCAGCTCTCAGAATCCCCCTCATGTTTCCTTCCAGTCACTACTTCCCCTGCAGGGGTAACCACTATTCTGCCTTCCAGCAGAAATTAGTTTTCCCTGTTTTTGCACAGGATGCAACTGAAATCATATAGTGGACCCCTGTGCCCATGACCTCCTGGCATGCCTCTCCCTCTCTGAGGTAGAAAATGATATTCTGCTGCTGCTTCTTCTCAAAAGGGTTCCGATGGTAGAGATATGTGTGCCCCTGGTAGTCCCTGTCTTTGCCATTATACCCCAGATCTTTCCTTCACAAGGAAGGCCCTCGGAAAGTGGGAGATGGGGATGCACTGAGCCACAAGCTGGTCATATCCAGCCTCACACCATTCCAAATAACAGTCTTCCCTCTTCTCTGTTCGATGCACCCTTCCCCCCCCCCCACTGAAACCCCTTTCTCACTCAGGGTGATGCACTCTCAGAGATTCTGCTGTTCTTCCCTGTGGTATGGGGTCCACCACAGTCCCTGGCCCACTAGACATGTCTGTTCATCCCCAAACCCAAATTGTGGGCATGGTTTCGTTCTCTTCCAAATGTCATATAGGTTAAGGGACCTGGCTTAAGGGTTCTGGGTGTTCTGTCTCAAGGGGGCAGTGTTGCCTAATACCATGAGACAGCCCAGTCCCTAGCCCAGGCAAGAAACCCCATTACACAGATATTATCATCAAACCCGTGTTACAAATGCGGAGGGTAAGACTTAAAGAAGTTTAAAGGATTTGTCCAAAACCGTATAGTTTGCAAGTGACGAGAATTAGACTTTGGGAGTGCCGTTTGATGTAGGTCTAGAAAGCTGGGTATCTCCTGAAGACCTCTATTCAATGAGACTGAAATGGACAAGTTGCATAGATATTTTACATATTTTCTACCTAGTACTCAGAAGAATTCCAGGAGACATGTGTTTTTATTTCCATATGGCAGATGCAGAAATTGAGATCCAGAGAAATTATTTTGTCCAAGGTCACAGGGATAGTGAGACTAAATTAAGATTCAACCCCTCTCAACCCATAGTTTGCCCCGCAAAGCATGGCTCTTTCCTCTGCCCTGAACCACACTAAGCAGAAGGTTTTTGACAAATGCAGATATGAGTGGTACGTGGGATAGGAGAGTAGGGGAACATTCCAGAGAGAACAAAGCATGTTCCACAAAGGGGCTCTTTTGATTCTCTATTATTGTGGAACAAACCACCCCCAATTTTAGTGGCTTAAAATAACAATTTATTATTAGCTTCACAGTCCTATGGGACACTCAGCTGGGCAGTTCTCGCTTGGGGTCTCTTATGCAACTGCAGTCAGGTGGAGGTTGGGGCTGGAGTCATCTGAAGGCTCAACTCTGCTGGATATCCAAAGTGGCTTTTTAAAATCACGTGTCTGGTATCTCATCTGAATTAGCTGAAACAGATGGGGACTAACCAGGAATTTCTCTCGCCACACATGTGTTTGCATGTGTTTGCTTAGATTTCCTCATAGCATGGTTGTCTCAGAGTAAATGGACCTCATACATGGTGACTGGCTTCCCCTAGAGTAAATATTCCAAGAGGCTGAGGCAGAAGCTGCAAGACTTCTTTTTTTTTTTTTTGGCTGTGTTGGGTCTTCGTTGCTGCCCGCAGACTTTCTCTAGTTGTGGCGAGCAGGGGCTATTCTTCATTGCAGTGCACGGGCTTCTCATTGCGGTGGCTTCTCTTGTTGCAGAGCATGGGCTCTAGAGCGCATGGGCTTCAGTAGTCGCAGCACGCGGTCTCAGTAGTTGTGGCTCGCGGGCTGTAGAGCACAGGCTCAGTAGTTGTGGTGCACGGGCTTAGTTGCTCCGTGACATGTGGGGTCTTCCCGGACCAGGGCTCGAACCCGTGTTCCTTGCACTGGCAGGAGGATTCCTAACCACTGCACCACCAGGGAAACCTCTGCAAAACTTCTTATGCCCTGTCTTTGGGAGTCATGCCGTGTCACTTCCACAGCATGCTATCCATGAAGATGAATCACAGGCCATCCCAGATTCAAGGGCAGGAGACAATACTTAGGTGTGAATATCAGGAAGAGTGGTTCAATAGGAACGATCTTTGGAGATCAGTTGCTACAAGGGGCTGAGGCAGGAAGGATCAGCTCAGGGGACTGCACGTAATCCTGCTTCAGTGGAACATGTTGTGCAAGGGAGAAAAAACTAGAGGTGGTGCTTTGTGGCAGATGGTGGAGAGCTTCAGTGACATGCTCAGGAACCCGTATATGGGTACACACTGGGTTCTTAGGCTGCCCAGCATCTGAGCCTCCTTCCTGTGTTGGAGTAGCGTCCTTAGTGGATGTCTTAATGAGACATCCCTTGACCCCTGGCAGGAAGGTCACAGGACTATGACCTCAACAGTGTGCCAAATTGATGACCCCACTCAGGACTCTGAATCTTCGGCAAGTGACCCCAGGAAGCAGATGACTGTTTATGATTCGAGGCAGCACCAGTCAGGTCTCAGGGTGGTGGTGGCCTTGTGAGAGCCCAGAGCCCAGAGGAAGCAGCCCCCTAGTCAGGCTGCTCCTGAGCAAGACCTGAATAAGGTTCTGGCGGCCTAGCTTCTCTTGATTCCTGCCTATTTCCTGAGCCTGATTCTTGAGGCTTCCTGTCAATTCTGTGAGCTGCCTGATATCATTCCAGTACATTCCTCTTCTACCTAAGTGAACCAGAGTCCATTTCTACTGTTTGCAATTAAGAGCCCTATTTGGTACAAAGACCCATTGAAAGCTTCAGCCAGAGGACATGACATGATCAGAGCACTTTAGGGGAGAGAAAAATTGAAAACTCTGACAGAGGTGGATTGAGGAGGCCAGTTGGGAGGCCGTTGTGACATTTGAGTGTGTGATGAGCTATGATATTGACAGCACCGATGAAGTGAGTGAATGGGCAGGTTTTGGCCACTCACGGAATATGGAAAAGAAAGGAGAGGGAAAAGTCCAAGCTGACAGGAGTTTTGAGCCTTAGTAACTAGGAAAATGATGATGTTACAAAGAGAAGAAGCAAGCCAGGGAGAACTAGTTTGAGGGGGAAATCATTCATTCATTCATTTAACAAACACTGAATGCCTCCTCTATGTCAGGCACTGTTCTAGGCGTTAAGAAGACATCAGTGAACAAAACAAAATTTCATTCCTTATATTAACAAATACGTACATGAGATCATGAAACTGCCTTGATTAAGCTTTAGTTTGTGGTGCCACAGACACATGGCAAAACATGTTTAGCCGGAACTTCAGAAAAGATCCTACAAAGGAAGCCTGGGCCTAAAGACAGATTGGTAGTCATTCTCAAAGACATTTCATTCGTTCATTCACTTACATCTATTGAGTACCTACTATGTACTCAGTACCATTCTTGCCGTAGAAAGCGAGTGGAGGGGGGAGACAGAGAGAGTCTCAGCTCTCACAGAATTTCCATTATAGAGCATAGAGGCAGACAGTAAACAAATACACAAATACGTCAAATATGTGATGTATACTCTGAAGAAAAATAAAGGAAGGTAAAGGTAAGAGAAGTTCTGCTCTTTTAGATAGGATGCTCTGTAAAGGCCCCTCTTGGTTTTTGTTTTTGTTTTTTTGCGGTATGCGGGCCTCTCACTGTTGTGGCCTCTCCCGTTGCGGAGCACAGGCTCCGGACGTGCAGGCTCAGCGGCCATGGCTCATGGGCCCAGCCGCTCCGCGGCATGTGGGATCCTCCCGGACCGGGGCACGAACCAGTGTCCCTGCATCGGCAGGCGGACTCTCAACCACTGCACCATCAGGGAAGCCCAAGGCCCCTCTTGGAAAGAGATGTTTGAGTCAAGTCCTGAATGCAGGGGGGCAACATCCATGTAGTTTTCTAGGGGAAACATATTTCAGGCAGAGAGAATAATGAGTGCAAAGACACTGAGGTTGGACAATTTGTTTTGTTCAAAGAGCTTCTAGGAGGTCAGTGTGGCTAAAGCAAAATTGATGAGGGCAGAGTAGAGGAGGGCAGAGTAGAGGAGGGCAGAGTAGAGGAGGGCAGAGTAGAGGAGGGCAGAGTAGAGGAGGGCAGAAGTAGAGGTGCAGGTGGTAGGGAGCAGATCTTGTAAGGCCCTGTCGTTATAAGTACTTTGGCTCTTGTTCTGAGTGAAATAGGAAGAGTTTGGACAATTTTGAGCAGAGGAGGTGCGCTCCATGATTAATACTTCAAAAGGATCACTCTGGTTGCTGTGTATAGAGTATACTCGTAGTTTGTAAGGGCAGAAGCAGGGAGATCAACTAAGAGATAATTGCAGTCATTCAAGGCAAGAGACTATGGTCTCTTGCACCGTGATGGCAATGATGGAGGAGACGACATGTGACCAAACTCTAGATATAAACTGAAGGAGAACCAGCAAGATCTGCTGATGGGTTGGATGTGAGGCGTCAGAGAAATAAAGGAGTCCAGCGCCTCCAGAGTTTTCAACAGGAAGATCCTCTGACATTTACTGAATAGGAAAGATTGAGAAGTATTTCTAAGCCTCAAGAGAGTAAAATTGTTTCCAGCCTTCCTGCCTGCCCGCCTTTCTGAACTAGTTTTTCTGGCTGAAAAGCCATGATGTGGGGCTAACAAAGGGAAGCATCCATGTGGGGGCAGAGTGGACATCAGGCTGTCATAGGTTATCAAGGCCAAGATGCGAGAAGAGGATGTCTGCAAGGTGAGTGGAGGGGGCGGCAGCAGCAGTCAGGAACATGTTACTTACAAAGGGATTACTCCAACAAGAAGGGAGAAGGAAGTTGCACAAATAAAAAGGGAGAAAATTAGAATAAATCCTATAGTGTTGGATGGGAATTGAAGGCATTGTGTGAACACATGGTTTTCTACATACTTTGATAAATGATAGATAGATAGATAATGTGTGTTTAATCATACACAAATTTCCTAGCACTCTCCATAAAAGGCCCGGAAGCAGTGATATCCCAAGAACAATGAGCACACCTGGCACCCAGATCTTGATTTCTAAATACCATTCTCTACTAAAAGAAACAAAGTCCCTCGGAGAAATGGCTGATTACAGGACTTGAGCAGAGAAAGTACAAGATGAGCCCTGAACATCTTCTTGTGCCAGAAAGTAAGGAAGTACTCAAAGAATTGTGGTGACAGAAGCCAGCCCGGCAGCTGGCCGAGTCTGGGAAATTCTAAGCATCAGAATAAATAATGAAGCAATGAGTGAAACACTCACATCTGTAATATTGCTGCATAAAGTTGTATAGCCTGAATCTAATCATGAGGAAACAACAGACAAACCCAGGTTGAGGGACATTCTACAATGTAATAGGTCTGTAACCTTCTAAATCATCCTGGTCATAAAAGTAAAGGAAATCTTGGGAACTGTCTCAGACTGAAGGAGACTGGAAAGACATGACAACTAAATGCAATGAATAATTCTGGACTGGATCTTTTCATCATTAGGCCAATTGACGAAAGTTCAGTAAGGTCTGGGAGTTAGACAGTATTAATGTATCAATGTTAATTTCCTGATTGTGAGCATTGTATTAGGTTATGTAGGAGAATATACGCTAAAGTATATACATTAAAGTATTAGGGGTGATGAGGCATTGTGTAGGTAATTTATTCTCAAGTTCAGGGAAGGGGAAAGTTCTTTGTACTATTGTAACTTTTCTGTTACACCAAATAAAAAGAAAAAAGAGAAGGAAAGAGTGAATGGAATCCCTGAGGCAGTGGAGAATGAGAGAACTAGGCTGGGCAACATCAAACACGTGGACTAAAGGATTGAATATGTCTAAGGGGAGGACATTTAATGAAGTGTAGTGCTGCAAAGAGACCAAAGAGGATCAAGACTGAGAAGAAGGTATTAAAATTATTTTCTATATTGTTAATCATGACAGCATCTTTATACACACGCAGTACAATAAATCAGCAGTTCCACTCGCAACAGTACTGGAGATGCATGTGGATTTGAGGACCCTCTAACAACTTCTCAGTTCCCTAGGCTCTGAAGTTCAGAGGTTGGAAGCCTGCTTTCCCTACAAAGTTTTATGATTTTAAAAAGAAAATCCCAATGACATAATCATATTAGCTCTTGTCAGGAGGTCTCCCTAATTCCTACTTTTAAAAGGGTTCTTTTTAAAATTTAATGTATTCTAATGATGTAATTCGATTCTCACATTTTGGGCAAAAATATTCTGGATATGGAATTTTTATTGTGCCGAAGTATTACATGTTCATTATAGATAAACAAAAAATGTAGATAAAATAGAGACAAATTTTAAACCACCTATAATTCCATCATCCAAAAAATGATTTCTGTTAGCGTTTTACTGCCTACTTTAGACTTTAAAAATGCAAATGACATCTATAATTTTTGTTGCGATAAAGGAGGGATCCTTCCCTGTGCTATTTTGTACCTTGCACACACACGCCCCCCCCCCCATAAAGAGCAAACAACTCAGTCTCAGTCCCTAAATATACTTCAAACCACCTCATTTTTAAGGGCACTGCGAGGAATCCCATTGAACAGATGGGCGGCGATTTATGTAATCGTGTTCCTATTTGCGGACTTTCACATTGGGCTCCAAGAGATCGCACCTCAGTACTTGCCCTCGAAGCCTGGACGACTAGAGAGGATGGGAGGTTGGGGGACAGTTAGGTCGCCGGACAAGGTTTTGAGCACGCAAAGACCGAGGAAAGAGAGTCAGAGAGGCCGCGGCCGGCAAAGAGCAAAGGGCCCAAAAAGTCGTATTTGGGAGCGACGTGAGGCAGAGGGTGGGGTGTACCCAACGGCAAGGGGCGCCAAATGGGTGGAACCCCAAATCCTTGGAACTGGAGCGATACCCCAGACCGGCGGCGGCAGCTGGAGATCCAGGCCGGAAAGCTGGTGCGCCGCGGCTCCGCACCAACAGAGGGCGCTGGGTCCACAGCAGTTCGAAGGGGGCGGGTCCCAGCTGCCGGCCAGATGTGGGCAGCTGGACCACGGGAGACTTGAGCTCTACCCTAGCCACTGCAGACCGGTGGGCGAGGGGAGAGGGAAGAAGGGATGGCAGGGGGCAAAGGTGGTGGCAGAATACCCGACGTCGCTGCCCCGCAGGCTCCCGGACTGCCTTGCATTATGGGGTAGAAGTGCGGGAGCCTCTTGCCCAGCGGGGGCGCCGTTTTCCGATTCCCAGAAAAGTGCGATACCGGCTGTCAGCCGCCCTGGGGCTAGCTCAGCACAACAGAGCCGGGTCCACCGGGCGGGACATTGGGCCAGGAGAGACCCACGCGATCGTCTGCGGTGGGAAAGAGACCTGGCTTGAGGGCTTTGAACTCTTGCGTTCACACACACACACACACACACATCCTCCCTGCGCTCTTTCTGCCCTGGGTGCAGTGTGCATTCGAGGAGGGAGGAACTGAGGCAGCGCAGGACTGAGCACCGAGTAGACCCTCCTCCCCGTCTTGTCTGGAGCGGAGACTTTGGGCTAGAGGGCCGCAGCCCGAAGCTCCAGTGAAGGACCCCTGGCCGGGGACTACCCCAGGGACCCCGCCGCCTGGACCTGCTGAGGTCCCCACCCCGGCCGCTTCCTGGACTCCGGAGTAATCAGCTGCTGCGCGCATGCTGTAATTGGCGGTGCAGGCCCTGCCGGGCAGAGGACGCGCGGGCGGCGCAGGGGAGGGCGAGGGGCTTAATTGCAGGGCTTCGGGTCGCAGTCTGGGATGCAGCTCCGCTTGCGGGGGGAGGGGATGGACACTTAGCTCGGCGAACCAGACCTCGGAGGAAGCCAAAAGACCTTCGGGGTCGGCAGTTCGGATCCCTTCCTCAGAAACGGGGTTTAGGGGCTTGAACCCCAGCGAGAGTGAGGGGGGAGGACCGGGACATCTCCGGAGATCTGGGGGTGGCGAGGGCAGATTCCAAACTCCCCATCCCAACCCCAGAAGCCCTGGAGCGTCTTGTCCGAGACTCCTCCCTCGTTCTGACCCTCTAGCCTCCCCTTTCTGCTGCCCCCATCACCCCCCTTCTCGTATCCCCGGGGCGCTCCCACCCTGGGGAAGAATGTGCCCTCCTAGCGCACCCTTGCCATGGTAACGGCACACCCCCACCCCCGCGCACCGCAGCGGCCCGGCCTGGCCCGGAGGGCTGCGAGAAAAGGGGGGTGGGGTGGGCGCCTCCCAGCCCTGCGGACACACCTCAACTGCCCTGGTTGCCACAGCAACCGGAGGCGTTTGGAAGTGCGCAGCCGCGAAGTGGCAAAGGGCTCTCCACGATCCCGCACCCCTCTAATCCACCAGCAGAGGACCGTGGCTCCTGGGAAGGACTGCCACCCCCCAACTTCAAGGACAAAGTCCAGAGAGGGACCACGGGGCGTCTCAGTTTCCACGCAGGGCAAGCCTAGGGAACAAAGGCAGCCGGAGCCCCCAAAGAGCCTGGAACTTGAAAAGGGATCCCCTGCGCCAGCCCGTCCCCCTCCCCCCGCAGAGCCCGAGGGGGGCGCTGGCAGCAGGAAGCCAGGGAAGGGCCCGGAGGCGCGTAGGCCCCACAGCAGAGCGGTGATTACAGGGACCTGTCCCTCCCGCCCCGGCTCCCACTCTCATTAAGTCATTTTTTCCCCTGTTGGAAAGTCCCCGTGCCTTGAGCGCAGGAGTTGGGGCGACCGCAGGCAGCTGCCGGCAACCACATGAGAAGGGGGGGTGGGAGGGGTGGAGGGAGGCCGCGACTAGGGCCTGGCCAAGCTCCAACGTGGAAGGCCCCCTGCCGGGGGCTAGCTGGGGGCGCATTAATTCGGAGGAAGGCGAGGGAGGGCCGGGATGCCCCTGACCTCATTTCTCACCCACCTGGCCCTCCTACAGCTGCCGAGGCCTCTACCTTTGCCTCTCCCTCTTTTTTCTGACCCTGGGACCTTGGGCGACAAAAAAGCAGGATGCCTGGGTTGTGATCCCCACCCCAGTCTGGCTGCCTCTCCCTGACCTTTAACCCACCACTGCCTGCTGATCTATCCACCACCTCATTCTCTCTTACTTCCCTCCCTTCTTCCCTTTGGGACCATCCAGGCTCCATGCTATTTTTTCCTCCTGCAAGGAGTTGGCCCAATGTCCCTCAAGGTGAAAGGTGTTGGGGGTGGGGATGGCTTCCTCCCCCTCTGAGTGAAGTCTGGTCCACCCTCTCTTCTTATTTCCAAATCTGAACCTTGGTCCTCTCCTAGCTCTTGGCAAGTTCTTCCTCCTATTTACTTCCACCGTCCCACTTTATTTCAGCCCATTTCCCCTATTTCCAACCGGCACATTGATTTCTGCCTCACTCGTAGCCAGAGTGCATAAACCCGGGGCCTCCTGGGCCCCATTTTCCCACCACTTATCACCTCCGTATCTCCCTTTAGGGTCAACCAAATCCCATACACCCCTTTTCAAATGTGGGGTTCAGCTTTGGTCCAGACTCTAGTCAGCTTCAGGCCCAGAGAAAGGATGGGGGTGGGCAACACCCTATTTGTTCCTTCTCCAACTTTTCCTCTCTCCCTTTACAGGTAAAGCTAGCATGTATCAGATCACCATGATTTGACTTGACTGGGATATGTCCCCCACAGCCTGGTGTCCAGTCCCCTGTCCCACCCCATAGCCCACCCCTCCCTCTAGAGGCAGCACGCCCTGCAGTGTTACAGCTCCTACCTCATTATCCCAGCCCTCATCCTGCGTCTCTCATCTTCAGTCTCTCCTCCCCCAACTCTGTCCTCTTAAAGCCTGGAAGGCAGAGGAGGCTGAAACCACAGCTAACGCTGTAGTGGACACTGCTGGGGGCTGGGCAGGGGGTGAGAGTACCCCCCCAGGCCTTCATTGCCCCTCCCTTCCCTCCTACCCTGAATGGGAGGGAGGGAGGAGGCAGCGAACCCAGCCCCCAAAGCTTTCTCCTGGGTGAACAAGAGGAAAGGAATGAAGCAGGTGTGTCTGGCTGCTCCTGCCCACCCCTCCTCCTGGGGGACTCTCACCCGCCTGCCTGTGGTACTGTCTTTAGGGGGATGGGGAGAGAAACCCTGTCCTCTCCAGAGGCAGCAGAACTGAGCATGTGAAATGTCCTGCTGCCTTAGTCATGTCTGAGAGCTGCTGGGATGCAGGAGTTGGAGGGAAGGGAGCTGAGGGCAAGCGCATGAGGGCAAGTCTCCCAGGTGGTGGGCCTGCAGGCGTGCATCACCATGAGAGCCTCCTTTCCTTCTCAGCCCTACCCAGAGGTAGGGAGACATGGGTCAGGGCCAGGGAAGTATGGAGATGCAGGTAGGCTGGCAACTGGGAAAAGGAACAAGACTTCATCCTTTGTTGGTTCATCGAGAAGGGTGCCACTCTGGGGTGAACTGAGGCAGGCACAGGACTCTCCACTGTGAGCAGCAGGAGGCCCGGATGAAGTTGGTGAAGGGTTCTTTCCCCGAGAACTTGACCCCACCTCCCTCTCCACTGCCTCCTCCTTGAGGGTCTGTTCCAGAAAAACATCAGATCTGAGAGCCAAGGAGAGTGCAATGCTGGACCCAGGCCACCAGCTTAGCAGCGTTCTTATGGGGGTATGGAGGAGGGGCTGGTTGACCTGCCAAGGGACATCCTGAGCCAGGGATCTGGGGGCACAAGAGACCCAGGAAGGATATCCCCCACCCCCAGCCTTACTTACATACCCCGCCTCCCCTGCCTGGACTCAAAGAGACCAGAATCCAGACAGCGAGTCTCCTGGCCCTCCCCTGCCACCCTTCTCCAGGCTGCACCTCCTAGCCCCACCTGCTCCCTGGGGCGCTGGGCTGGCTGGGTTGGGCTGGGTCTTGCCCAGGATTACTCCTCTCAGAGTACCTGCCGACGGGTGCTACTGGCCGACACTCGTCCTGGCTTGTGGCAGAGGGCTCAGGCACAAGGTGGACAGCTGGAGCTCTGGCATCCAGGGCTCCTGATCCAGCTCCTTGCCAACTTCCCCACTGCCTCCATCTAGCCCAGGCCTCATCTCTGGTTTGGAAGATGGCTGTAGTCTCCTAACTGGCCGCCTGCTGTCAACTTGTCCCCTGCCTTTCAGTTCCCCAGACAGCAAGCAGTGTGGGAATCAGACCATGACATTTGCCTGCCTAAGACCCTCTGAAGGTTTCCATTCCTCTTACATAAAATCCCTTACCTTGGCCTGGAAGGATGCATAATGTGGCCATCCCCATCCCCCACCCCCTCCAGCAGCTCCTCTGCTGTTAATCTGTCCCTTGATTTCTTCACTCCAACCACACTGGCCTCTTTGCTGCTCCTCCTGAGATCTTTCTGTCCTCAGAGCTTTTGCATTCACATGGCCTCTGCCTGAAAAGCCCTTACCCTCAATTTGTGCATGGCTCTCCTCCTCATGCAGTCTCAGCATGAGGTCTTCCCCAACCAGTAGCTTTATCTAGAGGGGCCCCACTCCCCACAAATCACTCTACATCCAGCACTTTGCTTTATTTTCTTCACAGCACATAGCATTGTCTGAAATGACCTTGTTTGTGTGTTTTCTTGTTTACTGTTCATCTTCCCCAGCCCGAATGTAAACTCCAAGAGAGCAGGTCTTGTATCTCGCATTCACATCTGTATCCCCAGCACCTCTCGTCCCCCACAGAGTGCCAGGCCACAAAGAGTGCAAAAATAAATATTTGTTAAATGATGAGGGACAGAGGCCAGTGGGGGAGGAGGTCTGAGGCCTCCGCAGAATCACTTCAGCTCAGTGATGTCCATTTCTTCTTTTTAATCCTCCTCCCCCTCCTCATCAGCTTCCATTCATTCCCTCCCCCTCCAGGGGTAGGGGTGAAGAGATAAAAGGAAGCAGGCCCAGAGGATGCCTGGCTGACACTGCCCTAGAGTGTGGGGCAACCGCCAGCCCAACGGAACTGTCTGAGCTTGGGTCAGAGACCCGGGAGGCAAACCGGTCCTGGAGGCCACAGAAGTGAGCAGGGGGTCTGAGCGGGCCTGAACTGTCCCGTGATTGCAGTCTTGACGACCTCAGAGCTGGGAGGTTCCTGTAAGATTTTGTGGTCCATCCTCCACTCCCAGGAACCAAGGCGACGCTGCCCGGACAACATCGCAAGCCGCAGAGGACCAGGCACAGGGAGGCGAGCCGTCCGCTCACTTGCACACGCTGACCCACTCGGTGATGCGGCACTCCTCGCAGACCACGAAGCAGCACCAGTGGAAGCGGCAGTGACAGCGCTCGCTGCGCGTCTGGCGTAGGATGTTGTGGCCGCGGCCGCAGCACATGCTGCCGCAGCCGTCCGGGCCCACGCTGCTCTTGTTGCACAGGCGGCCCACGGTGCCCGCCGAGTCCAGGCGCGGCTCGCGCTCGCAGAAGTCGGGCGACTTCTCGAAGTAGACCAGGTCGGCGGTGCCGGCGCGGCGCCGAGGCCCCGGAATATCCGGGGCTGGCGAGGGTGGCCCCGCGGGGCCCGGCTCCAGCTGGCCGCCGTTGCGGTTGTGCGGCCGGATGAGCGTGGCGCGGTGGAAGCGGCTACGCAGCAGTGCCCCTACAGCGCGGA
This sequence comes from Orcinus orca, assembly GCF_937001465.1. Taxonomy (NCBI): domain Eukaryota; kingdom Metazoa; phylum Chordata; class Mammalia; order Artiodactyla; family Delphinidae; genus Orcinus; species Orcinus orca. Next base: position 101,885,631 of record NC_064565.1, on the reverse strand, counting down.
ACTCCGGCGTCACCTGCCAGCACGTCTTGAGCTGGCAGCTGCCTGACGTGCCGTGGCACTTGCACTTCCGCCGCATATTCTCCATCACCGCCTGCAGAGGGAGGCACGGGGAGGGGTGACGCCCGCGGCCAGCCCCACTGGCCTCCTCCCGTCGCAGACACCGGCCCTCGAGACTCTCAGAGGCTCTGGAAACCAACCCCCATTGAACGGAGGCAAAAGCTGAGGCCCCGGGTGGGTAGGTGGGTGGCACAGCTCCTAAACCAGGCGGCCAGGAGAAGAGTTCTGCCTACCTTTCTGCTGCTCTCGCAGCCACCTCCCACCCGGCCAGACCCTGGGGGAATTCCCTCCTTCCTGCTTCCCCTCCTCTCCCCCCACCCCCTGCCTTTCCCAGCAGCTGCAGGGGGGCCCTTGGGGCTCTAGGCTCTTGCTTCCTGAGGAGGGACCCCAGATCCTCAGGGAAATTCCCTCTCCTTCCAACCCGCAGGACCAGGAGCCGGGGTGTGCTGGCCCCACTACATCCCAGCCCCAAAGCCTCTGGCCTCACTCCAGGCAGTGAGCGGAGGCTGTGGGGAGGCTGAAAAAGCACCTTAACTCCTCTGGGCCCTGCAGCACTTTTCAGGGAGCCTAAGGAGAGGGGCCAGGGGCTGGGGAGACACCCCCTCCTCCCCCTCCCCCCGCCCCCTCCCATTCTCCCATTCTACTGGCTGGCGCTTATTCTGCCCAGTGCTGAGCGCCACCATTCCTCCTGGGAAACAGTGAGCACCAACAGGGACCAACGGCCCTACCTGAGCACAGAACCAAAGGGAACCCAAAGAGCCAGACCCCCAGGGCAATGAAAGCGGAGAGAGTTTCCCAGGCCTCCAAGGGAGCTAGTTACAGGAATACAACCTACCCCGCCCCTGCGCAGCTCTCAGGCTGCTCTCCTGAGCCCCCTCCCAAAGAGCGCCTTCACATCATCCTCGCCAGAGACCCCAGAGGAAATCGGCCACATCCTCCTCCCCCCGCTGCCCCCATCCAAAAAATGATCTGGGTCCCCCAAACCTGGGCAGTAGGGCCATAAGAGAGGGACCCCGTTCCTCCAAGTCTTAAAGGGCTCTGCAGCTTGTATGTGCAGCCTGTGGTGTCAGCACCACGTGGAAAGCAGCCCAGTGCCTCCCCTGGCCAACAGCTCCAGAACATCTGCTTCCCACAGGCAGCAGCCATTAATTAACCAGTTTAACAAGGAGGAGGAGGCACTGCTGGTATGGGCTAGGATAGTATCAAAGCTTGGGAAAAGAGCTGCACGGACCGGAAAGGACTGGGTGGGAGCTGGACGTGACCTGAGGGTGGCTATGCCTCAGTTTACATCACCTCTCGGTCATGATGGAAGAGCTGAATCAGCTCCAGTCTTTGTGGAAGAAGAAGGTGAACTGGCCTGGGCTGAGAAGCCAGGAGAAAGGGGAGTGAGATGGAGAAAGTGCCAGCTAGAGTGAGGGGAAGCCAGAAACAAGGCCTGAGCAGGCTGGGCAGGGCCAAGAGAAGGGACGGGGTGGAAGAGCCAGGAAAAGAGGGTGCTGAGGGCCAGAGAGGCAACTTAGTGTAGACTACACTATAGAACAAAAGGGCTCAGGGCTCAACTGCCTGGGGATGAATCCTGCCTCTGCCACTTTCTCACATGTTGCATCACCTTCGTCAAGCTTCTTAGTCTATCTGTGCCTTACTTTCCATATCTGAACATGAGGCTAATAATAGAACCCTCATGGGTAGGTGTAAGGGTGAAATAGGATGTAGTAAAATGCTCCAGGCAGTGCCTAACACAGAGTAAGCACTCAATAAATTAAATGCAGGATATTATTACTTCCCCTTCCTTTCTTTCCTCCCTCCCTCCCTCCCTTCCTTCCTTCCTTCCTCTCCTCCTCCTCCTCTTCTTCCTCTCCCTCTCCCTCTCCTTCTTCTTCTTCTCCCTCTCTCTTAAATAAATGACTTTTGAGGTAGTATGAACATTGGGGGGTGGGGGGAGAAAGGAGGACGACAACATAACACAGTACCACAGTGGCCCCTAGGGATCTCCCTTTGCAGGAATCTCTCTTTCTGCACAGAAAGCCTGGGAGAGGAGGGGGGGCCCAGCATAGGAAAGCACCAAATCATGGAACATTTGTGCTGGGGAGCCTTATGGATGATGCAGTTCAACCTTCTCATTTTACGGGGGAGCAACAGACTTGCAAAGCTGGGCCTAGACTCTGAGGTCCTGACTGCAGCCCAGAGCTCTCCCCACTACTCAGCAGGAGATGGGAGAAGCAGGCTGCTCAGTGGAAGGGGAGCTATCCCAGGGCAGGGGTTGTTTTATTCCCAGGCCTAGTCCAGCGCCTGGCACACAGTAGTTATCCAAAACACATCTGATGACTGAATTAGGAGGGGGCAATGAGAAAGTTGCTGAATTAGGGAGAGTGGTGTGGTCCCCAGAGGAGACAGAAGCCTGGGGGAGGGGAGGGGCCTAGGCAGAGGGGTCTGGAGCAGGCCCAGAGGGATGGGGTTCTCACCTGCCGCCCCACTCGGTTGTTGTGGAGCCTCATGCGCGCATGGATGTCTCTGTGAGGCTCCCGGGAGTCCAGAAAGTCTTTAGAGAAGCGCTCTCCGAAACCCACGTCGGGGCTGCAGCCGCCCCACTCCCAGGAGTCCTGCAGGCCTGGGCTGGCAGAAGGCAGGACAGGGTGCTCGGGAACTCCGTGGCTCAGGCCCTTACCGCGCTGCAGCGCCTCCAGCTGCAGGCGGTGCAACTTCCGACGGAAGGCCTCCTCGTCCCCGCGCCGAGACGCGTCGCAGCCACAGGCCCTCAGCTTGCCCAGGGCGCAGGCGTTGGATACCGCGTGCACCACGCCAGCTGCCGAGATGGCGTAGGCGAAGGCACTCTCTCGGAAACCTGCGCAGAGAGACACAGGAAACAGCCTTTGAGGAGCCTCCACACCCCATCCCTCTGCCCTCCCTGCCCAACCTTCTCACCATACTGAGAGGAAGTAGAGGCCCAGTGTTGGGGGAGAATCTGGTACAAGGGCATAGATTCAAAGAGGGGCAGAAATCACACCGGAAGTTCTGCACACAATGGATGGGAGAGGTCTCTCCCACAGCCCTCCGTTTTGAACTCCTTTCCCTTGCTTCACCCTTAGCAAGTTCAGAATTGAGACTACATCTCTCCTGCTGGACAGAAAGTATCTAGTAAACATTAATTTTTTTTTTTAACCATCAGGGACTTAAGCTACTACCTCTCATGTGATATCTGCAATTTTAAGATAAGCCTGCAGAAAGAAGGCAAATTTTAACCTAAAAAATATTACCAGTGATGGAATTCAGGGCCCCAGGAGATGTTAATGGGCAGAAGGGTAAGTAAGAGGAGAAGGTGTCCTAAAGTTCCCGGCCCCAAGATCTCCTGCCTGCAGCCACCCCCTTAGGCCCATCAAAGAACACTGTCTGATGGCCACGTGCGAGAGGCAAACAAAAGAGCCAGCAGAACTTCCCCTTTGCCTGTCTGGACATCCTAGAAGTTCTCCTCAGAAAAGGGCATCGCCCAGCCACCAGCCACCGACCAGCTTGTGGTCGGTCGAGGTCAGCTGAAGAGGTTGTTTGAAGGATGCTGGAGGTGAGCCCACCGCCTGCTCAGGGTTAATCACATAGCGGTGTTGAACACTGAGAAGGAACGGTTAGCTAAGGTAGATGCCTTCCTGAGATGCTTAGGGGTGCAAAGACTCCCTGATGAGCCACTCTCAGGAGTCCAGGACTTGTCTACACTGCTTTCCTCCTTGGTGTTCTCAAGCCTGAGCCATCCTCTGGGCCTGTGGCAGGGGGAGGCCTACTTGCGGAGAAGGGTAGGGCTCTGGGACCTGCAAGCTGCTTCTTCCTTATTCTGCATCTGAGAAAGGACCGGCGAGGGGCAGGTTCTGGTACTGGTTACTGACCAGCCTCTGAACCTGAGAGAGTTCAAGCAGTGGGAGAAACTAAGGGTCATAACAGCTCCCACACTAGGAGAAGAATCCACCTGTGCCATAGACACCTGTGGGGGAGCCCAGAACCCATCTGGAGGCTGATGGCTTGGTAGAGGCCAGAGATTCAGAAAAACAAAACAAAACAAAATTGGGTCCTTCTACATCAGTTCCAAAGACTGGGAGGACTTGGAGGCCTCACTGATCCCAGAGAGCCAACCAGGAGAGATGCCCGAGGCTGCAGGAGTTATGGAGCTGGACACAGCCCCAGCTCTCCCAGCAGGCCTGGCCACCTTCTGCTGAAGGACATTGGCTCTGGGGAAGACAAGCTGCTGAGTAAGAAACCCAGGTAGCCCACTTCCCAGTCCTATGGCCCTGTCTATGCATGGCACCAGGAAAGAGCAAGATGCTGGCCCAGGGGAATGTGCTGGGCCAACCCAAACACCATTTTCCAGGCTCTGTTACATTCAAGGGCAGGCCTAGAGGAATCTGGAGAAAGCCCACAGCCTACAGAGAACACCCCTACCTACCCCAGGCAGCTAAAGACACCATCCTAATGGCCTCTGGCAGCTGTCACAGCCACTGAAGGAGTGACTGGGCAGGGCTTGTGTGGTCATCCTCTGATCCAAGCATTCAGGCCTCAGAGAAGTCCAGCCCATTGGGTCTGCCCCCCGCTCCTATTCAGGGCCCCAGTTTCAGTCCTGGCCCCGACTGTCTGGGGCAGATGCAGGCACTGTGCCATCTGGCCAGCTGGAGAGGGAGAGGGGAGGGGCCTTGGCCAGCTGGGCTGCCCGGAGCACTGGGGGTGGGGGGCTCCTTAAGACGCACAATTAGCCGCCCTGCCTTTGATCTGGGACAGGGACTGCCAGCATCTAAGTGGAGTCAGCTGCTGCTACAGGAAGAAGCCAACGGCCAGGAAGGGGCTGGGGGAGGAGGTTTGGAGGGCAGAGAAGTGTGGAAGAGAGAGGATTCCCGAGCCAGTGGGAGCTAGGAGGGGATAGAGAAGCTTGAGCCCTGCCCATTCAAGTCAAAGAGGGAGGAGAGGGGAGAGGTCTGGTCTCCATTCCGTCCGTGCAAATAATCTGTGCACAAATAATCTGTGCGTGCTCATGTGCCTGGGCTGGGGAGAGAGAGAGGGTTGTGTGCACGTGGGAACACTTAGGGGTGACACTGAATGTAGCCACATGTTTGCACAAACACGGGTAGGTGTTTGTGTGTGTGTTGTGTGCGCGCGTGCATATCAGTTCCATTTCTTGGATTACTCCTCCATTGCACCAGTTCACCTCTGGGCACACGGGAGGAAATCATGGTGGCCTTGTAGCTTGGGAGGCAGTATGCAGGGGGTTGAGGGCATTCTCTAAAGACAGCTGGCCTGCATTTGAGTCCTGGCTCTACAGCTCACATACAAGCTGTGTGACTAATGGCAAGTTAACCAACCTCTCTTAGCTTCATTTGGAAATGAAGATAATGATAGGACCTACTGCACGGGGATTGTTTGAGGATACTAAAGTACAGATAAAGTGCTTTAGAACAGTGCCAAGCACACAGCAAGTACTTAATATGTTTTGGCTAATTTATTGGGTGCCACGAGAATAATAGGACCTTAAGTAATCCTGGGATAGAATTGCCTGTGCCTCAGTCTCCCCATCTGAGTACCACCACATACCCCAAGCCTGGAGACCTAGGCATAAAACAAAGACTCCCTGAGGATAAATGTAAAAGGGAGGTGGGAGATGAAAGAGCCAGGGCCTTGGAGAGCAGAGGATGGACTCAAATTGTTGGGTTCCCCTGGGCTGGGAGCCTGGCTTACTGCAGAGCCGCAACCCCCTCTTTCCATCCATTCTCAATGGGCCTGGGCCTTAGAGAGGGCAGTACCCAAACTTCATGAGTGCTCCAGTGCCCGCTGTGTGAACCTACTCACTCCCCTCCACCAAGCCTCTCCCTGTCCTCTCATCCCTCTCACTCCAGTGCCCAAGCCCAGCCCAAAGTAGCCCCTTCCCCAAATGTCCCTCTGATCCCCGCATCCTGAGTAAGAGATGGAGGGGTTCTCTAGTCCTCACAATGAAGAGCTCCCCTGTAGCCGTTGTTTGTCCAGCATCTCACCCATCGAGGCACCAACCCTGTGGATCCTCAGAACAGAAAGCTGGGGATACCACTGCCCTCGGCACTTAGGTCATAGCTGTGCCTGGGCTGGGGGGTCTTCTCACAGCTTATTTAGGACTGTTTCTAGCCCCGCTAGAGGCCCCTCTCTCTGTGCCCCAACTCCCAGGGCCCAGCACCCTCACATCCCTCTCCTTGGTTGGGTAAAGCCCTATTGTACGTCCTGCTTCCCAGGAACCCACTCTAGGTGCTCAAGAATACTTCCGTCTCCCTCTTACGTCAGAACTCCATCCCTTCAGCCCAGCCCATCTCAGGGAAGGTGTCAGGACAATTAGATGACAGTAACAGCATTCAGATGGAAGACCTGGGGGACCACCTCCTTCTAGCAGTCTCTGAATTTTAAACATGGCAGAGTGCACCTTTAAGAGAACCCCACTGGCAGCTTGGGTCAGAAGGGGGGTGGGCATCCTGATAGTCCACGTGGGGGAAACTGGGGTCACTTGACCCCATGATGGACAATCTGTGGCTTGAAAATAAGGGAGACTGGGGGAAGGATCCAGTCCAGGGGCAGGTTACCACCAAGATGGGCCCCATGGGATTCAAATTTAGCTAGTCCTTGAGGTGATGGGCCAAGATGGACCAAAAAAATGATCCCACAAGTGTTGAGTGAGGGAGACACGGCAATGGTGGCCCCTGGAGGTGGGAGGTGGAGGGAGCGGAAATTTCTTTCCAGAAGCCCAGAGTCCCCTCCGAGGAATGAGAGGTAGAAATGAGGTGTTGCAATGTGGGGGGCGGGGGGCAGAAACCACAGAGGTAGGACGGTGTTCCGAGGCCAAAGGAAGGAGGCCAGCCTCCCTGCGGGAGCCTAGGACCCACTGTCCCATCCCCTCCCGGCGCTGGGCGCCGCCCCGCGCCGGCTAGCCGTGGCAAGTCTCCCGCATCCACACCTCACCTCTCCCCACACCCGTCCCCCCAGCTCACCTCCCGCTTATTAAACTGCAGGTGAACCCGGGAGCATCTGGCACCGCGCCAGCCCCGCGGGGTTCCACCTCTCGGAACTCGCCCTGAAGCTTCAAAGCCCCCCGTGTCCTCCACCAGCCCGAACAGGCCTCACCCGGGCGAAGCAATAGGGACTCCTGAGAGTCTAGAGGGGACAGGAGGACCAGAGTGGAAAGAGGGGACACCGAGGCCGGGAAGAGGGATGAAGAGCTAGCCTCGCCTCACCCGAAGTGGCAGGGGTGAGAACCTCAATGCCTGCCCGAGCCCCCAGTGAGCAGAACCTGGAACAAGCTCGGGGCCCGAGCGCTGGAAAGAGAACCGGACTTCGGGGAGCGAGTGGGCTCGGGCGCGCGGCGGCGGCGGCGAGCGCTGGCCCGGCCCGGCCGGGTCAGGAGAGATGCCGTGGCCTGTCACTTCGTGTCCGCGAGGGAGAGGGCAGCGGGGGCGGCCGGGGCGGGGCGCCGGACCTGAGTTGGGCCGGCCGACCGGCGGGGGTCGCGGGGAGCCTCTCTGGGCAGACGGCTGGAGGGGCTCAGGGACTCAGGGACTCAGGGACTCAGGGGCGGGAGCGCCAGCCTGGGGAGGGGGGCGCACTTTTTGAGAGGCACGCGGCTGGGGCCGGGAGCCGTCTGCCGATGCCCGCGGGGATTAGTTCGCGGCTGCATGCCGCCACACGCGTCGGGCTGGGCTCGGCCGGGGAGAAACAGCGCCCTGGGCGCGCGGGGGCGGGAGGAGGGAAAGCGCGCGGGGGCGGGGCGGGCGGCCGGGGGCGGGGCTGGGCTGGGCTTGGGGAGGCTGGCGTGGCCCCTGACTTGGGGGCTCCGGGGATGCAAGGAGGGGTCCTGGTGGAAAGGGAAAGGCCCCTGACTCTGAGTTCTTTCTGAAGTTCGGGTACATTAGAGTCTGACTCTCCCAGAAGCCTCTGGGCCCCAAGGCCACAGGGTACAGGGGTACCCCTCCTCCTCTACTGTCACCTGAGAATTGTACAAGTCGCAAGGAGCCAGGTCCCCACACTGTCCCACTCAAGCAGCTGAGGGGAGAGAGAGATACCCAGCTAGGCCCATCCAGGAGACAGGACCCCCACCTTTCCCAAAAGACCTGAGTCAAAGTCTAAGATACCAGGGCAGGAGGTGGGTGTGAGTGGAAATGAGTGACAAAACCTTCTGTCACCTCCAGCCCAAGCCACTCAAGGGATTGTGAGGGTAGACCCTGGGTCACCCAGAAGTCCAGGGAGGGGGACAGATAGTGGGCTGCAGCTTCTCTGAGCTGTGAGGGGAAGAGGAATTGCCAGGGCCGTCAGGCCTGCTGGGCAGGAGGCAGGCACACACCCATTGCCTCTGATTTAGAGAGGATTTTCAGGGGTGGCAAGGATGACACAGAGGCTGGTGGTGTAACCCCACTGGGAAGAGCTTCTGCAGAAGTACAGTTTTACCTGCCCAGGCTTCCCTCAACTACACCATTTAGCAAAAGTCCCTGACCCCTCTTCATGTTGATTCTGGGTACTTTATCCCAGGCTTCCATTCTACATGGTGTTTACTAGGTAGAGGGTAAATTGAGGCAGGCAACAGATACGGATATTTCCTGGGCCTGAGATATGCAGCGTCAGTCTCAGGGCAGATAACCCAGGAGTTCAATTCTCAGGCGTGAAACCTGCTGCCCTCACCCCACACAGCCCAGCCTGGAGCCACATCTACCCCATTAGTCTGACCCTCATGGACTTTCCCAGAGCAGAAAGAGGCAGGAGAGCGGCATGGCTGGCAGATGAGCACCTGGGGAGGTTGCCTGCTTGAGGGAGTGGGTTAGGGGACGGCTGGCAGATAGGTTCCAGAGTGGAAGTGCTGAGTGGGGTGGGCAGAAGGTCAAGGGTGAAGGGCAGCTACCTCTGCTGAAGATGGGACTCTCATAGGGGATCTTGTTTCGAGTCTCAAGACTAGAGCAGTTCCAGCGCTGGTCCCGGAACTGGTGCTGGCACTCATGGATGGCGATCTGGATGCCCTGGATGGCCGAGGCGGCCACGTCAGGGTGGCGCACACACACCTCCATCTGCCGCTTGCTTAGGCCTGGCAATGTCAGGCACACTGTGTTGGCGTTGAGCACGGGCTCCTGGGGGAGGCGGAGGCCCAGAATATCATTGGGTGAAGACCTGCAGGCATGTGGGGTGGGGGTGGGGGTGGGTGAGTGTTTTCGGGGGCTGGGAGGGCCCCACCTAACTATACACACTCTGTCCCAAAGGCCATAATTCCTCTGTTCCCACCCCTGCTTTTGAAGGCTGAGCCCATCAGTATACCCCTAAACATTCTCCTTTCCTCGACCTTCTCACCAACATCCCCACCAACACGACCCACCTAGCTGCACACCCACACAGATTACGTGCAAATGCACACACGTCCGGTATGCCTGCACACACAGTATTTCATAAGTACATCCCCAGGCATAGATGCTCTCATATGCAGTGTTCTCCGGGAGACCACTCCCAAACGGCATGTTTCAGACAGTCACATTCATGCAGGCACACTTCCGCACACAATGAGGTAGACACACAGACGCAGGAACACTTACCCACACGTACACTTCATCAGACATAGTTATACACATAGACACAGATACTCACAAGTACACACACATGTTCATCTTAACATACATTGATCCATGAGCCCTCGCATTCACACACGTGTGCACACACAGACTGCTGTTTACAACACAGCTTGCTGGGCTCACTCGACCACAGACAGACGAACAGACACACACACGTACACACACACACACACACACACACACACACACACATACTGAGAACGCTTCTAGCTGCAATCTCTCACTGACCCCACCTGGGCTACCCTCATTTGGCCCCCAACCCCTGTCCCCACCTGGGGGCGATCTGCAAGGTGGAGCAGGGCAGTTTGAGTTTTACTCCTGGGGTGGGGGGTGCATTCCCCCAGCACAGCAGGGACTCCAGGTTGGCACTTGCTTCCCCCTAAACACACACCTCCCCTTCTAGCAGCCCTCACTCTCCTGGGCACTGCCCTGTCTCCCTGGACTGCCCTTATTCTGTCACCAGTTCAACCCTCTCCTGTGAGAGTACTCTTTCATTGGTCACCAGCACTTTCCCGCGACACCGTCCCTCCCTCCTTCCAGGGTCCCCTGCCCCAGCAGGAGCTCAGACGCCCCTGTGGCTGAGGGTCCCAGCTCTCCAGGAGGGCGGGGCATAAGGTGAGGGCTCACCTGGGCAAGGCGGCAGCCAGCAGCAGTAGGAAGAAGAGGAGCGCGCAGAGCGCGGGCCGCGGCTGGGGCCGAGGTCGGAGCCGCAGCCAGGGGCAAGGGTGGGTGCTGCCCATCGCGCGCGGGCCGTGATGGGCCAGGAATGGGGGGCTCACAGCCCGGTGGGACCGGCGAGCCAGGGGCGACGGCGCATGATCCGCGGGGGTCGGGGCGGCTGCGACACACAGCTCCAACTCGGGTCACGGCTCCGGGAGCAGACGGTGCCCGCCTCCCCGCTCCATGGGGCAGCGCCCCCGGGCACCGCCCTCGGGGGGGTGGGGGCGGGCGGGCTCACCGGGCACCTCCTGGCACAGGGGTTCGGGGAATTTCCCGAGGGCCCCCTGAAACAACTCCCGGTGCCTCTCGAGGGTAAGGGGGGGCCCGGAGGTGCTGCGGGCGAGGGACGAGAGGCTGGGGTGCCGGGAAGCCCCCCCAGCACAGCGCGGTGAGCCTGCGCTTCCGAGGGCGTGCGAGGCGGGCGGGGGTGGGGGGGCGGCTCTGTCTGTGCCCGGCCCCACCGCTCAGTGAGTGAGTGACTGTCCCGGCTCGGGGAGCTCCGCCGCCTCCCTCCCCGCCCCCCCGCAGTGTGTCTCAGGGCTCTACCCCACGTGACGTCATGACGACGGGGCGAGGGGGGGCGGGTAGAGGCGTGTACTCGTCCGGAGGCCACTGTGTCCGCTCAGGATTCGGGGCGGGAGCAGCGGTGGGGAGGGTGGGGGCGAGGAGAGGTGTTGGGGTCCGTGCGATCAGGCACAGGGCGGTGCCAGTGAGCCGGCTCGCTGGTCTGTGTGGGAAGGTGCGTGTTACTGCGAGGTGTGTGCGCCTGGCTGAGCCGCAGCTGCTGGGGAGCCATTACCCCCCAGTATACACACCTGCAGGGGCTGGGGGGAGGGGCTGGCCCTCTGCTCGCCTCCCCCACCTCAGGAGGGACTTCCCAGGCTTGGCTGCCGAGGCAGGTGTGGGATCCTGCAAAGGGGTTTGGCAGCCTCTAGATCTTGCTCTTGTTCGCTGTGTGACCTACAACAGGTGCCTCCTGGACACTGAGCCACCCGCTGCCTCTGTGAAATGCGGTTAATGAGGCCCAACCTCATCTAGTCAGTGAGCCAATGAAGGTAAAGTTACTGGGACACCAGTGAATGCTTGTCTGGGAGCAGAGCACCCCGGGGTGGCACACCCTAGGAGGAGGGATTAGAGAGCCTTTTAATCCTAAAAGTGTGTTTCAAGGTCATCTTATTATGTCCCCTATTATTTCACAAGAAAATACTGAAGCTCAGAGAGGGTCATGACTTACTCAAGTTCTCACAGCAAGTTAATGGAAGAGCTGGAACCAAACCCAGTGAGAGCACAGCAGCAGCGGCCCCAGCATTACGTACTGCTCGCCTGGGCCCTGCCTACAGATGCTCCAGGTCTTACCTTGGCCCTGCCAGCTTGGTCCTCTGAGAGCTCCCCAACACCAGCCTCCTGGCTCAGGCCCACTCCTCTCTGGGATCCCTTTCTGCCTTCACACCCCAGCTGAACACTGGGCTCACCTAAATATGGGATGAGTGTACTAGACTCAGGTAAGGGTCTGAGAGCCAGAGGGTTGGGGACAGAGGCTCCAGCTTCTGTTTCTGGTTCTAACCTGGGCCCTGATAGTGAAACCTACTCCCACTGTGGCCTTGACATCCTCCTCTGTAAAATGGGCACAAACCTCCCACTCTACACATACACCTCCCTCCCAACCTCACTGCCCCCTCTCTCTGAAGAGAGCCCCTCCTGGTTTAAGGATAAACTACCAGAGCCTCTGGGCTCTGAGACAAAAGGGGCCCATTCCCGGGATTGCCCATCCCTGGGCAGTTGAAGGAGAAGGGTGGGGCCTTCCTTGTCCCCAGACTGTCAGGTGATGGGGGCGGCCTGAGCAACAGCAGGCTGACGGCATACTCCCCCTCCTTTCCCCCATCTCTGCTGGCAGCCACTGCAGCTGTCGGGAATTAAGGGCTTGAGGCTGCTGGGGGTGAGGGTGGGGCAGTGGGGGGAGCAGTCTGGCTGGACAGCAGGAAAACAGCCAGGGGGGCAGGAAGCAGTCTGCGTCAGCCAGAGCCTTGTTTGACCCCAGCCACCCCCTCCCCTCCCCACTCTCCCCCACCATGCTGCAGGGACAGGGACGGCTTGGATCTAGAGTTTGGGAAGGGTATGGGGAGGGGCAGGGCAGGACCACTTGCAACCCGGGAAGGAGGCATGAGCCCAGAGTGGCAGAGGGCACCAGCAGGGACAAGCCAGGCTTGGGAGTCAAATTCCCATTGGCTGTTGGGGAAACTGAGGCCCAGAAAGGATTAGGAACAGGCCCCATGTGATAAGGGAATGAGTTCATAATTCAGGTTGCAGACCTCCTTAATCTGCATCTACTGCTCCGCATTTCCCACACGTGATGCATCGGATGTAAATATCCCCTAGGGTAGGCCATTGAGGCAAATTCTGATTCTGGGCCCGTGCAGCTGACTCAGCCTTTCCAGGGGCAAGACCCAGGGGTCTGCATTTCTAACCAAGGCCCCAAGTGATTTTCTTGAGGCCCACACCTGGGAAATGCTACTGACCTGGCTGGGTGGCTGATTTCTTTTTCCTCTGGCCTTCATGGGCTGAGGATGGTTTTTTGCTCCCCTACCCTCCGCTGTTCATGAAATACAGAAGTGTAAGGGAGAGGGAGAAGACCCTTTCTTTGAAAACTCCAGGAAGTAAACAATACCCAAGCCTTGCTTGCACTCAGGCATGGTACAGGCCTGATGTCTTGAGGGTCCGGGAGTGCCCGTCTGGAGTGCTTCACCTCAGCCCAGGGAGGTGAGGGCACAGGTAGGCACACGGCCTTGGCATGTGTGAAGATGAAGCCCAGAGTGTCTACAGCAGGATCCCCAGCGCCAGAGGACACATGCCATGGGCAAGCCCCTATCAGCAGCCCCCAGGCCCTGCCCTGGCCCCGCCCTGGGCTCTGGCCCCAGCCCCTGCAGCCACCGCCTGAGACCACAATTACAGGGGCCACTGGTTGGGGGGGAGCACCAGGGATGAAAGGCAGCGCGGAGAATGGTTCCAGCTGTGGTGGCTCTGTAGGAGGTTGCAGGGAAGGGAGGGCTAGGGAGGCGCCAGGGTGAGAACAGGTGGGACCCTCACTGCCCCAGCCGAGCCCAGCCCGGCCTCAGTCCTGATGCCCTGCCAGAGAAGGTTATCTTCGTGAGGAAGAGACGGAAGGAGCCCCAGACTGATAAGGGAGCTCTTTGTCCTATTGTCCAGGCCTCAGGGACCATGGCCCCTCAGCAAGGTAAGGGCGGCTCCAGTCTCCCAAACTCCTGTATGTTAGGTCATTGAAAGGAAGCGGAAATGCTTCCTGAGCCCTCGGCCTCAGGCTGATCCTGGGCCTTCCTGCCGGCCTCCCCACCCATCTGCCTGTGTTCCAACTGTTCCTGATGTGGTCATGCACACATCTGGAGTGCCTCTGTGCTCTTCCCCCATCTCCCCAGTTCCACATTCCCCCACCACTCAGCCAGCGGGGGACCTCGATGGCTCAGACTGTGCCTGGGGCTGAGCAGCTGGGTGAGCAAGGGGGGGTTGAGGTGATGGGGCATTTCTGAGCTCTGCTTCCAGCCCCCCTCCCGGGCAGCAGTGCAAAAGGGCAGAGCCATCTCTGAGCTTAAAGAGGACCAGGATAATTGTTAAAATGGTGCCTCCTGGGCCATCACTCTCACCTTTCATAGAAGGCAGTTCCCAGACTCTTGCTGGAGTTCCCAGTCTCTACTGGTCACAGAAGATGGATGCTAACATGTGAGTGCCAGTTTAACGACTGCAAGCACTCTCACAATGTGCTGTCAGGAACCTCATTTCATTCTGGGGAAACTGAGGCTCAGAGAGGTTAACTGACTTGACCCAGGTCAAGCTAGCAAACTAGGCTTTTTGCACTGTATCATGCTACTTCCACTGAATTCCTTTTAACCTGCTTGGGGTGGTGTCAGTCTCTGCCACTGCCTCTGTTTCCCTCTCTAGCATCATGGAGGAAGATATCCAGCACCACACACCCCATATCACCACCACCACTACCCCACCCCCACCCCCCGCCACGGAACCTGGCAGTAGAGACAGAGGCAGGCATCCCAGCCCTAAATCTGGGTCAGCCCAGAGGTCTCAGACAGTCTGGAACCCTAGCAGCTTGACCCGAGCTCTCCGTGGGCCTCCTTACTTCCTTTCCATCCTACCCTCTCCTGCCCACAGCTCTCTGAGTTCCCCCAGATGTCCTGCAGGTCCTATCTGTGAACCCTGTTATTAGGGAAGCTGGGCTCTGTGCGCCCTCTGGTGGCCTCTGAGAAAAGTGCAGCAGACTTTTAAAAAACAGTAAGTATTGTACACAGCCAGGGAGCGCTGGCGAAGGCAGAGCTTTGAATAAAAACCCTATCCTTACAGTGCTTCATTTTTCCACCATGTGGCCCACAATACTGGTTCCACTCCCTCCCTTGGTAAGTTAGCCAAGGTTCAAGAGACTCTGAGTCCAAATTCTCCATGACACTTCCCTGAAGCCCAGGTATTTGACTAGAGGGAGCCAGGAGGAAGAAGGAAGGAAGGAAGGAAGGACGGGGAGGAAGGGAGGAGGGGGAGGAAGAGGAGGAAGGGGAGGAAGGAAGGAAGGGAGGAGGGGGAGGAAGGGAGGAAGGGGAAGGAAAGGAGGAAGGAAGGAAGGGAGGAAGGAAGGAAGGAAGGGTGAGGGGGAGGAAGGGAGGAGGGGGAGGAAGGGAGGAGGGGGAGGAAGGGAGGAGGGGGAGGAAGGGAGGAGGGGGAGGAAGGGAGGAAGGGGGAGGAAGGGAGGAAGGGGGAGGAAGAGGAGGAAGGGGAAGGAAAGGAGGAAGAAGGAAGGAAGGAAGGAAGGACAGGGAGGAGGGGAGGAGGGGGAGGAAGAGGAGGAAGGGGAGGAAGGAAGGAAGGGAGGAGGGGGAGAAAGGGAGGAAGGGGAAGGAAAGGAGGAAGGAAGGAAGGGAGGAAGGAAGGAAGGAAGGGTGAGGGGGAGGAAGGGAGGAGGGGGAGGAAGGGAGGAGGGGGAGGAAGGGAGGAGGGGGAGGAAGGGAGGAGGGGGAGGAAGGGAGGAAGGGGGAGGAAGAGGAGGAAGGGGAAGGAAAGGAGGAAGAAGGAAGGAAGGAAGGAAGGACAGGGAGGAGGGGAGGAGGGGGAGGAAGAGGAGGAAGGGGAGGAAGGAAGGAAGGGAGGAGGGGGAGAAAGGGAGGAGGGGGAGGAAGAGGAGGAAGGGGAGGAAGGAAGGAAGGGAGGAGGGGGAGGAAGGGAGGAAGGGGAAGGAAAGGAGGAAGGAAGGAAGGGAGGAAGGAAGGAAGGAAGGGTGAGGGGGAGGAAGGGAGGAGGGGGAGGAAGGGAGGAGGGGGAGGAAGGGAGGAGGGGGAGGAAGGGAGGAGGGGGAGGAAGGGAGGAAGGGGGAGGAAGAGGAGGAAGGGGAAGGAAAGGAGGAAGAAGGAAGGAAGGAAGGAAGGACAGGGAGGAGGGGAGGAGGGGGAGGAAGAGGAGGAAGGGGAGGAAGGAAGGAAGGGAGGAGGGGGAGGAAGGGAGGAAGGGGAAGGAAAGGAGGAAGGAAGGAAGGGAAGAAGGAAGGGAGGGAGGAAGGAAGGAAGGAAGGAAGGGAGGAAGGAAGGAAGGAAGGAAGGAAGGAAGGGAGGAGGGGGAGGAAGGGAGGAGGGGGAGGAAGGGAGGAGGGGGAGGAAGAGGAGGAAGGGGAAGGAAAGGAGGAAGGAAGGAAGGGAGGAAGGAAGGAAGGGAGGAAGGAAGGAAGGAAGGAAGGAAGGGAGGAGGGGGAGGAAGGGAGGAGTGGGAGGAAGGGACGAAGGGGGAGGAAGGGGGAAGGAAGGAAGGGAGGAAGGTGAAGGAAGGGAGGAAGGAAGGAAGGGAGGAAGGGGAAGGAAGGGAAGAAGGGGAAGGAAGGGAGGAAGGAAGGAAGGGAAGGAAGGGAAGAAGGGGAAGGAAGGGAGGAAGGGAGGAGGGGAGGAAGGGAGGAAGGGGGAGGAAGGGGGAGGAAGGGAGGAAGGGGAAGGAAGGGGAAGGAAGGGAGGAAAGGGAAGGAAGGAAGGAAGGGAGGAAGGGGAAGGTAGATAGGAAGGAAGGAAGGGAGGAAGGGAGGAAGGGGGGAAGGGAGGAGGGGGAGGAAGGGAGGGAGGAGGAAGGGAGGAAGGGGAAGGAAGATAGGAAGGAAGGGAGGGAGGAAGGGAGGAAGGGGGAAGGGAGGAGGAAGAGGAAGGGAGGAAAGGGAAGGAAGGGAGGAAGGGGGAAGGGAGGAGGGAGAGGAAGGGAGGAAAGGGAAGGAAGGGAGGAAGGGGAAGGAAGATAGGAAGGAAGGGAGGAAGGAAGGAAGGGGAGGAAGGGAGGAAGGAAGGAAGGGAGGAAGGGAGGGAAGGGAGGAAGGGAGGAGGGGGAGGAAGGGAGGAAGGGGAAGGAAGGGAGGAAGGGGGAGGAAGGGAGGAAGGAAGGAAGGGGAGGAAGGGAGGAAGGAAGGAAGGGAGGAAGGGAGGGAAGGGAGAAGGGGGAGGAAGGGAGGAAGGGGAAGGAAGAGAGGAAGGGAGGAAGGGGAGGAAGGGAAGGAAGGGAGGAGGGGGAGGAAGGAAGGAAGGGAGGAAGGAAGGAAGGGAGGAAGAGGGAGGAAGGGAGGAAGGGAAGGAGGAAGGAAGGAAGAAAACCCAGATGCCCATTCCTTCTCACTGAAGCCTTATACCCCTTCTCCATACAGGCTTCACTCTGGAGCCCCAGTGTGATCTTTGAGGGCTGAACCAGGCTAGGTCATACAGGTGGATCCGGGGCCATTGCCAGGGCAGGGAAGATGCACTGGAAGCCATGGTTAGGGTCTGTCACATCCAGGACGAGTTCCCCTTCCCTCTGTTTCATTTGAAGTAATGTGCCCTCCCTGTGCCCCCATTCACTGTGGTCCTAGGGGGGCTGCCAATCCCAGTCATGGTGGTACATTTTCCTCGACATTGTTGTTAGTTCAGGGATAGGCAAGCGACCCCAGCTGACCTGATCCCAGCTTCCTTAGGGCTTCTGTTGGGAAAGCCATTACTTTTTGGATTAGCAGCACTAAGAATGTAGACATACGGCTACCATATAAAGGAAGTCTCTCTGCAGCAGGAGAGCATAAGGGCAGTGTGAAAAGAGAGACAGAGACAAACGGAAACAATAGACATGGGGGTGGGGGTTTAGGGAAGAAGATGGGAGAGAGAGAGAGAGGGAAAGGGGGGGGAGAGAGAGAAAGAGAGTGTTCAATGACATCAATCATTTGGGCCCCTGGGTTCAGCAGTGCCTAAATTCAGACTTACCCCTGGACTTCCCAGGTGTAAGATCCATTCATTAATTCCCTTTGGCCTAAGCTAGTTTGAGTTGGGTATCTTCATTTGCAATCAGGGCCTGCCCAACGCCTGCAAAAGCATCAGCTCTCTATCCCCTTTCTCACAGTAACTACCATTTATTAAACACAAATTTGTCATAAATTATTGTCAGATGCTAAGTGCTTTGCATATCTCAAAAAATCCTTCCCACAATTCTATGAGGATGTGGATAGATTATGATGGTTGTCAATTCTTTGCCACTGTCCCTTTGAGAGGTGGAGTGTGTTTCCCCTTCCCTTGACTTTCGGCTGGTTCTGTGACTTGTGTCAACCAAAAAGGAGTGACAGTGATGCTGGGTAACTTCTAAGCCTGGACTTTAAGAAGAGACTTTCAGTTTCTGCCTTCAAGTTTGGTACAGTCTATTTTGAAAGCCAGCCTTATGTAAGATGTCTGACTACACTGAGGCCACCATGTCATAAGGAAGCCCAAGCTAGTTACATGGAGAGGAGGCCACTGGAGAAGCTCTGGGGCACTAGAGGTATATGAGTGAAGCATCTTGGACTGTCCAGCCCAGCCGAACCACCAGCAGAATTAGCCAAGTGAATGACCAGAGCCAATAGTTCTCTCATAAGGAGCAGAAACATGCAGCTGAGTCCTGACAAATTCCTGACCTAAAGGATCATGAGAAGTAGTTACTTTGGGGTTGTTTGTTATGCAGCAAGGGATAACTGAAACAGAATGATATTCCCATTGCATAGGTAAAGAAACCGAGGCTAACATGGCCTATACTGTAAACTTGTGAGCAGCAGCGCTAGTTTCCAACCCAGAGTGTCTGAATCTAATGCTCATGCTTCGCCCTGCATACCTTGATGGGAGAGTCATTCCCCACTGCAGTATTTGGACTGTGGGAAAATTGGGGGCTCTGAATCCCAACCATTGGGCTACACCCTCTCTCATTCTCTCTGGAGTGAGATGGAGGCCTGAGGCCCAGTTCTGGCGAACCCAGAATCCCAAATCCTTCTTCTGTCCCTTTACCCTCACCATCAGCTTTCTGAGAGGAATCAGAAAGAAGGAAATGTGATTGGATGCCAAGAAAAACTTTGGGACAACTTCGCTTCATCTCCCTCTAAGCGTGATTGGAAATGCCATTCTGGGCAGTCTTTTCAATGTTAATGGGGGTGAAGTTAGTTTTGATGGTAACAAAAGCTGATGTTACTAATAACATTTTCATCTCATTCTACAGTTTATAAAGTGCTTTAATCCTATGAGTTTGGGTGGCCCTAAAAGTCTACCCTCGAATTCCCCAGGGGCCACAGAAACAGAAAGACAGATAAAGGTGTCCCCACACCCCCGCCCCAGAATTAGGACAAGGGCTGTAGTGAGAACTGAGTACACCACCGGAGGTTCTGGCCTTCTTTCTCTAGACCCTCTCAGTCTGCTCCTTTAAAGAGGCATCCTAGTTCTCCCCCAGCCTGCAGATTCAAGCCCTAGATGTGTACTAGACAGAACAAGGAGAATGCCAAGGGAGAGATTTGGTACTCTTCGTTGCCAGAAGAGCCCAGTCCGGTAGGGGGAAGATAGGGAACCAGGGTGATGACCCCTGAGAGGCTAGTTCTATCAAAACCATCTCCCTTTACTCACTCCTTTCAGAGCCTGTCCCCATGGCAGCCCTCCTCCAAACTATGGGCCCAGTCCTATTGATTTAAATATTTTTATTGATACTAAATGCACCCACCCACCCCATGGCCAGCAGTTCTGAGGAGCCCCGCATCCCGAGGCCTAGAAACTGGCTCTTTGGTTTCTATCTGGGGGCCGAGGAGAGAGGTCTCCCCCAGAAGCCCCCGGGAAGCGCCCCTTGGAGGCTCCTCCGGTGCCCTGGGCCTTGATGAGCGGGCGTATATCTCAAGCCCCACCGCCTCACAGTTTCTAGAGAGGCCTGGGAGATGGACTTTCCCAGGGGAAACCTGGCAACGCCCCCTGCTGGCGCCCAGAGGTCCCGCAGGTGCCGAGAGGCGGCTCTGCGCGCAGTCTGGGGAGCCGGGCGATGGGTCAGAGGCAGAGGCTGAGTTCCTTGCGCACGCGGCAGCGGTGGCACTGCACTACGCAGCACCAGTGGAAGCGGCACAGACAGTTCTCCTCGAGCTGCACGCTCTCCTGGCGGTGGCCGCGGCCGCAGCACAGCAGGTCGCAGCCACTGAGGTCCGGGGCACTGCTGTTGCAGGCGCGGCCGCGCGTGCCCGGCGAACCGGTGCGCCGGTTGGGGGCGCAGAAGTCGGGCGAGTCGGCGGCGTATAGTAGGTCAGCGCGGCCAGGCGGCTTGAGCGTGCGGACAGCGGGCAGCAGAGCCTTGCCATCGTTGGTGCCCATGACACGCGAGGCGCCGTGGAAGCGCTCGAGCAGCCGCGCGCCCACCTCGCGGAACGGGGGCAACTTCTGCCAGCAGGTGCGCAGCGCGCATGAGCCCGACAGGCCATGGCACTTGCATTCGGTCCGCGTGTGGCTCCGCACGGCCTGCGGGGAGCAGAGGCGCGGGCGGATGGAGACAGATCCGGAAGGCGGGACGCGGCGAGGCCCAGAAGACCGACAGAAAATAAGATGGGGAGGGTGGTGGATGAAAGAAAGAAAAGAGCAGAGACCAAAAACAAACAAAACAGGAGAGCGCAAAGTGGGGAGGAGGAAATCAAGGGCCCCACAGCCCGGAGAGGAGGAGGAAGAATGATGGAGAAGTAGGAGAAGTGGGGAGTGGGGGTCACTATGCAGCGTAGAGGTTCCAGGATCCAAAGCCAGGGAATGGGGGAGAAAGCATAATGGACAGCAGGGGAGAGATTCTCCCTGGAGGGAGGCAGGTGGGGAAGGTGGCAGCTTCGCACCCTATTCCTCCTGCCAGGCCAACCCCCTCATTCCTGCTCCTCAGGGCCCCAGGCAGAGCAGGCCGCCTGGGCTCTGTCTCCGCCACCCCTCCCCAACCCTCTCCGACAGGTATGTGGGCCTGTCTGGACATTCCTCTCTGGTCCCCCTCTCACCCCCCTGCCCAATGCCTCAGGCCGGAACCCTAGAAGACATAGGATGTGTGTGTGTGTGGGGGGGTCCCTAGCACAACCTAGAACTGAGGCATACGGTGCAGGAGGGCCCACTGTGGACGCACTACTGAGAACTGGAACCCAGGAGTCCTGCCCTTTATTTACTATTTATGTCTGAAGCTGGGGTCGAAGACTCACAACCCCACTAGGGATTTAAGGGGTCAGACGCCCCAGGAAGATCATTTCCGGAAGCTCAGAGTCCAGGGGCCAACCTGATCTACAGACCTGTACATCTCCCTCCCGCTCCCAGGCCCCTTC
The DNA here is from genome assembly GCF_937001465.1 of Orcinus orca. Taxonomy (NCBI): domain Eukaryota; kingdom Metazoa; phylum Chordata; class Mammalia; order Artiodactyla; family Delphinidae; genus Orcinus; species Orcinus orca. The sequence goes on along the minus strand of NC_064565.1, from coordinate 101,864,655 downwards.
TCTTTCCCCCCATCGCCTCCTGTAAACATCTGACTCAGACTGCTTCTAGTCCCTAAACAGGAGCTCATGGGACCCTCATCATCACAGAGGGAAGGGGAGAGGCTGCCAGGGCTCTGGACAGGGACTGGTCTGGGATTGCTGGGCAGCCAGTTAAGTGCCCAGATCCGATCACAGCTTTCCGGCCGCTGCCTGACCCCCTTCTGCCATCAGGATCTACTTCTCGTTCTTCTCTCCTTTCCAAGCCCATTTTCCCTTGGACCTGTTTAGTCCATTTCCAGGCCTCCCCGACTTCTCCCGGCTCCCCTACCTCCAGACCCCATACCTTTACCTCGCCTCTATCCTTTCTTTCGTCCCCAGCCTTTGTCTCCCTCCTCTGCCCCTGCCCTGGCAGCCAGCTCCCTACCTACCCCAAGCTTTGCCCCACATGTCCTGTCTCAGAGGTGTGTCCTCCCTACCTGAGGTCCCTAAAGGCCCTGGGTCCTCTTCCCTGGGTGTCCCCTCCCTACCCTGCTCACTGGGCCATCAGCCCCAGGCCCTCCCAGGCCCCCCAAGTAACTCCCTCTTCTAGGCTGGCCACTTCCCCTCCCACATGCCCATCCAGGCCCCCAGCCAATCTTCCCAAGTGGTCCCCATGGCCACGCTGGCTCCCCTGCACACGTTAATGAACTCCTACACTGCATACCCTCACTCACACCCTCACTTCCCCACACCCTTCCACAAACTCAGTCCTCCGCACATACCACACTCTCCCACATCCTTTCAAAGCTGCCCACACTCACACATTTCCGCACACGCATTTCCACACACACACACCCTTACACATCCCTGCCCAGACTCACCAGCCGGCCCGCCTCGTTGTTGTGAAGTTGCACCAACGCACGGATGTCTCCGCGTCCCCGCTTGTGCTGCGCGTCCATAAAGAGCCTCGACTTCTCATCCCCGAAGTCCACGTCGTCGCCGCAGCCTCCCCACTCCCAGGCGGCGCTGCCGTCGGGGGAGCCCGCGGGGCCCGGGGGCCCAGGGGTACCTGGCAGGCCGGGGGGACGGGGCAGGGCCCGGCCGCGGGGCGCCTGGCAGCCACACTGCAGCAGCTCGCCCATGGAGCAGGCCTGCGTGACGGCGTGGCTGGCGCCCGCGGCCGTTATGGCAAACACGAAGGCCGTCTCCCGGATGTCTGCGGGGGCGGGGAGGGGCAGTCAGACAGCAGGACCAAAGCTGGGTACTGGGGGAATGCGGTGGGCCAGGCAGTGTGATGGGGGGTTGGGAGACAGGATCAGGGCAGGGTGCCCTTTGACCCGTGGGAGAAGTGGGGCTCAGGCAGCCTACCCAAACCTCCACCCTCTCCTCTGATCCCCCAGCGAAGAGAAAGCAGCCCCCTCCTGGTCTCCTCCCCACACTGACCCTGCTGCAGGATGCGCCCAAAGGCCTTGCTGTGGCTGGAGCAGTTCCAGCGGCGGAAGCGGAACTGGAACTGGCATTCTCGAACCCCTAGCCGGGCGCCCCGCGCTAGCTCGGCCACAACTTCTGGCTCGGCCTGGCACAGCTCAGCCTGCCGCCCTGCTAGCCGCCGTGCCTTCCTGCAGATGCTGGTAGGGTCCATGACCAAGGGGCTGCCCACGGCCCTGGGAAGCAAAGAACAGCAGATCAGGGGTGTGACTCAAAGAGCTTGGGTGAGGGGGAGGGAGACCAGCCCTGCCCAGCCCACAGCCAGGAGCTGTGACATGCCTCTTCACCCACCAGCTCCCCACAACTGAAATTCAGATTATCCTGTCTGGTTCTCTTACTATTCCATTTGTGTGTCCCCTCTTAATTAGGTTCTAGACTGAAATTGCTATAGAGCAAGGATTCAGTATTAACCTTCTGTGTACATCTTCATTAATAAATCCTTATAGGAATTTGACTCAAAGTGAAGGCACCTGGCACCAGGTAGGCCACAGTTAAAATTCAACAGGCCTAGCCCAAAAGGGAGACAAGGAGGAAATTAACCGAAGAAAGATCAAGAAGGCTGTCAAAGAAAAGAAAGTATATATCATAAAGAGGTACCAAAGAAAAGTAGACAGTGACAGAGAAGGATCTGGTCTTAGTGAACCACAATCTGGAAATGTGTCAGCTGATCAGCCCTGATGCTAGAAAAGTAGTGGCAATCCCAGAGATAGAGAAAGCCACAGGAGGTTAGAGTGGCTAGGGAATGGAGCCTCTGAGGAAAGTCATACCGTCTCTCTAGCCCAGATTTCTCTTTCTGTCAAATAGGAAGGTGAAGCTTTGATCTCTAAAGTGGGCCCTCCCACCCTGATATCCCCTGTTTCCCTGAACAGGAGAGCAGGAGGAAGGAACTGGGGACTGAGTCTCTGAAGCATTGTTGTAAAGTAAGTGACACTGACCCTTCTCCTGCTCCAGGGTCTGTGACCTTTTCAGAGCAGGATGGCAGCAAGGCAAGCTTTTGGTTGCCATGCACCATACCCCTGAAGGTTATACTGGCTGGGTACCGACACCCGGGTGGAACCACTTCAATTGGATTGCTCTTATTTGAGCACTTGGGGGCTGAGGGTAATTTGAAACCACTCAAAAATCCTTTAGCGGAAGGCAGAATAAAATTTTGGGTGGGGAGAAGCGGCACCGAGAGATGGAAAATGATGAGGAAAATGCTGGTGGATAGGTGCCAAAGGTCAAGATGGCCTACTTTTCAGTTTAGCCTTCGTGTGCATCCGCCCCACTGTCCCCATTTGCTCTGTAGGTACGTGCTGACTAGGCACGTTCTGGCCCCAGAGCAAGGAGATGTAATGGGCTTACGTAGCAGCAGGAGGAATTTAGGTCTTAAGCTAGAACTTCTCAACACTGAGGAGTGAGATGTTTGAAGACGTGGTTGCAGGAAGATGTGTAAGCTCAGTCCTTTAAGATCTCCTACCACCCCCTGTGACACACACACACCACCACCCTATCAGGTTATTGTCATCACCCCTACCCAAGTAGTCCAGGAGCCAAGGTTCTCTCCTCAGTGGACAGACTTATAGTCCAGACCTTTCTTCCTCCATGCTTAGGACCTGCCCATCACTGCGTTCCAACTGTAGCCTGGGAAGGTCCAGCCCCAACCCTGCCCTTAGGTGTCTCTCTCTCTCTCTCTCTCTCTCTCTCTCTCCTCTCTCCTTCCGCCTTCCACCTACTTATCCCACTTCATTACAAAAAGGATTGGGGGGCAGCGTCGAGCATGGCTGTACAAGGTCGGCAGATAAGACTATGGAGCAAGCACGTTGACAGTTAGGACTGTCATTTTCTTTTGTCTCCCATGGCAGATTTTTAGCTACTTAATTTGTATCCCCCCTCCCATTTTTAATGAAAATTTGCATATTATGAACAATTACTATAATACTACAAGGAATACCATTTAATACATGTTTCTGAATGAATGAATGAGCCATCTAAGGAGAAGGTCCTCACTTGAGCCCAGGCCCCTGTCCACATGTGGTTTCATGACTCCTAATTAGCTTCCTCAAACATTTTCTTTTTCCCCCGCCGCACTCAGAGGCAGGGAAGCGGACCTGCCCACAGCTGTCCAGCTCCTCTTCTGCCACCTGCATGTCCAGAACTCCACCTGGGAGTCTGGGGCCCTGCAAACCCATCTTCCCCGCCCCACCCCCATGCCGCTAAGTTCCCCACTCTCCCCTCCCCAATCCTGCCCTCTGCTAACTCCCTGCTTTCCCAAGGCTGACTGGCCTTATCTTCCCAAGGTTACTCTGCCCTATCCGTCTCCTCTCCCTCCTCCTGCACTAGGAAAGCAGGAGACGGTGTGGGTACGCAGGCAAGAGGGGGAAACACCTCTTGACCTTGTCTTTTTCCCAGGAGCCTGAGATAGGAGAGGAATCGAGAGGAGCATGAGAGGCAGGGCCCTCCAGGAGGTGGGGCTGGCTGGCCCTTCACAGCGTTGAGGGGCTGCCCCGGAGTCGGTTTCTGGTCCGGGTCTGGCTCCCCAGGCTGGCTGGCTGCCTGGGAACTAGGCTTGTTTACAAGCCGGTCAGGAGGAGGGATGGGCAATAGTAGCAGCTAGAATCCCAAGGGACTAGCTTGTTCCCTGCCCTCCTGTCCTCACTCCCATCTTCAAGTCACAGGAAAGGAAACTCCGAAGGGGACTGGCAGAGGAGCATTGGGCAAAACAACAGGCCTCGCTTTTGTACCCTGGTCTCTGTCAGCTCTGGGTGAGCTGAGCCACTCTGGGCAAATCAGTTCCCTCTCTGGGCTTCAGAAAAGTGAGGAGTTGGCGAGAGAGGCTTGAATATCCCGTCTAACTTTAACACCATCTTTAAGAGCATCAACAAAGAACTCCCCCATCTTCCTTCTTCCTTTACCCTCCTTCCTTCCCTTCTGCTTCCTTAGGGAATGAACTCTGCTGTTGGGGCCTCTGAGCTAGCATCCGTCTGAGATCAGCCCAGAGAGGATGTGCCCGTTTGGGAGCATCTGCGTGTTTGGAGCGGGGGCGGTGACGGGAGCACAGTGGTGGTAGGAAATATATAATATATAACATGTAGGATCTGAGATCCTAAACAGTCACTCCAGCATAGAAAAAACAAGACTAGCCCTAAAAGACATCAGTATGTGGACAAGATGGGACAAGCCTGGGTTTGGCCATTCTAGCTGGCATGGCCTGTGCCAAGATCTCCCTCCCAGGGACCTTGGTCAGGGGGCAGCCAGTTCCTACTGACAACATCTGTAGATCTAAGCCTTGGAGGTCCGGGTTTCTGGCCTAACTTACCTTTCCATTCCTGGATTCAGAGGGCGGAAGAGAATGTCAGAGATACTCTAGTCCAGCTCCACCCACTTCACCCTTATTGTACAGGTGAGCACGGTGAGAAGAGAGGTGACTGACCCTGGCCACTCAGTGGAGGGATCCCCGCTGAGAGAAATTTAGGTGAATATTTTAAAAACCAAAGGGACCGGAGGAAACGGCCACCTGCGGTCTTCGGATACCTTGTGTGGCCTCGCATGCCATCCTCCACATAGCCCTTACTCTGAGCAGGGTTGGCTAACTCATAGCCACCCCTCGCCACCCCTAAGTCATCAAAACCTCACCCAGCATCTCTCCAAACTCGCCTCAGATCCCACCTGGTCTAAGGAGCCTCCCCTGGGCCCCAGCCCTCACTGACCTCCCCGACTTGCATCACTCCAAGTGGCACTCATTTGGGGGGTGTTTGTTATGCTGCGAGGGGCATAATTATTTTGTCATGTTTTCTTGTCCTCCCTCTCCAATTAGATATGAACTCACTCGAGACAAGGCCCTCAGGAAGAAGTAAACGTCATTAGCAGAACACACTCAGGGGTCTGAAGACCCATCGGACTTGGGTTTGTGTCTGGGCTCTGCCATTTGCTGGTTCTATGATGTCAGCAAGTCCCTAGCAAGGGAAGCTGGTACTTATCATTGGTTGAACGGATGATGAAACTTAACCTTCTGAGCCTCAGTGTCTTCAACTGTAAAATGGAAATAAATAATACCTGCCTACTTCCCAGGTTACCTGTGAAAAGAGCCTGTCCAGAGAGTGGACTTCCACAAGTGTTTTGTCTTCCTATTCACACCCTTAATCATCTCCTGGGCCTGCACAGCGCACGGCAATCAGGCAGCGTTTGTGAATTCCTGAGAACATGCTTTTCTCCAACTCTCTGCCCTTACTTAGCCTGGATCCCAGTGTCTCCTCCTCCCCTGTCAGCCCAGCCCGTGGACCAGGAGCTCCCTCCAGGACCCCTCCCTTCCCCATCGAGCGCTCCTCGGTCGGTGGATTCTTGAGGCCGAGAGGACCACAGATCCTTCTGATGCCTGCTCCTCTGAAGGGTCTCACAGCCAGCCCCCCGCTAGTTCCCCACGCTCCTTAGTCTGACCCTCACTCCCAAGAGCCAGCAGAGGGAGCCCTGAGCCCTGGGGCCGTGGGCGGGGGCTGCACAGGGGTGGGGGAGGTGGGTGGTGGAGAAGGGGCAGAAAAATGTTGCCTGACGGCTGCTGAGGCAGCTGGGCCCGGGCCTGTGCCCGGCCCGCCTGTCCTGTCCTGCTCTGTCTAACTCGGTAATTACTGCTCCCCTCCCCCTGTCCCTCCCCCCTCCCCGACCACCACATCAAAGCCAGTGATGCCCCAGCTCCATTAACCCCTGCCTCCCCACGGCCCCCCACCACCCCAGCCCAATCTGGTTCTCTCTGCCCTGTGCTGGGTGCTGCCCTTCCCACCTCCTCACACTTCTCTCCTCCTCATTGCTCTTGGAAGAGGCAGGGGCTTTTCCTGCCCCGAATGACTTCACTGCAGAAGAGGGCTTCCCATTGGTCAGGGCTGTGGGAGGCAAAGGCATGGACACGGTGACCATCCGCTGGATATGCCGGTGAGCATCCGTCATGTGCCTTCTGCTCTCCCATGCTGAGGTGGGGAGCACTGTGTGAGGGTGGGGATGGGGGAGCAGAGGGGCCCGTGGAAGGCCCTGTACCCCTTTCCTGAGCCCCACAGCACACAAGGGTGCGGTACTCAGCAGGAGGTGGGCTCCCGGTCCCAGCCCTCAGCAACTTGCATTCTGGGGGGCCTTGGGCAAGTCACCTCCTGTCCCTGAGCTTTGGCTAGAGTTCTCACTGTAAGTGAGAAGATTGGACCAGATGATCTCTAAGTCCTTTCTAGATCTCGTTTCTGGATTAAACAGAGGGCTCCGAGCTGGAGAAACCAGCCCAAGAGGCCAGGTGGAAAGTGGGTGAAGAACCCTCCCAGCGACCTTTCCCTCCCCAAGCTCCTCCTCAGGCAGTCCAGGGGAAGCACCCAAGATCTCACCCCCCCACCCCGCCCGCCCCCCGCAGGAAGGAAGGCGCAGGCTAAAGGGCACCGTCTCCAGCCCCCAGGGGCCGGCTTCTGCGTTCCCCAGCGCCTCCTGCTCTGGCTGGCTGGGTGCCCTACTGCCACCCTGACCAAGGCCTGGCTGCCCGCCCCACCCTCGCCTCATCCCCTCCACAGCTGGATTTCTCCATCAAAGCACACACTCTGGAATCCCCCTCACTGGGCCCTGGTGATCAAGCCTCCCACTGACCTCCCCCCACCAACTCCTGGCTTCTGATGAGAACGGGGCAGGAGGGGGCTGCACCCCACAGGAAATGTCACAGTGCCAGGACTCTGGTGGGCTCAGGGCATGCTCTGGCCTGGACCGAGCCAGCCTCCTTTTGCCCCTGCCCTTTTCTGCTCACAGCCCCATTGTCTCCCTCCAGGGGAAGCTGCCAAAGCGGCAGGCCTGGAGGGGGTGCTGGACGGCCACCCCACCCCCGCCCCATCCTGAGTCTGTGGGGGCCAGCCACAGGAGTGCCCATGAAGGGTCAGGGGCCCCAGAGGAAGAGGGGATGGGGAAGGGTGGGGGGGCTCACAACTGGAAAACCGGGGTGTCGGGAAGAAGCCTGGGTCCTTTCCCTGCTTCCCCAAGGGACTAGAGGTGAGGCTGTCCTAGGCGTCTGTTCCTGTTTCCATAGGGAAGGGAGGCAAGATGAGATGGGGGAAGGGAGTGAGACTGAGTGGTGCTTTTCCTAGTGGAACAAGGGGAGGGTTAGTTTCTTTCATAGAAACTATAAAACAGAAATAGGAAAGAGGAAGGGAGAAGAAGGGAGATTGATCTGGGTATTCTGTGAGAGTGAGCTATTTTCTACGTCCACTGATTGGAGGTATAAATAAAGATGGGTCAGACATTGAGAAGAACTTCCCGGGGGAGGGGGGAAGGGGGGCAGGGAGCAGGATAGGAGAGGTGGGAGCTGATGACCAGAACGGGATCTGTCAGGGCCAGAGCATAGGCTGGATGGCCTGGAGGCAGTAAGCTGGACAAGATGACCTCCAGAGAGCCTGGCCAGTGTCCTGGAATCTGGGATTCTGCAATTCACAAAGATATGGTTACAGATGGGAGAGAGACAGACAGAGGCCAGAGGCAGAGTTTAGAAAGCATGCATTGCATCGGAGAAGATGGGGGAGGGGGAAAGAAAGTGGAAGCGAAACTCCTCCGGGACCTGGCTCCAGGTCCCTGAGCCTATTCCAGGGCCTGGGCCACTCTCCTCCAGGACCCTCCTTTCCTGACCGGGACAGTCCAGTCGCTCAGAGTTCCTGGGGTCCTGTCTCCTCCCAGCCTGGCTGCTGCTAGAATGTCAGCCTGGACTTCAGTGGGCTGCTGCGAGGCCAGCTGCTTTCCTGTCCACCGCTAGAGCTCTGGCCTGGCTTCTCTGAGAAGCAGAGAGAAGAGGTCCAGCAAACCAGTCCTAGGCATCAGGGAGCAGCCTAGAATCTCCTGGCCTGAAGAAGCTCTTACTTATGGTGAAGCCTCCGGGGTGGGGGGCAAGGAATGACAGGAGCCTCTCAGAAGCATCTGAGTGAGGCATTCGCCAGACACCTTATCATCCCAACCCCTCACTCTTCACCCGGCTCGCCCTGCAGCTGTGGCCATGAAGGCCTCTGTGTTCTCCCACACCTGCCTTCCTCACCTCCTCCCCCACTCCCTGCTTTCCAGCTTCAGGGTCAGTCTCCAAGGGACCAAGTCTCTCTCCCTCTGGTGTGGCTCCCACCCAACAGCCCTTCCTAAACAAAGGAACCCCCATGGATACAAACCCCAGAAAGATGAACTCAGCAACACTCCATAAAACTGTCCCCAGCACCTTCAGTCTTCCGGGCCCTACAGACAAACGCTTGGCCTTCCAGGAGCAGGGAAAAGAGACCCAAGAGGAGATGGTTGTCAGTAAAATGCATAACTGGCATAGTTGCCCAATGCATGGAGTGCAGTGGGAGCACAGAGAAGGCAAGGGAGGGAAGACAGAGAGACAGCTTCATGGAGGAAGTGGTATTTTTAACTGGAAGGATGAGAAAATTGGGACAAATGGGGCAGGGGGAAGGGAAGGCAACAGCCATCAGGGAGAGACCCCTGTCCCCATACCTTGAGGAAGGGCAAAGTTAGGAAAGGTGTGCATGGGGAACAAGAGATAGAGATGCCTTTACAAAATTTTACTGGGGACCCTGGATTTTACATTTAAATTAATCCCCCTTTTCACCCATGGGGACTCTGGCCAGAACCTGGGGTGTCGAGGAGGAGACTTACATTTAGGAGCACCTCCTAATGTCCAATTATGTTGTAGGTCATCCCACATAATCCTCCTATGGAGCCTGCCAGCTAGGGGGACTGACTCCCTGTTCTACAGTTGAGACATCTGGGAGCAGGGAGAAGTGGCTTGCCCAAAGTCACAGGCTTAACAAATGGGGGAGATTAGATCTCAGGTCTGTCTATTTCAAAGCTGCTACTGCATTATTCTAAGTCAGGATCAAAGGACGCATGTTCCCTAGCCAGGACCTCGGTCGTCCTCAGTTTGTCCCCTCAGCGACACCCTGAGGGACTTCTCTCCCACATCATGGAAGTGGGATGGTGGCCAGCAGCTCCCTGTGTGGGCATCCAGCTATCTTCCTAGAAGAGAAGGATCTGCCTGCCCCACCCCTTCTTCCAAATCCCGGGGTGGGAGAGGAGTGAAGGGTAGAGAATCCAGCCAGTGACATTGTGATATGCAAATAGACAAGACCTTGCCTTCTTACGATTGGCTGATGCACCAGCGGTATTGTCCAAGTCCCTCCTCTCTAAACACAACTATTCCGGGCGGGTCTTTGCTGCTCCTGAGACTGAGAAGGAAAAAAAAGTCTACGGGATCCGGATCTCTGAGCGGTCCCGGCCGGGCACCCACCTCCCCAGCCTCTGTCCACCTCCCAAGACTCAAAGTTCCCTCAACCTTAGCTGCCTAGGCGTCTGCTCTAGCTAGGGCCAAGTCGAGAGGCTAGGTCTGGGAAGACGTCCCCAACCCTTGGCTGGCCAGGCCTCCCTCCCTTCCTCCAGGACCCTCCGCGGTTCCCAGTACGTCCCGAGCTGCACATTTTTTCACCCATGACCCCTACATATGGAAGGGCATAGGCTTGGGTCCCTTCCTGCCTTTCCTCCTCTTTGGTCGGGGAGGAGGAAGTAGAGAAAGCTAAGGTTCTGACTCGGTTTCCCCTTTACACTCCTTTTCCCGCCCCTACCGCCCACTCTGGAGGAGCCCAGACAGAAGCTGGTGGGTTTGTGGGCAAAGCAGGGCGGGGAAGAGGCAGCTGTTTGAGTCTTCCCGCCTGTGGCTTCCCACCTTGCTCCCCTCTTTTCCCCAAATCCAGCCCTCCTCCCCTAAATCCAAAGCCCTCCTCGCAGACTCTTTTATTCGGATCTCAGACTACAGATCTTGCCCATCTCCCCAATGTCTTTCCTACCCATCTGCCAATTCCTTGGTGACCTGGATTGGGCGCATAATCTGGGGTGGGACACAGGAGAAGGAAACACAGTAGAATGTAAGGGGGGAGCGGGGGTGTGTGGGCATATCTAAGTGGCATTTCAGAAGTGCCCCTGGAGGAGGCTGGCAGGAGCGGCACGCACCTCCCCCTCACGTCTCCAGCTGCCCGGCGGCTGGGCTCTGCGCACAGGTAGAGCCCGGAGGCGGCAGGAGCGCAATTCAGAGCCCCACTATCGGTCCCGAGGTCCCCACCTTCGAGCTCCAGGAGCCCCGCGGGGACAGTCAGACGCAGTACTCACCACCACAGTCCGCTGACGTGCGCCGGACACAGGAGCAGCAGGAACAGCAGCCTCAGGCGGGAGGGCGCGGGCGGCTGCATCGTGACAGCTCTACCGCGGGCCGGGGCGGCCAGGGGACGAGGCTGCGGGGCCAGCCGGTGCGCGCGGGGGCCCGGGCTTCAGGGCGAGCGCGGCGACGGCGGCGGCGGCCGGGAGGCGATGGCTCCGGCGGCGGCGGCGGCGGCGGCGGCGGCGGCGGCGGCGGTGGGGGGGCCCATCCCGGGCGAGGAGGGCGCGGCGGAGGCGGAGAGCGGACGGGGCAGCCAGCGCCTGTGTCTCCTGCCGAGCTCGCTCGGGAGAAGAAATCAGAGCCGGGGGTGGGGGTGGGAGGGGAGCGGGGCCGGGGCGGGGGCGGGGGGCAGGGGGGCCGTGGGGGTGGCAGTTGCGACAGTCAGGCGGCGGGACTCTCGGGAGGGAGCCGAGCGCCCCGGGGCGGCGGGCGCGGAGCTCAGCGGAGGGCGGGAGCGAGGTCCCGGGGCGGGGCCCGAGCGCGCTCGTGGCTGGGGGACCCGCCCGCCTCGCCCCCTCACCTCGCCTCTCACCGCCTGGGAGCCCCCGGCCGCCGCCCGGAGTCGGGGGCAAGGAGGGGCGGGGAAGTAGGGTGGAGAAGGGTTAGCGGGGGAAGGAAAAGGAGCTGAGGAATGGGGGACGGGCTGGAAGAGAGACGTTTGACAGGTTTGTTGACTGTAAAGAGAGAAAACTTCCCAGGAATGAGGGAGTTTGGGTTGGGGGGCGGTGCGGAGTGGGATGCTGGAGCGGGGGCCAGGAGAGGAAGTTGGCCCCGGGCGCTGGGTGCTCCGGCTAGGGGTGTCGAACTCGACGGCCCGATGGGCACACTCCGGAGGGGTCACCTCTTACCGGACCTGGCCTCCGCGCCGCACGCCCCTCTTTCAGCCTTTCCCTGAGCACGGGAGGAAGCTCTAGGCCTCCACTCTCCTCCCCAGCCCCCGCCTCATCAGGCCCGACTTCAGGGGAGGAGGTGCGGAGGGGAGAGGACACAGCAAGAAGAACCTCTTTACGGCCTGCGATCCAGCGCTCGCACGTGTAGGCGAGCGACAGAGTGGAGCTTGCAGACTTCCAAGAGAGTGAAGGGTCAGAACTCGCTGCAGCCGGGCCTCGTGGGTCCGTGGGTCCCTGCCTCAGGCCGCTCCCCACAACTTGGCCGGGGCCAGAGGGGGTGGGAGGGCCAGCTGCAGGTGAGATGGCGTTTATCTGATTCTCTAATGCCACAAAAATGTCTTTGATGCCCCTGGCCCCCTCCCCACGGGGGGAGATCAAAGGCCCCGTGGGGAGGAAGGACAGCTCCATTCATCACACCAAGCGGGCTGGCAGGGAGCTGTAGTCCCTGCTCCTCCCTCTGGCCCCGTGTGCCCCAGGGGTGCCGAGGGACAGGTGGTGCAGGACATTCCACAGCAAAGGCCAGTCTCCCTGCCACCGCTGTCCAGAGCAGCCATCAAGCTGTAAGGGTGCTCCTGGGTGGAGAGGACAGACAGACGACCTCAAGCCCGTGTGGCAGAAACTTCAGGCACCTGGAGGAAAGCTCCCGGTCTTCTGGAATGGGAGGGGCGGGGAGCACCTGAACTTGGGGAATGAGGCCACTGCCCAAAGAAGTAAGAGGAACACCCTGGTGAGCAGAGAGAAGGCAAGGTTCCGAGTGTGGGCACAAGTGGGTCAAGGTGGGCTGGGGTTGCAATAAAAGACCACAGATGCCTATCCCAGGGGAGGAGGCAGATCTGGGAAAGGAAGGATGAGCAAGTGGAGAAGAGAAAGGAAATGGAGAAACATTGGGCTAGGCACATAGGGAAGCCCCTGGGTTTGCTGGGAGCCCCACCCCAGGGCCCCGGTGTCCAGGTTGAGTCAGTCTAATTCCTTGTACTGGGTACTGAGAGTTCTGGTCAGGGTGCTGGAGCGTTCTAGAGAAGGGGGCTAGTGGCTGAGGGAGATAGCCAGGGGGGCATGGCCCAAGTGCAGCCCCTCCCATTTGAGCCCTTAAGAGCATCCAGATGCCATACACAGCCCCTGCACCTCTTAATTTTATACACAGTTGCTGTTGCTGCAGGGCAGTGCCAACTCCAGACCCTGCACACTCAATGACATGCCCAGGTTGGGCACACACTCAGGCCAGATGGTGCTGAACAGGCGGCTAGAGGGCTCTGGGGGTCTCTGGAGGCTGCAGGTGGCCAACGACCAACCCCCTGGGGACCACTGCCTGGGTTCTGAACCCCCTGCCCCCCCCCGGTCCCCCGCCCCCACCCTGCTACTGTTATTGCAGATTATGAAATGCTCTCCCTATCCTGCATTCTTCTCCGAGGCAAGAATTTTAATGTATTTGTCTTTGTCATCAGGGGACCAGGGCTCTGGGACCGCCCTGCCTCTGCCTGAGGAGGGATCGCCCCAAATCTAGTCCCTGCTGCCTCCAGACCCCAGCCTCTCTCCATTACCACCCCCTCATGCCCTAGCCCTGCCCCTCCCCTCCCCCTCCTAAGACACGGTCTCTCTGTGGGGTGGATAAAAATGATGTTATTGAAACAACAGAATTGGGAGCAGTGGCAGGGAGCAGGGATCAGCTCAGGAAACTGGGGCGTTTGCCAAGAAGCCTTCTCCCCCGCAGGCAGCCTTTCTGCCCCCACCCCCCACCTTTCCTACAAACACACGCAGAAGGCCCCACCCCTCCGGCAGTACTCTCTCTGGCCAGACCTTGTAGAATATTTGGCCATATCTGGACTCCCCAAGCCCTCGTGCTCCCCCCACCAATGCACCCCTGAATCCCATTCCAGAGTCAGCCGGCCCAGTAGTGCCTGCAGAAGCACTGAGGCAGGGGAGGGGTGGGCTGCAGTCTGTGATGGGCAGGCCTCCCGAAGCCCCAGTTCCCAGGGCCCCTGTCCCAAGGGCAACCTTGCCTCTGCCCACTGCCTTCTGCCTTCTCTGCACACCATCGAGGGGTTGGCTGGCCTCTGGTCAGAGCTAGAGCAATGACTTCTGCCCTTAAGCCCTCAAACCTTCAGAGAGATGAGTTCAGATGTTCCTGAGGCTTCAGTCCATCACTGTCACTTTAGAAGACCCTCCACGGAGCAGGGCTGGGAAACTAGGAGTTGGAGCCAGAGGCATACAAAGACAGATCAAGATGAATGCACACGCATGCACACTCGTACACACCCACAGCTGGGCACAGACTTCCAGATACCCCACAGAAACCACAGGACTCCCTCACCTCTCCTAGACAATGCTGGGTAACTTTCACCCACAGGTTTGGATGGACACACAGGTGGGCTGGCTCAGGCTGAGACACATGCCTGCTTCCCTGGAGATCACATGCACACACAAACGCACACACACATCACCTCTGCAGCATGAATGGGATGGTGCCACTCTGATCCCTCTCCCTCTGTCCTCTGGGCCCCCTCCACCTCTTCCCCCATCTCTCTGCCTTAGGTCTAGGCCTCGTCGCAAAAGAGAGGTGGGGAAGGAGAGACAGGGGTGTCTGGCTGTGGGGTTGGAGAGGAAGGAGGGGCAGAGGTGGGGACTGTGGAGAGGGAGAGAGGCAGCTGGAGACAGATAACATCAGAATCGCTGCAAGGGAAAGCAGAGCCCTCTGTCTGTCGGATTCTCTCTCTCACTGTCTTTCTGTGTGTCTTTTCACGTCTCTCCCATCTCCATAATTCGGTCTCTATTTGTGTCTGTCTCTAAATCACTTTCTCTGTTTCTTTGTTTCTCAGAATGACTGAAGCTGCAGGAGCCCAGGAATTTGGGCCTGTGACCCTTCCCCTCCCAATCACCTCCCTCTCTCTGTCCCTCCCTACCATCATCCCTCCCTCCCTCCTTCCCCAGCAATGGGACCTAGCTCTCATTCCTTCAGGGTGGTGACTGGACTTGAGAATTCCTCAGGGCACTAGGTCTCTGGGTCCCAGGAGAACAGAGAGAGGAAAGGCCAGCCCTCTAGAGAGACAGAGGGAAGAAAAAAGAGAGAAAAAAGAGAGAATCACTTTCCTCACCCTTCTGAATCCCAGATGCTCTACTCCCGCTTTCGCAGCCCACCTGAAATCATGAGAATGTGCCTTTCCAGCCCAGAGTGGGAACTCAAATGCCTGGTTCCCAGCTTTAACCAGTCTTTCCCTGTCTTGCAGGTCAGGTTTCCCTGAGACTCCCTCTGGGTCTTTATCCAAGGGAACCCCCCACCCCAGGACCTGGTTCCCCACAGAGCCCACCGGCCTCACATCTTCCACCTCTCTCAACCCTATCCACGCACCCAGCCTTCCCATCACCCCATCAGTCAAAGGGAAAAAGAACCCAGGGGAGCTGGAAAGAGGGGGAGGGGGGAGCAGGGGCTGAGAAGGAGGGGCTGCTGCTCGCCCACCAGAACTGGGCTGGGGGGAAGCCAGGGAACATTTGTTTCCACTTAGCTCAGCCCCAGTGGCCCCGAGCGGGAGTGGTTGGGCCCAGGAGCCTCTCCAGCCATCCCCATCCAGGCCTGGCTCCTGCCTTGGAAGAACCCTGGCATGGCCTCGGGGGTTCTGGAGACAAGTCCCCGTCCTCTTCTCACTGCATCATTCTTCTCCAGGTCACACCACCTATCCCCACTCTTTCAGCCCTCACCTCTCAGGGAATCAGGCCTCCTCCATCCAGGTCTCCAGACCCAGACCCTTTCCTAGTTGTGGTGTCTGCTGCCTATCTCTCCCTGGACAGCAGTCAGCAATTCTTTAATCAAACACATACTATGTGCCAGGCACCCGGCTAGACAGCGGAGAGACAACGGTGAGCAAAAGCAAACACAACCCTCACCCTCGTCGGGCTGATGGTCGTTAATCACATCATGTCACAGACAAGTGGAAAAATCACAACCTTGACCTGTGCTGCAGAGGAGAAGGGAGCGCACAGCGAGAGGCTCAAGGAGGAGGGTCGATCAAATCCGGGAAGGTGGAGAAGGCCCCTCTGAGGAGGGAACACTCCAAGTGAGATACAAAAATAAGTTGGGGTTAACTGGGAGATACAGGGAAGGAAGAGCATTTCTAGCAGAGGGAACAGCCTTGTGAAAGCCCTGCAGGGATCTGGAGAAGGCAGGAGGGTGGGGGAAGGGGGCTGTTCTCTTGTGAGGGCACATGGAGTGGGATGGCTGGCAAGGTGCTGCCTCCTTTCACGGCAGTTGCTTTCAAGGGTGTTCAATTGTACATTTGTTCTATGTTCTTTTCTGTGTTATCTTAATAAAATGTTTTTTAAAAAAGCAATAGGAAGCAGTGGAGATTTCACTGGGACAGTGAGTGACATGGTCGCTTCTACATTTCGCAAAGGTGACTCTGGCCACAGTGTGAAGAGGAGGTAGGAGAGGGGCCAGAGTGGAAGGAGGAAGATCAGTTAGGAGACTCTGCAGTGGCTCTAAGTGGCCCGGAAAAGCCTCTGTAGCTTCCACCTGCGTCAATGGCAGAGGCGAGGAAAGAAGCAGACAGCACTGACCACTGTGGAGGAAGTAGGGTCAATGGACTTGTGGAGAGGTTGGAAATGGGGTGAGGAAGAGGGAGGTGGCAAAGAAGCCTCTGGGATTTTAACTGGCCCAACAGGATGAATGGTGGTGCGTCCACTCAAGGAATGCCGGGAGAGGACCAGCATTAGGCAAGGTTCAGTGGGGAAATTTGGGACGTGAATTAAAGATGCTTTCGAAACATAAGGAACTGTCGAGGAGGCAGTTGGATGTATGGGTCTGGAGCTCAGAGGGGAGGCCGGGGCTGAGTCATCCTGGGATAGGGTGTAATTAAGCCGAGAGCAGGCCGAGATCGCCCAGGGGAGAGTGCAGAGTGAGAGCAGCCTTCGTGAAGTCATGTTTCATGGCTGGATGAAGGGGAAGAAGCTGCAAAGGAGACTGAGGAGGAGCCACAGAGGCAGGAGGGGGAAAGGAGCGCTGTGCTTTCACAGAAGCCAAGGAAAGAGAGCATGGGCAGTGGGCGATCATATCAACCACTTCTGAGAATCAGTCAGATGAGAGGAGGATGTGTCCGCAGAACATGTGAGGAAAACCACCGAATCGTCTAGACCTCAGGCTACTTTTGCCAAAGCGCGAGGACGACCCCGCCATTTCCTTGCTGTGACACTTCCACGAGCACGCCTCTTACAAAACCAAGTCCACGCTTCTTGACGTGGCATTCAGGCCCCGCCACAGTCCGGCTCTTTGGGGGTCTCCGCAGCCTCATCTTCCTGGTGGTCTCCACCAGAGCTCCAGGCTCACAGTGGCTCTTGATCAGACCCCCAATCCCCGGCCCCCACTCCCACCCCTCCACACTCTGCTCAGCTGCCTCCTGCCCCAGCTGGCCCAGCTCAGTGCCCATGTCCTCCAAGGCCCCAAATACCTGTAGCTGGAGGCAATCTTTCCAATTCCCAATCACTCAGAGCACTTTGCAGCTATTTTATAGGAAGTACAGCATTTAGAGTTGATTTTGTCCTCCACTTGCTTGTGAGTTTGGGGGAGGGTGTGATCCATGTCTGACCTGCAGTGGACACTTCATAACCTTGGATTCTGTTGAACTTCAAGAGGGTGATAGATACTCTGTGGGGTGGGGCAAGGCAGACTCAGCAGGTGGGGTGTCATCTCCTCAACAAAACCAGGTCTTCTGAACTCAGGTGGGAAACTGGGGGTCCAGGGGGGACCAGAGGATTTCTTAACGTCCCCTCTCCTGGTGCGTCCACACAGCCCATCACTAACAGCACGGGCGGTCTCAAGAAGCCTAAGCACAGAGTCACAGCGCCATCTCCTGGCAAGATGGGACACTGTTCCTTAAGAAAAAAATACTTTCTGAAAGGTCTCCATAAGAGAGATGCAAATTAAAAATTAGGATTGACATACGTACACTACCACGTGTAAAATAGATAGCTAGTGGGAACCTGCTGTATAGCACAGGGAGCTCAGCTCGGTGCTCTGTGATTACCTAGATGGGTGGGATCGGGAGAAGGGAGGTCCAAGAGGGAGGTGACATATGTATATATACAGCTGATTCACTTTGTTGTACAGAAGAAACTAACACAACATTGTAAAGCAAATATACTCCAATACAAAAAAAAGAATTATGAAAAAAATAAAAATTAGAACCAAGAAGAACATCAACCTGTTAAATTAACAACAAAATTTTAGAAGGTGTAAAACTCAAAACTGGCAGAGGTGTAGAGAAAACCCTTGTGTATTGCCGGCGGCACTATAAATTTGACCATGCTTTCCAGAGGGCACGCTGACAAAACGATCATCTACCTTGCATGATTTTACCTCTGGGGTGATACCCAGTGTAAGTTACCTAAGAGGAAAAGAAGAACATACTCTATGCATGCAAATGTAATTATACATTTTTCTATGTCAGTGAAGATCTAGAAGCTTATGCAGTACTTAGCTAGCAATAGGGTGTAGTTAAACCAAGTATGATCTGATCATACAATAGATATTGTGCAGGCGTTAAAATGACAGATACGTTCATTGTATTGAAACAAAGAACAGTCTCTATAAAATAATGTCAGGTGACAAAAAGAGCACCCCAAATGTTATTTTCATAATACAGACTATGCAGTAGAAACAGTGGGTGCAGCAGAAAGGATCAGAAGAGGATTTTAAATCTTATAAGTAGTTGATGATATTCAATGGTGAAGAAGCATTTTGAGTTTTTTGCTTAGTTATTTACTCGGAGAGAACTGATTAGGAAAATGTCCAGAGCTCATGGGACTGGGGAATAGCTCTTGGGGACGGTCAGAGTCATAGAAATTCCCCAAGGCTTTTGTCCAAAACTTTTCACTTCCTAGCACAAGCTCTCACATGTGATATGTGTTCAATATATGTCTGTGGAGCTACTAACTAAGGCGACGCAGTGCCAGAAACACCGGCCATCTTCCTCAGCACCATTCTCTCTCAAGAAGCCTCCTTCAGGGGCTTCCCTGGTGGCGCAGTGGTTGAGAGTCCGCCTGCCAATGCAGGGGACGCGGGTTCGTGCCCCGGTCCGGGAAGATCCCACGTGCCGCGGAGCGGCTGGGCCCGTGAGCCATGGCTGCTGAGCCTGCGCGTCCGGAGCCTGTGCTCCGCAACGGGAGAGGCCACAACAGTGAGAGGCCCGCTATCGCAAAAAAAAGAAGCCTCCTTCAATTGCCCCTCAGCCCTGTGTCTTCAGATGATTTGCCCTGGTTCTATGTGGGCCAGATCACGCAGCGAGGCTAAAACCGAACCCTGCTGCCTGACCTTCCTGCTGCCTTCAGTGCCTTCTCCAAAAATGACTCTTGGACTGGCCGGAAGGTAGGTCCTGATGAGCTGGACAAGTCTCACATTTGGATTCACAGCCAGCCTCGTTTCATCAAAACTGCCGGCATGCCTCCTCTGTCCTGGGTGTGTAAAATGGTTATGGCACAGATTGGATTCTCCAGAAACAGATGCTGAGATGGAGTCTGGGGTGCAAAGGGTTTATCTGGGATCAGCCCCTGTGAAAGAGAGGGGATGCAGGCAGCACTGGGCAAAGGCAGAAGTGGAACTGCGATGCTGTCTCCACAAAGCCTCCATCGACACTGGAGCCTTGGGCTCTGGAGGGAGTTTTGCCCACCAGAGCGTCCCTCATTGGGTTAAAATGGCTGGGCCACTCCACCCCTACTTCACTCAGTCATCAGACGGGTGGGCAGCCCCTAGAAGGGGAAATTGGTTTCTCTGCAGCTGACCCTCGAGGAGCTGGCAGCTGGAGGCTGCCCATAGATGCCCATAGATGGGAGGCTGCCCATTCCCCATAGATGGGCAGCAAGTGTTCCAGGAAGAGGAAACACGGTACCTCTCTGTGTTAACCGTGGGACATTTGGCAGATGAGGAAACTGAGGCCAAGGTCATAGTCACCAAGCGGCAGAACTATGAGTCCAGCTTGTGCTTCTGAATGAACCCTTACTCCCACCCTGATTGCCTATCACATAGTGACCCAGCACCACACCAGGAGAAGGCCCCAGGCAGAGCCGCCCCATCAAGAAGGTCTCCCGTGGATAAATGTTACTGGACGAACCGTAAGTGATCAGAAGGGGCCACAGGGTACCCAGTAGTGTCCATGACATTCGCCATGGCATCAGAAAAGCAGGGCCTGGAATGCTTCTCTTACCCGCTCCATCTCCCCGCTCTGCCGCCACCCCCGGGACTTATAGCCCGCACCTTGTCTGACCTTCCTATCCTCCTACATGCCGGGATGTCGCACTTTGCCCATGCCTCTATTACACATGGCCTACCCTACTGTACTCATACGTCTGCTGTCTGTCATATGCCTTCCGCCTGCACAGTGAGTCCCTCCATAGCACAGACGCTGCCCTGGTCATTAGCTCTTAACTTTGCATCATTTTACTTTTAATTTCAAAAGACAAGCAAGTGTACATCAATTGGTTTTGGAAGTAGAGTGTAATCAAATTCAGCTCAACTATTTCCCAGCTGTGAGACCCTGGGCAAATAACTAGCCTGTCTATGCCTTGATCTCTCATGAGGATAACAGGTACTCCCACAGAGCTGTAATGAGGATTAAATAACATAGTGAAGACTCAGAGCAAGGTCAGTATCTGACAGATACCAGATTCTCATTCCCTAGGAATGGTTGTTTTTTTAAGTGAAGAATTCAGGGTGAGGAGCAAGTCTTCCTGCCCTAAATGAACACAACAAGGACTAAAAGACAATTCCTAGGGCACCAGGTGCATCTATGGGTCATTCCCCGGGGGAAGGGGATGCATTCGCTCAGACTTTTAAGTTTAAAATGAGACAATTTAAAGAAAAGTATTAAGCAAATTATAGTCTGAGTGGTGCATGGATATGGCAAGATCTGTGAAGGAAAGCCGCAAATGATGGTGTTTGGGGAAGCACAGCCCATGCCTAGGGCATTATTAAACCCACCCACGCTCTGATGGGCGAAATGAGGCATCCCAGAAAGGGCATTAGGGTCACTGCCTTAGAGTACCGCAGCGGAAAAGTCCAGCTCAGCATTCAGTCCTTCCAATCCAGAGCTCCCCTGCCTGACAGGGAGCTCCTGAGGATATGTGTGGAAGCTGGACTTTCCCAGCCTGGGGGTCCAGTCTGTCATCTCCTGCATGTCCTTCATTCCTTCCAACGATGGTGTGCTGGAAATAGTGCTGGAAGAAGGGTCAGAAGCCCCAAGTTCCGGTCCGAGGAGCTTATTTGCCTTGTGTTCTTGATCAAGTCACTTCCCCACTTGCTGCCTCAGTTTCCCCATATGACTTTGGGTGTGGAAATGAACGAGCTCTAAATTCAGTACAGGTCGGGCGGTGCTTTAACGATTATGGTGAATCCTCAGTGCCAGCAGAGGGCCCCAGACCCTAAGGAGCAGATTCGAGGCAACCTCCAGACCACCCAGTAAAGGGCGGAGAGAGTCACAGTGGGACAGGAAGAGTGACAGCTGCCAACAGAGATGGGGGAACCAAGGGACTGACTGGAGGGACAGGCTGCTCAGGAGAAAGATCACTGTGTGGGTGCAGGGCGAGCGGGGTCCCAGCCTGGCTCTGGGCAGGGCACTTTATCTCTCTGGGCTAATAGCAATTAGAGACCAACCGGTTGGTCTGTATTCGAAAGCAGCATTGCATTCCAGCACTGCTTTCCCATAGGAGCCTTCATTATTGGGTGGGTGTTGACAATGAGTCTCTCTCTGTCTCTCTCTCTCTCTCCACCGGTCCCCCATCCAAATATTTTTAAATACTTGAGGAAAAGAAATGTAGCATCATGGAAAACTATCATGTTCTACAGAAGACTCAAATGCATCATTTTTACCTCATCTAAGTTCAAATTATAAAAATTAAAATTTTAAGATGTTTAAATAAGACAGCTCACTAGTATATCACGGATAATGGGTTTTTTAAAAAAGCTATAAACAATCTAAATTTTAATGGGGAAATAATTACTTATATTACAGCAAATACTACCATAAAATATAAGATCTCTGCATGTACTGTTGCGGTCAAGACATACTGCTCCTGAAGAAAATAAGAACTGGGAATTCCCTGGCGGTCCAGTGGTTAGGACTCCACGCTTCCACTGACAGTGCTGTGGGGTGCGGCAGGGAGGGGCGGGTGGGCCCAGTCCTTGGTGGGGCAACTAAGATCCCAGTAAGCCATGTGAGCAGCCAAAAAAGAAAAAAAAAGGAAAAGAAAGAACACAGGATAAATCCTATAAATGGGTAAATTTCTGGAAGGAAACACAAGAAACTCTTAACAGGCACTACCTTTGGGGCAATGGGAAATGGAGATTTACTTTTCAATTTTATACCTCTGTACACTGCTTTGGAATTTTCTAACAATGTCTGTATATTATTATTTTTTAAATGTCAACAGGGATTATCTGGTGGGGAGATTATGATTTTGTTTGTTTTATCTTTATGCTTTACATTTAAAAAAAACAACTGTTCTGTTCTTTTGAATGGGTAGCACATTATAAGGTTCAGAAAATCAGGGCAATACTACAAATTACGCATGGAAATCTTCCTCCCACCTAGTTCCCATGTACCCCACTTTCTTGCCTCCCCATTCCTCAGCCCATCTCCTGTCAAATCCCACGGACAACCACTTTTATTTTTTCATGTATCCTACCAGTGTTTCTTTGTGCAGAATCAAGAAATAAAAATGTATATTCCAGTCCCCTTTCTTATATAAAAGGCAGTTAGCATACGATGTACACCATCTGCATCTGGCTTTTTCCATTTAACAAGGTGTCCTGAATATCTTTCTGTATCGCTAAAAATATCTTTCCTCTCTTCCCCCTCCCCACTTTTTAAGTATTTAGCGTTATAAATTTCCCTCTCAGCACTGCTTTAGCCACCTTAGGGATGTAGAGATCAAGGCTCAAAGAATGTAAGTGATTTGCTGAAAATTACACAGGAAGTGTGACACTGTTGTCTGGGCAGAGCAGAAATTCTGTTGAGGCCCAGACTCTCCTTAAATGTCCTCTGTGCCTCTAGGTAAACTAGGACTGCTTAGGACAGATGTCCACTGGAGTTTGCATGTTACCAAGGGGCTCTGCAGGAGAAAACTTGATCTTTTCCCTGGTGGTCCAGTGGTTAAGAATTCTCCTTCCAATGCAGGGGACTAAGATCCCACATGCCGCGGGGCAACTAAGCCCGTGCGCCACCACTACTGAGCCCGCGCGCTCTGGAGACTGCACACCACAAATAGAGAGAAGCCTGCGCACCGCAGCTACTGAGCCCATGTGCCACAACGAAAGATCCCACATGCCACAATGAAGATCCTGTGTGCTGCAACTAAGAGCCACCGCAGCCAAATAAATAATAAATTATTTTTTTATTTTTAAAAAATAAAAAAATAAATGTGCAGCTGGTGGGCTGGGACTTCCTGAAGAAGATAGACTGGGAAGGAGGTCTAGGGGAGAGTAAGCGAGCTAATGAGCCTGGAGGCAGTCACTGTGTGTGAAAGAAATCTGGTAGAGGAGGCTGTACTGGGCAGCAGGGCTGGGATGCTGGAGGATGCTGTGAACCCAGGTGGGAAGTGAGGCTGTACCTGACCAGAATTCAGTCCGCATTCCATACCCTGAAACTCTGGGAAGGAGATGGCTCTGATACAAGGGAATGAAGGGTATTACTAGGGGCCAGAATTTCGACATGGGAACCCATTTTGAAATAGCTGATCTGAAGTAGATGGGAAATTTCTGTTGGCCAAAGAGAGAGACAGAAGCCACAGAGATCTGTGGTCAGAGGAGTAAGGAAATGGCACAGGCAGTGGGGTGGACAGTGGGGGGGGCCCTCAGCCAATGGAGAGGGTGGCAACTACAAAGGACAGCAGGGCAGTGGGACTGTAGTCCAGCACGAAAGAGCTGACTGTGTATGGAACAGACTCCAAGAAGGAGTTGCAGGTGGGGTGGGGTAGGGGTTAATCCCAGGGGAAAATACCAGGTCTTTTCTTAATTAAAGTGCGTCACTTTGAGCTCCGGGATTTTGGCATATCACCTGCAAAGGCAGCACATTTATTATGATCAGCAGGGGAGAAACGAATACACACAACTCATATTGGTTTATTTTTGTCATTATTTAGTTTAAATCGGTATCACAGCCTGCATAGCAGCCATTATTATTCTCATTGAATACCCAAGGACGCGGAAGCTCAGAGTTTTCCAAACGCACGTAACAAGAAGCTATCACCTCATTCCCCCCACCCGGTTCCCTTTAAATCCAGGTGCACATAACTGACTTGACGGAGAGACCTGCACATCCCCCAGAGATGCTGGGTTTGCACCTGGGTACATAGTGGCATGAAGTTTGGGTGGTATCTTTCTTAGAAGGGCATGAGTGCATTTTGTTAGGCATGGACATTTCTGAATTTGTGTGTAACGTAGCACAGAGGGTGTGTGTGCATATTGGGCAACTAAAGGGGAGGGCTGTAGTTGTGGTCGTTCTGCGATACCCATTCCATTCCTCTTTATTTTGTAGCAGCCATGCCACTGGGAGAATTGACCTCAGTCAAGGATGAACCCTGATTCGTCTTAAACGTGCTTTCCTGGTGACAGGGATTGGTTCTGGAATGAGGACGTGGTTGATTTGGGGCTAATGAGATACAAAGAGAAGTTTGCCGAGGGCTTTAGGAAGGTGTTTCCTTCTATTAAAAGAAAGTACAGGAAAAGATTGTCTCTTCCTCTGTATGCTGCTGGGCATCGATAAGGAGTCCAGAACTGCTGCTGCCACCTCAGAACTTGAAGCTGGCACTGCAGGGGAAAGCAGAGCTAAGACAATCGAGGGAAAGTATATCAGAGCCACTGGATCAAAGTGGCTCTGGAAGACCAGCCTGCCCCTGGACGCCCTGTTAGGTGAACCAATAAATCTCTATCCTGTTTAAACCAATTCAAATTGAGTTTTCTGTTACTTGTGCCTGATACTGTTACAGCCTGCCTTCTGAGGAATCTAATCTCAGTGAATCCAGGGTCTCCTCAACTCCCCTGGGGTCGTGTCTGAGTTCCTGAGTACTTGTGCAAGGCTGAGGTTGGGGCGTGAGAGTAGGTATTTGGTTCTCAGTCATCATCTGTCCAACCTGGCATCCACTGAGGCATTCATCACACCATCTGGTCCTTAGTTGATGGGCCATACAGGTTGCTATTGTGCTGTTCCTGATTCTCATCCTCTCTTTCTCGCTCCACTTCTGTTCCACTCTTGGGCGCACAAAACGTCATGGGACTTTCCAAGGCTTGGTCTCCTCCTGCATTCTCTTGGATGCTAGGATCCAAGGGATGCTGCTCCCTTACCATGCTGGGTTTGGGGAAACTCTGTAAAGTGATCTAAGGGCCTATCTCCACACACACCCCACATAACACTTTTTACTTTGGATTTTACCCAAGTGTTGAGGCAGAGGCCACCTCTGCTCTCAGATACCAAACAAACCAGCCAGGGAGAGGAGGCAGGGGCAGGCTCCCCCTCCTCAGGGACTCACATCTGCTCACTCTTGCTTCCCATCTAACTCTTCTCTTCCTGCCAAACCAAGAGATCTTCATATCCTCTTGGGGCTAAAGAAGTCTCACGCTATTTCATATTTATTCTCTGAAATCTCTTGTGCTATTTGTCCCATCTGTTCTGTTGTTTCTTTCTCTCTCATTTCTTCCTTCTTTTATTTACTAACTGTGTTTCTATTCTTTTAGGACTTTTTTCTAGACATTGCAGCATGCATGATTAAAATATCAAAATCTAAAGTTAATCAAAATGTTTCCTCTTCCCAGATAACACAAGGATTTTCAAATACTTTAAATACTCCATTTTCACCACCCCTGGTTTGTATGTTGTGGTTGGCAGCATTTTAATTCTAACCTCACAGGACATTATAATTCTTAAGGTGTTTTTTTTTTTGCAGTTATGATTCATTTAGATTCATCTACATTTTTACCACTTTCCTTGCTGTTTATTCCTTTTAGTTCTCAGATCTAACTTGTAGAATGACTTTCTTTCTGAAGCATATTCTTTAGAAAATTTCCTTTACTCAGGTGAACTCTCTGTTTTTGTTTGTCATAAAATAAAACTTTTTATCTTCCTTATACATTTTCTCTGTGTGTAAAATTATAAGTTGGAAGTTACTTTCTTTCAGCACTCTGAAGATGCTCTACTAAGTTCTGGGTTTCCATTATCTACTGAGAAGTCAGCTATTAGACTGTCATTTCTTTGAAAGTGATCTCTTTTTCTGTTACTTTCAATTTTTTTCTCTTTGGTTTTCTGCAGTTCACTATGATGTTTCTATGTGTGGGTTTCTTTCATTTACCCTCCTGGGGATTCAAAGGCTTTTCGTATCTAGGGATTGTTATTGTTTATCAGGTCCAGAAAATATCAAATAATCTCTTCAGATAGCACTTCTACCCCATTCTCTCTCTACTCTCCTTCTGAGACTCTATTTAAATATGTTTTAGGCTTTTCTTTTTTATTTATTTATTTTTTGCGGTACGCGGGCCTCTCACTGTTGTGGCCTCTCCTGTTGCGGAGCACAGGCTCCGGACGCGTAGGCTCAGCGGCCATGGCTCACGGGCCCAGCCGCTCCGCGGCACGTGGGATCTTCCCGGACCGGGGCACGAACCCGTGTCCCCTGCATCGGCAGGCGGACTCTCAACCACTGCGCCACCAGAGAAGCCCTGTTTTAGGCTTTTCTACTTAACCTCCACATCTCTCATTCTCTTTCATACTTATTTTTGCATATTTTTAAACTTTCTGTATTACACTCTGGGTAACTTCTAACCTAACATTCAGTTTTCTCTTCAGCTGTGTTTCGTCTGTTGTTAAATTCATTTATTAAGTTTTTCCTTTCACTCTGTATTTTTCATTCATTTCTAGAAGTTCTATTTGCTTTTTTAAAAAATGTGTTCTGCTGCTTTTTATAGTTTCCCATTTGCTCCATGCCTTTTCAAACTCATCTCCTATTTTATTAAACATAAGAAGCATTTGTTATAAATAAAGTGTCTGATAATTCCAGTTTCTGAAATTCTTATGGATTTATTCCTGCTACGTGTATTTTCTGCTGGCTCTTGTTCACAGTTCCTAGTTTCCTTGTGTATCTAATTATTTTCAACTATGTGCTGGATGTTGTTGGAATAATTTGTGGCTTTGGAAGAGATAACATTTTTCCAGGGAACATTTGTTGTTTGCTTCTGCCAGGCCCTGGGGTGATTACTGACCTTACCACCTTAAACCAAGTTCAAACTTTGACACTCTCTGAACCATTCAGATGAGGAAAGCATTGACTATGTAAGAGCTAGTGTGCTCCTGGATTATGTTTACTCCAAGGATGTGGTCCTTTGAGATACCAGTTTTTTATAGACGGGATCTCCTATCCTGCTGCCAACTTGTATGGGTCCTTGGCCTGCATAACCCCATATGGCTCTTGCTAGAATCAGCAGATGCCCTAGAGCAAAGCCACTTCTTTTCTCACTAACTTCACTGTGTGCCTATTTTCCTTTCACCTGGGCCTAGTCTTTACTGTCTTGTCTTTTCAGTGCTTTTAAGAAGATTTTCTTTATATCTTATTCACCATTTTAAATTGTTTTTAGTGGAATATGTTTTCTGAATAACCTAGCCTGCCAAAGCTCTCAAATCTTTTCTTTAAGCCAAAGGTATTACCTTCCCTCCCCAAAGACCTCACTTTTGAAACTCAAAAGCCAGAAGAGCTCTTCTTTGTATCATTTCTTCCTTGAGACCATAAACAAGGAAACTCTAACTTGAATGAGAAAAGGGCTAGAAAGAAGTACCCCTCAATTTGGATTATTTCAAAATATTATATGACCACATATGTAAACTGCTTAACCTGGTGCCTAGTACGTAGTTAGGGTTCAGCAAATAGTTGCTGTTGTCATGATTATTATTTCCATATCCAAACTCACCTTCTTTAGGAGGCCTTCCTTCACTAACTTTGTCCCATTCCAATTCTTCTTTTACTGTATTGTATCAAAGTATCTTTTTATCTCCTGTCCCCCAACACCCTGTTGATTACCCTGATTGCATTTTCAAATGTGCACTTTTTCTTGGGGAGATGCAATGAATGAACATCATGCCCAGAAGCTTCTGCAAGTGTCTTGGTCTTGTTTCTTTGTTAACTCTGGTATGGGAGCTCTTTCAGCTGTAGGAGAAAATTGAGAAGAGTTCAATTCAAACTGCATTAAACAGGGACTTCCCTGGTGGTCCAGTGGTTAAGACTCCATGCTCCCAATGCAGGGCCTCGACCCTTGGTCAGGGAACTAAGATCCCACATACCGCAACTAAGCCCGTGCGCTGCAACTACTGAGCCCTTGTGCTCTAAAGCCCGTGCGCCGCAACTAGAGAAGCCCGTGCGCCGCAGTGAAGATCCAGTGCAGCCTAAATAAACAAACAAATAAATAAAAATTTTAAAAAGGAACTATAAAAAAACAGCATTAAACAAAAAAGGATTCTATTGGTTAATGTAACAGAGAAAACCTAGTGTAAGGTCTTCAGGTATAGTTTGATCCAGGGGTTCAATGAATGTCAGGAGGACCTGGTCTTTCTCACCATACTGTGGTTCTTTTGCCCTCTGTTTTATCTTCATTCTCAAGCAGCTCCACTCTGCATGGCAGCAGAATCTCCACACTTACATCCTCACAGCTCCAAATCCAGTGGAAAAGATTCCCATTATCGGCAGCCAAAGTCCCAGGGTTCATCCCTATTGGGCTAATTCGGTCAATACCTTCCTCATTGTGACCAGGGGAATTTGATGTGCTCATTGGCTAAGTCTGAGTCAGATGTATACTTCCTGGAATCCATGGTTAAGCTCCTCTGAAAATCAGGTGCTCTGAGATTGGAGGAAATGTGGTTCCCTGAAAGAAAACTTGGGGGGGTTGCCAAAAGAGGGGTGAAATGGATCCTGGGTAGACAAAAGCGTCATCTGTCCACTTCAATCTCCAACAGATGACAGAAAAAGGCTCAGTAATGGGACCTGTGGGGCAGACCAAACTGCAGTAACAAGGTGATGGTTCTGTCCAGGTCCTTAGGACACTGGCATAGATGCTGCTAGGTTTTAGCCACACAGACAGGACAGGAGCTGGAGACTGGGTGACTGGCATGAAGGCTGCTCTCACAGCCTGCCAACCACTCTGACAGGGGACCCGATTTGCAATTTATCAGTAATGTTCTCATCCAGGCTACTCTCTTGGCTTCCTCAAGCTGCTTAACTCCTACTGATACAAAAATAACACTTAAACAGGATCCCAGCGCCATGTCCTAGACGAATCAGCTATCCAGAGATGGCAGCTAAATTCACCCTAGGGTCAGAGGGCAGTGTCCTTATTATACCGTTTTGAGAACGAGCCTAGATGTAGGGTTTCAAGAAATATTATACCATGACCAGAGACAAAACTCTAACACCCGAAG
This sequence comes from Orcinus orca, assembly GCF_937001465.1. NCBI lineage: Eukaryota > Metazoa > Chordata > Mammalia > Artiodactyla > Delphinidae > Orcinus > Orcinus orca. The sequence continues at coordinate 101,835,718 of NC_064565.1, read as the reverse complement.
AGTATTTATTTCCTGATAAAAGCCAGTACCTTCTGCTGATTCACCCTGCTGAAGAGGATGGGTGGGGCTGGGCTGGCCACAAGAGCAGGTGTAGGAGCTCCTTTTTTACAACTGGAAAATCACGACGATTTTAGTGTTGTGCAGCATGGTGTCTGCCCCAGCTGAGCCCTCCTCCATCCCAAGCTTGATGCCTCCATGAGATGACTACTGGAGACTCCGAGCTCCCACCCCACCCTCCAGCCTGCCTGCTTTCAGAACCTTGTAGCTGGAGGGCTAGGGAGACTGGGACCAGGTGGCGAGGTAATAATGATAGTAAACACTTACTGAGCATATATCACGTGCCAGGCCTGTGCTTCACTGACATTAAGCTCAGTGGCTGAGAGTTTCTGGTCAAACCCAGAAACACTGGGTTTGACCCTGGACTTCCTCTCACTAGCTTTGAGATTTTGATCAAGTTACTTTCTCCCTTTGTGCCTTGATCTTCTGACCTGTAGCATCATCATAATAAAAGAACTTACCACATAGGGCTGTGAGGGATCACATCGGATCCTGCACACAGTGTGTTTTGCAGTGTCTAGTAGATGTTCAGCACTGCATCAATGTGAGGCAGCATGATATACACTTGCAATTTCTAATGCTACCCCGATCCCAGGATGTAAATGCATTAGTAAGATGGCATCAGCAGATGCATTAGTCGATGGGTCAGTGGCTTAAATAAGATAGAAGTTTATTTCTCTTTATCACATAACAGTCCAGAGATGGGGAATGGAGGAGATTCTATTATTTTCAACCTGCCTCTTCCACCATTGGGTTCAAATGGCTGACCCAGCTCCCACCACCATACCATAATTCCAGTCAGTAGGAGGAGGAAAATCTGCCCCTTCCTCCTAAGGGCACCCTAAAAGGTTGCATATAACATTGCTAGGCAGATCCCATTGGCCACGCTTAGTCATGTGGCCATGCTATCTGCAGAGGAAACTGGGAAATATAATCCTGCACTTCATTAAAATTGTGAGGAATTACTAGCAGAGGAAGAAGAAGGGGAGAATAGATGTTGCTTGGCCAGAGCCCACCGCCTGGCCACCCCTCACAAAGAACACATTTAGCACCCTTCAAAGGGAGGCAAGGCAGAGTTCCATCTGGACACAGCTCCAGCTGAGAGCCCAGGATCTCTGAGGGCCTGGGTGTGGATGGGTCCTCAGAGTCTAGAGCCCTGTGAACCAAAAGGCAGGTAATCTGGCCCTCCCCCTCCCTGAGATAACAGTGCAGGAGGAACAGGATAAACTTCAGAACAGGAAAGAAAGGCAAACACATGGCAGTTACCTGATCTTTAACAGTCACTGAATCTAGTTGGACAGGAATTGCAATGCTGCTTCCCCGAAGTGGAGTAAGTTCTGCGGCAGCTCATCCTCAGCTCTGGGAAACTGTCTACTCTCCTTCGTGGCCTCTGGCATTGCCTCCTGGGAAGTTATTTCTCACCCGACATCCCCTGTGGCTGCACTTGAGACCACGCTGTCCTTGCAGATGTTACAACTTTCACAGTCCTCCTTCTGCTGGTGCAGATTTGGGGGGCTAGGGACAACTGGGGGGTCAAACCAGTCTTTGCTGACCAGGTCTGTAGTTTCTTTGCCAATGTAACACCCTCAAAATCTCCCAAGGCTTCTGATTTATTTTCATATTTGTGTAACCACAGCCAACTGTTTCACCATCTTTATGTTTGAATACTCTGGACTTGGTGTTTTTCCTGTTTTCTCTCAAACTGCTGGTGGCTACCTTGAGGTCGTCGGAAAAAATATGCTTGGCTGTGAAGAGAACTTCCTTCTTCTGCCCACTGGGCTGGCTTCCACTGTCTACAGAACAGTGTGTTTTTGAGAAACGTTTGAGACCACAGGTACAGCCCTTGCTAAGGTTGCCTCTTTCAAACCACCGTTTACAACTCACTGCCTGAGTGCATTTCTCTTGTGGGACTTTACTAGTAGCGGCAAGCAGAAGCCAATACACGCTCGTTTCCGTGAGTTACAGGCTCTGTTAGCATATGATGACATTTCAAGGCATCATAGATGACAGATATGCCATACGTTTTGCCACATAATAGCAATGGTCACCAGATTACTTTTCTTTGCTACCTGCAGTCCAATTTCCAAACCAATGCCACTTGTTTTAGGCTTTTAAAGCAGTGCCACTTCCAGATGCCAACTTGTGCATTAGTTAGGATACATGTTTGATTGCTGTAACAAAGACTCAATTTAAGAATGACTTAAACAAGGAAGTTTATTTCTCTCATGGAACAGTCTATAGACAATTTAAACCTGGTAGGGTGACTCTGAAAACTTTAACAAGCATTTTCCATCTTGGCTATGACATACCTCCTCTAGCTCCTGCCATCACATTAGCATTCCAGCCATCAGAAGGGGAAAAGGAAGAGGGGAACTCATGCCTCTTTCTTTTAAGGCATGACCTGGAAGTTGCTTACATCGCTACCACTCACATTGGCCAAATTAAGTCACAAGGCTATATTTAACTGCAAGGGGTGGGAACTTAGGCAGCTATTCCAGCTAAAATTCAAGTGATTCTATTACTAAAGGAAGAAGAGAGAAATAGATATTGGGAGGCAACTGGCGGTCTCTGACACAGACTGTTTTTATCCTCATTTTAGATTCGTGGAAACAGGCACAGAAAAAACAAGCAATGCTTTCCAAGGTCAAATGGCAGAGCATGAATTTTAATCAGGTCCATCTGACCCCAAAACAGATTTTCCATCACATCCAGTCAACATAGTCTGGTCATCAAGGTGCCCACTGTTCACGAAGAGATAGAAGGCATTTACATGTGAATGTAAATGTGAGTGTCAGTCCAGTGTACAGTGAGATATGCACACAGAACGTGGCTATAAGGAGATCAGTGCAATGAGGGTGATGCAATCGTTTAAAGAGGACCCCCTGTTATTGGTCCTGTAGGTGGAACATATCTGAGGTGGAGGGGAGAATGGGGTATTGTAGGAGAAGGCAGTGATGTGAGCTGGACCTGTTCTGTATCTGGCTTGGCTGTGAAGGTGGTCCAGAGCACAAGGGGGTGGGGCTTTTCGGGTCTGAGGCACCGCATATCTCCAGAGATGGTCCATGTGATCTTTCCCCCATTTGAAGTGTCCCATTGGCTGTGCCTTTGATATTCCATCATCTGGGACCAGACAGTAACAGGCCACAGGGACCCTGCAGAAGGAGAGCTGCACCTGCCCCCAGTACTACCCAAGACACATGGAAGGCAAGCCCCTTCCCTGCTCTGCTCTCCTCGTCCGTCCCCATAAGCAGTACAGGGGCTTTGAGGGATGATGGGAAATACGTTCACTGAATCAGCAAGAAATCCAATAACCCATTACTGTCTGTCCACTCCACGGCGAGACTGGGATGGAAGAGGCTGGAAGGAGGGGAGGAAGGGAGGGGCAGAGAGGGGAGCTGGAGCAGCTGGGTCAGCATTCCCGACTTGGATATTGACTCAGGCCCCAGGAATGCCAAGGAAGGGGGGTGGGCAGCCACCAGAGCTGACTGGGATCCTGTTGGCATCAGGAGATGTAGGGAGAGCACACACAGCGGGATGGGGGGACTGGGGCTTCTGCACACCTGGATGTACCTCCACAGGTAGAAATAGCTGTCTCTGAAGGGATTCTTGCATTGAGGACACTGGACCTGATGATCCCTAGGGTCTCCTCCTGTATTAAATTCCTCTGAACTTTAGGACTGGGAGCTTCCCAAAAGGCAGAGCCTAGCTTCTGTGGGTACTTAATTGTTTGAAGAATAAGTGGTTGGATAAAAAAGCAAAAAAAAAAGAAAAGAAAAGAAATAGGTGCTTCTCACACTGTAGACAAGCGCAAGCCCACCTCACTCCTTCAAGGCGATTCTCACAACTCCCCACCTGCCCTAACCATCCAGTTCCAACTCCTCCACCAAAGAGAGGGACGGGCCCCTGGGACTCAAATGGAGACATCTGGACACACATTGGCCACTCTCCCGGGACCACCCACAAACCTCTTATCCCCAGCCTCCCAGCTGCAACTTGCCCTTTCTAACTCTAGCACCACCCACGACCGAAGCTGTAAAAGGAAGAGAGTTCAGCTCAGCGCGCCTGTTTTCCCTCCTTTGGCGCCTGACAAAGATGACAGAGGCCCTCAGAGAAGAAACCCAGGACTCTGACAGTCCACCTCCTCCCACCCCAGTGCCCTCACAGCGGGGTCCTTCTTCCCTGTCCTCGGAAACCCAGGAGGCAGCCCATGAGCAGGCATCGAGATTCCACACGCGCCCCACCCTTCCCCGCCGGCCCGCAGGTTGCCGAGCTGGAGCAGCTGAGCGGCTGGACCCCTTCCTTCCCACTGCCCGACACCCAATCAGAGAGAACCCGATACGGGAGGGCGGGGTGCCAGGGGCCGGGCCCAGAATAGTGCTGCCCAGATACAGTGTTGCGCACTCGCTCCTGGAGCCCGCCGGAGCCGGAGCACGCGCTGCGCAGGGTACCGGGGTCCCGGGCTGGGGTGGGGTTGCGGGAGCTGGAGCCGCTGAGGCCGGAGGGCCGGGACCGCACCACCGCGTGGATGTGTGCGCGTGTGCGTGCGTGTGGGTGTGTTTGACCAGGATTTTCTCTGTATGTGAGCATGAGGGTGTCTGCATGTGTATATTCTTTGTGTGAGTCTATGTGGTCTTGTGTGTGTCTGGGAAGTGTTGAATATGTGGCTTTCTGAGTGCGTATAAGTGTTTGGGTAGGTTGTGTGTGTTTATGTGTGTTTGTGAGGCGGGTGTTTGTGTGTGTGTGTTTGTGGCGTGTGTGTGTGGTGGGAAGGGGAGCTCCCTTTGGTTCAGAGTGTAGGGCATTTTCCCCACCCCTTCAGACATTCTTCTCCCTGCAGACCCCCTCCTGGAGCAGCCTCCTGGGACCTGAGCACCAAGGTAGGTGCGGCTGGCCCTCCTCCTGGGCCCAGCCTCTTCTCCCACTTCCTTTTCTCCCGTGTCTCTAGGCCCCCAATCTCCCCCACTCTACTAGTCTGGCTTTTGTCTTCCTCTCCTTTTCCTTCTTTGTTCCTCTTTGTTTCTTCTTCCGCCTTTTACCTCACCTCCTCCTTCCTCTTTCAGAAGAAGAAAGGGGGGATCTAGAGTCTGAAGATTTGGACCCTCCTGACTTTATCACTTACTAGCTGTGTGATATGTGGCAAATTGCTAACCTCTCTGATCTCAGTTCCCTTGTTAGTGAAATAGGGATGATAATGCCTCCCTTATAAGATTGCTATGAGGTTTGAATGAGAAACATGTTGGTGGAGAAGCCCTTTGGAAGCTTGCAAATATTAAATATTATCGCTCATAACATTTTGTTTTATTGTGTTACTCCCCAGTAACCAAACAGGCCCCATTCCCCCTTCCAGAGATGAGCTTCCTAGAGCAAGGAGATAGCACTTCATGGCCGTCACCAGCCATGACCACCAGCTCAGAAAGAAGCCATGGGGAACAGGGGACCAAGGCTTCAAGATGGACAAGGCAGGAGGATGTAGAGGAAGGGGAGCCGCCAGGCCTGGGGGAAGGTGAGGCCAAGGCCAGTTCTGGCAAGAAGGGACTGGGGGCAGTGGGAAGTCCCCGATCCTGGGGCCAGGCTCTGCCCTGGATCTCCCCATAACACAGACACATGACATCGTGTGGCCTCAGTCTCCCCACATGGGAGAGGACAACTACATAGCTGACCCAGGGGCCCAGCATGGCCAACTCAGGACAGAGCCACCATCCTTTGTGACTCTCTGAGACTCAGCTCTCTCACCTGCAAAATGGGGGCCTCAACATCCAGGCTTCCCAAGGCTGCTGTGAAGATGAACGGAGACAGCAGATGAGAAAGTGCTTTGGAAGATGGAGTTACTGTCCTCTCCCCCCGAACAGGTCTCCAGTCCAGGCCAGCTGCTGAGTCCACCGGGCTGGAGGCCACATTCCCCAAGGCCACACCCTGGACCCAAGCTGCTCCCTTGGCTGGGGTGGGCTCCCCCACAGCAGAGCGGGACATCCTCCCCCCTGACTGTGCAGCCTCAGCCTCCAGCTCCAGCACAGACGATCTGGATGTGGGCATAGAGTTCTCAGCCACAGCAGCCTGGGGCGATGAGCTCGGCCTGGTGGAAGAGAGGCCGGCCCCATGCCCGTCCCCGCAGGCACTGTTACCCAGGCTGAGCTGGGACGATGAGCTGCAGAAGCCAGGGGCCCAGGTCTACATGCACTTCATGCAGGAGCACACCTGCTACGATGCCATGGCAACCAGCTCCAAGATAGTCATCTTCGACACCATGCTGCAGGTGAGGCCACAGCTCTGCCCCACCTCCATCCTCACAGCCCCCAGGATGCCCTGCCAGCCCTGCCCCGCTACAAGCCCCTTCCAGAATTCCTTCTTAGCACCACGGAGACCAGCAGAGGAGGGCGTTTTCTCTCTGTGTACACCCCCTAATTGTCATCCCAGCTCTGCAGCTCAGCATCTATAGGGTTTGGAGTAGGTCTTTGTGCTTCACTCATCTCTAAAATGGGGATAGGAAGGCCTGCTTTACCCTACAAGTTTCAGAGGACTCCTGGGCCAACCCAGGATGAGAGGGAGCATTTTGCACACCCCGAATTGTATGGAAAACATTGCAGGGTGGCTTAGGACAAAGAGCGGGGAACTCTTGAAAAGAGAAAAATAGGATGAGCTCTGGTCCCCACTCTTCCAGTAGGCTAGGCTGCGAAACACCGGATCCCTTTCTTCTCACCGCATATAGGAGAGCAGTGTGTAGTGTAGAGAAGAAGCAGGGTGTATGTATGACCCACAGTTCACTATTTGACTCTAGCAGTATATAGACAAATATATTTAATTTAGTAGTTTTGTATTTATTTTGATATGTATTAGAAAAATACAACCAGCCTGTATAGATAATATTGTTTAGGATGAAGCCAAAATGAGTCAATGTGAAATTTATTTAGAAAAAAATATCTCATACATAACATATAAATAATTACACCTCTAGTACTTAGATTAGCCAAAACTATCCTGTGTGTATATGTACACATATGACTTTGGTGTAGAAACACTGAGTTAGTTTCCTACACCCTGGTGTGCCTGGTAAGGGGTCACCTCAGTGCCTCTGGCCACCAGCAGCCTTATCTCTGTAGCAAATGTACCGACAAGGGTCATGTCGAGTGGCAGGCAGGCTCGTGTAGTGGAGGGCCCGGGAGAAGGCCCTGTGGAAGGACCCCGGTTGGGACAGGGGACTCTGAGGGGCAGTGAGCAACTCACCCTCGACTGTTCTCCCCGGTGCTCAGATCAAGAAGGCCTTCTTCGCCCTGGTGGCCAATGGCGTCCGGGCGGCACCTCTGTGGGACAGCAAGAAGCAGAGCTTTGTGGGTGAGAAGGGGCTGGGGAGGCAGAGGTGGCGGGGAAGGGAAAGGGGGAACTTGTGGGGCGCTTCTGGGGCTGAGCTCTGACACACCACAGGCTCGAGCTGAGCAGGGGCCTGGCGTGGGGGAAATGTGCCAGCTGGGAGACCCCATCTGTGGGATAGCTGTGACCAGCTGACCCCTCCAGCTCTACTACCCCGTGGTCCCATGTCATAGGTGCTAAGTAGGAAAAGAGAAAAGGAAGAGGAAGAAATGTGGAGAAAAGAAAAAGTGGGGAGGAAAGGAGAGAAATTACAGGGGAAGCATAAAAGGGAGAACCCCATTTCTCAGGGACGGGAGGAGCTGCCCTACCTTCCTCTTTCCGAAACCCCACTTTTGTCTCAGTCCGAGGACACTGGCCAGGTGGGGCAGGGGTGCTAAGCCCTCAGCCTGCCTTCCACCCCAATTCCCAGGCTGACCCCCGTTCCCCCCCCCCCCCCGCAGGGATGCTGACCATCACAGACTTCATCTTGGTGCTGCACCGCTATTACAGGTCCCCCCTGGTGAGGAGTGGGCTGGGGGTTCCGGCGGCACCCATCTGTGCTGGGGTGGAGGGAGTTCAGGGGGCCCAAGTCTGACTTCAGGAGTTCTGTTGATGTTCTAGGTCCAGATCTATGAGATTGAAGAACATAAGATTGAGACCTGGAGGGGTGAGTGGGCAAAGGGGCCAAGGGTGTGAGGGTGAGGGTAGGGCTAAGGACTTCAGGCAGAGGATGGGCAGTGGGGATCTCCTGGGGGGAGCAGGGAGAAGGCAATAGGGAGCCCAGGGGACCCGAGGGGCTGGGGGCTGCTGGGTGAGGCAGGGTGGCCAGTTCCCTTGGCCTGACTGCAGTTTTTCCTGCAGAGATCTACCTTCAAGGCTCCTTCAAGCCTCTGGTCTCCATCTCTCCCAGTGACAGGTAAGCGTCCCCAGCCACCCACTTGGGCCTCCTTGCCCTGCACAGACCCCTTCCCCAGCTCCTCAGTTCTGAACTCACGGACTCACCGTCGGCAAACTGCGGACAAGGCAGCCTTGGCACCCTGTCCTCCCTTCCGGGGGCTGGGATGAAGGGCATCTCTCCCCAGGCTGCCCCAGCCTCACTGCTCCCACTTCTGCAGCCTGTTCGAAGCCGTCTATACCCTCATCAAGAACCGGATCCACCGCCTGCCGGTCCTGGACCCAGTCTCAGGCGCTGTGCTCCACATCCTCACACACAAGCGGCTGCTCAAGTTCCTGCACATCTTTGTGAGCCTGGGCACAGCCTCAGGGGGAGACCCGAGGGGCAGAGAAGTCTTCAGCCCTAGGGATTGGGGAGGGAGCAGCTGGGAGCCCTCTGGGGACTACTCCACCCTCATCCCTACCTGGCCCCAACCCAAGCAGGGCACCCTGCTGCCCAGGCCCTCCTTCCTCTCCTGCACCATCCAAGATGTGGGCATCGGCACGTTCCGAGACTTGGCCATGGTGCTAGAAACGGCACCCATCCTGACCGCACTGGACATCTTTGTGGACCGGCGCGTGTCTGCACTGCCTGTGGTCAACGAAGCTGGTACCTACGCCCAAGATGGGGGCTCTGGCTGGGGTGGGACTGGAGGGTAGCAGGGGTCTATGTGACATCACCTCGCGGCCCAGGATGGAGTCAGGGCTACAAGTCTCTGCCTGCTTTGAGCCTTGGATCAGTTACTTAGCCTCTCTGAGCCAGACCTCAATTTCTTGCTCTGAAAAAGGGTTAAAGGAGCCATGGCTGTAAACTGCTTCAAAGTTAAAAATCACCATAATGAAGCTGAATATCAAGAAGTGTTTTAATCTATTTTTTGATTATGAAAAATTTCAAATGTGTGAAAATGGTAGAAAAAACTCTATAACAAACCCCACCTATCCACCCGGATTAACTACTGTTAACACATTGCCATTAACCAGTTCTTTTTTTTTTTCACTGAAGTAATTTAAAGTAAATTATATTATAGAATCATGTCATTTCACCTCTTAACACTTCATCTGAATCTCTTAAAACAAGTATGTTTCCTACATCACCTAACAAAATTATGAATAACTTATTAATGCTATCTAATATTCAATCCTAATTCCATTTCCCCATTTTCCCCAAGAATATCTTTTTCTTATAGTTGATTTGTTCAAATCAAGATCCAATTAAGGTCTATGCTTTGAATTTGCTTCTTTTGTCCCGTAAGTCTCTTTTAATCTAGAACAGTTCCCTCCCCACTTAATTTTCGTGATGTTGATGATGAGAAGCCTGGGTCTATTGTCCTATAGAACGTCCCACTTCCAGAGATTTTTCTGTTTTCTGCAGTTGGCCTGTACATTGTTCCTCTCTTCCTGTGTTTCCTGTAAACTGGAAATTAGTTCTAAAGTCTCGATCAGGTTCAGGCTATACTTTTTTTTTTTAAATTTACTTTTGGCCGTGTTGGGTCTTCGTTGCTGCGCACGGGCTTTCTCTAGTTGCAGCGAGTGGGGGCTACTCTTCGTTGCGGTGTGCGGGCTTCTGATTGTGGTGGCTTCTCTTGTTGCAGAGCATGGGCTCTAGGCGCGCGGGCTTCCGTAGTTGTGGCACACGGCTCAGTAGTTGTGGGGCACGGGCTTAGTTGCTCCGCGGCATGTGCGATCTTCCCGGACCAGGGCTTGAACCCGTGTCCCCTGCATTGGCAGGCAGATTCTTAACCACTGCACCACCCGGGAAGTCCCCAGGCTATACACTGAGGCTAGAATATTTCAGAGGTGATGCCACGTACTCATATTTTCTCACATCAGGAGGCATGATGTCAGGTGTCTCTGAGATACTGTTTGATCTGTGGGTTCAGGGTGGTGGCAGCCTGATGCCTCATTATAAAGCCAGTAGCCTGGGGGTGGGGAGGATGTTGAGGAGTTCACTCCGCAAGCCCGCCCTGGGCGCCTACACAGCATCCTGGTTCTGACCTGAACCTCTCCCCTTTCTCTCACCTTCCTCCCCGGCCCCCCAACCCCTGCAGGACAGGTCGTGGGCCTCTACTCCCGCTTTGATGTGATTGTAAGTGTCTGGGGGAATAGAGGGGAGCTGGGGGTGCCACAGGGAGGCTGAGGTGGGGGGATCTATGTGGGGGAGTATCTGTGGACCAGGGGGGCCTTTACAAGTGTATAGAGGGAGATATCTGTGGGGCTGGAGCCTGGCCGAGGGCTGATTAAGAGCGGTTCTCCCTCCTGCCCAGCACCTGGCAGCCCAACAAACATACAATCACCTGGATGTGAGTGTGGGAGAAGCACTGAGGCAGAGGACACTGTGTCTGGAGAAAGTCGTTTCCTGCCAGCCCCACGAGACCTTGGGGGAAGTCATCGACCGGATTGTCCAGGAGCAGGTACCCACACCCCTTCGCACATGCTCCCAACACATGGGGCCCAGTCCTTCTCGTGAGCAGTTTCAGCTAGCCCTATCCATTGGGCACCTGCCCTGTCCTCCCATCTCACGGCCAAGCTCTTGGTGTGCACACTGGCCGGCGACTGGTCCTGTCGTTGGGGCCCTCGGGCCAAGGGCCGCAGCCAGCTGACCACCCTAGGGCAGGCAGAGCCACCGCTAACTGGTTTCTAGGAGGCACTCTCTTGCCCCCACAGTTATGTTAAATTGTTTGCCCTAATTCTCAGTGTCAACCTCGTTGGCTGCTGTAGCCACATGGCGCTGCCCCTCAGTGAGCCTCTGTGGACCCACAGGTGCACCGGCTGGTGCTCGTGGATGAGACCCAGCACCTCCTGGGTGTGGTGTCCCTCTCCGACATCCTTCAGGCTCTGGTGCTGAGCCCTGCTGGCATCGACGCCCTCGGGGCATGAGAGCATCAGAGTCTTCACTCTTAGGCCACCTTCCACACCCGGAAGCCAGCGAAGGGAGCCGGGGACTCGGCCTTCACCTCCCCCCACCCCCCTTTTGCTGGTTCGGCTCTTGTTCAGGTAGGCTCTGCCCTGGGCCATTGACCTCAGCTCCAGCCCCTCAGTCTCCCCGGGCACCCAGATCTCAGATTGGGGCCCCCCTGAGGATGGGAGTGGCCCAGTTCAGAGCTGAGCAGCCTCATGAAAACTACAAGTGTCAGGACTCACTGCGGGGCCACTGCTTTGTCCCATTCTCAGCTGAGGTGATGGAGGCCCTCATAAGAGGGGTGGACAGGGGCTGGAGGCAGTGATGTGACTTCAGGGGCTCCCAGGAGATCGACCTGCCCTTTCACAAGTCAATTCCCGCCTGCTTGGACTTCCACTGGAAGGAAGCCAGTTACCAAACCTGGGCTGAGTGGAATTTCCACACTCGGTAAGAACTAAGGCTGAAAGGAGAGAGCTTCTCTCTAAGAACTCATCGCAGTCAGTTTGACATGGTCTCAGGCTCTTTCCTGGTAGCACATTTGCTAGGGGTTTGCAGAGGGTGGAGGTGCAGATTCTACCTGCTTAGCAAGGATGGCAAGACTGAGGCTCCCCTATTGGAAAGGCAACCTCCCCTCCCCATTTAATCTTCCTTTCTCTTTCCTTCACAGGCTTCTGCAGCCCTTCCCAATTGCCCTGCCCTGCCTGTGCTCCCAGAAGACCTCAGGAATGCCTGGTCCACCATGGAATGATGAAATTAAGAACAGCTGAGTCAAGCCTGGAGCTCTCTGAACCAGAGGCACTAGGATTACCCCAGGGCTGACTGATTTGTACCACCCACACTGCTCTCCCCCTACCTGGCCCCGGTGGGGTGGGGAGCCCTCAGTCCATGGGTTCAGGAAGGGGTTCTGGATTCCTCGGCTTCTGGACTACCTGACACCCGTGCCCCCAGCTCCTGGGGGTCCCAGGTGTGCTTCCCCCATGGAAACTGCCCTAGCGGTTCCTCACAACTTTGCCACTGCCCTCCTACTCCCCCAGCATTGCCTTTCAGGGCTGCCTATGGGTCCCCACAGAGCAGCAGTTTTGTAGAGCTGCCTGTTGGAGAGGTCCCCCCTCCTTTCTCATCCTTAGCTCTCACCAGCAAGCAGTGTTCTCAGTCCCCAGGGAGGGCCTGTGTTTGGATCACTGAGGATGAACCATCGAGAAAACAAAAAGAAAAAGAACAGCCCGTGAACTTAGATTTTATAACTTTCACTCAGAAAATGCTATGGTCATTTGATCTGAACCTGCGGCAAGATCCCTGTCCTTTCTGAATTCAATGACACCCGAAGGAAAATCTGTAATTGACAAACACTGCAAGTGGCGTTTCCTTTGCTTGTGGAGTGTTATTCCACCGAAATTTCTTTTTCATCTTTTATTTACAGCGAAACTCTAAAGAAAATGTTAGTTACTTACATAGTGGGTACAACTCAGTCCACAAACTCTAACATGTAAGAAACGTAACTTAATTTTTCTAACACTAAATGTAATTTCTATTACGAACTCCATTTTACCAGGTTGTAGAAATTAGTCTCAGCCAATTTGGGGTTCCTCTCCCACCTATTCTTGGGGTTAAGTTCAGTGATGGGGGGAGGCTTTAAGTGGTGCCAGACTTTTTTCCTCAGCCATCATCATCCACCCGTGCCAGCACCTGCTGAAACATCCCCATTCCCATGTAGTCGTCACTTGGTTGGTCACCGGTGGGCATGGCCCCTGCTAGGTGCTCCCTCACTCCCTACCACGAAGCCTCTTTGGGCCTGCCTGCTCCTGGGGCATAGGGACATTTTAGCTCCTGGCCCTGTATCCCTCTGGACTTTAGGAAGCTCTGTGGGGCTATCCCAAGCCCATCTGCTGAGACAGACAGCAAGTGGTCTGGTCTACCCTGTGTTTTACTGTTTTCCCAGCCTCTACACAGGAAACATGGGGCCCAGGGCTCTTCTACGCTTATAATCTCCAAATCTTTCTAGGGTATTTGTCATACTCCCCTCTCACTTCAGACACAGCTCCCTTGTCAGGGCCCTTTTCTCAGGGCCCCCCCAAATGTCTACAGTCTCTTTGCTTCCCCAATACCCAGCAGCCTGTGGAATTTTTACGCAGTAGGGAAAGAGGGGGCCTTTTTCTCTAGCCCATCATATAGTCTTCCAAATCCATTGTACGTGTCTTGAGTTCTTGCTACCTACCCTGTTGAGTCAGGCTTTTGAAATTCCAAAGCCAAGACTGGGCTTCTGCTGTGTCACCCCCTCCCCCGTGATAATGACACTGCAGATCTGCTGTCCAAGGGAGAGAGGGTAGGTTAATATTTCTAAAATATGATCTACCCCGTTTACCTCACAGACCAACAGAGTGGGGCCATCTGTGCTTGATGAGTCAGGCAGTAAGTGAAGGCATTTTCTCATAAACACTCAACTTCTGTTTCCAGTTGTGCCATAACCAATAGGTCAGTGCTGGCTCTGCTCTGGCCCTACCTGGGAAGGTCCTGGGTCCAAGTGGGAAGATGGGATGGGATGCCCTCAGGGCTGTCTCAAGTGATAGTGTCCTTGGGGAGCCTGGGGTGGGCTGCCTCCACTGGCTTTAAGCAAAGTGTAGCAGGGTGTCTTCGAGGCGCTGTCCCAGGTGGCTCTTTGTGTGAACAGTAGTTCAGCTGTCACAGCACAGGCTGTGGGTGGAAAGGGCAGCCTGAGGAAAGCACTCTTTCCCCTTCTGCTCCCGTTGAAAACAGGTAAGTTTCCACCCTCCTGGACACCCCCCCCATCCAGAGGACCCAGCAGTTTGCCCCCTCAGGCCCTTCTGTGAGGGACTGTACTACCCTTCTGCCTCAGAAGCCCTGCTCTGACCACAGCCCAGCCCTCAGCTCTTGCCCAGCCCTCCCGCCATGGCTGCTGGAAGAAAGGCCAAGAGTTGCCTTGGGAACTGCAACCACTCCCACCCAAGCGCAGAATGAAAGAGTGAAACCCTGCCCTGCTGTCCTGTCTGCTCATGCGCTAGAACCTGTTCTGATCAAGTTCTCCCGGCATCGTTTGTCCAACTCCTCCCCTGGCCTCCGAGGCCCCCCGGAGGTTCTGTGGCCTTCGGGCTAGATTCCCATAGCCTCCTTAGCATCACCCGTCTCTCCTCTCCCTACCCTCTCAGTAGTTCTCAACCCTGGATGTGCAACAGGATCACCTGGGAAGCTTTATAAAATGCAAATTCCAGGGCCTCCATTCCTGGAAATACTAGTTTCCTGACTTGGGCATGGAACCTGGGCAACTGTATTTATTTTCTGTAGAAACTAGAGATTTACGATGACTAACACTTGGAGCATGACAGCATACTGAGAAATAAGGATGCCTCCTTCTCAGGATTAGTAAAATCATTTGTCACTTTATTGGGTCTATCTATAATTTGTTATGACTAAGATCTACAAGAAGCACTGGCTAAGAGTAATGGCACAACATAAAAGATATATGATTTGTTAGTATTCTCACTACTCTTCTTTCAAACATCCTTAAATGCGGAAGAATTCAGTACAATGTCATGTACAGTCCATTCCATGAAGACAGTTGAGCAAGTTTTTATTGGACATGCATATTAAAAGTGGAGTCATACAACCATCAGAATGGGACAAAATATTTGCAAACGAAGCAACTGACAAAGGATTAATCTCCAAAATATACAAGCAGCTCATGCAGCTTAATACCAAAAAAACAAACAACCCAATCCAAAAATGGGCAGAAGACCTAAATAGACATTTCTCCAAAAGAAGATATACAGATTGCCAACAAACACATGAAAGGATGCTCAACATCATTAATCATTAGAGAAATGCAAATCAAAACCACAATGAGGTATCACCTCACACCAGTCAGAATGGCCATCATCAAAAAATCTACAAACAATTAATGCTGGAGAGGGTGTGGAGAAAAGGGAACCCTCTTGCACTGTTGGTGGGAATGTAAACTGATACAGCCACTATGGAGAACAGTATGGAGGTTCCTTAAAAAAACTAAAAATAGAACTACCATATGATCCAGCAATCCCACTACTGGGCATATACCCTGAGAAAACCATCATTCAAAAAGAGTCATGTACCACAATGTTCATTGCAGCTCTATTTACAATAGCCAGGACATGGAAGCAACCTAAGTGTCCATCGACAGATGAATGGATAGAGAAGATGTGGCACGTATATACAATGGAACATTAGCCATAAAAAGAAATGAAATTGGGGCTTCCCTGGTGGCGCAGTGGTTGAGAGTCCGCCTGCCGATGCAGAGGACACGGGTTCGTGCCCCGGTCCAGGAAGATCCCACATGCCGCGGAGCGGCTGGGCCCGTGAGCCATGGCCGCTGAGCCTGCGCGTCCGGAGCCTGTGCTCCGCAACAGGAGAGGCCACAACAGTGAGAGGCCCGTGTACCGCAAAAAAAAAAAAAAAAAAAAAAAAAAGAATTGAAATTGAGTTATTTGTAGTGAGGTGGTTGGATGTAGAGTCTGTCATACAGAGTAAAGTAAGTCAGAAAGAGAAAAACAAATACCGTATGCTAACACATATATATGGAATCTTAAAAAAAAAAAAAAGGTTCTGATGAACCTAGGGGCAGGACAGGAATAAAGACGCAGATGTAGAGAATGGACTTGAGGACACGGGGAGGGGGAAGGGTAAGACGGGATGAAGTGAGAGAGTTGCACTGACATATATACCCTACCAAATGTAAAATAGATAGCTGGTGGGAAGCAGTCTCATAGCATAGGGAGATCAGCTCGGTGCTTTGTGACCACCTAGAGGGGTGGGATAGGGAGGGTGGGAGGGAGACGCAAGAGGGAGAGGATATGAGGTTATATGTATACGTACAGGGGATTCACTTTGTTATACAGCAGAAACTAACACACCATTGTAAAGCAATTATACTCCAATAAAGGTGTAAAAAAAAAACAACAAAAAAAGAAAAACCAAACAATGAAAAACATAAATAAAACTAGTGATTAACTTTGGGGAAAAAAAGTGGAGTCATAAATAATGACCTGAAAATAAACCGATATTACCAAGCCAAAATACATTCAGGGCTAAAACTTCTATAAAACACGAGTATGTGGATAGCCAGAAAACACTGGATTCTCTCTTTTTATTCCCAGGAGCACTGCATAGTGTTTAAGAAGGCAAGCTGTTTTCTCAAAGTCGTACCCAGAAACATGGATCCTAATTTGGCCAACAAATTCAAATTAGCTGGAATTAGGAGTAACGAGATGTGCACATTCTTTTCAGACAAAGATGTAGCTGCTGTGCTGAATTAATGTCTACTCTTCAGTGATTACCCTAAATCCTATTCTTCTTTCCTTATACAGTCAGGTGGGTTATTAGGGAGCCTCACTGTGACATCCCTGCACTGTGACTTACGGGGGCAGTCCAGAGTTCCTGAGCCCCCAGACCCTGGAAATGCACCCCATCACTGGCCACTGATGGCCTTTGGGCCAACCCTCACACCAGGGCTGATGCTTTCACTCTCCAGAGAGAAGGTTGCAAGGGAAAGAGCCCACGTATTACATCACATCCATCCTGCAGCTATCTGTGTGTGTGTTTTCTAAACCTTGGATTTTTTTAAAAAAAATTAAAGCATAGTTGATTTACAATATTGTATCCTATAGCTATTATATGTATTTGAATGAATCATTGCCAAAGAAAGTAATTTTTTCCATTTACATTAAATGTCTTATCCAGGCAATGTGATGGAAAATAAACAGAGGCCATTTTCAACTCCCAATATAAGCAGAGGAACTTCATGTACACTTATGGCATATTCGTTTTTCTGTAGGTATATTTCAATAAATGTCTTAAAAAATTTTTAAAGAACCTCAGGTATAAAGAGAAAACCTCTTTGACCATGCTGTATTTTGTTTTTGTCTTTTTTTTTAAAAAAATTAATTTATTTTATTTTTGGCTGTGTTGACTCTTCCTTGCTACACGCGGGCTTTCTCTAGTTGCTGCGAGCGGGAGCTACTCTTCGTTGCGGTGCGCGGGCTTCTCATTGCGGTGGCTTCTGTTGAGGAGCATGGGCTCTAGGTGTACAGGCTCTAGGCACGTGGGCTTCAGTAGTTGTGGCTCGCGGGCTCTAGAGCACAGGCTCAATAGTTGCGGCGCACGGGCTTAGTTGCTCCGCGGCATGTGGGATCCTCCCGAGCCAGGGCTCAAACCTGTGTCCCCTGCATTGGCAGGTGGATTCTCATCCAATGCGCCACCAGGGAAGTCCCTTTTCTCTGTTTTGAGTAGGAGTCTTTGACTCGTTTCTTCCCAGTGCTGTGTCTGTGGGCTTTCCAGTAGCAACCTCTGGGCAAGGTTTCATAGCTGCGTTAATAGCTCTTCAGCTTTTATATCTTTTAGAACACAACTTGTCGCTTGTCACTTTTGGTGGGGAGCCTCTGAGGTTGTGGCTACACCTCATCAAAATGTAAGGGGATATAGCCTGCCCTTTGATTAATCCTCACAAGGACGTCATTACTTCACCAGTCCTCTGAGCTCTTGTTTCGGTTCTGCATTGCTGATTTCTGATTAGAGACTGGATTTTAGGCCCTGCAGATGCACAGCAGGGCACTGCTGCTTCACAATTTCCTGTGGCGCCTCTGGAGGTATGGCTTCCATTGGCAGCTATCTCTACAATAACCTTACCACACTGATCTTCATAGATTTTTTAAATTGAGATCTAACTCACATACCATAAAGTTCACTCTTCCAGTGTGTATAATTCAGTGGTATTTAGTATATTCACAAAGTTGTGCAACCATCACCACTAATTCCAGAACATACTTGTCATCCCAAAGAAACTCCGTATCCATTGAAAATCGCTCCCCATTCTCCCGGCAACCACTAACTTACTTTCTGTCTCTATGGATTTGCTTATTCCAGACATTTCATGTCAGTGGAATCATACAAGATGTGGTCTTTTGTGTCTGGTTTCCTTCATTCATATAATGTTTTCAAGGTTCATCAATGATGTAGCATGACTCAGTACTTCATTCGTTTCTTATGGCTCAGTAATATTCTAGCCTATAGATATACAAGATCTTCACAGATTTGGATGTGAGATTAGCCTATAAATTCACAAACTGAGCTGCAGACATGGACACTGACACTCTTGGACAGCTCTACAAAACCTCAATCCCAAGCCACATCACACAGACTTCCCGCCACCCAGCGTGCCAGCACTGAGGCGTTCACATGGCTTGGGCAGCTGACCCCTGGTGGTCTGAGGAGCAGCACACTGGGAAAGGCAGCAGTCTGCCCTGGTTGACTTTGTGACAGAGATCCTAGCACCCTTGGTGACCAGCCCCCGTCCTCTATATTTATAAAGAGTTCTTACAGTGAACCCCTGCACAGGTGGGTTCGAGAGCCGTGGCCTTATTATCAGGCATCCTGCCCAATTCTCTCCAGGTTTCTCTTCTCAATATGGAAAGCTCTGTATCTTCCCCCCTCTCCTTCCCTTCCCTTCCTCCTATTCCAGTCGCATTCAACAAACATGTATGCATTACCTTTATTAACTCTGTGCTAGACACAGAGTTCGACATTGGGATTATGCCCTCCATGGGGCTCCCAGCTGGCTGGGGAGACAGTCGGGCCTACAACACGGTGACCGGGCTGAGCGCTCGGTTCTAGGCGGTGGACGGGGGAGAGCACAAGAGGAAGTGCTCAGGCTCACCCTGAGAGGTCAGGGAAGGCTTTGCAGAGGCGGCGACATTTGAGCTGAGTCTAGAGGAAGAGCAAGTTCTGTGAGACGACAGGCCAGTTGGTGAAGAGGGTGTTCCAAGGACAGCAGACATTAAGTACAAAGTATTGAGGCCGGAAAGAGCATAATGTGCTCAGGGAAATACAAGGAATTTGGGCTCAGCTGTGGAAGGGTGGAGGGGGGCTAGGGGAGTGTGGAGGCCAGGGTGCCAGAACACCGAGTCTTCTAAGCCACTTAGGACTTTGCCTCAGGACTGAGGGGAGCCATGGAAGGATTTTAATCAGGGCAATGACGTGAGTTTTTTAATAGGCTCAAACTCAAATCCCCACAGACAGAAGAAATTCTGCTTTAGTTTTCTATGACTCAGCAGAAATTTCCCACTAGGGCTGGGCCTCCTTGAGGCTGGGATTTGTTGACTTTTCAGGCTTGTGTTGTGGTACACGGGATCTCGATGCCAACCCACTTTCCTTCTTGTTGGCTTCCTGTACTGGAGAGGCTGGAAAGTTAGAAACTACAATCCCCAGACTCTCCTGAAGTTCCAGGTGGGATTTAGGCTCCTCCTCTCAGTTGTACGTGAGAGATTTGGAAGGTGGTCGTGAGACAGAGACCACCCTCTGCTGCTCCTGTTCTTCCTGTTGTCAGGGGTAGTTGGGAGGAGGGGGCATCTTTTCTTTTTTTCTTTAGTCAGCATAGACCTGGGAGACATGGAGTAGCTCTGGGGCCAATAGTTGTAGTGACAGCTTCCCAACTCTCATTCTCCTGAGTGTGACCAACACGGGGCTTTCCAGACTGATCAGCCCCCCAGTGGTGTCCCTAGAGTCATTCCTGTAGGCCTGGCCTAGAATTCTTCCGACCATTTTTATAGCATGTCACTGCCTGTATCTAAGCACTTTCTATTCAAAAGAGGGTGTCCTCTCGGTGCCTGGGGAATGGCTCTGCAGCTTCTACTTGGGCAGGGCCTCAGCCAATGCCAGGCGAAGCTAAGGCTTCTCTGTGACGTCTGGGAAAGCATACGGCGTTCTCAGCTTCCACGAAGGGAGGCGGTTCTGCCTCCCACCAGGTTTGCTAAGTGGGGAGAGGGTGTTCCCCAAACACAGAAAGAGGTTCAGATGCTGGGTTGTCAAAAAGAATCACAAAGGTCTCCAATTATGAATAAAAGCCCCTTTATTCTATATTTTCCCCAAGGTTAGCGACATGCCACGGAGGCGGCTTTTTATCTGAGAGGGAGATGCTCAAAATGATGAAAGTGGCAAAAGCTCAGGGTTCTACAGGAACTACACTGAGTTTCTCCAACCTCTGGCACCTGGCAGCCCCTTCCTCTCCTTCTTCATGTGCCAGGGAGGGTGGGAAGGAGGCTCAGCTCTGTCTCTGCAGGAAACGCAGGCCCACCTTCTTATTGGGAACGAGCACGATTCGAGCCACGCTTGTCACCTCCCCTGTCTCAGGGGCCAGGGCCACCTCGTACTGCTGGATCAGCTGGGAAGTAAAAGGCGCACGGGCAATTAGAGACTGTGGCCTCCATCCACCGCCCTCCTCCGCACGCTCCCACCCCGTGCCTCCCGCCTCCTTCAGCACCCGTGGCCCGCACGGCCCTCCTGTCTCTCCCCATTCACCCTTGTCAGCAGCAGCTGCATCTCCAGCTCTGCAACCCTGCGGCCCAGGCAAGCCCGAACTCCGTAACCAAAGGGCACAGAGCCAAATGGGTGTTGGGCCCTGAGGGCATCAGGCTGGTTCTTCCTCAGCCAACGTTGGGGCTGGAAGCTGTCCGGCTCAGGGAAGATGCGAGGGTCCCGGGACACCACGTAGTGGCAGAACACAAACTGGGTCTGCAGACAAAGAATGGGTGGCACATCAGCAGAGGGCTGCAGGGGCCCCCTGGGAACCCTGGCTCTCCAGCCCTACTCACGTTCTTGGGGAAGAGGAAGCCACCAACTTCAATTTCCTTGTCCACGATAACCCGGGAGTTCACGGGGACCACAGGATAGAGACTGCAGGTAAAAGAACGTGCAGATCTGCCTCTGGATCCAAGGAGGGGCAGAGTGCCCACCCCCTCGGCCACACCCCTCTGGTCCCCCGGGACCCTCTTCCCATCTCATCCCTGGCCCTGGCCACAGCCTACCAGCCCCCACTCCCAGTCCTGTCTCTGAGTCCTCGTCCACACACAGACCCTTGCTCCCGGGGACAGCATCCTACCGCAGCGTCTCCTTAAGCACAGCTTTGAGCAGGGGCATGTGGGCAAAGTCTTTGTACTGGGGCACCTGCCCGGCGGGCACCATGCCCACCACTTCTTCATGCAGGGCCGCCTGGATCTCTGGGTTCTTTGAAAGATGGTACAGGGCCCACGTCAGCGTGTTGGACGTCTGGGAGGTAGAGTAAGAGATGAAGTGAGGAAAGATCTCTAAGAAAGAGGCCAGTTAAGGTGGTGGGAGGGTGTGTGAGTGCATGCGTGCAAAATGTGGGAGAAAAATTAATTTGCCACGAGTGTGGCAGGATTAGACTCAGGGATTCATGGGGCTCTCCGTCCACGCTCCACGTGACTTCACAGTGGGCTAAGGACCAATATGATGGAGAACTGCACTGTAACAGCAGAGAAGACTGTGACAGAGAAATCCAATGTGACGAAAGGACAGGAAAGAGGTCCCACTAAGAAGGTGCTGTGGGCAAGCTCTTCAACTCTGTGCTTAGCTGACAGCACGAGGGAGTGGGTTAGATGTGACATGAAACTTCCCAGCTGTCTGACAGAGGCTCCAGGGCGTGAGGGAATCCCTCTTACACAAGGACCACTCCCTGCCCGCCTCCACCAGGCTGAATGACCACCCTGTTTTCCTTCCAGCTCTACATCCACGTTACAGAGAGAGAAGCGGGTATCTGATGAAGGTCAGGCTCAGGTGGGGTAGAGCAGGGAATTGGCTCAGGATGGGAGCTGGGAGGCCCTGGTCTCCTCGCCTGCCCCTCTCACGCACCGTGTCTACTCCAGCCATGAGCAGCTCGGGCAGGCTGCCCTCAGCGTCTCGAGGACTGAGCTGTCCACTGGTCAGCAGGAAGTGCAGGTAACCAGATATGTGGGCCTTCTCTGGGCCCCCTGTCTGAAGTTGGGCCTCTATCTCCTCTAATTTCTGATCAATCAGCTTCTTCCCTGTGGGGACAACGGAGAACAGGGGAGGATGAGGTCAAAAGTCATGCTCTCCCAAGGACCAAGAGAGAAGATCCCGGGAGAGGGTCCTGAGGGGGCTGTTACCTCACAGGCCCTGGGACCCACACCCCAACTTCTTTCCCTGGACTCCTCACCAAAAGAGAAGATGGTGTTCCAGCCATCCAGATACCGCCTCCAGAAGGGCAGCAGGGAACGAGTCCACTTGGGGAGGAAGGTGGCGTACAGCGAGTTCTGGAACATGAGCCCGACAGATCTGACGAAGGTCTTGGTGTCCTGGGGGATGGAGCGCTCCAGGCAGCCAATACGTTTCTCAAACAGGATGTAGCAAACAGCTGGCGGTGCACAGGGGCCGTCACAGGAGGCAGGGCCATGGCACACAGAGTCCAGGGGGCTTCAAGGAGGAGAGCACAACCTACCCAACTCACGCCCACCCAGCCCCTCTCCCCACAGGGGTACCTTCCAAGGCAAAGAAGTAGAAATTGTGAGCGATGTCGGGCACATGGTCCCCCGAGGCGCTCTCTGCCCGCTGCTGGTTCAGTCGAGTCATGAAGTCCTCAATCACCTCATTCAGAGCATCTGTGTAGAGCGCAGCCTCAGCTGGCTTCAGCAACCGCTGGTTCAGAGCCTGGCGGAGCCGGTACCACTGATGTCCTTGCCTGTAGAGAATGGAGGAGAGACACCAATGTAAGTATCTTGTGGGGATTGGATTAGATGGTATCTTCCCACCCTGAGACCCCTATGGACTCGAGGAAAATCTCAGACTCCTAGACCTAGAATTAAAGAATCACAAACTTTCAAATAACAGAATCTTTGAATCACAAAACTTCAGAATCTCACTAACAGCATAAAGGAAGTAGTTAAGGTGGGCATCTGGAATGAGTCTGTCTAGGGTCAAATCACAGGTCAGATGATGACTGGCTGAGTGACCTTAGGCAGGTGACTTAAATCCTCTGTGCCTCGGTTTTCCCTTCTGTAAAATGGCAATAATAAGAGTGCCTATCTTAGCAGGATAATTAACATGCTTAGATCAGTGCCTGGCAAATGGTGAATGCTTAATGAATGTTTACTGTGATTATCTTTGGATGATACAACTCCAGAATCTTCTGTATGTGAAATGAGCTATGGAGCTACGGTGGTTCCAGTCCCTCTGTGTGGAGGATGAGGAATAAAGGAGGAGCAAATGAGGGTTCTTGGGGTGCTCAGATTCTGGACCTTTGTGCTCTGCTTAGCTCCGTAGGCCAAGGGGACAGAGTGAGCTACCAGGCTGATCTCCAGGCTCTCTTGCCATAGTCATCCAGTAGGTGGTTGGGTCTCACCCCAGTTAGGCAGGGATGTTCATGTGGGTGGAAACATGCTTCCCATACAGGAGCTTAATATTCAGGGGCTGCTGCCACCCTCAGCTGTCCCCCAAACCTGTTACCTTTCCTAAGCAAGCTGGGTATGGGTCAATTTTTTAAAAGCCAGTTGCAGAGTAATAAGTATAATATGGTACAATTTTAAGAGGAAGAGAGGAAATCCTACATGTACACATGCATATTTGCATGTTTCAACACAAAGGAGGGAAGAAGAATACACACCAAATTACTGATGAGAATTACTTAGGAGGATGGGATGGAATTTTTCCAATAAGTATTACTTTTGAATTTTAAAAACCAATAAGGTATTTTAAAAAGGAAAACATTTAAAAAGTCTGAAAGCAAAATTCAGGTTTTTTATTTTGAAGTATAAGTCAACTGCACTTCAATAAATTTTTAAAATATATTTTTATTTAAATGAACCTCAAAAAACAAGCTAAATAAATAAATAAATGAACCTCAAACCCCAGGAGTTTTCTTTATTATGTTGGGGAAAACCTGCAAAAAGATAAACTAGGGACTTCCCTGGTGGCGCACTGGTTAAGAATCCACCTGCCAATGCAGGGGACACGGGTTAGATCCCTGGTCTGGGAAGATCCCACATGCCGTGGAGCAACTAAGCCCGAGTGCCACAACTACTGAGCCCGCGAGCCTAGAGCCCGTGCTCCACAACAAGAGAAGCCACCACAATGAGAAGCCTGCGCACCGCAACAAAGAGTAGCCCCTGCTCGCTGCAACTAGAGAAAGCCCACGCGCAGCAACAAAGACCCAACGCAGCCAAAAATAAATAAAATAAAATAAATTTATATAAAAAAAGATAAACTAAAAGTGTTGTTGGAAAGGAAATAAAAACCAGAATAGACCTATTTATTGGAACTTCAGGTTTTAGGTGCTTCTCCAAGAGTAAAACTCTTCCAACAGTAGGATCTGCAGGACTTAAATCTGAAACTTCCTGTGGTTGTTAAAATATTTCTTGGGGAAATGACGGTCACTCAAAAAATGAGATTTAAAAAATATATATGTTAAAACAAAAAAGGTTATCACAGGTTAGCAAAATAGCTTTTAAAGACATATATGGTATAACATATTTAGGAAACTGGCTTTAGAGTAAACAGTTATAAATAGATCACAAAGGGGTATATATCATGTTTAGCTCCAGTTCTAAACCTGAGCAATCAAGTCCAATGATGGCCTGACCTGTGAAAACCTGTGAGACCCAAATGTTTTTTATTATTATTATTGAGGTATAATTGACATATAACATTATATTGGTTTCAGGTGTACAATATAATGATTTGATATCTGTATACATTGCGAGATGATCACCACAATAAGACTAGTTACCATCCGTCACCATAAAATATTAACTTCCAGGATTTACTCCCTTGGCAAGATTTGGGTCTCAAATATTGTAGAGCATACCTGAGACACAAATCTTGCCCTCAGGGTCAGACATCACGTTAAAGAGCTCTTGAAGAACATTCTCTATTCTCTTCCCAGAACCTTGAAAAAAGGGCCCAGAAATTAAGCTCTGAAACCACCCACCTGTGAAGGAACCAGGAATAAAGAAAGAAAGACATGCAATGACAGAATGAATGTATAAGCATCAAAGACAGATAAAATGAACCTTCCAACCAGTCCATTTCCTTTCCAAACATGTCATGGCAGTAGGTCCTTGCATTCCAGAATCAGAGAGATCTATTCCACTACTCACTAGTTGTGTCACTTCTGGCAAGTGGTGCAAAAGCCCTTCTAGGCCTCAGTTTCTTCATCTATAAAATGGGGATAATAATACTATCTACTTCATGAGTTTGTTGTGAAGATAAGATGAAATAATAAATGTAAAGAGACTAGCCTGATGCCTGGCATGTTATAAACACATACTTAGTTATCATCAGTGTTGCTGCTACTACTTCCACCACCAGGATCAACTTTAATCCCTTAAAAAATGACTTTAAAAAACATGGATATCAAGCAACTAGGGAAAATCAAAAGCCACTCATTGTTCTTGGAGCTCTTTTAACATACTATAGTAAAAAGAAGCCTGTAATCTATCCAATTACAAGCTGTGGCACTGAGAATCACCAATGATTCTCAATTATTTACCTTAATTCATATATGCATATATAATAACACTCAGCCCATCTTTCAATTTGTCACTGCCAAAATAATCTTAACTTTTCTAGGTATAACTTTAAGGCTAAAACCTACATCTGTCTCTGTGAGTGGAGAGCATCCATGAAAGTTATAACCAACAACAAGCATATAATACATAACTTGGAAAATATTTTTAATTAAATTGAGCCCTCCCAACTAGTATGGTGATGATGTTTTTTCAACTACAAGTAAATATGTCCCATTATGATTTGAGTTGGTATGTTTTCAACCATAATATAGGATAATGGAGCTTGAAAGTTCTTAGAGATATCTTGGAGATACTCTAATCCAAGCTTCCCATTTTACACACAAGAAACATAAGCCCAAGGAAGGGGAAATTATTCATTTGTTCATAGTCATACGATACATTAGTGGAAAAGCCAATGAATGGTCCATGGGTTTCAGCCCAACCCAACCACCACTTTCTAGACGAGTTTCAGGCTCAGAGGACACAGGGAGATCCTACCCTGCCCATAATCCACTGGCTGCCCAGTGCCACTGTCCTTGGGCTTGGCCCCCTGGGGGCCTGTTCCGGTCCCTCAGGCCCCAGCTCACATGGTGAAGGGCCCATAGGTCAGGCCCTGCTGGTCCCGGTGCTCCTTCCATAGTTCCATGTCGTTCCGTACTGGGTACTTGCCCTCTTGGCGCATCACTTGCTCCAGGAGTGGGGCACTGGCCAGGTTCACATGGATCTGAGGCCCTAAGCGGTTTATCCATATTGGACCATACTTGGCCTTGTTCAGCACCTGTGGAGTTCAACCAAAGCTGAATAACCATGGCCTAGCTAGGCAGGCACTTCCTGGAGAGGAAGCAGGATAAGGGAGTGTCTTATGGCCACACCAGAGCAAGTGAGCTGGGCAAAAGCACATTGTGTAGGAGGTAGGTGCTGGGATGGCCTGTAGTCTCGAAAGGAGAACACTGGAAAAAAAAAAAAGGTTACACAGAAGTTAGAATATTGAGAGTAATGAGTATCTGGTGGAACTGGCAGAACTGAGGTCTTGGAGGAACGAAATTTTGGAAAAATGGGATACCTGGGAAACTGGGGTATGTTGAGGTATAGATATTTGGGGTCCAGGGTTTTAGGGAAACTGAGCCCTTTAATGAGGTATAGTAGAATGTCTACGACTCCTTCATAGAAGCATTTAAATCTCCTGCAGCTTGCTGTCAAGGAGACGAAGATAAATATCTCGTGTAACCAACAAGAAAAAAGAAACACAATTAGAAACTCCAGGAAAAACAGAAGCTGAATGAGAAAGTCAAGATGTAAATATGAAGTAAACTATGTGGTATGAATTTTTTTAATAAAAAATTTTATTAGCTATGTTAAGGAATGCAATTCTCAAATATTTTATCTTAGAATTTCTACAGCATATGACAGTTGAGACCCATAGCATCTATGAAATTGACATTGCAATGATGTTTTTATAGTTGTTGAAAATAAGGGAGAAAATAATGTATTTTGGGTTTTGGTGGGGGTAAAACTTAAAAAGAATCCAGAAATACTAAGATTAAATTTACTGGCTAAGTTATACTTACAAACTGAAAGAAAATGAAGCAAAGTGGTCTCCCAAGTACTTCATCTTTTTTTTTTTTTGCGGTACACGGGCCTCTCACTGTTGTGGCCTCTCCCGTTGCGGAGCACAGGCTCCGGACGCGCAGGCTCAGCGGCCATGGCTCATGGGCCCAGCCGTTCCGCGGCACGTGGGATCCTCTCGGACCGGGGCACGACCCGTGTCCCCTGCATCAGCAGGCGGACTCTCAACCACTGAGCCACCAGGGAAGCCCAAGTACTTAATCTTATTTTTACTGAATAAGTGTTAGAGGATTAGATCTGTTTCAGTATCGAAATTAGTCCAAAAGGCTTCTATAAAAGAAACATTAAAATTATGGAGAAGAGATCTATTAATCAAATTATAGAACTCATAGTCCATAAAAACAACAATTTTACTGGGTCTTACTGTCAGCATTAAATACAGGGTTCTCCCAGGACCAGTGCAACCTGATTGCCCTTCATATATTACCCAATTGCCCAGAATCCACCCTGAACTAGTAGCTGATTCTGCCTGTTCCCAGGAAGACAGTCTTGACAAACCCCCAACGTCCATTTAGCCTTGTTTCCCACTTCTACCTCCCAGTAATACCTGCCAGTGTGGTACAATTTTGAATGGTTAATTGTCTGAAAACGACTGTGATACCTGGAGGAAAATAAGCATATTCAGACATTGCCAGTGGGAGTCTAACATGACACAACCCTACATGGAGGACAATTTGTTAATAGTTATTAATAATTACAAAACATTTATAAGCAAAGTGTGGGTCATCTTCATAATGGAATACTATATCACCTTAAAAGAGGATGAAGCAGCTCCTTGTGTGCTAAAATGGAAAGATAGATTGTAATATGGAAAGATAGCTAGATAGCCAAGATAGACTGTTGAATGGAAAAACGTGGGGAGCTAAATAAGAATACATAGCATTTGCATTTGCTTTCGTAGAGAAACACTGGACAGATACATCAGAAATGAATTAAAGTGGTTACCTATGGGAGAGCGGGGAGGACAGCAGTGAGAGTGAGACTGTGTGACGTTTTATTGGTATATTGTTTTGAGTTTTGAACTATGAGAATGTATTCAAACTTTTTAATCTAAAGGGGGAAAAAAGTGTTTTCTGAAGCAATAAGTCACCTGCCATTGATCAAGTAATTCCAGAAAGCAGGAAAGACTTGCTGAACCTCTGAATTCATGTATGTATATACTCCTTAGATTTGTAAGTGGCCCCTCGCTGCACTCATTTTGTTTATTTTTCTTAAGGGTTCCATTAGAAAAGAATACTTATATGTCTATTTTTCTCTACTAAATTCCTTAGGAGAATTAACCTAAAAGTAAGCTTAAGTTGTGTTTCTAGTTTGGTTTAAGATATTAATATAGGGCTTCCCTGGTGGCGCAGTGGTTGAGAGTC
Organism: Orcinus orca; assembly: GCF_937001465.1. NCBI lineage: Eukaryota > Metazoa > Chordata > Mammalia > Artiodactyla > Delphinidae > Orcinus > Orcinus orca. The sequence goes on along the minus strand of NC_064565.1, from coordinate 101,807,135 downwards.
CGCCTGCCGATGCAGGGGGCGCGGGTTCGTGCCCCGGTCCGGGAGGATCCCGCGTGCCGCGGAGCGGCTGGGCCCGTGAGCCATGGCCGCTGGGCCTGCGCGTCTGGAGCCTGTGCTCCGCAGCGGGAGAGGCCACAACAGTGAGAGGCCCGTGTAACGCAAAAAAAAAAAAAAAAAAAAAAAAAAAAAAAAAAAAGATATTAATATAATAATAATAATATTTCTGTGGAGCTTAGCATAAACTAGACACTGTTCCAAGCACTTTGCTTATACTAGTTCATTCAGCCCTCACTACAGCTGCATGAGGTAGGTGTAACATTACCACAGTTTTGCAGATGAGGAAACTGAGGCCCAAAGAGGTTGCCCGAGGTCACTTTGCCAGTAAGTGGCAGAGTCAGAGTTCAAACTCAGACCACCTGGCTGGAGGCCATGCTCACAACTGCTTACTCCACTGATCCCCGAGAAAGCTGACTATGCCTTACTAACTGAAAACAAACTTAGGCTCTTTAAAAATATGTACTGCTTAAGGGACTTCCCTGGCGGTCCAGTGCATTTGCACTCCCAATGCAGGGGGCCCGGGTTTGATCCCTAAGTCAGGGAACTAGATCCCGCATGCATGCTGCAACTAAGAGTTCTCATGCCACAACTAAGAAGTCTGCATGCCGCAACTAAGAAGTCCGCATGCCGCAACGAAGACCCGATGCAGCCAAAATAAATAAATAATAAACAAATAAATATTTTTTTAAAATGTGCTGCTTAAACCCAGCACAACTCTGCTGTAACCCAGGGTTTCTCATGGCACTGCTGACATCTGGGGCTAGATGATTCTTTGCTGTGGCAGACTGTCCTGTGTATTGTAGAATGTTTAGCAGCACCCCTAGACTGTACCCCAGCAGCAACCCCACAGCATGCTGTGACAACCAAAAACGTCTCTAGACATTGCCAAAATGTCCTGGGGGGTGGGGGTAAAATCACCCCAGCTTGAGAACTTCTGTAATAACCCCAACCTCTTAAAATGTCTCTTAATTCTTTAATCTTAGAAGACTCCTTTTAAGAAATAATATCTCACGTTGAAGAAATATTTATCTGAAGTTTGGTTTCTTTTCCTTCTGTTAAGCTCATGTAAAATTACATGCAATGTTTTTATAATGATGCAAACAATGGTTATCTCTGAGTCATGGTTTATAGATAGTTTACTTTCTTCTTTACACTGTGATTTGTTTTTCAAGTTTTCTACCTTGATCTTGGAATCAGGGCAAAAAACCATGTTTTAAAGGACTAGATCAATAACCTTTCCTTGGGCACCAGCTTCTTGCCTGGAACCCAAAGCCTCTGGCACCACTTCCTGGCTGTCAGTTTGGAAGTTTCTGGGACATTTCCCCCCATGCCTAGGCCATGCTTTCTTCCCTCTTCCTTCATACTCCTCAGTTTACTTGGTGGAACTTAACAAGGATCTATTTATGTAAGAACTTATTTTAGAAAGACACCAGAGCACTTGCTGAGAAATGTGTTCTATGTCTGTGAGCCTACCACTAGGCTGTAATCGGAACCAGTTAGAGAGCCCCGAGGTTTTCAGATAGGTGCCAAGTGCCCCTTTGCAGAACAGAGTTCCCTAGGGATCATCTTCCAAGATGAATGGGAGGGCTAGCCTCTGCCAGGTGAGATTCCAAAGACAGACAGTGTTAAATTCATCCAACATGCATTTATTGAGCTCATATGCTATTCCTCCTATACTGATCTCGGGGCTGGGGATACTGCTGTGACCTACTCTTAGACAGTTTATTTACATCCTAGGGCATAAGCCACACAGCTGAGAACTTGATTACATATGCTTATAAACTATTCCCTAATTATTTTGTACATATCTTGTCTCTTCAACTAGATTGAAAATCTTTAAGGGCAGGAACCTTGTCGTACTTCTTTATACTTCCCATACTGCTTAACACACTGCTAAACACATTAGAGACACTCAATAAATATTTAGCAATTGCCAGTGAATCAAGTGGAAGAAAAACAAGTTGCAGATAATACAAAGATTATGAGACAGAGACAGAAAAGAAGCAGGGAAGAGGATACATAGGAAACTGGTAACAGTGGCTCCACTGGGGTAGGCATTAATTTTAAAAGGCTGAAGGAAAATCTCAAAAGGAAATTAAGAGAATAGTTCTAATATACAATTACAATAGCATCTTTGATGGCCTGAATGTTGCATCTCCCCCAAATTCATGTGTTGAAGCCCTAACCTTCAGTGTGGCTGTATTTAGAGAGGAAGCATCTAAGAAAGTAATTAAGGTTAAATAAGAGTGGGGCCCTGGGGAGATTGGTTCAAGATGGTGGAGTAGAAGGATGAGTGTTCACTTCCTCTTGAGAGAACACCAGTATCACAACTAACTGCTGAACAATCATCAACAGGAAGACACTGGAACTCACCAAAAAAGATACCCCACATCCAAAGACAAAGGAGAAGCCACAATGAGATGGTAGGAGGGGTGCAATCACAATAAAATCAAATCCCATAACTGCTGGGTGGGTGACTCACAAACTGGAGAACACTTATACCACAGAAGTCCACCAACTGGAGTGAAGGTTCTGAGCCCCACATCAGGCTTCTCAACCTGGGGGTCCGGCAATGGGAGGAGGAATTCCTAGAGAATCAGACTTTGAAGGCTAGCGGGATTTGATTGCAGGACTTCAACAGGACTGGGGGAAACAGAGACTCCACTCTTGGAGGGCAGACACAAAGTAGTGTGTGCATTGAGACCCATGGGAAGGAGCAGTGACCCCATAGGAAACTGAACCATACCTACCTGCTAGGGTTGGAGGGTCTCCTGCAGAGGTGGGGGGTGGGGGTGGGTGGCTGTGGCTCACCCTGAGGACAAGGACACTGGCAGCAGAAGTTCTGGAAAGGACTCCTTGGAGTGGACCCTCCCGGAGTCCACCATTCGACCCACCAAAGAGCATGTAGGCTCCAGTGCTGGGTCGCCTCAGGCCAAATAACCAACAGGGAAGGAACACAGTCCCACCCATCAGCACACAAGCAGATTAAAGTTTTACTGAGCTCTGCCCACCAGAGCAACACCCAGCTCTACCCACCACCAGCCCCTCCCATCAGGAAACTTGCACAAGCCTCTTAGATAGCCTCATCCACCAGAGGGCAGACAGCAGAAGCAAGAAGAACTACAATCCTGCAGCCTGTGGAACAAAAAGCACATTCACAGAGAGACAGACAAGATGAAAAGGCAGAGGGCTATGTACCAGATGAAGGAACAAAATAAAACCCCAGAAAAACAGCTAAATGAAGTGGAGATAGGCAACCTTCCAGAAAAAGAATTCAGAATAATAATAGTGAAGATGATACAGGACCTCGGAAAAAGAATGGAGGCAAAGATCAAGAAGATGCAAGAAATGTTTAACAAAGACCTACAAGAATTAAAGAACAAACAAACAGAGATGAACAATACAATAACTGAAATGAAAACTACACTAGAAGGAATCAATAGCAGAATAACTGAGGCAAAGAACGGATAAGTGACCTGGAAGACAGAACGGTGGAATTCACTGCTGTGGAACAGAATAAAGAAAAAAGAATGAAAAGAAATAAAGACAGCCTAAGAGACCCCTGGGACAACATTAAATGCAACAACATTTGCATTATAGGGGTCCCAGGAGGAGAAGAGAGAGAGAAAGGACCCAAGAAAATATTTGAAGAGATTATAGTCGAAAACTTCCCTAACATGGGAAAGGAAATAACCACCCAAGACCAGGAAGTGCAGACAGTCCCTGGCAGGATAAACCCAAGGAGAAACATGCCGAGACACATAGTAATCAAATTGACAAAAATTAAAGACAAAGAAAAATTATTGAAAGCAACAAGGGAAAAACTACAAATAACATACAAGGGAACTCCCATAAGGTTAACAGCTGATTTCTCAGCAGAAACTCTACAAGCCAGAAGGGACTGGCATGATATATTTCAAGTGATGAAAGGGAAGAACCTAAAACCAAGATTACTGTACCTGGCAGGGATCTCATTCGATTCAACGAAGAAATCAAAAGCTTTACAGACAAGCAAAAGCTAAGAGAATTCAGCACCACCAAACCAGCTCTACAACAAATGCTAAAGGAACTTCTCTAAGTGGGAAACACAAGAGAAGAAAAGGACCTACAAAAACAAACCCATAACAATTAAGAAAATGGTAATAGGAACATACATATCAATAATTACCTTAAACTTGAATGGATTAAATGCTCCAACCAAAAGACACAGGCTTACTGAATGGTTACAGAAACAATACCCATATATATGCTGTCTACAAGACACCCACTTCAGACCTAGGGACACATACAGACTGAAAGTGAGGGGATGGAAAAAGATATTCCATGCAAATGGAAATCAAAAGAAAGTTGGAGTAGGAACACTCATATCAGATAAAATAGACTTTAAAATAAAGAATGTTACAAGAGACAAGGAAGGACACTACATAATGATCAAGGGATCAATCCAAGAAGATATAACAATTATAAATGTATATGCACCCAACATAGGAGCACCTCAATACATAAGGCAACTGCTAACAGCTATACAAGAGGGAATCAACAGTAACACAATAATAGTGGGGGACTTTAACACCTCACATTCACCAATGGACAGATCATCCATACAGAAAATTAATAAGGAAACACAAGCTTTAAATGACCCAATAGACCAGATAGATTGAATTGATATTTATAGGACATTCCATCCAAAAACAGCAGATTACACTTTCTTCTCAGGTGCAAACAGAATATTCTGCAGGATAGATCACATCTTGGATCACAAATCAAGCCACAGCAAATTTAAGAAAATTGAAATCATATCAAGCATCTTTTCTGACCACAACACTATGACATTAGAAATCAATTACAGGGAAAAAAACCATAAACAACACAAACACATGGAGGCTAAACAATACGTTACTAAATAACCAAGAGATCACTGAAGAAATCAAAGAGGAAATCAAAAAATACCTAGAGACAAATGACAACGAAAACACGATGATCCAAAACCTATGGTATGCAGCAAAAGCAGTTCTAATAAGGAAGTTTATAGCAATACAAGTCTACCTCAAAAACAAGAAAAATCTCAAATAAACAATCTAACCTTACATCTAAGGGAACTAGAGAAAGAAGAACAAACAAAACCCAAAGTTAGTAGAAGGAAAGAAATCATAAATATCAGAGCAGAAATAAATGAAAAAGAAATAAAGGAAACAACAGCAAAGATCAATAAAACTAAAAGATGGTTCTTTGAGAAGATAAACAAAATTGATAAAGCACTAGCCAGACTCATTAAGCAAAAAAGGGAGAAGACTCAAATCAACAGAATTAGAAATGAAAAAGGAGAAGTAACAACTGACAGTGCAGAAACACAAAGAACCATGAGAGATTACTACAAGCAACTCTATGCAAATAAAATGGACAACCTGGAAGAAATGGACAAATTCTTAGAAAAGCATAACCTTCCAAGACTGAACCAGGAAGAAATAGAAAATATGAACAGGTCAATCACAAGTAATGAAATTGAAACTGTGATTAAAAATCTTGCAACAAACAAAAGTCCAGGTCCAGATGCCTTCACAGGTGAATTCTATCAAACATTTAGAGACGAGCTAACACCCATCCTTCTCAAACTTTTCCAAAAAATTGCAGAGGAAGGAACACTCCCAAACACATTTTATGAGGCCACCATCACTCTGATACCAAAACCAGACAAAGATTCTACAAAAAAAGAAAATTACAGTCAATATCACTGATGAATATTGATGCAAAAATCCTCAACAAAATACTAGCAAACAAAATCCAACAACACATTAAAAGGATCATACATCATGAGCAAGTGGGATTTATCCCAGGGATGCAAGGATTCCTCAATATGTGCAAATCAATCAATGTGATACACCATATTAACAAATTGAAGAAGAAAAACCATATGATCAGCTCAATAGATGCAGAAAAAGTTTTTGACAAATTCAACACCCATTTATGATACAAACTCTCCAGAAAGTGGGCATAGAGGGAAACTACCTCAACATAATAAAGGCCATATATGACAAACCCACAGCAAACACCATTCTCAATGGTGAAAAACTGAAAGCATTTCCTCTAAGATCAGGAACAAGACAAGAATGTCCACTCTCGCCACTATTATTCAACATAGTTTTGGAACTCCTAGCCATGGTAATCAGAGAAGAAAAAGAAATAAAAGGAATACAAATTGGAAAAGAAGAAGGAAAACTGTCACTCTTTTCAGATGACATGAAACTATGCATAGAGAATCCTAAAGATGCCACCAGAAAACTACTGGAGCTAATCAATGAATTTGGGAAAGTTGCAGGATACAAAATTAATGCACAGAAATCTCTTTCATTCCTATACACTAATGATGAAAAATCTGAAGGAGAAATTAAGTAAACACTCCCATTTACCACTGCAACAAAAAGAATAAAATATCTAGGAATAAACCTACCTAGGGAGACCAAAGATCTGTATGCAGAAAACTATAAGACACTGTTGAAAGAAATTAAAGATGATACCAACAGATGGAGAGATATAACATGTTCTTGTATTGGAAGAATCAATATTGTGAAAATGACTATACTACCCAAAGCAATCTACAGATTCAATACAATCCCTATCAAATTACCAATAGCATTTTTTACAGAACTAGAACAAAAATCTTAAAATTTATATGGAGACACAAAAGACCCCAAATAGCCAAAGCAGTCTTGAGGGAAAAAAACGGAGCTGGAGGAATCAGACTCCCTGACTTCAGACTATACTACAAAGGTATGGTAATCAAGACAATATGGTACTGGCACAAAAAGAGAAATATAGATCAGTGGAACAGGATAGAAAGTCCAGAGATAAACCCACGTACCTACGGGCAACTAATCTATGACAAAGGAGGCAAGGATATACAATGGAGAAAAGACAGTCTCTTCAATAAGTGGTGCTGGGAAAACTGGACAGCTACATGTAAAAGAATGAAATTAGAACACTCCCTAACACCATACACAAAAATAAACTCAAAATAGATTAGAGAGCTTCCCTGGTGGTGCAGTGGTTAAGAATCCACCTGCCAATGCAGGGGACATGGGTTCGAGCCCTGGTCCAGGAAGATCCCACATGCCGCGGAGCAACTAAGCCCATGCGCCACAATTACTGAGCCTGAGCTCTAGAGCCCGGAAGCCACAACTACTGAGCCCATGTGCCACAACTACTGAAGCCCGCGTGCCTAGAGCTCGTGCTCCACAACAAGAGAAGCCATGACAATGAGAAACCCGTGCACCACAACGAAGAGTAGCCCCCGCTCACCACAACTAAAGAAAGCTCGTGCACAGCAACGAAGACCGAACACAGCCAAAAATAAATAAATAAATAAATTTATTAAAAAGAAAAAAATGGATTAGAGACCTAAATTTAAGACTGAACACTATAAAACTCTTAGAGGAAAACATAGGAAGAACACTCTTTGACGTAAATCACAGCAAGATCTTTTTTGATCCACCTCCTAGAGTAATGGAAATAAAAACAAAAATAATCAAATGGGACCTAATGAAACTTTAAAGCTTTTGCAAAGCAAAGGAAACTACAAACAAGACGAAAAGACAACCCTCAGAATGGGAGAAAATATTTGCAAATGAATCAACGGACAAAGGATTAATCTCCAAAATATATAAACAGCTCATGCAGCTCAATATTAAAAAAACAAAGAACCCAATCAAAAATGGGAAGAAGAACTCAATAGATATTTCTCCAAAGAAGATATACAGATGGCCAAGAAGCACATGAAAAGCTGCTCAACATCACTAATTGTTAGAGAAATGCAAATCAAAACTACAATGAGGTATCACCTCACACCAGTTAGAATGGCATCATCAGAAACTCTACAAACAACAAATGCTAGAGAGGGTGTGGAGAAAAGGGAAGCATCTTACACTGTTGGTCGGAATGTAAATTGATACAGCCACTATGGAGAACAGTATGGAGGTTCCTTAAAAAACTAAAAATAGAATTACCATATGACCCAGCAATCCCACTACTGGTCATATATCCAGAGAAAACCATAATTCAAAAAGACACACTGCAGCACTATTTACAATAGCCAGGCCATGGAAGCAACCTAAATGCCCATCCACAGATGAATGGATAAAGAAGATGTGGTACATATATACAATGGAATATTACTCAGCCATAAAAAGGAACGCATTTGGGTTATTTGTAGAGACGTGGATTGATCTAGAGACTGTCATACAGAGTGAAGTAAGACAGAAAGAGAAAAACAAATGTCGTATATTAACGCATATATGTGGAACCTAGAAAAGTGGTACAGATGAACCAGTTTGCAGGGCAGAAATAGTGAAACAGATGTAGAGAACAAATGTATGGACACCAATGGTGGAAAGTGGGGTGGGGGGCGGTGGTGTGATGAATTGGGAGATTGGAATTGACATATATACACTAATATGTATAAAATGGATAACTAATAAGAACCTGCTGTATAAAAAAATAAATAAAATAAAATTCAAAAAAAAAAAAGAGTGGGGCCCTGATCCAATAGGATTAGTATCTTCATAAGAAGAGATATTAGAGAGTTCTCTGTGTGTGTGTGCACACACATGCATACACACACAAGGAAAGACCATTTAAGGTGGCTGTCTGCAAGCCAGGAAAATTGTTACCAAACCCAAGTTTGTGTGCCCAATGCACAGTGAGGCCAAACAATACCAAAACATTGGAGTTTGGAGCAGAGGAATGTTTATTGCAGGGCACGCAAGGAGACGGGTGGCTCATGCCCTAAAAATCCCAAACTCCCTGAAAGCTTTCAGTGAAGCCCTTTTATAGGAAAGGTGAGGAAGGGCATAGTTAGTTGTTGCAGACTTCTTGGTGTCAGATCCTCTGTTCTTGAGGTCAAGTCACAATGTTCCTGTAAACCTCCACTGAAACAAATATTATTCTCTGTTCTGACAAGAAAGTGCAAGGTCCCAAGGCTCAACTTTCACCCTCCGAGGTCCAGGCCCTGGCTAAGGGGAGGGAGGCCCTGGCTAAGGGGAGGGGGCCCCTGCGCAGGCCAGTTACCCTACCTGGGAATGTTTGTCCAGAACCCAGTCTGGGTCCTCCCGCTAGTGCCCAGGCCCAAATAAAGAGGCAGATCTCAACTGGTGGCACCCTCAGAGCCAGGTCCCCAGACTCTGCCCAGCCATCATCACTGAGGGAGCCAGGTGCCCAGGACCCAGCCGGCCCTCAGGCTTTTCATTTAAACTGGAGAGATTCATTTGTATAGGATCAATAAGAATACATGTTGCAACAAATACCAATTAGGTTAGTTCCCAGCTCACAACAGTTGCCCTTCTTTGAGAATAGCCCCAACCACAGAGGTGGACTGGAAATAATGATGTGCCGTGTCATTGCAACTTAACCCTGACATCTGGCCACCTCCTAGGGGTAGACAACTGATCTAAGCTCTACCAGTTTTTGAAACTTGAACGGAAAAACTGAAGCTGGTTGAAGCTGTTACCTTAATGGCAGTGTCCATATACTCCAGTTGCGAGGCCTCCACGGACTGCGACCCATGGAGACTGCCACTGCCATTAGGTCGCAGAGGTGGGGATGGCGGAGAGGTTCACTGCTGCTTCAAGGCCTGGGCCCAGTCAGTGGGTGGCTGTTGGCTCTGGGGCTCTGCAGGACATAGGCCTCAGCCTGTCTCCAGGTCCCTCAGCTCACCCACCAGCCCTGAGGCTGGAGGGCCTGGAGGGCCCTGGGGAGAAGGCCACAATCTTCCTCTCACTGCAATCATTGCTACGAGGACCACTGCAAGGCTTCCTGTTGGTGGAGCTGGACTTCTAACCCCCATGCTAAGGGTCTTACACTAATGAGTGTGTGCTCACTCTACCCCTATTACAAAAGGGCTCTCACCAGAAACCAACCATGCTGACACCCTTATCTTGAACTTCCAGCTTCCAGAACCGCAAGAAAGTAAATTTTTACTGTTTAAGACACCCAGTTTATGGTATTTTGTTATGGCAGCCAGAGTAGACTAATACATAGCATCCAAAAGAATAAAATACTGGGCTTCCCTGGTGGCGCAGTGGTTGAGAGTCCGCCTGCCGATGCAGGGGACACAGGTTCGTGCCCCGGTCCGGGAAGATCCCACATGCCGCGGAGCGGCTAGGCCCGTGTGCTACAACTACCGAGCCTGTGCTCTAGAGCCTGCGAGCCACAACTACTGAGCTCACATACCACAACTACTGAAGCCCATGTGCCTAGAGCCCGTGCTCTGCAACAAGAGAAGCCACTGCAATGAGAAGCCCATGCACCGCAACAAAGAGTAGCCCCCACTTGCGGCAACTAGAGAAAGCCTGCACGCAGCAACAAAGACCCAACGCAGCTAAAAATAAATAAATAAAATATATAAATTTATTTTAAAAATTTTTTAAAATACATAGGGGTAAATCTTCATGACCTTGGATTTGGCAATGGGATTCTTAGATTTGAACAGTAATGTGTGAGCAATAAAAGAAAAAAAGAAAAATTGGACTTCATAAAAATTTAAAACTTTTGCACATCAAAGGACATTATTAAGAATGTGAATAAAGACCTAAATAGACATTTCTCCAAAGAAGATATACAGATTGCCAACAAACACATGAAAGAATGCTCAACATCATTAATCATTAGAGAAATGCAAATCAAAACTACAATGAGATATCATCTCACACAGGTCAGAATGGCCATCATCAAAAAATCTAGAAACAAATGCTGGAGAGGGTGTGGAGAAAAGGGAACCCTCTTGCACTGTTGGTGGGAATGTAAACTGATACAGCCACTATGGAGAACAGTATGGAGGTTCCTTAAAAAACTAAAAATAGAACTACCATACGACCCAGCAATCCCACTACTGGGCATATACCCTGAGAAAACCATAATTCAAAAAGAGTCATGTACCACAATGTTCATTGCAGCTCTATTTACAATAGCCAGGACATGGAAGCAACCTAAGTGTCCATCAACAGATGAATGGATAAAGAAGACGTGGTACGTATATACAGTGGAATATTACTCAGCCATAAAAAGAAACAAAATTGAGTTATTTGTAGTGAGGTGAATGGACCTAGAGTCTGTCATACAGAGTGAAGTAAGTCAGAAAGAGAAAAACAACTACTGTATGCTAACACATATATGGAATCTAAGAAAAAAAAAAAAGGTCATGAAGTACCTAGGGGTAAGACGGGAATAAAGACACAGACCTACTAGAGCATGGACTTGAGGTTATGGGGAGGGGGAAGGGTAAGCTGTGACAAAGTGAGAGAGTGGCATGGACATATATACACTACCAAACGTAAAATAGATAGCTAGTGGGAAGCAGCCGCATAGCACAGAGAGATCAGCTCAGTGCTTTGTGACCACCTAGAGGGGTGGGATAGGGAGGGTGGGAGGGAGGGAGACGCAAGAGGGAGGAGATATGGGAATATAGGTATATGTATAACTGATTCACTTTGTTATAAAGCAGAAACTAACACACCATTGTAAAGCAATTATACTCCAATAAAGATGTTAAAAAAAAAGAATGTGAATAGACAATCTACAGAATGAGAGAAAATATTAGCAAATCATACATCTGATGAGGGTTTAATATCCAGAGTATATAAAGAACTCTTTAAAAACTCAACAACAAGAAGACAATCCAATTTTCAAATGATTAAATGACTTGACATTTCTCCAAAGAAGATATATAAATAGCCAGTATGGGCGTGAAAAGATGCTCAGCATCATTGGTCACTAAGGAATGAAAATCAAAAGTACAATAAGATAGCATTTCACACCCACTAGGATGACTTAAATCAAAAAAACTGAAAATAACAACTTGTTGGCGAGAAACAACCTGTGTGAAGAAACTGAAACCCTTGTGCATTGCTGATGGGAAAGCAGAAATGTTGCAGCTGCTGTGGAAAACCATTTGTCAAGTTCCCAAAAAGTTAAACACAGAATTACCATATGATCCAGCAATTCCACTCCTAGGTATATACCCAAAAGAAATGAAAACATATGCCACACGGAGACTTGTACAGGAATGTTTAGAGCAGCATTACTCACAGTTGTCAAAAGGTAGAAAGAACCCAAATGGCATCAACTGATGAATGGATAAGCAAATTGTGGTATATGCATACAATGGAATAGTCTTCAGCCATAAAAAGAACAAAGTATGATACACACTAAAACTTGGATGAACCTCGAAAACATACAGTAAGTGAAAGAAGCCAGACACAAAAGGTCATATATTGTATGATTCCATTGATATGATATATTGAATAGGCAGATCCATAAAGATGGAAAGCAGATTAATGATTACCAAGGGGTGACAGGAGAGGGGAATGAGGAGTAACTAATGACAGGGTGTTTTTCTGGGGTATTGAAAAAGTTTTGAAACTAGAGAGAAGTAGTAGTTTTATAACATTAAGAATACACTAAATGCTGCTGAATTGTGCACTTTAAAATGCTTCACTGAGGGAATTCCCTGGTGGTCCAGTGGTTAGGCCTCCGCGCTTCCACTGTAGGGGGCACAGGTTCAATCCCTGGTCAGGGAACTAAGATCCCGCATGCCACGAAGTGTGGCCAAATAAATAAATTAATTAAATAAAATGGTTCATGGTATTATAGTTTGTGAATTTCCCCTAAAAAAAGGCCTAGAAGAAGTTTGTGATATTTAAAGCCTCCAGAGCCTCAGCAAGAAGCCTGCTGTGGACAAAAGATGGGCCCCCTCAGAAAAGAGAGAACAGAAAGGGAGTGAGGGAGGTTCCCCTGAGCTGGTTCTTCTGTGGTTCCATGCTTCCTCTCTTGTAGATCAAGAAGAGGACCAGACCAACCTTTCCTTCGCCTTGCCAGCTCCTAACCCAGGATTAGAGATCAAGCTTTAAGGGGTGTTTACTCATTTGTTCATTTGCTCTGGGAAAAACACACTGGCGGAGTCTCTCTCTTTAGAAATGGGAACGCCCTCCATTGCACAAAACTGTTGCCCTTGTAACTTTTCTGGAGGACAGTTTGGCAGCCGATACATATCAAAGGCCGGAGCGAAATCATTTACCGCAACAATTCCATTTTAAGAGATTTATTTTAAGGAACTAATTCAGGATGCGCATGATATTTAGTGATAGATGTATTTATCAAATCTTTATACATACAAAAATCTAAATATATAACAATAAGCTTCAGTATATTCTAGTGTAGCCATACAGTGGAACACTATTCAGACATTAAAAATTGTTAACGAAGTGACTATTGATGTAGAAAGATGTTCATATTTATCTTTTAGTAAAAGGCAGGTTGTAAAAGAGAGTATATGATATGCTTTCATTTAAAAAATATATATGTGGATGACACATGGGGGAAGTAAAGTAGCCTATTCACCAAGGACAAGCAAGCGGGGATAATGCTTACTTACCCCCAAGAGCATGTGTGTATTTATGTATTCATTTCACAAATGTTTATTAACAGCTATGTGTGCGAGGCACTGTAACATGTACAGAGTGTTGGGATTGTGGAAGATTTGGATTTTCTTCTTTTTGTGTCTTTCTGATTTCTCTCCAGTAAACATGTATTACTTCTGCAAATTATTTCAACTAAGTTGAAATGACGTTTTCTTAAATGTGTTATGTAATCACAAATAATTAGCACGCAACTTGTATTTATGTGATTTTTTTTTTTAGAACAAGAGTCATTTTTATAGGAAAAAAAGTGCCTGTCTCGTTGTCATGGGTTTTTATCTCAAGTCAGTCATCCACATCTGGCGGTTTAGGTTGAGAGCTCAGGGACTGCCTGGCAGGAGATTTTGTCCCAGTTCCAGACCCAGCACAACAGGCTCTGTCGCTTTGTTGGGTAATAGCTTGGTGGTGGCATGCTCCCGCCCTTGCATGTATCCACAAACACAAAGGCTTGAACCCAACATCAACTGAAAAAAAATGCACAACCTAAAAGCTGAGAATTATGCTTTATTCGGCAAACTTTCTGAGGACTTAAGCCCAGGAGGCAGCCTCTCAGCTACCTCTGAGGGACAGCTCCAAAGAGGTGAGGGAGGAGCCAGGATACGTAGCAGTCTGCAACAAAAACCAGGTAGTCGGAACATCAAAAGCTTACTGTTATTAAAGAGAACCGGACATCTCAAGTTAATGAATTTAGTGCTTTCCTATGTATGCAAGAGTCTGGGCTCAGTGAAATCATTCCTCTGATATGCACCTTAGCTATCTAGGGCCAGTATCCTGCTCTTTTCCATCCTAAATTCCCTCACAGTGGGCCGTTGGGGGCAGCCCCATTGGCCGATGGCTTGATGACCACAACATCCTGTGTCAACTGATACGGCAGGAGACATTTTTCGTCCACACCAGCCTTCCCTGAGTCTTCAGGGCTGAATGCCCTTCGATCCTCTCGGCACACAGAGCTGCCACGGGGCTACCTCCCTCCCTATGTTTCCTATGTCCCCTGATAGGCATAAGTCCCTGTGTTCTGAGACAGTTTCCCCTCGCCTCTGGGTTCTGACCCATGTGGCCGTTCTGTCCGCCCTCCTTATAAAAGAGTTGCAGAATATAAAACCTCCTCACTGCAACCTAGAAGGGGCTGTTCTGAGGCCACCTCCCACTCGCCTCCCTAGCTCATCTGGGAGGCTGTCAGGAGACAGTTTCTTATCACTGCCCGGGTTTTGCAGAGGGGTGGGCAGAAAGCCCACATAGAAAAGAGCTGCAGAATATAAAACTCCTTAGCTACAGTCTAGAAGGGTCTCCTCAGCAACAGGGTACCCTGCAACTCGCAGCACAGTCAACTGATTGAAAGAGTTTCGGGGCTGTCCTTCGAGGGTGTGGCACAGCATCACAGGGAGCTGGCGCCTTTGCCTCTCTCATCCTTTCACTATGTGAGCAATAAAATGTCTAAATCTAAAAGTGGCTGTTACAGCTTTACTGATTGAATCAGTCAGGCCTTAGCCTTGCCTTGTCTTGTATGTGTGAGCTCGACATCTTCTCATCAGTTAAACAAGGGAATTATACTACTAATTGATTCCAGAGGTGCTCTGTGGCTAGCCTGTATGTTAAGGTAGATAACACAAAGCAGCTCCTGGCAACCATTACCCAAATTCTAGGTATAGTGCCTAGAACACACTAATCCACCTCCAGGGCAAGGGGTGGTAACCTGGGTGTGCAGACAGGCTGGGGGGGGGAGGGGATGGAGAGCTGAAATCCTATGCAATATGCTGTGCATATACACAAATTTCTGCTGCAGAGAAGCGCCATGGCTTTCAGGTTTTCAAAGGGTGGGGGACCTAAACAAATTTAGGAAACACAGCTGTAGGTTATGATAAAGCTTTTTCTCCTTTACCAAATTCTTTACCAAATTTTCTCCTTTACCAAATTCTTTACCAAATTCTTTCTCCTTTACCAAAGTCAGGCTCCTCAGCCCTCTTCTCAACGAAGCCCCAACATTGGCCGTTTTTTTGTTGTTGTTTGTTTTTTTATAGTTTGTACTTAGTTTCAGAACATGTTTTTTTTTTTAACATCTTTATTGGAGTATAATTGCTTTACAATGGTGTGTTAGTTTCTGCTTTATAACAAAGTGAATCAGCTATACATATACATATATCCCCATATCGCCTCCCTCTTGCATCTCCCTCCCACCCTCCCTATCCCATCCCTCTAGGTGGTCACAAAGCACCGAGCTGATCTCCCTGTGCTATGCGGCTGCTTCCCACTAGCTATCTATTTTACATTTGGTAGTGTATATATGTCCATGCCACTCTCTCACTTCGTCCCAGCTTACCCTTCCCCCTCCCAGTGTCTTCAAGTCCATTCTCTACATCTGCGTCTTTATTCCTGTCTGCCTCGAGGTTCTTCAGAACCATGTGTTTTTTTTTTTTGTAGATTCCATATATATGTGTTAGCATATGGTATTTGTTTTTCTCTTTCTGACTTACTTCACTCTGTATGACAGACTCTAGGCCCATCCACCTCACTACAAATAACTCAATTTTGTTTCTTTTTATGGCTGAGTAATATTCCATTGTATATGAGCGCCACATCTTCTTTATCCATTCATCTGTTGATGGACACTTAGGTTGCTTCCATGTCCTGGCTATTGTAAATAGAGCTGCAATGAACATTGTGGTACATGACTCTTTTTGAATTATGGTTTTCTCAGGGTATATGCCCAGTAGTGGGATTGCTGGGTCATATGGTAGTTCTATTTTTAGTTTTTTAAGGAACCTCCATACTGTTCTCCATAGTGGCTGTATCAGTTTACATTCCCACCAACAGTGCAACAGGGTTCCCTTTTCTCCACACCCTCTCCAGCATTTATGGTTTGTAGATTTTTTGATGATGGTCACTCTGACTGGTGCGAAGTGATACCTCACTGTAGTTTTGATTTGCATTTCTCTAATGATTAGTGATGTTGAGCATTCTTTCATGTATTTATTGGCAATCTGTATATCTTCTTTGGAGAAATGTCTATTTAGGTTTTCTGCCCATTTTTGGATTGGGTTGTTTGTTGTTTGGATATTGAGCTTGTAAATTTTGGGGATTAATACTTTGTCAGTTGCTTCATTTGCAAATATTTTCTCCCATTCTGAGGGTTGTCTTTTCGTCTTGTTTATGGCTTCCTTTGCCGTGCAAAAGTTTTTAAGTTTCATTAGGTCCCATTTGTTTATTTTTATTTCCATTTCTCTAGGAGGTGGGTCAAAAAGGATCTTGCTGTGATTTATGTCATAGAGTATTCTGCCTACGTTTTCCTCTAAGAGTTTTATAGTGTCTGGCCTTACATTTAGGTCTTTAATCCATTTTGAGTTTATTTTTGTGTATGGTGTTAGGGAGTAATCTAATTTCATTCTTTTACATGTAGCTGTCCAGTTTTCCCAGCACCACTTATTGAAGAGCCTGTCTTTTCTCCATTGTATATCCTTGCCTCCTTTATCAAAAATAAGGTGACCATATGTGCATGGGTTTATCTCTGGGCTTTCTATCTTGTTCCATTGATCTGTATTTCTGTTTTTGTGCCAGTACCATACTGTCTTGATTACTGTAGCTTTGTAGTATAGTCTGAAGTCCGGGAGCCTGATTCCTCCAGCTTTGCTTTTCCTTCTCAAGATTGTTTTGGCTATTTGGTGTCTTTTGTGTTTCCATACAAATTGTGAGATTTTTTGTTCTAGTTCTGTGAAAAATGCCACTGATAGTTTGATAGGGATTGCATTGAATCTGTAGATTGCTTTGGGTAGTAGAGTCATTTTCACAATGTTGATTCTTCCAATCCAAGAACATGGTATATCTCTCCATCTCTTTGTATCATCTTTAATTTCTTTCATCAGTGTCTTATAGTTTTCTGCATACAGATCTTTGGTCTCCCTAGGTAGGTTTATTCCTAGGTATTTTATTCTTTTTGTTGCACCAACATTGGCCTTTAAAGACTTGAACACACTAACATAGTTTCTAACAGCTCAAAGTCACAAGCCTAGAGTGACCTTCATCCCTAGGATGAAACCCTCCTTAAAGTGCCTACTTGAGAAAACTCAAGGCTGCCAAGGAATGTCCTGTTTGTTCCAGCCATCGTCTGAAGATAGAGCCCCTGTCTCCCAGTCTCCATGGAAGGGTGCTTATCGATAAGATAAGCACCAGTTAGCAAACCCAAATGAGTTTCACATGGACCAACCCCCACCCCAATTCCTGCTTTTTGTCATTTTTCACTTCCCTGACTCTTTTCAGGCCCCTACCATCCCACACCCCACTCCCTCACTCTCCCTTTAAAACGCCATTCACCTCTGCACAAATTGGAAAGGCAATAATCTCTTTCCCCTACTGTCAGTAGTTCCTGAATCTGTTTTCACCACTTTAACTAATGCCCAACTGTGCTTATCTTTGACAGTTGTGTGGACCTTAAGAACTCAAAATATAACACTGAGCCAAAAAGTGGAAACAATGCAAATATCATCAGCAGATGGATGGATGAACAAAGTGGGATATATCCTTATGATGCAATATTATCATCCATTAAAAAGGAATAAAGTACTGACATATGTACAACATGGATGAACCTTGAAAGCATCATGCTAATAAAAGAAGCCTTTCACAATAGATTACATATTGAATGAGTCCATTTATATGAAATGTCCATAACAGGCAAATCCATAGGGACAGAAAGTAGATTAGTGGTTGCCAGGGACTGATGAGGGAATGGGGAGCGGGGAGTTCCTGCCAAAGAGTATGAGGTTTCTTTCTGGGGTGATTAAAATATTCTAAAATTGATGTGGTGATGGTTGCACAACTCTGTGAATATACTAAAAGCCACTTAATCGTTCAATGGGTGAGTTGTATGGTATGTGATTATATCTCAATAAAGTTGTTACAAGAAAAAAACACATTATAATCATCTAAAATCTCCCCTCAAAAAAATTGATACTGCATTGCGATGTTTTATTCTCCTACTTAGAGGGCTGTTTGGTTTACTGATAGTGGGTTCCTTAAGAAGGCTCTCAGCACAGAAAAACAACACTAAAACAGCAAGTAAATAGTCCTGAGGACAAAAATGAACTCACAAATACCAAGTACTGTTTTGCCAGTGTCAACAAACCTGGCACGAAAAGCTGGCAGCCATCAGGTGGATAAACAGAAGGAGAGATGTAACTTCAAGCACAGGCCTCTCTTTTGCCTACACTGACGAATGCCAGAAAGAAGGCATCATTCAGGGTCAAAGGTGACGAGGAATCCAGCTGGCACAGCCATGACTCAGTGCTGTCCAAGTGTCAAGAGGAGTTTAGCCCCAACCCCCTCAACAAATGGAATTCATATTTCCAAGTGACAGAGGGTGCTAAATAACTAACAGCATTCCCAAGTTCTGCTTGCTCTGAACCTTGTCTTGAATGCTTTTCTCTAAGATCAGACCAAGCCAGAGGCACCATTTGAACACATGATGAGCAGAATTACTTGTATTTTTATTATGAAGATTTTAATGTGGATAATTGAAGAAAATAACATTATAAACACTCATGTACACTTATGTGTACCCTCCCTCCAGAATGTGTACACTTATGTACCCTCCCTCCAGAATTAAGAACTGTTAATATTTGTCATATTTGCTTCAAATCTTTTTAAAAAATGAAAACATTTCATAAAATAGATAGCTAGTGGGAAGCAGCCGCATAGCACAGGGGGATCAGCTCAGTGCTTTGTGACCACCTAGAGGGGTGGGATAAGGAGGGTGGGAGGGAGACGCAAGAGGGAGGGGATATGGGGATATATGTATATGTATAGCTGATTCACTTTGTTATAATGCAGAAACTACATCATTGTAAATCAATTATACTCCAATAAAGATGTTAAAAAAAAATGTCAACAAAAAAAAAAAAAGAAAGAAAAGAAAACATTTCAAAGTCCTCTTCTTATCTTTCCCTTTGCCCTCCCTCCCCAGAGCAACCACTATCTTGAATTTGAAATGTGCTCTTTCTGTCAATATTTATATAATTTTACTGCATCACAATGATAGCCCATATTATTTTCATGTGGTTGTTAATTTATGGAAATAGTATTCTACAGTACATATAATTCTATACTCAACTTTGGTTCTGAGTTCTAATTTTTTTATTGAAGTGTAGTTGATTTACACTGTTCTGTTAGTTTCTGGTGTACAGCAAAGTGATTCAGTTATATATAATAACTCAGATTCTTTTCTCATATAGGTTATCACAAGATACTGAATATAGTTCCCTGTGCTACACAGAAGGTCCTTGCTGTTTACCCATTTTATATATAGTAGTGTACATATTTAATTAATTAATAATCCCAATTAATTAATTAATTAATCCCAATTAATTAATTAATTAATTAATCGATCCCAAACTTCTAATTTATCCCTCCCCCTCCCAAGTTCTATACTGAGATATAAAAAGTTTGTGCGTTCATTATGACTACTGCATAGTGTTCCATTGTATGAATATGTCACAATCTATTTATCCTGCTGATGGGCATTTAACATGTTTCTGAATTTTTGGTTTTATAAACAAAGCTGCAAAAAAATTGTTTTGTGCATGTGTGCAGCCATTACTTCAACATTTATAAAAATGTCTGCTTTTATGCAAGACAGAAGCACTGTCATAAAGTTACAAAGATATGTACCAGATAGGTGGACAGTAGGAATTTTTCTCTGATTTTGTACCAGAGAGAAACAATGGGCTGAGGGTAGAGACAGATCTAAGGGTAATCCAAGAAAAGGCCTTGCCTGGGACGCCCTCAGAGAGGCTGTTAGGAAAACAGAAGCGGCACCCCCAACCTGCACCCCTCACACACCCAGAGGCAAACCTCAGTAAGCTGTGCACCTTTGCCTGCAAGCTGGGATGGTCTGGACTGGAACAATGAGAGTATTCAAGAACAAGGAGGAGATGACCAGCAATGGATGCAGAGCTAAAAAGAGGATGCAGATGCAGAAGTGGACATCAAAAGTAAGGACCCAGAGCCAAACAGGGGTACAAGAGGAAAGGCCATCAGAAGATCTCAAAATATTATGCTGGACCAGGAAGCACTAGGTCAGCCATGCCTTATCTCTTGCTCTCCATTCTTTTGTTGTTGTTTTTAAAATTGTAAAATGCAATATATATGTACACTGTTAAAATGCAAAGGGTACAAAAAGACCCAAAAGATGGTGAACTATGCCTGGGCAGGATGAAGCCAGAGGAAACTCTGGTGGAGGTCCATAGCAGTCTTGCAATATAAAGTAAGTCTTGGGACTTCCCTGGTGGCGCAGTGGTTAAGAATCCACCTGCCAATGAAGGGGACACGGGTTTGAGCTCTGGTCCAGGAAGATCCCACATGCCGCAGAGCAACTAAGCCCATGTGCCACAGCCACTGAGCCTGCGCTCTAGAGCCTGCGAGCCACAACTGCCGAAGCCCACGTGGCTAGAGCCCGTGCTCTGCAACAAGAGAAGCCACCGCAATGAGAAGCCTGTGCACCGCAACGAAGAGTAGACCCCGCTCACCTCAACTACAGAAAGCCTGCATGCTGCAATGAAGACCCAAAGCAGCCATAAATAAATAAATAAATAAATGTATTTAAAAAAAAAAAAAAGTAAGTCTTCCTCCTAACTCTCATCTCCAGACTCCAAGATCCCTACAGAGAGGCAATCATCATTACCAATTTCTTGTGTGTCCTCCCAGGGATATTTTATGCACATACAAATATATATATATGAATATACCCCTCATACTTTTTATCCACAAATGATGGCATATTATATAGTTTTGCGCCTTACTTTCCTCCCATCTCTTACCAAGCAATTCATATTAATACACATAGATCTGCACCTTTTATTTATTTATTATTATTATTATTATTTTTGTGGTATGCAGGCCTCTCACTGCTGTGGCCTCTCCCGCTGTGGAGCACAGGCTCCGGAAGCACAGGCTCAGCAGCCATGGCCCACGGGCCCAGCTGCTCCACAGCATGTGGGATCCTCCCGGACCGGGGCACGAACCCACGTCCCCTGCATCGGCAGGCGGACTCCCAACCACTGTGCCACCAGGGAAGCCCTGCCTCTTTTATTTTTAATGGTTGTGTAAAATTCCATTGTATGAATGTACTGTAATTTATTTAATTAGTTCCCTACTGGGATATGTAAGTCATTCTAACGTTTCCCAATCAGAAATATTGCTATCTTGAAAAGTGTGTAATATTTCTTGGACCACAAATTTTATCTGTAAGATAAAAATTCTGGCAGTGCATTTGCTAAGTTGGTATGACTTACACTTTATACCTTAATACCTAGTTTCAGATTTCCCATCCCTGAGGCTTTAAAGCGCTACATTAGATTCCACCAGAGTCTCAAGGACAGTCTGTAAACATCTGCCAGATGAGACTGAAAAACACTCAAGCAAGTCAAGGTAACTGGAGGATAATCTCTGGAAGGCTTGACAGTAACATGAGTACTGGGAAAGAAAATCCATCTGATCAATGGTATTAGCCAAACTGAAGAAAGAATGTGTTAACAGGATGGGAGTGGCCATTACAAAACCCAGAAGAAGGAGCCAAAGAGCAAAAATAGGCAGCATTTATCTCTGAAGAGAGAGAGATACTTAATCTAATGGACGGGCACCAGAGAAGCACATTCAACCAGGTTTCTTTCTCCAAGGCCTAGATGAAATTTTTTTCCATACAATTCTACTGCTTTAGTTCTGGGGTCGCTGCACACCAAGCGGTCCACTAATGTAGTTACTAATTTCTCTCCCTAGGTATGTGGATTCTAGGAAGAAGTTAGGTGTATTAAAGAAGGCCACATATTTTTTGACATCTCTCCCATTAATAGGTCAGGTCTACATCTTCTTCTCTAGAATCTGGGTGGGCTCTGTAACTGTTTTGATGTGTAGAATACAGCAGGAATGATGCTATGCCAGTTTCCAGAACCAGGCTTTAAGAAACTGGCAACTTCCACTTTCTGTCTCTTGGAATATTCACTCTGGGGGAAACCAGGACCCTGTAAGAAGTCTGACTATGCAGAGACTCCCATGCTGTGAGGAAGCCCAGGTTAGCCATGTGGTGAAAGAAATAGCCATTCTGGCCAAACCAGCCCAGGCATCCAACATGCAATTGAAGAAGCCATCTTGGAAATTCCAACCCCAGCAGATGTGACATGGAGAAAAGCTAAGGAAGCCAGCCAAAAACCAGACCTGAGGCCTAAACATATGGCCCCACTTGAGCCATCCCAGCCATCTTCAGCCATTCAAACTACAGCCCCACTCCACTGTGAAGCAGAGATAAGCCATTTTTGATGTGCACCGCACAAATTCCTGACTCACAAAATCATGAGTATAACAAAATGTTGTTTTAAGCCATTATGTTTTGGGATAGTTTGTTAGGTAGGAATAACTAGAATAGGGGGCTTCTATGTGATGGGGTATAAGATACCTGGGAGGGCTAATTTTGTAAATAAATACTCCAATCCACAATTTGTTTCTGTGTGTTTGGCCAATATGGGTCAGTCCCCAATAGTCTACCCATGCTGAATGAACTGACAGAATTTAGTTTCTGAACCTAGAAAGCTAAGACCTGATAGGCCAGTTTGATCAATCTGCCCACCTCCCTCACTGTCTCTTTTTCACTCTATCTTATGTCAAACAACTCAGATCAGGGAGCTGAGAAGAATCTCACAAAGAAGTTTACCACTAGATGTAGCTACTGCTCAGTACCACTCATAGCCCTTTGACTGGTACATGAAATGTATTCATTCATCAAACATTATCAAGAACCTCCCCTGTACCCAGAACTGTGCCTGGTGCTGGGGGACATAGAGCTGGAAAAGGCATAGGCCCTCAGAGGTTCACAGCCCAATCTCTAAGTTATATTAACAGGTAATGATAAGAAACATGTGCCCTTAAATATGTGACAGACTTAAAGGGAGAAATAGATAACAATATAATAATAGTAGGAGACTTTAATACCCCACTTCATCATCCACACAGAAAATCAATACAGAAACATTGGCCTTAAATGACACATTAAACCAGATGAACTTAACAGACATATACAGAATATTGTACCCAAAAGCAACAGAATACATTCTTTTCAAGCACACATGGAACATTCTCCAGGATACATCAAATGTTAGGCCACAAAACAAAACTTAATAAATTTAAGAAGACTGAAATCCAATCAGGCATCTTTTCCCACACAATTGTAGGAAACTAGAAATCAACTGCAAGGACTTCTCTGGTGGCGCAGTGGTTAAGAATCCACCTGCCAATGCAGGCGACACAGGTTTGAGCCCTGGTCCGGGAAGATCCCACATGCCGTGGAGCAACTAAGCCCGTGCACCACAACTACTGAGCCTGCGCTCTAGAGCCCATGAGCCACAACTACTGAGCCCGCATGCCACAACTACTGAAGCCCGTGCGCCTAGAGCCCGTGCTCTACAACAAGAGAAGCCACCGTAATGAGAAGCCCGCACACTGCAATGAACGGTAGCCCCTGCTTGCCGCAACCAGAGAAAGCCCATGCGCAGCAACAGAGACCCAATGCAGCCAGAAATAATTTAATTAATTCATTAATTAATTTTAAAAAAGAGAAATAAACTGCAAGAAGAAATCTGGAAAATTCACAGATATGTGGAGATTAAACAACATGTGATGAGGTGTAAGATCCCTCATGCTGTGAGGAAGCCCAGGTTAGCCATGTGGTGAAAGAAATAGCCATTCTGGCCAAACCAGCCCAGGCATCCAACATGCAATTGAAGAAGCCATCTTGGAAATGAACAACCACTAGGTCAAAAGAGAAATTTAAAAAAATACTAAAGATGAATGAAAATGTAAAACACAACATAGCAAAACTTAAAGTGAGGGGTGCCTGGGAAAGGAGGCTGGGGCCTCGAACATCTGCTGGAGGAATTTAAAGCTGATTCCCCAGGACCTGTAGGGATTCCTGAGCAGGGGAGCAATTAATCAAACATACTTTTAGGGGCACTGACATGGCAGTGTGCATGGATAGATTGTCAGGGCAGATCAAGCAGTAAGGGAGACCAAGCAGGAGGGAACACCCAGACACCACCCCTTCCCAGAGTCCCTATGGGGCTGCTCATGCTGCCAGCCGAGCTGCAGACAAGCAAGGAGGCCAACCTGGCGGTGGAGCTGCTGGAGCTGCTGGAGCTGGAAGCGATATCCTCTGTGCTGGGCAGAACAAAGCCCGCCAGGTTCAGAAGGTCACGGATCATCTGGCCTTTGATGCTGATGTCCAGTGGAGGGTGGGAATGGAGGCTTCAGGGAAAGGATGCAAAGAATGGCAAAAGCCAAAACTTATGGGAAGCAGCAAAAGTAGTTCCAAGAAGGAAGTTCACAGCAATAAATGCCTACATTAAGAAATAAGAAAGATTAAAAAAAATAAGAAAGAAAGAGAGAGAGAGAAAGATCTCAAATAACCTAACTTTATACCTCAAGGAACTAGAAAAAGGACAAATTAACCTCAAAGTTAGTAGAAGGAACCATAAACAAGACAAAAAGACAACCCTCAGAATGGGAGAAAATATTTGCAAATGAAGCAACTGACAAAGGATTCATCTCCAAAATAAACAAGCAGCTCATGCAGCTCAATATCAAAAAAACAAACACCCCAATCAAAAAATGGCTGGGGGCTTCCCTGGTGGCGCAGTGGTTGGGAGTCCGCCTGTCGATGCAGGGGACGTGGGTTCGTGCCCCGGTCCGGGAAGATCCCACATGCCGCGGAGCGGCTGGGCCCGTGAGCCATGGCCGCTGAGCCTGCGTGTCCGGAGTCTGTGCTCCGCAACGGGAGAGGCCACAACAGTGAGAGGCCCGTGTACTGCAAAAAAAAAAAAAAAAAAAAAAAAAAAAATGTCTGGAAGACCTAAACAGATGTTTCTCCAAAGAAGACATACAGGTGGGCAACAAAAGCATGAAAAGATGCTCAACATCACTAATTATTAGAGAAATGCAAATCAAAACTACAATGAGGTATCGCCTCACACTGGTCAGAATGGCCATCATCAAAAAATCTACAAACAACAAATGCTGGAGAGGGTATGAAGAAAAGGGAACCCTCTTACACTGTTGGTGGTAATGTAAATTCATACAGCCACTATGGAGAACAGTATGGAGCTTCCTTAAAAAACTAAAACTAGAACTACCATATGACCCAGCAATCCTACTACTGGGCATATATCCAGAGAAAACCATAATTCAAATTGACACATGCACCCCAATGTTCATTGCAGCACTATTTACAATAGCCAGGACATGGAAGCAACCTATATGCCCATCAACAGAGGAATGGATAAAGAAGATATGGTACATATATACAATGGAATATTACTCAGCCACAAAAAGGAATGAAATTGGGTCATTTGCAGAGACGTGGATGGACCTAGAGTCTGTCATACAGAGTGGAGTAAGTCAGAAAGAGAAAAACAAATATCGTATATTAATGCATATATGTGAACTCTAGAAAAATAGTATAGATAATTTTATTTGCAAAGCAGAAAGACAGACACAGAGGTAGAGAACAAAAGTATGGATACCAAGGGGGAAAGGGCTGGGGGATGAATTGGGAGATTGGGATTGACAAATATACACTAGTGATACTATGTATAAAATAGATAACTAGTGAGAACATACTGTTTAGCACAAGGAAATCTACTCAGTGCTCTGTGGTGACCTAAATGGGAAGGAAATCCAAAAAAGAGGGGATATATGTATATGTATAGCTGATTCACTTTGCTGTACAGCAGAAACTAACACAGCATTGTAAAACAACTATACTCCAATAAAAATTAATTTTAAAAAGTTAGTAGAAGGAAGGAAATAACAAAGATCTGAGCAGAAATAAATCAGAGACTAAAAAGACAATAGAAAAGATCACTGAAACTAAGAGATGGCTTTTTAAAAAGCTAAACAAAATAAACAAACCTTTAGCTAGACTCACCAAGAAAAAAAGAGGACTCAGATAAATAAAATCGGAAATGAAAGAAGAGACGTTACAACTGATACCACAGAAACACAAAGGATCACAAGAGACTATTGTGAACAATTATATGCCAACAAATTGAACAACCTAGAAGAAATGGATAAATTCCTAGAAACATACATTGTACCAAGACTGAAGCATGAAGAAACAGAAAATCTGAGCAGATCAATTATTAGTATAAAGACTGAATCAGTCACCAAAACCTCCTAACAAACAAAAGTCAAAGACCAGACGGCTTCACTGGTGAATTCTACCAAATATTTTAAAGAAGAATTAATACTAAACTTTCTCAAACTCTTCCAAAAAAAAAAAAAAAAAAGAAGGGGAGGGGACAATTCCAAACCCATTTTATGAGGCTGGAATTTCCCTAATACTAAAACCAGACAAGGACAAGTACAAGAAAAGAAAATACAGGCCAATATCCCTGATGAACATAAATGAAAAAACTCTTCAATAAAATATTAGCAAACCAAATTCAACAATACATAAAAAACAACAAACAAACAAAAAAAAACATTCATCATGATCAAGAGGGATTCATTCCAGGGATGAAAGGATGGTTCAACAACTGCAAATCAATCAATGTAATACAACATATAACAAAATGAAGGATAAAAATCATAAGATCATCTCAATAGATGCAGAAGAAGCATTTGACAAAATTCCACATCGATTTATGATAAAAACGCTCATAAAACTGGGTATAGGGGCTTCCCTGGTGGTGCAGTGGTTAAGAATTCACCTGCTAATGCAGGGGTCATGGGTTCGAGCCCTGGTCCAGGAAGGTCCCACATGCCGCGGAGCAACTAAGCCCATGTGCCACAACTACTGAGCCTGCGCTCTAGAGCCCACGAGCCACAACTACTGAAGCCCACGAACCTAGAGCCCATGCTCTGCAACAAGAGAAGCCACCACAATGAGAAGCCTGCACACTGCAACAAAGAGTAGCCCCTGCTCACTGCAACTAGAGAAAGCCTGCGTGCAGCAACAAAGACCCAATGCAGCCATAAATTAAATTAATTAAAAAAAACTGGTTATAGAGAGAATGAACCTTAACATAATAAAGGTCATATATGACAAGCCCATAGTTAACATCATAGTCAATGCTGAAAAGCTGAAGGCTTTTCCTGTAAGATCAGGAAAAAGACAAGGATGGCCACTCTTGCCACTTTTATTCAACATAGTATCGGAAGTCCTAGACAGAGCAATTAGGCCAGGAAAAAAAAAAGCATCCAAATCAGAAAAGAAGAGGTAAAACTATCACTACCTGCAGATGACATGAGACTATATATCAAAAACCCTAAAGACTCCACCAAAACAACTGTTAGAACTAATAAATGAATTCAGTAAACTTGTAGGATACAAAATTAAAAAATCAGTTTATTTCTATTCACTAATAACAAACTATCAGAAAGAGAAATTAAGAAAACACTCCCATTTATGACTGTATCAAAAAGAATAAAATGCCCAGGAATAAATTTAACCAAAGAGGTAAAAGATCTGTACACTGAAAACCATGACATTGAAGAAAGAAATTAAAGACACAAATAAATGGGAAGATACTCCATGCTCATGGATGGGAAGAATTACTATTGTTAAAATGTCCATACTACCCAAAGCAATCTACAGATTCAATGCAATTCCTACTAAAATTCCAATGGCATTTTTCACAGAAATAAATAAACAATCTTAAAATTTGTATGGAACTGCAAATGACTCTGAATAGCCAAAGCAATCTTGAGAAAGGAGAACAAAGCTGGAGGCATCATGTTTCCTGATTTCAATCTATATTACAAAGCTATAGTAATCTAAACAGTATGTTATTGGCATAAACACACACATATAGATCAGTGGAACAGAATAGAAAGCTCAGAAATAAACCCACACATACATGGTAAATTAATTTATGACAAGGGAGCAAAGAATATATAATGGAGAAAGGACAGCCTCTTCAATAAATGGTGTTGGGAAAACTGGATAGCCACATGCAAAAGAATGAAATTGGATTACTATCTTACACCATACACAAAAATTAACTCAAAATGGATTAGACTTGAACTTAAGACCTGAAACCATAAAAACCCAAGAAGAAAACATAGGTGGTAAGCTCCTTGACAGCAGTCTTGATGATGATTTTTTGAATTTGACACCAAAAGCAAAGGTAACAAAAGCAAAAATAAACAAGCAGGACTACATTAAACTAAATAGCTTCTGCACAGCAAAGGAGGCCATCAACAAAATGAAAAGACAACCTACCAAATGGGAGTAAATATTTGTAAGTCATATATCTGATAAGGGTTAATATCCAAAATATATGAAGAACTCATATAACTCAGTAGCAAAACAAACAAAATCCAATTAAAATACAGGCAGAGGATCTGATGTGACATTTTTCCAGAGACAACATACAGATGGCCAACAGGTAAATGAAAAGGTATTCATCATCACTAGTCACCAGGGAAATGCAAATCAAAACTGCAATGAGATATCACCTTGCACCGTTAGAATGGCTAAAAGACAAAAAAATAAGAGTTGGCAAGGATGTAGAGAAAAGGGAACCCTCGTGCAATGTTGGTGGGAGTGTAAATTGGTGCAGCTACTATGGAAAACAGTATGGCGGTTTCTTAAACAATTAAAAATAGCACTACCATATGATCCCACAGTCCCACTTCTGAGTATTTATCCAAAGAAAATGAAAACACTAAACTCAAAAAGATAAATGGACCCCCATGCTCACTGCAGTAGAATTTACAATAGCCAAGACATGGAAGCATGGAAGCAACCTAAGCGTCCATCAATGGATGAATGTATAAAGAAAATGCGACGCGCGCGCACACACACCCAGAAATATTATTCAGCTACAAAAAAGAAGGAAATCCTGCCATTTACAACAACATGGATGGACCCTGAGGGAATTATGCTAAGTGAAATAAGTCAGACAGAGAAAAACAAATACTGAATGATCTCATGTGTATGTGGAATCTAAAAATTAAACAAACCAAAACAAAACTCATACATATGGAGAACCAATTGGTGGTTGCCAGAGGTGGGCATGGAAGGAGGGCAAAATGCATGAAGGTGGTCAAAAAGTACAAACTTCCAGTTATAAAATAAATAAGTGGGCGTTACAAGATTACATCCTGAGATGTGATGCACAACATGGTGACTATAACAACACTGTATTGTATATTTGGAAGTTACTAAAAGAGTAAATCTTAAAAGTTCTCATCACAAGAAAAAAAAATTGTAACTATATATATAAAAAAAAAGAAACATGATATATGAAATGACAAATATGTACAGGAAGCATTAGGGAGACACAGGAGGGGTCACCAACCCAGGTAGTCCACAATGAGAGCTACAGAATAGACAGCTGATCTCATCATTCTCAGGGTCAACATCTTTGAAAGATATCGATTTGTTACATAAATTTACATATAAATTTAACATATGTTCACATTTCACTTTTTCAGCACTCTTGTCATTATTTTAGTTAGAAAAGAGAAAGGAACTGGCATTTATGGACTAGCAAGGCTTTCACATGTCCCAATTCCCACTCCAACCCCTTAAAGTCCTACAATGCTTCCCTAAGCTGATTTTATTAATTTTATGTGTGATACGCCGTTTTGGACAACTGAGGGTGCAGGAGACATTATGGTCAGCTGCCCTTATGTCATTTCCTGTCCTCTTCCTTGTGCAGCAGGCACCTGTTTAGGTGGCAGGGCCCCCAACCCCAGCTTTAGGAGTAAGCCTGCATGAGTCTAAGCTAGAGTACACCTATGGCCACTATGATGGATTCAGGAATGGGCAATTAACCCAAGCCAGTCAACTAAATTCTGTGAGACAGCAGAGCCAAGAGAACTGCAGAACAGAACTGTGGCTTTGATGGTCTCGTGAATCACTAGAGGAAACTATACCTGAAGGGCACACAACTATTAGACTTTTCCATTATAGGAACCAATAAAGCTGCTTTATAGTTTGAGCTGGTGAGAGTGGCAACCAAATGGATTTGAACTGATACAAAGTGGGTCACTGGAAGCATCCTCTTTCTCAATAGGGGTATTAACTGGCTTTTATAGATGTGCAGCACTCCGCTGTTTACTAACTCACACCAGCCACATGTAGTGGGAAGGGCTAATATATTTCCCATGGAGCAGCCCAGGTTCATGTGATTCCAGATCTTTGGGATACAAAGGCTGGAGCCAGGAGGCTCTGCAAAATTCTAGTCTGGCCTCTCCTTTAAAAGTCCACACAGGGGGACTTCCCTGGAGGCGAAGTGGTTAAAAATCCGCCTGCCAGGGCAGGAGACACGGGTTCGAGCCCTGGTTCGGGAAGATCCCACATGCCGCACAGCAACTAAGCCCATGTGCCACAACTACTGAGCCCACATGCTACAACTACTGAAGCCCACAGGCCTAGAGCCCGTGCTCCACAACAAGAGAAGACACCACAATGAGAAGCCCGCACACCGCAACGAAGAGTAGCCCCCGTTCGCCACAACTAGAGAAAGTCAGAGCGCAGCAACGAAGACCCAATGCAGCCAAAAATAAATTAATTTAAAAAAATAAAATAAAAGGTCAAACAGGGACTTCCCTCGTAGTCCAATGGTTAGGACTCCGTGCTCCCAATGCAGGGGGCCCGGGTTCCATCCCTAGTCAGGGAACTAGATCTCACACGCCACAACTAAAAGAGCCCACATGCCGCAACTAAAAAGATCCTGGACGCCGCAATGAAGATCCCCACGAAGATCCCGTGATCCTGTGTGCTGCAGCTAAGACCCAGCACAGCCAAATAAATAAATATTTTTTTAAAAATGAAAAATAAATAAATGGCCACACACTCCTGGCTTTCTCCTGCTTCCTCCTCCACTTCCTAGGGCAGTTGAGAATTTCTTGGTAGTTACCACTACAGAGATAGTCCTGAGCAAAACTTCCCAATAAACTTTCCCTGAAAAATGGTGAGAAATCCTTAGTCCCCACCCTTGGGGCATTCACGGGGCTGCTCACGTTTCTAGAGGTTAAATCAAGCAGGGGAAGCTTTCAGGACACTGGTTTCTTGGCTTACTTGGTTTCTTGGAGCTGAGCACACAGGGAATAATTTATTTTTAACCATCTCCGAGTGCCTTGTGACCTGCCTACCATGCCTCAGAAACATGAACCCAACGGAGAAGACCCTAGGGGAGATGGCAGCAGCCCAGGCAGGTGCAGAGAAACTGTGTTCAGTCTGGACCTTCAAACCCTCACAGTCATTTTTCTCCCTCATCATTAACTCCCAGTCCAACTTTCCCTGGGGGGTGGCTCAGATAATGCCATACCCTTTGTCACCCGAGGCCCTCTCTGCCTCTCCTGTCCAATCCATCCTACTGTACACACCATAACCTGGACAGTGTCCCCTGGAGGCCATCTTCACCCCATGCCTGCTCAATAGCTCACCATGGCTCCTCAGAAGAACCAGGGCCCTTAGTCTGGCCTTCAGTATCCTCCTCGAAGGCCTGTTGTATCCCAAGTCCCCACAGCTCCTCCTCATTTTTTACTACTGCCCAGCACAGCCACCTGGTGACCAGTCTGTTCATCAGCCCAGCCCAAGGCCTGTCTACTCCAGTCAATCACTGACAACCACAAATGTGCCTGGATGGCATGCTCGAATCAAAGGTCCCACTCCTTCCCCAGCCCTGGACTGGCTTCTCCTCCCAGGGCACTCAGCTTTCTTTCTGAAATTAGCTGTTTGCTGATTTGTTTACTCCCTTGTTACCCCTCTTCCCCAAAGAAGCATTTAACCCCCACGTGGGTATTGGCCACATCTCACTGAAGCTCAGCTCTTGGAAAAATGCCTAGGGCAGAGTGGGTGCGTTAATATTTGTTAATAGTCATCAGAAAGACAAATTCCACATGAATCTCTTCGGTTCACTTCCTAAAACCTCTCCAACTTAACCAACATTGGATTTTCCAGTCTCTGTCCATTGACAGTGGGCGATCCATCCATCCCTGCCTCATATCAGTGTTCCACTGGATAAAACCTTCTTACTGGACTTTGATTTCTTAATAACAAAAATGTACCTTTTCCTTAATGTCTATGATTTTGCTTTCACTCTCTGAGCAATGACATCTTTTTCTCCATTAAGGGGAAATTTACCCTGCAAATCGCCAAACCTCTGTAATCCTCCAGAAGCCATTTCCTCTGGAAGAAGTCTGTGGTAGCCGATATCACCATAAATATCACCACAGATAAATAGTGGTTCTATAACATCTGGCAGCTTATACACTTGCATGTGCTATTCTATTACCAAGACAGCTCCCTTCTACAACCTCTGTCCACTTTATTTTTTTTAATGTTTGAAATATTAATTTTATTAAGAAAGCATTTGACAGTTGTATTAGATCATATAATCAATCACTTCATTTTTAAATGATGTGGCCTGAGGATACAATTAAAATATGGACTTTTCGGGCTTCCCTGGTGGCGCAGTGGTTGAGAGTCTGCCTGCTGATGCAGGGGACACGGGTTCGTGCCCTGGTCCAGGAAGATCCCACATACCGCGGAGCGGCTGGGCCCGTGAGCCATGGCCGCTGAGCCTGCACGTCCGGAACCTGTGCTCTGCAACGGGAGGGGCCACAACAGTGAGAGGCCCGCGTACCGGAAAAAAAAAATATATATATATATATCTATATATATATATATATGGACTTTCCTTTGATTCAACAAATATTTGAGCATCTACAAGTGCCAGGCTTGGAGATACAGGCCAAACAGGAGGACCCCTGCTCTCACAGGGCTTACATTCTTGCAAGAGGGCAATATTAAAGAAATGTTTATATTACTTATAAACATATAACACAGGGGCTTCCCTGGTGGCGCAGTGGTTGAGAATCTGCCTGCCAATGCAGGGGACAGGGGTTCGAGCCCTGGTTCTGGAAGATTCCCACGTGCCACGGAGCAACTAAGCCCGTGCGTCACAACTGCTGAGCCTGCGCTCTAAAGCCCACGAGCCACAACTACTGAAGCCTGCGCGCCTAGAGCCCGTGCTCCGCAACAAGAGAAGCCACCGCAATGAGAAGCCCGCGCACCGCAAAGAAGAGTAGCCCCCACTCGCCGCAACCAGAGAAAGCCTGCGTACAACAACGAAGACCCAGAGCAGCCAAAAATAAATAAATTAAAAATTAATAAATTTTAAAAAACATATAACACAGAGGAAGTGACAGAGAAAGAAGATGGTGCTTTACCGGAGCACTTTAACAGGTGTCTAACCCAGCCCAGGGAAATCACAGAGACAAAAACAAGTGTTTAAGTAGAAGGGTGAAGACAACAGTTCAGGCAGAGGGAACCTCCTAGACCCTAAGGCGGGGGAAGGACTTTCTAGACTTAAGGAATTGGAAGAAGTCTAGAATGGGTGGAGTACCCAGTGTGAAAAGAGAAGTCAAGGAGATGAGACTGAATCTCAACCTCTGTCCACTTTAAACCTAGCCTCCCAAATCACCTCTCGTCCAGTGCCCTCCTGCTTCATACCACCCCTTGACCTGTTCATTTCAGTTCATAGCCCCTACAGATTCCCAAGGTATGGCCCCAGCCCCACTCGGTCCCGAGCTAAACGTGTCCTTCACTTTTTGTCCAACGTCTCCCCATCCCCAACTTCTCTGTCCGGGTGCGCACCACATCCCCTGGTCGCGAGGCCCCCAGCTCGGTTACCTGGAGCTGGTGCAAGTGCAGAACGTAGCCTTGCACCAACAGCTGGAATAAGAGACGCAGCCGCCCTGGCCCTGAAAGCTCCTCTAGGCTCCGCAGCCTCCGATCGCCAGGCCCGGTTCCGGGAGCCTCGGCTGCCTGGGCCGCAGGCAGGGCGCTGGGGATCGCGGCCTTGGCTCTGGCCCCGTGGGAGCCGAGGCCAGGGAGAGCCACCCGCGTCCCCAGCAGCGCCCACCGCAGCCTTGCGCAGCCCAGCGTACCCATACGATTCATGGCTCGCGCCGCCATGCCTTTGGATAGCGAATACAGAGCGCCAGCAACTTGTCCAGAGACAAAACAGCAGGGGCGGGTTCAAGGGTACCGGTAGCGCAGGGCGGGCCGGACGAAGGTTGACCAGGCCTCTTACTGCTCACTTTTCCTTGCGGTCTTCAGTCCCTGCAAATAGGACCTAAGGGACTCGCAGAAGTCACCCTTTCCAACTGTAAGCCTCCTGGCTCGGGGAGGGGCCGGACAACGCCAAGGCAGAAGATGCACGGGGGACTTACGGGAGACCCACAGAGCGCTGACGATGGCCGCCTCTTCCGCGACTCCCCCACCTCGAACTTCCGCGAACTCTCGAGGAGAACTTGAAGCTCGCTTGGTCTCAATTCCCGGCAGGAGTGCGGCAGAGTTCTCGGCAGCCCGGGAGCCTTCCAAGACGGGGAGGCCGGTTCGCCATCCCAGAGCGCCAGCGTCTCAGCTGATCTCACTTCCCGGAGGGACCAGGAACCGACTGCTGAGATTAAACCGGCCGCTGGCTTTTCCTGATAGCCTCCAGTGTTGATCCCGGGGTCTGAGGGCTGAGCGAGGAAAGAGCAAAAAATCCCCCTGTGCAGAAAAGCAAAGAGCAAAAAACCCGACCCTGTCTCCAGGGTCATCTGATTCCTGGAGGGAGGAAGCCAAACAAATTTAAATATTAGGGTTTTCAAAAAATGCAGTTCTACCCCTCTCCCTCCCCACCACCCACATACTCCCTGGTCTGCTGAGGCAGGATTTCTCAAACTGCAGGTTGAGACCAGATTTAGTGAATGTGACCAAAATTATCTTTTAATAAGATGGAATAGAACAAAATAGTACAGAAAATATTGCAAGAAGGAAAAGTATTATTTCATGAATTCTTTGTTTCATATATGTATATTCAAAGTACAAGTTTCAAAAAGTTAAAAACATAACTCATACACGAGCTCAAAGCTTATTCAACCCATTAGAGGTAGAACCAGCAGAATGATAAAGCTTTTTCTAAGACCATTTGAAGAATTGGTTATTTACAGGCAGCCAGAGGCAGAAAAGGCATATTAAGTTCAAGGGGCAACAATTAGACTGACAGCTGATGTAGCTAGGTGTGGATTTCTTTTCATTTATCCCCTTAGGGGTCAGAGAGTTTCTTGACTCTGTGACTGAATATCTTTCATCAGTTTTGGAAGTTTTCAGATATTCAAACATTCCTTTTACCCCATTTATTTTTCTTCTCTCCTAGGACTTCAAATTATATATATATATGTTAGACTGTCTGACTGTATCCTCCCTGTCTCTTACCCTCTCTTCTGTATTGTTCTATCATTTTGTCTCTTCTAACTCATTCTCTATTCAGCTGTGTCTGATGTTAAATCTATCCATTGAATTTTAAATTTCTATTATTGTATTTCTCAGTTTTTCAACTTTAGTTTTTTTCAAATCTGTCCTTTTTAAAATATTTCTAGTTTTATGCCAAAATTCTTAATGTTATTTTTTTTTAAATAAATTTATTTATTTTTTGTCTGCGTTGGGTCTTCGTTGCTGTGCACAGGCTTTCTCTAGTTGCGGCGAGTGGAGGCTACTCTTCGTTGCGGTACACGGGCTTCTCATTGCAGTGGCTCCTCTTGTTGTGGAGCATGGGCTCTAGGCACATGGGCTTCAGTAGTTGCAGCACATGGGCTCAGTAGTTGTGGTTCACGGGCTCTAGAGCTTCAGGCTCAGTAGTTGTGGCACACGGGCTTAGTTGCTCCACTGGCATGTGGGATCTTCCCGGACCAGGGCTTGAACCTGTGTCCCCTGCATTGGCAGCCGGATTCTTAACCACTGCTCCACCAGGGAAGCCCAATGTTATTTTTTATTATACCCTTTACTTTTGTAAGCATAGTTGTTTTAAGGATTATGACCAATAACTCCAATACATGGAATCTATGTG
Organism: Orcinus orca; assembly: GCF_937001465.1. Taxonomy (NCBI): domain Eukaryota; kingdom Metazoa; phylum Chordata; class Mammalia; order Artiodactyla; family Delphinidae; genus Orcinus; species Orcinus orca. Next base: position 101,770,732 of record NC_064565.1, on the reverse strand, counting down.
GGACGATTTCTATTGTCCATTATTTCTGGTGGTTTTGTACATATTGCCATGTTTCTTCCTGGGCCTTGTTTCTTTTGATTGTGTACCAGAAAATGTATTCATTAAGTTTCTAGTGGAACTAATTTGAAGTTTAGAATGAGTTCATTTTCCCCGTGGAAGATTTACTTTTATTTCTGACAGTTGCCTAAAGGCACCCACAATCCAAAATCACCATAATTCAGTTTCAGGGAATGAGATGCTTTGAAGCTGAACTGCAGTTCTTTAGAAGGCTAGTCTATTTCCAGTCCTTAATCTTTTTGGGTCCCAACCCAAAGTTTGGGTATAAGAGATTACGGACTCCAGCTATTCTTCACACAGCCCTGTGAGGCTAAACCACTCAACTTCTCAGCTTCCTCTTCTGAAAATGGGAAATGCTACTAATAGGAAAGTGGTACCTAATGCCTAACTTACCTCTGGAGTTCTGTCTTCTCTTGGTTCTTGTCTGATAGATCTTTATTACCTTGTTTGTTCTCTGATGCTGATTCCTTCAAGTAAATGCTGGTCATATTTTCTTCAGCTTTTCAAGTTATCCTTTGAGAGAGGACTGAGTCAGGTATTAAGAGAAGTGGAAATCCAATTTATGCTTTTACCTTTATTAATTCTTTTTCCCCCCCTCTGGGTTCATTTTCTTGATATATTATATTTTTAACTTTTTTTTTTTTAATGACTGCTTAGTGAAATTTTATTTCCTAATTAATGGACTTAATGCTACACATTTTCACATCATACTATTTTGGCCATATCCAATAAGATTAAATAAGCAATTTCTTTCACTGTCACTCATTTCCCAATAGTTTGTAATTTCCATTTTGATTTTCTTTTTAATCTAAGTCATGCAGGAAAGTGTTTTTATTTACTTTCAAATAGTTGTAGTTTTGTTTTTTGTTTTGAAAGGGACCATTCTTTTGTTATTAATTTATAATGCTATTACATTGTGGTCAGAGTATTAATGATCTGCTTTTTAGAATTACTAAAACATTTTTGATGGTCTAGTACTTGTTTATTTTTGTGACTATTCCATGTGTATTTTTGAAAAATATGTATTTTGTTTATTAACTTATTAATTTTGTTATTTAAACCCTCTGTAGCCCTACTTATTTTTGTCTACTTGATTTGTTAATATCTGAGAGACGCATGTTCAAGTATCCCCCAAATATTATGGATTTGTGGATTTGTCAATTATTTTGTGTCTTTTCAACAGCTTTGGTTTTATATTTTGAAGATCTGCTGTTAGGTTCATAAAGGTTCATGACTATTATATACTATATATTCTTGACTATTATATATTCTTATATAGCACCTTTTATAAATTTGAAATATTAAAATATTAAATTGCTTTGGATTTAGTTTGTTTGACTTTAATATTGTTATTCCTACAATTGTTATTCCTATGAATTTGTTTGATATATCTTTTATTCATCCCTCTTATTTTTCAGTCATTCTAGATTATTTTGATTTAGAAGTATCTCTCATAAATACCGTGTAGCTGGATTTTTTTTCTTACCTTACAAGAGAATCTTTAAATAGCAAAAATTATTTTTATAACTTGAAGGAAAGTTTTAAAATAAATGAAATGAAATAAAAAATTTAAACATAATGAATGGTGGGACTTCCCTGGTGGCACAGTGGTTGGGAATCCACCTGCCAATGCAGGGGACACGGGTTCGATCCCTGGTCTGGAAAGATCCCACATGCAGCGGAGCAGCTAGGCCTGTGCGCCACAACTGCTGAGACTGCGCTATAGAGCCCACGAGCCACAACTGCTGAAGTCCTAGAGCCAGTGCTGCACAGGAGAGGCCGCTGCAGTGAGAAGCCCGCACACCGCGTCAAGGAGTGGCCCCCACTCGCTGCAGCTAGAGGGGGCCCGTGCGCAGCAGCGAAGACCCAGAGCAGCCAAAAATAAATAAATTTTTTTAAAAAGCCATAATGAATGATAATTCATGGAAGAGGAACTATAAATGGCTCTTTAGCCCATGCAAAAATGTTCAACTTTACTTGCAATGAAAGACAAATCAGAACTACATCAGAAACCATTTTTCACCTATAAGATTGAAAAAGATTAAAAGTTTGATACCACTATGTATTTGAGGGTATAGGGAAACAAACTCTCAGTTATGGTTTAAGGAAGTACAACTTGCTGCAGAGTTTTCAAAATTTAAAGTGCACTTACTTTTGAGCCAGCAGTTCTACTTGTAGGGATTTTCTTTTCTGCGAATATACTTGCACATTCGTAAAATCACAAATATACAAAGATATTTATTACAGCATTGTTTGTACAGATAAAGAAAATATTGGAAACAACCTGAACCCATCAGTAGGGGATTAATGAGATAAATTATAGTAAATTCATGCATTGGAATCATTTGCAGCTTTAAAAAGACAATGATACAGCTCTATGTGTACTGATATACAACAATTTCCAAGATATAAAATAAAAAAGGCAAGATGCAAAGCAGTAGTATGGTAGGCTATGACAAAATTATGCCAGTGTTTGCACATGCATAGAATATCTCTGGAAGGATACACAAGAACCTTGTAATTGTAGTGGCCTCAGGGACAAAGGTGACAGGGACACAACTTCACAGCATGCTCTCTTGGCTCTTAGAATTGTGTAGTATGTACTTGCAATATGTCAGGGTTTTTTTAAGTGGCTTATTCAAAAGTCACATAGCAAAACATCTTGTTTTGACATTTCTGGAAACTTGTGTCTCAAAGTGATATCTGGCTATCAGGTAACTTGGTCACTTGGGACCTTACCAGGGCCAAAAAATTTAGTAAAAGCAATAATAATGTATTAAAACAATTAAACCTGTACATACATATAGGACCTTATTTTTTGTTTCTTTTCTTTTTTCTCCTTTCTTTTCTATTTCAGGGGAGGGAGGTATCTAGAAAGAAGTATGTTGGGGAAAATGTATATTTGAAGATACCCATGAATTAAGTACAAGGACAAACAGTGTGTATAAAAAAATTGGTTTGAGATTTGAGAGTAGGTTAAAAAACTGGTCTGATTCTTTCGTTTAATTAACTCATACATTTTTGTGAGTTTGAAAATTAAAATAAACAAATAAAAACTTTCTAAGCCTCCTGAACACAGAGAAGTTATGTTTACATTGCTTTCCAAGGAATTAAATTATACAGCAAAACAACCCCAAAGTAAAAATCACCCATAATCCCACCACTTATATAAGGGAACAAATTAAAAGACCTCTGCTTTGCTTCCCCAATTATATTCCTTCCAAGTGAAGTACTGTTCATAATTTAGTGCATAATCTTCCAGACCTTGTTCTATATTTATATAAACTTTTTTTCACCTGTAGTTGAAAAAAGCATGTTGAAATTTTAATGTGAATTCCCTTAAATATTATAAAGGCTTAGGGCTGTTTTTTAAAAAATATGCCTATTGACCCTTTCTATTTCTTCTATGAAGTCCTTAGTCATATACTTTGATCTTTTTTTATTGGATTTTCTGTCTTTTCTTATTAGTTTGTTGGAGTTCTTTTTCTACTTAGATTAACAGATTAACCTCTGTTACATGTATTACAAGTATTTTCTCCTGGTTGTCTGTTCTTTATATCCTGGCTATTATTTAGGGTATAGGTCTCTTCGTTTGGCTGGTCCTGATTCATAAGCATAATAATAAAACTGTAATTCTAAGTATAGAGCTTTCCTGAGTTCTGTGAATCATTCTAGTGAATTATCAAACCTCAGGGGGTTGCAGGAACATGTGAATTTGTGGCCAGTTGGTGAAAACTACAGGTAGCCTGGGAACCTCCAGACTTGTGGCTGGCATCTGAAGTGAGGGCAGTCTAGTTGGGGACTATGCCTTTAAACTGTAGTCTGCACTAACTCCAGGTTTAGTGTCAGAATTGCAGTATTGCACTTGCCCTTTCCTTTCCTTGTGGTTGGTTCTAATTTTGAGGGATTACATTGTGCCTAACACATGTGAGGGCCCCAAACTGGTCCTCAGCTACTATTAGCCTATGCTGCCATTAACTGAAACATCTTCATTTCTACCTGGCTTCACTCTCTACCCCCATTCCTGACCAAAAGTCTCTCAAATCTCTCTCTCTCTCCTACTTTCCCACTTCCACAGACTTTATGGGCCCCTGGGAGCACGTGACTCCTTCTGAAGGAGAACTTTGAGGTCATCTCAGGCCTATCTGCCTACATGTCTCAGATGTCCTCATACTTGGCATGAGGAAACGTCTGGGACTTCCCTTCTAGGAAGCAGGTACAGGTCTTTTTTGTTCTCAGATTCTCAGTCATTGGCAAAGGAGAAGTGCAGGACACAGGCCCCTATATCAGGGACACACATCAGCCTAGAAGGAGGAGGAGGAGGAGGAAGAGAAGAAGAAGGGGAATGGAGAAGGAAGAAGAATTAACATTTGAGGACTCGCTATGTATCAGGCACTGTTCTGACCACTTTTCTAATATTAATTCATTTGATTCCTGCATCAACTCTAAGAGTTAATAATGCTATTATCCTAATATTTTACAAAACAGTGGGGCAGAGATTTAAAATAATTTTCCCAAGTCATACAGCTAGTAAAGTCAGAGCCAGAATTCAGGAACTGGGGTCCCAGTGATTATGAATGATCTGTACTGCCTTCTTTTCCATAGACCTCAGCATCGCTGCCTTCCCTTCTACCAGCTAAGGTAACTCTTCTGCTCTCAGAGCAGAAAATCCTGGCTCTCAGTAATCAAATATTTCAGCATTTGTCTGAAGTTCAACTTTCGCAAAGCAAATAACTATTTTGTTCTCTGCTGTGTCAGTCTTTCCCTAAAGGGAATGAGATGAAACGCTCCAACCGCTGCTTCCTTAATGTGGGAGGGCCACTCGATTACAAGGGAGCAGCTGGGGTTGTTGCTATAATCTGACACTTGAATGAGGCTCTCTATCCTGAAACAAAAGAATTTATGGAAACAAGAGGCAGAATGATTCAGTGAAGAGCATGAGTTTTATTAAAATGCTCATAATATTTCATTAAGAATTACAAAACCCTTTCAACAGTTGGTTCTCTTTCTCACACACACACAATTGGAAATATACACACCAAATTTAATAATAATTTAATTTTTAATATAAATTTATTGTATTTATTTATTTTTGGCTGCATTGGGTCTTCGTTGCTGCACACGGGCTTTCTCTAGTTGCCGCTAGTGGGGGCTACTCTTCGTTGCATCACCCTAATCTCTGCCCTCATGTTCACATGGCATATTCCCTGTGTGCATATCTGTGTCCAAATTTCCCCTTTTCATCAGGATATCAGTCATATTGGAATAGGGGCCCACTCTGCTCCAGTATGACCTCATCTTAAGTAGTTATATCTGCAATGACCCTACTGCCTAATAAGGTCACAATATGATCAGTACTTCAGCCTACGTATTTGGGGGCACACAATTCACCCCATCACTAGCATATTCCTAGGAGTGGAGTTCCCAGGTCAGATGAGCTACTGATAATACTGTGATAATGAAATTATCAGTCTTAGTATGCAGCTCTCTGCAATAATTATGATATACATGGTATATTTAGAATTTGCATTTTCCTGATGGCTAATGTGGGACACTGTTTTTTCCAAAGGTAGCTGCAACAATTTCCTTTTCTTTTTTTTTTTTGGCTGTGTTGGGTCTTTGTTGCTGCGCCCGCGGTTTCTCTAGTTGCGGTGAGCGGGGGCTACTGTTTTGCTGCAGTGCGCGGGCTTCTCACCGCGGTGGCTTTTCTTGTTGAGGAGCATGGGCTCTACACACACGGGCTTCAGTAGTTGTGGCTCACAGGCTCAGTAGTTGTGGCGCACGGGCTTAGTTGCTCCATGGCATGTGGGATCTTCCTGGACCAGGGATCGAACCCATGTCCCCTGCATCGGCAGGCGGATTCTTAAATCTTGACTGCCTTTTAAATTTTAACTATTCTAGGGACTTCCCTGGTGGTGCAATGAATAAGACTCTGTGCTCCCAATGCAGAGGGCTAGGGTTCTATTCCTGGTCAGGGAACTAGATCCCACATGCCTGCCACAACTAAGTTTGCATGCCAAAACGAAGGAGCCCTGGAGCCACAACTAAGAAGCCCACGTGCTGCAACTAAGGAGCCTGCAAGCTGCAACTAAGGAGCACGCCTGCTGCAATTAAGACCTCACGCAGCCAAATAAATATTTTTTAAAAATACATAAATTTTAACTATTCTAGTGTCATCTCATCGTACTTTTATTTAATATACATATGCATCATGAAATGGTTATCTCCCTGGCCTTTTTTTTTTTTTGCGGTACGCGGGCCTCTCACTGTTGTGGCCTCTCCTGTTGCAGAGCACAGGCTCCGGACGCGCAGGCTCAGCAGCCATGGCTCACGGGCCCAGCCGCTCCGCGGCATGTGGGATCCTCCTGGACAGGGGCACGAACCCGTGTCCCCTGCACCAGCAGGCGGACTCTCAACCACTGCGCCACCAGGGAAGCCCTCTCCTTGGCCTTTTTAAAGTCAGCTTTATTTACTTATAAGAAAATTCATCCATCTTAAGTGTATAATTTGATGAGTTTCAACAAACATGGTCATATAGCCACCATCACGATCAAGGTACAGGCTATTTCCAACCTGCTCAACTGTCCCTCCCCTCTGTCATCTATAATCCTTGGCAACCACTGATAAGCCTTCTGTCCCTAGTCTGCCTTTTCTAGAATGTTACATAAATGGAATCATAAAGTGCGCAGTCTTTTGTTTCTGGCTTCTTTCACTCAGCATAACGCTCTTGAGATTCATCCATGTTGTTGCACGCGTCAGTTTACTCCTCTTTTTGGCCTCCTCTAAGTAGTATTGAACAGATATATCACAATTTGTTTATTCATTCACTAGTTGTTGGATATTTGGGTTGTTTCCAGGGTTTTGCTATTATGAATAAAACTGCTGTGAACATTTGCAAGCAGGAGTGAATTGCTGGGTCATATGTTGAGTGTATGTCACTTCATAAGAACCTACTGAGCTATTTTCCAATGTACCATTTTGCATTCCCACCAGCAATGTATGTGTTCCAGCTGCTCCATGTTTGCAGACACTTGGTAGTTTCAGCCTTTTTCATTTGAGCCATTCTGCTGTGTAAGTGGTGTCTCCTTGTAGTTTTTCTTTTCTTTTTCTTTTTCTCCAAACGCTTATGTTGAGGGCTGACTTTCAACAGATTGCAGTGAGGGAGCTGTTCAGCTGCACACAACCCTGACCCAGAAGCAGGTTGTCTACGAATGGTTTAACACCAGATGCCCCAGGAATGTGCCTTGCGTGACATGCAAGGAGGCAGCCCCCCTTTCTCTGAACTAGAGGCTCTCGGCTCAGGCCCCCGCCCTGCGTGTGCTATGGGCCTCACGGGGGAGAGAGGGAAGCACTTGGCCGCCTGCCTGCAGTAGGGACTGCGGGACCAGCCAAGGAGGCTTAGCCATGACTGCCCTGTGGTTCTGCCTTGCTGGGATTCTTATTTAGAGGTTTAGTCATAATCCCACAGTTGGTAGCTTTTCCCCGTTGGCTCCTCAGCCTGTATCATTATAGTTTTGTTTTGTTTTGTTTTTTCCGGTACACGGGCCTCTCACTGTTGTGGCCTCTCCCTTTGGGGAGCACAGGCTCCGGACGTGCAGGCTCAGCGGCCATGGCTCACGGGCCCAGCTGCTCCGCGGCATATGGGATCTTTCCAGACCGGGGCACGAACCCGTGTCCCCTGCATCGGCAGGCGGACTCTGAACCGCTGCGCCACCAGGGAAGCCCTCATTATAGTTTTAACCGCACTTCTCTGACAACTAATGTTAAGGGCTTCAATTTTTCTAAATGAATTATCTTGATTAAATCACCAGTTTGCCATTCCATGTTTATCACAGTTTTGTAGGAGCAACATGCTACTATAATAGTATCATAGTACCATTATAATAGTAACATGCTGTGTTACACGGTGTTACTGTTACTTTATGAAAATGGTTTTGGTGGTGTTAACTGTTTATTTTTAGTCTGCATTATATATGTATCAGGCACTTTACTAGGTGCTTTATGTATATTCTGCCCCCCCGCCCCCTTAACCCTCATAACTACCCTACAAGGTAAGCTCTGGTCTCCTCATTTTACTAGTTGAGATTTAGAGATTATTATCTTTTTAAAATTGTGTTGGATTTCCCCATGACAGTCCGTAGCATTCCATGTGTCTCAGTCCATTATAATAAGGCACAAATGGGTTTTAGAAAACACCCACCTTGTTATTGATCCTTCTCATATTCTTTCACCTATGAGAAATCTGCGAAGAGCAACATAAAGGCTGCTTGCAGCTCTCAATGCTCCAAAGCTGAGGAACGGTCAAGTCAAATGAGCCTGACATTAACAAGGGTGCAAACTGCTACAGGGAGATCTAAATGACCGAGTGTTGTTCGAGAGGCTGGATTAGACTCTCAAGTGGCATGAAATGGAGCTCCCTCAACTCCACACCTCTGAAAACCATCACTGTTTCAAAGCAGTTGGGAAATCCATACTGTAAACAGAGCTTAGTCTTAGGACAAATCCAGAGGAAGCCAGGAGAGGAGGTCCCCCGGCTGCCTTTGGTGACTACCTTATTTGGGTAACTAATTCAGCTGTGGAGGGAAGCGGAGCAGACTGTGCACCTGGATTATCAACCTCCTGCACTGGCCCACTGTTGGATGGTCCCAGAGGGCAATAAGGTGTGTCCTTTCGATAGGGTCACAGGAGGCACAATCACCCTCAACTAAATAGCCTCAAATCATAAGAATGTACCTGTAACGACAAGCGTCCCCTCGGCACAGCTGTTACGTTCCTGCATGTTCTTTGGCTCCAGTTCAAGGTCTCTATTTTCTGTGCCCTGCTCCTCCCCTCTCCAGCCCCCAGGCATCCACTGCTCCCTTACGCTCCCTTTCTTATCAAAGCTTCTCTCTGAATAGGACTGAGTAAGCCCAATTCACATACTTTTAATTTGCATTCTGTCTGTGAAATATTTAACTAAAGAAATGAATCCCCAACAAAGTGTGAAACAGTAGAATGAATAATGGTGATACAGTGAAGGTAGGGGTGATGAGGTATCACCCAGGCCAAACCCTGTTCTGGCCCTCTTCACTTCTAAAATGTCTCCATAGCTGCTTCATTCCTTAGTGGAAAGGGTTTTACTTTCTTGCCTGCCTTTCCCTAATCAAGGAACAGGGCTTGGATAGCAAATGGAGAAAGGAGTAACCATGCATTAAGTCCTATGTCCTAAGTGCTTTTACTATGTTTTACTTAATTTTCACAACCTTACAATGTAGGTATTAAATTCGCATTATTTAAAAACTTTAAAAAGTTAGATGACATGCCCAAGGCTACACAAACGAACTGAGATTTGAGCCCTAGGTCAGACTCCAAGGTTCACGCTCTTTTCTTATCCCCATGCCACCTCTCCATTAAGTATTCATTCTAAGTTCCTTAGTGTCTGATCAAGCTTGAGTGAATTTGAAGTAAACAGAAATGGTAACCACCCTCCTTCCGCCCCACCCCCGGCCCCCACCCCCAAATCCTTACTCCAGTGCTTCAGAAATACCCTGCACACTGCATTCCCTGACTCAGGAGCACTTGCTCCCCTTTCTCCAAACGGGGACTGGGTACGTTATCAAGTTAGGGAAAAACTGACATGTTCTGACAAACATCTACTCTACTATACCCTCAAATTTAAACTTTCCCAAAAATCTCATTACTTCCCCCAAATTCCTTATTTAGCTGAATACCTCATACTGTAGGTATGCATTGTTAAGTATGTATGCTGAATTCTTAATAAGCAAGATTTCATTTTCTTTCAAGGCTGAAAGGGAAGTATAACACATTAGCCTCATTCCTTTCTCCAACCCAGCAACACACACACACACACACATATACCAGATACTCAAAGGTGATGAAAACTTTAAAAGTATAAACATGTTTTAAGCTACTAAGAACACTCTACTTCCATCACTCATTTAATTTCCCCACAGCCCACTCCCCTGCTTCCCATCATGCTGCGGTCCCTTCTCCAGTTACGGGGATGGGAATGGTTGTGCTGTCCACCTGGGGATTCTCAGAAGGCAAAGTATTGAAGCTGGTTCCCAGGGAGTGGCACAGCTCTATCAGGCCTCCACACCTAAGCCTTTGCACCAGAGGATGAGCCGCAACAAAACTGCTTAAGCAGGTGGCTAATTTTCCTAGGAATGCTGCTTCCTGCCCTCGTCACAAGGTTTGACATTTGCACTAGAATACTGCACCCACTCTTGCAGAACAAGAGGCTTCAAGTCTAGCAGAAGAGATTTAACAGGACTGTCAAGGACCTCTCCTACGGACCTGACTTTGAAGTCCTTACCACTGCACAGAAGTGACCCAGGACTTTGCCATCAAGCTTTCTTCACAACTGTCAACATGGCCTTCACACATCAACTGTGTGGCCTTGAACGCAGTCAGGCCTCTCAGTGATTTTTCCAGGGCTCCCTCCCAACTCACCACAGAACTCCTGGAGCCACAAAGCAGGATATCTCTCCCAAGCTCAAGAATGAAGGCAGAGAAAGCCTGGGGTCAGACCGTGAGCAGAGCATCCTGCCTGATGCGTCAAAGGGAAAACCTGGGTAACTGAGTCAAGGAGCCAGTTGGCTTCTTGTTGGGCCCCGCTGACAGAAAAATGAAATGAAGTAAAGGGATTGTAGGGCTGGGGAGGGGGCGAGCAGCAACCAGGAAGTGCCAGGTTAAGGAGGAGCATCGTTCAAGTGAAAACAACCTTTCTGATCCAAACCCTCCCACCTTGGCTTCCCCCTGGGCCCAGGAGAGAGAGAGAGGCAGAGCTTCTGGCTTAGGTGTTTGTGTCCTGTGAGACCTCCGTACGCACAGTTCACGTGGTCAACATTTATTGAACCCTCACTGTTTACTGAGTCTTGGGGAGGCAGATCCAGTTCAGAGTACAAGGTTTAGTCAGGAGCCTGACTGGAAGCCCATCCTACAGTGGTGGCTGCTCCTGGAACCCGCCCTCCAGGCCACCAGAGTCTGCATGCCCTAGCAACCTGAGAGCCAGACCCCGAACACCAGAGTGTGAAGGGGGAACCACAGCTCCTTCCACCCTCCCCTTGGATTGCGTCCTTTGATATATGGACCCAGACAGGCAACAGCAAGTGGGATTATCTGCGCTCCTTTACTGCAGCCATGGGAAATTCACAAAGTTCATAAAACCTCTCACCTCACAGGGAGACAAGAGCTGAAGGGGTAACATCCATGAGAGAGAAGTCTAGAAGGTTGAACAAGTAGTGATGTGAGGTCAGAATAGGAAGACCTAGGGCTACTGGCTGGGTGGGTATATGAAAGGAGAAATGGTCTCAAGGTGGGGATGCCCCCAAGACTAGGACGATAGGAAATGGTTCAGCATGTCATGGCCTCTGCCTGCTTATCTACTGAGGAGGTCTGAAGGCTTCTGAAAGTGACTCCTCAGGACAGGGGGTTGGGGAGGCAGGAAGGTGAGACCTGAGGAAATAAGGACCCTCAGAGGAACCTCCTCAATTATATAGAGAGCAAGGGACTTCAGGCCCGAATATGTTCAGTATGTTTTCTCCTCTTGAGCCATAACTCAGTCACTGCACCAAGGCCTAAAACAAACCACACATGGCTCTCTCAAAGTAGAAACCAAACCCTGCTTTATAAGGCTGAGTGGCCATCATTGGCTTCTCCACTGAGATATGAGGTGCCAGCCAGTGAACCTTCCTCACCTTGTTCCCCTCCCCACCACCCCTCCAGTCCGCCAGACACCCCCCTCTACAACTCAACCACTTCAAAAAATACTCTGAGGAGGGGCGAGGTGGAGGGGTGGGAGCTCAGGCTGGCCGGCCAGCCGGTTCCCATGAGGTAGCTAACGCTGGTGCGCCTGGGCAGGGGCTGGTGGAGGCAGGCCCGTCACAGGCTCACAGCAGCCAGGAGGGAGTCACCAGCTGACTGGGAGGTGGAGGAGGCAGAAAGCCTCGAAGTCTGCCCAGAGTACTTGATCAAGGGTAACGTCTGGGTGGAGAGGCTGGGCTCTTTGCTGGTGTCCTCACTGTCCTTTGAGGAACTGGGTTTCCTGGGGAAAGGGGAAAGGCCAGCTTGGGTCTTCGTGGGCTTGGGCATGGTCCCATCTCCAGAGAGTGGTATGCTTCCCTTGGAGGAGCCATGTTTTCTGAAGGGAACAGAGGGAGGAAGAAATGGCTGAGACATTGTGTAGCTGAGACTTTAACCCACGACCTGCTACCTTCAGAGTCTAGAGCAGGCATTCACCGTATTCATTTCAGTACGGCTGAAAGTGGCTGCTTTTGCGGATGAGGCTGTGCTCCAGCTCAGCTTTACTGGGCACACCAAGAGCCACCAGGAAGAAGATACTGTGGCTGCATATTCTGATATTCCCACCAACCCCCAACTGGAGAACGCTGATCTCATCATACTCTGGGAAGAGAGGGAGGAGGAAAACTCCCCGAATTCACACTCAACACCCTTCCCTTGCCCAGGCAGCACTCACCCCAGCTTGCCAGTCTCTGATTTGGAGAAATCATTGAGCGTCCCATCACCCTTTGGGACAGTCAGAATTGATGTCGGGAGAGTCCACTAAAAGCAAAGGAAGCAATGAGGCCAAAGGGCGAGGTAGAGGTCAGGGGAGAGTGTCTGGGTCTTAGGACTCTTTCCCAGCTCTACCTCTGAGTGATCAAAGGGCTCTTCCCTTCCCTACCCTGCAGGAATGGGCCCATATGGGGAGAAGTCTTGGTCCTCTCTTGATTCAGATAAGAAGCTGAGGCTACAAAGCATCTGATCCTTGAAAGAAAGGCATCCAGGGAATCCTGGAGGCAATTATTCCCTTGAAAGGGAAGGGCCCTGAGACACAGAGACCTGCAGAACCTTGGGAAGAAGTGAGAGGGTCTGGACCTACACCCAACCCATGCTGCACTCTTAAGGTGGAAGAGGGAGGGGCCTGAGGTAGGACTGTCCCCCTTCACTCCAATGGCACTACTCACCACTGGAGCAGAATCAGAGATGGATCCTGTGTGGAACCCTTTGTAGCACCAACTCCGAAGCAGATCTACTCCTAGGACAAGATTAACAAGGGTAGGACTTAAGAGGGTGGAACCAACTGGCCTATTCTTCTTGCCACAGAGGCCCACTTCTTGGTCTATTGGGATTTAATCTCTCATTAAACATGGCATGTGGGCAGGGAGGACACATCACCTTTGAGCTTGTTGCCATGGTACTTCTGTTCCCACTGGGTGGTGAGAATGTTGAAATATCGTGGCTGCTCAAAAAAGCGGAGATAGCGAGAAGAGATTCGAGAAGGAAAAATTCGTTCAAATTGACCACGGCGAGAAAACTCATCCTCCATCTCAACCAGAACCCGAACATCATCTGGCATCAGGACATCCAGCACAGATGAATAGAAGTCCTGTGGCCCAAGGAACGGGGGGAGAAGGGTATGACAAAGAGTGTAAGCCAGAGGCAGAGAATCAAAAAGCTGGGGGATGGGGAGTACAGCTCTGGGGTTCTAAGGCTCCAGGACCAAAGGACCACCAAGGCGGTCTGGTGGGCCCACTCTGGGCCTCATCTATCCCCACGTCTGCTGAGCTTATTCGGGGGATGAAGAGACTCTTGGCTGGGGTGAGGGGAGACAGGGGGCACAGAGGTTAAGCGATTTGTTGGATGCAGTCAAGATCAGAATCCAGATTTGGCCACAGCCTCGTGTCTGCCACACTTCCATCTGACTCCCTCATCTGCTCGGAGAAAGTCAAGCCTTCCAGGAGCTCAGTGCCCCTCAGGGAAAGAAACCCAAGGGTCTACAGCTCTACAAGAAGGGTGGGCTGGTACAGCACTTTGCTAAGAGGAGTGGTTGTTGAACATGTGATAAGGGCCATCAACTCTCTCCGGAATGACATACATTCCAACAAATCCCTGCACATCAGGGGATGTAGGAAACCCTGCCCTAGAGGGAAGAAAAACTGCTTGCCTTGGGGCTCCACAGGTTTGACCAGGGAAGCTTTCTACTAGCACTGGGGTGAAGGCAATTTCCTACCTGATCAGGAATTTTCTGGGTCAGGTAATAGGCTTTCTTCATCTTCTGTGCAGTGAAGTACTCTGGGGCCATTCGACATCTGTCCCTGGGGGAGCTGGGCAGGCTAAGGCAGAGGGTGGAAAGGGGGCAAAGGGTAAGGTCAGCAGCTTCACATCCTGAGGACATGTAGAGAGAGGGTCCAGCCCAGGAAGACACCCTTCTCAAGAGAAGACAAAGAAGGATGGACAGAAGTTCGTTACGTGAGTAAATCAGACTGCAATGCACTGCATTCCGGTAGCCTGAGACTCAAAGATGAAGTACCATGTAAGAACTAAAAGAGTACAAAGCACCCTCTTTAAGTTGTATTTAAATGATAAAAAAAAAGGAGGACCATGGAACAATCACTGTATATATTTCAGTTTAGCTTAATTTAGTGAACACTTACTATAATAGATATCCAGCTTGGCCCTACTGGCTATGTGATCCTGGACAAATTCCCTGACCTCCCTGCACCTCAGTTTTATCACCCACATTACAACAATTACTGCTGAGAGAGACACAAAGATGGCCTCCAAGAAGCTCACAGGATGGCATGTGTCAAATGACAAATAACTATAGCACAGAGCCAAATATAAGTCTACAAGGTACAGTGGGGAAAGCAAGTTTTGTTACCAAAAACTTGAGCTCCCTTTCCTCAAGAGTGGTTCTGAGTGCTTTGTGGGGTGTGGAGGAGAGAGCCCACATTGAGCTAGTTTCATGAAGATGCTGCCTTCAGCTAGGCTTTGATGGATGGGTGAGGTTGAAACAGGGAGGTCTTGCTGAGTGGAAGGAGGAAGAAACCCCATGAGCAGAGGAGGGGACACCACAGGGGAAAAATGAGAAGCAGTGAACATTTCAGAGAGGAGACTAGACTAACTGATCCTTAAGGATTCTTCCAGCCTTGAGGTTCTATGAGCGATCCAGTTTGTCAGAGCACAGGAGCTGGGAAGAGGAATTAAGGGAGGGGTGCCTGGGAAAAAGAGGCTGGGGCCTTGAATGTCTGCTTGAGGAATTTTTTTTTTTTGGCTGTGCCGCATGGCTGGTGGGATCGTAGTTCCCCGACCAGGGACTGAACCCAGGCCCTCAGCAGTGAAAGCGTGGAGTCTTAACCACTAGACTGCCAGGGAATCCCCTGCTTGAGGAATTTAAAGCTGATCCCCCAGGCTCTGTGGGGATTCCTGGGCAGGGGAGCAATTAAGCAAACAGGCGTTTAGGGGCACTGACATGGCAGTGGTGTGTGAGTAGATTGAGTGAATGGTGTGTGAGTAGACCGAGCAGTAAGGGAGACCAAGCAGGAGGGAACACCCAGACACCACCCCTTTCCAGAGTCCCTATGGGGCTGCTCATGCTGCCAGCTGAGCTGCAGACAAGCACGGAGGCCGACCTGGCGGTGGAGCTGCTGGAGCTGCTGGAGCTGGAAGCGATATCCTCTGCGCTGGGCAGAACAAAGCCCGCCAGGTTCAGAAGGTCACGGATCATCTGGCCTTTGATGCTGATGTCCAGTGGAGAGCTGGAGTGGAGGCTTCAGGGAAAGGATGCAAAGAGTGGTAAAAGCAGATGCCAAAACTGTTTCCAGTCCCAAGTCCCAGTCAATGCCAGCCCCATTTACATCCAAACTCATGAGCGCCATCACGGGGGTCTTCTTGCCCTACGGATAGTGAATAACCTCACACAGGGTGGTTCCTGCCCATGACCTTGCTAGGGAAAAGCATGCAGTAGGCATCAAGTTTAAAAGAGTAACTTTTAACAATCTGCCTCCAATGTCAGAGAACCCTGAGATAACGGCAAAGAATAAGGGAATGCGTAAACAGACCATGAAGGGAAAACACATATTCTAGTGAAGGAAAGGTTTTCCCAAAGTCAGCAAGACTGGAGCAGAAACAGGATCTTGAGGACACAGAAAGGCTTCTACTGCGAGTGTCCTGAGAATACCTACCTTGGGGAGATGTTGACTTCCAGGACCCAGGGCTTGAGGTTCTCATCGAGCATGATGTCGAAACCGAAGAGCTCGTGGCAGCTGTAGGGCCGCCGCACGTACATCTTCAGCAGGCTGGTCACATAGGGTTCTGACCTAGTCACAGGGAGGAGAAAGTATTCAGCTCAGCTCCTCCCAAAGGCTCTACCTAGAGCTGCCCTGCCAATGGAGTGGCTCAGAGACAGGAGGACAGAAGCAACCCAGGAAAAGAAGCTCTCAAGAGATGTCTGTGATCTGGAGCCAGATTCTGGGGATGAAGTTCAGTAGAAGAGCAGAATTTAAGTCTATCCATTCCTTCCTAAACCCTGTCCTCAGAAACGGAACTTTTGACAGCATGGTCAAAAGTCTGGAGCACAGCAGGGTGGAGGCCCATAAGAAAAGGGGGGGTTCAGTGGCAGGCCCCACACCCAGGGTGGCAGTGTGACTCACGAGATGATCGTTTTGACAACAACGTCCTTTATCTTCTCCCAGATGGCATCACTGTTGACTCCCTTCTGGCTCAGGTAGCTCCATAAAGCCTTCAGTGCCCTGTAAGGCAGGAGAGGAGGAGGGAGAATTTAGGGTTGTAGTCTATGAATGAGCAATGAAGAAAAGAGAAAGAAAAAGGAATGAGAGGCCCAAAGGTATCTTCTTCATATATCTTCATTTGATGTTTTGAATTAAGACAGAAATGAGTTGGATGCAAACAGACCAATTCTGAATTGCCAAGTGTTTATATAATCTCTGGGTCTTATATTAATCCTCCACTCACCACCCCCCCGAAACCTCCCCAAACCCCAGAACCCTGTGCTCCTCTAGACCTCCACTTGATGGGGACACTGTCTGGGTACCATTTGTGGCCCTGGCAGGCCGTTTCATCTTCATTGGCCTGGTACTCGGCATTCTTTTTATTGACACTGTAGTTGGTCAGGTGCATGAACTTGTTGCCAAGGCTCTTCATGGAAGGGGAATACCTGGAAGTGAGAGGAAAGGCAGAGGATAACGGTCCAAACATTTCCCCATATCCTGAGGAGGCAAAGCACAAGTGGACAGATCTTTTCAGATGCACAAGGGTCTGAGAAGTACACCTACTGGTAAGATTTCCAAAACACCACAGATAAACTCATCTCCCAATTTATCCCACCTCAGTCCTGCAGGAAGACCCTCCCTATTCAGTGAAGCAGAGGACCTCCTTATTTCCCCTTGCACATATAACTGTGATTTATAATAACAAATACACATATTGGTCTCTGCCCCCAGCCCCTGACACAGAGCTCCTAAAACCTTTGTAAATTCCTAAGTGGTAAGAGTACAAGGAGCATCTTTGTTCTCAGATTTGGTCTTTGACCCCAGTTCCCGACACAGAGCTCCTGAAACTCATAATTTCCCGGGTGATAGGAGCATCTTCTGTTCTAATGAGGCGACACTGGGTAAGCTCCTGGATGGCTTCTGGATGAGGGACAGTCACTGGAAAGACCAAGCCATGATTAGACAGTTGCAAGTTTCAACTCCGCCCACTCAACTCCCATTCTCTTAAAAAGGGAAGGGCTGAAAATGGAGTTAATGATCGATCATGCCTAAGTGATGAAGCCTCCATAAAAATCCCCAAAATATGAGGTTCAGAGAGCTTCCGGGTGGGTAAACCTCTGGAGGTGCTGCGAGAGCAGCCAGCCCAGGGAGGGCATAGAAGCTCTGTGCCTCTTCCTACATACCTTGCCCTGTGCATCTCTTCCATCTGGCTGTTCTTCTCTACCCTTTATCACATCCATCTTTCATAAATCAGTAAACATAAGTAAACTGTTTTCCTGAGTTGAGTGAGCTGCTCTAGCAAATTAATCAAATTGATACCCCTCAGCCCCGGCCCCAAGGAGGGGGTCATGGGAACCTCTGATTTATACCAATTGGTCAGAAACACATGCGGCACCCTGCACTTGCAACTGGCATCTGAGGTGGTGTAGAGAGGGGCAGCCTGATGAGACTGAGTCCTTAACCTGTGGGATCTGATGCTATCTCCAGGTAGTGTCAGAATTGAGTTCAATTGTAGGACACTCACCTGGTGTTGTGTAGAACTGCTTCGTGTGGGGGAAAAAACCCCACACATTTGGTGACCAGAAGTGTCAGAAGTGAAGTGTAGTAAAGGAGACACACAGGAGAAAAGGAAGACTAGGTTTTCCCAAAGGCACCCTACCTTCTCCTTTGCTAACAAAAACTACCAAAATATTGGTTATTTTCCTGTTTGGTGTCCTCTGGCTTCCCTCCCTGGAGGGAAAGCAAATCCCCAAAGCTGTCAGCATGAGGCCTCACCACTACCACATACTTGCAACTGGCAAAGCGGACGAGTCCATCTGAAAAGAGGTAAATCCGTAGAGGATCATAGGAGGTGACGTAAACATAGATTCGCAGATCGAACTTGCTGCCGCTGATGAGGTAGGGTTTGTGGAGATACCTACACAGGGAAAGGCCAGCTTCAGGGACAGGACAGATGAGATAGGGCTTGGTAGGTAACTGAGCCATGGCAAAAGCCAGCTAACGGTCTCCAGGACAAAGACCGTTAAACAGCTGGCTGAGGAAGTTTTTTGGCTGGGAGGACAAAGGACAAAATAACATCATGAAAAGGGAACCTCCAGGCTGAGAAGATGGGAAAGGGGGAGCGGGATCTGAGCTGGAGACCGGCTCACCTCTGTACCAGAAGGGGTCTTCGCTTGGGGAGCTGACTCCACTTGTGAATGACCTGGATGCCAATGCCTCGAGCAGATGCCGGCTAGAGGTCAAGGGGAGAGGAGAGGAGCTGTTTACCTGGCCAGACACTCCGCTGTTCCCACTCTCAGGCCCTGGCCTGCCACCTGCCGTGATCCACTCACTGGTTTAACAATCCACTTTTGGCGGCTGCTGCTCTCCCAGGCTTTGCGCAGAAGCTTGGCATCCTGGGGCAGGATGAAGGACTGGGGGAAGAAACTGAACTCCTTCTTGCCAAACCGGCTCTGCATGCGGGACAGGTTCCGCCACAGTCGGTCCTTTCGCCCAATCTGGAATGAACCTGGGAAGTGGTTTAGCTACAGAAGGGACAAAGGGTGAGAGTAGGGACAGAGAGAGTCCAGGTGAGGCCACAAGGAAGACAGCAAGATTCCCTACACCATTTCAACATTCAAAGGTCCTGTTCCATCTGATTATCACCGTCTAAAGGTCCTTAAGTATTCAGCTGCTGAGCGTTCACCAAAAAATGATTAAAACACAAACACAACAAAACAGAGTGCCCTTTAGGAGTCAACAGTTCACGACATAAAATAGTAACTAAGACAGACATAATATTCACCTTAAGAGCAAAGAAAAAGCTGTTAAGTCTTTTTCCATGCCTGTAGGACAAAGACAGGAAACTACCTGGCTTTCCTGGGGAAAAGGGACTATTCATTCCAGCATGAGACTAAAGTCCTCTTTACACATATTCAGCTTGGAGGAATGGAGGCAATGCGCAGCGGTTACGGGAGAAACATAATAAACTGAAAACTGACACTGCATCTCAAGGCACTAGAGGAAAAAGTGTCTTTTAGAGGCTGCAACTATCTAAGATACCGCAGCTGAACTACTACTAGACATGCGTGATCTGCTGGGGGCTCACCCCGCACCTGCCTCCTACACTTCCTACACTCCCCTATGAACCCTCCTGACTTCTCCATGGTCATCCTCCTCTTCCCCCACTTCCAATACCAGCCTCCTCCTGCCCAATCCAGAGTCCAGGGGAAGAATGGCTCAGAAAGGGCCCCTACCTTCTGATGCTCCTGAATGGATCGGAAACTAGGAGACTTCATGTGGTGACCCCAGCAGCCCAGCCAGTCATCATTCCCTACAGAAGGCACATCAGGAAGTCAGTCCTGCTTGCAGCTCAGTCCCTGGGACAGACAGAGGCTCAGAGGCCCCAGAAATACCACTGGGCCTGGGCATAGCTCCCAGCCCCGGTTTTCTAAGAGTTGCCATGGAGCTGTCCTACATGAAGCCCTGGGGTCAGGACTAGAACAATGGGCCTCTGTCTTCCAATTTTGAGGAACAGACTCCAGCCCAGAGGGATTTCAGACCTATGTCCTCCTATGAAGTTGGAAACTTCAGGACAGGGTCCCCACATAACAGGAGGTATCTAGGGCTCCGTTCCCGCCCAAAGCCCATCTGTTGGGGCAGAGGACAGGCTCGAAGTAAGGCAAGCGACTCACTCTTGCTGATTTTGAAGTGGGACCGTCCAATGGTCTGCTTGACAATGTTGGGGGTCACTGTGCTCATCTTCCACCGGAGCAGCTTCCTCTGCTCCCAGGGAAGTTTCTCCACTGGGGGAAAGCGGGGAGGTGGGGGGAGAGTGTGGAGAAGAGCAGGAAAGTCATGGTGAGAAGAGGTAAAAGATGGCACTGTTGCTCAGCCTTCCCTGGGTAGGCAAGTCACTAAGTATTGTCCCATATCAGAGTTTGAAAGGAGCACACTTTGGGGAAGAAAGGAGGCTGCACAGGAATGAGGAAAACAGAGAGGAGAGGCGGTTGAAAGGGGAAAGACACAAGGTTAGAGGGCAAGAATGATCATGAAATTATGGGGCTGAGAGGGTCAGCCAAAGGATGGACAAGATAAAGATCCCCCACCAGACTGGTGAGCCAGGCGGGGAACCAAGCACCAATACAGGCATTCTGGAAAGCCCCTTCCACCCTATTGCCACCCCCTCCCAACTTCGCTAGCATCCTTCTCCTGGGGGTTCTTCTGGGCTGACACTTGGCCAGGTTTACCTCTCTCATCCGGAGTGCCAAAATAGATGGTAGGGGGCACGTTGGGAAAGAGACTGTAGATGAGGGCTGGTCGGACAACTTTCTCTTTGGAAAGGGGTTTGGTCAGAATCTCCATACAGTTCCTAAGATGAAAAACAGAAATGTGGTAGAGAAAGGGAAAGCCACAGCCCTGAGTGCTGTTACTATTACATATTTCTTCCAGGGCACTATCTTTTACACTTTGATTCTACAAAAACAAGTGCTCAATAATCATTTTGCAAATATTAATCCATAAGGTGCTACGGCTAATCTATACACAGTCACACCATTAAAAATCACCTAAAGACAAAGTTTTCCAATACTTCATTCTATGAGACAACTCCAAAACTTCCTGTGACAAGCCACAGGCTGAGGAGGTTCCTGAAAAGAGTGGTTCTCAGAGAGCAGGTAATGAGTTTGAGTGGATACTAGTAGAGGAATATACTACACTAAGACTAAGAGAAATAACAAGGAGAGAAAAAGAATGATATGGGTAACTAAAAAGGAGGAAAAGCAGAAAAGGTAGAAAAGAACTAAGAAGAGATATAGAGATTTTTAAAAAGAAAAGGGGGAAAAAGGCAACAGAAGAAAAGAAGTAGTGCTACTCCTAACTCATTTTACATTTATCTGAAAATATATGGTTGATTAATGCTCTTCTCTGTTTTAAAAATGATTCGTTAACATCTTATTTTTACATAACAATGTGGTAACACATGTCTGGGAATCTGCGGCAGTGGGCCATGGGGTCCCTACTGTTATTCCAACAATGTCTTGGCCAAGGCTAGCTCAAGGAGTCTCAAAATAGTGAAAACCTCAACTATATTGACAGACACAGACCATTGCTTCAAACAGCACTGAAAGTGGAGAGAGTAGTTATTACTCTCTATACTGAGCTATATGATCCACAAATATTTTTTAAGATTAATTTTTAGCTTATGAAGAGCCACTCTACTTGTTTTTTTTTTTTTTTTACGCGGGCCTCTCACTGTTGTGGCCTCTCCTATTGCAGAGCACAGGCTCCGGACGCGCAGGCTCAGCAGCCATGGCTCACAGGCCCAGCCGCTCCGCGGCATGTGGGATCTTCCCGGACGGGGCACGAACCCGTGTCCCCTGCATCAGCAGGCGGACTCTCAACCTCTGCGCCACCAGGGAAGCCCTCTACTTGTTATTTTGCAGCACGACAGAAATAGGCACTGTATGTAAAACACTTCAGTGTTTCAAACCTTAGAGATTTTTAGTGCATTTTATTGGGTCAAGTTAAATATTAATTCCTAATTAAATAAATCCAATTAATTCAACTCTATTCCTCATTTCCAAAGTATTTTACTTTAAAGGCTTTTCATTTACTGAGTATCAGAATTTAAGATTGTTGAAAATCAAGGAGAATGAGTTAATGTTTAAAAACAAAGACAAGATAGGAATGCAAAATGGTGCAGCCACTCTGGAAAACAGTTCTGGCAGTTTCTTAAAAAACTAAACATGCAGGACTTCCCTGGCGGTCCAGTGGTTAAGACTCTGTGCTCCCACTGCAGGGGGCTCAGGTTCAATCCCTGGTCGGGGAACTAAGATCCCACATGCTGTGTGGCACAGCCAAAAAAGAAAAAAATCAAACAAAAGAAACTAAACATGCAATTACCATAGAACCCAGCAATTACACTCCTGGGCATTTATCTCAGAGAGGTGAAGACTTATGTTCACTCAAAAATATGTACACAGTTGTTTAGAGCAGCTTTACTCGTAATAGTCAAAAACTGGAAACAAACAAAATATCCTTCAGCAGGTGGCTGGTTAATCAAACTGTGGTCCATTGATACCGTGGAACACTACTCAGCAATATAAAGGAATGAACTATGGATACATGCAACAACCTGGATGAATTTGCAAAGAATATGCTGAGTAAAAAAAGCTGATCTCAAAAGGCTATATATGGCTATCATTCCATTTGTATAACATTGTTGAAATAACAAAACTATCAGTTGCTAGGGGTTAAGAAGGGGATGGGAGTAGGAAGGAAGGAAGTGTGCTCTCAGGACAACAGGAGGGATTCTTGCAGTGATGGAAATGTTTACATTTTCACTAATGTTAATGTCTTGATTGTACTAAATTGTACTACAGTTTGCAAGATGTTACACAGGAGGGACTTCCCTGGTGGCACAGTGGTTAAGAATCTGCCTGCCAATGCAGGGGACACGGGTTCAAGCCCTGGTCTGGGAAGATCCCACATGCCACGGAGCAACTAAGCCCCTGCGCCACAACTACTGAGCCTGTGCTCTAGAGCCCGCAAGCCACAACTACTGAGCTCGTGCACCACAACTACTGAAGCCCATGCACCTACAGCCCGGGCTCTGCAACAAGGGAAGCCACCGCAATGAGAAGCCCACGCACCTCAACGAAGAGTAGCCTGGCTCGCCGCAACTAGAGAAAGCCCGTGGGCAGCAATGAAGACCCAATGCAGCCAAAATAAAAAAAAGGATGTTACCACAGGGGGAAACTGAGTAAAGAATTCAGGAAATCTCTGTATTATTTCTTAAAACTGCATGGAAATCTACAAATGTCTCAAAAGTTTTATTAAAAAAATAAATATCTTTGTTAGCTGCCTCTCAAGAGTACTGAACTTAACCTCAATGGGTCTGGCTTCTGGTTTAGCAGTGCTAGAAACCTTGACCTTGCAAATAGTTACTTAACTTCTCTCCTCAATTTTCATGTCTGAAAAAAAGAGGCTGGACTTGATGACTACCATCTCTAAATTTACACAATTCTTAGAAAAAAAAATACGGAACAGGAAATGTAATAAACTATTGCTGAATAGAGAAGCAGAGGTAGTGATTTCAATGATCTTTCTGTGACTGCAAAACTTTCTATAATATATAAATCTTTCATAATTGGGAAAAAATAAGATTTTGCAATCCAAAAATATTTCTGATTTTAGTCAAAATGCAAAGTAGTTTAGAATTCATCAACCTCCATTTGCTTGAACTCATGTTTTAAGCTTCATATAGACTGTATATTTTGTAGAAGTTAAATTAATTAATGAGCAAATAATTAACAAACACTTTTGTGAATTTTATCTTATAAATCAGAAAGGTTAAATAAAGGGCTGTTCAGCTGCCTTGAAGTAGGCCTGAACACAAACCTAGATCGCCCTTAAGTGTGGAAAAGGGGTTCCAAGTCAATTAAATGTTAAATGTATTTCTCTTCTGGATAGTGGAGGTGCTTAGTCAACATCCAATATATATGACCAGGAGTAGTTTTGCTTTTCTGAAAGAACAATGGGTTAGGCTTAAAGTAACAGAATTTATGCACCAGATTCAGGATACCTATGATAGGATTTCTACTAATCTTCACAGAAAGTCCCAATTTTGTCTCTCCACTTTCCAAACAACTCTCTCCACCTCGTTAGTTTGGGACTCTAAAACTAGTACGGCTGCTGCACCATGTGAATGTGCACCATCACATTCAGAGATGCAGCCTGCCTTGTCCATACTAATCTTAGGTGAGGCTAACTTTTCCTCTTAGCTTCATCTAAGGCACAACTGACACAAAGGAAAGCAACCAGAATCTGGGTGCTCCACATGCTAGGCAAGCCTCAACACATATGGCCAGATTTTAATTAAAATTAGAATAGAAATTTTGCTTTTTTTACATTTTCAGTAGAAATTATTTTTTAAAAGAAAAAAACTTTAATGTTTAGTACTTTGTGAGGGTTCTTTTTCTTTTCTTTTTTTAAAAATTTATTTTATTTATTTATTTTTGGCTGCATTGGGTCTTTGTTGCTGCGTGTGGGCTTTCTCTAGTTGCGGAGAGCGGGGGCTACTCTTCATTGAGGTGCATGGCCTTCTCATTGTGGTGGCTTCTCTTGTTGCAGAGCACGGGCTCTAGGGTGCACGGGCTTCAGTAGTTGCAGCACGTGGGCTCGGTAGTTGTGGCCTACTTGCTCTGTGGCATGTGGGATCTTCCTGGACCAGGGCTCGAACCCGCGTCCCCTGCACTGGCAGGCGGACTCTTAACCACTGTGCCACCAGGGAAGCCCATGAAGGTTCTTTTTAATATCTAATAATAATTAATGAAGACAGAGCTTCATATTGAGACAAGGTTGGAAGTGATGAGGGAAACAAGGAAGATTATATTGAAGAATGTTAACTTTCTACCCAGAAAGTTGATCTATATGATCCTTAAGCAAGTTCTAAAACTCTTTAGCACAATGACATGTCCTCATTTACAGTGATTTCCTCTTAGTCCTGCATTCCTTCCTCTCCCTGGACTCCCCATCTCAGTTATACAGCATTCTACAACTATCTGTTTTACAAAAGAAAGGTCTACATTAAGAGACTGACTTGTTGGTTCCCTAGTTAGAGATGGGTATCACTCAGATTCCACAAAGGGCAGCCAACAAAATAATCTAGATTAAAGCTAGCGAATTTTAAATTCAATTTCTTATTACTAAGGTCAACATCAGTCTTATAAAACTAACGTCTGAAGGGAGCAGAAGAGCATTGCAAAAAGCTCCAGTTAGCAGTATATCTATCTCAGAACTGTTTCTGCCTGTGGGACATACTCATAATGCAAGCTGGCAATTACCCTCAAGTAGTGGGTAGCCTAACTAAGAATCTACCTCAAACAATATGGGTCTTCATTAATTAGTTATTAATTTTCTAAATACTTCTTGAAATTATTTGCTTTTTACCTGAACAATTTCTTGAAGCCTAAAGACCAAACTGCAGCCTAAGAAACTTGGTACTGTTTTTAAGCCCCACTGATAAAATATGCTTCTGTTCCCTTCCACTGTTTCCTGTTTAAAAACGAAAGTCCTAATGTAAAAATTTGGTAAAAATGAGTTAGGGTTAACAGGGCCATTAATTAATGACTTAGGTGATTAATCTCTTTATAATCTTAAAGAGACGGAAAATGGGCCTCTACCAACGATCTACACAGCCAGCACTCACCGAGAGATCACTGCTACTGACTTGCTGGGGGAAACAGCACTGCATGAGGAGCACTCTGAGTCTCCTGCGGGTGAAAAGCAGAGAAGTCCCAGCTAGGAGAGGCTGCCACACAAAGTCACCAAGCCCAGGCAGCTCTTCCTCGGACATCTTGGCTCAGCCTTCTTACAGAGCCACAAGCATCCGCTGCTGCCTTGCATGGCCCCCCCGAAGCTCGACAGCAGCAGGGAGAAGGCAAGACTCGGGGGATGGGGGACGAGAGCAAGTCCCCCAAAAGCCACTACTACCCTTAGACCCCCAAGGCAAATGATGAATGTAGGTTACAAAGTGAGTTAAGGATCTGGTACACAATTGTTAGTCCCCTTCCCTAGCGGTGGTGACCCATGCCCAGTTGGAGGTGAGAGGGTCCCCTACTCACCCTCCTCCTCTTCATTCTCATCATGGTTGCAGCAGTCTTCCAAACCATCTATTAGCTCTTCTTCCAGATCTTCAGCTTCAACCTGGTCTAGCTGGAGGTCAGTAGCTGAACTGTAAGAAAGAATCATGCCCCCGGCCCAGCCAACTCCATAAGAGCGGTCACAGTTGGATTCTCATTCCTTCATCATCTCCCAATGTTTGTCTCTTCCCCAGTCACCAATCTGCTGGCCCTTGCCTGGGCCTTACAACTCTTCCTCTTGTCCTCAGAGCTTAGGTCTAGCCATAGTTCCTCAACCCTACATCCCCTATTCTGCAGAGAGGCACTATGTCTTCCATCTTCTTTGACGTCCCTCATGGCATATAAAAACAAAATTCTGAATACAAAACACCATCAATCAGTGTGTGGTAATAGACATCAAAGGTCCCTAGACTTCTCTCTGGGAACTCAGAACAAGGCCTTGGTGGACCACGGTTCCAGAGAAGTAACAAGGCACAAGAGAAGAAGCCAAGTATGTGTATGCCCTAACTCTGAAACGGCTGTCATACCAGGACTGACTGAGAATCTGATTTGGTTTGGAATTAAGTAGAGAAATCACAGTTCGCAACACATGATGTTTGGAATTCTTATTTTTCCCTGGTTATAACCTAAAGCAAGGCTTAGCAAACTCTTCCTCTAAAGGGCAAGACAGTAAATATTTTGTTTTGTGGGCCATTCAGTCTGTCACAACTACTCAACCCTACAGTTATAACAAAAAAGCAGCCACAGACAGTAGTAAATGAATGAGTAAGGCTGCATTTCAATAAAACCTTATTTATAAAAGCAGGCAGAGGGTGGGATTTGGCCTGTAAAGTGTAGCTTGCTGACCTCTGCTCTAAAGTGAAAACCAAACTTCTACGGCAGTTAAGAAACAAAACCAACCTCCAGAGACAGACGGTCAGTGTCACCAAACATGTATACATTCTACTGCTTTAAATGAACCAAAAACTTTCTCCGACTTACCCAATATCCCTAGCAGGTGAGTCCAGCTTCCTGGCTTCCTTAGGCTCCTCCCTCCCAAGCTTGCCCAGATGGATGGAAGAGAGGCGGGTGGCCACCTCGGCCACGCCAAGGGGCTGAGGGGGAGAAGGCAGAGCTGGAGTTTTGTCTTCTCCAAGAGGTGGGGAGTTGATCGCAGATCCACAGGCAGGGCTGCAGCTGAGCCCACTGGCGTGTGAGGCAAGGAGGTGAATACTGATGTGTTTGGTACAGAAGACTGTACTGTCCAGCTCCATGGTGTCCGAGGCTCCAGGGAGGACTCTACTGTCTGCTCCAGCATTCTCCTGAGGGAGCTGCTGGCCTACCACAGCTGGTTTCCACCACCTGTTCCTGTTGAGGACATCCCACTGCAAGCTGGGGTTCATGAAATAAGACTGTTCAAAATGGTAGCCTTGCCTTGGCTTCTTCTCAAAGCCTCTTGCAGTCAACTTCCTCACAGCCTCAGTGAACCGAACCTCCTTAGTCAGATTCTGGGAAACAGAGTCCCCATCCAGGCCACAGGGATGTGGCTCTGCCCCTGTGGCTAAGTTACTCCAGTTGTAGTGGGGAGAGGCAGCACTGGTGGTGGAAGCGTCTAAGGAACTGGGTGTAGACAGGGTGCTGTGGGAAGGGTCATCATCTAGGACAGTGCCACTGCTCTTGGGCACCTTGTGCTCAACAGGCTGGAGTGCACAGTCTCCAGTGCCCCCTGAATGATGCCAGGAGACAAGCTGGACCTTCGGTGAGGATACTGGCTTCAGGCCTTCTGTGGCCTGCAATAAAGGCACTTTAGTGCTATTTGGCCGCATGAAGGAGTTGTTATTTATCATGGGCTTGTAGGAAGAGGAAGAAGAGGAGAGTGGAGACGGGGTCTTCCCTGAGATGGCAGAGGCCAGGCTCTTCCCTGAAGGATTTTCCCCAGCCGCTCCCAGTGAGAGGTATGGTTCTGTGGATGAGGATGCCATGGGGGAGACCTTGGAAGAAGTGGCCTTATTGGCAGTGAGTCTGATAGGGAGTCTCTTTTGAGGGAAAGAAAAAGGTCTTTTTTCTGACGGGCTTGAATGCAAGCAGAAAGACTCCAGCTGCTGGTATGGTCTGTGGCCGTAGTTGGAGTGGCGGTAGAGCAGGGTGCTGCTGAACAGGTCCGGGAGGGAGTGCAGGTAACAGGAGTTGCTGTGGCCTGCAATGACAGCCGTGCTCCCGGAGCTACATAAAGTGCTGGGGCAAAAGAAGTATGTGGGCTGCGGTGGGACACCCAAGAGGCCTGGGCCCAACCCTGCTGAAAGTGTTCCCACGTGCTTCTTCTCCACCTTCCAGATTGGCTTCACCTGCTGATGACCCTGAGCCCAGACTTTGCCCTCAGAGGGTTTCTCAGGTGGCGGGGTAGGCACTGTGCCTGAGGGCCCAC
This sequence comes from Orcinus orca, assembly GCF_937001465.1. Classification (NCBI taxonomy): domain Eukaryota; kingdom Metazoa; phylum Chordata; class Mammalia; order Artiodactyla; family Delphinidae; genus Orcinus; species Orcinus orca. The sequence goes on along the minus strand of NC_064565.1, from coordinate 101,742,134 downwards.
TCGGCTTAAAGCTGTTTCCCCGGCCAATAGTGTAGTGCTCTGTTCTTGCTGAGGCCATGAGGAGCCCACATCACGGCCACGTGGCCTCATGGCCCAGCTCAGGTAAGGAGCCTCGTACCTCCAGCAGTAGCAGCCGCATCCTTGAGGTCCGTCAGCCTGGAGGGCAGAGAGACAACTGGGAATGTTACAGTCCTAGAAGGACAGACACAATGCTACAGTGGTGCCCAGGCAAGGAAGAGTCCCACCTCAGCACTTCTTGGGCAACCAGTCTTGGTCATCAATTGGGGCCCTGGGAGAAGAACACTAGATCCTTAGGGTGTTTTCAGTGGACTTCCTGCTGCCCTCATGCAACCAAAGCTGGCTCCATCAAGGACTGGGACACTAAGGTGCCACCAGTGTAAGTCTGTTCACATGTTCCCAACCTCTCACTCAGAGAGCTCTTTCCTCTCTCTCCAAAGAAAAAATCACCTTTCTGTCTCATCATCCACAACTTTACACAAGTGGCTTCCTTCCCTCACCTGACACGAGTGTGCCTAGGAATGAGGCAAGTCTGGGTGTGGCAGAGAAACCAGCTAATACCTTCCTCCTCATCAACCAATTCTGAATGGCCAAAGATCATTTGAGAAGCATATTTTACATCTACTGCTCCCTCACCAATTCTCAGCTGCCCCGGATGTGGTCTGCTTTTCACAGTTAAATGTGACAAGTTCAGGTAAGAGCAGAGATTTCTCCTGCTGACCTCTGGAGTGCATTCTGGAGCTGAGACAGTAATTTCGTCTCTTCAAGTGTCTTGCCAACTATATAGGCTTAAATTCCAACCAACGTGTTGGTGGGAAAGAGAAGAAACAAGATGGAACTAGACACCAACATTCTTTATATTTAAGGTGACTTTATTTCCAGCAGCCACAATGGGACAGGAAAGGTCAGGGAGTAGAATACAGAGGCGAGAAGAGGAGAGAAACTTTCTTTATTCCAAATCCCAGCCTTCAGTTTGAGCTGATTTGGGGGAAGGAGAACGTGTCTCTTACATTTCCTCATTGAATCTTTCCTCTAAAGCAAAACCTCTGAACCAGCCTGTAGTTCTGGGTTCCCAACAGTCAGTTTAGTATGGTCTCTTGCTTTCTAAGCCAAATTCACAAAATATTCTGCAGTTTTCACACCTGCAGGGAAAGGTGGGTCTGCTTTCACGACAGCATCCTGGGGAAAAATAATACAAGACCCTTTTATAAGAAGTCATTCATCTGGGATAATTCTAAATGAAATCCTGGCATCTTCATCAAGTGTTTTCAGAGTGGCTAGAGGGAAGGAATTAGCAGAGAATTTTTTTGCTCAAGTTTCATTTGAGACACAGTCAATGAGAAGAGGACTTTGTATTTTGATAGGAGAATTCCTGTCTACAGCTACAGGAACTGTTGGTGTTGTCTACCAACAAAAAGCCTGCAGAAGCCACATGATGTCGCCCTCTTTTCCTGAAAAGGCTGACCTATGTGGATTCTTTCTCAAGGAGAGTACCAAAAAATCACTGCCAACATTCAAAATGATAGTGGGCAAAAGACAGCATAAGGGCTAAAACCAGATATGATGCCAGTAACCACAAATCAAGGTAACAGAAAATGGACCTCCACCAAGTCCAAACTATGGAAATACTGTGCGGGGGACAGTTATACTCTGCACTTATGGTAGAGAAGCACACACAAAGGGAAGGGTCAAATCCTGCCAGTGATTTTTTAAGACCACACACCTGAGTGTGTGTCATGTACACTCAACAGATTCACGTCCCAATTCACGTAGTCGTCTTTCAGGAATCTACATCTTTCCCCACTGATGCAGCACAACAGATTCGCCAAAGTGATGGCAAAAAGGGCTAAGGAAACAAGATTTCAGGCTGGTGCTCCCTGAATATCACCCAACTTGTGGCTCGTCACGTGCATCCTCCTCTCTCAGACCTTCATGTCTCTACAAGTATCGCTCCCTAGAAGCCTTTCCTTCTCTTCCACCAGACAAAAAATAAACAGCTCAAATATCACTTTCACCAGGCAGCCTTTCTGGACTCCCCAGTTCAAATAGGATGCCTCACCTCTGTGCTCGCCACCATCACTGTCTGTATTACACTGAGCTTTAATAATGGACTACTCATCTGACTAGGAGCAAGGAGCATGTTGTCCTTCCCCTGATGTCCCCAATATAGGGTCTCACCCACAATAAGTGCTCAATATTCTGTTGAATAAATAAACTGAAAAAAACACAGTAAATAAAGGGGAAATACACTAGAACTGATGAATGCTAGTTTGGGCACCTAATAAATACCAGGTACTACGCTCATCGAATCCTCACAAACACCCTATGTTCAATTTGCTGATGATGAATCCAAGACTCAGTAAAGCTAAGTAACTTTTCTATAATTAAACAACCAACAAGGAGTGGCTAGATTAAAACCTGAGTTTGACTCCATGCTGCCTCTTAAATAGAAATGAAACACACAGGCCCTGTTCCCTCACTTATCCCTAACCTTCAGGTACAAGACAAAAGGCAGGTTGGAAACACTCCTCCACTGTTTATACTGAGCCCCCTTTGCGGGTGAAGTGCCCAAGAGCACACCACTGCATCCTCATCTGCACCGCGGGCAAGCCCACTTTCCCTCATAGATATGGGTACCCACTGCACACCTCGGGGCTGGGTGAAGAGAACCCTCCTCTCTGCACACACTGCTCAATGTCTGCCTCTCTGCAGCCCTCCACATGAATCCTCGGTGCCAGGAACACTGGAAGCAAGTGGCCCGGCATCTAGCTGGCTTCACTTTTAATCCAAATGAGGAAGAGGAAGGCGAAGGATATACTCCCACCCTCTTCAGAAGCTGCGGGTGGCCTGCTGGGCTAGTGCCAGAGTAAAGTGGATTCTCTTCTCTGTGACTAACAGGATTCTAGATCTTGTATGTGTCTGCAATGGCCATTTCCCACAGGGCATTTGTTTTTCCTTGTCTGACTTATCTTACTTAGCATAATACCCTCTAGATCCATCCATGTTTTTTTTGCTTTTTTTAAAAAAATATTTATTTATTTATTTAGGCTGCCCTGGGTGTTAGTTGCGGCACGCGGGATCTTCGTTGCAGCATGTGGGCTTCTTAGTTGCGGCATGCATGTGGGATCTAGTTCCCCAACCAGGGATTGAACCCGGGCCGCCTGCATTGGGAGCACGGAGTCTTACCCACTGGACCACCAGGGAAGTCCTCCACCCATGTTTTTGCAAATGGCAAGATTTCTCTTTTTATGGCCAAGTAATATTCCACTGTATATATGTGCCACATCTTCTGTGTCCATTCATCTATCACTAGACACTTGGGTTGCTTCCATAACTTGGCTATCGTAAATAGTGCTGCAGTGAACACTGGGGTGCTACCAGCATCTCCTTGTTGCTGCTACTTTACTCAGTGTAGGAACTCTGCCACAGCCACACCCAACTGCTTCAACAGTGCCTTTTCCTCCAGAGGTCCGCTCCAAAATCCTCCACAGCTCCTCTCTTTTATCCTCTCTCCCACATCAAACCAATCTGCTCTCACCACTTCAACTATTACCTGCAGGAGACGAGTCATTTTTCAGACCCGACTTCTCTCAAGCTGTGTCCTCATCGCCAACTGTCTTCTCCACCTTTTCCACAGGCAAGTCCAACCACTTCAGCCCAGCTTGTCAGAACAGCTCTGCACTCTTTTTTTTGGCCGCGCCTTACGGCTTACAGCATCTCAGTTCCCCAACCAGGAACTGAACCCGGACCCCGGCAGTGAAAGTGCCAAGTCCTAACCACTGGACCTCCAGGGAATTCCCTAGCTCTGCACTCTTGACGTTCCAATTTCTTTCAGTGGAAATTTCTTTCTCTCAGTCACCTAAGAGGAAAACTTAAGTCACTTCTGATTTCTTCCTTTCTCTTAATCTCCAAAGCCAAACTAGTCACAAAACTTAAGAGATTCTTTCTTCATAGCATGCCCCCTCCTTTCATTTCAACCGTCATCCCAGATCCGGACTGCTGCAACAGCTTCCACGCTGAAGTTTGTGTCTCCAGGGTCTGCCCTTCCTTATTCCATTCTGCAGGCAACCTCCAGGTTAACTTTGCTTAAATGTTACTTGATCAGTTACCTTTCCAAAAATTTTCCATGAGTCCTTCTTTAATATCACAGTAGCCCACCAACGACCTGCATCAGAATAACCTGGGGTACAGATTCCTGAGCCCCACTTTCAGAGAGGATTCAGTGGGTCTGAGGTAGGGCCAGGGATCTGTATTTTAAACAAGCCTTCTACATGATTCTCATGTAAGTCAATAAATAAATTCCAGACTTCTTAGCCTGAGTCTGGCTTCAGTCTTTTTTTAAGGTGTATTTCCATTTCCTTCCACCTTTAACTCTGTTATATGACCTGTTCTGGTCTTGTACTAATCCTTTCAAACTGGTCTGCAGGCCCTTACTCCACTCAGCCTCTTCCTTCCAAATCCTTATCATATTTTATTTACCTTTTCCAGGCCCAGCTCAAGCTCCATCCTACCCATGAATATCTGTTGTGTAATTTATTCCTCTAATTGGATACTTTGTAAAGGCTATCTTTTACCGCTGTTCTCTTCTCATATGAATATGCCTCATAAGCTCCATGATGGTTTTTACAGGAAAATCTTGTGTTTCTGTAACAGATAAATGCACAGCTATGCGAGTAGAAGGAGGAAGATCACTGCCCTAGTCTGGCCTCCTCCTCAGCAATGCTACCCAAGCCTCCCCGCAAAACGTCATGAGATATTAAGGCTCCCTAGAACAAAGTTTAAAAATTAATTGACTTGAGGGTGATGAATATTTTCAATGTCAGTTATACCTCCACAAAGCTGTTAAAAAAGAAACAATTTTTTTTTCCCTTAAAGGGATAAGAAAGGAAGGTAAAGAACTGCTGAGCATTCTGAAGATAAACAAAATGGCCTCAAACATCCTTTTCTTTCTATTTGCATGACCGGCTCAGTCCAATTCCTAGTCCCTCACCCCCCTCACCAAGTGCAGGGCTGTTGCAGTAGCATCCTGCCTGACGTCCCTGGATCCAGCCTCTCTCCTTCTAAAGCATCCAGTCTCAGGAATCTCAACATCCTGCTTGGCCATCTTTAGACAGCATTCAGAAGCTGTCTATCTCATTCTGCCTTCCACTCTCTGTGGGGTCATTTTGCCTCAAGTTTCCTCCTTAAGTGAGAGTGAATGACGAGCAGTCTATGCTAGAAAATCTATGACTGTTGTCTCAAACGATCAAGTCACCAGGGGCCAGGCCCAGAACAACTTGGACAAAGTATCTATTTCTACAGAAAGCAATTATTCATTACACACTGACTGTATCACTCTCCTACATTACAGGAGTGTATGTGGCTCTTGGGATCTGAAGTTTCCTCTTCCTCCTCCATCTAAGTGTTTCCCTCAGTCACAGGGGAACTCAGGACATCGGAAACGGTTCAGAGTCTACAGTCATAAGATCTCTGATGAAATTACTTTAGTTGCTCAACAGTTATGTAAGAAGGTAGAACTGACTTGTCTGAAATCGAACAGAATGAGTATAGGAATCAGACCCATTTTCTCTTGCGAGATAAATCCTAAACTATGTCTCCCTAAAGAAAGCTGGAGGAGCATGGAACTTCTTTAAAGTCCTGTTAAGAAAGGAAGGCCAATACCCCAACCCTAATGAGAAGGAAGGGTCACTACCACAAGTTGAGAAGGGCAGCTCTTGTAGAACACAGTTATGTCAGAGTAGTTAGTAAACCTCAGGAAAAAATACAGCTTACAGCAGCTAGAGCTGAGGGAGAGCCATCTGCAAATTACTAAAAAGTGAAAACAGCTGAAGGCTTAACATAATTAAGTGACTAGCTCTCCTGAAGCCTTGACCTTCAGCAGCTTCTGAAAGAAGCCTCAGGTGAGCTCTCTAAAGCAGTGGTCCTCGAAGTGTGGTCCCAGACCCTGAGGGAACTCTAAGACTCTTTCAGGGGTTCCACTAGCTGAAACTATTTTCATAACAAAACTAAGATGTGATTTGCATTTTTTTACTGTGCCAGCCTTTCCACTGATGGTGCAAGAGCAATGGTGGGTCAAACTGCTGGTTCCTGAGTAGGAGTCGAGACAATGGCACCAAGCGAGATTCTTCACCACCACACATTCCTTCACTGCACAGTGAAAGAAGAAATGCTAGCTTTACTTAAGAATGTCCTTGATGATGCAATAAAAATGAAATCTCAATCCTCAAGTACATCTTTTTAATATTCTGTGTTACAAAATGAGAAGTCCATATAAAATAGAAGACGATGGTTGTCTCTAAATAAAGCACTTGTTTGAATTGCAAAATTTCTCTGTGGAACATCATGTTTACTTGAAAGAATGAAGGACACAAAAGTGATGGTTATTCAGACGTTGATACTTGGCAGGCATTCTCTAGAAAATGAAACAGAGTAAGCCTGTCGCTTCAGGGAAAACAGCTGACAGTGTTTGTTGCCAATGATAAAATCTGAGCTTCCAAGAGAAAATTATAATTTTGGCAAAATTGTATCTGCCACCCTGAGCTTGACAGCTTCCCAATACTTAACCATCTTTCTGATGAGTGTGGTGATAATATATTGTTTTTTGATACTGTAAAATAAAATGTGGCAACATTTGTAAGATCTACATAACTCAATGAACCAGTATTTTCTAAATATCTATCACACAATGTCAAAGAATCAGGCGTGGGTAAAAGGTCCGGTCAAAGTCAGAGACAGACCAATGGATTCTAATGAAACAAAGTATGAAAAGCTCACTGATAACATTTCAGATTCCATTGCAGCTAAACTGCATAAAACCACCCCTTGTTAACTTCTGTGTAGTACCAAAGAAGAATATCCACTATTGTCTGAAAAGGCCACAGAAATATTCCTCCCTTTTCCAACTAATTATCTATGTGATGCTGGATTTTCGTCATCATTCAATCACAACAACATATCGAACCAACTGAATGCAGAAACAAATATGAGAATCCAGCTGTCTTCTATTAAGCCAGACAACGAGATTCTCAAAAACAATGCCACTCTTCTCACTAATATTTCTGAAACAACCGCATTTTGCATTTTTAAAAATGCTACTTATGTTTACTTGTAAGGGGTTTATTATAATTTCTAAATGAATTAATAAATAAATACTTCAATTTCTAGTATGGAGTAGATATTTATCCCACATTAAAAAATACACTGAAGACCCCAAAGAGCTTTAAAAGTGCAGATAAGAGGGACTTTCCTGGTGGTCCAGTGGTAAAGAATCCTCCTTCCAATGCAGGGGACGTGGGTTCGATCCCTGGTCGGGGAACTAAGATCCCACATGCCATGGGGCAACTAAACCCGCACACTACAACTACTGAGCTCCCGCACCTCAACAAGAGAGCCCACATGCCGCAAACTACAGAGCCCACACACCCTGGAGCCCACGTGCCACAACTAGAGAAGAGAAAACCCACACGCCACGCACCACAATGAAAGATCCCGCATGCCTCAGTGAAGATCCCGCGGGCCGCAAGTAAGACCTGAAGCAGCCAAAAATAAATAAATTAATTTAAAAAAAAACTGCAAATAATGAGAACCTCTGGTCTAGAATAGCACTGCCTGTCCAGGACGTCCAAGAGGCTCCCAAGGCAAGGTCCTTTGTATTTCAGGGCCTAACAGAAATTAGCACTCTCAGTATTTGTTCCAAAAATACCAGGTCTGGCTTCCCAGTTCTGCCAGAAGAGAGGATGAGAAGTTCTGGGCATTAAAGAAAGGTTTTCTCTGCATTTCACCAACAGATCAAAGCATCTGATTGCATGCTAAAATACAGGAAGCCTATGACCAGACAATTCCAAGGTCATAGAAGGAATCTACCACGAAAGCTACACTCAACTCCACATCATGAGTACCAGATCCTGAAGTTAAAGGTTCATTTAAGTTTTGCAGGTGAGAGCTGGGTGAAGAATTAAAAACAGTAGAAAACAGGATTGGTTCAAGATGGTGGAGCAGAAGGACGTGCACTCACTCCCTCTTGCGAGAGCACCAGAATCACAACTAACTGCTGAACAATCATCGACAGAAACACCCTGGAACTCACCAAAAAAGATAACCCACATCCAAAGACAAAGGAGAAGCTGCAGTGAGACGGTAGGAGGGGCGCACTCACAATAAAATCAAATCCCATAACTGCTGGGTGGGTGACTCCCAAACTGGAGAACACTTATACCACAGAAGTCTACCCACTGGAGTGAAGGTTCTGAGCCCCACGTCAGTCTTCCCAACCTGGAGGTCCGGCAACGGGAGGCGGAATTCCCAGAGAATCAGACTTTGAAGGCTAGCGGGATTTGATTGCAGGACTTTGACAGGACTTGGGGAAACAGAGACTCCACTCTTGGAGGGCACACACAAAGTAGTGTGTGCATCAGGACCCAGGGGAAAGGAGCAGTGACCCCATAGGAGACTGAACCAGACCTACCTGCTAGTGCTGGAGGGTCTTCTGCAGAGGCCAGGGGTGGCTGTGGCTCACCATGGGGACAAGGACACTGGCAGCAGAAGTTCTGGGAAGGACTCCTTGGCGTGAGCCCTCCTGGAGTCCACCATTAGCCCCACCAAAGAGCCTGTAGGCTCCAGTGCTGGGTCGCCTCAGGCCAAACAACCAACAGGGAGGGAACTCAGCCCCACCCATCAGCACAGAAGCGGATTAAAGTTTTACTGAGCTCTGCCCACCAGAGCAACAGTCAGCTCTACCCACCACCAGTCCCTCCTCTTAGATAGCTTCATCCACCAGAGGGCAGACAGCAGAAGCAGGAAGAACAACAATCCTGCAGCCTGTGGAACAAAAACCACATTCACAGAAAGACAGACAAAATGAAAAGGCAGAGGACTATGTACCAGATGAAGGAACAAGATAAAACTCCAGAAAAACAACTAAATGAAGCTGAGATTGGCAACCTTCCAGAAAAAGAATTCAGAATAATGATAGTGAAGATGATCCAGGACCTCGGAAAAAGAATGGAGGCTAAGATAGAGAAGATGCAAGAAATGTTTAACAAAGACCTAGAAGAATTAAAGAACAAACACCTAGGAGGGACCTTCAAGATGGCGGAGGAGTGAGATGTGGAGATCACCTTCATCCCTACAAATACATGAAAAATGCACCTACATGAGGAACAACTCCTACAGAACACCTACTGAATGCTGGCAGAAGACCTCAGACTTCCCAAAAGGCAAGAAAATCCCCATGTACCTGGGTAGGGCAAAAGAAAAAACAGAGACAAAAGAATAGGGGTGGGACCTGCACCTCTGGGAGGGAGCTGTGAAGGAGGAAAGGTTTCCACACACTAGGAAGCCCCTTTGCGGGCGGAGACTACGGGTGGCGGAGGGGGAAGCTTCGGAGCCACGGAGGAGAGCGCAGCAACAGGGGTGCACAGGGCAAAGCGGAGAGATTCCCACACAGAGGACTGGTGCCGACCAGCACTCACCAGCCCGAGATGCTTGTCTGCTCACCCGCCGGGGCGGGTAAGGCCTGGGAGCTGAGGCTCGGGCTTCGGAGGTCAGACCCCAGGGAGAGGACTGGGGTTGGCTGCATGAACACAGCCTGCAGGGGGTTAGTGCGCCATGGCTAGCCGGGAGGGAGTCCGGGAAAAAGTCTGGACCTGCCTAAGAGGCAAGAGACCATTGTTTCAGGGTGCACAAGGAGAGGGGATTCCTTCCCTGTCTGCCCACAGAAGGCAGAGCACTGCCTAAACAAGCTCAAGAGAAGGGTACAAGCCACGACCATCAGCTCGGACACCAGAGATGGGCATGAAACGCTAATGCTGCTGCTGCAGCCACCCAGAATCCTGTGTGCAAGCACACGTCACTATCCACACACACCCCCAACCCCCCAGGAGACTGTGCAGCCCGCCACTGCCAGGGTCCTGTGATCCAGGGACAACTTCCCAGGAGAACACACGGCACGCCAGGCCCCTGCAATATCATGCTGGCCTCTGCCGCTGCAGGCTCACCCGGCATTCCAATTATAACTACCGTACCCCTCCCTCCCCCCAGCATGAGTGAGCCAGAGCCCCCTAATCAGTTGCTGCTTTAACTCTGTGCTGTCTGGGTGGGAGCAGAAGCCTGAGGGCGACCTACATACAGAGGTGGGGCCAAATCCAAAGCTGAACCCCAGGAGCTGTGCAAAGATGAGAAAGGGAAATTTCTCCCAGCAGCCTCAGGAGCAGTGGATTAAATCCTCACAATCAACTTGAGGTGCCCTGCATCTGTGGAATACCTGAATAGACAACGAATCAACCCAAAATTGAGGCAGTGGACTTTGGGAGCAACTGGAGACTTGCGGTTTGCCGTCTGCCACCAACTTGTTTCTGATTTTTATGTCTACCTTAGTATAGTTTTTAGCACTTGTATCACTAGTGGATTTGTTTATTGGTTTGGTTGCTCTCTCTTTTTTTTTAAATTACGTTTTTATTGTAATAATTCTTTTTTTTCTTTTTGCGGTACGCGGGCCTCTCGTTGTGGCCTCTCCTGTTGTGGAGCACAGGCTCCGGATACGCAGGCTCAGCGGCCATGGCTCACGGGCCCAGCCGCTCCGCGGCATGTGGGATCGTCCCAGACCGGGGCACGAACCCATGTCCCCTGCATCAGCAGGCAGACTCTCAACCACTGTGCCACCAGGGAAGCCCTATTGTAATAATTTTTAAAATATTTTTATTTTATTTTTATTTATATTTATTTTTCTTTCTTTCTTTTTTTTCCTCCCGAGCCGTGTGGCTGACAGGGTCTTGGTGCTCTGGCCTGATGTCAGGCCTGAGCCTCTGAGGTGGGAGAGCCGAGTTCAGGACATTGGACCACCAGAGACCTCCCAGCCGCACGTAATATCAATCAGCGAGAGCTCTCCCAGAGACCTCTGTCTCAACACTAAGACCCAGCTCCACCCAATGGCCAGCAAGCTCCAGTGCTGGATGCTCCAGGCCAAACAACTAGCAAGACAGGAACACAACCCCACCCATTAGCAGAGGCTGCCTAAAATCATACTAAGTTCACAGACACACCAAAACACAGCACTGGATGCAGCCCCACACACCAGAAAGACAAGATCCAGCCCCACCCACCAGAACACAGGCACCAGTCCCCTCCACCAGGAAGCCTACACAAGCAGCTAAACAACCTTACCCACTGGGGGCAGATACCAAAAACAATGGGAACTACAAACCTGCAGCCTGCAAAAAGGAGACCCCAAACACAGTGTATTCAGCAAAATGAGAAGACAGAGAAATATGCAGCTGATGAAGGAGCAAGGTAAAAACCCACCAGACCGGCCTTCGCTGATGGTGCAGTGGTTGAGAGTCCGCCTGCCGCTGCAGGGGACACAGGTTCGTGCCCCGGTCTGGGAAGATCCCACATGCCGCGGAGTGGCTAGGCCCATGAGCCATGGCCGCTGAGCCTGCGCGTCCGGAGCCTGTGCTCCGCAACGGGAGAGGCCACAACAGTGAGAGGCCAGTGTACCGCAAAAAGAAACAAAACAAAACAAACAAACAAAAAAAAAACCCACCAGACCAAACAAATGAAGAGGAAATAGGCAGTCTACCTGAAAAAGAATTCAGAGTAATGATAGTAAAAATGATCCAAAATCTTGAAAACAAAATGGAGAAAATACAAGAAACATTTAACAAGAGCCTAGCAGAACTACAGAGCAAACAAACTGATGAACAACACAATAAATGAAATTAAAAATTCTCTAGAAGCAATCAATAGCAGAATAACTGAGGCAAATTAGTGACAGAAGAACAGATAAGTGACCTGGAGATAAAAAGTGGAAATAACTACCACAGAGCAGAATAAAGAAAAAAGAATGAAAAGAATTGAGGACAGCCTCAGAGACCTCTGGGCCAACATTAAATGCACCAACATTCAAATTATGGGGGTACCAGAAGAAGAAGAGAAAAAAAAAGGCTCTGAGAAAATATCTGAAGAGATTATAGTTGAAAACTTCCCTAACATGGGAAAGGAAATATTCAATCAAGTCCAGGAAGTGCAGAGAGTCCCATACAGGATAAATCCAAGGAGAAACATGCCAAGACACATATTAATCAAACTATCAAAAATTAAAACAAAGAAAAGATATTAAAAGCAGCAAGGGAAAAGCAACAAATAACATACAAGGGAATACCCATAAGGTTAACAGCTGATCTTTCAGCAGAAACTGCAAGCTAGAAGGGAGTAGCAGGACATATTTAAAGTGATGAAGGGGAAAAAACTACAAACAAGATTACTCTACCCAGCAAGGATCTCATTAAGATTCCATGGAGAAATTAAAACCTTTACAGACAAACAAAAGTTAAGAGAATCCAGCACCACCAAACCACCTTTACAACAAATGCTAAAGGAACTTCTCCAGGCGGGAAACACAAGAGAAGGAAAAGACCTATGATAACAAACACAAAACAATTAAGAAAATGGTATTAGGAGCATACATATTGATAAATACCTTAAATGTAAATGGATTAAATGCTCCAACCAAAAGACACAGACTGGCTGAATGGATACAAAAACAAGACCCGTATATATGCTGTCTACAAGAGACCCACTTCAGGCCTAGGGACACATACAGACTGAAAGTCAGGGGATGGAAAAAGATACTCCATGCAAATGGAAATCAAAAGAAAGCTGGAGTAGCAATTCTCATATCAGACAAAATAGACTTTAAAATAAAGACTACTACAAGAGACAAAGAAGGACACTACATAATGATCAAAGGATCAATCAAAGAAGAAGACATAACTATTGTAAATATTTATGGAGCACCTCAAAACATAAGGCAAATGCTAACAGCCATAAAAGGGGAAATTGACAGTAACACAAGTGGGGACTTTAACACACCACTTTCACCAATGGACAGATCATCCAAAATGAAAATAAATAAGGAAACACAAGCTTTAAATGACACAATAAACAAAATGGACTTAATTGATATTTATATGACATTGCATCCAAAACCAACAGAATACACTTTCTTCTCAAGTGCTCATGGAACATTCTCCAAGACAGATCATATCTTGGGTCACAAATCAAGCCTTGGTAAATTTAAGAAAACTGAAATCGTATCAAGTATCTTTTCCAACCACAACACTATGAGACTAGATAACAATTACAGGGAAATATCTGTAAAAAATACAAACACGTGGAAGTTAAGCAATACACTACTAAATAACCAAGAGATCACTGAAAATATCAAAGAGGAAATCAAAAAAAACCTAGGAACAAATGACAATGAAAACATGATGACCCAAAACCTATGGGATGCAGCAAAAGCAATTCTAAAAGGGAATTTTATAGCAATACAATCCTACCTAAAGAAACAAGAAACATCTCAAATAAACAACCTAACCGTACACCTAAAGCAATTAGAGAAAGAAAAAAAAAAACCTCAAAGTTAGCAGAAGGAAAGAAATCATAAAGATCAGATCAGAAATAAATGAAAAAGAAATGAAGGAAACAATAGCCAAAATCAATAAAACTAAAAGCTGGTTCTTTGAGAAGATAAACAAAATTGATAAACCATTAGCCGGAGTCATTGAGGAAAAAAAGGGAGAAGACTCAAATCAACAGAATTAGAAATGAAAAAGGAGAAGTAACAACTGAGTGCAGAAACACAAAGAATCATGAGAGATTACTATAAGCAACTCTATGCAAATAAAATGGACAACGTGGAAGAAACGGACAAATTCTTAGAAAAGCACAATCTTCCAAGACTGAACCAGGAAGAAATAGAAAATATAAACAGACCAATCACAAGCACTGAAATTGAAACTGTGATTAAAAATTTTCCAACAGGGCCTTCCCTGGTGGCGCAGTGGTTGGGAGTCCACCTGCTGATGCAGGGGACACGGGTTCGTGCCCCGGTCCGGGAAGATCCCGCATGCCGTGGAGCGGCTGAGCCCGTGAGCCATGACCACTGAGCCTGTGCATCCAGAGCCTGTGCTCCACAACGGGAGAGGCCACAACAGTGAGAGGCCCGCGTACCACCAAAAAAAAAAAAAAATTTCCAACCAACAAAAGCCCAGGACCAGATGGCTTCACAGGCTAATGCTATCAAACACTTAGAGAAGAGCTAACACCTGTCCTCAAACTCTTCCAAAATATAGCAGAGGGAGGAAAACTCCCAAACTCATTCTACGAGGCCACCATCACCCTGATACCAAAACCAGACAAAGATGTCACAAAAAGAGAAAACTACAGACCAATATCACTGATGAACATAGATACAAAAATCCTCAACAAAATACTAGCAAACAGAATCCAACAACACATTAAAAGGATCATACACCATGATCAAATGGGATTTATCCCAGGGATGCAAGGATTCTTCAATATACGCAAATCAATCAATGGGATACAGCATATAAACAAATTGAAGAAGAAAAACCATATGATCATCTCAATAGATGCAGAAAAAGCTTTTGACAAAATTCAACACCCATTTATGATAAAAACACTCCAGAAAGTGGGCACAGAGGGAACCTACCTCAACATAATAAAGGCCATATATGACAAACCCACAGCAAACATCATTCTCAATGGTGAAAAACTGAAAGCATTTCCTCTAAGATCAGGAATAAGACAAGGATGTCCACTCTCACCACTATTATTCAACATAGTTTTGCAAGTCCTAGCCTTGGCAATCAGAGAGGAAAAAGAAATAAAAGAAATACAAATTGGAAAAGAAGTAAAACTGCCACTGTTTGCAGATGACATACTATACATAGATAATCCTAAAGATGCCACTAGAAAACTACTAGAGCTAATCAATGAATTTGGTAAAGTTGCAGGATACAAAATTAACGCACAGAAATCTCTTGCATTCCTATATACTAACAACAAAAGATCAGAAAGAGAAATTAAAGAAACAATCCCATTCACCATTGCAACAAAAAGAATAAAAACCTAGGAATAAACCTACCTAAGGACATAAAAGACCTGTACGCAGAAAACTATAAGACACTGATGAAAGAAATCAAAGATGACACAAACAGATGGAGAGAATACTATGTTCTTGGATTAGAAGAGTCAATATTGTGAAAATGACTGTACTTCCCAAAGCAATCTACAGATTCAATGCAATCCCTATCAAATTACCAACAGCATTTTTTGCAGAACTATAACAAAAAATCTTAAATTTGTATGGAGACACAAATGACCCCAAATAGCCAAAGCAATCTTGAGGGAAAAAAACGAAGCTAGGGGGTTTCCCTGGTAGCGCAGTGGTTGAGAATCTGCCTGCTAGTGCACGGGACACAGGTTCGAGCCCTGGGCTGGGAGGATCCCACATGCCGCGGAGCAACTAGGCCTGTGAGCCACAACTACTGAGCCTGCGCGTCTGGAGCCTGTACTCCGCAACAAGAGAGGCTGCGATAGTGAGGGGCCCACGCACCGCGATGAAGAGTGGCCCCCACTTGCCACAACTAAAGAAAGCCCTCACACAGAAACGAAGACCCAACACAGCCAAAAATTAATTAATTAATTAATTTTAAAAAAATGGAGCTAGAGGAATCAAACTCCTTGACTTCAGACTATACTGCAAAGCTACAGTAATCAAGACAATATGGTACTGGCACAAAAAAAAGAAATATAGGTCAACAGAACAGGATAGAAAGCCCAGAGGTAAACCCACGCGCCTATGGTCAACTAATCTATGACAAAGGAGGCAAGGATATACAATGGAGAAAAAACAGTCTCTTCAATAAATGGTGCTGGGAAAACTGGACAACTACATGTAAAAGAAAGAAATTAGAACACTCCGTAACACCACACACAAAAATAAACTCAAAATGGATTAAAGAACTAAATGTAAGACTAGACACTATAAAACTCTTAGAGGAAAACATCAGAAGAACACTCTTTGACATAAATCACAGCAAGATCTTTTTTGATCCACCTCCTAGAGTAATGGAAATAAAAACAAAAATAAACAAATGGGAACTAATGAAACTCAAAAGATTTTGCACAGCAAAGGAAACTGTAAACAAGATGAAAAGACAACCCTCAGAATGGGAGAAAATATTTGCAAATGAAGCAACTGACAAAGGATTAATCTCCAAAATTTACAAGCAGCTCATGCAGCTCAATCTCAAGAAAACAAACAACCCAATCCAAAAATGGGCAGAAGATCTAAATAGACATTTCTCCAAAGAAGACATACAGATGGCCAACAAACACATGAAAAGATGCTCAACATCACTAATTATTAGAGAAATGCAAATCAAAACTACAGTGAGGTATCACCTCACACCAGTTAGAATAGGCACCATCAGAAAATCTACAAACAATAAATGCTGGAGAGGGTGTGGAGAAAAGGGAACCCTCTTGCACTGTTGGTGGGAATGTAAATTGATACAGCCACTATGGAGAACAGTATGGACGTTCCTTAAAAAACTAAAAATAGAATTACCATACGACCCAGCAATCCCACCACTGGGCATATACCCAGAGAAAACAATAATTCAAAAAGACACATGCACCCCAATGTTCACTGCAGCATTATTTACAATATCCAGGTCATGGAAGCAACCTAAATGCCCATCGACAGATGAATGGATAAAGAAGATGTGGTACATATATGCGATGGAATATTACTCAGCCATGAAAAGGAATGAAATTGGGTCATTTGTAGAAACGTGGATGGACCTAGAGGCTGTCATACAGAGTGAAGTAAGTCAGAAAGAGAAAAACAAATATCGTATATTAACGCATATATGTGCAATCTGGAAAAATGGTACAGATGAACCAGTCTGCAAGGGAGAAACAGAAACACAGATGTAGAGAACAAAAGTGGACACCAAGGGGGGAAAAGCAGGGTATGGGAGTGGGGCGGTGGTGGTGGGATGAACTGGGAGATTGGGATTGACATATATATACTAATATGTACAAAACGGATAACTACTGAGAACCTGCAGTATAAAAAATAAATAAATAGAATAAAATTTTAAAATAAATAAAAATAGTAGAAAACAGAGAAAAAAATAGTTTTTCAGCAAGGGATTTTTCATTTACATATTCATTTTTGGATTTGGTTATAAATATTCTGTCTCCCTTCTTCCGTCCCTTTTCCCCTACCTACTCTCTCAAAGTTGGTGCTCCTCTGTGCTCAGTCTTCTCACTTGGCCTGGCACATAGTAAGCACTCAATAAATGGCAGTTGCAACTATTAACACAAACTCTCCCAAAGCAAAGCAACCTCTTTTATCCCATGGCCTCAACCATCTCCTACATTCTCAACTTTCTTTCATCACTCAGACATGTCAGAACAACCTCCCAGGGCTTTCTTCCTTGATGTGCTGCAGGAACCTCAATTCAGCATGCCCAAACTCCTTTATCTTTCTCCTCAAAGCCCTCCTCCTAATAGTTCCTCCTGCATCACCACCCACTTAATCACTGAAGTCAGAAAACAAGGATCATTCCAGACTGCTCTTTGTCCCACTCCCTACATCTACTTTGCCACCAGGTTTTGTCCACTCTACCACTGTTAATCTCTCTCTAAACCCTCTCTCTCACTGCAACCACTATAAAGCCCTCATCCTCTCTAGTCTGGTCTCTAGTTTTCTCATTGGCCCCCTGCCTTCAGTCTAAAATCTTACTTATTCAAACTGCACACTGACACTACAGTAGTAATCTCAAGCACAAATCTGATGTTACCTTCCTGCTAATTACCTTTCCGTGGTCTTCCTGCAATATACTCTTCCGATGATTTTACTCATGTATTCCCCTAGGAATTTTTAAAACCATGTATTCCGTGGGGAGTTCCTGGTGGCCTAGTGGTTAGGATTCCAGACTTTCACTGCCATGGCCCAGGTTCAATCCCTGGTTGGGGAACTGAGATCCTGCAAGCCATGCGGTAGAGCCAAAAAAAAAAAAAAAATTAAACCCATGTATTCCTTGCACATCTTAAAGTTGAACTCTAAAATTTTTCATCACAAGTTTAAACAAGTTTATCCTTTTGTTAAGAGGAGGTAGAAAATACTAAATATTTTATAGAAAGAACTAAGGTAAGGATTAACTGTAACTGAAATAAACATTTCATGACGATTTAATAAAATGAGTTTTAACTATCTGATTAACACATCTAAACTAAAAGAAATCTCTCTTAAAAAAATTTATGCAACTTCTATCCAATACAGGTTGAAAAATCTGTGGTCCCAAAAAACATTTTAGACACATTTAACTGTTGTGTTCTTTTTTTTTTTTTTAATATTTATTTATTCATTTCACTGCACCGGGTCTTGGATGCAGCATGCAGGATCTTCATCGCTGCATGCAGGATCTTTTAGTTGCAGCATGCAGGATCTAGTTCCCTGACCAGGGATCGAACTTGGGCCCCCTGCATTGGGAGGGTGGAGTCTTAACCACTGGACCACCAGGGAAGTCTCCAACTGTTGTGTTCTTCTGAATTCAGAATATCCCAACAAGGAACAAGCTTCACTCTAACAGCAGTGTGTATTACACAGGGGAAGACAGGAAGACTTCTAGGGTTTGTTTGTTTGTTTGTTTTTTCTAGGTGATCTCATCTCTATGACCCTATTAGGAAATTTATTCATGAATTCAATAGTTATGTCCCGAACAGAAGGGTAGAATAGTACAATGATTAGAGTATAGATGCTGCAGTCTCAGGCTTTCCGGGTTTGGATCCACTTAGTGGCCCTCAGACTTTGGGCAAGTCAATTTTTTCCCATATGGCTCAGTTTTCTTACCAAATCTGGCTTCACTCGGTGAGTCAGGGGGAAGGGAGAGCCACACAGAGTACAAGGTGGTGAGTACCGTAGACAGCCAGGACTGCTGGACCTCCCGGCTTCTGGGAATGCGGTGAATATAGTATTCGGAAAACGTAGCACTGGAGTTTCTATCAGCTCGATTTACTTCAAAAGAATTTATTTTACGGGCACTCATTTCATCAGTGTCAGCAATGATATAACGTCTAGGAGAGTAGGCATCGTACAAGTTCTCGAGCAGCCTCAGGATCTCAGTGGTATGCCCACCGGACCCAGCCACCACCAAGAGGCTGAGAGACCGCCGGAGCACAGCGGCGCGGGGACGCAGCACTACCCATAGCCGCACTGCCAGCAGCACGGCCACGGCTCCTGCCGCCGCCGCGAGGATAAGGGTGCCACCCATTCAAAGAGAAGAGGCATGCGTGCTATCCCCCGGCGCCGGCCGCTGAAGCCCTTCTAGGTTTTTGAGGTAACTTAATCAAACACCAAAGAAGGCCCCCCTGAAATTAATATTTCCAAAATATTCCGTTTGCCAACCTGAGGTTTTTATACTCAGAAAAATATGCTATAGTAAAATTTGAGAGCGTGAGAGATATGACACTCTCCACCCCTTTTTTGTAAGGTCAGTTTTAGAAGCGTTCATTTGGAAGCTGAGGATCTGGGAACTGATTCTTCTAAAACTATATGTGCATATCTATCCCTTGGAAGTCTCAGGCCCCTGAATATCCTGCTTGAAAACCACTGCTCTGGAGGATGTAGTTCTAACTCCTCAGCAAAACATCCAAAGCCCTTTGTGATCTAACCCCTATTAATTTCCCTATTCCTATTTGTCCCGGGCTGGTTCCCTCCAAACACAGCTCAGGTCTATCCGACTGTTTCCAGTTCTCTTTTCAGGCCTTTACTAAAGCTACTTTAGTATCTTTACTAAAGCTACTTTGTATCTGGAATGTCCTCTCACCTCTTTATTCCCAGAAAACACTTGATACATTTTTCAATGCTCCATTCAGCCCAATTAATAAGCAGCTGGTAACTTTACGGGCACCAAGTGAGTGGTTTTTATGCAAACAATGCCTCAGTATTTATTGCAAGAAATTAAGGATGGGATAGAACACTGTCCCAAAGGGTCTCCCGGCTACTCGTTGACTGGCTAAATCAACAGGTAATGACGTTAAGGAAGATGGGATCTGGAGTAACTGAGAGAGCAGGGATAACTCCCTAAGGAAGGAAGGATTAAAACATTTCCTAGATCCAGATTGGGAATGTGAAGACCAGGGAATGGGGATAATATAGTTTTCCAAGTAAATTTGGGTTAAATAGCCTTCTAATGTTCTATCAGAACGCACACCACACATACGGCAAATGCTGTTTACCTGATTAAAATCTCCCCTAGACTATAAGCTCTGTGAAAACACGCCTGCCTTGCTCACCACTGTATCCGCCCCCCCGCCGGGGCTTCCACAGTGCCCTGGTTCACTAAATATTTGTCGATGTTTATTAAAAATTGTTGAATGATTAAATGAAGTAATGGATGTATGGATACATGAAGAATTTAATTCCACAGCATCTCGGATGCTGTTTGAATCTCTAGTTTAAGAAAGTATTTCTCTACAGATAGTGAAGATGGGGAAGTTAAAAAGTGGGTATCCATGTAAAATTCAGCCGTGAGGCCTGAGAGGAGCTTGGGCTTACACCCAAGCAGGGAGAATTTAAACTGCAGCGGAGCGGGAAAGACGAGGCACGGAGGCCCAGGGTGAGAGGATGCTGCAGGGTTCGGGGCACCCAAAGGCGGGGCGACTAAGTTCACTGGGCGTGGCGGGGAAGGGGGCGGAGGGGGGAGGGGGGAGAAGGGTTCCGAAGAGGCGCGAAGTCCTGGCAGGGTGGGAGGACGCGGCCCCCTCTCCTCCCAGGGGATGGAGAGGTGGCGGGCAGGAAGCAGGGCTGGGACAGGAGCGGCCAGAGGGCTGGGGGCCGCGTGAAAGGACTCGGGCAGAGGGAGGGGCGGGAGAGTCGGGGCGGCGGAGGGTCATTTTCCTGGCTCCACGGCCACACTCACCCAGCGGACTCAGCTTCGCCCCGGCTGGGCGCCGGCTCCGGGCTGCTTCCTCCCTTGGCCTTCCGGGCGAGCGGGCGGCCTCAGGCGCCCCTAGCAACCACGCACGGCCACACGGCCCGCGCTATCAGCCGCCGGCGCCGCTGCCACCAGCCACGCACTGCGCGCGCCCCCAGCGGACGGACGGAGGGCCTGAAGGGGCGATCCCAGCGGGAGGGAGGCAGGCGCGCGGAATCTCGGGGATTGTGGAGTTTGGGAGGGCAGGCGGTCACAGGGCTCGCGCACACGCAATCGCTTCAACGGGGGTGGGACTCGTCGAGTGGAATTTTGGGAGATGTAGTCTCAAGGTTAAATCTGTTAAAGGCTAAGCTCTGGCGCTGCAGGACCCCGCTATACCTTGATTCTACCTAACCCCTATGGACTCTTTCTTCGGCCGTGCCTTAATTCGCTCCTCTAAAATCAAAGAGCTCAGGCTTTATTAAAGGATTTTCTTGTAGTTCCTTCCAGTAAGCCTTTGAGTTTGACCCCAGGAAAGGATAGATCGCCAGATCCGCCATGCTTCCCTCTACCCACCTTCCCCTAACCCCACCCACCCAACAGGCTCCAATTACAACCACCTGCTTCCTGGGCTCCAAGTGTGAACTTTAGGAAACACTGACTCAGTTAATTATCTCGCCAGGCAAGACAGATTGTACCCCCTCAGTCTCAGATGTCCCTAGACCTAATGGATTTGGAGATCTCAAGAGAGATGGAGGGTGAAAAGAACTTTTCTAAATAGTCTGCTACAGAAATAAAGGGGACAATAAAAGATGAAACTAACCTAAGGAAAATAATCGGGACCAGAACAAAGATGCTTAATAAATATTTGATTTAGGCAACAGTCATTGATAAATGGTAAAATCATTAGAGGGTTGATGGGGGGTTTTTACACTGAAAGGACATTTGCTATCACTTGTATATTTTAATCACTCTTAGATCATGAAATGTGGGGCAGCTATAAATTATGTCTCATGATATGATGCAATTTGAACTACACAGTAATACTTAGGAAGTAGTGTATTTTTGTCTAAAAATCAGTTGAATCTGAATCTTAATCAAACTCTTGGCTCCAACTTCCAGTTTTCAGGAAATAAAGAGAAACGTCGTCACAAAAAAGCCATTTGACCAATCCAGAATGTAGGCCAATGTATCGGGGAATGACCTAATTTCTCCGACAATTTCAGAGTATAAAAAAAGAGTGAGGTGTCCTATATCATAAGAGACTTAAGAGACATAATTACATCAATGAGTGGACCTTGTTTAGATCCTGATGCAAATAAGCCAACTGCAAAAAAGATACTTTTGGGCTTCCCTGGTGGCGCAGTGGTTGAGAGTCCGCCTGCCAATGCAGGGGACGCGGGTTTGTGCTCCCCGGTCCGGGAAGATCCCACATGCCGCGGAGCGGCTGGGCCCGTGAGCCATGGCCGCTGAGCCTGCGCGTCCGGAGCCTGTGCTCCACAACGGGAAAGGCCACAATACTGAGAGGCCCGCCTACTGCAAAAAACAAAACAAAACAAAAAAGATACTTTTGAGACAATAGAGAAATCTGAACATGGATGGGGGAATATTAAGAACATAGATAACGTTAAGAAATCATTATTAATATTTTTATTGTAGTTTACTGAATGGTGACCCCCCTCCAATATATCCTTGCGTTAATTCCAGGAACCTGTAAATATTACTTTATATGACAAAATATGTGATTGAGGATTTTGAGAGGATGATCTTGAAAGGATTAAGGAATTTTCCTGGATTATCTGGGTGGGCCCTAAACCCAATAACAAGTATCCCTAGTGAGGCAGAGGGAGCTGGGACAGACACAGAGAATACACAGAAAAAAGGAAGAGGCAGTGTGACCAAGGAGGTACAGATCAGAGTGAAGAGGAATGCCTGGGGCTACCAGAAGGTAGAAGAGGCAAGAATGGATTCTTCCTTAGAACATTCTGAGGGAATGGGGTTCTTCAGACAGCCTGATTGCAGAATTCTGGCTTCCAGAACTGTGAGAAAATTTCTGTTGTTTTAAGTCACTAAATTTGTGGTAATTTTTTCTGGCAGCCACAGGACATTTTGACATTTTGACATCTTTTAAGAAGATATCCTTATTTTTTTACAGACACTATGAGGTATTAAACAACATGGTGCTAGGGGGTTGGTTTTGCTTTAAAATACTACAGCAAACACCCTAGTAGCAACGAGCACAGGTAGCATCCAGGTATTAGTTTCTAATACCACTACATTACAAGGAACCAGGGCTCCCTAGAGAAAAGGCTGATTCTCAGACCGGAACAGGAAATATACAAAATGAGCCCGAAGCATCTGGTAGTGCCAGAAAGAAAGTGTTCCTAAAACAAACAAACAAACAAAAAACAGATCGGTGGGTGTATGTCACAGGAGCTAACTGAAAGAACTCCCAATGACCAAAGCTCAAACAATTTGAGCAATAAAATCAAATAAATAGTGGTTTATGACCCAAAGTATAAAATACCCATGAGTCCCTGATATAAATGGTTCAATATATTCACAAATGTGATAAAAAGACAAATCTCCTATGCAGAAAAATTCCCCCCAAATTATGTAGATACTCAGCCCTAAAGGAGGGGGAGTATAACCCCCATTCCTTAAGTTTGGGCTGTGCAGAGTGACTTCTTTCCAAAGAGTACAGTATGGAAAAGGAGGCGGAGTAGGGCAAAAGTAGTAACAGTAGAAAAATCTGACAAACATCACTTCTGCCAGGTGATCAAGGTCAACACCAAGTCCTAAGTCATGTAGATAGTATATGCCCTTGATATATGATGAAAATGGCATTTTACTTTTGTGATCTTCCTCCCCAAAACCCATAATTCCAGTCTAGGCATGAGAAACACCAGGCAAATTCCAGTAGAGGAGCATCCTACAAAATACCTGACCAGTACCTCTCAAAATTGTCAAGGTCACAATGTTCATTGCAGCACTATTTACAATAGCCAGGACATGGAAGCAACCTAAGTGTCCATTGACAGATGAATGGATAAAGAAGATGTGGCACATATATACAATGGAATATTACTCAGCCATAAAAGAAACGAAATTGAGTTATCTGTAGTGAGGTGGATGGACCTAGAGTCTGTCATACAGAGTGAAGTCAGAAAGAGAAAAACAAATACCGTATGCTAACACATATATATGGAATCTAAAAAAAAAAAAGGTTCTGATGAACCTAGGGGCAGGACAGGAATAAAGACGCAGACGTAGAGAATGGACTTGAGGACACGGGGAGGAGGAAGGGTAAGCTGGGACAAAGTGAGAGAGTGGCATGGACATATATACACTACCAAACGTAAAATAGATAGCTAGTGGGAAGCAGCCGCATAGCACAGGGAGATCAGCTCGGCACTTTGTGACTACCTAGAGTGGTGGGATAGGGAGGGTGGGAGGGAGATGCAAGAGGGAGGGGATATATGTATGCATATAGCTGATTCACTTTGTTATACAGCAGAAACTAACACAACACTGTAAAGCAATTATACTCCAATAAAGATGTTAAAAAAAAATTGTCAAGGTCATCAAAAACAAGAAACTTCTAAGAAACTGTTAGAGCCAGAGGAGCCCAAGGACAGCTAAATGATGTGTAATGAGATCTTGGAACAGAAAAAGGAAATTAGGTAAGAATTAAGGCAATCTGAATAAAATACAGGTTTTAGGGCTTCCCTGGTGGCGCAGTGGTTGAGAGTCCACCTGCCGATGCAGGGGACACGGGTTCGTGCCCCGGTCCGGGAAGATCCCACATGCCGCGGAGCGGCTGGGCGTGTGAGCCACGGCCACTGAGCCTGTGCGTCTGCAGCCTGTGCTCCGCAACAGGAGAGGCCACAACAGTGAGAGGCCCGCGTACCGGAAAAAAAAAAAAAAATTAATTATTGCTTGATGCAATAGCCTAAAAAGTTTGGATGTAAATTTAATTTCTCTACATTAAATTGTTTACATACCAGATAAGCAAAATATTTCAAGCTAGTGTTTAACAAATTATTTGGAAAAAGCAAATAATTCCTTTACAAGGTAATTCCCCCTAGTTTACCTTCTAGGATAAAAAAATCCAGATTTAAATACACAATACTGTATACATATTTGTGTTAATCAGACAGGTCTTAGTGAAGTACTGTGGTTTTGTGAAAAACAAAAACAAAATTTCTGATTTGTCAGAGATACATTCCGATGTACTCATGGATAACATATGTTGCCCAGGATTTGTTTCAAAATACTTAAGTAAAAAAAGAATAGGGCTTCCGTGGTGGCGCAGTGGTTGAGAGTCCGCCTGCCGATGCAGGGGACACGGGCTCGTGCCCCGGTTCCGGGAGGATCCCACATGCCGCAGAGCGGCTGGGCCCGTGAGCCATGGTCGCTGAGCCTGCGCGTCCGGAGCCTGTGCTCCGCAACGGGAGAGGCCACAACAGTGAGAGGCCCGCGTACCGCAAAAAAAAAAAAAAAGAATATATATGGTAGCTGTCGAAGTGGTGATGGGGTTCACTGAACTAATCTCTCTACTTTTGTGTATGTTTGAAAATTTCCAGCTAATAGACTTAACGTTCAAAACTGAACTAGAGTTTTCCCACCCACTACCACTCCACTAACAGCCTTCCCCATTTCAGTTAATGGCAACTCCATCCTTCCAATTGCTCGGGCCAAAAACCATGGAGTCATCCTTGACTGCTTTCCTTTGTTACACTCTCACATGCAATCAGTCAAGAAAACTTATTTGTTCCATCTTCAAAATACATTCAAAATATGACTACTTTTCACCACTCCATTGGTACCACTCCAGTCCAGGACACCATTATCTCTCATGTGGATTATTACAATAGCCTCCTAATTGCCCACACTACTTCCCATCCTCCCCCATTCCTCACTGTCCATCACAATACAAGAATGAAGAGCAATCTTTTAGAACATAAGGTAGATCTCAGAACTCCTCTGATCCAACTCTCCAATAGATCCCTACTCTATGTAAAATGTAAGGTCTTTAAGGCCTACATCTGGTCCCTATTACCTTCCTGTCCTCGTTTCCTACTGTTCTCCCCCTTCTTCACTTTTTCCATCCAAACTGGCCTCCTCATAGCTCCTCAAGCACTCCAGGCGTACTTCCATATGGCCATACTCCAATGGCCTTTGAAGACCATTCTCCCTGCATAGTCTTTTCCCTCAGAGAGCTGCAGTGCTTTGTTCAAATGTCACCTTCTAAGTGAGGTCTACCCTGGCTATCCAACTCAGCACTCCTCATCCCCCCCCCCTTCCTGCTTTGTATTTCTCTGGAGCTTTTATCACATTCCTACATACTAAAAAATTTATTTTTTTAAGTTTTCTTTAAGTAATTTAATATTTTATTTATTTATTTTTGGTTGGGTTGGGTCTTCGTTGCTGCGCGCAGGCTTTCTCTAGTTGCGGCGAGCAGGGGCTACTCTTCATTGCGGTGCACGGGCTTCTCAGTGCGGTGGCTTCTCTTGTTGTGGAGCACGGAATCTAGGCATGCGGGCTTCAGCAGTTGTGGCGCACGGGCTTAGTTGCTCCAAGGCATGTGGAATCTTCCCTGACCAGGGCTCGAATCCATGTCCCCTGCATTGGCAGGTGGATTCTTAACCGCTGCGCCACCAGGGGAGTCTGCAATTCACTCATTTTAATAAGCCCACTGTCTCCCCAACCAGAATGGAAACTCTATGACAAACAGGCATTGCTTTACCTCCAGTGCCTAGAATAGTATCTGGCGTATAGAAAGGACTCAATAAATATACATTATAGAAAACAGACTGGTGGTTGTCAAGGGGGAGGGGCCTGGGAGAGGGCTGGATTGGGAATTTGGGATTAGCAGATGCAAACTGATATATATAGAATGGATAAACAACAAGGTCCTACTGTATAGCACAGGAAACTATATTCAATATCCTGTGACAAACCATGATAGAAAAGAATATGAAAAAGAATGTATATATGTATGTATAACTGAGTCACTGCTGTACAGCAGTAATTAACACATTGTAATTCAACTATACTTCAATAAACAACTTTAAAAAACAAATAAATAAATATATATTGAACTGAACTAAAATAATCTGGATAGGAAGAAATTATGGTGGTCTCTAGAAAAAAATGTTATTTTTGCCAAAATATAAACACAGACAGTGGGCAATGAAGATGAGGTCTAAATGAATTCTTTATAAAAATAAAGGCACCTGAGCTTCCCTGGTGGCGCAGTGGTTGAGAGTCCGCCTGCCGATGCAGGGGACATGGGTTCGTGCCCTGGTCCGGGAAGATCCCACATGCCGCGGAGAGGCTGGGCCCGTGAGCCATGGCCGCTGAGCCTGCGCATCCGGAGCCTGTGCTCCGCAACGGGAGAGGCCACAACAGTGAGAGGCCCGCATACCGCAAAATAAATAAATAAATAAATAAAGGCACCTTACTCATCTTTCATTTCTAAAACAAGTGGAATTTAAGGAAGGACAAAAAGTAGTCTCCCTATGTTACAGATGGAGAAATTAGGGCTCTGGGAAGCTGGCTGCAAGCTATCCAGTGAGTGAAGGTTTAAGCTTTCCAGTATGGATTATGATTCTAACCAACGGGCCTGCCAAACATCCCTTTCTGGTAAACTGCACAATCTCCATAAACAGCCATCCTTCTAAAGCAGCTGGGCTTCCCTATACATTGAAACTCCACCAAATACTAAAACTAGTCACTGAGCCTGAGATCAGAAAGCAATCCAATTTACCCCTCTGTTTAATCCTATCCTTTCCTATTTCAGCTCCACTGGCCCTGGCTTGGAAGTAGGTGATCACATGCAGCTCATCTGGGATGGAGGAAGCTGGAAGGCAGGAAAAGATATAAATAAGCTTCCAAACCAGGATCTTCTGTGAACAGAAAACCAGTGCTTCCAGCATCACACATCAGCTAAAAGAGCTGAATCTCTCAACTCTTTACCCTGGCAGCTCCAAGTAGGGTTAAAAAAAAAAAAAAAAAGAAAAAAGGAAGGAGAGAGGGAGGGAGGGAAGGAAGGAAGGGAGGGAAGGGAAGGGAAGGAAGGGAGGAAGGAAGGAAAGAGGGAGGGAGGAAGGAAGGAAGAAAGAAAAGGTACACCCCCACCAATGGATGGGAATGGGGGCTACAGGCTGGGGAGCCCTCCATAACAGGGACTGATGGCATTTATCCCCACAGCAGGCTATCCCCTAGAGGCAGGCTCTGTCTTCATCACTGTCTGGGACCACTGCATCTAAAACAAGAACCTGCTGGGAAGATTTCAGGAGCTCCAGAAAGGAAGAGACCTCTCAGGTAGAAGGTGTCTCCCTAAGGTCCAGGAGGCATGTCCCTTGGGTTTAAAGGCACATTATTGGAGAAAAGACCCCCTGATGTAGAGAAGAAAGGAATCTCCTCTGGCACCAACAATAATGAAGTTTACTGGCTGAAATCATCCTGAATCTGGGGGAAAGAAGGAGCTTTATACATAAATCTCTTCTAGGTTCTCGTTCTCAAATCAGTTGATTGGCAGCTTATCTCTTTCAGTCTCTTTAGCTCTTGGTTGAGTTGGCGGCTTGTAGAGCAGAAAAAGGAAGGGCTGGCAACAGTAGGGCAATGAACGTTGGAGGCTGGACCCCAGGAATCTGGGGTCATGTATTGTGGGTTGGCCTCAAGAGGTGAATGAGCTTCCTGCAGTGTTTGGTAGAGGCCGGCCTGGGACTGCTACGTGGCAGTAACTGATTCCCCAGAGAGAGCAAGGCTAACTTCTCACTGGCACCCAGGGACACCAGCACCTGTGGGATAGAGAGAGATGACAGAACATGACATGCAGAGGACTGTGATTTGGCCCAGCAATTCCCACTCTAGAAAAGGAAGAAAAGGAAAATGAGCTCTTGGGGACTCAAAATAGGTTGTGTGGGAGAAGACAGACCTTGGGGACAGGAATCACCAGGACCAGAGGTCTATTTCCATTCTCTTTGGTTATAGACCATGAAACCAAGGCACCAAAGGACCTATGCACTTGTCCCCAGGAAGAGGTAATAAATGCAGCAGTAAAACTAAGCCAAAAGGTGAGACTCCCAGCTGTGGATCTAGACCAGTGGGTCTGGACCTCCTTACCATCAAGAATCCCTTTTATTATTTCCCCACACGGACTGCCAAAAAACTCTAATATATATCATAACCATCCTGTCAGAACCTCCCTTCTGCATGGACCACCCGATGCTGCCACATTGAACTATTATAATTTGGAGGTTTAGCTTTATCATAGGTAGACGTATGATTTTTCCATTGGGCTGTTTATATACTGAAAATTGAGCAGAAAAAAGAAAAAAACAGAGTAAAGCAGGTTAAGAACATGGGCTCTAGGAACTTCCCTGGTGGTCCAATGGTTAAGACTCCATGCTTTCACTGCAGAGGCCACAGGTTCAATCCCTGGTCAGGAAACTAAGATCCCACATGCCCTGTGGCACAGCCAAAGGAAAAAAAAAAGAGCATGGGCTCTGGACTTAGACTCTTGAGTTCAAAAGTCCAATCCTACATATTAGCTTTGTAACTTGGACAAGTTATTAAATTCTTTGTGCCTCAGTTTCATTGCCTGCAAAATGAGAAGCAAAGCTTAAACCAGATAATAAAGGTAAAATGCTTAGCATGGTACTTTCCACATGGTAAGTGCTAAAAAAGATAGTTAGCACCTTCATGGCCCTCAGAATGAAACCACTCTATACCTCAACGTCTAGTCTTCCCTCACCTCCCTCCTGCACAGCCTCCAGAAGAAAGAAACGCTGGTCCTTGAGATCCCAGGCATCTCCTAGCCCAATGGAGCCTTCTTCCAGGTCCCCTCCCTTCTCCAGGTGTGAAATGTTAGATGAAAAACTCATGACCAAGTCACGGCCCCTGGGTTTCCTGATCCCAGAGAAGGATACAGCTTGGGTTTCTAGATGTCCCAATTCCTTAAAGACTATCTCAGAAAAATGTTGTGAAAACCAGCCCCATCATGGTGATTCCAAAGTCCCCTCAGGTGTACCTGATGGATGCAGGGCTCCTGTTGGAGGCTCCGGAGGGCAACGAGGGCGGCCTCCTTCACATTTGGCTGGGGGTCTCCACACGCCACCTCTAGGAGCCGCTGGGGTACTTGGCACCGTACCAGCTCGTCCCCCAAACCCTCAGGCCCCAAGTTGCCCAGAGCTGATGCGGCATTGCGCCGGATACCAGCCTGAGGATCTCCAAGGAGCTGGGTCATACCGGGCACCGCAGCTGCCAGGGCAGGCCCCAGGGGACCAGCTTGGTAGGCTGCATTGCCCACAGCAAAGCTGGCACCACGCCGCACAGCAGGGTCTTTGTCTCCAAGCCCCAGCAGCAAAAGGTTGAGCAGTCCTAGCTGGCTCTGCAGGGCCCCACGCAGGGCTCCGCTGTGCTGGAGCAAGTGTCCCAGAAGCCCGTAAGTACGGGCCCGCACAGAATTCTCTGGGTGGCCCAGGAGGCTGCGCAGGGGCCGATAGGATTCATCGGGGCCAGCCAGGAGTTCTTGGATAAAGGACAAATGGCTGGGAGACAGTACCCGAGCGGTGTGGGCCAGGAGGGAGAGAAGGTCAGAGGTCAGCAGCGGCTGGTCACCCAGGAGGGCAGCTGAGAGGAATGAGATGGTGGTTGTAGGGCAGGCGGCTACTGTGCTCACAAACTGGTTGAGAGAGGGGGGCTCAGAGAGGGCCAGGCGTGTGAGCAGACTGATGGGCAGCTCGGCTTGTGTCAGTGGAAGATGGTGGCGGCAGACCTGGAGAAGGGGGAGGGGTGCAGGGAGAGGGAGAATACACTGCAGCAAGATACTGAGACGGAGCCCACAATCTGGGAGAGAGAAAAGCCAAACTCTGGTGAGAATACCACAGAAAGTCGGAAGACCTGAGCCACAGCACCGCACGTGAGACACAACGTGGCGCCCAGGAGAACAGGTCCTTCCCAAGTCCATGCCTTGCTCTGCAAGGACTTAGTCTCTCTGCTCCAGAGACCCACTTACTGCTTAATGCCAACAATTTCCAAGGAAGTGATTCCCAGCTGAGGAGCTGAGTCTCCAGGGCCTAGACTAAGATATCTGCCCCACTGGGTTCCAAGTGAATCCAGATATCGGACTGATGGAGAGAAGAGGCACCAGCCCAGCTCCAACCACATGCCTCTGTTCAGGCCCGAATGCTTTCTCCACTCAACTCTTAGACCAAGCCAGGTGCTGCACTCCTACAGGGGCCTGCGAGAGCCCCGGAGGTGTCGGGAAGTGAATTTGAGTACACAGGGTTGGGCCACCTTCCTCTCCCACGTTCCTGCCTGGGTAGCTTCCCCAGTACCTGCAGCAGGTGGGCTGTGACTTCTGAGTCTGTGAGGTCAGCCAAGACACCTTCAAGGAGGTCAGCGTCCACATCCAGGGCGAAGGGGAAGCAGAGGAGCTGGCAGACAGAGAGCACCACAACGGGGAGAAACTCAGGCCCCTGAGGCCTAAGGAGGGGAGAGTGGAAGGATATACTCAGTCTGGTGCACCCACCCTTTAGCTTTCTTCCCCCGACTCTTCTCAAATTCCCTAGTCCAGCTCTCCTTCCCCAACCTCAGTAATCCCATTTCTTGCCTCATAGCTCAAGCTGTCAGCTCTTTCTCTCCTGCCTTCCCCTCCTCCTCCCCCCAACAGCCAACATTGAATTTTCTGGTCTCCCTCCTCTAGCTCCAACTCACGCCTGGGTCAGGTGATGCAGGAAGCTGGGCGAAAGCAGATGCTTCAGGGTGGACATGAGGATACTTCCACGCTGAGACAGGTGGCTCAGGCATAACTGGGGTTCCTGGGTAAAGGTGGCCATGGCCAGGCTCAGCAGGGCTGCCATACCTGGAAACACCAAGAATGGGGACCCAGTGGAGCAGGCAAGAGGTCAGGATGCCACTGCGTCCCCAAGGCTCTCAGGGCTACCCCCTGTTCAGTCCCTTCCCTGTCCTTGAGCAGCTCCAGCACAGACTCTGCCACCCTCTCCCCAGGCGGCAGCAGCAGTAGCCACCTCCATGGGCTAACCCAGTTCTAGGCTGTTTCCCCTTGAAGAGGAATCAACACACTGGTCCGACAAGAGGGGCTGTGCTGTTGGAAAGATACCTTGGGGTGAGATCAGCGTCCAGTCTGGCTCTGGGCTTTGTGGACTGGACAGTGACAGCTCCTCTTCCTGTACAGATGCCTCCTCAGGGAGCCTCAGCACCATGGAGAAGCGGTGCCACAGAACGGTCCACATTTCTGAGCTAGCCACGACCCTTACTGGATTACCCTTCCCCTGCTAGAGACAAAATTGAATGAGGGTAAACGAGGAGGTCCAAGACAGGAGTCAAAACGCCTTTTTTCACTCTTGTCCCTGACCTATGAGGAAGAGGAGTCCCAGAAATAATTCCTTCTGTTTTCCCACCTAGGATTTCCCTGTTGTCCCAGTTCCCTCGCTTATCACATCTTAACCCCTGACCTCTCAACCCATGTGTATGTCTACTGGAAACCAGGTAATTACAACTTTCTTCCCACTGAATCCCAAGGGATGTAGCTGAATGGTTCCCCTCAAAGGGTCCGTACTGACAGCAGATGGGTCCCATTTAAGGCCATCACAGGCGGTGTGAGAGGAGAGGTGACTGTGTTGCTTCTTCCTTCCTATTGGCCAGTGGCTCCCCAAAGCAGCTCTCCTTACTTCCCATCCGTCCTAGGATGCAGCTGTACCTGGATGAGCAGCTGCAGCAGAAGCATGAGGAGGCCATCATAGAATCCACAGCCACCCGGTGGAGTCAGCCGGACCTGTCGGAGAGAGGTGGGAAGAGAGCAGATCTGAGAGGGGTGAGGTGACCACACAGGCCTGTGCTCCCAACTCCAAGTCAGGCAGGAGGAGTTCTTCTTCAGCCTGGTGTAGTGGGGAGAGTTCTTTTGGACTTAGGAGTCTTGGCTCCTGCCTATTCGTTCAATGACTAACTCTGTCCTAAAGACACACAGTCAGTAGGGTGAGCAGGCAGACAAACCATTAGAGTTTAGGAAGATGCTTTTGCTACACGAGAGGCTGTGAGTGAGGGCTGTGGAGAGGGAACGGGACACAGCTGAGAGTGCTAACTCTGCCTCCTGGAGGTAGGAAACTGATGGAATTAAAAGTTTAAAAGGGAGACGAGAGGGAGTGAGGGAGATGCCAGAGGGAAGAAATATGGGGACATATGTATATGTGTACAACTGATTCACTTTGTTATAAAGCAGAAACTAACACACCATTGTAAAGCAATTATATGCCAATAAAGATGTTAAATAAATAAATAAAATTTTAAAAAAATAAAATAAAAGGGAGATGAGGAAGGGAGAGGTCAAAGCTTCCATAAAGGCAGGTCGTGAGAGACCACAGTGAACTTTGGAAATGTTAATTCTTTGGTGGAGCAGGATTAGAGAGCCCAGAGGGAACAGATGAGCTTTGAGTAGCCTGCTAACCAATTTAGGCATTAACCCAGAAACCGTGGGAAGCCACTGAGGACTTACACAAGCTCCACATGGGCGAGATTTTTGTGTCTCTCCTTTCACTACTGTATTCTCAAAGCCGAGAATAGTGCCTGGTACTCACTATTATATTTATGTGTGAAATAATTACTGGTTGAACAAATGGGCAGGTTTTCCTTTACGAAAGCTCACTTTGGTGGCAGTGAAGAAAATGGACTGGAGAGGAGAGAGGCTGGAGGGGAGATCCTTCAGGAGGCAAGTGCCAGAGGGAGGGGGGGAGAGAGAGAGAGAGAGAGAGAGAGAGAGAGACACACACACACACACACACACACACACACACACACACACACACACACACACACACACACACACACACACACACACACACACACACACACGCTGCCTCCCCCTCCCCCTCCCCCATCAGAGGAGAGAGACACACACACACACACACACACACACACACACACACACACACACACACACACACACACACACACACACACGCTGCCTCCCCCTCCCCCTCCCCCATCAGAGGTCCTGCAAGTTAACAACAAACCTAAAGCCCTGACAGTCTGGACTCAGAGGGATCTATTATCCGAGGGCAGAAGGATAGGACAGGAAAGACGCCTTGATTCTCTCACACTCCTTAGTTTACTCTAGGCTTGCTGGCATTTCAGTCTTTCTCCCTGAACGCAGATCTTATTTGACTCAGAGAAAATGCGTGTCTGCATTCCCTGGTAGAGCTCACCTCCGCAGGGGCGGACAGGGCATGTGTGGCAGCTGCAATCCACTCCACAGGCTGGAGGTCAAAAGTCACCCCTTGCTGACCAAGCTGTCCCAACAGACAGGCTGCCGCGCTCTGTGGAGAGTTAGACAAGGTGGAGGAATGTCCGCATCTGAATGGTACTCGGGACAGGCAGGATTTATTTCTTTGTCCTGGTCCAGAAGAATGCCTCACAAACAGCTGCAAATTAGGAAATGACTCTCCTGCTTGCAGAAGGGTGGGATGATAGGGTGAAAAGTGGAGGAAGATGAAGGTTGAAAACTCACCACAAGAGAGACGACGTGTGAATGGGTAAAGACAGTAGCAACCTCACTGCCTAGCTTCTCCATTCTGGAATAAAGAGATACATCAAGGCTGCTGCCCTCACAGAAACCCTCACACCCTCTGTCCCAATCCCTCCTAAGGATAGGCTGTAGGGTGTCACTCCCCACAATCCATGTCTGGGTGAGCTATGTGGGTGGAAGATTTCAGTGGAGAGACGCTGCTTTATGACTCACCCAGAAGGCAGATCTTGGAGGTGAAGGACAAGAAGGGAGAGGAGGTACAGTGCCACTTCAGCAGACTCTTCCCAATCCACTACCTTTACCTACAAAGGAAACCCGAGATACCAGAGGCTCCTCTGATTGAGATGGTGGGGCCCCCAAGAGATGCCCACTCGTGCTGCCGGCCTACCTTGCCCTGGACCAACTTCCACAGTGACTCCAAGGCCAGGGGCTCTTGCCCTAGAAGACAGCACAGGGGCTCACTGACGTGGCAGCAGGAGTAGAGAACCTAAAGGGAGTGGGAAGGAGTCTGTCAGGGAGGCAGAGCAGCCCCTGGGCTCCTAGATTGAAAGGCTCAGCTGAAAGCAGGCTAGCCTCTCGACAGATCTAGTATCCACAACTAGGGATATTAGAGAAATTCAGGCCACTTGTGCCTCTTGCTGAAAGACTGTGAGATGTGGACACTTCTCGGTTCTGCTGAGGACTGGCTGACAGTAGGGCCATCTCAGCTGAACAATTTTAAAAGCAGAAGGGGGTCCTCCAAGGGGGGAGTCTCTCATTTCTCTCAGTGTCTCTTTCTCTCTCTCTTAGTCCTTGGGGTGAAAAAGAAGTCTGAAAGGCCAAGAGTTAATGGGCAGGCAGTACCTTGAGAAGGTGTAGGCACAGGATGGGATGCTGCAGGCCAGAGATGAGGGATGACCTCAGTTGGTTGCTGTCTTCAGTGAGCTGGTTTGCCAAATGCCGGGAGATCTGTAGAGACATACCTGAAGACTCAATCCCATTCCCATTATTCCAATCCCATTCCTCTCATATCTCCAACTAATCAGGACTCTCAACCCCCTGCTAGCCACTCTTCCCCAGATTCACCAGGAACCTCAGCCCCCATTCCATTCCCAGTCTTCATGGCCAGTGGAGAACCAAAAGGCAAGGCCTAGTTAAGTCCCACTGCCGGCAGGTACAGAGGAAAGTGTTGCTAGCCAAAAGGGAGCAGGAAATCTGAATCTTGAACCCTTGAGGAAGCATCACTGGTGGCTTCAGATCAGCTACCCCACCACACGGGCAGTTTGTCACTGAGCTCTCTAATCAGCTGAACAAGGGCTCTGGGATTTTGGCTACATCATGTTCTACAAGTGGCTCAAACCTAGTGGGAGCATCTGTTTCTGGAAGTACTGAGTAAAGGGAGGCATAAAAGCTTGTTTTTCTGCCTTTCTGAAAAGCTGGGCCAGCCTCCCCTACTTTGGTAACAGGGAGGACAGGAACAAAAAAATTGTAGCTCAGACCTGCGCCTTGGCTTCCCAGCAGCCAGGTAGCCCCACAGGAGCAGTGCATAAGGCTGCCAGTGCCGAGGAGAGGGCTCCAGGCAGATCCTCACTCTGCTCCCGAAGCGGCTGGCTCACCTCGGGGGCTCCTGCGAGAAAGGCAAAGAACGCAGGAAGGCGTTGGTTGTTTAAGATTCCCCATTCTTTCTCTCAGTTCATAGTTATTTAACACTCACTAAATGCCAGGCTTATTCTAGGTAATGGCAGGAGAAAGAGCAGAGCTGGACCTACTCAACAAGTAGGTCAAGAGAACCTTACCTTCCCATTCCAGTTACCTGGGGGGCTGTGGAAAGGGAGCTGTGGAACTGTCAAGCCATGAAGGAGCCCATCCAACACAGCCCGCTGTGTGGTCATCAGGCTGGAGTAGAAAGCTCTGGAGATGGTCCAGCTGTTCCCATCCATGGCTTCACACAGAACAGTAAAGCACTAAGGGAGACAAGGCAGGGTTAACAGCAGGCACATCAGAAAACTGACTGGACTTAGCATAAGGAGCAGGAGTGCCCGGAGAACCTGAGAAAGGAGGAGAGAAACCCAGGGGGACCAGCTGATGGACTCTTAAGGATTCCTCACACAGAAAGTGCCATATATCTGCCTTCACATTTCAAGGACAGGAATTTTAGGTGTCAATCCTTTTATTCTGATCAGCTGCTCCCTAGATGAGTTTCTCAAAGTATTATCTGTGGACCCTGTGTATAAGAATTCCTGGGGATTCATGGGTCCTTCCCAACCCAGTCTTATTGATTCAGAATTTCGAGAGGTGGGGAATTTATTCCAAACTCCCCATGCTACTCAGTGCA
This sequence comes from Orcinus orca, assembly GCF_937001465.1. Lineage (NCBI taxonomy): Eukaryota > Metazoa > Chordata > Mammalia > Artiodactyla > Delphinidae > Orcinus > Orcinus orca. The sequence continues at coordinate 101,705,452 of NC_064565.1, read as the reverse complement.
CAGTGACATATGAGAAGTGCTGACCAATAATGTGAGTCACTACTGGCCAAAACATACGTTAGATGTTAAAAGCTTCCTTACCGGAAAGGGTGAGGGATGTTAAAATGGGCTCTCAGAAGAGAAGAGACTGGGCTTCCCTGGTGGCGCAGTGGTTAAGAAGCTGCCTGCCAATGCAGGGGACAAGGGTTCGAGCCCTGGTCCGGGAAGATCCCACGTGCTGGGGAGCAACTAAGCCCAAGCACCACAACTACTGAGCCTGTGCTCTAGGGCCCGTGCTCCACAACAAGAGAAGCCACTGCAATGAGAAGCCCGTGCACCACAACGAAGAGTAGCCCCCGCTCGCCGCAACTAGAGAAAGCCCGTGCGCAGCAATGAAGACCCAATGCAGCCAAAAATAAATAAATAAATAAATAAATTTAAAAAAAAAAAAAAGAGAGAGACTGAATGGACTGCTAGCTGCTAGCTGGAAGTAGGAATGTAGCCCAAATCTGTGCTCCCAGTTTCCAGTCTGAACAACGACCAGGCAATTGTTTCCCTCCTTGAGCATGTTGCTCTCTGTCTCCTCTGATCAGTCAGAACTCAACTATTTTCTCTTTCAAGCCTCCCTTCCCATCCCTCACCTCCAGAGTCCAGGAGAGAGAACCCACATAGGTTACTAGTCTGTAGGACAAACAAGGTTGGGAATACTAGCTGATCTGTAAGTCTATTCAAGAAGAAATACTGCTATTTGTAGTTCCCTAAAATAGGCCACACTGCTTAATGCCTCTGGGCTTTAATATAGGTTGCTCTTTCTACCCGGAATGTCCTCCCTACTTTCCTGCCTCATCCACCTGGCAAACTTCTGTTCATTCTTCAAATCCTAGCAGAGATGATTTCCTCCTTCAAGATTTCTTCTATGACTCTTAGGGATTTCCCTGGCGGTCCAGTGGTTAAGACTCCGTGCTTCCACTGCAGGGGGCACGGGTTCAATCCCTGGTCAGGGAACTAAGATCCCACATACTGCGTGGCGGGTCCAAAAAAAAAAAAAAGATTTCTTCTATGACCCTCCAAGTAGTGTTAGTCTTCTTCAGCGGTGCTTCTACATTTTACATGAAGTTCTAATGTACTTTTCACACTGTTGTCCTTGATCACATCTCTCCTATTAGACTAGCCCTGATCCCTTGAAGATGGGGACTTTCTCTTACTCAGATGGCATATGACACATAGCTGGCATTCAACAAACATTTGTTGTATTACCTCGATCTAACCCTACAGAGCCATAAGAAAGAGGATGGGAGAAACACAGGGAAAACCACAGACAGAAATCTGGAAGGGGGAGCAGATTACCATAAGGCTGTCCCTCCGCAAAGTCTGCTCGGAGTCATCTGGTTGGGCCAGTAGTTTCCCCAAGAGCTCCAGAAAGAGGTTGGCAGCTTCCTGAAATACCTGTAGGCTAGGAAAAAATGAGTCCGTGGTTTCTTCTCATCTCTCTACTAAAAGCCCACATGTTGTGAATGGGTCCGTTCAGGGCAGGTAGGAGAATCTCTGCAAAGGAACACATCAGAGTGCTCTCTCTCCTCTCCCCTCACACACACACACAGTTGCACATACATACCTCCAGGCCTCTTTGTCATTTTCTCTAGCTTATTCACACCCTGAGCCTTCCATTTAGTGTGACTGCTAACGCTTAGAACCTGAAGTTCCGTGCGCAAACTTGGAGGTGTCTCGGGGTCCTTAAGAGGACTAGGTGGACTCTAAGAGGTCACTCAGCTGACCCCTAAACCTGGCACAAATCATGGCTTCTCCTTACTTAGCCTCTTCCTAATGGGGATGGGAAGAAATGGGGGTAGAAACTGAAGCCAAACTGGCCAACAGAGCAAAATGTCTCTCATCCCACCTGTCACCTGTCTGGCTCCTCTCCAGATTGAAGGTGCAGGCAAAGTAGGCCTGAATCACAGCCATCAGGTCCCGTAAGAAGGTCCCATACCAACGCTGCTGCCAGGGAAGAGGACAGAGAGTTAGGGCAATGTAGGGGATGGAAACAAAGACTAAGGGAAAAGTGTGTCAGATATCCAGTCAGGCTGAGCAAACAGAAAGGGACAGAGGGAAGAGAGTGTTTGGACAGAGAGAGGAGATCCAGAGGTAACAAAGTGGCGGCCGACGGGCTGTAAACAGCCAGAAAATGTGTCTTGTTTGGGCCTGAACAGCATTTTGGAGTTTAGGAGGTTCTATTTTTCAAAATAGCTCAAATTCTTTTCTAAATTCCTTAAAAACTCTCAAGACTAACACTCATCGGCAGAGTGCAGATTCCAGCCGCCAAGCCTTGGCCACGTTAAACATTTCTGCATTCCGGCCTTTCAGCTCAGCTGCGTCGGGACACAGCACAGGGACGTGGACACTGAGACTCACTCCTAGCTCTCCCACTTATCATCTCCATGACCACTGAGAAGGCAGTGCCCGTGTGTGAGTTAGTTAATCTCTGAATTTCAGTACCCTGCTCTATAAAATCAGGCCTGTAAAGCCTAGGATTTTACCTTTCAAAACACAGTGCTCTGGGCTTCCCTGGTGGCGCAGTGGTTGAGAGTCTGCCTGCCGATGCAGGGGACGCGGGTTCGTGCCCCGGTCCAGGAAGATCCCACATGCCACGGAGCGGCTGGGCCCGTGAGCCACGGCCGCTGAGCCTGCGTGTCCGGAGCCTGTGCTCCGCAACGGGAGAGGTCACAACAGTGAGAGGCCCGCATACCGCAAAAACAAACAAACAAACAAACAAAAAAAAACACAGTGCTTTAAATATTGGGAAATTGCACATAAAAATCTGGATTCCTAGCTTTTCTTGGAAAACTGCAGGATCTGGCACCACTGAGCCCATATTCCCCCCTAACAACAGTGAGCTGGCGCTGAGGAGAGGATGCCCCGTTCCAACTGAGCACGAGATCTCAGTTTCTCACATTCCCACTGATTCATATAGTCACACACAGTCTACTTCACTGATGACATTATCTGCCTGGCCTCGGAAGGCATGAGAATTTGCAATTCATGATCTACTAACTAGAGAGGAGGAGAAGAAAAGAAAAGGCAGTTGGGCCAAATAGAGATGGCAATTCAAAGAAAAGAAATCCAAAGAGAAGAAATTCTGCTAAGTCTTGAGAGGCTCCTGGCACAGCGCTTACCTGCTGGATACTGCTGCTCTCCTGGCTGTGTCGGAGGAGGCTGAGCAGCAGCCAGGGGAGCCCTGCCCCTCGGCAGAAGGAGTACAAGGAAACAGAGTCACCACCGCAGCTGGACAGAAGACTGCTCAGGACCCGGAGCACAGGAAGGATATGGGAAGCGCCCTCCAGCACGCCTTTCAGGATCTGGGTGACACAAGGGAAAGAGACAGTAATCGATATTATGAGAGGTAAAGGAAGGAGAGTCACAGATACCAAGTGTCCCCAAGATGTTGACAAAGCAGACCAAATGTTCTCATTCCTTTCTTTGGGAATCTAAAACCCAGAAAAGGAGAACAAAGAAACAGGGAAAGTGTACCAGGAAAGGGGAATATAGATGGCCAGGTCACCTGACTTAGAGGTGACCAAACCGGGGGGAGGGGGGAACACCTCCCCTCAGTCAGTGACAGACCCAGTGACATTCCTATCTGCTCCCTCCCTTCTCCAGCCCTTCACCTTAAAACAAAATGAAACCACACACACACATTTCTGAAAATTAAAAACAATGGGCACAAAACAATGTTGCTCAACTCCAGATAGACAAAACAATATTATTCAACTCTAGATCAGGGGTTGACAAAATATGACCTGCAGGCCAGATCCTACCTACCACTTATTTTTATACAGGACAGTATTATATTTTTAAATGGTTATTTTTTAAAAAGTTATTCTTCAAAAGAAGACTAACGTTTACATCAACCGCTTTACAATATGCTACTCACTGTTCTGAATCTGTTCACTTATTTACTCACTTAATCTTTACAATAACCCTAGTGATTGTAAAGTAAATACAATTACCCATTTTATAGACGAGGAGACTGAAGCTTCTAGATAGGTTAAGTAAGTAGTCAATAATCACACACAGTAGTTTGGCTGGAATTCTAACTCAGAAAGTTTTACCCTGGAGGCAGAGTTGTTAACCTCTTTCCCCACTGAAAAATTATTCAACACAAGGAGGACAAATAAGGGCCAAAAGAGAGGTGCAGGGTGCCAAGGTAATTCAAGAGCGAAAGGAGAGTCTTTTCAACAAATGGTGCTGGGATGATTACATAACCACATGCGAAAAGATGAACTTACATCCCTACCTCACAATATATACAAAAATCAACTCATAATGGGTCAGAGACCTAAATGTCAGAGCTAAAAGTCTAGAAAGCTTTTTTTTACGCGGGCCTCTCACTGTTGTGGCCTCTCCCGTTGCGGAGCACAGGCTCCGGATGCGCAGGCTCAGCAGCGGCCATGGCTCACGGGCCCAGCCGCTCCGTGGCATGTGGGATCTTCCCAGACCGGGGCACAAACCCGTGTCCCCTGCATCGGCAGGCAGACTCTCAACCACTGCGCCACCAGGGAAGCCCTAGAAAGCTTTTAGAAAAAACATAGGAGAAAATCTTCAAGACTTTGGGTTTAAAAAAGATTTCTCAGATACAACACCAGAAGTATAATCCACAAAGGAAAAAAATGGTAACTGGACTTCAAAATTTAAAACCTTTGTGCTTCAAAAGACATTCTTATGAGAATAAAAAGACATATTAGAGACTGGGAGAAAATATTTGCAAATCATACATCTGATAAAGGTCTTATATCCAGAAGATACAGAGAATTCTTACAACTCAAGTAGAAAACAACCCAACTTAAAAATGAGCCAAAGAAATGATTAGATATTTCACCAAAGAAGAAATATTAATACAAATGTCTGATAAGCACATGAGAAGATGCTCACATTAGTCATTAGCAAAATGTGAATTAAAATGGCAATGAGATACTATTTCACACTCTCTAAAATGACTACACTCAGACAGACAGACAGTAATACATGTTGGCAAGGAGGTGGAGAAATGAGGACCCTCATACATTGCTGGTGAGAATGTAAAATGGTGCAGCCACTTTGGAAAATAAATAGTCCAGCAGTTTCTTAAAATCTTAAACATAAATTTACTATATGCCCCAGCAATTCCACTCCTATGCATACACCCAAGAGAAATGAAAACATATGTCCACACAAAGGCTTCCTCATGGATGTTCAAAGCAGCATTATTCATAAAAGCCAAAAACTGGAAACAATCCAAATTTCAATCAATTAGTGGAATGGATAAACAAAATGTGATATATCCGTACAGCAGAATATTAATCAGCAATGAAAAGGAATTAAGTATTGATACACGCTACAACATGAATGAACCTCAAAAACATTATGCTAAGGGTTTCCCTGGTGGTGCAGTGGTTGAGAGTCCGCCTGCCGATGCAGGGGACACGGGCTCATGCCCCAGTCTGGGAAGATCCCACATGCCGTGGAGCGACTGGGCGCGTGGCCATGGCCGCTGAGCCTGCGCGTCCCGCAATGGGAGAGGCCACAACAGTGAGAGGCCCGCGTACCGCAAAAAAAAAAAAAAAAAAATTATGCTAAGAGAAAGGAGTCAGACACAAAGACTATACATTGTATGATCATATTTATATGAAATGTTCAGAAAACACAAATATAATAGACAGAAAGTAGTCTCCTGTTACTAGGAGTGGGAATGATAATTAACTGTAAATAGTTAAGAATCATCTTATTGGGGTGATGAAAATATTCTAAAACTGAATTATGGTGATGATTTCACAACTTGGTAAATTTACTAAAAATTATTTTTTAAAACTTTAAAGAAAAGGGACTTCTTTCCAGTGGTAAAGAATCTGCCTTCCAATGCAGGGGATGCGGGTGCGATCCGTGGTCGGAGAACAAAGATCCCACATGCCGCGGGGCAACTAAGCCCACGCGCCACAACTTCTGAGTCTGTGCGCCTCAACGAGAGAGCCCACGTGCTGCAAACTACAGAGCTCACGCGCCCTGGAGCCCACATGCCACAACTAGAGAGAAGCCCGCTGGCCGCAACGAAAGATCCCACATGACACAACTAAGACCTGACGCAGCCTAAATAAATAAATAAAATTAAAAAAAAAAAAACTTTAAAGAAAAGAGAGAGAGATGCACACAACATACTTCGGTGAGTTCCCAGGAAAGAAGATCACCATTTCAGAGACACAAGGAAAGGCTTTGTAGGAGAGAATACTAATTATGAACACCAATTAAGCAAGATGTTATCCCCTAAAAAAGAATCTCATTCTTCTCATTAGTATACCTGCATTAGAAAATATTACACACTTAAATTGTTACATATTTTTAATTTTGTCAAAAATTTTGTGGAAATGTGTCTTCTCTCATTATAGAAGTCGTTACATGATATCCTCCATTTTTTCCTCTTGGACAACAGTGCCTAAAAAAGTTCCACCAGAAAGTTTGCTGATCCCTGCTCTAGAGGAATACTTTTCCCTTCAGAAAGAAAAACCCAAGGTCTGCTCTTTCTGTATTACTAAAGGAGGTTGGCAAATCTCCTTGAATTGAACAGACGGAGTGAAAGAGAATAGGAAAGGGACAAACTTCCTTTCTCCTTATGTCAATCAACGTTTTTTAATGCCTCATCTGTGAAAACAGTCTCCAGTTTCATCCATGGTATGCTTCTGCTGGTTACCTGCCCTGCAGCCTCATGCAGCTGACTCTGGATGCGCTGGCAGAAGTCGGGATTGCACAGCAGGGCGAGAGGGGCCTTCAGTTGGACGGGCACAGGCTCAGTGGTCTCTAGCAGGTGCCGCCACTCAGCATCATCGTTGCCTGGCTCCTGAGGCATCAGGGAGTGAAGGAGGTCAGGAGGAGTGTGTCAGGTTCAAGGGTAGTAGCTCCCAACCTGGGGAATCATGAAGTAACTGCAAAAGGCCAGTGACTCCTTTGGCACAGATGTATTTTTTTCAGCCACCCGTTTAAAAAGGTAGAGTTGGCAGTAAATGAGGGGTCTTGAAAAGTCTCTCGGAGAACACTGGCAGGTGTGCATAAAAAGACACCTAGAAAGATACCCACTGCGTGGTTTATAATAAAAAAAATTGGAAACATCATAGAGCCAGTCAGTAAGGGAATAATCAACCATGGCACATACATATTAGGACATACTAAGAAGTTGTTAAAAAGACTGTAGTACTGACAATGCATCACTTATGTAGTGTGCCCACCAAAAATGCATGACTCGAATCTAATTATGCAAAAGTATCAATTTGAGGAACATTCTACAAAATAACTGACCTGTGCACCTAAAAACTATCAAGCATGAAAGACAAAGAAAGAGTAGGAACGGTTTCAGATTAAAGGAGACTAATGAAGCATAACAACTAAATGCAATGCTTAACACTGGATTGGATTGTGGACTGGGGGAAAAACATGTTTTTGCTATAAAGAACATTACCAGAGCAATTGGCAAAATCTAAATATGGACTGTAGATTAAGTAACAGGATCATATCAGTGTCAAATTCCTGACTTCTATAATTGCACTGAGGTGGTGCAAGTGCATCACCTTGATCCTAACAAATACGCACTAAAGTACATTTGGCAGTAAAGGGGCATGTCTGCACTTACCCTAAAATGGTTCAGAAAGATGATGTGTCCATATATAGAGAAAGAGAACCACAAAGCAAATGTGGCAGAATTTTAACAATTGGTGAATCTGGGTGAAAGGGTATATAAGAATTCTTGGTTCTATTTTCACAATTATTATTTAAGTTTGAAATGTTTTCAAAATAAAAAGTTAAAACCTTAAAAAAACAAAAGATTGAAGTAGATGTAGAAAGATCTCTAGAACAGATCATGTAAGAGATGCATGAGGCAAAACGATACATATGGTATGAACTCAGTAATGTAAAAACAGCCAAACTATATATTCTATGTGGACATATATATAAATATATGAAAAAGCACAAAAAGTTAGGAAGGAGACAGACACCTCTGGGACTGAAATAAGGCTCAAGAGGGACTTTCCTTTTTACTTATGTACTCCAATTTTTGATAATTAAATGTTCAGATACTATGCAATTAAAATCTATAAATAATAAGAAAGCAATTTTTAACACAAAGGGAGCTATTCCTTGGAGGGTTGGGAATCACTGTTCTAGAAAACATCTACCAAGACCCAACATCCCATGGCAGGGACAAGGCCAGGAGGAGCCCCTAGGTCTCACCTCATTTTCTAGGTCAACTGCATCAAGGCTCTGCTGGCCCACCACCTCTGGCCTCAGCTCTGGGAATGCTTGCTCACAATCCTGGGTGATCCAGTTTTCCCTGCTAGAGGAAGCAGGGAGTAAGATGAGTTCCAGACCTGTGAGGCTTAGAGTTCATGAACTTGTCCCTCCCTCTACATCCAGGATAGGAATGAAAAATAAGCCATATAGGATTGGCTAGAGGAGACCTCCTTCTAGGATCTGGCCAGGACAGGATAGGTCCACTACACGCATATCCTTGACTGCCCTCCCACTTTGGATCTTCTTCTCAAAGCTATCTTGGCGGTTTTCACCCGTAGCTCTCAACTCAAATAATCTTCCATTTTGCGTGGAGATGATTCTTTCCTTTTCAGTTAATGAATCAATACAACTGAGACATAGAGAAAGGAAAGTTTCCACGTTTCCTGATGAATCAGGAAAGTATCAATACCTGGAATTAGGGTTCAGGCACCCAGGACTCAAGACTCCCAGGGCCCTGTCTACATTTAGGCAGTAGTGAGTGACAGGGACCATGCTGTATTTGCTTTGACTGGAGCCAAAGATCTGCAAGCGACCTCATCCTATAAATCCCTGGTTCTACCCTCCTCACCAAGGCGCAGGGGGAGCTTCTCCAGCCCTCCACTCAGCCCAGCTGCTCTTCATTTCTGAGCCTAAGACCCCAGTCAAGAGACTTGGTTCCTGAGGAGTGGCCTTTAGTCTGGTCAGAGAGGCTGTGCCAGAAGCCACCTTGCTGGTCCTGTCCTCTTGCTCGAGGGCAGGTCCTGGGTTCTGGTGTTTCTGCGGGAAATGAGACACTGAGTCAGAACTACTTGGTTGTCATAAGGCACTATGAATCCTATTCGTGGCCCCTTCCCAACCCTAGAAAGTCACCCTCCTTCTCCAACTCCCCCAGTCACTAGCCTGGCTATGTCATACATGCCCTTCTGCCCCACACACCTTCTGCTTGGCCTCCTCAGCCATGTGCCTATAGGCTTGCCGCAAGATGCGAGATCGATTGCCCTTGGGGGCCAGACGATGCGCCTGTTGGTCCTTTAGGACCTGAAGTTCTGGGGGTAAGCGACTGGTGAATGGGGTACCCAAATCTGGGCCTGCTGACTCGGTTAATACTGCAAGGAGAGAAGAGGGGGACAGGTGATCACACTGGAGCTGCGCCACTGTTTCCATTTGGCCAGAGACAACTTCAGCAACTCCAGGCTTCTGTGGAAGGAGACCCTTTTGACAAAGTGACAAAGAGGGACTGGGGTTACAAGGGAAGTGGCAAGGGTCATGCAAAGGGCTAGGGAGAAAATTCAAGCTGGTGGGGAAAAGAATATATGTTGGATCCAGACGTTGGGGTCAGGGGTTGCATTGGGTAGAGTATTAGGGAAGTGCAAGAGCCCTGGGAACCCTAAGGACTCACTGGTGACACGACCAGCAATAAAGGGATGATGTAACAGGTCTGGCCAGGACAGACGCTGCCGGGGGTCCTTGGTGAGCAGTCCCTGAAGGAAGTTCTGTGGAGAGAACGGATACCCCATCAGTCTTCACTTCTCCACAGGCTCTCTCAAACTCATCAGAATCGGCCAACCAAGACTCCTGAGTGCATTCTTACAACAGACTGGCTGGTCTTAATCACGCCCTCTCTAATCCTATCCTTAGGCCTCATTTCCCTGGCTGAAATCATGAACAGACCTCACTGCCTCACCTTCTGGGGAGCCCCAGTCCATGGACATTTTGGAACCCCAAAAGTAAAACCAGAAATCTCAATGTCAACAGCTTTGTGAAGAAGTGAAAAAAAACGAAGGAAAGAGAGGGATGTCATCTTCACAATCATCTTCAGAAAGCAAACATTCAAGGGGGTCCCAAACTGCTCACTTTGCCCTCCCTTTGACTGTGGTTTGTTTGTGCTGGGTAGGAACAAATGCACTTACAGTTAAAAGCACACTCACACGCATAAGTCATTGTGTAAAGATGTGTTTGGGAGCACTCAAAAACAAATCTTTCAGCAAGTCTTCAGATGGTGGAGGGGCGGGGAGACTGTCTGAAAAGGGTACATCTGTTATAAGGTGTCCTTGGGGAAATCCTCAACTGGGCCTGAAATAGGAATAGAAGGTACTAGTAGATTACAACCCTTGTTCTAAAACAAGGTGATCATTACACCTTGGCTCTTGCTGGAGATACCTGCATGTCTGCCCTAAGGGAGAATGTATATCTTATGGATATCACCCAATTATGCTTCCTTTGTTTAGGTTCTTTTTGATAATTATTTGGGCCACCCCCAGCTAAACAGGTTGGGGAGAAACTTGTCTCTTTTCATCTTAGATAAAACAAAGGAAAGTTATCATGAGGTTTTACCCTGGGAGAAGGCTGCATTTAAATTTTATTGAAGGCTCAAATCTTGCCCTAGATGAAAAATAAAAAAGGTCAATTCCTTTTCCTCCCTCCCCCCACCCCCACCCCGGCCTGCTGAGATTTAACTGCAAAAGACAGGCACCATCTCTATCCTCTGCCCCTAATCAGTGAGCTAGCCCCATCAGCTATGGCCATTTGGATATCTAAAGATTCTTTCAGGAAGAGGACAGCTGTGTTGGCAAATCTGGAAATCATTCGGCCATTGCATCTGATAGGAAATTAGTAGAATAGAGAGTGTGTAAAGGAACCAATATCTGTTTCTGGTGTCTTGAAATTACCTCTCCATTTTGATAAAGGACAGCCTGACCCAAGGAGGGGCTGCTACTCCCAAATTGGGCACACCTTAGATCACCCTCCCAGAATAAGGCTCTGCAGTACAAAAGCAAGGCAGCTTGCCCCAGCTCCTGCATCAATTAAGTAACTGCAAAGTGCAGCCCCAGCTCTGGAAAAAAATTGTGGAAAAGGGAACAGGGCAGAGGGAGACAGGTTTCTGATGCAAAAGCAGTCTTTCAGTATCCATCACCTTGAAGCAAGGACTAATGGTGGGGGGCCAGCGCACAGGGTCCTTGAGAATGAGGCTGACCAGCTGAAAGATGCTCGTGGTATAGAAGGGAGGAGTGCCCACTGCCAGCTCATACAGTATGCAGCCCACAGACCAGAGGTCCGCGGTGTGGTCGTATGGTCGTTCCTCCACCAGCTCTGGAGACATGTAGAGTGGTGTGCCTTTAATGGATGTCAGCACCATCGTGTTGGTGCTCATAGCCCGGGCAAATCTGCAGTAGATGATGGAATCAAAATGGAAAAAGAAGATATTCAATAAAAACAAGAGAGACTTCCCTGGCGGTCCAGTGGTTAAGATGCTGTGCTTACACTGCAGGGGGGCGCAGGTTCGATCCCTGGTCAGGGAACTCAGATCCAGCATGCAGTGGGTAGGGCCAAAAATTAGATAGATAAATGAATAAATAATAAACACTAGAGCTGGTCACTGTGTGAGATAGACAGATAGACAGATAGAGAAATAGAGAAATAATAAACTCTAGAGCTGGTCACTGCTACCTATCACTGTGCGAGATATCCCCAACCTGAACAAACAGACCATCTTCCAAGACCCAGCAGGAATCCCAGTCTCCAGCTCAGGTTCTAAAATGAGGCCCAAGGAACTCAAGCATATGATCTAAGGCTCCTTGCAGAACTGGAAGCAGAGACAGAAGGTCAGGCACCTCACCCAAAGTCACAGAGCTTTATGCCACCACCCTTGGCAAGGAGGATGTTCTGAGGCTTCATGTCTCGGTGGAGGATGCGGTGGGAATGCAGATAGTACAGGGCTGACACCAACTGGGCAGCAATGGCCTGAACCTAGGGGTCAAACAGTCAGGTGAGAGGAAGAAAGGAGAAGTCAGCGGAAGGAGTCTGCTGATGAGCCCAAAGACTCCACCCTAATACTACTACTGATGTGATCTTCTCTTCCCTCCCTTTCTTCCAGAGCTTCACAAGATACCTTCCTTAGTTCTTGCTCCCCTATCCATTCATTCTTTCATTTGTTCATTCATTCGTTCAAGGAAAATTTATTGAGTCTCACTAACTGCATGACCACATGCAAATTATCTTATGGCTCTCAGATTCATCATCTACCCATAAGGCGACAATAATGATACTACTTATTTCATAGGATCATTGTGAGGATTTAAATGAGTTAAAGCATGTAAAGTAACGTATTGCTCAGAATGGTGCCTGGCACTTAGCATTCAATATATATTAGCTGTTATTAAATAAGACGAAGTCCCTTCTCTCAAGAGAAGTAGCCAGACAAACAAACAAGACTGACAAAACAAATAAGATGATGGCTTACAAATAATGATGAATGCTTGGAAGGAAACAGAATGCTGTGACAGGAAGTCCTGAAGGGGGCCTACTTGCTAGAGTACAGAGAAATCCCTAGAATGAATATGGCTGGAGAATGTCTTCAACCAAATCCTACGGCTAACCACTGTGCCTTGGTGGTGAATCCTGCCTTAACCACAACGCTTATCCCTTCCTGCCTCTCTGGTACCACCACACTGGGCCTTCTTACCTAGAGGTGCCTAACAATAACAACAGCATTAAAAATAGCTAGATATATTGAACACTTGTGTCAGGCACTCTTTCAAACACTTTACAGGAATTAACTCATTAATCTTCACAATAGCCTTATGAGGTAGACATTATTATTATTTCCATTTTAAAATGAGGAAAGTGAGGGCAGACAGCAGAAGCAAGAAGAACTACAATCCTGTAGCCTGTGGAACAAAAACCACATTCACAGAAAGATAGACAAGATGAAAAGGCAGAGGGCTATGCACCAGATGAAGGAACAAGATAAAACGCCAGAAAAACAACTAAATGAAGTGGAGATAGGAAACTTTTCAGAAAAAGATTTCAGAATAATGATAGTGAAGATGATCCAGGAACTCGGAAAAGTAATGGAGGCAAAGATCAAGAAGATGCAAGGAATGTTTAACAAAGATCTAGAAGAATTAAAGAACAAACAAAAGAGATGAACAACACAATAAATGAAATGAAAAATACACTAGAAGGAATCAATAGCAGAATAACTGAGGCAGAAGAACGGATAAGTGACCTGAAAGACAGAATGCTGGAATTCACTGCTGCGGAACAGAATCAAGAAAAAAGAACGAAAAGAAATGAAGACAGCCTAAGAAACCTCTGGGACAACATTAAATGCAACAACATTCACATTATAGGGGTCCAAGAAGGAGAAGAGAGAGAGAAAGGACCCGAGAAAATATTTGAAGAGATAATAGTTGAAAACTTCCCTAACGTGGGAAAGAAAAGGAAATAGCCACCCAAGTCCAGGAAGTGCAGAGAGTCCCATACACGATAAACCCAAGGAGAAACACGCCGAGACACATAGTAATCAAATAGGCAAACATTAAAGACAAAGAAAAATTATTGAAGGCAGCAAGGGAAAAACGACAAATAACATACAAGGGAACTCCCATAAGGTTAACAGTTGATTTCTCAGCAGAAACTCTACAAGCCAGAAGGCAGTGGCATGATATACTTAAAGTGTTGAAAGGGAAGAACAACAACCAAGATTACTCTACCCGGCAAGGATCTCATTCAGATTTGATGGAGAAATCAAAAGCTTTACAGACAAGCAAAGACTAAGAGAATTCAGCACCACCAAACCAGCTCTACAACAAATGCTAAAGGAACTTCTCTAAGTGGGAAACACAGAGAAGAAAAGGACCTACAAAAACAAACCCAAAACAATTAAGAAAATGGTCACAGGAACATACATATCGATAATTACTTTAAACGTGAAAGGAATAAACGCTCCAACCAAAAGACACAGGCTTGCTGAATGGATACAAAAACAAGACGCATATATATGCTGTCTACATGAGACCCACTTCAGACCTAGGGACACATACAGACTGAAAGTGAGGGGATGGAAAAGGATATTCCATGCAAATGGAAATCAAAAGAAAGCAGGAGTAGCAATACTCATACCAGATAAAATAGACTTTAAAATAAAGAATGTTACAAGAGACAAGGAAGGACACTATGTAATGATCGAGGGATCAATCCAAGAAGAAGATATAACAATTATAAATATATATGCACCCAACATAGGAGCACCTCAATACATAAGGCAACTGCTAACAGCTATACAAGAGGAAATCGACAGTAACACAATAATAGTAGGGGACTTTAACACCTCACTTACACCAATGGACAGATCATTCAAACAGAAAATTAATAAGGAAACACAAGTTTTAAGTAACACAATAGATCAGATAAATTTAATTGATATTTATAGGACATTCCATCCAAAAATAGCAGATTACACTTTCTTCTCAAGTGTGCACGGAACATTCTCCAGGATAAATCACATCTTGGGTCACAAATCAAGCCTCAGTAAATTTAAGAAAACTGAAATCATATCAAGACCACAACGCTATGAGATTAGAAATCAATTACAGGGAAAAAACCCATAAAAAACACAAACGCATGGAGGCTAAACAGTATGCTACTAAATAACCAAGAGATCACTGAAAAAATCAAAGAGGAAATCAAAAAATACCTAGAGACAAATGATAATGAAAACAGGACGATCCAAAACCTATGGGATGCAGCAAAAGCAGTTCTAAGCGGGATGTTTATAGCAATACAAGCCTACCTCCAAAAACAAGAAAAATCTGAAATAAACAATCTAACCTTACACCTAAAGGAACTAGAGAAAGAAGAGCAAACAAAACCCAAAGTTAGCAGAAGGAAAGAAATCATAAAGATCAGAGCAGAAGTAAATGAAACAGAAACAAAGAAAACAACAGCACAGATCAATAAAACTAAAAGCTGGTTATTGAGAAGATAAGCAATATTGATAAACCATTAGCCAGACTCATCAAGAAAAAGAGGGAGAAGACTCAAATCAATAAAATTAGAAATGAAAAAGAAGTTACAACAGACACCACAGAAATACAAAGCATCCTAAGAGACTACAACAAGCAACTCTATGCCAATAAAATGGACAACCTGGAAGAAATGGACACATTCTTAGAAAGGTATAACCTTCCAAGACTGAACCAGGAAGAAATAAAAAAATATGAACAGACCAATCACAAGTAATGAAATTGAAACTGTGATTAAAAATCTTCCAACAAATAAAAGTCCAGAACCAGATGGCTTCACACGTGAATTCGATCAAACATTTAGAGAAGAGCTAACACCCATCCTTCTCAAACTCTTCCAAAAAATTGCAGAGGAAGGAACACTCCCAAACTCATTCTATGAGCCCACCATCACCCTGATACCAAAAGCAGACAAAGATACTCCAAAAAGAAAATTGCAGACCAATATCACTGATGAATACAGATGCAAAAATCCTCAACAAAATACTAGCAAACAGAATCCAACAGCACATTAAAAGGATCATATACCATGATCAAATGGGATTTATCCCAGGGATACAAGGATTCTTCAATATACGCAAATCAATGTGATACACCATATTAACAAACTGAAAAAGAAAAACCATATGATCAGCTCAATAGGTGCAGAAAAGCTTATGACAAAATTTAACACCCATTTATGATAAAAACGCTCCAGAAAGTGGGCATAGAGGGAACCTACCTCAACATAATAAAAGCCAAATATGACAAACCCACAGCAAACATCATTCTCAATGGTGAAAAACTGAAAGCATTTCCTCTAAGATCAGGAACAAGACAAGGATGTCCACTCTCACCACTATTATTCAACATAGTTTTGGAAGTCCTAGCCATGGCAATCAGAGAAGAAAAAGAAATAAAAGGAATACAAATTGGAAAAGAAGTAAAACTGTCACTCTTTGCAGATGACATGATACTATACATAGAGAATCCTAAAGATGCCACCAGAAAACTACTAGAGCTAATCAATGAATTTGGTAAAGTTGCAGGATACAAAATTAATGCACAGAAATCTCTTTCATTCCTATACACTAATGATGAAAAATCTGAAGGAGAAATTAAGGAAACACTCCCATTTACCACTGCAACAAAAAGAATAAAATACCTAGGAATAAACCTACCTAGGGAGACCAAAGACCTGTATGCAGAAAACTATAAGACACTGTTGAAAGAAATTAAAGATGATACCAACAGATGGAGAGATATACCATGTTCTTGGATTGGAAGAATCAATATTGTGAAAATGACTATACTACCCAAAGCAATCTACAGATTCAATGCAATCCCTATCAAGTTACCAATGGCATTTTTTTACAGAACTAGAACAAAAAATCTTAAAATTTGTATGGAGACACAAAAGACCCCGTTGCTCCACAACGGGAGAGGTCACAAGAGTAAGAGGCCCATGTAGCACAAAAAAAAAAAAAAAAAAAAAAAAAAAAAGAACTAAATGTAAGACTGGACACTATAAAACTCTTAGAGGAAAACATAGGAAGCACACTCTTTTTTTTTTTTTTTTTTTTGCGGTACGCGGGCCTCTCACTGTTGTGGCCTCTCCCGTTGCGGAGCACAGGCTCCAGACACGCAGGCTCAGCGGCCATGGCTCATGGGCCCAGCCGCTCCGTGGCATGGGGGATCCTCCCAGACCGGGGCACGAACCCGTGTCCCCTGCATCAGCAGGCGGACTCTCAACCACTGCACCACCAGGGAAGCCCACAAGATCTTTTTTGATCCACCTCCTAGAGTAATGGAAATAAAAACAAAAACCAAAAAAAATGAGGAAAGCGAACAAAGAGAAGTTAAAGTAACTTGCCCAAGAAGATCAGGCTACAAAGTGGCAGACCCAACCTTTGTATTCAGAGATTTGGGTTCCAGCGTTCACATACTTTACTGTCACACCACACTGCCTCTACATATACCTAGACTCTTATATTTTACTTGGGAGTTTTCAAACTGGAGACTCTCAATGCCCTCAGCTCTCAGTCCTTAAACTGAGAAGAGGTCATGGGTAGAAAAAGTTTGAGCCAGGAATACCTGCTCTTCGGGAAGTTTTCCATCATCTTCTAGGATTTGAAAAAGCTCTCCCTCAGCATAGTCTGTCACCACCACCACCTGCAGGGAGAAGGCAATGCTACTAATGGCTCCACATTTATGCATTTTGAGGATGGGAAATTCCTGGGACCCTTCTCGGCGAGAGGTGACCCAAAACCAAAGCGCACCTCTTTGTCAGTCTCAAAGCTGTCAAGCATATGCACAATATTGGGATGCCGCAGACCCCGCATGATTTCAATCTCTCGTTGCAGATTCCTCAGCTCTTTCTCTGAGCGTCCCAATTTTGGAATGAACTTCAGGGCCACCACCTGTCAGTGGTAAGGTCAAGAGTCAAGGCCTAACCACACTATTTAAACATTAGCCTCAAAGCTCCAGAACTCAGACTTCAGATTGTTTGAGCAATTCTCACTATACTTGCTAGTCTCCCACTCGACTTTCCCCATGGTACCCTGGTCTTACCCAGGTTTCCCCTGCTCTCACCCTAGGAGGAAAGAGCCTCTGCCAGATAGATCCCTTTGGTGTATTCTGGGAAAAGAACTGGATAAAGAACTCAATATTTAAGGGATTTAGGGGAAAGGGAAGGAAGAAAAAATGAAGAGGGAAGAATAGAGTTCAGGTGGTTTATCCCTTCCTTCATGGTATGATAGATAATAATATTAAAAATAATTATAATTGCTGTTTACTAGGTGCCAAGCACTGCTCTAAGATATTCAGTGTGACATCACACTTAATCCTCATACCCCAATAAGACGCTGTTCTATTTTCATTCTATAGATGAGGAAACTGAGACATAGAGAGGTTGAGTAACTTGTCTATAGTTCTAAGGCTAGAAAGTGGTGGAGCTGCGATTTGAACCCAAGTAATCCAATTTCAGAGCTCATATTTCATAAGTATGAAGGAATCAGTGTCCTACGAATACAGGTCAGTATTCTGGCCCCATTCTCCACTGGAGTTGAGGGTGTGGGATACCACCCAAGAGATATCCCTCTTTGTTCACCACCTGAGCGCTGTATTTTCTTCGACCCTTGTACACCCTCCCGAAAGAGCCTTCTCCAATCATCTCCAACACGTGGTACTTTTCCATGACAGAGATTTCAGGATCCCTCAGAAGGAGATAGAGATGGTGGTGAAGGGCTACAGCTCCAGGGACAGTTCCACACATCTGGGAGGCCTGGTTCGGGCATGAAAGAAAGGTTAACGTTAGCCGCCTTGCCTTTTCCTTTTTTTTCGTAACAATCCAGGCCTCATAAATAAGGTAGGGTAGAGAATGGAAAGATGAGATCTTGGAGCAGAGTGCCTTCCGCAATCCTCCCTCCTTTTCTCTTCCTGTCTCCCAACCCAACCTTGTTCCCACCTGAC
Organism: Orcinus orca; assembly: GCF_937001465.1. Classification (NCBI taxonomy): domain Eukaryota; kingdom Metazoa; phylum Chordata; class Mammalia; order Artiodactyla; family Delphinidae; genus Orcinus; species Orcinus orca. The sequence goes on along the minus strand of NC_064565.1, from coordinate 101,686,931 downwards.
CCCGTGTCCCCCTTCCCCCTCCACCCAGCCTTGCCCACCCGACCACTGCCCCCTTCACCCAGCCTCTCCCCCTCACCCCACCCTCTCCACCCAGCCTCACCCACCCGACCCCGCCCCCCTCCATCCAGCCTCGCCCACCGACCCCGCCCCTTCCAGCCACCCCAAAGTTCCTGCCACTGACAACCTCCTCAGCACCCCCGCCCACACCCTCGGCCCGCCGGCTTAGCGGACAGGAGCGCCTCTCTTACCCCAAGCCTACGAGCTTCAAGCTCTTCAGGCCGAGGGACGCCGGCCCTGGCCTTCAGCCCCGCCCCTTCTAGGTGCCTTCGTATTTTGCCTGACTTATCGTTCTTATCGTGGGACTTATCGTCCCACCCCCACTGCCGGTCTCCTTAGACTCACATTGTTACCAATTTTACTCGCTAGAACTGGTCAGAGGTTCGGAGGAATAGGCGTTCAGGGGTGTGGGAGAGACGGTGGGCCGCCCATAGGCACTTCCTAGGGCATTTCCCAACCATCCCTTGGCCCTCAGGACCATGTAAGGACCGGGAGTCCGAGGTTGCCTAGAAACGGCCGAGAGCTACTCTCCCGCCCCTGCTTTACTTTCCGCCTCCGACTGCCAGGAGGCTGTTTCCGGTTCCGGTTGCGGGCCGCAGAAGACATGGCGGCGTCTGCGTCGGCAGCTGCAGGGGAGGAGGACTGGTAACTTTGGGGTCATGGGCTTTGGAGGACCGCCTGGATCCGGTCCGGGGGACTAGCGGCAGCCGCGGACGGTCCGTACGGCGGGCGCGTGGGGCGGGGCGAGGGATGAGGGATGGCAGAGACGCTTACATCTCTTCCTAAGAGTTCTGGACTGGGGAGCGGGTGGGTGGAGGGGCACTGGTCTGACCCGGAGGAGACCGCATCAGCGCCGACCTGGCTAGTTCGGGCCGTGCCTTATCCGGTTCGATCCTCCGGCTTCACCCCGTCCCATTCTCGCCTTCTGAAGTGGATTTGCTCAGGGTCCCGGGGGATGCCTGTTTATCAGATCTCCGCCCCCCTCCCCGTCCCTCTTACTTCCCAGAACCAATGTCCTCCAATTCCCGTCCCCCTTTCCCCTCGGATCAGACTATTTCCTTTGAGGCTTTCCTCAACCTTCTCCCTTCCCGACAGCACTAATGAGGCTGTTGTCTGAATAAAGCTTTACACCTCACGGAAAGCGCTCCTAGTCCTTCTCTCAAGCATTCGTCACAAGGGACCAGAACATGGAAGGACTGTGGGATTTGGAAATAGATAAATGTGGGTTCACATCATATTTTATTAGCTGTGTGATGCTGACCAGGCCCCCTAGCTTCTATGAGTCAGTGTCCTTAGCTGTAAAAAAAAAAAAAAAAAAAAAAAAAGTGGGTGTGACATCCACCTCAGAGAAGGATCTGAGAGGATCAAGATGGATTTGTAACATACCTAAGCCTCCTTTTCATTAATAACTCTGAGGTGTAGGCACCTGAGGAGACTAAATGAGGCCTGAAGAGGTAAAATGAGCTGCCAAAAAGTACATAGTTATGACTAGGAATCCAGGTTGTCAGACTCCAAACCTTAGGTTCTTAGTTCTAGGACATTGTACAGTTCCACCTCCCCCCTTTTTTTTTTTTGCGGTTCTCGGGCCTCTCTCACCGTTGTGGCCTCTCCCGTTGTGGAGCACAGGCTCCGGACGCGCAGGCTCAGTGGCCACGGCTCACGGGCCCAGCCGCTCCGCGGCATGTGGGATCTTCCCAGACCAGGGCACGAACCCGTGTCCCCTGCATCGGCAGGCGGACTCTCAACCACTGCGCCATCAGGGAAGCCCTCCCGTTTTTATTGTCACCATCTTACCACCATCCCATTCCATATTTCACACCCAGGGCCCAAGTCACAGGTCGGGTGGGTGAAGTATTGAAGGGCTTCTTGATGGAGGCTACACCTCAGTGTTTCATTGGTTCAGGGAGCCCAGCCAGTGCTGGCCTGTTTTGAGACCATGCAGACTTGCTGTTTTCAACCTATTCAGGGGAATTTAAGATTCTGAGGGGACACGTTGTGCCTTGGTGAGGGCCGTAATGATTGTACAGCCAGCCTGCAGTGCTCTAAGACTCCAATGCTCATGTCAATCAGAAGTACTCAACTGTTACCTACGTTATCTATTTTATATTTTCACGTGTCTGCCTAAGACTTAAAAAGACTTTAAAAATTTTTGAGAATCACTCTCTATATATACACATACACATGTATACACACACAAACACACACACACGTATGTCACACTAGGGCAGCCCTGCTCTTGGTGAAGAAGGGGCAATATAAGAAAGCAAACCAAGCATGTATCTTTACATGTATTATCTGGGTAAAGGTGTGGCCTCAAGCCAATAACTCATCTTCAGTGGCATTACAACTGCTCTTTCTGTGATTAAACATGTGTGTCCTCTGAGGGATGGCAGAGACACTGATATCTCTTCCTAAGAGAGTTCTGGACTGGGGAGCGGGTGGGTGGAGGGGCCACTGGATCCTGATCTGCACAAGTTGATCTAGATCAGTCAGACAGCAGGGATCATAAATACATTGAATATTAACTACAACCTCTCTTTCCTTTTAAGGGAGAAGGTTAATACAAATAGGAAAAAAAAAAGAACACAGACTAGCTACTATGGCCAAGATACTATTAGGCACTTGACATAAACAAATCACCTTTCATCCTCACGATAACTGTGGAGAGTAGGTGGTAATATCTATATGTGATGGACAGGGTAATTCAGGCTTACAGATATAAGTAACTACTCAGATCACATAGCTGGTAAGTGATTGGTACCTGTTACTCATTCCAAGGCTGATGGCTCTTCCACTACAGCACAGCCTTTACAGCATGTAGATCTGTTCTGTTCAGGTTGGTATCTCCTTTGAGGAGGTTTACAGTGACTGGTATTGGCAGTGTGTGTAGACACTGGGATCCATGAACGGTGTAGGGAAAGCCAGGAGTGGTATTGGTAACCTTAATGCTAATCAATAGATGTCATATTTCTGGGTCAGAGAGATGGCCACTAAGGAACAACCAACAGTACAATGAAACTTAAACAGGGAGTCAGGAAACCTAGCTTGCATCTCAGTCCTGCCTCAAGCCTTGAGATTTGGGCTAGTCTTTTCACCTTCTTGGGAATCTGTTTCCTCATCTATTGGCAGAAATGATGTGTAAAACTGATTCCTGTGCTTTCTACCTGGCCACTTGACAAATTAAGGAAACATGTTTCCCCCATTTTTATGGAGGTTAGCAACAGAATGCACTCATGCAGATTGCCAGCACTCATGCAGATTGCCATTTTTCTACAAAGCCAGCCTTCATTGGCCTTAGTAGGCTTTAATAGGGAGAGTTGTAATGGTAAGTCAATCTCCCCTGTCTCTCTAGGGTCCTTCCCTCTGAAGTTGAAGTGTTAGAGTCTATCTATCTGGATGAACTACAGGTGGTCAAAGGAAATGGCAGGTACGTATTCAACTAGAGGTGGGCAGGAATCCCCTTGGTAGTAAAAGGATTCCATGTGGTATCTGTGGGCCTTGATTTGAGATAATATTTCTGTCATGTAGACAGTCTATTCCTTTAATCACCCCAAAGAAAGAGCCTGATGCTCACTTCCTCTGCCCGCTTTACTCTCTCACCCCCATCCTCCCCAGCTCTCAAGTCCCTGCCCAGTCACATCCCAGGTCTCCACTTCATCCACCTGCAGATCATCATCATGGGAGATCTGCATCACCCTGCACCCCGCCACTGCAGAAGACCAGGATTCACAGTATGTCTGCTTCACTCTGGTGCTTCGGGTCCCAGCACAGGTGAGGCCTCTACTTTATGGCAGCAAAGGGAGGAAGGGGAGAGGCCTTGGGGTGGAGTGCATTAGCAGTAGCGTGGTATTTTCTCTCTCTAGTATCCCCACGCGGTGCCACAGATCTCTATCCGTAACCCCCGAGGACTCTCAGATGAACAGATCCACAAGTAAGTCGGGCTGGGCAGGGAAAATTTGGGATACAGCTCAGTCTGGTGAGGGAAGGGGGCAGGCCTAATGTTTGCTTTGCCCTCTCCCCACAGGATCTCACAGGCGCTGAGCCACATGGCTGAGGCTGGGCTGGGTACTGCCATGCTCTATGAACTCATCGAGGTGAGAGGTGTGCTAGCCTGGGGAAATGTCCTTACCTTCCAGGTAGAGCAGTTTCTTTCAAGGGAGGCCATGGGCCTAGAATCTTAAATATGTCTGGAGACATTCATTTAGTTCTTGTTTAGGTAAGCCTAAACTGCTCCAGAAAGGTGAGACTCTCTTCTGTTTCAAAAAATCTCCCCAAAGACAGTTCCATAGCTTCTCCAAGTTGCCTATTCCAGCATCGTGACAGAAAATTTTTTTCCTCTTTAACTTGAATTTTTCGTGCTTCATTATCAGTGCATTTCAGTTGCCAATGCCAAGTTCTCTTGGCATTGGCAACTGAAAATGGCAAGAGATCTTGCCTGGAGGGTCTAGCCATAAATGAACATTTGAAAGCTAGTCTGTCATTGGAGCTGACTAGAAAAAGTCATGGTTCTTTTCCTCAAAGAGTTTCTACCCTAGTAAAGGAAACGACCCACATGAAACTATGCCTAGAGCTACAAGTTAATATACACAGCTAACTTTTGTTGTTTGAGATCAAAAACACAAATACAGTCTTGTTTTCCTCTACTTTTGAGTTTTTAAGAAAAATGTTCAGAAAAGAATGAAGGTGGGTGGCCTGGAGTCAGAGTGGGCATAGACCACTGTAGCATTTCTAAGTCAGGCCTCCACGATGCAGCTTTGAACTTTGTGGAATTCCAGAGTATTAGCTATTAAACAACAGTGCAGATGCGTATTTCATAGCTCAACCTGATGCCTTTTGAATTCTCTGTCCGTTTGGGGTGTCCATGCCTTCACTTTCTTTCTGAAAGCTGACTCCAGAACAGGCTCATTGAGGGAGTGATATTCAAAGGGGGATAACCAGGAAAGGCCTCCCAGAAGATGTGAGTTTTAATTGAACATTTTTTTCTCTCGAAGGTGTTTTATTTTCATCCCCAAGATGTGTTAAAAGTGACTTAATGAGTGGAAAAACAATTAAATTGGATTTTGAAGCTGGGTAGATTGGAGGGGAGGGGTGTGAGCATGGAGGAGGATTGATTCCAAGCAGAGGGAGCATCACCAAGACAGAAATGCATGAACAGAAGGCAAACTGGCTCGGTGGGAGGCGGCCCGCCAGTCACTCATGGGAGTAGTCAACAAGCTTCACTCACAGTTCTGGCTCCTGCCTCCCTATTTGAACAGTGTCTTCTCTCCTCTCAGAAAGGGAAGGAAATTCTCACAGATAACAACATCCCCCATGGCCAGTGCGTCATCTGCCTCTATGGTTTCCAGGTGGGTTACTCTCTTGGGACCTGGGGGTCGGCTGTGACAGACAGTGGAGGGCTCGGGGCGAGCTCTGACACAGTGCCTTACCCTCCAGGAGAAGGAGGCCTTTACCAAAACCACCTGTTACCACTACTTCCACTGCCACTGCCTGGCTCGGTACATCCAGCACATGGAGCAGGAGCTGCAGGCCCAGGGGCGGGAGCAGGAACGGGAATGGCAGCACGCCGCAACCAAACAGGTTGACCTGCTGGCCCTGCTCGCTTGACCTCATGCCCTCTTCTACCCCTCCGCTCCAGGGCTGCCTTAGCCTTTTCAGGGTCATAGGTACCTCTGAGATTAACGAAAGCTCACCTTTGTCCAGGAAAAAGGGGCATCCTTATACATACACGTAAGCATATTGCACACAGTTTCAGAGGGTTCCCAGACCTCTAGTTAGGCAGCCCCTGCTTTGCTCCCCGTCACTGCTGAACAGGTATTCCTGTGCCCCTCCGTCCCAGCCCTCTACAGATGAGGCTGGGCAGCTGGCAAGCACCCTAGGCTGGGAAGCAGGGGTGCGATTTCACCTCTCTTTTCAGAAGGCCGTTGGTGTGCAGTGCCCGGTGTGCAGAGAGCCACTCGTGTACGATCTCGCCTCGCTGAAAGCAGCCCCTGAACCCCAGCAGCCCGTGGTAAGACAATTCGCTGCTAATCTGAGCCAAGAATAATGGCATCTTGTCTGCTTTGAATGGGGTCTCTGGAATTGGCTTCAAGCTGCCTGGGCCCTCTCTGTAAAGCCATGGCCCCCAGCAGAAGTCCAAAACTCTGTTCGGGAGCCCAATCTGAGGGATAAAACCAAGAACCTTGAGCAGATCTCCTGAGGCAGTCCTAGAAGAGCCGGGGTTTCGAGTCTGCCTTCTCCTGTTGATTCTTCTCTCCGTGCCACTCTGCTCCTTTCCCTCCAGGAGCTGTACCAGCCCGATGCAGAGAGCTTGCGCCAGCAAGAAGAGCGCAAGAGGCTCTACCAGAGACAGCAGGAGAGGGGGGGCATCATTGACCTTGAGGCTGAGCGTAACCGGTACTTCATCAGCCTCCAGCAGGTGAGGGAAGGGTTTCCCACTCCTCCCCTGATGACACCAACCTTCCTACCAACACCCCTCTGCCGTGGCCCTCGGGTGAGCTTTGTTCTACCCTGGGAGGTTATAGGCTGATGGCGGTCGGCTCAGATTCTAGGTGAGGGGCCTGCGGTTCCCCGCTTTGAGGAACTGCATCCCCTTCACTGCATCTGCTCACTTCCTTCTAGCCTCCTGCCCCTTTGGAACCCGAGTCAGCTGTAGATGCCTCTGGAGGATCCCACCCACCCAGTACCCTTGCCACAGAACAGTCCACCTCATCAACTGCTCAGACCACCCTGTCAGCTCCTCTGCCTGTGGCCTCCCAGTACACATGTGAGAAGATTCCAGGGGCTGGGCCAAATCAGCAAAAGCTGGGCGAGACCCAGAAAGCTATGCTAGATCCTCCCCGGGCCAGTCGAGGTCCCTGGAGACAAGCCGAACGGAGGCATCTAAAAGGAGGGGAGTGCAATGCCCTCAAAGGTACCAGTCACACCCAGGAACTGCCACCTCCTGAGGGGCCCCTCAAGGAGCCTATGGACCTAAAGCCAGAGTCCCGTAACCAAGGGGTTGAAGGTCCTCCCCAAGAAAAGGGGCATGGCAACTGGCAGGGTCCCCCGCCCCGCAGGACTCGCGACTGTGCCCGCTGGGAGCGCTCCAAGGGTCGGACACCGGCTTCTTCCTACCGCCACCTGCCTCGGGGTCGGGGAGCCTACCGGCCTGGTCCTCGAAGGGAGCCCGTGAGCCTCGAACCGGAGGATGGTTCCTAGCAGTACTGTGGGGGGTGGGGGGGGGACAATAAAGAGATTGGCCTTGTTTGGCTTTCCTTACTCAGTAGTGCCTAGCCTGTGAAGTATAGATCTCTTTCTAAATTCCCAGCAAGACGAGCATGGCAGAGTAGCCACAATATTGCTCTGAAGTCTGTTCTCCCAAGAAATCGGGGTCTGGATAAAGAGGAGTCTGACATCTCAGCTAGTATAGTGGATTCCAAGGAAAACTAGTGGAGGCCAACATTTAAGAAGAATATGCATGGGCTTCCCTGGTGGCACAGTGGTTGAGAGTCCCCCTGCCGATGCAGGGGACACAGGTTCATGCCCCGGGCTGGGAGGATCCCACATGCCGCAGAGCGGCTGGGCCCGTGAGCCATGGCCGCTGGGCCTGCGGGTCTGGAGCCTGTGCTCCGCAACGGGAGAGGCCACAACAGTGAGAGGCCCACGTACCACAAAAAAAAAAAAGAATATGCAGGACCCACAACCCAGTGTGCATACAACCACTATCTATCTGTCTATACTTGAATATCTTGAGGTGGAGGATGGTACTTTCCTGTTTACTACAGTCTCTCTTCTGCCCCCTTTGTCTAAGGCAGGCTGTGCCCCCAGCATTTGCATATGTGGACACCTGATGGCCCCTGAAGGCATCTGTGTTTATAGCCCCTGCTTTTTCCTCAAGTGCCAACATCAGAAGGTAGGAGGGAGGTCAGAGAACGCAGTAGCATGACAGGTGTTTATTGATCTCCTAGAGGAGGAGAGGGCTGGGCACAGCCCAGTTGTCACCTCCTCAGAGACTCCGCATTGTGAATTGCCCCTGCAGGGTCACTTTTATAAAGCATGAAGTAGCCCTGCACCTGGGCAGGGCTGATCTGAGTTGTAGCTTGAAGGACATGATCTGCAAAGGTCTCGGCCAGGGAAGCTGCTTGCCCTGGATAGAACCTCTGGAACATCTGGGTCAGCTGCCAGCGTGAGCAGTGGCCCACGTACTCCTTCAGGTCTACTCGCCCAGGGCGTATCAGGGCAGGGTCGAGCCTAAGAGAAGAAGGCAGCAAAAGCAGAGTCATTAGCAGCAGTGCCACCAGCACCCCCAAAAATGGTCCCGCTAGGGCTTTCCTGGTGGCGCAGTGGTTGGGAGTCCGCCTGCTGATGCAGGGGACGCGGGTTCGTGCCCCGGTCCGGGAAGATCCCACATGCTGCGGAGCAGCTGAGCCCTTGAGCCATGGCCGCTGAGCCTGCGTGTCCGGAGCCTGTGCTCCGCAGCGGAAGGGGCCACAGCAGTGAGAGGCCCGCATACCGCAAAAAAAAAAAAAAAAAGGTCCCACTGAACCTCCTGATACTCCTAAGATAGTGAGGGGGTGGAATCTTGCCTCATAGTCTTGAGTACCTCACTCCTCACCTGTCAACATGGTTGGTGGTCATGAACACGATGCGTGCCTCAGTGGAAGCCACGCCATCCAAGGCGTTGAGCAGGCCGCTGAAAGTGAGACGACCTAGACCTTGGTACTTCACTGGGTCTGGAAGAAGGCAGAGATAAAGCGTGAGTGATCATAGCCCTACTTAAAATTAGCATCCCCTTCTACTCCTTACTTACCATGTCCCCCTACTTATCAATGCGTCTTGTGGCCTCTCATTGCTAACCCAGGTGTCCTCCATCAGCTCTCTGGATTTCTCCTTTCTTCCACTGTTCCTCATTTAGAAACACTCCCCCTTCCGTCAACTTCCCTCACTTACTCTCCGCAGCCAGGTCTCGACTGAGAAAGGCAGCATCCACATCCTCCAGGAGCACCAGGCTCTGCTGTGGTGCCACGCTCAGCAGGTGGTTGAGCCGGTCATCAGAGAGGCTGGAGTCTGTGAGACTCAGCAGGCAGATGCTGTGCTGCAGTTCCCCAGCCAGGGCTGTGCTATGGAGGAGGGATAACAGGTAATGGGCAACCTGGGAGCTGGTCCTTGGGCCCAGCTGCTTGTTCCTCACTGTACTAGTTTTGTCTCGGAGGCCTAAACCTTTCACCATACCCTGCTAGTGTTCCACATGTCTCATGTTTATCCCGGTTCCTGTTCCCCACATTCATTTCCCTTTCCAACCCCACCAGTCCAGTTTCTCTCCAGTTTGAGGGTTAAGGGAAGTTTGACTCTACTCACATAAAACTGCTCTTTCCACAACCAGGGGGCCCATAAAGCAGGTAGCCACGTCTGTAGGGAATGCCTAAGAATACAGCCGGGATGATTGTCAAGACCTAAAATGAATCATGTACTCTGCCCCAGATGTCCACATTCATGCCCAACTCTGCTCCTTGGAGGCCTGATGACTTTGGCATTGGAAGAAATCATTCCCGTAGACAACCTTTCTCCCCGCTTCGTCTATGGGAATTAGGCTAGAGCTTTATATTTGCCCACAAATATAAAGCACTAGCCCACAGCTTTATATCTGGCCACAAAGACCAGCCTGTTCCCTCCTGTTCTAATACCACATCAAAAACAACCTAGCGAAGACCCCAGCTGCTTCTCACCTCTGTCAGTGTACCACTTGGGGTTATCGATGAATTCCCGGATGTCTCTGACAATTCGGTCAGCCAGACCCTGTTCTAGAACCACAGAAGTCAGTGGCCGGCGGCGGCGTGGATAGCCAAAGGGGCGCCATTCAGAGCCCACGGCTGTGTACATCACTGTCTTCCCTTCCTCCTGCTGCAAGGCTAGCTCTCGAGCTGGGAGGGGAGAGATGAGACAAAGCCAATAATTTCTCTTTGCCATGCTACTAGGCAGAGCTGTGCCAAAACAGTTTCCCTCGGGCTTCCCTGGTGGCGCAGTGGTTGAGAGTCCGCCTGCTGATGCAGGGGACACGGGTTCGTGCCCCGGTCCGGGAAGATCCCACATGCCGTGGAGCGGCTGGGCCCGTGAGCCATGGCCGCTGGGCCTGCGCGTCCAGAGCCTGTGCTCCGCAATGGGAGAGGCCACAACAGTGAGAGGCCCGCGTACCGCAAAAAAAAAAAAAAAAAAAAAGAATATACCAAAACAGTTTCCCTAGCCACCAGTGCTCCCATGGTCTCAGAGCCTCCTGTTCCTCCTCTCCAAACTTCTCTTCCTTTGATGTCGAAGACCCCATCCCTGCAACCACCACCCCCGCCCCCATAAAGCCTGTCTGTGCCATCCCACACCTTCCTCCAGGATGTTGAAGAAGACCTTTCGGTCAGTGCCCAGAGCCGTGAAGGTGACAGATTCCCAGGGGGTCCCCGTCTGCAGGTCTATCATCTGCATCTCTCGGCTCCGTTGCACCCGGATCCATTTCCCTTGATACCTGAATAAGAATGGTCAAAATGAGGTGAACGAATGGGTCAAACCCACCTCCCCTCATTCTCCTTTTCCACTCTCAGAGCCCTCTCTGGTTCCCAACCTTACCAGATAAAGTGGTTTCCAGGGCTGGGGACAAATTCAAATTTAGTGGAGATGCGGCCACTCTCGTGCTGAAGGTACGAAGTCTCGACACTGAGGTGCTGAGTTCGGGTACTGTGGCGAGTGAGCCAGCTAAGCAGCCAGGCATAGCTCCTGTCTCGAGCAGGGACTTCCAGTGTGATCATGTAATGGCGCCGGAATGCCACCAGACCCAGTTGGGCACCCTTCCGGGCCAGGGCCAGGGCTGTGCCCACACCCACCAGCCCAAATCCAGCCCCAAAGTAGGGATTGTCCTTCAGGGTCAGAACAAAGTCTGAGAGGGGCATCTTGAAAGGAAAACACTGAATCTTACAGGCCCCAAGGCGTTTTCAAGACCTGGGGGTGGGGAGCAGTGGAGATGGGACAAAGCACAAGATTAGTTTAGAAAATGGACTCTGAAATTCCTCCTCAACACACCCCTCCCCCCCTGCAGAAGCTGGGAGCAGGAAGGACAGGTCAGCATTACTGTGTGCTTCAATATCCTCCCTTTGTGGGGTGGGGTTGGTGTTGGAATGCAAGGGATGGGACTCTGGGCCAGTTGCCCCATTTTGCCTTTCATTATCCTGTTCATACCTGTTTCTTGCCAGACGACTATGTCTGGAGATTCCTTAAACCTGAGAGAACCATATAACCGGCTTCACATCAGGATAATGGATGGACAGAATTTTTGTGGTCCCTGGGACCAGCTGAGTTAGAAAGGGGCCCACTGGCCAGAGTTAGGAGGGGATGAAGAAGCTACTGTCTTCTGTCAACCTGTCAGTAACCTCATGCCTTGCTATTATGAGTCATGTACTTCAAATATCCTCTCCTCTCCTTTACATGCTAATGTCCTGTTTAGCTTTTTATTACCTCCCACCTAAATTGCCTCTTCAAAATTAATTTTAGGGGCTTCCCTGGTGGAGCAGCGGTTGAGAGCCCGCCTGCCGATGCAGGGGACACGGGTTCGTGCCCCGGTCCGGGAGGATCCCCCATGCCGCGGAGCGGCTGGGCCCATGAGCCATGGCCGCTGAGCCTGCGCGTCCGGAGCCTGTGCTCCGCGGCGACAGAGGCCACAATAGTGGTCCGAAAAGAAAAAATAATAATAATTTTAGTTCTTGAAGTGGCATCTTAATGGGTCTCCACGTCCTGCTTCACCAAACTGCTACACAGGGGTCCAGATCTTTCTTCATAAGGATCTGCTTGAATCCCACTACTTTCCCTACTCCAACACCTCCAATGACTGGCTCTCAACAGGTCCCTGAATTAGGTAAAAACTCCTCTGCCTCCACAATACGGGGCCCACCTACCTTTAATGGCTTAGCTCCTAATACTCTCTGTTGAACAAATATACAAACCTCCTTCTTCCTTGCTCAAGCAGTTCTCTTGACTCGGAATGCCCATTTTAATTTATTTCCTCCATTCTCTCCGGTTGAAGTCCCGCCCATCTGCTACTTTCTCCAAGGAGATTTCCTCGAATTCCACCCCCAATAAAATGTGACAGGGCCTGATTCTAGACTGTAAGATCCCGAAAGGTAGGAGGTCAAATCTTTTCTAGCACACCTCACCCGCCCCCCTGCCACTTTGCTCTACGCCTGGCACGCAGTTTGGTGAACTGACAGCAGTGACCTCCGCTAAAGCTCAGAAGAGGATCCAGAATTCCAAAATTCGTATGCGTGGAAGGTTACAGACAGAGCCCTTCCCCCTCCCGGTCCTTGTCGGTCGCCCAGAAGCCCCCTCCCGAACGCCCTCTACACCCCAGCGCGCGCCTCCAGCAGCGGGGTTTGGAATAATCGGTCACTCCCCCGCCCCTTACCGCCATGACTCTCTGGCCCTCCCTCTCGATGGTTTCACCCCTTCGCTCTTCAGTGAAGCGCCGCTTCGCCCGGCCCCCGAGTTGTTTCATCTACTTCCCGCCACACCCACCAAGAAGGCTATGCCACTCTGCTCCACAACTCTCGATGGTACTCTTTGGGCCTCAAGGCCAGGAGGGGGTGTGGGGGTGAGGAACGATCGACAGAACCATAGAGTACTCCGCCAGCCTCACAGAGGAAGAGAGAGCGGCCTCCAAATGCCCGGGTGCTAGAGGCGGCTGGGCCGGAGGCGGTCGCACAAAAGGAGTCACGGGAGGCGACTCCAGCCGCTGGTCGACCATAGAGGTGAGGCTCCCGCCCGCGCAGGGCCGGGAGGTAAGCGAGCGGCAGCGGGGCGGGAATTAGTAGGGAGTGCGGGTGGAGCAGGCCGGAGGCAAAAGTTTCTCGAGCACCAGGGTGAGGGGTGGGCCTGGGCGGTGGGAGCGCTCGGGATAAGTGCTGGAGGGAGCACGGCGACGAGCGAGGCCCCGGCGCATCACATCAGCCGCCCCGGTGCCTCGGTCGCGTCACTGCCCTAGACCGCGCCCGGTTACCCGCTGCCTCTCCTTAGGACCATAAGCATGACGATGCTCCATCCTAAGCCTTGCAGGTTACAAAACGGCTTTCTCATTTGCTGGCACTTGTGATTCCCGCTCCCGCCCAACGATGTGGACGCTGTCTGTCATCGCCTCCACTTTACAGATAGAAAAGCTGAGGCCCCGAGAAGCGAGGGGACTGTATCTGTCCAAGGCCACGCGGTGAGTCAGAGCCCACAGGAAAGTGGAAACCGGGTGCCTTGGTCCCCAGGCTGGATCTCATCCTTTTCCCAGGCCTTCTCTCTGCCTTAATTTGTCCTTTCTCTTTCTCAGTACCCGTGCCCCGAGGATAAGTTCATTTCTTCTCTTGTGCCCACTTATGTCCCACCTCACTCCGCCTTCCAGCGGCTCAATCTAGACGACACCGCGTCCTCCTTGGCTCCCCCCTAAGGCAAGTATACTGCCCGAGCTGGAAGACTCCCGAGAGCAGCGATGATAAGTGGAGGCTGTGGTTTCCAGAGACTCCTCTGAGGGCGGAAGTGCCCTGCCCTGCCACCTTCCGAATTTCCGTGATCTGAGGCTTTGAGTTGCCGAATTCTCAGCTGCAACCTGATTTCCTAACCCTAGGCCATTACTTGACCTCCATGACTCAATTTCATGAAATGATTACTGTCATTCTTATTAATTCCTAGTTATTTAGCTTAGACTAATTTTAGCCGTGTATAACAAGATATGCAATTTACTTGATATTCATCTCTCAGTTGTGTTGCAGTGTTCAATGTGAGGCCATAGTCAATTTGTTAGAAATTTCTCCAGGTGTGTTAACTTGTAAGGCATCACTGATTTGATATCTTAGTAGAAGCCTAAATTTGCTTTGATGCATTTCTGTGTCTGGAGTTCTTCACTAGAATTCCCTTATTTGTCTGACTTGCATAGACTGTTGTGGTTCAGTGAAGTGATAACATCAATAAACTCCACTCAGAAAGCTCCAAGTCTAGGGAGGGAGACTGATAGGTAAATGACAGTGCAGTGTGACACAGTTTCTGACAGAGCTATGTACAATGTGCCATTAGGACCTCAGAGAGAGAAACTTAGATGAAAGGTGTCCGGAAGCCATCCTAGTGGAAGTGACATTTGTGGAGATTCTTAAAGGATAGTTAGGAGTTGGTTAGCCAGACAAGAGAGATGGCAAAGGGGAGAAGGCCCATCAAGCCGAGAGAGGGATGTGTAAGGTTATGGAAGCAGAAGAGAATGTGGTGAGTCTGGGGAATGGCAAATCAATGACAAGTTGAATCATCAGTTCAGAGATCTTTTGCGGAGAGAGGTGGAAGATGAATCTGGAGAGGTCAGCAGGGGCCAGATCATGAAGGAAGGGCTTTGAGCTAAGGAATAGTGAGATCATAAAATGTTAAGAGGGGAGGGGACCTCTGAGATCCCTTGGTCCCACCCAATTTTATTGCAGGTAAGAGAACTGAGACCCAGATTGCTTAGTAATTTGACCAACATCACTTAGCTCCAAGAAACAGTCTTTAATATATTGGCTACAACTTCTTGTCTCTTTCCTATATTGATCCCTATTAACATGTTTATGCTTTTTGTTCTAAACATTGTCATAAAAAGAAAATTTCTAGGTTAACTACATATGGCATGCTGCCATGCAAGGAAATGCCTAATTGGGCAGGCACTGGGCTGTGCACCCACACCAAGTGGGAAGAAAGTGAGAGATCTAATTATATGTTGTTTGGTTTTTCTTCTGGTTGGATTATCAGCACGTAAGAGGACATAGCACACAAGTTGGTGGTGATGACAGACCCTGTGTTGGACTCACAGCCAGCCAACAGCACTGGGGAGATGGATGGACTGTGCCCTGAGCTATTGCTGATCCCCCGACCTCTCTCTAACCGTGGACTCCTAGAGCCTGTCCAGAGCCCCTGTCCTTCTGGGAGCCCTCCACCTTTGCCTGCTGACCCAGGCTGCCTGCTGGTAGAAACCACAGCAACTGAAGAGGACACAGAGAACATGGAGATCATTGTGGAAGCAGTAGCTGGAAACCTGTCCCCAGGTGCTCCTGGAGAGACCCCAGGTACCAACACAGTTGCTAGCAGGCCAGTGAGACAAGCAACCCTGAGTTTTTGTCTGTGCTGTGTTTGATCGTTGTATATAAATATGATGAAGACACAAGGTAGCATCCTATTTTTATACTTAGAGATGTTGTAATTTGATTTGCAGTTGGTGAATGTTGATTGAAGTCTGGCGAGGTGGTGCACAACTTGTACCAAGCTCTTGGCAGTCTATCCCTGCGAGGGCTTCACGTCTGCTAGGCGGTAATCCAGAAGGGAAGACCTTTCTGACACCTCTGCCCAGTCCTTACTCCTATAGTCCTCAAGGATTCTCTTCTCCATGTTGACCCTCCCACCCAGGAACTGCAGCCAGGGATTAGGCAAAAGGCCCAGCCTCTCTCCACCACCCAGGGCTTGGCAGGGCTTCCTAGCAGTACTTCCCTGCTCTAGTTTCTTGTGGATAACATACTTACATCACCCAAGGCATGCCGTTAAGAGTGGGAGTTGAATAATTTATATTTACGTTAGAAGAAAGAGTCCTCCCTTTAATCTTCCCACATCTCAACTTCTTATTTTTAGGTAACTTCCCTGTTTTGTAACTGTCGTCTTCCAGCTACAGTTGTACCATTTTTCCTTGGTAGTGTACAAAGAATACTGGGAAAGATTAGCTAGTTTGATTGTATAATATTTCTAAACTTTGATGTGGTGAAAGAAATAATAAATAAATTAAAAAGGAACCTGGAAAAACATTTGCAATATATAAAACATTTGCAATATATAAGAAAGAGTTAATATCTTTAAAATTCAAAGAGCTCCACAATAAGAAAAAGAAACAGTATTTTTTTAGAAAGGGAGAAAAGAAATCTATGTGCAATTTACTAAAGAAGAAATGAAAATAGTTAATAACCATAAGTATATTCAATCTCACTAACACACAAATTCCAGTTTAACTATAAGATGCCATTATTGTTTCTCAATTTTGGCAGAAATTAAGCAATTTTTATAAAACTAGTGTTGGTGAGGCTATGGGGGAAACAGACACTATCTTATAGTTTATAGAGTATAAATTAGCATAAGTTTTTGAAAGTCAATTTATCCATGAAACAAATTTTAAAAGACATGTACTCTGACCTAGTAGTTCCACTTCTAGGGATCTGTCCTATAGAAAGAGTCACACACATGCACAAGGATGCAGGAATAAGGATGTGTAGGGCAGCTTTATTTGTAATGGTTGGAAACAACCCAGATATCTATCAGTAAGAGCAAAATTTCATTTTGATTTACCCGTGCTCAGAAGTACCATGAACTGGACCAAAAAAATTAGGTAGATCTAAATGTCCTACTCATAGATAAAAATATCCTTGATATATAGCAAGTGAAAATAATTTTTTAAAATGCAAATATCCGGGGCTTCCCTGGTAGCACAGTGGTTAAGAATCCGCCTGCCATTGCAGGGGACACGGGTTCGAGCCCTGGTCTGGGAAGATCCCATGTGCTGCGGAGCAACTAAGCCCGTGTGCCACAACTACTGAGCCTGCGCTCTAGAGTCCGAGAGCCACAACTACTGAAGCCAGTGCACCTAGAACCCATGCTCTGCAACAAGAGAAGCCACTGCAATAAGAAGCCTGCTCGCTGCAACTAGAGAAAGCCCACGCACAGCAACGAAGACCCAAAGCCAAAAATAAATAAGTAAATAAACTTTAAAAGAAAGCAAATTGCCAAAAAATGACCCCAAAAGGTCTGAAAGGATATAGACCAAATTATGTGTGTGAGGGTGGGAGGTGGTCATTCTTTATATAGTTCTGTTGTTGCACTGAATTTTTATTTAAACAAAAAAATAATAAAGAGAAAAAGAACCACCAGAATAAATGTAGGACAAACCTGGGCTCCACCATTAACAGGCATGGTGGCCTTAACCTTGCAGCATCCCAGGTCCCTCTTCTCATAGGGCAGTTGGAGGACCAAGCAAAAGTTTCCTAAGCCTTTCTTTGTCAAGGTCCTGCCAGTTGCTTAAGAAATGGCAGCAAGTGGAGCAACTAGACCCATGTGCCACAATTCCTGAGCCTGTGCTGTAGAGCCCGCAAGCCACAACTACTGAGGCCCACGCGCCTGGAGCCTGTGTTCCGCAACAAGAGAAGCCACCACAGTGAGAAGCCCACATACCGCAACAAAGAGTGGACCCCGCTTGCTGCAACTAGAGAAAGCCCGAGCGCAGCAACGAAGACCCAATGCAGGCAAAAATAAATAAATAAATTGATTTAAAAAATAAAAATTATCAAAAAAAAAAAAAGAAATGGCAGCAATTATTATGAATGTGATCTGGCTCATCTCAGAAAGGATGTCCTCCATTTTATGAATTACTGTGCCTTTGAAAATCTCTTCACAGGATATAAAATAACGCTTTGTCATGTATATTGCAGATATTTTCCTCAGATTGTCATTTTCTTCTTTTGGAAGTTTCTTATTTTTTATTTGGGCAAAACATATCGCCTTTTCTTAATGCTTTCTGGATTTGGTTAATACGTGTTACATTCACTTCACAAATATTTATGAAGTACCTACTTTGTGCCAAGTATTGTGCAAGATACTGGGAATCCAAACACACGTGCAAGATAGACCATCTTTGACCTTAGGGGGCTTTGAAAATCAGACTTAAGGTGTAGAATCAGACTTAAGTCCATCTCCATTCCATGAATGTTAAAAAATTCACCTACATTTTCTACTGGTAACTAACTCCTCTGAGTCTTGTTCTGTCTGATTCTGTGCCTTTCTCTGTCGGTCCTCTGCCTGCAGGTGTCCTGGTAAAGGTGGTGGAGGTGTACTTCTGTGAGCGCTGTGAGCAGAGCTTCGCAGAGCCCACTCTGCTGTCCCTGCACCAGTGCACTGAGACCGTTATACAGCCTGTGCAGGGCCTTGCTAGCCCCCCCTGCTCTGTAGAGCTGCCCCCCAGCAACCTCACTCTCCCTGGCCCTCTGCAGGGCCAGAGCCCACCAGATAGCCCCCTGCCATGCCCTGTGTGTAGACAGGAGTTTGCCCAGCCCCAGGCCCTGAAGAGCCACTTCAAGATTCACCGGGGCACTCCAGATGCCTTCTCCTGCCCAGAGTCTGGCTGTGTGTTCTCTGCTCAAGATCGCAAGGGTCTACAGCACCACCTGAGGCAGACCCACAGAGCGCTTCCCGTGCCCTGTTCTTTCCGGGGCTGCCCCCTGCTCTTCGGGAGCCAGCAGGGCATGGAGCTGCACCGGCAGGGCCATTACCCTTTCCACTGCAACCACTGCAGCTTCGTGGGCTCCAACATCAAACTCTTCCGGCAGCATCAGCGGAGTCACGGGGCCGGGACACAGGGAGAACTGTCTGCTGTTCAGGGTCTTCCATCGCAGGAGCTGCTGCCAGGTATGAGGCCAAGGACCCAGCAGTATCCTGCCTGGATTGCAGCTGCAATTGGTCTGTAGCAGAGGCAGTTGTTACTAATGCCATGAATGTAAGCCTGAATTGAAGAGAATCCGGGGTAGTGGCTCAGGAGGACGGGATTATCAGCTGATGTGGGAAGGCATCTAGACACCCCGGACCAGGCAGAAAATATGGGACAAAGAGGAAGTCTTTGTCCATGACAATGAATGAAGTTTGACTTAAGCTACACTGTGGCCTTGAAGTTACTTAACCAATGTCTCTTCTGATCCATTTCAGAACTTTCTGAGGGCAGAAGCTAAACTGCCCATCAGTGGCTGTAGCCATTGGTAGAATGCCTGTAGACTCCTTTTTAGAGCAAGTGGTATTGGGCAGAAGAAGCTGGGGTTATTTTAAAAAGAAACCCTCAAGGGAGGTGGTGCTTCAATGATTCTTATTCCTCTTGGTCTCAAAAAGAGTGTGGGGTGAGCAGAGGAGCAGGAAGAAATAGAGAAGCCAGGCCAGGAGAGGCCAGGGTTCTGATGAGAGAATTTGGCTCGCTAAGACTGATTTGTGCTCTGGTACAAAGAGAAGATTCCTCTTTCCTGGGAAAAAGTCATACATCTTTGCCTTACTGAGGCAGCTGCCTCTAACTGAGGGAGAGAAGGAATGGATTTGAGAGCACAGGATGTGATCCTGCATTGCTGAGTTGGGTTTCTCCGTAGAAGTTTAGAGGTCAGGGATGTTCGCCCACACTGAGCCACCAGCCGTTAACCCTGGGGACCTGAGCCAGGGAAGTACAGTCTAGTCCGCCCATTCTCTACCTCTCTGCCCCCTCCCCCCACTGAAGTGACCTCAAAGATCTTGCCTTCAAGGGGTCCGAGGTTGGTGTTATCTGAGGTTTGATTTACTTCAGACTGGAGCATCACTGACAGCTTAGCTCCTGGTCTTCCTATCCCTGCCTTGTGTGGGAGTAAATTAATATACTTAGAACCCCAGATTCCCTTATGCTAAATGGTGGGAGGTGAGAAGTACAGGCACTCAGCCCTGCATTGGCTCCTCTAGTCATCAAGCTCTTTGCATCTTCAGCTCTCAGAGTGTCCCCAGGAGAGGGAGAGCCTTCCGAGGAAGTAGGAGCACCCTTGCCTGGGCAGGAGTCAGCTGAAGAGGAGGACATAGAGGAAGAAGAGGACAGTGGCAGCCAGAACTCCCAGAAAGCCCTGGAGAAAGGCCAGGGGGCTCAGCGGTTGGAGGGTAATGATGTGATGGGGCTTGAACCTCCTGGTGGTGGGGAGGAACGGACAGTGGGGAGCGTGGTATTGAGGCTCTGGGATTTGGTTTCCTGAGTTTGAGTTCAGATCCTTCCGTTCCTAACATTCCACTTTGACATGTCTAGTGGGAAAGTGATAAATGGGCACAGACCCTGGTGACACAGGGTAAGAGTAAATAGAGTTTGCTCTCGGGGCTGGTTTTCCCCAGGCAGAAAGCTCTTTTGTGAAGAGGGGGAGGATGATATTCATATTATGAAGATGCCAGGGGTTTTTGACTGGCAGCTTGTCTTGTCTGACATTGAGCCCCCTAAGGTTGTTTTTCTGAATCCTTGCTTCCCAGTTTACCGTCTGAGGAGAGCAGCATTTGAAACCCATCCCACAGGGGGCATACTTACCCATCAGGTGACCAGGAAGGATCTGATTATATTTATTATCAGCTCTCTATGCCCCCAGGGTTCAGAAGTAGGAGTACTTTACCTTCTCTTCCCTCTGCTCACTCCCTGTGGGGTTCTTTTCCTTCCAACCAACCCTACTGATTCTTCCGCCTGCCCTCCGGGTCAAGGACAGGAAGAACAAGAATGCTCCGTCAAGATTCTTCTTTTGAGCCTTTCTAGATAAAAGCTCAAGAATAGTGGGTGGCGGGGTGAAGCACTTCTTAAAGGTCACAGCAAGGGCAGAGAAGTCCTTGTGATTTTGTTTCTCTAAATACTTGAATGACTTCTCTCTTCTTCGAGGCTACAAAGTTTGAGATGCTATTGTTTGGTTTCTTAGAAAGAAAGGAACAAGGCCATGCATGCATGCATAATTTGTCTGGGCAAATTGTGGTTCTCCCATTAACTGGCCAGCCCCTGACCTATCGAAGAATCTCACTCTTAACCCTCCCTGCCTTTCCCTCTCCCAGGAGCTGTGGCTTCTGGCACCGAGTCCCTCTTCAAGACCCACATGTGTCCAGAATGCAAGCGCTGCTTCAAGAAGCGGACCCATCTGGTGGAGCACCTACACCTCCACTTCCCAGACCCCAGTCTCCAGTGCCCCAACTGCCAAAAGTTCTTCACCAGTAAGAGCAAGCTCAAGACCCACCTGCTGCGGGAGCTGGGCCAAAAGGCCCATCGCTGCCCACTGTGCCACTACAGTGCAGTGGAGAGGAATGCCCTCAACCGCCACATGGCCAGCATGCATGAGGATATTTCCAACTTCTACTCAGATACCTATGCCTGTCCTGTCTGCCGGGAGGAGTTCCGCCTCAGCCAGGCCCTTAAGGAGCACCTCAAGAGCCACACCGCAGCAGCTGCGGCTGAGCCACTGCCCCTTCGCTGCTTTCAGGAGGGCTGTAGCTACACGGCACCCGACCGCAAGGCCTTCGTAAAGCATCTGAAGGAGACCCACGGTGTGCGGGCCGTGGAGTGCCGCCATCACTCGTGTCCCATGCTCTTCGCCACAGCAGAAGCCATGGAGGCCCACCACAAAAGCCACTATGCCTTCCACTGCCCCCACTGTGACTTCGCCTGCTCCAACAAGCACCTGTTCCGTAAACATAAGAAGCAGGGCCACCCTGGCAGTGAAGAGCTGCGCTGCACCTTCTGCCCCTTTGCCACCTTCAACCCGGTGGCCTACCAGGACCACGTGGGCAAGATGCATGCTCACGAGAAGATCCATCAGTGCCCTGAGTGCAGCTTTGCTACTGCCCACAAGAGGGTGCTTATCCGCCACATGCTGCTGCATACCGGTGAGATGGCTCCACCCTTCCCACCGTGTAATAGTGGTGACGATGGCAAACGGGAGCGTTTGCTGTGTGCCAGACACCCGGAGGGCTTTGCGTACATTGCGTAGGACTCATCTGACCTAGTGTTCCTAGAGATAAATCTAGTATTTGCAGTTTACAAATAAGCCTTGAGTGTCACTCAGCAAGTAAAGTGGTCGGGCTAGGATTTGCGGCAGGTGGGATCTTTTTAGTTGAGGCATATGAGATCTTTTAGTTGCGGGATGCGGGATCTAGTTCCCGACCAGGGATCGAATCCAGGCCCCCTGCAGGGAGTGCAGAGTCTTTACTGGACCACCAGGGAAGTCCCGTGCCTCACCTTTAAAGCCCTGTCGGGTTCTGCCCACCCCTAATCGGGCATGGGTGGGTCAACACCCAGCCTGTTAAAGCAAAGAAACCCAGACCAGGACAGATATCTTCCTTTGCAGTTCAAGTTTTGTGATGTGCTGTGAGAGATAGTAGGTGAGGGAACTGAGCCATCCATATATATTATAGCCTTGAAAGCCATGACACTGAAACATGATCTCGTCTGGTGACCTGAAAGTTGCGGGGTTTTCAACTCAGGCTCTTAATTGGTTACCAGCATTACTGATGCTTTGAGTAAAAACCAAACCAGGCTTCCTGCTATAGCATCTTCCCATTTGTGATCACTATGTAAGCATTGGTGGATTGACAAGACATTAAAAAATCTCATCAAAGATTCTTTAGTTTGCGAGGACAGTTTTTAGGCAGCTTGTGGCAAAGCCATTGTTGTTTCCATTAAACAGTTCATTTCTATACAGGCTTTAGTCACAAAATCTCATTTTTCTGAGGCTTCTTAAAATCTCACATCTATACAGGCATACTTTTTTTTATTTCACTTTATCGTTCTTAGCAGATACTGTGTTTTTTTCTAAATCGAAGGTTTGTGGCAACCCTGCATTGTCAGGTGATAGCATTTTTTAGCAATAAAGTATTTTTTAAATTAAGCTATGTACACTGTTTTGTTAGAATGTTATTGCACACTTAATAGACTACCGTGCAATGTGTGAACATAACTTTTACATGTACTGGGAAACCAAAAAATTTGTGGGACTCGCTTTCTTGCGATATTTGCTTTATTGTGGTGGTCTGGAACTGAACTCACCATCTCTCTGAGGTATGCTTGTGTAGTGCTTTATAGTTTTTTCATATATATTATCTCATTTAATCCATAATAACGATCTTGTAAGAAAGGCAGGTAAAGATGAGAAACGCTGAACATTTAAATGGCCTGTTTCAGGATCACACAGCTGGTATCAGAAGCAGAGCCAGAACACCACGTTGCTTGCCTTTCACCATAAGGAGAGGGGCTGAGTGGGTGGGCAGGGGTAACAGGGAATGGTCCTGAAAGAACATGGCCCCAGCCTCACCTGTTAGCGCTAGGTCTCGACCAACGTACAGGGACAGGTCGTCATTGAGCCCTTTAATCTTCATATCAGCCATGTGAGGTCAGTATTTTTGTTGCCCCCTTTTTGGAGACCAGGAAACTTAGACTTAGAGGGGTTAAGTGACCTGCCCGAGGACACACAGTAGTAAACTGGGATTTGAACCACTGCCTAATAGCTCTATGGTTTCTCTGTGCCTCAGCTTCTTCGTCTGTAAAATGGGATAATAAAGGGCTGTTGTGAGGATTCAGTAAGAGAAGGCATTTTTATAAAGTGCTCAGAAAGGTGCCTGGCACGTAGTGAGCACAGTGTAAATGTCGGCTATTAATATATTTATTACTGTGTTGGACTCCGGAGTCAGAGTTGTTAACCACTGTGTTGTATTGCCTAATTTTTTCTCCTCCTCTTCCACAAAACTGGAACGAATTGGGCTAAGTGGAGCAGTTGGCCGCTAGTGCCAATAAGCTGTATAACAAATCCAGAATGGACTTTGAAGCTACTTTTAAAAAGCTAGGTCTTCACTTTCCCCCTACCTTCCTTGGCGTCAGGGTGGAAGAGTGGTCATCCCAGAGGGCTGTGAGGCAGCATTGACTTTTGCGAATAGCACCTCAGCTTCCACTCCTGCTGGGCATCAGGGCGAGCCTGCTGGGGAGGACGGTCTGTCGCTCCCTCGGTCCGTGTCTGACTTGTGTTCTCTCCCCGCTCACCCCCATCCCCACAGGCGAGAAGCCGCACAAGTGTGAGCTGTGTGACTTCACGTGTCGAGACGTGAGCTACCTGTCCAAGCACATGCTGACCCACTCTAACACCAAGGATTACATGTGCACCGAATGCGGCTACGTCACCAAGTGGAAGCACTACCTCAGCGTGCACATGCGGAAACACGCGGGCGACCTCAGGTATGAGCACACGCGTGCCTCCCTCCCTAACCCAATGACCTGGAGCTAAGCTAGCCGCCTCTCAAAGTCAGCTTCTGGCCCCATCTCTCTTCTGGCCCCAGAGAGACTCCTCCGCACGGCCCTCTGCTCCTGTCATCTCGGCTCTGCTGCCTCTAGCTGACCTCTGCCTGTGGCCTAGTGTGCACTGTGTGAGCTCTCTGGGCTCAGGGAAGGGGGTGTAGACCCAGAGTAGAGGCCCAGAGACTAAGGTGTCATTTGAGTTCTGAGTCCAGTCCTGGTGAAGTAGATGGGCTACGCCTGTGGCTCCAATCCTGGCCACGTCCAAATCCAGGCAAGTTCCCCTCTGACCTGTGGGCACAGCTGGCTAGGGGGTTTCTCCGTGGCTTTCACGTCTCCGTGGGGGAGTGGGATCTAGGCACAGAAACCTGCCCCGTGGGGCTGTAGCCATGTCAGCTCCTCAGAAGTCCACAGAGGTTGACTGATTCATGATACCCTCCCTTTAGGAAGCAATGTAGAGTAGCGGGTAGAACACAGGCCCTGAAGCTAGACCGTCTGCCCTTCACTTCCTTTGTAACTCGAGGCAAGTTACTAACTTCTGTACCTTAGTCTCCTCACTAAGACGATTAAATTAGATGATACATGTACAACACTGAGTGTAGAGCTTGGCCCATAGTAGGTATTTATACAGTTTCTGGTAGTTGCTGTGATTAATTTATGATTGTGATTTTTCCCTCCTCACCAGATACCAGTGCAACCAGTGCTCCTATCGCTGCCACCGGGCTGATCAGCTGAGCAGCCACAAGCTGCGGCACCAGGGCAAGTCCCTGATGTGCGAGGTGTGCGCCTTCGCTTGCAAGCGGAAGTACGAGCTGCAGAAGCACATGGCTTCCCAGCACCACCCCGGCACGGCCGCCCCACTCTACCCCTGCCGCTATTGCAGCTACCAGAGCCGCCACAAGCAGGCCCTGCTGAGCCATGAGAACTGCAAGCACACCCGCCTCCGAGAGTTCCACTGTGCCCTCTGCGACTATCGCACCTTCAGCAACACCGCCCTCTTCTTCCACAAGCGCAAAGCCCACGGCTACGTGCCCGGGGACCAGGTCTGGCAGCTTCGCCATGCCAGCCAGGAGCCAGAGGGAGCCGGGCAGTGCCCAACACCCCCACCAGACTCAGAGCCCTCAAGTCAGCTGTCTGCCCAGCCTGAGGGGCCGGACCATGACCCAGGGACGGTGGTAGACCCCGGCTTGGATCAGGCCCCGCCAGAGACCAGTGAGGAGGACAGTGCTGGGAAACAGGACGGCGGTGAGGTTCCCCAGGGGCATGACCTAGTTGGCAGCCCCAGTCCGGCGGAGGTAGATGAGGGAGGCTGCACGCTACACCTAGAGGCCCTGGGAGTGGAGCTGGAGCCTGTGGCCAACCCGCCCCTTGAGGATATCACCGAAACAGCTCCTGTGGAGTTCAGGGCCCTGGATCCCTCAGGGCCTCTGAGACTGGAAGGGCCAGATGGAACTTTGACAGAGCTGTCTACCTTTGAAGGTGCTGGAGCTTCCGGCTTGGGTGCTGAAGAGTCCATTCTGGAAAAGCCGGTCTCTGAGCCCCCTATAAATCCCCCTTCCTCAGAGGAGCCCCCTAACAGCTGGGTGGGAACCTTCAAGGCAAATCCACCCACTGAGACAGCACCCCTGCCCCAGTTCCCTGAATCAGAGTCATTACTCAAGGCCCTAAGGAGGCAGGACAAAGAACAGGCAGAGGCGCTGGTGCTGGAGGGGCGGGTTCAGATGGTAGTGATACAGGGAGAGGGGCGGGCTTTCCGCTGCCCACACTGCCCTTTCATCACCCGCCGGGAGAAGGCCCTGAGTCTGCACTCCAGGACTGGGTGCCAGGGCCACCGAGAGCCCCTCCTCTGCCCTGAGTGTGGAACCAGCTTCAAGCAACAGCGTGGCCTCAGCACCCATCTGCTGAAGAAGTGCCCTGTCCTCCTCAGAAAGAACAAGGGCTTGCCCAGACCAGATCCACCCATCCCTCTGCATCCTCGGCCCCCGGGCACACCGGCCTCAGAGGATGCAGCAGGTGGGAAGCCCCCACCTGCACCATTAGAAGTAGAGATCATGCTCCCAAAAGATGCTCCTTCCAAGCTTCCTGGGGAGCCAGAAAACATAGAGGAGCCTGTTGCCACACTCTCCGGCTCCACAGTCCCTCCTGCAGAAGACTCCTCGCCCACAGAGGCCCCTGAGAAGTTCCACTTTGAGCAGGGCAAGTTTCACTGCAACTCATGCATGTTCCTTTGCTCTCGGCTTTCCTCCATTACCTCTCACGTGGCTGAAGGCTGCCGGGGCGGACGTGGCGGGGGAGGAAAGCGAGGCGCCTCCCAGACCCAGCCTGTTGTGTCCCTGCTGAGCAGCAGGGACTCTGCTCCCCTGAGCAGTGGGAGTGCAGAGCGCAGCCCTGGTGATGGGAATGCAGCTCTGGTTCCAAAGCAGAAGGGGGCTCGCTTCTCCTGCCCCACGTGTCCCTTCAGCTGCCAGCAGGAGCGGGCCCTGAGGACTCACCAGGCCCGGGGCTGCCCCCTTGAGCAGTCTGGAGAGCTGCGCTGTGGCCTCTGCCCATTCACCGCTCCTGCTGCTGCTGCCCTGAGGCTCCACCAGAAGCGGAGGCACCCTGCCGCAGCCCATGGCCCCCGGCCCCCTCTTCAATGTGGGGACTGCGGCTTCACCTGTAAACAGAGCCGGTGCCTACAGCAGCACCGGCGGCTGAAGCATGAGGGGGTGAAGCCACATCAGTGCCCTTTCTGTGACTTTTCCACCACCAGACGGTACCGGTTAGAGGCTCACCAGTCCCGACACACAGGTGTTGGCCGCATCCCCTGCAGCTCCTGTCCCCAGACATTTGGTACCAACTCAAAACTGCGCTTGCACCGGTTGAGGGTACACGACAAAACACCCACCCACTTCTGTCCACTCTGTGACTATAGTGGCTACCTTCGCCATGACATCACTCGCCACGTTAACAGTTGCCACCAGGGCACCCCAGCCTTTGCCTGCCCCCAGTGTGAGGCCCAGTTCAGCTCCGAGACAGCACTCAAACAGCATGCTCTGCGCCGGCATCCCGAGCCTACGCCCCCTGTCCCTGGCTCTCCCACAGAGGCCACTGAGGGCCCCCTGCACTGCTCCCGCTGTGGGCTACTGTGCCCCAGCCCTGCCAGCCTGCGAGGGCACACCCGGAAACAGCACCCACGGCTCGAATGTGGGGCCTGTCAGGAGGCCTTCCCCAGCCGGCCGGCACTGGACGAGCACCGAAGGCAGCAGCATTTCAGCCACCGCTGCCAGCTCTGTGACTTTGCTGCCCGGGAACGGGTGGGCCTGGTGAAGCACTACTTGGAACAGCACGAGGAGACTTCAGCAGCGGCATCCTCAGCTGGGGATGCTGGCCAGCCCCCTCTGCGCTGCCCTTTTTGTGACTTTGCGTGCCGCCATCAGCTGGTGCTAGATCACCACGTGAAAGGGCACGGGGGCACCCGGCTCTACAAGTGCACTGACTGTGCTTACAGCACCAAGAACCGGCAAAAGATCACCTGGCACAGCCGCGTCCACACTGGGGAAAAGCCCTACCACTGTCACCTCTGTCCCTATGCCTGTGCTGACCCCTCTCGCCTCAAGGTAAGGTCAGGGGCTAGGGGGTCTGGGAATGGAAGGAATGCAGGTTGCGGAGTTAAACTACCTGGGTTCTTTAATCCTGACTCTTCTGAAAATTAGCTCTGTGACTTTGGTCAAGTCCCTTAACTTCTCCAAACCTCAGATTCCTCATCTGTGAAGAGGGGATAATACTTCATAGGGTTGCTACAGAGATAAAATTCCATAATACATGCTTGGCATGTGATAAAGGCGTGTAATAGGTTGTAGATAAGCTAGATAACAGCTGACATTTACTGAGTACTTACACTGTGTGGGACACTAATTTTAATCCTTTCAAAAATATGAGATATACTTTTACTGTTTCCCATTTTCCAGATTAATAAACTGAGAATTAGGGGTAAGGTTGCCCAAAGACACAGCTGATAAGTGGCAGAGGTGAGATAGGGCAGACCTGGGGTCGGCCGAATGGGTTCGGGTTGCGTCAGAGTGACTGGCCTTGGAGACCTGATTGGCAGTGGGGGAGAATGGGTAGGATTGGTGCAGGGAACAGGATTATCTGCCAACAGTTTCTCTGCCTGCTTGCTCTATTTCCACATCCAGTGAGTACCAAAGGGTACACATTTTCTGGGTGTGCTCTTTGCTCTTCCCTCCTCCAGTACCATATGCGGATTCACAAGGAGGAGCGGAAGTATCTGTGCCCTGACTGTGGCTACAAGTGCAAGTGGGTCAACCAGCTCAAGTACCACATGACCAAGCACACAGGTGAGTCTGCATGGTTTTGACAGGCCTGAGGGGTTCCCCTGTGCCCTAGCACACCCAGCCTCCCTGAGGTGGTGTATGTCCTTACTCAGATTTGGGGTGCACAGCTGTTTTCACATCAAGGGTAGTAGGTAGACTGAAAAGCCAGAATAGCTTCCCAACCCACTGAAAGCCTATCAGAATCAGGAGAGAGGTGAACCTGAGAGTCTGGACATGTGTACTTTGCGAAAGCTTCCTGGGGTATTATGGCACAAGGTCACCCACCTCCGGTTGAGGACCTCCAACTCAAACATGAGTGACTGAGCGGGTCTGCCTGGTCCCTACAGAGACAGGATGGAACTATCATGAGTGAGGAGGAGAAAGTAGAGGGTTCAGCTGTTATTTGTTTATTTATTTATTTATTTATTTATTTTGGCTGAGTTGGGTCTTTATTGCTGCGCACAGGCTTTCTCTAGTTGCAGCGAGCAGCGGCTACTCTTCGTTGCGGTGCGAGGGCTTCTCATTGTGGTGGCTTCTCGTCTTGCGGAGCATGGGCTCTAGGCGTGGGCTCAGAAGTTGTGGCACATGGGCTTAGTTGCTCCACGGCATGTGGGATCTTCCCGGACCAGGGCTTGAACCTGTGTCCCCTGCATTGGCAGGGGGATTTTTAACCACTGCGCCACCAGGGAAGTCTCTCACCTGTTTTTGTTTTGTTTTGTTTTGTTTTGTTTTTTTTAAAGAATGAAAGAATCAGAGGCCCCATACAGTATTATCAAGATGACTGTGGGCTTTTTTTTTTTTTAAGAAGATGTTGGGGGTAGGAGTTTATTAATTAATTAATTTATTTTTGCTGTGTTGGGTCTTCATTTCTGTGCAAGGGCTTTCTCTAGTTGTGGCAAGCGGGGGCCACTCTTCATTGCGGTGCGCGGGCCTCTTACTATCGCGGCCTCTCTTGTTGGGGAGCACAGGTTCCAGATGTGCAGGCTCAGTAGTTGTGGCTCACGGGCCTAGTTGCTCTGCGGCATGTGGGATCCACCCAGACCAGGGCTCGAACCCCTGTCCCCTGCATTAGCAGGGAGATTCTCAACCACTGCGCCACCAGGGAAGCCCCCCTCACCTGTTTTAACTTGTCCTTTTTTTTTCTCCTGGGTAAAGTCCATGAACCACAGGTTCTCAGAGAAGGGTTAATGATGGTGTGCCTGTGATTGTTGCATATGCCCCCCCCCAAGTAAAGGAATTAACCAGATGCATTTCAAGGCCCTCTGCCTCTACCCCTTCTTTTGCCTCTCCTGCTTCCCTCTTAAGCATTTTCTTTTACTTCTTGTGTTGAACAAGGGATCCATTTCAATGGATTCCCAATTCCATGGGTACTCCATGACCAAAAAGGGGTTGGAGTTCCCCATGTAGAAACCCTGTCATATTTGAGTATTTATTGCTGTCAGTTGGCTACTTAGGGGTCCAGTTAGTTACCGGCATCTATCGAGCACCCACTGTATACAAGGGGCTATGTTGGGAATAGGACACACCAATGTCAGACAGGATTGGAACATTCCAAAGACATGGTCCTTAGGTTGCTGCTTGTGTTCCTTATGTCCCAGGATCACAGTGACTCCTCTGGTCCACTGATCCTTGTTCCACCTCCTTCAGTGGTGATGTGTTCCCTGTCCTTGCCCTGTCCTACAGGACTGAAGCCATACCAGTGTCCCGAGTGTGAGTACTGCACGAACAGGGCCGACGCACTGCGCGTGCACCAGGAGACGCGGCACCGGGAAGCACGGGCCTTCATGTGTGAGCAGTGCGGCAAGGCCTTCAAGACACGCTTCCTGCTGCGCACCCACCTCCGCAAGCACAGCGAGGCCAAGCCCTACGTGTGCAACGTGTGCCACCGTGCTTTCCGCTGGGCCGCTGGCCTGCGCCATCACGCCCTCACCCACACTGACCGCCACCCTTTCTTCTGCCGTCTCTGCAGCTACAAGGCCAAGCAGAAATTTCAGGTGGTCAAGCATGTGCGCAGGCACCACCCTGACCAGGCTGACCCAAACCAAGGCGTGGGCAAGGACCCCACCACGCCCACGGTGCACCTACATGACGTGCAGTTGGAGGATCCCGGCCCCCCTGCTCCTGCTGCTCCCCCCACTGGACCTGAGGGCTGAGGGCCTCCCCCACCTCCCGACAAGAAGAGGGTGTGGGCCCAGGTGTGCAGACTGGACCCAGAGCTAGCCTGAGGAGCTCAGGGCCAGAGGAAAGGCTTGGCTTCAGGGTGTCAGAGAGGCTGGAACCCTCCTGGGACTCTGGCTGTAGTACTTGGAAGTTGATATAAAAGAAAGACCTGGACCACCGATTGACTTCTGTTGAGGCACATTGTGTTTTTAACCCGTGAGTTCCTAATCTCTTCACCATCACTCCACCAGAGTCCCTGGCTATAAGATCGTGGTTTACTCATTTCATCTTCTCTTTCCTTCTTACTACGTCAAGTCCTATTTTCTTTCAGCATCCTCAGAACAGTTGTATCTAACTGCATGTGCTGTTGTGCCCACTGCTCTATAAAGCATGGTTAAATGATTAGTAGCTTATATAGACTCGTCCAAGTCCCTGACCTAACACTGCCAGGCTGTCATCTCAGTCTGCCCTGTCCCCTCTCAGGCCTCTGTCTCTCCTTTGTCTCCTTCCATCTTCACTGAGTGATTGATTCTGAAACGCCCAGGCCTGCCTTCTCTCTGTTCTCAAGCCTGAATCAGCCCTTGCCCTGCTCCCTATTTCTGAGTCCCTTTGTCTACCTGTAGAGGGAGGATTGCCACCCACTAAGCCTCCTCGTGGAAGCAGCTTTAATTCGGCACCATCCTGACTGGCTCAGCTGCTGCACTAGAGTTAAAGCACAAGGATAGGGTGAAAGACAGACAACTGGGAAGGTAAATCTCTAACCCAGGATTCTGTCAGTGCCTCACAGTGACTGTATAATTAATCATCTAAACTGGGACACACTGGGAAAATTGAAGAGGATACTATTAATAATTATGCTGAGACACCAGACATAAACCCGGACTATTCCAGGCATACTCTTTAGGAGGGCTGGGATCACATAACTCTTTGTCTCCTCGTTTTGCCGTGTCCCTTAGAAGCCATACTTGCAGTAAGTGCAGGGGGGGCCCTGGAAACCCTATTTTTCCACCTTTTCCCTATCCCAAATGTCCCCCAACCCTCATATCTCCCCTTCTTGCCCAACAATGAGAGACTGTACTCAAGCCAAATTGAGAGAGAAGCTCTATTTATACCAGAGGGGCTAGGGAGCAGCAGTCCAGTGGAGACTCTGAGGGCTGTGTAGTGTTCTCTTGACAGTCGTAATACAGTCTTGGGGTCAGATCTCCTTCCCCAGCCTTTGCCTGGGGAGCCTTGGGGCTTGATTTGTCCTTCCCTTGGCTCTGGACTTTGAGGAAGTTAGAGGTGGAGGAGATAGTGCCTCTGAGGGTTTGTCTGCCCCAAGCCCTTCTCTGGATTTCTAGTTGCAATCTGCCTTTGAGCCAGAGTTGGTGTGAAAGTGTAGTCCTAGATCTGGGTATGGTATTGAACCTATAGCAAGAGGAAGGAAGGAAGGAATTCCAGTGTAGAGTGTGCAGAGGGTAAGGACAGGAATGATACCAAAGGCTGGTGAAAACGAAGAAAGGGAAAAGAAAGTGAAAAATCAGGTCCTAGATTTGCTTGTCAGGAAGGATGAAGTAATTTTGTGCCTAGGAATGCACAGTCCAAAGCTTGGTTTTCACCACCTCTGTTTGCTTTCTGGAGCATCCTTCCAGGCTTTTCTTACCGTCTAAAGCCGATGTACCCACTCTTCCCGTGAAGTGCCCACCTTAAAATTCAACCCCCTCTACCCCTTCCCGGGTGCAGATGTGCACGAAGATGGAGGCTGGGTGGAGGCTGATGCCATCCTTGGAGAGCAAGTGTATATGGCGGTAACCTGGAAAGGGGGGCGGGGGACGGTATTAGGAAGGCAGCCCAGAGCTGGGGTGCGGGCCAGGGGTGGGAGGACTGGCTCACCTTGTTGCATGCAGTTCCAAGGCAGGGTGTACTGACCAATGAAATCGTTTCGGGATTTCCAGTCATAGTCTTTTACCACAAAACGCAGCAGGGCCAGTTCAGGTACCAGGACCCGGAAGCACAGTGTCTGCCCCCAGTATGGATTAAAACCTGAGTGGGGGAGGGTAAGTGAGGGAAGAAATGAAGGAACAGACATTGTTGACCATGTTGGGTTGCTTTCCCCATGTTCTCTCGCTTAATTTTCATAGCATTTTACAAGTGAGGAGATTGAGTGGGTAAGCAGTTTGCTTAGTCACTGGAGCTTGTAAGTGAGAGGCCTGGCTTCAGACCCAAGATGTCCAAGTCCTTATTCTTTGTCCGGTTCCACACTGCCTCCCATGAAGGTGGCGGGAGGGGTGATGGACTGTGCTTAATGGAGGGCTGGATGGTAGGAAAACAACAGCCATGCTCCGCCCACTTTCCCCCAGCACTGCCCAGTCTCACCATTGTTCTCCACGTAGCTGGTCTCTTGCCGGGTTGTGTCTTGGCGGATGCCAAAGATCTCCACTCTTACCAGTGGATCCACAATGGACTCCTCTTTGGTCTTGTCCACTTTGGGGAGTTGCTGCCCACTGATTACCTGCAACCAGAGCTCTGGAACCTCACTAGTTCCTGCTCAGCCCAGCCCCCATCCAGCTCTCACACCCTTGCGGGGGAGACACAGGACCTTGCACTATAGCTTTGGGGTTTGCAAAGCTAATTCTCATGGGTAATATATTCTAGTACCTCACCTGCTATTTAAAATGCATCCCAGTAGAAATTTAGCAAGGTTTGAAAGTAGGTATTTTATGACAGCAGCCCTTCTATAGCGCTTACTATGCCCTAGGCACTGTTATAAGCACTTCAGATTAACTAATCACAACAGCCCTGAGAGGTAGGCAGTATTGTTACCCCAATTTTGCAGGTGAGTAGACTAAGGTTAAGGAGTTTGCCTAACGTTACACAACTAGTAAATGGGTTTGAACCTAGGCAACTGGCTCCAAAGTCCATGCTGCCTCATGAGGAACTTTTCCCCCATTACACTCCTGTCAGTCCTAGCCACCCACCCCTCACCCCTTCCACCCACCACCCTCCCTGGCTTCTATCCCAGTGATCCCAGTTTCTTCCCAATGGTTTCTCTTTCCATTATACCTGGATTAGGAGGGTCTGGGCTTTGAACGGACTGATGGGCCTCTCAGGGTGGAAGGAACTCTGGGCGTCACGCAGGAAGTCTGGCTTCAGCACGTAGCCGGAGCCAGCATTCTGACGGAAGAGCCCATCACACAGGTCCATCTCAAGCCCCGCAGTCTGCATATTCAGAGCCACTGAGGGCCCCGGGAGAAAAGGAAAGATTCACCGTGGGGGCCATCCAGCCCATCTTTCATGGAGCTAGACAGACATATTGGGTGTAAAAGGGCTGCAGGGAACACGATGGAGAGCATCTTTCTCAGCCTAGCCCTCCTCTCGGAGCACTCCCTGGCCCCGTTGCCACCCAGGGACTTACTTCCCACCCGTAGCTCTTCCACTCGCTCTTCCCTGTCCCTACTGCCCCCTCACCCATCTGGCAGCCTGCATTCCAGAACTCCTGGGGGTTGTAGTTGGATGAATCTGTCCTCAGGCCACTGGGATATACACGGCTTAACTGCCAGGTATTGTGCAGCACAAACTCATTGCCTGCAAAGAGGGTGTGGGTAGGGAGATGGTAGTGGGTGGGGTGGATCCTCCCACTTCCCTGGTCTCAAGGACCCTGCCCACCCAATTCATTCTTTGCAGCATCTCCTAAGGCTATGCCTATCTCTCTTCCATGCAGACCATCTCCCACACCTGTCTTACTCCTAGAGCCTTGAGCCCACTGTTAATACTCCCATCCCCGTACCTGGTCTGAGGAGTTCCTTGGCTCCACCATCCCTCCTTAGCTCCCTCATCCTCTTGGGACTCATCTGCCTGCCCATCAGACCTGACTAACCCATCCCAGTTCCTTCCGTGTCCCTCCCTTTTGGTCCTGACCAGCCTCCTTGATGAGGCTCTTGGCCTTGGCTTCAGAGAAAGATGATGTTTCATAGAAGCGGTAGTGCTCCCTCGAATGAGTGAAGCTGTAGAATGTGACAGCCTTCAAGTAGACAACCAGGGCAGAGAGGGATGGACATAAGATGGGCTTGGATTTCTGGAAAAGGAGAAAGTAGAGAGGAAGATGGAATTGAACCATTAGCAATCTGAGAGGGAAGAAGCCAATGGCCAAGATCTGAACTTCTCCACCCAACATAAGGCTCTACCCACTGCCTCCCCACTGTATTCTCCCTCCTGCCTCACCTGCTTTGGAAAGAGAAGCAACCCAGGCTTGGAAATAGGAGCCTGGGACATAATCTTACAACACATAGGCGGACACAACAGTGGGCACATCACAACCTGAGGATGGGAATGGCAATAAAGGCAGTCTATGTATACTGATGGGATCAGTTTCAGCCTCTGGGCTTGAAGGATTACTTTGTAAGTAACAGGTTTTTAATTTATTATTATTATTATTAAACAGATGTCATACTCCCTACCTCTCATCTTTTAAAACAAATAAATAATTTTTTATCAAAATGCACACGAGGGCTTCCCTGGTGGCGTAGTGGTTGAGAGTCCGCCTGCCGATGCAGGGGACGCAGGTTTGTGGCCCAGTCTGGGAAGATCCCACATGCCGCGGAGCGGCTGGGCCCGTGAGCCATGGCCGCTGAGCCTGCGCGTCCGTAGCCTGTGCTCCGCAACGGGAGAGGTCACAACAGTGAGAGGCCCGCGTAGCACAAAAAAAAAAAAAAAAATGCACATGAGCCCAGACAGATACGTCAAGGTATGCAGATGGTCATGGAAATCACACCTGGAAGGATGTGAGAGTCCCAGAGTAATATCTATAGATTTTTCTCCTGAATTCCCATTTCCATCCCTGGGCATGGCAGCAGGTTAGACAACACAGCTCCAGAGAGAACAGTATAAGCTAGAAGTCATCTGAGCCAAGCAAATGCACAGAAGAGAGAAATGCGGACTTCAGAGCAGGATCTCGGTGGTCCCACCAGTGGTGCCCCTTCCCCACCTCTTCCTGCTCCTCCTCTGGCTATTTCTGATCCCTCTTCAGACTCACCTTTTCCAAGAAGCTTTCTCTAACTAAGCCGACTTTAGTTGAGGTCACAGCAGTCACTCTAGTAAGCCCTACTTACCCAATATAACACACACACGCACGCATGCAATGCACGCATGTACCCATCAGTGGTTTTCGAACTAGCCTTCAAGGAGACTGGGAAGTAGCACAAAGATGTCTCAGAAGTCACCTGGGAGACCCAGGAGAGAGCCAAAGGGGTGCTTCAACCAGGAGGGCTCTGCATTTATCTATTTTGTATACTGAGCTTCCATATAAGATTTCATTAAAAAAAAAAGATTTCACGGCCCAAAGAAGTTGGAAAGCCACTGCAATGTACCTATATATGGCAATCTATATAGTGATGCTATGTACGCATTCTTATGCCTCTTTCATTGGAGGCAAGGAGCATTTTGCTCCTCGGCCCTCCACCCTGCCTGGCTCCAGTCTCTTCACATGCGGGCTCTCAGCTAGTGGTACCCCCTGATCAAATGCCAGAGCAGAAAGACCACTCTCCTGGCCTACCTTCTTTTTGTCCTTACTGCGAGGGCTCAACTCCTGGGGCTCAGACTCCATCTGGGCCTCCAGCTGCAGCTCAGCCTCCTCCAGTTCAGACTCTGGCTCCTCCTCCTCTTCCTCAAGATCCTCCTCAAGCGTTTTTAACTTCTTTCCCTTCACAAGGATCTTCCTCCGAAGCTCCTAGGGGACAAAAATGAGGGGGCCTGTCTACCTATCTCGTCTGGAACCCTCCTGGGGATCATGCAGGTCCCACTGCTCTCAAAGGCACAGGAAGTGAGTGAGTGGTCAGAAGTTCCCACAGGAAGGCTTCTTGATACATACAACAGGGATTTCCTATTAAGCGAACCTGTAACATCTCTATCCATAAGGAAAAAAATACATGCAGACCCCTACCTCACATTTGACACATGAAGATTCCTCACAGATTAAAGATTTACATGTAAATATAAAGAACATAAGAGTATTAGAAGAAAATACAGAATCTTTCTGAATAACCTTAAGGTGGTAAAGCCTTTAAAAACATGAGATGGGGCTTCCTTGGTGGCGCAGTGGTTGAGAGTCCGCCTGCCGATGCAGGGGACACGGGTTCGTGCCCCGGTCCGGGAAGATCCCACATGCCGCGGAGTGGCTGGGCCCGTGAGCCGTGGCTGCTGAGCCTGCGTGTCCGGAGCCTGTGCTCCGCAACGGGAGAGGCCACAACAGTGAGAGGCCCGCGTACCCCCCGTAAATAAATAAATAAATAAATAAATAAAAACATGCGATGAAAACTCACAAGACATAAAAATAATTGGCAGATTTGACTACATAAAGATTAAAAATCTCTGAAGATGTTATAATGACAAAAAGAAAAAGTAGACTGCAAGGGCAGTTCCCTGGCGGTCCATTGGTTAGGACTCCGCACTTTCACTGCCGTGGCCGGGGTTCATTCCCTGGTCTGGGAACTAAGATCCTGCAAGCCGTGCAGCGCGGCCAAAAAAGAAAAGGAAAATAGACTGCAAAAAAAAAAAAATTTCCAAAACATTACCTTTAACATTTAAAAATTTTTTATATATCAATGAAAATTATAAACCCTGGGCTTCCCTGGTGGCACAGTGGTTGAGAGTCCGCCTGCCGATGCAGGGGACACGGGTTCGTGCCCTGGTCCAGGAAGATCCCACATGCCGCGGAGCGGCTGGGCCCGTGAACCATGGCTGCTGAGCCTGCACGTCCAGAGCCTGTGCTCCGCAACGGGAGAGGCCACAACAGTGAGAGGCCCGCGTACGGCAAAAAAAAAAAAAAAAAAAAGAAAATACATATATATGAAAAGACATTCATGATATATATTGATATTATATGTGAGATATAAAAGGGGTGGAAAGGATGATCCCATTCACGTTTTTTAAAATGTGACCACATATACACATACATGTCTATACAAGCATTTAGAAAATCTTTTGGCAGCTGTTATGGGAGAGGCTGAGATTATGGTGGGGGGGCTAGGCTATAATTATGAACTATCAAGAAAAAAAGATTTTCCATTAAAAAATAAAGTAAATAAATGTCTTTAAATTTAGAGAACTTTACCTAGAATTCTATGTTAAATTAGATTTTTTTTTTTTTGGTTGCGCCACACGGCTTGTAGGATCTCAGTTCCCCATCCAGGGACTAAACCCGGGCCACAGCAGTGAAAGCCCGAAATCCTAACCACTAGGCCACCAGGGAATTCCCTGAATCAGATTTTTAAAAAATTGAAGTTCTCTCCAAGGATATTAAAGAGTAAGATGGTCCATCTGAGGGTGAGAAGAAGGGAACAAGATGGGCATGGAAGAAGGAGCCAAGGTGGGGCAATAGGGAAGCCATGGCAGAGCCTGGGCTGGGGGAGCATGGTCCTACCTCAGGGGAGGGCAGCTGAGTGGGAAGCTGCCCATCCAAGGTGGTGCTCAGTAGCTGATTTCCCAGGATCTCTGTCAGATGGCGTGCTATGATCTCCTGCTGTTCCCAGCTACAGTGGTTCTCCAGGGACAAGATGACTGGATAGTCTGATGTCTGATGGGGAGGGGAGGGCACACTGGAGCCAGAGTTCTGAGGCCTATAACCTCCTTGCTTCTCCAGGCCCCCCTAGTTACTAACTCAACTGAGTACCCTGATTGCCAAGGTCCTCCAACCCCATGCCAGGTCTCAAGGAGATCTTCCTGGGTCTGGGCACCCCACATCTAAAAGTCACTCTTGGGACCCCAAATCTCAGATCTGTGCCAGGTCTGACCCAGGTCCCTCTGGGACCTTTGCGTTTTCAGGCTCAGAGTGGGAAAGCCAGGCCATTTCCCCAGTTATTTGTTCATGTTACACTCTCAGGCTTTCATCTCCAGATTGCTATTGTCTCCCAGCTCTACCCACCACTTTCTCTGTTTCCTCATCCACCCTCTGCCAGATGGGTGACAGAAGTTGTTAGAGGTAATAATTACTAATCTCTAGCAATTAGCTCTATGACTACTAGTAACACATCTAACACTTATTCATAATAATCCCTTAATATTTGCCTGATGCTTCACAGTTAAAATCTCTTTTACACATATGCCATTTGACGTAACCTCCCCTGCATCCCGCCACCCTCCCCAGACCCAGAGCCTCTTCCTTCAGATCCTCTTGCCTCATCAGTATTTCCATCCTGAGGCTCCTACCTGGAAGGCATACTGTCCAATGGCGGCCACAACATCTTTGAACGGGATGCGAGAGGTCAGTGTGTGTCCGTGGTAAACAATAGGTTCCCCGCTAGGTCCATCCCATATATCCACCTCCACGCAGCGGCATCCTCGCTTCAGGGCCCTGCAAGAACCCCACCCCCCAGGGACAGGAGGGGTCAAGGTCTGATCTTCCACCTAGGGACCCTCTCTCCCCACCCTGAAGAAAACAGTGCTTACCGGCACTTACCCATCAAGACTCCACCAAGCTACATCTCCACGGACCCTTCTCTGTCTACTGGGACAGGGCTGCAGCTCACACTGATCTCCACCCACCCCCACCCAGCCCAACTCACAATCCTCCCTTAGCGAGCCATCACATCCTGCCTTGGGGTGTTCTGCTTGTAAATCGTTATACAACACCGAGTTATTCAAACTCTCAGTAAATTTACAGTTATTTTCTCTACTAGACTTCCTGGGGAAGTTCCACTCATCATGTATCCCTTGAAGCTACTAGTTCAGTTGCTGGCACTACAAGGATATCTTGACTATTTGCTCTAATCCACGATTAAAAGCAGATACCATTTATTAGCTATTGACACATGGATTACCTCATTTCATCTTCACAACAACCCAGACAGAATAGGCATTGTAATCATCTCTGTTTCTCAGATAGGGAAACTGAGGCATAGAGAGGTTAAATATTTAGCCTTATAGTCCCAAGTGAGGGAGCTAGTATTTGATCTCAAATCGTCTGACTCCAGAACCTATGTTTTTAACTCCTCTTCTCTACTGCCTCCCATTTAACATTTAGTTTATTTATTTGTTCACAATAAATCTGTAAGGACCTCTGAGTTCCAAGAGAGTTTCATAGCCTATGAGAGAGAGAGAAGCTCCATTTACCCACAGGGTTTCCATACCACTCTCCTGCCAGTCTTCAGTAGCTCCTCCATGTCTCTCAGGTATCCAGGGATCCTCAGCCCCAAAGCCCCCCACAACTTTTCAATCCCTGTTATCGCCTGACAGCAACCCCCAACTTCCCACAGATGTTCCTTTCTCATGAGCTGGACCCTTTCACCCCTCGGCCCCACTGCACCGTATGTATCCCTCCACGCTGCTCTGGCCACAAAGCTGGTCTCCCACTAGGTAGGTGTTGTGGGAACTGCTGATGTAGTACTGGTTCAGGGGCTGAGTCATATCCTGGTAGATGGGGAGGCAGGTCGGATTGAAGATGTCTCCGTCCTTTGAGTAGAGGTAGCTGAGGAAGCCATCCATGCTCAGCACATGCCGCAGTTTGCCTAGGGTGTGGAGTAGCTAGAGTGAGAAGTTCTGGTGACAGCACCCAGCACACCTACAGGCGGTTCTCCACCCCAGCCCTCTCCAGGGTCTGGCCTTTCCAATGGTGTCCACTCCCAGCCTCCAGATCCCAAACTTGCCCCATCCAGTGTCTGTCATTTCAATCACCCCCACCCTCAGAGAACATTAAATCTACAAGGGGAATCATTAAGATCATTCTAGTCCAGTGCTGTCCAATAGAACTTTCTACGATGACGGAAATGTTCTATTCTGCACGGCCCGATACGATAGCCTCTAAATACATAAAGCTACCGAGTATTTGAAATGTAGCTGTGCGACTGAGGAACTGAGTTAAAATTTTGATTTTAGTTACAGTCATTCCCTCAGTATTCACAGGGGATTGGCTGCAAGACCTCCCCCTTCCCCACAGCAGATACCAAAATCCGTGGATGCTCAAGCGCCTTACATAAAATGGCATGGTGCAGTCGACCCTCTGTATCCACAAATGTGGAATCTGTGGATACAGAGGGCCAACTGCAAATTAAAGTCACATGGAGCTCATGGTTACCATAATGGACAGCGAAGTATTCAGTCCAAAGGGCTAATTTCATAAATGGGGAAACTGAGGCTCAGAGAGGATCAAAGTCAAAGACTTGTTAGTGACAAGACCAAGGTACCTGTGTTTTATTCCCTGGGCTGTGTAGCTGCTGCCAACTATGGCCTGAGGGTTTCTTCCTATCGTCAGTTCCCA
This sequence comes from Orcinus orca, assembly GCF_937001465.1. Taxonomy (NCBI): domain Eukaryota; kingdom Metazoa; phylum Chordata; class Mammalia; order Artiodactyla; family Delphinidae; genus Orcinus; species Orcinus orca. Next base: position 101,646,346 of record NC_064565.1, on the reverse strand, counting down.
TATGGTGCTTTGAGGAGTGTTTGTCCAACATCCCCTTGGACTACACTCTGAGGGCAGGGCCCTGTTGCTCCTTCCAGAGCCCTCACCCCCTCAGCACAGGCTTCATATAATAACAACAATGATGGCTAACAGTCCTTGAGCACTTGCTCTGTGCCAAGGACGTTACATGCAGCATCTCTCTTAATGCTCTCACCAACACGAGCAGGTGGATGTAACATGATCTGCCCTGAGAGGTTAGGTAACTTATCCCAGGGTCACATAACTAATAACTAATAAGTGAAGGAGCTGGGATTTGAACCCAGGCAGCCAGATGTCAGAGCCACGCTCTATACCACTGGATTGTACAGTCTCACTGAGGGTAACATTGTTGCAGGGGAGACAGAACAGCTTGACTCTCATGCCCAGCTTCCTCACTCCAGGTTTGACAAGGCCTGAGGATGGTGGAAAACGGCAAGAAGTTGGGCACAAAGTTTCATTCTTGACTGTAATAACTCAAATCGCTAGGGTAAGTCCATAGTTACTAGGTAGTTTTCATGTACATTATTTTTTTTTATAAATTTATTTATTTTTGGCTGCGTTGGGTCTTTGTTGCTGCGCATGGGCTTTCTCCAGTTGCGGTGAGCTGGGGCCACTCCTCGCTGCGGTGTGCAGGCCTCTCATTGCGGTAGCCTCTCTTGCTACAGAGCAGGGCTCTAGAGCGCAGGCTCAGTAGTTGTGCCGCACTGGCCTAGCTGCTCTGCGGCATGTGGGATCCTCCCAGACCAGGGGTCGAACCCTCGTCCCCCACATTGGCAGGCGGATTCCCAGCCACTGCACCACCAGGGAAGTCCCCATGTACATTATTTCATTTGATCACCCATTATTTTACAAATGAGAAAACTGAGTCTCCAATAGGTTAAGTGACTCTTGCCCAGAGTTACTCAGTTACTAAGAAGCATAGTGGGGACTTGAGCCCCCGTCTCCTGACTGATACCACATTCTGCAGCCAGAGTGTAGTATCTGATAGTCAAGTGCAAGGGGAAGGAACACCAAAAGTGGTGGGAGGTAGAATAAATGTAATGATGTATACCGGATCCTGAACCGAAAATAGAGGATCCTATTTCTTAGCCCACCAACTTCCTCTTCTATTTAGTTTCCTGAAATGATTGCTTTACAGCCCCTTCCTTCTCTGAGCACCCACATGAATCTGGAATCAGCGATTCCAACGCTTTCTGTTTGACTCTGCGTTTCATGAGGGCACTGTACTTGTCTGACCTACTACTGTATTTCTGGTGCCTACCATAGGTCCTGGCACGTTACAAGTACTCAGTGAGCATTTGCTGAAGTAGTGAGTGAATGAATGAATGAAAGGGAGTGGGAGTTGAGACCTAGGAAACCTGGGTCACCTGTCCAGCTCACATTCCTCCCATCTCTAATCCTTGTTCTCAAGAGAGGCACCAGGTAAGAGTCAGATGACCTGGGTTTGAATCCCAGTTCCTCCTTTCATTAGCTGTTGACTCTGAGCAAGTCATTTAACTTTTCTTAACCTCAGTTTTCCTCTTTTGTACAACTGACAATAATAGATCCCACTTCCTCAGGTTGTTGGAAGGATTTGAAGGGAAAAACATGTAGAGATATTAGCACATTATGGGATACTTAGCAAAGGCCCAATAAAGATTATTGGGTTTGATTTACAAGGATATAGTGAGGACTAGAAGAAGTAAGAGATGTAAAATGCCTTGTAAGTCACTTAATATTAGTAATGTAAATTCTTCACTTTCTGCAGGGAATGGAGGGTAGGACGGTGTCTAGTAAAGGGGCAAAGAGAAAGGTCTGAGGGCAGACAGGGCATATTTTAGCTGTGCTTGTAAAGAGCTAAATGATTGGCCACCTCATCATCCCCCTCAGCCAGGGACTGACTAGTTTCCCTGCTCAGGGGCTTAGGACTCAAGAACCACTTGGAGAATTTGGAGAAAGCCCAGGAAAGGATAGAGAGCCAGCATTTAAAGAGACAGCCAACAGGAACCGTGAAGGGAGCTGGAGGAAAAGGAATCACATGCACTAGAGAAGAGGCCAAAAGCAAGAGGACCGGGCTACCCTGATGGTGCAGTGGTTAAGAATCCGCCTGCCAATGCAGGGGACATGGGTTCGAGCCCTGGTCCAGGGAGATCCCACATGCCGCGGAGCAACTAAGCCTGTGCGCGTGCCACAACTACTGAGCCCGCACTCTACAGCCGACGAGCCACAACGACTGAGCCCGCGTGCTACAACTACTGAAGCCCGCGCGCCTAGAGCCTGTGCTCCGCAGCAAGAGAAGCCACCGCAATGAGAAGCCTGTGCACCACAACAAAGAGTAGCCCCTACTCACCACAACTAGAGAGTGTCCGTGCACAGCAACGAAGACCCAACGCAGCCAATAAATAAATAAATTATTTTTTTAAAAAATAGCAAGAGGACCAAGGATTTTCCATTTCCACTGAGGACAAATGTTGATATCAGGAAGAACTTCCTGAAAATGAAGGATGAGAAACATGAGCGTGGTGGAGGAAAGGGGACTTATGGAATGTTCTTCCTCCTGAGAAATCCAGCACTACAGAGGAGACTCCTGTCTTATGTGGGCAGGAAATGGCTCTCTCCTTCCGAAAGAGTGGTTGAATGAGATGAAGCTGATTGGGCAGGGGGCCTGGATAGGGATGGACTCAGCCTTCCCTTAGTTAAGCAGAAGGCTGCTTGTCTCTGCACCTTTCTAACCACAGTCCCCCATCCGGCCCCCGCGTCTGGTGCCTCTCCACCCTTGTCCTCTTACCGCTATCTGAAGGCTCATAGCAGTCGATGAGTTCTAGAGCAAGGTCAGAAGCCCGTTCTCCTTCTTTCTGCTCCTCTTGGAGAAAATCCACAAATTCCAGCAGTGTCAGCTTCTGCCCATCAGATGAAAACTTTTCAAACAGTTCCTGCACCTCAGGACGCTGAGTCAATGACTTATAAAACTCTACAAATTCTTCTCCCTCCAGAGTCCCAGACTGGGATGCATCTGCTCTCTGCAAAAGAGGGTTTAGAGGAGAGTGGACAGACCCTATTAACAGCAGATTTTTTGGCTTTGACTTGCCCTGTAAGGGCAATATTACTGGTGGAGCCGAACGTGCTTCCACAGAATTCCTGACATTCAGTGTTCATAGAAGAAGCCACTTCAGTAAGTAAAAAGCAAAATTTCAGCCATACCATTTGCTACTGGAGATAATTTTCAACCAGAAAGAGTTAAATACCCCAACATGTCCCTAAAAGATCAGAAGATCCCTCCTCCTATTTACTCACCTACCAGTTGGAGTTTTCCACTGTACTAGGCACTTGTGAAATTCTGGCCAAGGGCAGAGAGATCCCTGAGGTCTGATGTAATAACATGTTGTTATTTACCTTTCATAAGTTTATGAGTCATCTTTCCAACAAGACTGAAGGTTAAGAACCATGTCCTGCCCACACTTCCCATTGAGCCTGGCATAGTGCTAGGGTGCATAGGAGAGATTCAACCAGATGAGTGTTCCTTGAGAGGGTCAGAGGACTTCCGGCCAAGTGAGAATGTGGCCTTGGCTAGCTTCTGCTATTCCTTCCCCAGAAGACTCACCTGGAAAAGCTGGAAGGCATGGTCTTGGTCCATTTCCACATTCATCAGGTGCAGTAACCGCTGGACTTCTCCGAAACTCATCCGACCATCCTGGTTTTTGTCTCCGTGCTGGAACCAATCACTCAGCCATCCAGGTCTGAGTCAAGGCAAAAGCACTGAGTGTGTGTTTGTGTGTGCAGATGTGTGTGCACGTTCATCCATTGACATCTGCGCCCCTGTCTTTGTCGCCAGTCTCTCCCCAATGCCAATTCATTTTCCACATTAGTTTCTGGAATAATCTCCCCAGAGCACCGATCTACCTTGTCCCTGCATGGCTCAGGTGCCTGCGGGGACCTCCCTGTTGCCTGCAGAAAGAAGCCCAAATTCCTTAACATAGAAGTTAAGATCTCCTTCACCCCCATGATCTGGCCCCAACCTCATCTTCTCAACACATCACTGACCTCCCCGTACCTCAGCCAGACTCAGCAACTCCCCTGCTCGCTGATGTCCCACTCTCTCTCCTGCTCTTCAGTTTCCCACCTCTGGGCCTTTACTCATGTTGTTCCCTCAGGCAGGAGTACCTTTCCCTCCTCCTCTCTTCATGTTCAAATTCTACTCATTTTCAAGGCTCAGCTCAAATGCTACTTCCTCCCTGAAGCTTTCTCAGAACCATCTCAGCTAGAAATAAATATTTCTCCTTCCTTTGGACACCCACATATCATCTAGAGTACCATAACACTGCTAAGGTACTTAAATTATTTATATAATTCTATTTTCTCTACCGACAAAAACAGTATCTGATTCTCATTAATCTTTGTATTCCTAAAGCCTGGCATAGTGCCTCATACATTCTGCTTAATAGATGGTGAATGAATGAATGAACTGGCATAGAAGGTGAATACAATCTAGGAAAGTTGAAGTGAGTTGACCCCACTAAGCCCTCTAAGGAGTTGCTTCCCATCCCTATTGTAGTTAATGTCACTGGGATCTTCTGTTCAACTCTCAGGATCAGCACCTAGTTTGGTCCTTTGCCTCTCACTGTCCCTTCCCCCAATCCTGGGGGCCCTGATTCCTGCCCAAACTCTGCCTGGCTATGCCTGTGCCATCGCAAGCCTCCATTCCTCTCTCAGTATCTCAGCCTCACTTCGGCTGAGCAGTCCTTGCCCACCCCATCTGGACCCTCGGGCTTACCTAGCCCTGCGCCCCCTCCCATGGGTCCCTAGCCCTGCAGCATCTGGCTCCTTCAGTGACCCGTGGAGCCCACTCTGACTCCATCCTACTGATACTGGTCCAGCCGCTCCTGTTGGTCCATGCTGGTGACAAAGTCCACCAACAGCTGGAGCCCCTGCATCCAGATCTGGGCCTCCTCGACACTGTTGGCCACCAGGTCCAAGTTGGAGCGGCGGCCATGGAAGACGATGGTGAAGCCCTGCTCCAGGGGGAACTCCTCTGCCAGGCTTCGCAGCAACTCAGACTCGTGGCCCTCACGCACTGTGTCCACGTCGGATATTGAGACTGCCGGAGAAGAGGCAAGTGCGGGCACTGAGGAAGAGGGTCCGCCAAATTGCAGCAGCTGAGGGTCAAGGACCAGTACTCCCCTCTTTTCTCTGAAGCCACAGGAGGAGGGACCCCAGCCTCCACAGGTTGGAACCCCCAAAGCCTTAGTACAGGGAGATGCAGACCCTTGGAATTCAGGATGCCACGAATCATTGCTGTTTTCATAGGCAGCACGGCAAGGGGCCTGTTCTGGGAGTGGCAAGACCTGGCTTCCAGCCACCAGCTGGCGGCGTGACATGGGCCAAAATGACATAACCCCTCAGTGCCCTCATCTTAAATAAGGGATGGTCCCTTCCATGGCCAGTTTACATGGTGATCACAGGAGGACTGGCGGGGCTGACAAGTGGAAACACACTTGCAGGGTAGAAGCAGTTACACCAAAGCATGATGTGCCCAAATTCAATTCTCCCATTCCAGGTTTGAGGGCTTCCTCTTTCCAGATGTCTGGGAGGGAGCCAGAGAAATCCTTCCCCCCACTTCTTCAGCTGGAGCTGGTGTGGATCATGAGCTTTGGTTATGTCTCTAAAGTAGATTCTCTTAGATGTGTCCTGTGATCAAATTTTTAGAGGGATCATAAAGTGTTTGGCCAATAGGATGCACATTATTATGACACATTTATGATATTTAGAAGTATTCATTATAATGACTAACATTTATTAAATGCATCCTGCTTTCAGACCTCATGCTAGGTGATTTATACATTAACTTCTTAAGCCTCTGTAACATACTGGACAGGTACTGTTTAATCCCCATTTTATAGATGAGGAAACTGATATTAGTTTAAGTTAAGTAACTTGTCCAAAGCCAGTCAGCTAGAAATTGGGAGAGCCAGGGCTTTAATCCAAACATTCTGATGCCTGAGATCAAGCTCTAATAATAATAATAATAATAGTAGTATAATAATATATAATCTATGCTTTACTGAGCTTTATTATGTGCCAGGACTCTTCGAAGGTCTTTGCATGCGATAACCAATTTGATCCTCATAACACACTTAAGAGGCAAGTACTGTTATAATTTCCATTTTACAGGCTCAGACACAGACACAAAAGGGGCAGCACAAGGGCACGTCATAGGACACTGGTCCCTCCCCCTGCTCTCAGGCTGCTGGGTCCTCAGGGTTCTATCCACCCATGTGCCCGCCCCTAGCTATCCACATCACTCACAGCTGGGCTTGGCCCTGCCTCCGGCCTGCCGGGCATGCCAGACTGTCATGCCATCGTCCTGAAGTCTGAAGTATCTTAGCTTCTTCCAGCTTTTGGACCTCACCTTGCGCATCAGCGTGCCTTTCTGCATCAGCAGCAGGTCTTGATTAACAGGCAGCCCTGAGCCAGGAGAAGCAGGGACTGGGTAGCTGGCGGGGAGGGTGGAGGGCCCAGGAGGAGCTCTTGAACAGGGGTCCAGCCTCCTCCCTGTCCCTGGGCTGTCTCCCCAAGCCCTCTTCTCCTGCAGGGGTACTCACGGCCTTGCAGCAGGGATGCCATCACCCACTGCTTCACCAGCTGATGCCAGAGTCACCTAAAGGAGCAAGGAGCAGCAGCAAGAGGCTTTAGGTTAATCTCGGGGTCTTAGAATAACAGATCAGCGGAGGAAGAGAAGGAAGCTAGTGTTTCTTGACTGCACACTGTATGTCAGCTACTTCATCTACATAGTTTGTAGCTCTTTTTACTTCTGATTTGAGTTTGGTGATTCTGAGGCTTAGAGAGGCTAAGAAACTTGCCTCAGTCACACAGGGACTCGGAATTTAAACCCAAATATATCTGATTCCAGAGCCTATGCTGTTTCCCGCAGCCATCTCCGACAGGGCCACACCAGGGCTTTCTGCCAAATACCCCTTCCTTCCCAATATCCTGCTATCCACGAGGTAATGCTGACCACACGTCTCAGTTCCCCATTATTAGGAATCACCAACTTGCTGCCTGTCCCCTTTCAGAAACTAGACTCTCTCTGCATCCTAGCCTTCCCTTCTCCAAGTGGAATCGTCCCAGCTCCCTCCTCCGGAAGCCCTCCCCATGCTCCCACATAGGTCATCCAGCTCCAGAAGGGCTAAGCCAGAGTATTTCTTTTTTTTTTTTTGCGGTACGCAGGCCTCTCACTGTTGTGGCCTCTCGCGTTGTGGAGCACAGGCTCCGGACCTGCAGGCTCAGCGGCCATGGCTCATGGGCCCAGCCGCTCCGCGGCATGTGGGATCTTCCCAGACCGGGGCACGAACCCGTGTCCCCCGCATCGGCAGGTGGGCTCTCAACCACTGCGCCACCAGGGAAGCCCCAGAGTATTTCTTTTGTCTCTTCTACAACGCTTGGTGCTGCACCTACTTAAATAAGCCACTTCTACCTTCACATGATAAAGTATATTTTATACTCCTTTTCATAAAAGTAATTCTCACAGTTTTAATGGACCAGATAAGTTACATAGTCTCAGAACTGCATTTTCAAGTTTTCTCTACCTACTAAAAAAGAGTTCCTACCTTTAAATATGTGCTGTCTAATTTAGGACTGGTTAGGTTGTCCTAATAGCTAACAACAAACTTGCCTTGAAAAGAACTAGAAGATTTGATTTGTGGCCACTTTGATTCTAGCTCTGCCTCAAGAAGAGATATACTCGACTCTTAACCAAATCATGCTGAAACTGGCCAAGCCCATGAAACATAAAGCTCTATGCTCTTGTATAAGCAAAGGATCTACACTTGAATAAAAATGTTGTGGTTTTTAATTAATAAGTTTAACATTTTGACAGTGGTGAACATCTAAAAAACTGAAAGAATCCTTAAACCAATCATTCAGTTAGTACTCCATTGAAACATCATGCAGTTCAACTCCCTACGTTTTACAAATGAAAAAGCAGAAGTCCAGAAATATGATGTGACTTATCTGAGGTCACACAGCATATTAGTGCCCTATCTCCCTTAAGTAGGAAGAGACTATAAAGTCACCCAGGGTGACTAAGTCTTCAGGAATAATGTGGAGATCACTGAGAATACAGCTTTCCTGACTGCAGGACCTAGAGAAGGCTTTCCAAAGGAGTAGAAATGTGCAGGGAATCAGTTTGAGCCTAAGCAGAAGAAATATCTCAAGGCAGCTCTCAGGAGAGCAAGAACCCTGAGACAGTTCCAACTGTCAGGGAAAGGTTTTGCTGGCTGATGCCAAATGTGTAAGCTTGGGTGAGACCAGAAGAAACCTCTGATTGAAGAAGGAAGAAAAGAAGACAGAAAAGCATCTCTGCTTTGCTGGGTGGGGATGCACAGTTTGGAATCTGAGGTTTACAAAAGCTGTATGAAGACTGAAAAGTAACAGGTCTTTCTTAAATGTCTTAGGTCCTCAGACTCTAAGGGAGGTTGAGGTAACCCGGGCTGAAGCCTAATCCCCCTTGCCAACATCCTGCCTCATCTCTCCTCTGAACTTCTGGGATGGGTGGGCCTTGGCCCTGGAAGAAGACAGAATTACCTTCCCTTATGCCTGTGTCTGGGAGCCTCACCATGATGTCCTGAAACATGGGAAGCCTGAGAACAGAGCCCAAGTGCTGGGACACCCCTATTTTGCTGGGACACCCCTACCTCCTCTCAAACCAGCCTTAGAAAATTATTTTAACCTCTCTCGTCAAACTTTTCCAATCCCAGAGCTCGGCATGCTCTTCCAATCCTGCTCCCACTCCTGAATCACTATTTTAAACCTGTATCTAGGTGACATGTGGCCATTAGAGGGCCAGTTTCAACTCAGGGAGCCACAGAATGTCAGAGCTGGACTGCATTTTATAGAGAAGGGGACAGAGGACTAGCTGAACTGCCAGTCGCCTAATGAATTAAGTGGCAGAGCTGGGACTAGAACTGAGGTCTCTATATGACCACCTCAGAGGTCTCACTGAGACTCTGCCCTTAGAAAGGGCTTTCTCTAGGAAGCAGATTAAAGCAGAGATAAGACTGAATGAGGGACATCAGTGTTTTGTCTCTCCTCCCCATCATTTTCTGTTCCCACCGTATTCCACTTAATAGCCCTTCTTTTCTATCTTTCCTTTCCCCATTCTCTGCTTGACCCCTTCCTTTTCCTTTCTCCCCAGCTCACTCTTCTCTTCTCATCCTCTTTCTGCCTCCCTGTTTGCTCACTTAAGTCAGCCTCTCTTTGCTCTCCTCTTCTCATCCTTCTCCTTATACCTTCTCTTCATTACTCCTTCCTCTTTTGTTTCTCTTCTAATTCTCAATAGCTCTGGTTCTCTTCCGCTGTGAGGAGTTTGAGAGCCTGGAAAGGGGACACTTGGGTTCGGATACTGAGTATCACATCCCTCTGCTCGGCCTCATTTTCCCCTGTATCCTAGGAGACTGACTAAACAAACCGCCCAGAGAATGAGACTTAGAACCCAGGTGTTCTAGGTCTTGGTGTTTCCTTTGGTGCCTGAAGGTAGGATGGGAAGGATGGTCACAACTGATGTAGGTGCAGTTAGGAGAAGAGGGAAAAAGGATTTGGAAGTGGGAGCAAGAGCAAAAGGCAAGGAGCAGAGGATAATGACTGAGAGTAAGAGAGATTGGGTCTTAACTGTTTACTCCTAGGCACATATGTGGAGATCCTCGAGGATATGGATAATTACCTCTATAACACAGATGAGAAAATAGAGACACAAAATAAAGTGGGAAGTAGCCAAGGACTGCCGAGCAAGATTTGGTCCTCAACTGCCAGGTGGCTTCATGTCACCTAGAGATGGACTTTGGCAGAGTTGCCAATGGCGCCAATGGCTAATAGTGGAATTCACGGTGTCTATGGTCTCTCTGAGGGTAGGAAGGAAGAGAATCATTCTGTCTACTCTCTTGCTTTGGAGCAGGATTATGACAGACCTGGTTCACATAAAGAGGACAGAATGGGTCATAGCCCTCAGAATGTTAGAGCTTGAAGACTCCTCTTTTATAACACATCAATCCAGCAGTTCCTGGCTATATCAATATCTCCTGGAAAGTGTCTTAAAATAGAGATTCCTTAGCTCCACCTCAAATCTACCAGATCCAGATTTCCAAGGATGGGGTCCAGGATTACTTATCTTTAATAAGCACTCCTGATACACAAGCAAATCTGGGGAAGCCTCCACTCCCTCTGATCATAGATCAGGAAGTTGTGGTCCAAAGTCACAGAGCTAGTTAACGTCAGAGTCAGGACTAGAAGCAAGTGCTCTTCCCAGCACAGCACTCTGGCACACCAACAAACTGCCCTGGGTCATTGAGCAGGCTAAGAACCAGGCATAGAACTCAAACCCTGGCTCTTTCCAAGGAAGTCTCACAACTCTCCCTATTACCAGGGGTTTCTGTACTCCCCATGGGTCTTGGCCAGCCCTCATTTGGTAATCCTCAACAATCTGTAATTGAATTTGTGCTAAAGCGTGGCTGCTCCAATTCTCTCTCTTCCCTTACTAGGGTGGGGCTCACCTCTGAGTGGTAGCCTGGGTAGCTAAGAGGTCCTCATATAAAGAGGTGACTGATACAACCAGCAGGAAAACTATAAGTCAAAGAGGTTAAGCTAGAGAAAACCAGGAGGTCAGAGCCCTGTAGGCCTGTTCAGGCAAAAGAGTCCAGGGTATGATTTGGTCAGGGTGGGTAAGCATGTGGAGGGCAGAGTTAGGGACTCAGACAGGCCAGAGCTTGGAGCAGAGGCTGGTCTGAGCCTCCAGGCCCTTACCGTGGGCAGGAGAGAAGTCCTGTGTCTGAGATCTGCGATGCTCTCTGCTGTGGGCCGAGGAAACCCAGGAGGGCTCCTTTTCTCCTTTGCTTCTCTTGCACTCACTGGCTTCCTCCCCTCTTCTGCTGCAGTTTGCTGCTGTCACTGGCAGACTTACAGTCAGATAGAAAGAGTAGGGTGGGGAGAGGTGTGAGCGCTCTCCTCAGTCCAGCCCATCCAACTCTTAAAGGCCCAGGACACTGGTCAGTGTGAGGGAGTAGTGGGGGTGGGGTGCGCAGAAGAGGATTAAAGGGAGGGATTGACGGGCATCACATCTCCAGGGAGGAGGAGCCTGTCTGTCCTTCATCTTGATGCCAGCCCTCACTGACCTCAGTCCTGCAGTAGCTCTCAGAGTGAAACCCAAGGAGTATCCGAGTTGCAGTGCTCCATGAATCACTGCTTTTCATTCTGGTTGGTTTCTCTCTGTGTGTTGTACAGCTGTCTTTGCCCTTATTTCATCTGGCTCCTTTCCATGGTGTCTGTTTCCACTGGCAGAAGTGTCTCTGCATCCTGCCTTGCCGGGCACTCAGTCTAACTCTATGGCTCAGGGAAAGGAAAAAAGATAGAATGGGAAAGGGGGAAGATGAGAAAAGGAGGAGAGGAATGATTTGTGTAGAGGGATAGGTTGGTATCTACGTATATATTAGGTACTTGATAAATATTGAAGGAATGCATACGTGAATGTAGAAAACAATTTGTTTCATATATTCATTCATTCTACAACCACTTGTTCAGCACCTCTAATATGCAAGGACGTATATCTGTTTTTATAATGGTACATGTAGAAATGAAGCAGAATCATGGTGTCTGAGGATCAAGGGCAAAAAGAGGAGCACAAGGCTGGAAAGACACCCAACTGGAAAAGGAAGGTAATGAGCTTCTTACAGCGTGTATAAATAGGCAGCGGAAACAGAAACCAAGATTGAGGAAAGGGCACCAAGTTAGGTGAGGAATAGGGGATTGTAAAGGGCTTTATCATGGCCCCATACTTCACAGTGAGAAACTAAGGCCCAGGGAAGTTTAGGCAATGTCCTAGACTCACATGTCAGCAGCAGACACTGTCAGTCCCTTACACTCGCCCAAGTACTGTGAGCTGGGACCTACTTTTGCTCTGCCTTGGGAAGACTGTGGGGTATGGTTCTTTCTGGATCAGTGGATGACAGTATGGAGCTGAGGGCATAGGGCACAGCACTGTACTTGGAGTTCTGTGGGATCGTCTTCTGGTGAGGTGTGTCTTAATCATAGGCACAGAGGGAACTAACTGTACGAAGTGGTGTGATTTTTGAGTGTGCTGAGATCCAGCTGCCTCTTGTGGCTCCCCCAAACATCCCTCAACTGCCTAATAGTCTACCATCAGTGATTATTTATAGCTAAATCGTTAGTCCCATTAAAATAAAATCCTGAGTGATTACCATAAATGTCAGGATAGTGGTTACTTTTGGGAGGAGGGAGGAGTCGTGACCTAAGTTGAGTTTACTGTGCTACGAGCAGGTTTTGGTAAAGGAAAAGGAGTATGCAGGGAGCACAGGCAGAAGACGGAAGTCCATTCATGGAGAACAGGAAGATTAGGAGGCATCAAGATTTAAACTGTGTTGATTTCATATTTTACTTAATAGTGGTCCTGTGTCACATGCTCGTCTTACTCTCCCATTTCCACTTCTCCAACATCATCATGTCCTTATTTTTCCATACTTGCCCTTCACCTTCCCCACTCCCCTTCTGGATTCCAGGATTACATAGAGTTTGCCTCTCTGAGTCACTATTTGCCTCACCTAATTGCGGCCCAACCTCCTTCCCTTCTGGGTGTTCTGTGAGGGGTATTATCACCCCTCCAGGGTTTTCTGGTAGAGTTCGAATCTCAAACATTCTGTTTCAGTGTTCTCATAAGCACCCCAGATCATGTGTTCTGATTTTGGGGAAAGGCACTTGGAGACCTTCACAAGGTTAATGTGGCTCCAAAGAATGGCTTAGAAGACATGTTCACTGCAGAATGCTCCTCAGACACAGGACAGGAGCAGACAGACAGGGCCCTGTGCATAGGAACTGTCCATCTGGTTTAGTTGCTCCTATTTCCATAATGATCCTGGCCCTTCCCCCACTGTTGTCTATTATTAACAGATCCAGAAACCTGATCAGGGTAGCAGCAGCAGAGGGACTTTCTGGGAACCATGCCCAGGAAAGGCCTAGAAGCCCTAAATTGAAATGAAGGGGCAGCTGGCAAAGAGGGAGATCTAAACAGTATACTCTCTTACTGCTACGTAGGCAAGCCTAAACTCTCCTCCTGACACCCAGGGGAGATGCCCTAAACTTCTCTGCTTCTCAGGAGTCAGGTTGGGGTTTCAGAGACCTCTTTCCCAGACCATCCAACCAAACTACTCAAACTTCTGAAATAAAGCCCCCTTCTTGTTGGTCAAAAAGGCAACTCAAAATATTAAATTCCATCTAAAAAATCATCAATATGAGACCCCTGCTGAATTAAAAGCCAAGATATATAACTTCGAAAGACCACAGAATATGTAGCCACTCTTCCATTCCAGAAAAAAAAACAAAACCACAACCCCAAAACAAAAACAAAAAAACACCAAAACCACCAAGGGGAGTGGGAACAAGGAGGTATAAAATAAACCAGAGAACAAGATGATAGAAGTGAGAACTAAAAATGCAAAGGGTGTAAGAGGTAAAACTTTCAGAAAATTCACAAAATACAAGTGTATGCTATTTTTAAGCCATATCTCAGAAAGGTGGTACTAAAATGTTGATTTTTTTTTTTTTTTTTTTTTGCGGTACGCGGGCCTCTCACTGTTGTGGCCTCTCCCGCTGCGGAGCACAGGCTCCGGACGCGCAGGCTCAGCGGCCATGGGTCACGGGCCCAGCCGCTCCGCGGCATGTGGGATCTTCCCAGACCGGGGCACGAACCCGCGTCCCCTGCATCGGCAGGTGGACTCTCAACCACTGCGCCACCAGGGAAGCCCTAAAATGTTGAAAGTTAAAGGAGCATATCTGGGTGTGGAAGGACTCCAATTTCATTTTTATTCAAGATTGCCTTGGCTGTTTTGGCACTTTGCATTTCCATGCAAATTTTAGAATCAGCTTGTCAATTTTCACAAAAATAAACCTGTTGGGATTTTACTTAGAATTGAGTTTCACCAGCAGATCAATTTGAGAGAACTGTCATCCTTACAATATTATTTTCCAATCCATGGAGTCGATATATGTCTTCATCTTTGTCTTTTTTTTTTTTTTTTACATTTAAGGCATTTCAATTTTTTTAATTTTCAAAATGTATTCATTTATGTTATTGTCAGATCATAAAGTCATCCCTGAAATTTCATCAGGGTTAAAAATGCTTCTCAGGGGCTTCCCTGGTGGCGCAGTGGTTGAGAGTCCGCCTGCCGATGCAGGGGACACGGGTTCGTGCCCCGGTCCGGGAGGATCCCGCATGCCGCGGAGCGGCTGGGCCCGTGAGCCATGGCCGCTGAGCCTGCGCGTCCGGAGCCTGTGCTCCGCAACGGGAGAGGCCCCAACAGTGAGAGGCCCGCGTACCGCAAAACAAAACAAAACAAAACAACAACAAAAAAAATGCTTCTCAGGGGCTTCCCTGGTGGCGCAGTGGTTGAGAGTCCGCCTGCCGATGCAGGGGACACGGGTTCGTGCCTCGGTCCGGGAAGATCCCACATGCCGCGGAGCGGCTGGGCCCGTGAGCCATGGCCGCTGGGCCTGTGCGTCCGGAGCCTGTGCTCGGCAGCGGGAGAGGCCACAACAGTGAGAGGCCCGCGTACCGCAAAAAAAAAAAAAAAGCTTCTCAAATCTAATGTTATCTTATATACAATTTCAAGAAATAAAACTAAGTTATTGTGAAACTTTCACAGTGAGATTTCCAAATAGCTGAGAACATAGGCAAGTTTCCCCTTTGCTTCCAACAGACAGAAGCTAACCTATAACAAGGAAGAAAAATATTTGGTGAATTGACTATACATGATTTGACCACACACCTGTCAGTCTTTCTTTCAAGAATGTTTCATTGTTTTCAATGTAAAGATTCTGCATATCTTTTGATAAATCTATTGATATTTCTAGCTATTTGTTATCCTATTATAAACAACATATTTTTGAAATTTCATTTTCTATTTATTGTATCTATAATCTTATTTTTTAAAAATCTTTATTAATTAAAAAATTGTAAATTTAGAAACACATAATTGATTTTTGGGGGGCAGTATATTGACTTTGTATTCTGTGACCTTGCTAAATTCTCTTAATCCTAAGAGTCTGTAGATCCTTTTGGATTATTTACATACACAATTATGTTGTCACCACTTTTTTTGTTCCTTTATAATCTTTTCTTTTTTAGAAATCTTTTATTAATTAAAAATTTTTTTTAATTTAAAAGAAATATTTATTTGGCTTGCTGGGTCTTAGTTGCAGCATGCGGATCTTTAGTTGCAGCAATGTGGGATCTTTAGTTGCAGCATGAGGGATCTTTAGTTACGGCATGCGGGATCTTTAGTTGCAGCATGCAGGGTCTTTAGTTGCAGCAATGTGGGATCTTTAGTTGCAGCATGAGGGATCTTTAGTTATGGCACGCGGGATCTTTAGTTGCAGCATGCGGGCTAGAGCCCTGACCAGGGGTTGAACCCAGGCCCCCTGCATTGGGAGCACAGTCTTAACCACTGGACCACCAGGGAGGTCCCTTCTTTTATTTTCTTGACTAATCACACTGGCTGGGACCAGTATAATGGTATATGGAGTTGTGATAGTGGACATCCTTATCTTATTCCTCATCTCATGGAGAATGATTTCAATATTTTATCATTGAGAGGTTTACTGTAGGGTTTTTATTAAGATTTTTATTTTATTAAAAAATTTTTTTTGTTTTCATGAATATGAAACTTTTAACTTCTTTAAATTATAATTAAATTTTATTTTGGGTCAAAGTGATTACACACACACACACATATATATATTTGTGTAATCAATTAACCTACCTACCTATATTTAACCTATCTACATACATATGTAAGATTTTTATGAGATTAAGGATATACCCTTCTATTTCTCGTTTTCAAAGTTTTTTAAAATCATGAATAGCTGTTGAATAGTGTTCTTTCCTGCATCTGTCTAGATTGATTTTTCTCCTTATACGTTGTGTGAATTGAATCCATTAGTTTTCAAGTGTTGAATCAATCTTGTATTTTTGCAGTAAACCCAAATTAGATATGACCTATTATCATTTTTATATAGCGCTAGATTTGACTTGCTTATTTTGTCTGGCAGTTTTACATTAACATTCCCGGGAGAGATTAGCACCTGGTTTTCCTTTCTGGTGATATCTTTGATAGTTTTGGTGGCTGGGTTATACTGCTTCAAAAGTGAATTGAGGGACTTCCCAGGTGGTCCAGTGGTTAAGACTCCATGCTCTCAATGCAGGGGGCCCAGGTTTGATCCCTGGTCAGAGAACTAGATCCCGCATGCCACAACTAAGAGCCCGCATGCCGCAACTAAAGATCCCGTGTGCCACAACTAAGACCTGGTGCAGCCAAATAAATATATATATTTTAAAGAAGTGAATTGAGATCTGTTCCCCTTTTCTATAGTTTCTGGAAGTTTATGATACTGGTGACTCTAAGATATGAATGATGTCCCTTTTTCCATTAAAAAAATATTTTATTTTTGGCTGCATCACGTCTTAGTTGTGGCACACGGGCTTCAGAGCACGCGGGCTCTCTAGTTGTGGCATGCGGGCTTAGTTGCCCCGTAGCATGAGGGATCTTAGTTCCCCAACCAGGGATCGACCTGCGTCCCTGCATTGGAAGGCAGATTCTTAACCACTGGACCACCAGGGAAGTCCCTCTTTTTTCATTTCTAATGTTGAGGTTTTTTTCCTGATCAGTCTATGGGTTTATCAGTTTTACTGTTTTTGAGGGAATGACTTTTGGCTTCACTGATTTTCCTTATTGTACATCTGTTTTCTATTTCATTGCTTTTTTTTTTTCTGCATTCTTCCTTCTACCTTTTGAATTTGCTATTCTTTCCCAGTTTCTTGACATGAAAACTTAGATCACTGACTTCAGCCTTTCTTTTGTAATGTGTGAGTTTAAAGTTATATATTTTAGTGCTTTACCTGTATACCACAGGTTTTGATATGGCATATCTTTATTACCAGTTAATTTTTTTAATTTCCTTTGTGCTTTTTTTTCTGTGACCAGTGGGTTATTTAGAACTCTACTGCCTGTTTTATAAACAGTTAGGGACTTTCCAGTTGTTGTTGTTGTTTTTCCCTAGCTTAATCCCACTGTGTTCAGAGAACACTGTATTATTTTCAATTATCCTGGAAATTTCCTGAGGCTTACTTGATGGTCCAGCTATGATCAATTTTGGAAAAAGCTTTTGGTGCTATTAAAAATATGTATACTGTTGGTTCAGTGACAATGTTCTATATATGTCAGTTAAGCTAGGATTGTGTTGTTCAACTTACCTATTATATCTGGTTTTAAAATAAATGTATTATTAAAAAAATTTAAATTCCACAACATTCTGGAAAGAAAAATCTCATTTCATTCTATGGTTTCCTATTTTAAATGTTTTCCTTGGACTTTTGATAGCAATTAACTTTGTGTATTCCCCCTCTCCCCCTCATACTTTCCCAGCCTTTGAGCAGCAGGAATAGTGAGCAAGGGAATCATACATATAGCTAGTAAGGAAGCTCTGAAGGCTACCAATGCCTCTCCTTGCCCTGTTCCATCATTGAAATGAAGGCCCTCAACCCCTGGAAAAAAGAAGCTGGAAGCAGAGGTTGGCTCTCGCCCATTAAGAGCCAGGAACAGGGATGGAAACAACTCTGGAGATGTGCTCTAAGTCTTGAACCCTGGAAGGAAATGAATATTAAAGTCTTTGATAAAATGTTTCAAGCTTTACCTCTTCATTTATAGAAGTCTCTCCCACACTAGTACTGTTCTGGCTACTACAGCCAGGAATGAGGTTCTGCCCCAGCAAGAGATACTTTGTCAGAAGAAGGGCACCATCTCAGCCTTGCAAACAGCTTTTATACATCAGTAATCTTCTCCCAAAGGACCTATCTAGAAAGGAACCATCACTGCCCTCTTGGCAGTGTGTGTGTGTCGTTCAACAGAGGTAGAGGCAAGGTTGATGAGGATCATCTGACCACAGTGCCTAGATACCTCGATATTGACAAAATAAAATCTCCAGTTTAAAAGAAAAATTATTGTTACAAAAACAGAAGCATGTTTTATTTCAATTCTGTTGAGGGAGTGAGGATGGAACACAGAAAATGCGGGGCGGGGGAGGGGTCCTCTTTATACACACAGGACATCAGGATCAACTACAAGGAACAATACCCATTTCCACCCCTCCCCGCAACTCCTACATGGGGTCCAAGGCCAGCTGAGAATAGATGGTACAAGAATTAAGATACTATTGGCACAGTACAATGGCCAATGCACCGAAAGATGCAGAAGAGAATTTTTCAGGGAGCAAGGCCTGGCCCTCAGCTGCTTCCCCAGAGGAGGGGGAATGAGAAAACTTTGGCTCAGAAGGAAGGCGGTTGGCAAAAATCAGGATTACCCTAGCTGGACTTTCCAGATCAAAACTATGGGCTGAAGGGAGTCAAGACATTTATCCAGTCCATGCTGTTCTCTGATTTCTCCAAGACCTCTTCTCTTCAGGCTTGAGATTAGTGAGAGCTGGCCTGGTTCTCCTCTTCATTTTGGAAAGCAGGGGAATAAGTGCTTATCCGACCCTTTCTACATCTAGGCTACTTAATTACTACTTTCTTGGCTCTAAAGAGACAGAAGCCAACTAACAAGCCGGCTCCCTTTGTGAAAGTCGGCTTGAAAGAGCCCTTGGGTTGGCAAACTGCCTCTGTAAAGGTTTCTCTGAGCCTGCCCCTTATAAACCCTCCCCAAATGTATTCAGAGACACCTTCAATCATGTGAGATGTGGGCCAAAAATACTTGGTCTCTCTCTAGTTGGGTTAATAATCCCATCTTTGACTGGAGATGGGGATTAGAGACAGAGAAAGCAGGTGATGGCAGGGGGAAGGACTGGGGGAAAGCAAGGCAGTTTACACTGCAGATTCAAGCCTCTGGATTGTGAATAGAGTCACCTAAAGCTCCAGAGCAGGAAGGGGGATTCTCTGACACAATATGAAAATGTGTAAAATATTTTAGTGGCAACCCTGTAATTCCCATAGACCAAAGGGGAATGCGTCAAAAAAAAAAAAAAAAAAAAAAGACGGAATAAGTGAGGAAGCAGAGTCCAGCCCTCTATCTTAAATCTGAATAAAATTAACTCATTCAGCTACTACTGCTTCAAGTACAATCACGAAGACAGATGGAACTGTAGATTCACACTAGGGCAAAGAATAGGATCAAGTAGCCTATCATCTTAAGCACAGACACCTCCCTTTTAAAAGTCATCTAGAAAATATCTTTGAGGACTTGAACTGAAGGTGACGTCCACCATCTCCTCTCCTCCCCCAATACAATACCCTTCCAGGACAGCCTGATGAATTAAGACGTCTGTTTTAAGTTTAATAGGAGGGAAGTGAAGAAGGGAAAAGCACGGAGATTTGGAAATGCTAGCAGCTAAAGCCAAAAGCAAGGTTAAGGTCCTTATGGCATCCAGAGCTAGGGGTAAAAGAATGCGAAAGGGAAGGGAAACAGGTGGTGGGTTCCTGCTGTCCTTTGGCTTTATATCCTTCCCCTGCCTCCCATTCCTCCCAACAGCTCATGCAGCTACTGGCCTGCTAGAGGGGATGTAATGCCCAGACCATTTTATTGAGCTTACGCATCTAACAGACTTGTAAACAGTACCAACTGACAAAGTTTTGCTGAATATTACAGCTTGTGTCCACTAAATACACCTCTCTCTGAGATTAAAAACAAAAAACCAAAGTAAACAAATACTGAGAGAGAGGATGAAGAGACATATCTTGAGTCTTCCAGGAAGGCAAAATAAGAAAACGCCACATGGCTTGGTCCCAGGTGTTCACCATGCCTAGAGTGCTGCTGCTGTCACCACTGTCTCCCCTCCCTGCCAGTGGCTGGGTAGAGGTGAGGGAGAACGGTCATCTTGGGCATGCTGCAAATACAGCATTTGCTGGTGTTGACACCCTCCTTGGCTGTGGTGGCAGAACACTGTGTCAGGAGCCCGTTTCCTGGGAGTAGCAGAAGGAGCCCAGGTCCTCAAGGCAGCCTGATGGCAGCTCATACACCTCAGCAGGGGTACCGTGCCCCTTTTCTCCAGTGCAGTTCAGCATTGAGGTCGTCTATTCCCAGTCGGCGATAAAACCTGAGCTGTATTCCTCGCAGGTTCCCCCTCCCTTCCCCAACTTGGGGGAGTAGTGGGAGGGGACGGGGGAGGATCACTGAGGGGGCAGGGGGATACCCCGGGGATCGGTGACCTGGCCCTCTTGCAGGTTCTTCACGAGTTGTGCAAGCCAGCGTTTAGTGGTGGTGTCATCTTTTAGCACCTGGGCGAAGGTCGTGTCCTTCAGCTGGTCAGGGAGGCACTGCCTCAGTGCTTCACGTGCCCTACATCAGAAATAAACAAACCAACCAGGGAGACCAAACAAATAAACCCATATCTGGGGGACAGGGAAGAGCCCTTTTCTTAGATATAAATACATAGAATCCTGGGAATCTATGGTTCTGTCAAGGTACTTTAAGAAGCCATTAAAATTCTTTAAAGCTTATGTTAGGCATAGGCTCAGATTGCTCCAGGATCTGTTGTCTGCAAACATTTTCAGAATGATGCCCCAATGTAGAATTTTGTGACAAAGCAAATGGAATAAAATGGTGCAATAATTTACTTCAATTCAAACTGCTTTCTGATTTATTACAGTAAACATTGTCATAATACTCATGTTGGAAATATATGGATTATATAGTAAATGAAATATTCCAAAATCAGTACATTAACAGGGGATATGACCTCACTCATAGTATGATAAATTAATGAACTTTAAACTGATATAAATTTGTGTCTTTCCAAAAACAGCTTCAGCTTTATAGTTAAAACCCTTAATAAGAGATGAGCAGTAAAAACAAATCTATGGTAACATTATTATCAGATGAACTTTTAAGTGTTTCATTTACTTTAAAATATGACCAGTAAAAGTCGAATCTGAAAACTCAAAAAGGTAAATGTTAACTATTTATAAGGCTGTTTTTTAAGAAAAGTTATAGCTTTTGTACTCAGCCTAGTTTCTTTGTACAAGGAGAGTTTTAAATAAACATATTTTCAAACTTTGGTGAAAACAGGAACCACTAAAGAACAAGACAAAATGGTCAAAGAAATAGTTAGGGCTTAAATAACCTCAGTGGCAGGAGGCTGAGTTCACATTAAATCAAGTTATCCTCATTCCTAAGAACACAGAAATCAACCCATTATGTGGTTTAGCAGAATCTGAGCAAGTGGCTTTCAGCATGAATTATGGATTTACAAAGCAAAAGGTCAAATATTTCTAAAACACATTGTATCTACAATGTATGATTTCTGGCAGAAAGATTACGAACATAGGGAGATAAAACAATTAGCTCAAGGACTTTACAGGAAGAGAACTGGAAATATAATTCAAGAGCCCTCTGGGCCTGTTCCTTTCTTAAGAGACCTTTGAAAGTATACTTTTCTTTCTGACCACCTGGAGTAGCAACAGAAAGCTCAAACCACAGGAGTAATGTATCATAAGATTCACTGTCTGAACTCTCTGGAATTTTAGAGTAGGGTACAGAGTTCCAGTGGGGAGATAAAACTCTGATGGATTTTTAAATTCAGTACTTCAGATTTTAAAAGGAATTAATCAAGGTCTGTCTCAGACAAGCTAAATATAGTTTTATCCCTTCCCTGTCCTAAAGACATAGGAGCTACCCCATGAGATGGGGCAACTGCTCACTAGAGTATTTCCCCTGAAATACTCACCAGAGTATTTAAGTCCTATAAATCCTATAAATGTTTACCTGGGATTATCTGAGAGTCGAAGGTAACATCTTACTACATGCTTCAGCAAACGGGCGGAAGGCTCTTTGGATAGCTGCAGGACCATCTTACCCTGTTTCCCCCAAAACAAGGTGGGATAGGAAAAAAACACACAAAACACAAAATAATCCTAGTTGATATCAGAGAGCAGATATTGCAAGAACAGTTATACAAGATTCCACAGTTGTTATTTCTAGCTGGGAGACTGAAGCAGCTCAGTATCGACTGCAAAGCGACTAAGCTGTGTGATCAGAAGCAGTTTCAAAGAAGGCAAATGAAAGAACTCACCAAGATCATGGCAACATGGGAGAAACGCTCATACGTCTGACATATATAAGCCAAACCAGTGTCATCTAAGAGGATCTTCTGGAGGATAAATGTGGCAACCTGGAGTAAAACAAAATTAAGGAGTCCAAAACGTTGCTCAGACTTGTCTTCCAACTGTCTGTTTTTCTCCCAGGAATAACCATAAGCAGAAAACTAAGCAAATACCCTTGCATTCTATATAACTTACTTGACGAGACACGCATAGTACAAAAAAATTAATAAATATTACCATATTGGACATTTACTATGTGCTGGAATTTCTCCTTAAGCCATAACATGCCTTATCTTATTTTCACAACAAATCTATGAGGTAGGTACCATTGTTATTCTCATTTTACATAAAAGGTAGGTAATTATCAGAGTCTTAAAAACAGAGAGACTGTCTGTTACTGAACACCTACTATGTGCCAGGTGTAACTGTTGATCAATAACTTGCCAGGTTAAGGTCCCAAGTGACAAAGCTACTAACTCAGAGTTGAGATCAAACCTAGTTAAACACAGAGCCTCTTCCCTTTTCCATGGGCCAAGATGATTTTAGCAATTCAGCTATGCCTCATCTCTTCCGAATGAGTTAGGTAAATCTTTTCTTATTCTTAAAAGATCTTAAAGAAAATAAGACTTTTAAGCCTCCCTTCGAAAATTGTTCCAACAGTAATAAAGAATATACTCACTTTAAGCTCATTAACTCTTACATAGATGGGATTAAAAAAATACTAGTTTAATTCAAGTCAAATGATTATTATAATGATTCTCTTCCTCAGCTGCTCTTCAGAAACAACTGTGGGAATTGTTTTATTTTACTGGGGTATAACATTGTGGTTGGCTAAATAATGGCCCCCAAAGATATCTAGGTCCTAATCACCAAACCCTGGGGATGCTACTTTATATGGCAAAAGGGACTTTACAGATGTGATTAAGTTAAGAATCTTAGGGGAATATTAATCATCTTGGATTATCCAGGTGGGCCCTAAATATAATCATCACAAGTGTCCTTAAAGAGGAAAGTGGAGGGAGATTTGACAATAGAGGAGAAGGTGATGTGACAGAAGCAGAGAGAGATTTGAACATGCTACACTGCTGGCTTTGAAGATGGAAGAGGGGGCAGTGAGCCAAGAAATGCAATTCTAAAAGCTGGAAAAGTCAAGGAAAGGGACTCTCTCCTAGAGCTTCCAGAGGGAATGTTGCCCTTACTGGCACCCTGACTTTAGTTTTAGCTTGGTTAAACTGATGTACGGTTGCTGGCTTCCAGAACTGTAAGAGAATAAATTTGTGGTGTTTTAAGCCACCAAGCTTGGGGCAATCTGTTATAGCAGCAATAAGAAACTAATACAAACATATACACAGTAAAATATGTAAAGTGCACTAATCTTAAGTGTATCTTAATTTTTACATCCTACACATCTGTGAACCACAACCAGATTAAAATACAGAACATTAGGAGGTTGGGATTAACACATACACAATATTAAATATAAAATAGATAACCAACAAGGACCAACTGTATAGCACAGGGAACTATACTCAATATCTTGTAATAACCTATAATGGAAGAGAATGTAAAAAAAGAAAAAAAATATATGAATCACTTTGCGGTATACCCGAAACTAACACAACATTGTAAATCAACTATATTTCAATAAAAATGAAATAAAATAAAAATTTTAAATAAAATAAAATACAGAACATTTCCAGCACCCCAGAAGATTCCCTTGTGCCTTTTCCCAGTCAATATCCTTCCCTGAGAGGTAATCACTATTCTGATTTATCCTCACTGACTGTTCTTGCCTGTTCTTGAATTTCACATACATATATGAGTCATATGGTATGAACTCATATATATCTGGCTTCTTTCACTTGACATAATATCAGCCACATTGCATGTATCAGCAGTTCATGCTTCTTAACTATTGTGTAGTTTATTTTGTAACTATACTACAATTTACCCTGCATAGTAAAAATGCTATAAATACTCCTATATATGTTTTGATGCCCATGAGAGCTTTTTTTTTTTTTGCCATGCTGTGTGGCTTGTGGGATCTTAGTTCTCTGCCCAGAGATCAAACCTGGGCCCTTGGCAGTGAAAGCGTGGAGTCGTAACCACTGGCCCGCCAGGGAATTCCCGAGAGCTCATTTTTCTTGGGTATACATTTTTGGGTGATAGGGTAGGTTTATGTTTATAGTGGATACTGCCAAACAGCTTTCCAAAATAACAGCTTTCCAAAATAACTTATACTATACACTCACCCAGGGGGATTTAAAAAAAAACACAAATGTCCATACTTTATCACCCTGCAGAACGGTTCAGTAGGTCAGATATGGGACCTGGACATTGATGTTTTAAAAACACTTCACAGGGACTTCTCTGGTGGTCCAGTGGTTAAGAATCAACCTTCCAATGCAGGGGATACGGGTTCGATCCCTGGTCGGGGAACTAAGATCCCACATGCCGCGGGGCAACTAACCCCAGGTGCTGCCACTACTGAGCCCACGTGCCACAACTAGAGAGAAGCCCGCTCGCTGCAACAAAAGAGCCTGTGTGCCGCAACTAAGACCCAACACAGCCAAAAAAAACCCCAAAGAAACAAAAACACTTCACAGGTGATCATGCCACACAGCTCTGACTGAGAACCTCTGCTCTACTGGGTGTCTATTATGGCAAGACGTTTGACTAAGCATCGTACATAAAAAGTGAACACAACGAGGTGTCTGCTTGCATGGAGCAAAAGAAGACAGACTTGCCAGGAAGTGACTATAAACCATAAAACGTAGGATAGGAAAAGTATTCTACTTGAAGCGTAGTAAAGGTCAATGGGAACATCTACACATCAAGGATGAATTAATTCTAGTAATGGGCAAGGAATGTAAATAGGGGAGGGATCATTAGGATGGGGGCTCCTGGAAGAAATGTCACTAAAGAAGCAATGAATCTTTTTCTGTCCCAGCCATAAGAAGCCAACTTGAAAAAACCCTATTCATAGGCAACTATGAATAAAAAATGACAGAATACAGTTGTAACCATTCCAATCCGGTCCCGGAAAGCCACTGAAATTAACAAAAGGAATAAAATTAAGGGACAAATGAGAGAAGAAAAGCATGAATAGGGACTTCCCTGGTGACGCAGTGGTTAAGAATCCGCCTGCCAATGCAGGGGACATGGGTTCGAGCCCTGGTCCGGGAAGATCCCACATGCTGCGGAGCAACTAAGTCCGGGAGACACAACTACTGAGCCTGTGCTCTAGAGCCCATGAGCCACAACTACTGAAGCCTGCGCACCTAGATCCCGTGCTCCACAGCAAGAGAAGCCACTGCAACGTGAAGCCCGTGCACTGCAACGAAGGGTAGCCCCTGCTCACTGCAACTAGAGAAAGCCTGTGCACAGCAATGAAGACTCAGTGCAGCCATAAATAAATAAATAAATAGATAAATAAATAAATAAATTTATTTATTTAAAAAACAAAGAAAAAAGAAAAGCATGAACATAGATCACATGTCACTTATTCTTTGTGTGTTAGTAGAAAATTGAAGACAGAGGTTTAAATCCTCCCTAACACACAAACCTTAGATGGCAGGCTGGGTGGAAAAGTATTCAGAGGTAAAATACTTGACTTAAAAGCTGCCAACTTCAGCTCATAACATCTCTCTTTCCATCCATTATTTTTAAACAAATGGCAATCTTGGATAAAAAGACGCCCACAGGGAAACTTCTATTGAGACATACCCTACACAGGGGTAACAAGTAATACTTATCTGCATTTTCAAGGAAATTGAAGAGAATGTGGACTTTAAAGAACATTTTAAAAAATTCAAAGAACATAAAAAATTCAAAGAAGAGCTGAAAGGACATGAGAAGTGAGAGGCAGAGACTAGAGGAAAAAAATTAATACAAAATTAAACTGCTACATGTATACACGGAATACTTCTGGAAGGATTCTACAAGAAAGTAGTAATACTGGTTACCACTGGAGAGAAGAACTGAGAGGCTATGGTAGGAGACTTCCATTTGTTTGTATACCCATTTGTAGTAGCATTTGAATTTTTACTTTATTTGTATTGTGAATTCAAAACAAAAAAAATTTAAATCATTACATCTACTTATGTCCAACTCAGCAATAAGTATTTACCAAATTAAAAATTAGAGTGACTAGTCTAGTCAATGTGACTAGATACACTTTGGAAGCAGAAGTAAGATATTGCTAAAAATAGTCAGCAACATGGAAAAGTAGCCTTGAGAAAAATCACGATATGAAATTAAAGATAGAAAGTAGAGAGGGAAAAAATATATATTTGAAAAATAGACAATACAGCATAACTGATGTTGCTGAAGCAAGAGGCCAAAACAAATCAAAGGGAAAAGTATAAAATTAACCAAAAAAGAGACACAAAGAGTAGGCTCTTCCAGAAAAAAAATCTGATATAAGATTATCAAATGATGGACTTCCCTGGTGGTCCAGTGGTTAAGAATCCGCCTGCCAAGGCAGGGGACATAGGTTCAATTCCTGGTCTGGGAAGATCCCACATGCTGTGGGGTAACTAAGCCTGTGTGCCACAACTACTGAGCCTGTGCTCTAGAGCCCATGAGCCACAACTACTGAGCCCACGTGCCATAACTACTGAAGCCCGCACACCTAGAGCCCGTGCTCCACAACGAGAAGCCACCACAATGAGAAGCCCACATACTGCAACAAAGAATAGCCCCTGCTCGCCACAACTAGAGAAAGCCTGCGCACAGCAACGAAGACCCAGCTCAGCCAAAAGAAAAAAAAAATTATCAAATGAACTTAAAAATTATAAAAGAAGCTTATAGATACCACACAGAAAAAGCAAGTTCACCAACGAAAGAAAAATATTAGGCTGACCCAAGATTTCACTACAACATTCAATACCGGAAGACAACAGGGCTATGGCAATGGAGTTCTGAGAGGGAAAATAAGAGGTTAAGAATTTATACCAGTCACATTATCATCCATGGTTAAAGTGCAAAGTAGGGAGAAGCTCAAGTATATATACACTTGATTATGCATAAAAAAATGTCTGGAATAATACACCTGTGTAGTGAGAAGTGGGTTCAGATGAAAGGGAGAAATTTAGTGTTTTAACATGATATTCTTCTGACGGGTCTGGGTTTTAAAATCATCATTATATAACAATTTTTATTTAAAAGAGAAAAAACATTCATGAAAGTTTCAAAAAACCTGAAGAGAGGCAGAAAATGATAACCATGAAGAAGTAGCCCAAGAGTCAACAATATAGAATCTAATTAAGATAAAAACACACACCGTTTTAGAAAGTTCACTTCCAGATTCCATAATGCGCAAACACAAAGGGATAATTTCTGTTGTCAGTAAAAAGTTGATTACTTCCTGCTCATCTGTTTTCACCAGGGCCCCTAAAGAAAATATGGACAAACAAAATTATTTCAGAGTCAGGGTTTCCAACTAAAATTGTTCATCCAGCTAGTTGTGGAACTTAACATACAACACAAACTGTGGTTTATTAAAAAAAAAAAAAGAGGAAGAAAAGCACAGGTTGACTGTTATCAGTCAACACTAAAAGATCAGGTACCAAGTTTGGTCTACCATATAGTTAGCATCTGTTTAGCTATCTAAATAATTTTTCTATCACTCTTGGTAGGCATTCATACAATAATATCACCATCTCTTCTCCATATACCTTAGGTAAGAGAAAAGAATTCTACATCAGTATTAAAGCACATTCCCAGGTAGCAAAGAAAGGATGTCAGTCTGAATCCTACTTAAGTTACAATAGGCATAAACAAACATTACTTCCTGGTTATTCAATTGCCCTCTTTTCCCAAAGAGCACAAACACTGTAGGGCATACCTAAACAAGAAACACACACACCTGGATTCCAATTCTGGTTCCACAACTAGTTTACCTAAGTTTGACAAAGTTACCTTCCCTTTGCAAGCCTCTGTTTCTTTATAAAATAAGAGTTGGACCAATGACTTCTAAAATTCATCCCAATTCTATTACTCTGTTGGTTTCTAAACTTACACCACTGACCGGGTGTCAGACACAGTTCACTGATATCCTCTCCATTCTGCATATAGGGAGGCAGAGTCCCATTAAACAAATGACTGTTCCTTGAGCTGCCCAACGCATCACTAGCTTTTATATGAAAGGCCTTAGTTAACTGGACCTGTAATAACTAAAGTCAATCACTTCAGGAGAGAGTAATATCATTTACTTTAACCAGAACTGACAATCTACAAATGCTACATCTCTAAACAGCACATACCATAATTTACTAACATGGCCTGCTGCAGATGGCAGATTATTATCTCACTTAGATTTTTTACATGTAGGTCTAAAGTCCATTTTGTTAATTTTGTATAGAGTACAAGTATAGATCATGGTTCATTGCTTTACATATGGATATCCAATTGTTCCAGCACGATTTACTGAAAAAGACTATCCTTTCTTCACTAAATTCTCTTTGCAGCTTTGTCAAAAATCCAATTGACCATAATTGTGTGGGTCTATCTCTGTACTCTCCATTCTGCTCTACAAGTCTATCTTTTCTCCAATACCACACTGTCTTGACTCTGTAGTTTTCCAGTAGGTCTGGAAATCAGGTAGTATATGTCTTCCAACTTTATCCTTCTTTTTAAAAAATGCATATTCTAGTTCATTTGTCTTTCCAGATAAAATTTTAGGATCACCTTGTCAATTTCTATAAAAAAAATCCTACTGGGATTTTGTTAGAATTGCTCTAAATCTATATATCATCTGGGGGAGAACGACATCTTAACGACATCTTAACGATAAACCAATTGATGAATATGGTGTATCTCTGCATTTATTTAGGTTTTGATTTCTTTTGTCCTTGTTGTATAGTTTTTAGCTATAGACTATGCACATATTTTGTAAGACTTACACCCAAGTTTTTCACGTTTTGGTGAAATTTCAATCTCTAACTGTTTAGTGCAAGCACACAAAAATGTAATTGATTTTTGTATAATAACTCTATAACTTACAACCTTGTTAAATTCACTAGTTCTAGTAGCTTTTTTCTGTAGATTCTTCAAGACTTTTCAATGCAGTTAATCATGTTGTATGTGAACACAGTTTTCTTTTTCCTTTTTTTAAAAAATTTTTTTATTGAAGTATAGTTTCTGTACAATACTGTGCAAGTTACAGGTATACAATATAGTGATTCACAATTTTTAAAGATTATACTCCATTTATAGATATAAAATGTAGCCAATATTTTATTTTTTCCTTTCTAATTTGTATGTCCTTTATTTTTTTTCTCTTGCCTTACTGCACCGGTAAGGATAACCAGGATGAGAATGAATAAGACTGGTGAGAATGAACATCCTTGCCTTGTTTTCAATCTTAGGGGGACAACATTCAGTTCTTCACATTAACTATGATCTTAACTGAAGGGTTTTGTTTTTGTTTTTGTACTTTATCAGGTTGAGAAAGTTCCCCTCTATTCCTGTTTTGCTGGAGTTTTTATCACGAATGGATACTGAATTCTGTCAAAGGCTGTTTGTATAAACTACAGAGAAGATCACATGATTTTTCATCTCTAGTCTGTGGATACGGTCAATCATAATGGCTGATTTTTGAAAGTTGAACCAGAATGATTTCCTGGGATAAAACCCACATGGTCATTATGATCCTTTTTACATGTTGTTGGATTTGATTTGTTACCATTTTGTTGAGAATTTCTGCATCTGTGTTCATGAGGGATACTGGTCTATAGTCTTTTTACTTCTTTTTCTGTTTTTATTATCAGAGTAATGCTGCCCTCACCAAGAGTTGAGAAGCCTCCTCTCCATGTTATGGAAAAGTTTTTAATAGAATTTGTGTTATTTCTTCTTTAAGTTTTTGGTAGAATTAACCAGTTGAAACCATCTGGGCCTAGAGTTTTCTATGTTGGAAGGTTTTTAACTACAAAAACTATTCAGCTTATCTCTCTTTTTTTTTTGAGTGCACTCTGCCAGACCGTATTTTCAAAGAATTTGTGCATTTCACCTAGGTTGTCAAATTTATGGACAAAGAGTTATTAGCAGTATTATCTTATTATCTTTTTAATTGTCTGTAGAGTCTTTTATAATGCACCCCCTTTCATTTATGGTATTTGTAACTTGTGCCTTCTCTTTTTTTTATCAGTCTGTCTGGATAGAGGTTTATTAATTTTATTGAATTTTTTTCAATAAAAAATTGGGGTGGATGAAATGGGTGAAGGTGGTTAAAAGGTATAAACGTCCAGTTATAAGATAAATAAGTCCCAGGGGTATAATGTACAGCATGATGACCACAGTAACAATACAGTATTGTATGTTTGAAAGCTTCTAAGAGAAATCCTAAAAAGAGAGATCGTAAAAAGTTCTCATCACAAGGAAAAACAATGTTGCCTAGGTGTGATGATGGATGTTAACTAAACTTACTGTACTGATCATTTTGCAATATATACATATACCAAATCATGTTGTATACCAAAAACGAATACAATGTTATATGTCAATTATATCTCAAAAAACAAAACAAAAAAACACTGCTTTTGGTTTCACTGATTTTATGTATTGATTTTCTTTTCATATTTTCATTGATATCTAGTCTTTATTATTTCCTTCCGTTTGCTCTGGTTTAATTTGCTCCTTTTTCTAGTTTCTTAAAGAAAAGCTTAACTCACTGATTGAAGACCTCTCTTTCTTTCTAGTATAAGCATTTAATGCTACTAATTTCCCTCTAAGCCCTACTTTAAGCTGCATCCTATAAATTTTGATACGTTGTATTTTTACTTTTACTCAGTTTCAAGTATTTTCTAATCTATGTTACGTATCACTTCATTTATATTCAAACTTGTCTGATAACCCTTGAACTGCAGGAAAAAGTCTAGGCCCAAACATTCACCTTCTGCTTGTACTCTCAATGACTTGGGAGAAACTGAGTTTCTAAAAATACATGCAAGGGTAGACAACTGGCTTAATACCGTCCAAGTACTGTTTCCACCCACCACCACAGTCAACATTTACCCTAACAACACATAAGTGCATCATCCAACCACAGTAGTAAAAAAAACAGCAGAAGTAGGATGATTTGAATTAGAATAATGAATACAAGTGTTTTCTTTTGGCTGGAATCATGTTGATGTTTTAAATCCTACACGAGACGTTTTTATATCTTACAAGCTGGAAAGAATATATTGGGGAAAAAGTTTCTAATTACAGTACCACTTGGGAGAAGATGTAAAAAACAATAACATTCATTTGGAGTATGAGATAACAGTTACTTCTTAAAAGTAGAATAAAATGTTCCTGAGAAATACCAAACTTTTAAATTATACTTCCTGATTCATGGTTTATAAACATAAGGATGTGAACACAGGTTGAACATAAAAATAATAACCAAACAAAACAAAGTTTGTATAACTAATGTTCTTATTATTTGGTTAGTATGTCGAGCAAAAACTATGAGAAAAAGACACTGAAAAAAGGAAGGGCAATTTAGGAAAGAAATCTTCTTGAATGTATTTACATTTCACAAATCTAAAGATTTTACTACCTAGGAGTCTAAGATCTGAAATAGCTGATACAGCGTTTTAGACACATCTCCCATAATAAATGTACATGGAAACATTAATTTGAGCATGCAAAAATTCAACGAGCTAAAACAGAAAGTAAATCCCTGGAATTATGGGAGAACAGCTCAGAAGTGACAAAGATGAAAAATCAAACCAAGAAACAAACTCAAATTCTTACTCCTGTAATAATAATCTTTTGGTTAACACTCTTGTTCTTTACTTTCCCTACAATTATTAAACATTTCTACATACACACTGAATTTAATCCCAAATGTTGGGTCTTACAGCCTTATTAACAATACTCAGAATGGTACTTGGTAAGAGCAATAATGTTCTGATATTCATTTATTAGTAAAAACTAATTTATTAGACTCAACCCCGAAGACAAAAATGAATAACTGGTGAACAAAAGCTACAAAAGAACAGACAAAACACCTGAGACCACTATTATGAATGATGATGATCCCAGGCTTGCGAAACGATCCTAATAACTTACCAATAACTCCAAGACTGGTTAGCCGAAGATACTCAAAGGGACGTGTTTTGCTGACAGTGTGCAAAAAGGGGTACAAAAAAAGTGGGATGTGTGCTGCAAGAAATGCTGACCTAAAAGAAAAAAATAATCACATTCAGAGCCCAGAGTTAATTTCTAAGGATTCTGAACATTCCCAGGTGGTTAATTCTATCAGGCCTATAACACTGCTTGACCAAGGAATCTCTAGGAAAGACTGTTACTGGTCATTAGTCTAGACCAGTGGTTCTCAGTTGGGGTGATTTTGCCCCCTCAGGGGCAATGTCTGGATATATTTTTGGTTGTCATACTGAAGGGATTGACATCCACTGGGCAGAGGCCAGGATGCTGCTAATCCTACAATGCACAGGACAGTCCCCTCTTATCCCCCTCCTCCCACCGCAAAGACTTAATCCAGCCCAAAATGTCAATAGTGTCAAGGCTTCAAACCCTAGCCTAGACCAATGGTTAAGAGAACACACAATTTTCCCTGTATTCAGTACCAAGTACTTTAAAAACTGATAAAATATCCAACTGCAAGTTTTAAAAAATAGGTCATAAAATGCACTTAAGGGCCCAAGAGATTCTCCTAGATGCCCTCCCTCATCTAGTTTATGGGTCAACAGTAATATTCACAGGTAGGAGCTGAGAAAAACTTATAAACCAAGACAACAAAATAAAGCAGCCATTATCAAGGTTTATCTGTTATGCTTAAATACTCTTTTTTGGTTAGAGCTTTCAGATACACTAAGTATCCTAAAAACATTTCAATCTGCAGCTAATATGTTCAGCAACTAATATGGAATCAGCTATTACTTTATATAATTTATAATTATAACTTACAGGAGAGCCAACACCCAAAAATTTTAAGAAAGTACTCTTGCATTTTTAAGTACTTAAAAGTAATTTTCTTAGCAATGTTTCTAAAGTTCCGAAAGGTCAGTGCCAGCCTAGCACTCAGATTTTATAAGGAAAACCTGACAAAGAGAGGAAAGGCTTTAATAAAATGACTATTAAGTGCTTTAAGGCCATAAAAGTCACAAAGCAGATTCCTGAACAGAATCTCCCCTTTCTTAATTCGTCAGATATAGCAGGAAGGCAAAAGTGTCTCAATTTGAAAGCCAATTCTCATTTATTACAGAGGTTGCCTAAAATCCTGTGTTAAAAAAGATTCTGAAGCCAAATCTGGCTTACTATGTGAGAAAAAAGTGCTGACTCCAAATACTAACTGAACTCCTACTAAATGCCATGCACTGTGCCTCATGCGTGGCACAGTGATGCCTACCATGGATTCAGGAGGGAGAAGTAGCTGTATGCCTGACCTTTCCTGAGAGGTGACCACCAATCCTTTAAAGTTCCTTGCTACCAATGGGTAAAAAGTAAATAAGACAATGGAATACTATTCAGACTTAAAAAGGAAGGAAATTCTGACATATGCTATAATATGGATGAACCTTGAGGATATTATGGTGAGTAAAATAAGCCAATCACAAAAAGACAAATACTATAAGATTCCATTTATAACGAGGTACTCAGAATAGTCAAAATCATAGACGGAAAGTAGAATGGTAGTTGCCAGGGCCTGGGGGGCAGGGGAATGGGGAGTTATTGTTTAATGCGTATAGAGTTTAAGTTTTACAGGATGAACAGAATTATGGAAATGCATGGTGGTGATGATGGCACATTATGAATGTATTTAATACTACTGAACTGTATACTTTAAAATGGTTCAAATGATAAATTTTACATTGTTTATATTTTACCATAATTTGAAAAGGCAAAAAATTAATTATATAAGAACATGTTAAACAATACCATATTGTTACTACACTAAAATCTGGTGAATTAGAGACCAGAAATTCTTGAGGAAAAAAAAAGTAAAAGAAGAGTCCCAAAGATCCACACCCACACACGTGCACCCTACTGCATGACCCTCCTCTCATCATTCAGAAGTTAGGACCACATTCAACACAAACCTCTACCCACACACTCATTCAAAGTATTTACCTGGTTTCTGGGTGTGATGCTACACATTGCAATAATGCCAGAGCGTTGCAAACTCTGTTAGACTGGTGTGCTGTCAAGGTGGGTGGGTTGATAGATGGATAAATATTTACAATTTCCTAAAAATGGAAATCAGCACCAGATGAACAAGGAACAACTTTAATTCCCATGGTATGAAAGCAAATAACTTTAATTCCACGTATCCTATAAGAAGCGAACCATTAAAAGAGGGGGAAGAAATAAACAATACTCCTATCCTTTCATCATAAATATACCTGACTGAGACTATCTGAGACATTTCTACATATATCTCTAGGAAGACCTCTATGGAGGCAACTGTGGTCAACCATACTTCCTCCTATATCCTGCATCACCTGTTGAGGCTTTCACTTGAGGGACTCATATTTATAATCCCCCCTTTTGTCAACACCCTACTTTTAGTTGCAGTGATGAGATAGCTAGCCAGAAAGTGTTAGTAAATCAACCACAGTGACTCACAAAAAAGTTTCTGCTTGGTCAGGTAGCAACCGCAAAAGGGGGAGATAAGAACATGGGTATATGTGTGGGGATATGTACAAACAGCAGGGAATATATGTATTCTCCGCCGAAAGGCAATGATTTGCTGAACACAATTCCATTTATCTTAATTGTAAAACTTTTACACAGAAAATGTTCCTATAAGAAAGATTAGTTTCTTGGGTACGTGTTGTAGGGACAGAATATGAATTTACTTAATAGATTAAAAAAATTGATCTAATTATTGGGAATTATGGACAATACTTTAAAGGATGATCATTCTATTTTGGTTCTTAGGACTATACTGTATCAATTTATTCCCCACAAATGACCGTTCTGGTCAGAACCAAATTTCAGTTATTTATTCTTCAATGTACAAGAATACCCACCTTTAATCCTACAGCTGTTATACCTTTATCTTAACATTTTCTTTCCCCAGAATATACCTTTCAGTTCTTATATCTTCCTTTCCATCCCCCCCACCATGTAGTAAATATTATTTTGTAGCACTCTTAAAGTTGTGTTTCTCAAAGTGTAGCTCTTACACCATGTACATTGGAATCACCTGGGTGTGGGGGAGCTGCCTGTTAAAAATAGATTTTTCATCTTAGACTAAATATATCAAATCTCTTGGGTAGGATCCAAGAACCTGCACTTTAACAAGTACCTTAGACTTTTCTAAAACAGATTCTTACAAATGCTAACATTAAAAAATATATATACATTCTGGGACTTCCCTGGTGGTCTACTGGTTAAGGCTCCGTGCTCCCAATGCAGGGGGCCCGGGTACGATCCCTGGTCGGGGAACTAAGATCCCACATACTGCAACTAAGCCCGCGCACTGCAGCTACTGAGCCTGCATGCTCTAGAGCCCACGCACCGCGAGTAGAAAAGCCCGCATGCCACAACAAAAAGCCCATGTGCTGCAATGAAGACCCAGTGCAGTCAAAATAAATAAATAAACTAATTAAAAAAATAAAATTTAGGACTTCCCTGATGGCGCAGTGGTTAAGAATCCGCCTGCCCAGTGCAGCGGACATGGGTTCGATCCCTGGTCCAGTAAGACCCCACATGCCACGGAGCAACTAAGCCCGTGCACCACAACTACTGAGCCTGCATGCCACAACTACTGAAGCCTGCACGCCTAGAGCCCGTGCTCTGCAACGAGAAGCCACCGCAATAAGAAGCCTGTGCACTTCAATGAAGAGTAGCTCCCGCTCACCGCAACTAGAGAAAGCCCCCGCGCAGCAATGAGGACCCAACGCAGCCAAAAATAAATGAATAAATAAATTTATATTAAAAAAATAAATAAAGTTTTAAAAAATAATAAAAAGAAAAAAAACATCCTACCAAAGTTTTCATAATCATTTGGGCAAAGGCAGAGAGATACAAGTGTGATAAACAGGAATGACATGCAACTCATGGATATATACCCACCTGTAAAAGTGCTGCAATAGTACCAAATGAATGCCACAGCATGGGTGCAAGGTCAGGAACAGATTCTCTCTTTTTACTTAACTCCAGCAAAGCATTTTCCCTTGTCTCAGGACTGGACAGCTCATTGATCCACTGATAGATCTTTTCTCTATCCACCTGAGCCAGTGCAGTAGGCACAGGCTTCAAGTGAAAACAAGAAAGTAAACGTGAGTTTCATTAGAGTCAAATCAAGTCTTACTCTGCAGTAGCCTTTGGAGGGAACATATTTTTTGTAAATACTAGGGGAGCTTTTCTAAATACATATACTTGATGTAAATGAATTAAATCTATCAAAATCTAAAAGGCACACACTCTTTAATAATTCCATGTTTAGAAATTTATCCTACAGGTCTACTTGGGCTGTACTGAAGATATACCAGAATATTTACTGCTGCACTATTTTAAAAGCAGAAAACTTGAAGTCTATCAACATCTATCAATAAGGAACTGGTTAAATATACAGGGGTACATTTTTATATGGAATACTACATAGCCCCTTAAAAAAGAGTTAGCTCTATACTGTGCTGATACTAAATAAGAAAAAAAAAAAACCAAAAAGGGTGCAGAACAGCATATATGCTTCCATTAACACACACATATATTCTTATATATTTATATACAACATTTCTAGAAGTACACATAAGAAACTGTTAACAGTAGTTACCTCTAAGGTTGGAATCTATATGGGAGACCTACTTGTCATTGTATACAATAAAATCTTCTGCATATAGTTTAAACTCTTTTTTTTAACCATGTGCCTATGATGGTTTTTGAAAGAAAAAGCCCTCCCCCACATTGCTCTTCCTTCCCCAGTAATTCCAGCATCCCCCTCCATGAAGCAGAAAATCTATGTAATTTGGAAAAACTCCCCCCTCTAATGATTCTTATACATATTGTACCTCCACCCCTCAGAGATTCATTCATTCCTTACTCGTGTAGGGACTATATAAACAGAACATGCTTTCTTTATTGTGCTAAAGAATCTCAATATTCCAAAAAATTTGAGCACTTCTATAATTCTTCACATTTGTCAAACAGGCTTGTTACCTTGGTTAAGTCCCTTAACTATTCTTATCTGGAAGATAAGATGGGAAACTAGAAAAATGATAACCATTGCTATTTCTGGCTCTAAAGTCCTAACAAATTCATGGTGATTTCCATCCCTAGCCCAATATTTTCTCACTTAATTTCCCCCCAAACCATGAGGAATTATAGGGTAGGTAGACAGAAAAAAGGGATCTACACTTGCAGATGAAACTACTAATGCTCAGAGGAATTAACTTGCTCAATTCACCCAAGTACAAAAGTTGCATATTCCAATCTTTCTTGAACCATATTACACCAGCTTCTCACACTATGCACATGTTCCCACTACACCTTAGTGTGATAGAATGATGACCTACCCATCGCACAGATATAAAAATAAAGAACAAAAAGGAAAACTGTGTCTGCTGAAGAACAGAATGAAGTCTAAGATGGACTTTGAGTAGTAGTCACATTTACTCAAGCTGAACAATTGCCTTCTATAAATGGAAGCTTGATTAGAAGCTTTTAGTTTAACGTTTATCATTTCTCTTGCTTGCTAGAATGAACCACAAGGTGTTCTGCTAAACAGACTAAAATACCATGTAATTTAAGTCCTCTTTAAGTGCCTCAGAGTAATCTGCTAAAAGTTGCTTTGTAATTCCCATCAGTGATGCACCTCAAGAAAACATAGGCTCCTAAATGATGCAGAAGGAATAGTTTTCCTGCCCTCCGCTCCCAACAGCAAAAACAGTATGGTCCAAGCACTTGACTTTTCTATGTTGCCACAGATAGGCCCTTGACTTTAAAAATTATTTTTGGAAATGTAATTCCCACCAGAAGATAGGATATGTTTACATTTAGAGTATTACATCACCTTAAAAGCTCAGTAGAAACAAGGGCTAAAATTTTAGCTTTGGGTTTCCTGCCCACAGTCTCTTGGATGACCCACAATCCTAAAGAGGGCCCCACAGACAATGCTCCAGCAATATAGTGTCTATCCTGATTAGTCATTACTCATTCCTAGAGGCCTGTCATCCAGACACCACCATCAGTAGACTCCATCACCCTCTCTAAAGCCAATTTGTGACTTGTACCCAGCACCCTGTACCCTATCCTGTCCTGGGGAACCCTAGGTGAACAACGCCAGGCTGCACTGGTAGACACCAGTCAGCATATTGTGGCTTCTGAACACCAGGTCCTATCTCCACATATGACGTTTCCAGAGCTGGCTTGACTACAGCAGAGGAGATCGTGCCCCTGGAGTGGTGCTGGCACTCTGGAGGGTCAATATCTGGTGCCTACTTGGGTCCCTAAGGCCATGACAACCTGCTGCCAGTAATACTCCAACTTCTGCAGCCTCCATTGGACTTTAGTTCTAAGAGAGCTATGGACGTCAGGTAGGTGGTAATGTGGCCCTCAGGTATAAGCTTAGAGATGAGTTCTGCAGCCACTCTAACAACCAGAAGGCAGTTAGGGCACTTTGGTACCAGGAAACATCTGAGGTAGGGACCCTCCTTTTCATCACCCCTGATGAATTTTGCCCCAAATTTAATAGGAGGAGTTAGTTTAAACCCACTGAATACCTATTTGTTATCGGATGAATACAATTATTTCTTAAAATAAAAGTGAGAGCTCACATACATAGTGCTTACTCTGTCAGGCACTGTCTTAAATAAATACTTGTCATTACCACCCTCATTTCATAGATGAGAAAACTGAGATGTTATTTAAAAGTTAAGTGGCAAAGCCTAGGATTTGAATTCAGGTATTCTGGCAGCAGAGTCCATACTCTTAACTGCCTTGCTAATGCTGCTTCTCACTTGCCTGAAAGATTAGGTCTGATCTAAACACAACTTTCCAAAAAACTATTTCCTGTGACCTAGACAAAAGAAATAGGAAATATATAAAAATCTCAGACAAAAATTAAAATGTTACTGCTGTTAGTTCAGCAGAATCTGAAAAACAATCAACACCCATGAACAATATCATTGATACTAAGAGAAATTCTCTACTTATTGAGATTATGAGGTACTTAATAACCATCATTTTAATGGGAAAAGTCAGTGAAATAGTTTGACATAGTTCCCTATGTCAAATCATGGCTCAGATGGGCATAATTCAGCTAGTGATAACCACCAACACACACACACACACACACACCCCTTCCCTACCAACATTAACAAGTAATTTTATAACACACAAGGAAAGTTAGTTATTTTGGAGAATAAAAAGGAAGTATTTTTGCTCTTTTTTTTTTTTTTTGGCCGTGCTGCTTGCCTTGAAGGATCTTGGAACCCGGGCCCCGGCAGTGAAAGCGCCGAGTCCTAACCACTGGACCGCCCGGGAATTCCCATATATTTACATTTTGAATTACGCACTGATTTCTATATTAACTTATATTACCAGACGACTGATAAAATACTTTGGACTTCATCCCTGAATAAAGCCCCAAAGCACAACTCCAGCATCTTACTAGATCTTGATGGTAATAAAAACCCCAAATGCATCTGACTCTCCTTCTGAATCCCAAAGATCGTTTAGGCACACCTGTCACAAAAATGTTAGAATCTGAAAATTGATGCCGTCCTAAAAGGGAGTGGGAAGTAAAAGAGGGGGTGGGTAGATGAGGAAAAAGAGGGAACTGTACTGTACTTTTATTTATTTATTTATTATTATTATTTTTTTTTTTTTTGCGGTACGCGGGCCTCTCACTGTTGTGGCCTCTCCCGTTGCAGAGCACAGGCTCCAGACGCGCAGGCTCAGCGGCCATGGCTCACGGGCCCAGCCGCTCCGCGGCATGTGGGATCTTCCCTGACCGGGGCACAAACCCGTGTCCCCTGCAT
This sequence comes from Orcinus orca, assembly GCF_937001465.1. Classification (NCBI taxonomy): domain Eukaryota; kingdom Metazoa; phylum Chordata; class Mammalia; order Artiodactyla; family Delphinidae; genus Orcinus; species Orcinus orca. The sequence goes on along the minus strand of NC_064565.1, from coordinate 101,606,266 downwards.
CAGCAGGTGGACTCTCAACCACTGCGCCACCAGGGAAGCCCTATTTATTTATTTTTTAAAATTAATTAATTTATTTATTGGCTGTGTTTGGTGCTTGTTGCTGCACACAGGCTTTCTCTAGTTGCGGCGAGCCGGGGCTACTCTTTGTTGTGGTGCGCAGGCTTCTCATTGTGGTGGCTTCTCTTGTTGCGGAGCACGGGCTCTAGGTGCGAGGGCTTCAGCAGTTGTGGCACGCGGGCTTGGCTCCAGAGCGCAGGGTCAGTACTTGTGGCACAGGGGCTTAGTTGCTCCGCGGCATGTGGGATCTTCCCAGACCAGGGATCAAACCTGTGTTCTCTGCATTGGCAGGCGGATTCTTAACCACTGTGCCACCAGGGGAGTCCCTGTATTGTACTTTTAAAAAGCATGGTTTCATTGAATGATCACAGCACCGTGGTTATAATCCTCATTTTACAACTGATGGAACTATGAGTAAACGGTGGGCAGACTTCCTCCTCCTCCAATTCTCTATTTAAAGATTACCTCTAAAGATTCCTAGTTCAATTGCTATAATTCTTTAAATTTATAATTTACTAATACATTTCTGAGGCTGTGGCTGATACAATCTACCAGCACACACCGTCCAGTGGTAGAGAAGCAAATTTATCTGATTTCCCTTTTGGAAACTACCTAACTTAAACACATTAACAATAACGGCAGGATACTACCACAAAAGCAGAGGGTAGCATTTCTTGAATTGAAATCTCTGGATCTTTTCCTCAGAAAAATACACAATTTCAAACTGTTTTGCACATAATTTATTTTTACCTAAAATTTATACATAATTTCAGTGAACTCACAGATCCTGCCTGTACCCCTTTTACAGACCTAGAATTAAGAACATGTTGTCAAGTTTAAGAATAAGAAAGACCTTGGGAATTCCCTGGTGATCCAGTGTTTAGGACTCTGACCTTCCACTGCAGGGGGCCCGGGTTTGATCCAGGGATCGGGGAACTAAAATCCTGCAGGCCGTGTGTGGTGCAGCCAAAAAAGAATTAAAAATAATAAGAAAGGGCTTCCCTGGTGGCGCAGTGGTTGAGTTGAGCCTGCGCGTCCGGAGCCTGTGCTCCGCAAGGGGAGAGGCCACAGCGGTGAGAGGCCCGCGTACCACCAAAAAAAAAAAAAAAAAAAAAAAAGACCTTGATTTGCAAGTAACTACACAAGTACATAACTGGAATGCACACTGGATTGGGAGCTAGAAGTGGCTTCAAAACAGTTTTGCCATTTTTACCATTGTGTGACCTAGAATAAATCATTTACTTTTCTAAGCCTCCATTTTATCATTGGTTATATGAGGGAACTAAATTAATTATCAAAGTCTCAGCTCTAAAATCTCAAAAATTTCTTTCTTTAGTTACAAGTGAGAGACTAAACTAACTGGCTACAAAAAAATCAGTTTGGGCTTCCCTGGTGGTGCAGTGGTTGAGAGTCTGCCTGCCGATGCAGGGGACGCGGGTTCGTGCCCCGGTCCGGGAAGATCTCACATGCCGCGGAGCGGCTGGGCCCGTGAGCCATGGCCGCTGAGCCTGCGCGTCCGGAGCCTGTGCTCCGCAACGGGAGAGGCCACAACAGTGAGAGGCACGCGTACCGCAAAAAAAAAAAAAAAAATCAATTTTACTGAGGTACAATTTGCATACAACACAACTTTTAAGTGCACCCATTTAAGTGTACATTTCAATGAATTTTGAGAAACCTATATACCCAAGTAACCACCACCACAATCAAGATACATTACTGGACATTCCATTATCCCCCCCAAATTCTCTATACTCCTTTCAGAAAACCCCACACCCAGCCCTCTACTATAGACTAAGTTTGATTTTTTCTAAGAACTTTTAATAGGAGGCAATGTTTACTGAAATACTATGTGCCAGTCACTGTGGATTACCTCAAATTATTCTCAAAATTCTAAGAGGAAACAGGTTCAGGGAGGTTTAATATACTGAAGTTTACACAAGCAAGTATATGGCAGAATTACATTTAAACTCTAGTCTACTCTCTAGAATCAGTGAGTCCTACTTTGTCTATAGGACTGAAATCACAAATATTCCTCCAAGTTGAAGAAATTATTTAAGAACCCAATACAGAAGTTTAAGTTTGATATTCTGTTACAGTTGGATTTGAGTAAATAGTGGGTTCAATTAACATACCCAGAGGCAAAGTCATTTATGAGAAGTCTGATTTGAACTATTAGTTATCACCCTCAACACTTCCAACATCAAAAACAAGATCAATTACATGTAACTATATACTTTTAGCTATAACCTACTTAGAGTCAGTGGTCCTTTCCTTTTAACAGATGTGTTAAAAAATGTCTGTACTATCAACTAGGAGGGACTCATTCTCCTCCTTCCTGTTTATTGGTTTGTATGTGGAAAATGTATTTCAAGTAACATTTTTCTTTCAGTGAAGCTTAAGACATTTATCAAAGTGAGTCACCAATGGTTAACTCCAAGTGTCACTAACACAGGGTACTGATAGTTGGTCTTCCACTTCTGAAAAATCTTAACAGAATGTGAAAAGAAGATATTTAGAACTTAGAAAAGATCCACATTTACCCATAAATGGGAAAGAAATATGATCCCCCCTCTTGAGTAAACTAAAAAATTGTTGTTGATGGCTCTCTTAAACAGAAAATGGCCAAATCTATCAATAAAATTTCATGTTCGAGGACCAAAACAGCTGTTGGTTTTCTTATCGATGAATACATGATAGTGAATAAAAAATGGAATTAGATTGAAATAGAGATTATTTCTGGTCTGGAGATGACTCAACACGTGGCTTTGGGTGTCTACATAATGATGATATAACAAGAAAACACCTTTCTTAATAGTGCCAAAGGGAAACACTAAATTAGCTTAACTATCCTCATATCTTTATAAAATATGGGCCAGAATGTTCTTCAAAATAACTTTTTAAAAATGGAAGTGAATAAACAAAGAAAAGTTGGTTAATTTGCTTAAATCTTCAATAGGAGACAGCTGTCTGAATTAGATCCTTCAGAGTGCTTAATGTTCTTTCTACTTGCCAAAGAGGAGGGGTCTAGCACTGCTTCAGCGAAGAGATATAAAATGACTAATGCAGCTGCTGGTTACATGGAAAGTGAGGAAAAAGCAAGGGTTTAAGGATGTCAGAATTGCCACTGGAAATTAGTGGGGAAAAAAAACAAAAAACGAAGCATACCCAATGCATCTCCTAAAGGTTTACGTTTGGCTGTTTTAGATCATAGTATAACATTCATTACAAAAGACCCATTGTATGTGAAGATCTGTGGTACTATTAAGCTGAAGCAGTCTTCAAGGTCCATAACAGGTGATTTGTTACTTTGCTGAGGCAGGAATTAGAGTCCCAAGGCTGAAGTCTGGGAGCAAGTCTTTTAACCAATGAATGAACCTAGCCAACCACTGAGCACTCTCTTATTCTTATTTAAAACAATCCTGTGGGGTATTTCTGTTTCTATTTAGTAGATGTGAGAAAGAAATTACATTCTGCAATGGCAATAATGAAGATGTTAAGATGTATTCTGCAAAGAATGAGAAGAGTCCACTATACTACAAATTGCTGGCATAATAAAATACTAAAGGAAAGAGTCAAAATTTAAGACACATCCCAAATGATCTCAATTCCTCCATCTAGTGAATAACATCCTGCATTCGTATGTGATCACATTCTCCTTTGATAGTACTATCTCCCTACCTGAAGTGATTTACTTGTTATTTAAAAAAAAAGAAATAAAGATACACACAAATTTTCATCATTAGACAAAAAGTAAGCATCTTCTCAAGCTGTTTAGATTACTGCAGGCACTGCTGCATGTATTATTAACTCCTCAATTTCTAGTGAGGGATATATACCATTAGTGTCCCTTTACCCAGATCAGAATAACACAGGCAGTTTAGCCTAATGGAAGGCATTAAGGGTTGGGAAAGAGGTGGCTCAACTTTTTTTTGCTTCAGATTCACTAACCAAATATTCCAGTGAATGAGTGGTACAAATGAACTTGTCAGAGCTTTTGTGTAGTCCAAACAGCATAACAGGTTAAAAAGTATCAAAAGCTCAATTTCTAAATAAAGGTAAGGCACTATAAATTTACTTGAAGAAACACGTACTGAGTTTTTAAGTAATGAACCACACAGCTCTAATATCTGTTCAAAAGATGTATTAGGGAGCAACTGAAAAGGAACTGAATAGGTAGAGTCTGGGGAGGCACAGGGGAAAGAGCAGCTTGGTATCAAAGCCTAGAGAAGACAATCAGATTTTGAGAGATGGATGAGCCAACCTTAGCAGAATCCTTTGTTTAACCTGCCCCCCTCCTACCAGCAACAACCTCATTTTCTGACTAGCTTCTTCCCATATTACATGTAAAATCTGGAAGAAACAAAAGAGCTGGGGAAATTGCAGTCATCTAGTTAAGAGATATATAAAAGGTACCTCTCTCTGTGAAAAGTTACAAACACTTTAGAAACTTGGTGCCAGGAGGCAGAGATGCCACTTGCCCTGGAAATGACAATGCTGTCTATAGCCTAGTCACACTCAGCTCACTTTCTGACTTTAAAGTTGAGGCAACTTTTGTCCTCTATTTAGGATTTATGTTATTTTGCCTGGTAATGCAACTTTAGTATATTACTCTCTCCTTAAGTCACTTCACCTTGGTTAAACTGAAAAAGTTGGATGGGCATTCAGAAGAATATGCTCGAATCACAAGATCCTGTCTGCCCATTACGGCTATTTGCTCTCAGTAGTCACCTCCCTCATCTATACGGCGTCATTCAGCAAAATATTTCAGCCCTTACTTGGTGCCAGGAACTGACTTGGCACTGGAGTAACCATATAAACAGAACCCACATGATCCCTGTCCCTGACCTCAAAAGGGGGACAAATAACAAACAAGTAAATTAATACAAGAATTACAAATTGGGATCAATTCTTTGAAGGGTACTCTAACAGAGAAAAGTTGGGGGGTTACAGAACTACTTTAAATAGGGCGGTCAGGGACGGCAACTCTAGGGAGATTTAGACAGAGACCTGAGGGAAAAGGAGCCGGACACCCACATGGGTGTGTGTGTGTGTGTGTGTGTGTAAGAGATGCAACCTGGAGTGGAAAAGTGTTAAGTAGAAGAGATGTAACGGCGGCCAGTGTAGCTGGAGCCTGCGGAGCAAGTGACAGAAGAGACTGAAAACCTGGGTAAGGAACATAACGTTCAGAGGGCCTTGTAGGCCAAGGCAAAGAGTCTGGATTTTCTCTCAATGCAATGGGAGACCACAGGATTACTTCACATAGGTTAATTTACACTATCTGTTTTTCTTGGTAAAAGATCACGCTGGTAAAATGAGATGTGTGAAAAAAGGTTTTAAGCGCAGAGAACCGTCAGTCGGACATAGTAACTATTCGCTTCTCCAGGTCTCGGATTTTGCATCTGTAAAGCAAGTGGTTTGAGCTAGAAGCCATTTCCTCCCCGCCGCGATGTGCCTAAGCAGGGAGCTCCAAGAGCACGGGCAGTGTCAGGCGGACTGCGGAAGTCCCCTCGCCCCCGCCAACGCCAAGCACGGAACTGGCGCCCTGAAACTGTTGGTCAGCGAAATGAATCAATGAATGGCCCGTCCGGGCCGCGAGGGACGCGCTCCAGCCGCGGGACCAGGCCCTGGGGCCAGAAAAGAACGCGCTACGCGGCGTCAGAGGCCGCGGGAGCTGGCCGGCGAGGAAAGTGGGGGCCGGCTCCGCCACAGCCAAGCGCGGCGAGGAAGGGGGCCAGGGCTTCGCGGGTTGAGGGCAGGAGGAGCAGCCCGACACAGGGAGCGAGGAAAGAAGGCCGAAACGCCGGGCTGAGGAGGCGTTCTGGGCCCAGGCTGGGCGGCCCAGCCACTTACCGCAGCCGTTGCCAGACTGTGCATGTTGGGAGCGGCCGCCGCTCTCCTCCCACCGCCGGACACGCCCGACCCGCGTCCCAGCTTCAGCGCCTCTGCCGCTGAAGCAGATAAGCCGCCACAGCCGCCATCCGCCTCCGGCTGGCTCCGCCCCTTCGCAGCCCCTCTGACCTTTCACCCCTGACCCCGCCCACACAACCTCTTCCCGCCTCCCAGCTCTTGGAGCTAACAGTTGTAGAGTTTGTCCTTTGTCCCTTAAGTTTCAGGACAGGAAGGACATCCGCCACCTACTAGTCCCCGCATCCCCGGCTTGGAGCAGGTATCTCCAGAGAAGGGCGTGAACTCTGACCCTTCTCCGGAGGCCAGTGAAGGGCGGGAAAAGCCGGGCAGTCCCGGGAGGACAAGTAGTGCGCATGCCCAACTGGGCTGAGTAGGAGGGAAACGGTGGGAGGGCGAAAGTGTATGAAGTAAGAAGTGCGCATGCGTACTACGGTCAGGGCTGGGGCGAGACTTCGCTCGGCACTGGGGCGGGGCGAGGGCGTAGAAGGGGCGGAGTTTTCAGGCTGGCGCGCACGCGCCTCATCTGGTCGCGTCGGGTGTGCGTGCGTGCGTGCGTGTTTGCGTGTGGTCACAGTTCCCGCCATCAGCCGCTCTCCCTGACTGGGGGAGCGAGCGGCCCCTCTCTTTCGTGCCCGGTGTCTCTTCCTTCCTAACCCCCGGCTCCTCCCCCTCCGTGAGGACTCCGTGCTTCCGGCAGGCCTGCCCGAGGCTCCGGACTCGCAGGCACAGGTAAGGTGGGCCCGGCGAGCGTCTCAACTGAGCCTTTTTATCCTGGCGCCCCAACCCTGGCTCCCCTAGCTCCCCCGGCCCACCCACCCCGTGCGGTCCGCCCACTTGGCGTTCACTCTTATGGAGTTCGCCCCGCTGCTGCTCAGCCCGCCCCCATTCTCGCGACGCCCCCTCTGGCCTCACAGGTACTCCACTTAGGTCTTTTCCCAGGCTTTTCCTCTCCTTTGACCTGGTCTTTACCGTCACTCACTCCCTCCGCGACCCGAACCTGACCCCTCTTTGCTAGGGGCTGTTGTCGTCCGCCACTCGTCCCTTAGAGAGGCCTGCTATCTCTTCAGGTGACTTCCGTTGCCGCACGTCCATCAGGCCTTGGGATATGATACTGTTTCACTCTCTTGGCTGTTCTTCACCTTCTCTTTCCTAACCATTTCTCACTAAAAGGCATGATTTGTATTTTTTAGTGCCTTTGGTTGGTCCCCATCTATAGCCATCAGATCAGGTTGTCAGGTTTACCTGTTTTAGGTCATGATCCGTGAAAGGAAATGATAATTGACCACAAAATTCTGTCTGAAGAGTTGACCTGTAGTGGTTTTGTAATCCTTTCAAAATTTAGGCTCTGGGTGAATACCTTTTTTGGGGTGGCAGTGTCTGACAAGTCTCTAACAGGAAAAGCTATCAGAGGATGTCAAGTAGGCAGTTGGGATATACTGGGTTGGAGCTCAGAGGAGAGCTCTGAGCTGGATATATAGGTAAACGTATATAATATATAGATGTCATCTGTCATGTTGATAGTAATTGAAGCTATGGATGTGGATGAAATTACCTAAAGAGAGTACAGTGCTAGAAAAGAAGGGGACCTAGGATGGAGCACCTGAGGGATTCTTGGTGTTTAGTAATCGGATAGAGGAGTACAAGTCTTGTAGAAAAGGTAAAGGAAGTTATCAGTAATGTTGAATTCTGCTGAAAGGTAAAGTTGAATGAGGACTGAAAGGCCTGTTGACATCAAAGTAATCGATGATCATAGGGAGAGATGTTTGATGGAGTAAAATGGTTATCTGTGTTCAGTCCTAGGTGGTTCTCCTTTTACTCTTCCCTTCCACCCTGTGCTTTAAATTCTACCTGTATATTGATGAGAAGTTTATTTCCAGCGTGTTCCCTTTGTTTTCAGCTCAAGATCTAAATAGCTAACTGTCTGCTTGACATCTCAACTTGATTTTTTTTCTTAGGAATTTCAAATATAACATGTCTGAAACCAGTCTTAATTCTCTCCATACGCAAATGCTTTCTCTTCTGGTATCCTGTTTCATTAAGTGGTATATCCATTTATCCATTTACATAGTGTAGAAACTTGAAAGCCCTCATCCCATGTATCTATACCCTCTTCAGGTTCTGTTAATTCTTACTTTCATTGTATGTCTTGAATATATTTCTGTACATTTTCATTAGCACTTTTCTAGTTCAAGCCACAGTCCTCTCTCACCTGGACTTAATGTTTCCTATAGTCTCATCTGTAAAGTGGGAATAATAATCACCTTATTGGATTGCTATGAGGATTAAATTAAATAACCATGGTAAGCACCTGATGTAGAGTAAATAGCCAGTGAGCATTCATTGTTATTGTAATTGTCGTTATAAGCCGAATCACTTCAATACTCTCCTGTCTGGTTGTCCTAATTTCTTTCATTCTTGCTCCTTTCACTCTCTTCCCCAGACCCAAACAAACCACATCACTTTTCCATTCAGCAGTAACACATCATTTCTCTGCTTAAAAACCCACCCCGGTCCTTAAATCAGGTACCCTATTATAACCTTTCATCATGCCCGAACTTTATCCATTTTTCAGAACTTTTAATTATATATTTACTTTTGTGATTATTTAAAATGTGTCTTCTACTAGAATATGGGTTAGGAACTATTTCATTTCTATTTCTCAAGAATTTGTTAAATGAATAAATAAATTGGAGCTTGCTATAAGAAGCATCATGTCTTTGGGAAACACCAGCTTATTGATATTCTTGTCATCTGATGACAAACATCTTTTTTCACTCTGCAGACAAATTAAAGGACACAAAAGACCAAAGGGTTTTCCAGCTTTGGATGATTTTACCCATTCTTATGTCATAGAATCATTCAGATTTTAGACTGTTTGAATTGGAGATAAACTTTATCTAGGTCAACTTCTCTCTTTACTTTCAGTGACCACACTAATTTTGTGCATTTGTTTTACGGACCTTTTTAGGAAAGAAAGCCCTTAGAAATCAGAGCAGTGTTTATATATTTTAACAACAGGTTAAACTATGAGACCAGTGAAGATGAGGTTTCCAAAAATTTATATAAAGGAAAATTCCATGTTTAAGTAAGTGGTTGGTGGTAGTTATGGAAGAAAATACTAAAATTTAATAATTTGTGTGTGTAGAATGGGATTTATGTTGAGAAATTGAAAAGTAAAAGTAGGAGTGCCAAACACAGAAGCATTTGGATTTATTTTGTAGATAGTGATGAGCTGTTAAAAATGTTTGGGAGAAAGTTTCAGTTAAGCAAGATGAATAAATTCTAGAGATAAGCTGTACAACATTGTACCTATAGTTAACAATACTGTATTGTACACTTAAACGTTTGTTAAGAGGGTAGATCTCATGTTAAGTATTCTTACCACAGTAAAATAAAAAAAAAAATTTTTAATGTTTGGGAGGGGTATTAGCATCAGTAGCACATATTTTCGCATTTACTAAGTGCCTGTTATTTTGTTGGGAGTACAAAAGAAAATAAGACAGGGCCCCTCCACCCTCCCCCTGCCCCCTTTAGAGAGAAAGTTAAGGAGACACAGTTTAGTTGGTAAGAGATAAAAAAGAATAGTCCTTTAGAAAGGGTATTATAGGGTAAAGGATTTATTGGATAGAAATATCTTGAGAGAATGGAGACTGGAAAGTGGTTGCTACAAATCATTGGGGATGCGATAAGGTAGTGGTTAAAAACATGGCTTCTGGTGCTAGACTTAGTTTTGTCTCTTACTGACTCTGTAACCATGCATAAATTACCTGATCTCTCTAAGCCTCAGTTTCCTCATTTGTAAAATAGAGATATTAATAATCCCCATCCTTTAGGATTGTTGTGACGATTATGAGATATTGCATGTATGGTGCTTAGTACTGTGCTTAGTAAATGTTGCATAATAAATATTAGGTGGGAAGAATGGCAAAGTGATGCATTTCTGAATTAGGGTAGTAGTGATGGAAAGACTGTTTTAGATAAATGAGAATGAGGTTAAAGCTGATGCTAAGATCTTTTTGTCTGAATGACAGTGGAAGGACAAATGTAGGGAAGTCTGGGAAGTCTCTTAAAGAGGGCGTGGACTGTGTCATGTTCACATGTGTATCCCTAACACAGTGCCAACAGATTGGAGTAGCTCAATAAATGATTTTTTACCAAGTGAACAAAGGAGTTTAAAGTTGCCGTTATAGTATTCAAGAAGGCAGTGAGAAATGTTTGGGTAGAGCTTCAGGGAAAGTTGAGGCTTTGAGAGGCCTAAATTTGGGAAACAAGCCCATGAAGATAGTTTTGAAAGAAAAGTAAAAGCCAAGTTTACCCACCTTTTGAAATTTGTATCAACACATCATGGAAGTGGTATTTTAAGATTTAAGACATCCAGTTATGTAACAATGTTTATAAAGTCAACAAAGGATATATTCTTTTTTCATTGCCTTCTTAGTTTCAAAATGTAGCAGGAGTAAATTAAACAAGACACAAATTGATGAAGGTGCGTGCTCCTGGAGTCCCTCATTTTCCACAGCAGATATATCCCTAGAGTTTTGATTATGCGTATGTGTGTATATGTGTATCTTGAGCATTAAATGTTTTCTATAAAGTAATTTGTGGTTTTTAAGTAGTCAAAGGGTTAATTTTTGTTGTATAAAATTTTGTAACAAAATTTTGTTGTATAAAATTGTATAAAAATTTTAATTCTGTAAATGAATTTTTTTAAAAAAAGGCACACTTACATTTTCTTTAGCTGAGTTGATGGCTCCCGGAGAACTGGCATAGCTGCAGAATATGAGTAGTTCCCCAAGAAGAGCGCATTGCCTTTGGCACAAGGATCAGAATAAAGGTGAATTGTTATTACATAGGGTTTTTCAGTAAAAGTCACTGAAAAGTAAGTAATGTTTTTATTTTGGTTATATGTTTCCGAGAGTATGCAAACTGGCAAGAATTGACAGTTTTCTTCTATTTTGTAGTAATAGTTTTGTGCTTTAGCACACTTTCTTAAACCACAGAATACCCTCTGGATAAGAATGTTTTCAAAGAAGTACCTAAAATATGAGCATTTAAATAACTGTAGAGGGTATAGAAACATTTTTGCCAGTGTGGTTGATTGAGCTTTCATAGACTGCTCAAAATTGAACAGTAATTTTAACAATAGTGAAGAAATTTAGGGAATGGGGAATCTCTTTGGATGTACTTAAAGAATAATTGGTTTTCCTTGTACTTTGTCTTCCTAATATTGCTTTGATAGTGAATTAACATTACAGAGTTCAGTGAAACCTTGTCTTTGTCCTAGGTTCATAGAAAGTTTAACTGTTACTGGATCATGCTAGATACCAAAAAGGAAACTTAGTGTTCTTTCTCTTAACCAGGTAGGGCAAACCCTGATAATATGATCAGTGTACAAAAGTAAATATAGTTAATTCATTTAGTGCAAGAGCAGATAATGGACTAGCTTGAGGCATTAAGAAAAAATCTTATTGATTCTGCCAATTTTATGTCCTGTACCTTTTAGATTTTTTTCTCATAGAAGAAAGAGAGATTGCTAGTAGAAATTGGTTAAGAAAATGTTCAATATCTGATGTAAAATTTTATACAAACCAAAACTCTGCATCAAAATGTTTGAGAATTATATCTAGAGAAATCATGTATTACATATAGAGAGAATTATATAGAGGGAAACAGAAGTAACCAATAAAGTTTTTTTATTGAACTTTCAAATCTTCATCTCCAAATCTTGTTAAATAATCCAATTTTTAAAAATATGTTTTTGTTGGAGGAATTCAAGGTCAATGTCCTTTACTTGTGTTTTGGTCTTTAAGGTAATTTAAGATAATTGGGTTTTATGTTATTCGCTTTTAATTTGGCACCCTGACATAAGGAAAGATGAGGTAATTTGATAAACCTCTTTCTTTAAGTGGAGTTTCTTCATTGAACAATAAATGATATGAATTCCAGTTTAGGCAAGTTTACTAATGTTTTTTGTTTTAATAATGCATTCTGTAACTGCATATTCTTGTTTTTCATAAATGATTTTTCTCTCATTGAATCTTAACAAGATATGTGGACAGCTTTGCATTTAGGAGAAATTCAGATGCACATAGAAAAAGCCTATATGTAGTATTCAGAAGATGAGGTATACAGTGCAGAGTGATACTCTTGCAGAGAGCTTAGTAAACATAATCCTATATTGGCCATATAAAAGGGATTTATGGTTCTGGTATCTGCTGCTGTATATTTTAACAGTAAATCGAATAAAGTTGATAGTGTTGATTTGTTCATTATTCTTGAATAATGAGTTTGTTTATTGTGTGCCAGACACTGTCCCAGTGGGGATGCAAAGATTAAAGAACATATTCCCTGTCTTCAAACAGCAAAGTCTAGCTAGAGAGAGACAAAGAGGTAAATAGACAGTTTATAATACAATATGGTAAATGCTCTACTAGAGGTAAGCACAGGGTACAACAGAAGAGAAAAGCATTCAATGCTGTCAGTGTGGATATGGGGTGAGAGAAAAAGTGAAAGATAGCTAAGAAAGCCTTCTTAGAGAAAATAATATCTAAATTGAGTTTTGATTTTATAGCCAGGAGAAGGAAAAAAAGGGGGTGGTGGGGGATGGGGAGAGTAGGTAAAAATCCTGCAGAGGTAGACCGCAGTGTGTGCAAAGGTACAGTGGCTTGAGAACATATGCCTTTTTTAGGGAAATTGTAGGTAGTTCAGATGGCTGGATTTGGAGGGTTTGTTGGGGATAGAGAGGTAAGCAGGGCCTGGATCATGAAGAGTGTTTATGCCATGTTAATGAGTCTAGATTTAATTGTGAGGGCATTGGGGAGCTGTTGAATGATATTGAAGAGAGTGATGTGATTTGACCTGAAGTTCACTATAAAGATGTCTGGAAGGTATATGGAAGTAGAAATGACAACCTTACCTTCCATTTCCAGTCCAATACCAATAATCATCAAGAGAGAAGTCAAAGATAACTCATGTTTCTGGCATGGGCAACTGGAGTAGGAGAGGGGCCACATATTCTTGGCAGTGCTGAGAGACAGAGTGGAAAAAATCTCAAGGCTGTATCTAAAGATGAAGCACCAAATTATTAATTGTAAAAAAAAGCATTACAAACACATTGCTGGCCCAGATTTTGTAGTTACTAGTTTGAGCAAAATGTCACATTAACAGGTCTGTAAACAGCAGTGGCCTCTATTACTTTGATGGATTCATACATCCAGCCAATTATACTATCTGAATCTGGCCACAATTAGGCACTCAAAAAATTTGATGAGATGAGTGAGTAATAGTAGAGGACTTACAATGCATAATACCTTTAACTATTCAAAGTGGTTTCATATCTCTCTTTAAAGTTATTCTTAGCTGTTTGATGTACGGCACCTAGAGGCCTTGAACTAGGATTCCCCAGGCTGTATTCTACCTACAGGTGGGTTTTGTTTGATTTGTGGCTTTAAAAAATAAGTTTGAATTCATTGCCCACAATTTAAAATGGGCAGTTGACAGAAAATATGGATGTCATTTTCTTGAAGAATTAGATGATCTGGCAATGCTAGGTTCACTTTCTACATGGCAAAACCGGCTAGATTTGAGTAGCAGTTTTCATATTCTGCCTGCCTAAATCATTTGTGTCACCTACCTGGCCTCTATAGGCAGTGAGTTGGTGACCCTTGTTAACAAGTTATTTGTCTGGGATCTTTGGATAAAGAGGTGTTGCAGACAAGGAATAAATTCAGAAAGTGGACAGTAATTCCATTCATATTGAAGCTGCTGCCTGTTGAGTGCTTAATGTGTGTTATTTCATTTAATATTGCAACACTATAGCATTTTCATATTCCTGTTTTACAGTTGAGAAAAGTAGTTGTTAGGAAAGGTAAGTTACAAATTAGTAAGTGACAGAGCTGGCTCTTGATATCTAGATCTAGTAAGCTTTTCCTTTGTAGTTATACTACTACTTTTAGCTTTTCTAGTTGAGCTGTTTAGGCAGAGGCAAAGTTTAATGATTTTTAATTTATTAAATTATAAGCAAGAATCTGTATTAAAGGCAATGTTTTTAGAGATTTGAAGGCTACAGTATAAGTTTTGTTTTAATTTTAGATGATTGCATATATGTGTGTATGTGTGTAACACACGCACTATTTGATAACATTTTTTGCTGTTACTGTAATTGTATTTACTTGCTGACATCTGGTAAGCTGGTTTGAAGAGTCTTAGACATTCTATCGTTTCTGTAAGTATCAGAAGTTCACTTGGGAAATTTGAATATTTGTCAAAGATAAAATTGGTAAATATTCTTTCCAAGGATGGTAATATTAAGCATAAATGGTAGGTGGATCTTAGGAACAGGGGTTTTTTTTGGTTAGGCTGTTTTCCCTAGAGAATAAATGATTTTCTGAAGTAATATAATTCTTTAGGTTAAACTAATTTGATTATTCTCACAATTATTTATTCATTTAAACTAATTTGATTATTCTCACAATTAATTACTCATTATTCTCACAGTTATTTATTATTTATTCACATATGGATATGCATAGACTACCAACTGGTAAAAAGAATTATTTGGTGATATGATTTGATGTTTTGCTAGGAACTCAATTCTGACAAATGGAGTTAGCTGACTGAAAATATTTTTTTACTTGTATTTGAAATTCAAGATCCTTTAGCATCATGAAGGAAGGTAAAAGTTGCTCATATTGCCATGGGCACTCACACTGAGAATGGAATCTTTAGTATTCCTGATTGTCTTGCCTTTAGTGGCAGTAGTATGGCTGTTAATGGTACAAAATGCAAAATTTAGGCACTAATGGACACAGGTACACAGCAAAGGAGAGAACATGTGCAGAAAAAATAAAAGGTGGGTAAATTCAGTCACTGAATGTCAGTGACTGCTTCATTTGTTTTTCTTACCTGTGCCATCCAGCTAACCAAAGCCTTTGAGGATACTTAGTAAGAGGTAGTTTATTGAAATGGAGAAAAGGACATAAGATGGTTCATTAAATGTTCTCTTTCAAACTCTTGTTTTAATCACTAGTAAATTGTAACTTATTATTTTATTGTATTTTTCTTCCTTAGAATCTGTCAGGTGAAGGTATATATATATTTTTTAATTTGGCTAGAAGCAATTTATTTTTAAAGAAAGTATGTCTCCTCTGAAGATACATGGTCCTATCAGAATTCGAAGTATGCAGACTGGGATTACAAAATGGAAAGAAGGATCCTTTGAAGTTGTGGAAAAAGAGAATAAAGTCAGCCTAGTAGTTCACTACAATACTGGAGGAATTCCAAGGATATTTCAGGTATTACCAAATTTTGATTTGGAATAGATCTTCAATCACATCCTTTAGTGAATAGCTGTTCTGTGCCATACTAAGTATCATGGTAGCCCTCCTAGATTACTATTTCTTGCTTCTTATTTCCAGGACACTAATACTATTAGGTGTATATATTATAAATTATTCAGCAAAATGGTTGATGGTGTATAATAAAGAGTAGGAAGTAGTCACCATTATTGAAAAGAAAACTAGTGGGAGGAAGCTGAAAGGAACTGAGTTTGGATACTATCTATCTAAGCTATGTTTAAAACCACATTAGGATAACTTCAGTTATTTTTCCCCCCTCAACGTATATGATAAATTCATCACCATTTAGTGTTAGCTTTTTTTTTTTTTTTTTTTTTGAATCATTCCTTAAGCCTTTAACTTAAAACATCCCTCAAGTTTTTGATGTAGGGCCAAGTCCTGTCTTTTGAGTTTAGGGCCTCCCATTAGTGCTTTGCATCCTACTTCTCATATAAGCCACACCACACGTCCAAGGGTTTCACGGTCATTTTGTCTCAGTTTCTTTAAAGTGGAGTGAGATCTTAAAGACATTTTGTGAGGCGATCAGATTTTTCCAGATTTAATGATGTTTTACAGTTCGGTCTCCCACACCTAAGTTGACAGTACATTTTTAGTAACTCACCTCTAACGTGCCTTTCCCAGACTTTCAACTTGGATCTTATAGAAACAACTTATCTCTTTTGCACTCATATTTCTTTACTTTAAGTAACTTTAATTAAATTGTGTAATTACAATGATAGGAAGAACTAGCATAAACAGCTTTGGGAACAAACAGATTGGCTTTTGGTGAGCAGACAACTCCACTGGTGAGAGTGGCAGGGTGCAGGCCTGCTAGAGTAGCCACTACTGGCTGTGATCACGTAGCATGTTGTGGACCTTGTCTTTACATTTGCAGAGGGAATGGAGACCACAGATTAGTCAGTTAAGTGTCGGCCACCTAAGAGAGCCCTGGCTCAGTATGACTTCTGTTCCATGTCTGGCCTAGAAGATGAATACCTTGAAGGTCTAGGTTTTATCTTTCTGGTTAGTTCCAGAACCTAGCACAGTGGTGGGTGTATAGTGGGCCCTCAATAAACATTGATAAACTAGCTAACTGACTATACCAACAAAAACAAAACTCAACTTTGCTGCTGCACATCTTCTGGTGAGGGTCCTAAGCACCATTCCACTGTGCAGAAGTTGGATTAGAGAGAATGAGCTAGCAAATGAATTCCTAATACTGCTGTAAGATGAGATGGTGTATACCATTAAGTAGTAAAATGGAAGGCAGCTATAAAGAAGTGAATTTTGTGTAGTATGTAATTAACCCAGGTAACTGACTAACACAAAATAATAGTGAGACAATACACTTGATAACATCTTATAAAGGATTAGATAATATTCTTATGTGAGGAAAAAATCCACATTTACAACCACAGTATTTGACTGCAAAAAGCCTCACTGATGATTATGTTCTGGACCAGCCGGGTCAAGAAAAAATTTCCCTGACTGTTGTATCCTTGCAATATTGAGTTTATTTTTATTTTTTTAAATAGATCTCTATTGGAGTATAATTGCTTCACAATACTGTGTTAGTTTCTGTTGCACAACAAAGCGAATCAGCCATATGCATACACATGTCCCCATATGCCCTCCCTCTTGAGCCTCCCTCCCATCCTCCCTATCCCACCCTTCTAGGTCATCGCAAAGCACCGAGCCGATCTCCCTGTGCTATGCTGCTGCTTCCCACCAGCTAACTATTTTACATTCGGTAGTGTATACATGTTGATGCTTACTCTCACTTCACCCCAGCTTCGCCCTCCCACCCTGTGTCCTCAAGTCCATTTACTATGTCTACGTCTTTATTCCTGCCCTGCAGCTAGGTTCATCAGTACCATTTTTTTTTTTTTTAAGATTCCATATATATGTGTTAGCATACGGTATTTGTTTTTCTCTTTCTGACTTACTTTCACTCTGTATGACAGACTCTAGGTCCATCCACCTCACTACAAATAACTCAATTTCGTTTTTTTTTTAGTGTTAGCTTTTAATAAGACTCATTAGTGTCTTCTTAATTACTTCTTCATAAATAATCCTGCCAAAGGTTATGGTATAGACCGTTCAAGGATGATTATTCAAGGTCATCCTTACAGCTGTTTTCTTCTAACTGTTAACTTTTGAAGGATCTCATTATTTTTTCACTGCAAAAGATAGTTATGTTGTTTTCACTTCTGTCTTGTGCAGCCAAGAACTACTTGTGTTGATAAGAGTTGAATTTAATGTCTTACTTACATTTTTCTGCACTTAAAAATGCTATATTTGTTAATTAGATTATATAAAAGTATAATATTCATTCTAAAGTACTCTTTTGAAGAACAATTTATAAAACTTTATACTTGAGAACCAGAGCTGAAGTAAAATTTCTATTTATCTTTGCTTTTAAACTATGGAAATACATTGATTATGATTTTATGTATCAAAGATATTCTTAAATAGATTGGAGGTGGTGACATGGGTAATAGAAACGATAGTGTATATATCTACTAATTGCCCATCTCAATTAAAGAAAGATTTTTTTCAAATAGAGGTTCAGTCTTTCAGTCCTCATCCCAAATTAGCACTGAGTAAATATTTAAATACTTAAACAAACATAGATCTTTAGAAGCATGAGGAATCTACCTGTGATTACACCTTCATCTCAGTTCTAGATGAATTTGCATTCAGCATTCATTTGTCAACCACCTACAGATTACCGTGGTGGGTACTGTGCTAAGGGCTAAGAATACAGAGCTGAATGAGACACTTTTCTTCTCAAGCTTAAGAGTAACCAGATACATTCTCAGCTGTAAAATTATCTCAGAGATACTGAGGTAACACAAAGAAGGAAGTGTTTTGTGCTCTGAGGATTTAGAGGATAGGTAGGAATTTGCCAGACACAGTGGAGGTAAGGTGGAGGTGATTTCTATAATGGACAAACATGCTAGTGTGAATCAACACTCAGGGAACCAGAAAATTATTTTAAAATAAATGCACAGTAGGGAGTGAATGGCAGAAGTAGAGGCTGAAGAGCTAGATAGGAACCAGATCTTGAAGCATCTTGTTTGTCATACTAACGGGAACTTAGATACTAAGGAGCCAAGAATCTTAAGTTTAAATTTATTTGACAGCTAGGCGGATGACTTTGTTTCAAGAGCTAGTGGGAGAATAAGGACGTGTAAGAGGTTATTGTGAGAGTTTAGATGAGAAATGAAAGTCCTGAGCGAAGGAAAAGACAGTGGGAGAAGCAAGTGGAGGAAAGGGTAGATTTGAAGAGATTTCAAGATTTAATTTATTAGATTTGGGGGGTGAGAGAGAAAAGAGTCTGGGGAGATTCCTAGGTTTGAGTGGATGGCAGTCCCTTTCATCTTCTCTTTGATAGGGGACAGAGGAAGAATTGGGGCATGAGGATTGGGAGAGATGAGTTTTCTGAGGTGTCAGGCATTCAGATAGTGGTATCTACTAGGTATTTGGTAAAGAAAACTGGAGCTCCGGCAGAGATCTAGACTTAGAGAAAAGGCTGAGAGGCCTCACCATATGGGTAGTAACTAAAATTGTATGACTAGCTAGGATTTTTCAGTTGTTGAAATGATGAAGTTCAAGATTATTCTCATATTGACTGAAATAATGGTTTTATGCAGTCTCTTTTCCTTTTTGCACGGTAAACTGCTGATTTAAATATTTTGGAGTTAAAGCATCTGAAACTAGCTATTGTGTTTTATGATAGAATTTCTACTCAAGGACATGAATTTAAGACCAACTTTGAAGCTTAAAAAATGTCATTTAAGTTTGAAATAAATAAATTAAGGCTGGTAATACTCATTTTTCATTCTTATCTAAAAATTGTCAAAGGTCAGTTCTCCCTAATTAAAAAAAATTGTGAAAAGCTATTACTTCTTTCTTTATGCTGTTCAGAGGCTATCTCTTCAGCAAAAGGCAGCTTTAGAAACCTCTGTAATATGCCTGCTGAGGGGGAGTGTTAGAGAATAAGGATGCCTGGTTGGCAGGAATTATTTATATTAAAAAAGTGCAAGATTTATTAGTTTAGTCTTGGAAAAATTTCAACCAAGAGAAAACAAAAGTTATCACTTAATAGCACATATCCAGAGTCTGGAAGAGTATAAGACAAGTTATTGAACCAGTTCTGGGGAGTGGTAGAAGTAAGCTAAGGGAGTTCCAGGGTACTTAAGATCTTTGTGATTGAAAGTTAAATGAACCTTGCTTAGACAGTTAAAAAAGAAAAAAAGAATGTTCTAATGCTGGTAAAGGTTTATGTTGATGTTTTGAGAAGTGGAATTCTTTTGAGGATTACAGTTTGGATTAGTATATCCTTTTATATTGCAGCTGCTTAAACCACTTGCTAGATATTTTATAAGCTTTTGTTTAAAAAAAAAAAAAAAGAAAGAAAAAGCCTCTAATCCAATATGGCTTACTAAACTGGTGATGGTATAACCATCAAGGCTCTGTAAATTAACTTATTAGTTTTTATAACTTTATAACTATACTTGAAAATATGCAGTTTCCTACCAAAAAAATCAAGAGTGTTAGGATTACTGTGTAAAATTTTAATAGTATGTGTTTGCCTCTCCTAAAAGTGAAATCTTTGATTTAAATGTGTCAAAAATGGAAACTCTTTTTGGTTGGGGGGAAAAAAAACACAACTAAATTAATATGGGAAAAAGTAAGAAATGTGTAACTTAGAAAGTATAAAGTTTAGTATTCATTATACAACTTTTTCTGCTTCATTATAATTCGTTTTTAATGATACTTTTCCTTTTGTGTTGATCAGCTAAGTCATAACATTAAAAATGTGGTGCTTCGACCCAGTGGAGCAAAACAAAGCCGCCTAATGTTAACTCTACAAGATAACAGCTTCTTGTCTATTGATAAAGTACCAAGTAAGGATGCAGAGGAAATGAGGTTGTTTCTAGATGCAGTTCATCAAAACAGACTTAATGCAGGTGAGCACTAATCCTCCCAGGGTCTGACATTAGCAGTTATAAAAATATTACTAGGTAGTAGACCAGTATTCCTCATGAATATTGATGCAGAAATTTTCAACAGAATACTAGTAGACCTAATTCAACAGCACATTAAAAGAATTATACACCATGACCAAGCGGGATTTATTTCTGAAATACAAGAATAGTTCAAGATATGAAAAAAATCTATCAATGTGATTATTCAAATTAGCAGAATGGAGGACAAAAACCACACGATCATCTTGATGCAGAAAAAGTATTTGATAAAATTTAACATTCTTTCATGATAGAAACACTCAACAAAGTAGGAATTAAAGGAAACTACCTTACCTCAACATAATAAATGCCTTATATGAACAGCAGATAGCTTGATGATGGAAAACTGAAAGGTTTTCTGCTGAGATCAGGAACAGGAAAGGATACCCTCTCTTACCCATTCTATTCAACATAGTACTGGAAGTTCTAGCCAGGGCACTTAGGCAAGAAAAAGAAATAAAATTGGAAAGGAAGAAGTAAATTTATCTTTGTTCTCAGATGACATGATCTTATATGTAGAACACCCTAAAGATTCCACGAAAGAGTGTGTCTAGAAAAGCAGTAGGATTTAAATTACAATTGGGAAAACTTACCTTGTTACATAAATCTTATATACTTACTTTTTTATATGAAACTTATTCTGAGGTTTTATTCTTGCTATGAAAACAGAAGGTACTATAGAAAATCACACAGTATGATAAGATTCCCCTACCTCCTCCAACCCCTTTCATTTAAAATGTTTTGATTTTTAAAAAATATATATTTATAGGCATCTGGAATAATTTTTAGGAATAATCTGGAATAATTTTTAGGAATAATCTGTTGCTTAAAATGAGGAATAATCTGCTGCTTAAAATGAGTTTTCCACTATTATTGTTAGTCTCCAGCTCTATCATCATCAGTAGTTTGTTATTACTGATATTTTATAGTTGACAAACTTTTGAGTTTTTTAAGTTACATATAACACATTAAAAACATTTTAAAAATGAAGATGTAGCAATGCTGCCTTGCTTGGATTTAATTAATACCTCTATTTCATACACTATTTTCTTGTTTAAAAAATTTTTTATGGTTGTTTGCCATTTGGTTTCTATTCATTATGTGTTCATGTTACCAAATCTGAACTATGTCAGTCTTCTAAATATTGAATTTTAGAATCAGGGAATTGAGTACCGTTTGAAAGTTTAGAATATATCAGGGATTATGTCTGTATTTCTATATTTGTTTTATTCCATCATATTAATTGAATCACTGTTTTAAGAATTGATGTGTATAAGGAAAGCATGTCTCTAAATGCATTAGAGGGGACTTCCCTTGTGGCGCAGTGGTTACTAATCCGCCTGCCAGTGCAGGGTACACAGGATCTATCCCTGGTCCAGGAAGATCCTACATGCCGCGGAGCAACTAAGCCTTTGCGACACAAGTACTGAGCCTGAGCTCTAGAGCCCGCGCGCCACAACTACTGAAGCCCACGCACCTAGAGCCCATGCTCCACAACAAGAGAAGCCACTGCGATGAGAAGCCCGTGCACCGCAGTGAAGAGTAGTCCCTGCTCGCCACAACTAGAGAAAGCCCGTGCACAGCAACGAAGACCCAATGTAGCCAAAAATTTAAAAATTAATTAATTTTAAAAATAAATAAATAAATAAACGCATTAGAGTGGAAAGCACAGTAGACTGGGGCCCAAGTTTGAGTCTGAACAACATGGCATAATGGAAAAACATGAGCTTTGGACCTAAACAGGTTTGGGTTTGAATCCTAGCTCTACTTGTTATTTCCTGTGTGGTTTTGGGCAGCTCCCTTAATAACTGAGTTTCAGTTTCCTCATCTCTAAAATGAATGTTTTATCACCTTAATTTCAGTGCTTAATAAAAAATTAGAGCTCATTAATGTAAAGCATGACTGGCACATGATAGGCATTCAGTAAGTCATTACTGCTTTTAGAGTGGCTAGCTG
This sequence comes from Orcinus orca, assembly GCF_937001465.1. Classification (NCBI taxonomy): domain Eukaryota; kingdom Metazoa; phylum Chordata; class Mammalia; order Artiodactyla; family Delphinidae; genus Orcinus; species Orcinus orca. The sequence goes on along the minus strand of NC_064565.1, from coordinate 101,583,978 downwards.
TGGACTGTACTCTTAGGCAAGTTGTTTTAATCTTTAGGTTTAAGTTGCCTTAGGTGCCTAAAAGTGATAATATGTACTTTACAGACTAGAGTAAGCTAATGAATATAAAAATACTTTGAAATGTATGAAACATTTAAAGTATAATATATGGTGTTTGAAATGAATGGGAAAAAGACTAGTATTAGATGAACATTGTTGTCTATAAATAGGACAACCAGCTAACCATTTAAGAAGATAATAAAACTGTATCCTTATCTTACTCCTTCATCTAAATAGATTTTACATTGATCAAAGATTTGAATGTAAAAAAAAAGGTGATACAAGTATTATTAGAAGGGTAGAATGGATTTTAACATAATATATGGATGGAAAAAACCTTCCTGAGTATGACATAAAACCAGAATCAATAAAGGAAAAGAGGGCTTCCCTGGTGGCGCAGTGGTTGAGAATCCGCCTGCCAATGCAGGGGACACGGGTTCGAGCCCTGGTCCAGGAAGATCCCATATGCCGCGGAGCAACTAAGCCCGTGCGCCACAACTACTGAGCCTGCGCTCTAGAGCCCACATGCCACAACTACTCAAGCCCGCGCACCTAGAACCCTTGCTCCGCAACAAGAGAAGCCACTGCAATGAGAAGCCTGTGCACCGCAACCAAGAGTAGCCCCCGCTTGCCACTAGAGGGAAGCCCGCACACAACAATGAAGACCCAACGCAGCCAAAAATAAAAATAAATAAATAAAATTTTAAAATAAATAAATAAAGGAAAAGATTAATAACTTGGACTGTGTAAAAAATTTAAGTGATCTCTGTGACAAGGAAAAAAGAAAAAATGAAAATGTTAGCCACAGTGACAGAGTTAATATTGCTAATATATAAATACTGACTTTCCAAATCAGTAAGAAAAAAGACAATTCAGTAGAGAAGTGGACATATAGGAAATTCAGGAAGAAAAACAGGTGGCCCATAAACACGAAAAAATTCTCAACTTCACCAGTAATTAAATTCAGATTCTTACTGTCACATTGGCAGTAGTGTGAGGGGAGGCAAGATACTCTCATATACTTGGTAGGAGCTTAGAGATTTTTTTTTTTTAATACATTTATTTATTTATTTTTGGCTGCCTTGGGTCTTTGTTGCTGTGCGCAGGCTCCCCCTAGTAACGGTGAGCAGGGGCCACTCTCAGTTGCTGCGCGCGGGCTTCTCATTGCGGTGGCCTCTCCCGTTGCGGAGCATGGGCTCCAGGTGCACAGGCTTCAGCAGTTCTGGCACTCGGGCTCAATAGTTGTGGCTCGTAGGCTCTAGAGCGCAGACTCAGTAGTTGTGGCACATGGGCTCAGCTACTCTGCAGTATGTGGGATCTTCCCAGACCAGGGCTCGAGCCCATTTCCACCCGCATTGGCAGGTGGATTCCCAACCACAGTGCCACCAGGGAAGTCCCGAGATTTTTCTTTTTTGAGGAATAGTGATAGTATCAATTTAGTTTAAAATTGTACATCCTTTACACCAACATTCTTTTTCTAAAGAGTTTTATCCTATGAAAGTTGTTCCAAGAAGATATGTAAAGAAGATACGCAAGATATGTAAAGAAGATATGCAAGAAGATATGTAAAAGGATGTTCGGCATTATTTGCAATGTTTTTAAATTAAAACATTCCAAATGATCATCAGTGAGAAATTAATGAAATTAAAATATAAAATACTTTTTTGGGGGGGGAAGGGCCACGCCACAGCTTGTGGGATCTTAGTTCCCCGACCAGAGATTGAACCCCAGCCCCCAGCAGTGGAAGCACAGAGTCCTAACCACTGGACTGCCAGGGAATTCCCTTAAAATACTTTTTTTTTTTTTTTTTTTTTTTGCGATACGCGGGCCTCTCACTGTTGTGACCTCTCCCGTTGCGGAGCACAGGCTCCGGACGCGCAGGCCCAGCGGCCATGGCTCACGGGCCCAGCCGCACTGCGGCATGTGGGATCTTCCCAGACCAGGGCACGAACCCGTGTCCCCTGCATCAGCAGGCGGACTCTCAACCACTGCGCCACCAGGGAAGCCCAAAATACTTTTTAAAGTATATAAAAATTCATATTTATACATTACTTTGCATGTTCTTTAAACTAGCATTGATTTCTTTAGAATAGAAGCCATTTAGTCTGCTGAACTTACAGAGAATGTTTTGGCGTATACATTACTGGAAGTATATCAGTCATTGGTTCTGACACATGTCCTTAGCATCCAGTGTCCATGTTCATGCCATAGATACACAGTGACTAACTTTTCTATAGTGTTAATTACCAAATATTTATATAGGAGAATTTCTAGCATTTACTTTTTGCATTTAAAAACTTACCCTTCTATTATCAATACATGTTTCCAGATTTTTGCATTGTTATTTAATTTTTTGCTTGATCCTAGTTCTAAATTTTAGTTACTGTATATATCAGAATTACTTTCTGTCAGATAAGCACTTTGATTTTTTTTATTTTTCCTGTTTCTGTTTCCTCAAGATTAAATAATAATAATGAGAAATCTCTTTATTAAAGTAAGTGAGTTGAGATTTTTTTTTTTTCCCCACCAGCCATGAAACCTTCTCAGGGTTCTGGTAGTTTTGGAGCTATTCTGGGCAGCAGGACCTCACAGAAGGAAACCAACAGGCAGCTCTCTTACTCAGACAATCAGGTATGTTTATTTGAATCGTTTTAGCTTTTTTTTAAAAAAAGATAATCTTAGATAGACATTCTATAAAGTAGTTGCAGGAAGTAGAATTTAGACTGTAATGTCTAGTAATTCTTGCATTATCTCAAGGGTACTTTCCACATATCTGAAATTTACCACAGTGTAATTTTTAAGAACATAGCTTTGAAGTTAGATGTGGGTTTGAGACTTGGTGCTGCCACTTACTAGCTGTAGGTCATTGGAGAAGTTCCTTAAGTACCCTGAGCCTTAGTACCCATCTGTAAAATTAAGACAGCAATAATATTTTAAGGGTTGTTATGAGATAATGCATGTTGTAAAAGTGCTTAGCCCGTGATACCATATACTAATAACCCCATAAATGTTCGCTGCTATTATTTCTTTGATGCTTTTTGGGTCTGTTCTACATTATGAACTTTGCCTCTGTACTATATGATACCAGACTGTTTTGTTGGGTCTTCTGTTTGCTTTTTTTTTTTTTTTGCGGTACATGGGCCTCTCACTGTTGTGGCTTCTCCCGTTGCGGAGCACAGGCTCCGGACGCGCAGGCTCAGCTGCCATGGCTCACGGGCCTAGCCGCTCCGCGGCATGTGGGATCTTCCCAGACCAGGGCACGAACCTGTGTCCCCTGCATCGGCAGGTGGACTTTCAACCACTGCACCACCAGGGAAGCCCCTGTTTGGTTTTTAAACAGTTTTTCTTTCATAAATATTCAGCCAGCCATGAGACTTACTGTGCACTATTGCAGCTTAGCAGTCCTGTGTCTCTTTTAATTTGTCTTAACAAAGGTAAACCAGGTGTGAAAAGAAACTTTGAAGCTCCCCTGTAAGTAAAAGCATGAATTCTGTTTGGCTGTGCAGATAGATTGATTACTTAAACCATTTACTGGACTAAGCAATCAACGAATAAGATTTCGTTTTTGTTAATTTCCTTTTACAAGTTGGGGTTTTTTTGTTTTTTTTTACATTTTAATTGAGATACGATTGATATGCAGTAAATTGCACATATTTAAAGTGTGCAATTTGATACATTTTTGACTTATGTACATACCCGCAAAATCATCACCATAACCTAGTGAACATAGCTATAACCCTTAAAAGCTTCTTCATCCCCCTTTGTAATCCTTTTCTCTAGCTCCCTGTCTGGCCCCTATCCCTAAGCCACAAGTGAATTGCTCTGTGTCACTCTAGATTACTTTGCATTTTCTAGAGTTTTATATAAAGGGGATCAGTGTATAACTTTTTTTGTCTGGGTTTTTCACTCATTATAATTACTTGGAGATTGATCCATTTACAGGTAGAAATTTAACGTGTTAGAATATTTAAACTATAAGTGTTAACATATCTAGCAGAAGCAAATATACTTTCACAAATAATGATTCCCATTAGTGAGATTATAAAATCAATTTTGTGGATTGTGACTAGCATTGAATAAAAAAGGAATAGAGGAGAAAACAATAGAGAAGGTATTATACATAGTAAGGAAAAGTATTGGTTTCTGAAACTTCTGGTTTTATTTATGTGTATGTGTAATATGTTGTGATGTAAAATATTTCTTGCTATGGGGTCATGGTCAAAAAAGGTTGCAAAATATGCAAAACAGTATGCATATAGTATGCTACTGTTTGTATAACAAGAATAAAATATTGATTTTCATTTGCATAAAAAAACAATAGAATACTTATAAGGTGTAGGAGGATGGGAAGTGGAAGAACTGGGTGAATGGCATTGGGGTGATAATGAGACTTCTCAGTATATGGCTTTTATAATAGTATTTTTATTTTTTTTGAATCTTGAGAATGATTTACCCCTTTGAAAATAAATTTAACTTTTAAATCGTTCATCCAGATGACCTCAGAGATTTTTTCTTTCTTCTTCTAAGATTGTAATTCTGTAGAAAGTAATTGGCAATATTTTCCATAGAGATAATCACATAGCTCTTAATGTAGAGTTATAAAACTTAACTGGCAGAATGCTGGTCAAAAGCACTGTTTCCCAACTAATATGTGTAAAGTGTGCATTAACTCTGAATGTTTTTAATGTGTTTTGGGGGTAGATTCTTTGATTCATCTTCTGCCAGTAGGCTCTATTTCACTTTCAGTCTCCCCATTGTTATATATATTTGTTTCATTTCTCCAAACTAGAACCCCCTCAAAAGTCATATGCTGTACATATGACTTGGCATTTAAATTGTGGCAACCAAATGTCGTTATTGCTCCTTTTTCTCACATTTATGTCACTTTAAATTATCAAAATTGGATTTTTTTCCCTAAAGATGTGTTTTCATGCTGGTCACTAGAACCTTGTCTTGTGTATGTGAGTCCTTTTTTTTTTAATCAGTAATTCGAAGCAAATTCCTTTCTGCTTCCAGGAATGCTGTGGAATTTGTAAGTTTACAAGAATACTATAGGAAAATATGCGTCAAGCTTAATTTCTGACACTGACCGTAAATTAGAATCACCTAGAGTGCTTTAAAAAAAGTGCTGATGAATGGGCCTCACCCCCATACCAGATAGGCTAGAATCTCTGTAGTTGGGTCTCCAGTTGTGGGTATTTTTTAAAAGTTCCCTATATGAGGTCTAAAAGTATGCCAATTAATTTGAAGAATTAATTTGAAGAACTGGCTGTGTTAAACTTTATTCTTATAGGTCTCTTCAAAAAGAGGAAGTTTGGAAACTAAAGATGATATTCCATTTCGAAAAGTTCTTGGTAATCCAGGTAGAGGATCGATTAAGGCCGCAGCAGGAAGTGGAGTAACTGCTACCCGGACAGTTCCCTCTTTGACATCTACATCCACACCTCTTAGATCAGGGTTATTAGAAAATAGGTATGAAAGACTTTTTTTCTTTCTTAGTCATTAGCTCTACCTGTTTATAAATGTTTTTCAGGCCTTTTAGAAAGACCAGTAATTTGAGAAAAAGAAGGAGATTTTTCCAGTTAGAAGAAGAAAGTGTGAAGTGTGTTTTTTGGAGATAATTAGTATTTGTCTTGTGATTTATGTTAGTGACACGTATAGAGCTTGCAGATACACAGTATATTAATTTAAATGTGGTGTAGAGAATTAGATAGCAGTAGTCACGGTTCTTGTTCTTGAGTATGTTGGTTTATACTTTTTAATAGTATGAATTACAACTTTTTAAAAATAACGTTTTTTCTCTATTCTCTATAGGACTGAAAAGAGGAAAAGAATGCTATCATCTGGCTCAGAGCTGAATGAAGATTACCCTAAAGAAAATGATTCATCGTCGTAAGTTGCTTTAAGAACTTTTATGGCACTAGATCAGTGTTTCTTATATTGGTAATTGCAACCACTAGAGAAGATTGGGATGGTGTTCAGTTTATGGGAATCCCAAAGATAGAAGAACAGGATTTAGAGTATTTTGGTGACAGTAGGTTGTGGGCTCAATAGGGAGAGGATCTGGCCATTAGTACTGCTTTGGTCATTTCCGTGCACTTCTCCCATCCTAGCTTTTTTTATTTGCAGCACTTAGAAGAAGGATAGAGCTGAAGACCTCTAGATAAGTGTTTCTTGTTGGCTGCTCTTTTAGCATGGACCCCCTTCCTTCCCTCTTCCCTTTACCTGTAAAAAAATTTTTTTACCTTATTCATGTGAAAAGTTAGCTTAGGTAGACATGTGGACACAGTGGGGGAAGGGGAGGGTGGGACGAATTGGGAGATTGGGTTTGACATAAATACACTACCATGTGTAAAATAGATAGCTGATGGGAACCTGCTGTACAGCACAGGGAGCTCAGCTTGGTGCTCTGTGATGACCTAGATGGGTGGGATGGGGGGCTGGGAGGGAAGTCCAAGAGGGAGGGGATATAGGTATACATATAGCTGATTCACTTCATTGTACAACAGAAACTAACACATCATTGTAAAGCAATTATACTCCAATAAAATAAAAAAATAAAACCTTGCATAGGTTCTAGGCAAGGAGCATCAATCTTTTGGAGCTATTTTTTGTGTTGAACAAAAGGGCATACCTGTAATAGGATAGTCACCAGCTCACAGTTCTCTTCCTCATAATGGGTGGGTTGTGGGTTTTGTTTGTTTGTTTGTCTGTCTGTCTTTTGGGAGAGAAAACTTATTACACAGTTGCCAGGTAATACCTTAACAGAAATCAGTTGCTTTTCAGTTAACTGGTGTTCAAGATCAAAGGGTCACCAGAAAGGAGTTGGGAAAAAGATAAAGAAACTTTATATAGTAATTGGGTTCTTGGTTCTGTTGCTGTAACAGATACAAAAATCTAGGTAGGTGATAAGACTGGTGTGGTATCTTAAACTACAATGACCATGGACTCAAGTTCCTTCTATCTTCTTGAACTGCCATTCTTAATAAGTAGCTTCCATTTTATGAACCAGGATAGCTTCAGCCTCCACTGTCATGTCTGTATTCCTATTGGGAAGGAGGAAAGGAGCAAAGGGAGGGCATACTGCTCTCGTGTAGGCTGAAAATTGTACACACCACTGTTGTACATATCACATTGGCTGGAACTTAGCCATGTGGTTATATCAAGTTATGAGAAGGTCTGGGAAATGCCTAGCCCAAATTCTACTATTATGGCAGAAGACTACAATGGTTATTTGGGGACAACTAACAGTCTGCCATATTTACTCTTCTAGCCACAGAATTACCTCTGTTTATCATTCTTCCCGTATATAGAGTACTCCTACCTTCACCCTGCTGGAGACAACCTCCATGTCTCATTTAGTCATTGTATCCAGCTCAGAGTCCAGGATCTCTGGGTTATGTGCAGTTCTCTCCATAAGTCCAGGTGTGCCTTGGACCATGCCCCTCATGGTCTGACACGTAAAAACTAAGAGGCAGGTTAATCTGCATTCCTCACTTCCATCTCCATACGCATATCATTCATTATACATTGCTGGAGTAGGCACAGGATAACCACAATAAAAGTTACCATTTAGAAAAGATAAGAATAGGAAACTGAGGAGTCATTGGTCTATAGCAGAGATAAAATCTTGTTAGGCAGAAATTGTGAAGACAGTGAAAGCAGTGGAATAAGTTCTTCATTAGCCCATGTAGCAGTCTCTGTCCTATCCTCTGGGAGAAACACTTGCTCATTTTACTCCATACGACTCCTGGCTTTGCCCTTTGATTGATTTCCTTTGTCTGTTATCTTTCAAGGCCATAGCTGAAGGGGGTTTTGAAGACTATGTTCTTTGGAGCCATTCAGCTTTTGTAGCCTAAGTCAAGCTGGTGTAGTTCTGGAAGTTAGAAATCTGTAAGCTTTAGAAGTCTAGAAGTTTCTTTAAAGGTAGAACAAGCAGGCTTTTATAGGCTTGAGAAAGAATTAGGGCCAATATTTTTGTTGTTATTTTGGTTCTTTTAATAAATTTTTAAATTTTGGAATAATTCTAGATTTACAGGAAAGTTGCAAAGATAGTATAAAATGTACCCGTATACCCCTCGCGCAGTTTTCCCTAATATTAATATCAGTTTTTTACAAAACAACTACTCCAGTTACCTCTTATCATTGCCTCAATTTGAGAATTAGAAGCAGTTGGATTTTTTTAGTCCCATATGGTCTCAAGTTACCACACAATTTTAATTCTAGGCCATTGGCACAGAGAAATGTATTCCTTTTCATCCTTGATTGCAAGCTGGCTAGTTCTTGCCCAGATTTATCTGTCTTGAATAGAACCTCACTGAAAGCAGTAAGAAAGACCAGTGTTCTTAATTGTCTCAACCTTTTCCTTTGAGGTCTGCCTCCCAAGACATTACAGACAACAGTTCTGTAAATATTTTGCTGAAATATAACAATAGTCACCAGCTTTCCAGTCTGTAATATCTGTGTTCTTACCCTCTACCTTCCTGCTGAGCTAGTTCTGCATATTATAGGTTTGTTATGGTAGCATCCCACTTCTAGTAACAAAATTTGTGTATTTGGAGTCCAGTTGTAGGGAACAAAATTCACTCTAGCTAGTTTACACACAAAGGTATTTCCATACAGAGAGCATTAAATGGCTTACAGAATCATTAGGAAAGCTGAAAATGTAGACTCTAGGTTAAGCTTTCAGGAATGATTTTGAGAGCCATGCCCCAGATCAGGTCACCAAAGATGCTCCTGGCTGTCATGAAGTGAACAGCTGAATTGGAAGCTGACATGAAAACTGTTATCTCTAGAACTGTGCTGCCACTGCCAAATGCGGAAATCCTCTACAGGAAAACTAGATACCCCCACGTTGTTGTTAACCACCAGAAGTAGCAGAACACATGACCTCTCCCTATTTCCATTTCCCATATCTTGCACAAGTATATGTAATTTACCTTAAATCTTGAACACTAACTTGGAAATGTAGTTTTTAAGCTTTCTGGCTTCTGTAGAACAGGGAGGTACACTGAAAGGTGGTAGTAATGGACTTTGCATGCCAGTCCACCATATTCACCACACTTTGGGGAAGTCTCAGTTGTTCCACTTTGAGTTGTCTGATGAACCCTAAATTTCTAATCCTTGTTCTGGGCTAATAATATTTTTTATACCATCACAATTAAATTTTTTAAGGTTTGGACTTCCTAGAAGCAGGCTCTAGATGAACATACTTCTGCAAGCGCCTTATTAAGGAAGTACTCATAGGCGAGACCAGTAACAGAGTAAGGAAAGCAGGACTGGGAAGGGGAAGAAGCCAACTAAGGATGTCACCTTAGATAAAAGTCCCACAGAGAGTGGGCCTCATCTTGATCCAGCAGGAGGTCTAGGCTTCTTTCAACTAGAAGTAAGGAAGATGGGCTTTCATATTTCCATACTGCACTGTTTTTGGTTAACAGCTGCCTTGGGGCTCTTGGCTCTGCCTAGATGCGTAAAATATTTGAAATAGCCCAAAGGCAGTCTTCTGAAGAACTGCACGTGCTGGCAGTCGAAGACATAATAGTCTAGATGTGTGAGAAGTATAAACAGCGATCTGAGGGGGCTCTGATAGAGCATCACTATTAAGTTCATTCCATCTTATTATAGATTCTTCACATTGATGCTTTTCAATTTCTGGGTGAGAATATTAAAAAAAGGAGGGTTAGTGGGATGAGCTGCAGTTCTTTTTGTCCTTATTGCTACAAATAGCCTTGAGGCTATAACTGATATTATCATCTACTTCTACCATCCATTCTAGATTCACTGCATTTTCCACTAACACTTCTGCTGGTCTTAATGGTTTGCCTGGTGGTATGACTGAGATCTTCTTCTCTGAGGGGGCTGAGACCCTGGTCACTGTGTACTTCTCAGGCTGTGATAGCTGTAATTGCCCATTCAGAGTTAAAACTGAGCATGAGAGCACTAAGGATTCCCTGGTGAATTTCCTTTATTCCAAACATATTCTTCCTGCCCTCATTATATAGCAGCAACCCTGCCCCTTATAATAATCAAAGTCAGTTACGGTATGGTAACTCCTTTCTTTGCCTGTTGATCTGCCAGCATGAGAAGCCCCAAATGAGTAGGTAGCAGCCATAGCTTTAGATTAAATGGGACTCTTCCTGTCCCCCCGTTGAAAAAGTCCCCACTCTGGAAACCAGGACCTCTAGACCCACAGAATCTAAATTGAGGGGACAAGAAGCACAAGAGCGTTATCAAGAGTGATATTTAGTGGGGGCATTCCTACTTCTACTTCTTGGTTTCCAGACCCATGTATTCTCTATAAATGTAATGGCTTGTTGGTTTGTGCTATATATTGTCTTGAAGGGCACCCAGTTCCTAATGAGATCATCTGTAAGCTGCACCTTTAAAGGCTGTTGGCCATCAGATTTGAGGTAATGTGGTATGTGGTAGGACCAATGGAGCCTTTGGTCATATACCCTTATTGTACCTCCATTTCTTTTGTATAAAGTGGGTTTCTCGTTCCAGGATGGTGTTATGTGAGATTTCATGTTAATAAATCATATACTCTTATGAGCCCTCAGATAGCAGTGCAGCCAAGGCACTGTGGGCAGGAAAGGCAAAAGCAAACCTAAAATATATGCCAATCCCAACCAGAATTAATTGCTACTCTTTCTGGGATGGAAGGTGTCTAATGTAATATCACCAAATGACTGGTTGATTTCCTTAAAGGATAGTACTCAATCACGGGCTGGGGATCAGCCTCTGCTGCTGACCAGTTGGGCATTCAGCAGCATCAGAAGCTAAACCAGCCTCATTGAAGGGGAGCCCCTATTGTAGGGTGCATTCAGAGCTTTTATCTCTGCCACCATGGCTGTTATTCATGGGCCCTTTTGTGGAAATACTTGGATGGCTGAGTACAGAGATTGAATGGCATCTACTGGACAAGTTACCCTGCATGATTGTTTCTTAAGTGGAGACATTAAGAGACTTAATGTGTCTTTAGTGGAGTTCTCTGGTGAGCATTAACATGTGAAACAGATCTTCACCCTTTGTACATACTCCTTTTTTTTTTTTTTGCGGTACGCGGGCCTCTCACTGCTGTGGCCTCTCCCGCTGCGGAGCAGAGGCTCCGGACGCGCAGGCCCAGCGGCCATGGCTCACGGGCCCAGCCGCTCCGTGGCATGTGGGGTCTTTCCAGACCAGGGCACGAACCCGTGTCCCCTGCATCGGCAGGCGGACTCTCAACCACTGTGCCACGAGGGAAGCCCTGTACATACTTCTATATGACTATCCATAAACCTCTTCCATAAATCATTTCTCCCTGATCTTCCAGTCTTATTCCTTCCAGGCCCCTGACTATCCATCCAAACCATTTGCCACCATCCAGGGGTCCATTGACCCACTTTTCTCTCCACGCAAAGTGGTTAATGAGGTGCATTTCTCAAACTCTGCACAGTGTAGGATTTTGTCTTACTCCTGTGTTCCGGGGCAGTCCCTTAGTGGGGCTACAGTGCAGCAGCAGTTCATTTTCAGCTTGTACCAATGTACCAAGATGATCCATCCATGAACCAGGCACAGGTTTTTTCCTCTTCTTCCAGCTGGTCACCAGAATGCTCATAGGTCTGTTCTCATTATCTATTCCTATTTGCTTGGATATACCACTCACATTTTATGATGGATTACTGCTGTAACTTCCTGATCTTACAGCTTTGTGGATATGATAGCACCCAGCTCATGATGGCTTGCTCTGGTTGCATAGTCCCTTGATGACCCATGTCTTTATGATTATTATTTACCCCATATCACTGTATCAGGTATCTAGTGTTGTATAACAAGATACTTAAAATAGTAACTATTATCGCTTACGGGTCAGTGGTCACTTGAGTGGTTCTGTTTATCTGGGTCTGGCTTGGCCACTTGTGGCTGGATTCTCTCATTTTCTCATGCATCCATGGTCAGTTGGTAGGTTGGCTAAGGGTTGGCTGGTCCAAGGTGGCATTACTTGTGTGACTGGCCATTGGCTGTCTAGTGCTTGGGGTGATGAGGGAGATTGGCCATGTTTTCTTTTGTCACCTGGCAGGTTACCCTGGAATTATTCACAAAGCAGTGGTAGGGTTCCAAGAGAATGAGTGGAAATTTGCAGGGTGCCTTTAGCCTTAGCATCAGGACTTATGTGCTGTTATGTCTGTCACATTCGTTTGGGAAAAGGAAATCACAAGGCCAGCCTCATTAAGGGTTGGGGAAATAGATTGCATTTCTTAATAGGGGACTTGGGTACAAGGAAGGGAATAATTTGGGACATTTTTTAAACAGCTTTATTGAGGTACAGTTTACACACCATAAAATTCACCTGTCTTAAATGTATAATTCTGTATTTTTGGTAAATTTATTGAGTTGTGCAACTATCAGCATAATCCAGTTTTAGAACATTTCTATAACCCTAACGATCCATTGTGCATTCTACCACATTTTTCAAATGCTGGAGAGATTGCATGAGCCATATTCTCTTCTACTTTATCCAGGTTGTTCACTACATATGAAAAATCTTGGTGGTGTAACACTATAGGATACCAAAAATTTTACCACCAGGAATGGAATTTCTGTTGCCATTGCCAAACAATCGATCCAATTCCAGAATCCTGTCCTTAGAGAGTATGCTTCCTAGACCCACTTCTAGCACTAACGGTTGTAGATCAAGTTCCCCAGAAACAAACCCTGAAATAGAGGGTAGTGTGCAAGTGATTTATTTAGGAATTATTCCCAGGGGATACCCAGGAAGGGAGTGGGGGAAGCAAGATATTGAAGTGCAAGAAACAAAGAATGCGTGTGATCTCAGACAGAAATCTGATCTCTGAGCAGAAAAATGCAGAGGTTAGGATTCATCCTAATCCCAGAGAGAAAAATCTGTTATATAAATTTCACCTTAAAACTGTTCTAATCCAAGGCAGGGGAGCTGGGCTTCTATACTTTAGCACCTGACCTTACTTGTGACTCTCTGAGAGTGCAGGCAAAGTCTCTGTAGTAGCTTGAGGGCAATCCTTTGAAGAAGAACCCTAGGTATAGGCTATCAAAAAATTTAAAAAAAAAACCCTAAATTGAAGAACTTGAAAAAGAATAGATATGCGTATATGTATAACTGAATCACTTTGCAGTACACCTGAAAGTAACGCACCATTGTTAATCAACTATACTCCAATATAAAAAAAAATTGAAAACAAACAAAAAATACCTAAATTGGTGTGGACGAGAGGACACAAAAATGGGGCCAGAGGGAATCTGGGTGGAGCATCTACATTGTCTGCTTACAGGCTTTATTCATGATGGTTCTCCTAAAATTAGCACTTTTAATCAAAGCATGAGCATGTTTCTGAATGGACCCACTCTACTTAATATAGGTCCAGGTATTTGGGAATAATAGAGGGGGGAAAGGGGGTTTAAGAAATTTTAATTTTGTGTTCACGAACTTAAAATTGTTTAATCACTATGAATTGAAATGTTGACATTTAGTAAATAGTATTTCAAATTACATAAACTATAAGAACATTTTAGATTTTGTTTTACTTTTCATATATATATATATATATATATATAAAAATGTATTTATTTATTTAGTTTTGGCTGCGTTGGGTCTTCGTTGCTGCGCGCAGGCTTTCTATTAGTTGCGTTGAGTGGGGGCTACTCTTTCTTGCGTGCACGGGCTCTTGGCACGTGGGCTTCAGTAGTTGTGGCACACGGGCTTAGTTGCTCTGTGGCATGTGGGATCTTCCTGGACCAGGGATCGAACCCATGTCCCCTGTGTTGACAGGCGGATTCCTAACCACTGTGCCACCAGGGAAGTCCTGTTTTACTTTTTAAACCTATTCAGTATCAAGCTTGAATAGTTTACTTTTTTAAAAATTTTATTTATTTAAAATTTTTTTTAATTTTAATTTTTTTAGCTTAGTTCTTGATTCTTTTGGTCTTAGTAGCTGAATCATTTCATCTGGCCTTGCTTTCGGCTAAGAAAACCTATATAATATTGCTGTCTCTGGTTTGACTTTTGTATAAAGAAAATACTCCTTCATTTTTGCCTAATTACCAGGGTTATGGATTAAATTGGCTTTTGACTAGGTAATGAAAGCTTATTTTTATGATCCTCATTTGCTTAAGGCTTTGACACCTTATAACCTAACTTCCAAGCAAATCAATGAATTTGGCAATTGAAATGTAGATTTTTAATGACAACTATTTAAAATTAAGAATTGTATCCTTATACATATATATATTTGAATTAAATTATTAACTGTAGGAACAACAAGGCTATGACAGATCCCTCAAGAAAGTATTTAACCAGCAGTAGAGAGAAGCAGCTGAGTTTGAAACAGTCAGAAGAGAATAGGACATCAGGTAAGTATTTGGTCTTTTTATAAGATACTCATTTATTGTATGATGGATTGTATTAGACTAGAAATAGAAACCTAAACTGGGGCATATTTCTCTACATTATTCAGGAATACTGTGTAATTCAGTACTAGTTATCAGGTACCAATTTGTATCTAGTACTTGGCTAAAATATTTTTTAAAATATTAGAACTATGAGGGAATTTTAATTTTGCTTGCAAGGAATTTAAGCTTTGCCTTTTCCCCTGTTTAACTACCTAGAATTAAATTATTTCATTGTCAAAGTACCTGAACCATGGAATGAATCCAGGGAGTTAAAGCGGTTGAAATTAAAGTTCATCAGTGTTGCTACTTATTAGAAGTTCCAGAAGATCTTGAAATTATTGCCTGAAGCAGTTGTTTAAGTTCACTTGTTCCTTGTTTTTACAAAAACTAAAAGTTAGACTGTCCCTGAATTTTTATTAGTGTTTCCTATACTTAACATATCTCTCTGATCCTCTAAACTCCTTAAAGACTCAAGTATCTGGTATTGATTTGAATACTGTTCAACTTGAAATTAAATTGAAGCAAGCTAAAATACGGCATGATTTTGATAATTTAGGAGTTTACGAGAATTCATTTGATCAGGACTCTAGGAACGGTCTCCTTTTAGTGGTTCAGAGTTGTAACATTGGACTCCTACAGAAAGAAGTATCTCTAATATAATTCTTACCTCTGAAATAATAATACATTATGTAAACTCCACTTATTGGTTTTAAGTTTTTGCAATCAACCTATAGTTAGAAAACAGAATACTTAAAGATGTAATGATCCTTAATACTGTTGAAGTCAAGGTACGTCTTACAAAAGTTGATGTAGAAGAGGAGAGAGAGGAGGAAGTAAACGGTCAAGTGATAAAAAGGTTCATGGAATAAAATGTAGAAAGTTTAAGTGTGTTAAAGTTGCAAAGTTAATCAGTAGAACTAAAATAACACAACTGATGGGGAGTTCCCTGGCAGTCCAGTGGTTAGGACTCGGCGCTTTTACTGCCGTGGGCCCAGGTTCAATCCCTGGTCATGGAACTAAGATCCTGCAAGCCACGTGGCACGGCCAAAAAATAAATAAATAACACAACTGGTAATTGGTTGGAGAGAGGAGAACAAGAGTAGGGGTGATGTAAATAAGAAATTATTTCTAATTTTTCAAAAAGGGAGTCAGCTGATATTGTTTAAAAATGAATAAATGAAGAAATTATAGAAACATTATTTAATGTTATGGAGGAAATCAGAAAAACTAAGTTTCAAAAAATGGTTAGAAACTGGAAGCAAAATTTGTGGAGCTTTAGGGCTGGAGAGTATTCTTTTATGACCTGTTATAATGTTTTCCACAGTGTTTGATCTTTTAACATGTGTATATATGTATTATTTTGATGAAAAGAAGGGGAAAAAAAGAGTTTAAATATAAACAGGCCCAATGCATAATTTTATTATTAAATGAACTTGAATGGTTGATTTAGGAATTAAACGTTTCCTGTGTCTGTTCATTTTTTAGGGCTTTTACCTTTGCAGTCATCATCTTTTTATGGTAGCAGAGCTGCATCCAAGGACTACTCTCCTGGCAGCACTAACCTAGACAGGTATGCATTGGTTATATGCCTTGTGAAGAACTTGAAGAGCTTTCTTCTTCAGAATATTAAATGATGGGATGGGCTGTGCATTGTGCTGTAAATGAATACCCTAATTTAAAATAACAAAATTGATGAGAATTATAGATTCATGACATTTTAGTTAGAAACTACTCTAGAAATGTTTTAGTTCAAACTCTTATTTTTTATGTTTTTCAACACAAGAATAAACTGATGTGTAGGAAGATTTGTACTGAGGCCACAGGTTATGACTGGCAGTGTGATCAGATACTAGACCAGTGTATTTTCCATTGTTCCAAGTGATGAACATATGATCTGTCCTTTGGGGCATTTTAAAATTGCCTTTGTTGCCTGTGTATTTGTTAAGCTACCTACCAAAAGTTAAGGCATTTTCTTTAAAAAGCAGAAGTTTCACATTAGTGGGTATCTTTAACTGGAAAAGGCTAGTCAGAAATTTAATTGCTGATTCTAGAGATATAGATTAAATTTTTCGAGGTTTATTGGGTATGAATGTGTAAGGCAGCTGCTAAGCACTTGTCAAGGAGGTGTGATCATGGAATGCTGCACAGAGGGGCAATGATAATGATAAAAAGTGAGGGTAATGGTGTGTAATAGATACGATGTGTAATGACCTATTAAGTCATATTTTGTTTTTTACTAGAATTTAATTCAAAGTGGAAAGACATCTGGATTATTTGTATTAAATGATTAAGGCGAAATAAAGAATTTGATATTGTATATTTAGGTATATTTAACCTTGGGTGGTATCTGTCAAGCACTTTATGACTGCAGTGGTAACTAAGTTTTTTGAATTTAAGGCAGAGGAAGCTTGACATTTCTGCTTATTAGAAGAATCTTAAAGGAATCTAAGTTGAAAAAAAAAGAACTAAATTTGGTTTTCAAGTGATTTATTAAATACAATACAAATTTCTTCTCAAAATAATAGAATGAGAATATTCATTGCACCTAGGAATGATTGAGGAAATAAAAATTTCTTTTAATGCAAAGCTGCACTCAAGGATAAGGTGAAAATTTCCAGATTGGTGAGCAAACGAATACTGAGTAAAGGCTGAAGCCATAAAGCACTTACAAAACACAGACTGGAGTCAGGTATTTAGGGCTGGGTCTTCAAAACCAGCATGAGATTGGGAACTGAACATGACCCCAGACTAGAATTTGGTTTCTTATATGAAGCTACGTGAAGCTGGGTATCTAGAACTGTTCTCTGTGCTAGTAAACCAAGGCGCAACACTTCTGTGTAACTACCTGAGTTTGGAACCATAAATATGCTGCTTGCCTGATGCTCCCTAAACAGAGAGCAAACCCAAAAATGGGAATTGCAATGATTGGCATCTGCTGTAGTGTTACCTGCATAGGGGCAAGAGTTCTGAACCCCTGATATAAAGTCCTATGCAAGTTAGAGGTCCAGACTGATACAGCTACTAAACACATCAAAAATGCATGATCATGGGATGTAGCACAGAGAGGAGATGGTAAATGTAAATGAAATTAAGAGAATTATGTTGGGCTCCTTGGTCTACCCTCCATGTCTTAATAGCATTTTGGAAAAAAAATGAAAAGGACTGTGGAGAAAAAAGGCAAGGAATTTGTCAAAGAAAGAATGGGTGAAAATGATGGAAGTTCACATTGAAATGCCTCAACAAATGCCAAACAGCCAATATATTTTTTAAAAATCCACATTGTAGAAGATGATGGGTAAAGAAATTTTAAAAGCTAAGAGAAAGAAAAATATTGTCTATAAAAGGAAAACTGACATTAGCAACAATAGGAACAGAAGACACTGGAGTAATAATATCAAAGAATTCCATATCCAGCTAAATTTTAATTCAAGAATGCAGACAGAACTTCCCTGGTGGTCCAGTGGTTAAGACTCCTTGCTTCCAACAACTGAAGCCCACGTGCCTAGAGCCCATGCTCCACAACAAGAGAAGCCACCGCAATGAGAAGCCAGTGCACCACAACGAAGAGTAGCCCCCGCTCGCCACAACTAGAAAAAGCCTGCACGCAGCAACGAAGACTCAAGGCAGCCAAAAATAAAATAAGTAAATTAATTAATTAAAAAAAAAAAGACTCCGTGCTTCCAATGCAGGGGGCACAGTTTCGATCACTGGTCGGGGAAGTTCCGCATGCTGCACCGTGCAGCCAAAAAAAAAAGAAAAAAGAACGACATGTTTATTAAGTTCAAAAGATGAAAACAGGGCTTCCCTGGTGGCGCAGTGGTTAAGAGTCCGCCTGCCGATGCAGGGGACACGGATTCGTGCCCTGGTCCGGGAGGATCCCACATGCCGCGGAGCGGCTGGGCCTGTAAGCCATGGCCCCTGAGCCTGCGCGTCCGGAGCCTGTGCTCCGCAACGGGAAAGGCCACAACAGTGAGAGGCCTGTGTACCGCAAAAAAAAAAAAAAGATGAAAACAACTTCTAAAAAATTGCTGGTTTTAGATATACAAAGACAGGATTTATTTAGCAAGAAGAAAACTGAACAAAAGGAGTAGAAGTAAGAAAAATCAGCAAAAAAAATGTTAAGCATATTTAAAAATTAAATACCTTTAAAATTTATTCTTTTGTATAAGTAATAAGAGCATATGGTAGAAACTTCAAAAGTTTCAGCGTGCATACAGTGAAAAATAAATCTCTCCTAACTCTTACTTGTTCATTTTCTTTCAAGAGGCAACTACTGTTACTAATATCCTTCCGGGCTTATTCTATGCATCTAAATACATTTTGATAGTTTTTATAAAATGATGATGATAGAATTAAAAACAAAAAATTAATAAAATATTATACAATAAGAAGAAATAAAGGAGTGGAGAAAAGTACAGGGAAATTAAAACATTTTAAGTTCATTTTTTGTTTGAGAGGAGGCCACAGTTAACATAGACATATTAAAAAGTTAAAGGTGACTTCCACTTCTGGCCAAGATGGAATAACAGGGACCAGATTACCCTCCTTCATGAAACAACTAAGAACCTGGGCAAACTGTATGAAACAATGGATCTTGAGACATTGGACATGAGTCAGTGAAGGACAGGGATCCCTGAGAGATGGGAAACAAATTAAGCTTATGACTGCCTCAGCTTGCTTCCTAGTCAAAAGTTTCCAGGTTGCTACACAAGGAGGGGGAACCATGCAGAGCCAGCCCTGTGCTCTTCCTGAGTTGAAGAACTGGAGCTAGGAGTCCGGGGAGGCCAAGGGCAGCTAGAATTCACCGAGCAGAGTACCGGAGGGGAAAGCTGCACAGAGAAGGAATTGCAGAGGGTCCCCTTGAGTATTCATTTTGAGTGCTGAGCAGCATATGCAGGTGAGGAAACTAGTCAAGGCCAGGGAAAGAACCACCCAAAAGGATGTAAGGGAATAATACTTGGAGTATACATAAAGCCAGGCATAGTTCCTGTTCCTAATAGCAGCAATTTGAATGCCTAAGAAAGGTCTCGCCTCATTAGTGAGGAAAAACTATCCCTAGACAAATTGCTGCTCTTTTCCCACATGACAAACCTTAAAAGCAAGATCGAAAAAGATCAAACTGTTTCCTGGTAACCTCAGCACATCCCAGAACAAAATTTGAGAATGTTTATAGAAATAAAAAATACACAGCACCCCACAAGATAAAATTCACAATGTCTGACATCCAAGAAAATATTACTAAGCTTACAAACAAACAGGAAAATATAACTCATAAGAAGAGAAAAATTAATAAATACTCAGAAATGACACATATGATAGAATTAGTAGACAAAGATTTTGAGTTATTAACCTAAATCAGTAATGACATTAAATATAAATACACTAAATATTTCAGTTAAAAAGAGAAAGACTGGATTTTAAAGGAAGAATAATAATCCGTGTGCTGTTTAAAAGACAACTACAGTATAAAGATGGAGAAAGGTTGAAAGCAAAAGGATGAAAACAGATATACCTTTCATTGTCTACACTACAATATGTAGGAGTACATAGTAAGAAATAAAACTGATAGAAAGCTAATGGTAACTTTTAGGGTAGAGGAACGGGGTTGTGACTGGGAAGGGGTACTTGGAGGTTTTTGACATTAATGGTTGTTTACATATGTGTTTGCTTTATAAAAATATTGTTAAGCTCCACATTTGATTTTAAGTTAATAAACTTTTCTTTCTAGAGCAGTTTTAGGTTCACAGCAAAATTGAAAAGAAAGTGCAAAGTGTACCTAATACCCCCATCCTCCCTCACACACAAAACTTCCCTCAGTATCAACATCCTGTACCACAGTGTTACACATTTGATTTTTATATATTTTTCTGTATTCTATTTCACAATTTTTTTTTCTTGAGTAAAAAAAACAGACACTGGCTAACAGATGGCCTAGGCAGACAATAAGTTGTTTGGGGACAATTGGTTTTTCCTTATAAAAAAGTAAATCCTAATTCCTGCTTTACAAGATGCAGAAAGTAAATGTCCAAACAGCTTGAAGAACTGAGTAGGAGGGAAAACAAGATTTTAAACTTTTAAAAGAAAATATAGGAAGACATTTCTCTGACCTTACATTACAGAATGATTCTTTTTTTTAAAAAAATTATTCATTTATTTTTGGCTGCAATGGGTCTTCGTTGCTGTGTGCTGGCTTTCTCTAGTTGCGGCGAGTGGGGGCTACTCTTAGTTGCGGTGTGCAGGCTTCTCATTGCGATGGCTTCTCTTGTTGCGGAGCATGGGCTTTAGGCATGCGGGCTTCAGTAGTTGTGGCAAGTGGGCTCAGTAGTTGTGGCTCGCAGGCTCACTAGTTGTGGTGCACGGGCTTAGTTGCTCCGCGGCATGTGGGATCTTCACAGACCAGGGCTCGAACTCATGTCCCCTGCATTGGAAGGCAGATTCTTATCCACTGCGCCACCAGGGACGTCCCTACAGAGTGAGTCTTAAACAAGACACAGAAATTGAAACCATAAAGAAAAGGTTGATATGTTCAACTTTGGTAGTAATCAGGAAAATATAAAACAAAATAACAGTGAGATCATGTTTCACTCTTTAGAGTGATAATAATGTAATGGAGACCATGTAAAGAAAGGGAAATTCACTACTGATGGAAATATAAATTAGTACAGCCTTTTTGGAAAAGAGTCACTATCTAGGAAAACTTTAAATGAAAATACTCCTACCATTTTCACTGCTAAGCATATAAATCAGAGTAAGTTCTCAAGGAGATGTATGATAGTCATTAAGTGGATAAAAGTGAATAAAGAAGTAAAACTATTTATGGCTTTTCTCAAGCCATTAACTTGGATTATTTTGATTATAGGTTATGTAGGTACAGTATTATGCCTTCAGCTCCCTATCAACAGATTTGCTGATTTACATTTGTGAAATTTTCTCCCAGGTGATCATTATTACTGATATTTCCTCAAATTTAGGATTTTTTTCCCCTAGACCTTGACTTCTCTGAATCTACTAGGGGAAAAAAGTAACATTCAAAATTGTTATGCTTCTTCATTTTTTCTTTTTTGTAGGACTAATATTACAAGCCAAACTCCCTCTGCCAAAAGAAGTTTGGGATTTCTTCCTCAGCCAGCTCCTCTTTCTGTTAAAAAACTGAGGTGTAACCAGGATTACACCGGCTGGAACAAACCAAGAGTGCCCCTTTCCTCTCACCAACAGCAGCAACTGCAGGGGTAGGTAAATTCTTTTATTTTGCTTTCTTTTTATAAAGTGATTCAACTGAAGTATGTTTTACTTGGTATAAAAAAATGATTAAAGCAGTCATATTAATTTAGTTCTCAAATATTTGCTCACTTATTAAAGATTTATCACATCCATAAAATTCAGTCCATTATCTGGCCTCTGATTTTCAAACTTTGAAAAAATATATATGCATATATATATATATATATATATATATATATATATATATAAACATTTGTCATAAAGCAGAAAGTGCATATTCTTAAGTCCCATACACGTCATCTCCTGAGATACTTCAACATTAATTTTATTTATATCCTTCCCAGCCCCTTCATGCTTATATTCTTATTAAATACCCAAAAATGAGACCATGGTATAATAACTATAATAATAATAGCAGCTTTATCTAAAGTGTTTGTTATGTGCCAGAGACTGTGCTAAGCATTTAAATGAATTTTTTTCTTTAAATCTTCGCAGTAGCTCTCTGAGCTAGACATATTAAAAAATCTGTTTTTATAGATGACGTAACTGAGCCTTAGAGAAGTTAATTAACTTACTTGAGGTGTTGTAGTACAGCAGTAGTAAATCTAGGCAGTTGGACTGCACTTGTATTTTTTTCCTTACAATTTTATTGAGATATAATTGATGTACAGCACTGTGTAAGTTTAAATTGTACAGCATAATGATTTGACTTACATACATCATGAAATGATTACCACAATAAGTTTAGTGAATATCCATCATCTTATATAGATATAAAACAAAAGAAAAATTTTTTTTTAATTGAAGTGTAGTTGATTTATAATGTGTTAATTTCTGCTATACAGCAAAGTGATTCAGTTATACATATATATACATTGTTTTTTTTAATATCTTCTCCATGATGGTTTATCATAGGCTATTTTTTAAAATTTATTTAATTTATTTATTTTTGGCTGTGTTGGGTCTTCGTTGCAGCACGTGGGCTTTCTCTAGTTGTGGTGAGTGGGGGGCTGCTCTTCGTTGAGGTGCGCAGGCTTCTCATTGCAGTGGCTTTTCTTGATGTGGAGCATGGGCTCTAGGCGTGCGGACTTCAGTAGTTGTGGCACACGGGTTCAGTAGTTGTGGCTTGCAGGCTCTAGAGCTCAGGCTCAGTAGTTGTGGCGCACGGGCTTAGTTGCTCCATGGCATGTGGGATCTTCCCAGACCAGGGCTCGAACCCATGTCCCCTGCATTGGCAGGTGGATTCTTAATCACTGTGCCACCAGGGAAGCCCTATCATACTATCATAGGCTCTTGAATATAGTTATCTGTGCTATACAGTAGGACCTTGTTGTTTATCCATTCTATATATAATAGCTTACATCTGCTAACCCCAATCTCCCACTCTTTCCCTCCCCCCAGCCCCCTTTCTCTTGGCAACCAGCAGTCTTATCTATGTCTGTGGTTCTGTTTCTGTTTCATAGATAGGTTCATTTGTGTCATATTTTAGATTCCTCATATAAGTGATATCATATGGTATTTGTCTTTCTCTTTCTGACTTACTTCAGTTAGTATGGTAATACCTAGTTGCATCCATGTTGCTGCATATGGCATTATTTCATTCTTTTTTATGGCCGAGTAATATTCCATTGTGTATATATACCACATCTTCTTTATCCATTTATCTGTCGATGGACATTTTAGGTTGTTTCCATGTCTTGCCTGTTGTGAATAGTGCTGCTATGAACATAGGGGTTTATGTATCTTTTTGAATTATAGTTTTGTCTGGATATATGCCCAGGATTGGGATTGCTGGATCATATGGTAATTCTATTTTTACTTTTCTGAGGAACCTCCATACTGTTTTTCACAGTGGCTGCACCAATTTACATTCCCACCAACAGTGTAGGAGAGTTCCCTAGAAAAAATATTTTTTCCTTTCTCAAGAATCCTTGAGAACTCTTAGGATTTACTCTCTTAACAACTCTCCTGTATAACATATAGCAATGTTAATTATATTAATCATGTTGTACATTATATTCCTAGTAATTATTTATCTGATAACTGGAAGTTTGTACCTTTTCACCACATTCATCCAGTTCCCCCTTCCCCTACTCCCCACATCCAGTAACCACTGATCTGATCTTTTCTGTGAGTTTGTTTGTTTATTTATTTATTTTTGAAGTATAAGTGACCTACAACACTATGTTAGTACTGATGCACAACATAGTGATTCAATATTTCTGTACATTTCAAAATGATCACCATGTTCACTTGCATTCTTAATCACTATGCTATATTACTTCTCTGTTCCCTGATTTCTTTCTACCCCACATTAATTATGGGCATCCTCTTATGCTAGTACATAACCTTTAACCATGTTAGTGTGCATTTAGATTCCCCTTTTTTCCAATTATAATCCAGGCTAAAACAAACATTTATATACACATGTGTTTTTAATATTTGTTAGAACTTTTCTATAGGAAAAATTCTTGGAAATAGAATTGTTAAGACTACGAGAGGCACTTTGAAATTTTTGATTACTCTTACCACATTGCTTTCCCAAAACCTACCAGCTTTTTTGTTTTTAATCTCACTCAGATTACTGTTTTTCCCCAGCTTTCGGATTACCTTTTTTACTTGAGTGACGACTGGTGTCTGCCAGTTTGGTTTATCCATAGTAGTTTATTTGCCTCATATTTTAGCAGAAAAAAACATAAAACTTGTAGTGAAAACATTTCACTTACTTCTGTACTTACTGTTCTTCTCTGAGCCTCTTCTTTTTTGCTTTGTCTTCTAAAATGTTTACCATCCAGTTTAATTCTTAATTTCCTTTCTTCTTCATTCTAATTGTTCTGCCTCAAATTATTATCTTGCTGCTTCCTTACCAGACAACGTTTTTATATTAGTCTGTCCTATTTTGTGAACATTTTTCATCCATATCTTATTTCTATCTACCTTGATCTTACTTGGCCCATCTTCTTAGTGCCTCCTTCTATGTATTTTATAGTGTACTTTTGGTCTCTGTCATTCATATCCTTCTGAGTCCTTTGATATCCTTGAGTTACTCTTGGTGCTCCAGGCTCCCTCTCTACCTCCAGTGTTTCTTTAATTTCTGTATACTACCTGTACCCAACTTTCCTTTTTTCAGACTTCTTGCAGGAATTTGAGTGCAGTATTTCAAGTAAGCTAAATACCCAGGACTAAGGACTCCTTAAAAAACAAACAAATAAACAAAAATACCGAGTAGAAAACTGCCAAGTCTAGAGGATAATGGAGGCTACCTAATTCCAGTATTCCTCACAAATCCCCCACAAAACATAAAAAGTATGAGGAGTTCAAAGAAAAACACATATAACCTTTAGCATTCTAGGAAACAAAGAATACCATCACCTTTAAACTACTTTCTAGGTAGAGAAGCAAAGCAGATTCTAGCAGTGTTCCTGTTTCCCACTGCTTTAAGCCTGTGGGTGCTGAGAGCCAAGGACAAGAGGCTTAAGAGATTTCATGAAAAAAGAATATATAGGAGTAAAAGACTTAGATGAAGCACAGAAAAAAATCACTCTCAGAAAGAGAAATTCAAATACTAAGTTTCTAAATATTGAATATAGGTCTGGATCTTGGTTGTTTGCAGCACTGGTTACAGGGAAGAGTACTATTTAAAATGGACAGACTAGATAGTAAAAAAAAAAACTTAACAAGGGTTATGAGCACTATAAAAAAGTACAAATACAGATATAACCACTTTTAAAAAAGCCTTTCTTAAAACCAAAAGAAATATTTCTAAAACACACCAAATAGATAAGTAAAATTATAACAACATGACAGAGTTGAGTCCAAATGTAAGAATTATTCCAGATTGAAGAAAACTAAAGAGACATGAAAACTAAATGCATTATGTTATCCTGGACTGAATCTTGTGCTTAGGGAGAAAAAAATGCTGTGAAGAAACATGGGGTCAATTGACAAAATTGGATTAAAGAAGGTATATTAGATAAGAGTATTATGTTAGCACTAAATTTTATAATGCTTGTAACTGTACTCTGGTTATATAAGAGAATGTTCTCGTTCTTTTGAAATAAACCCTGAAGTATTTAGAACTAAATGGGTATGATCTATGCAGCCTGTTCTCAGATGGTTCAGGAAAAATATATAGAGAGAGGTGTTAAATGATAAAGCACAGAGTACAAAAGGGTTAACAATTGGTGAATCTAGGTAAAGAATATTATTCTGTGCAACTTTTCTGAAAGTTTGAGAATATTTCCAAGCAAAAGTTTTTTTTAAATATGTACTTTGGAATAATGTTTGGCGGTACCCATTAAGCATATATATATTCTGGGTAAGTCCCCAGTCCTTTTTAGCATTCATTTGAAAATATGTAATTTTCCTTGAGATGAAACTAAGTTATATTAATGTTATACTGCATCAGTATCAACTGGGATCCTGTTAGAAGTGCACATTTTTTGCACCTTCCCTGTCCAGACCTACAGAATCAGAAACTCTGGAGTTGGGGCCCAGCAATATGTATTTTAACAAACCCTCCAGGTGATTCTGATGCATGCTACAGTGGAGAACCCCTGCTCAGATGAACATACTTCAGGAACTACTGTTGTCTTCAAAAGTACTATTTCTTTCATTTTCAGCTTCTCCAATTTGGGAAATACCTGCTATATGAATGCTATTTTACAGTCTCTGTTTTCACTCCAATCATTTGCAAATGACTTGCTCAAGCAAGGTATCCCATGGAAGAAAATTCCACTCAACGCACTCATCAGGTAACTGTTATGTACTTACTGAGTAACATTTTTACCTTATTTATTATAGAATAATGGAGTATTAGACACTTAAAATTTTATGTGCCATTGTTAGCAGTCCTTAAAATATAATACCATCCAGTGTTTTGTAAAACCTGCTAAACTTGTCTCTTTTACCAGGCGCTTTGCACACTTGCTTGTTAAAAAAGATATCTGTAATTCAGAGACGAAAAAAGATTTACTCAAGAAGGTTAAAAATGCCATTTCAGCTACAGCAGAGAGATTCTCTGGTTATATGCAGAATGTGAGTACTAATTGTTTTTATTTTTTAATTTTTTCCATTTCTTTTTTTTTGATTTTTGAATTTTATTTATTTTTTTATACAGCAGGTTCTTATTAGTCATCCATTTTATATACATCAGTGTATACATATCAATCCCAATCTCCCATTTCAGCACACCACCACCCCCTGCCACTTTCCCTCCTTGGTGTCCATACGTTTGTTCTCTACATCTGTGTCTCAATTTCTGCCCTGTAAACTGGTTCATTTGTACCATTTTTCTAGGTTCCACATATATGCGTTAACATACGATATTTGTTTTTCTCTTTCTGACTTCACTCTGTGTGACAGTGTGTAGGTCCATCCACATCTCTACAAATGACCCAATTTCATTCCTTTTTATGGCTGAGTAATATTCCATTGTATATATGTACCACATCTTCTTTATCCATTTGTCTGTCGAAGGGCATTTAGGTTGCTTCCATGACCTGGCTATTGTAAATAGTGCTGTGATGAACATTGGGGTGCTTGTGTCTTTTTCAATTATGGTTTTCTCTGGGTATATGCCCAGTGGTGGGATTGCTGGGTCATATGGTAATTCTAATTTTAGTTTTTTAAAGAACGTCCATACTGTTCTCCATAGTGGCTGTATCAATTTACATTCCCACCAACAGTGCAAGAGGGTTACCTTTTCTCCACACCCTCTCCAGCATTTGTTGTTTGTAGATTTTCTGATGCTGCCCATTCTAACTGGTGTGAGGTGGTACCTCATTGTAGTTTTGATTTGCATTTCTCTAATAATTAGGGATGTTGAGCAGCTTTTCATATGCTTCCTGGCCATCTTTATCTCTTCTTTGGAGAAATGTCTATTTAGGTCTTCTGCCCATTTTTGGATTGGGTTGTTTGTTTTTTTAATATTGAGCTGCATGAGCTGTTTATATATTTTGGAGATTAATCCTTTGTCCGTTGATTCGTTGGCAAATATTTTCTCCCATTCTGAGGGTTGTCTTTTCGTCTTGTTTACAGTTTCCTTTGCTGTGCAAAAGCTTTGAAGTTTCATTAGGTCCCATTTGTTTATTTTTGTTTTTATTTCCATTACTCTAGGAGGTGGATCAAAAAAGATGTTGCTGTGATTTATGGCAAAGAATGTTCTTCCTATGTTTTCCTCTAAGAGTTTTATAGTGTCTGGTCTTACATTTAGGTCTCTAATCCATTTTGAGTTTACTTTTGTGTATGGTGTTAGGGAGTGTTCTAATTTCATTCTTTTACATGTAGCTGTCCAGTTTTCCCAGCACCATTTATTGAAGAGACTGTCTTTTCTCCATTGTATATCCTTGCCTCCTTTGTCCTAGATTAGTTGACCATAGGTGTGTGGGTTTATCTCTGGGCTTTCTATCTTGTTCCATTGATCTATATTTCTATTTTTGTGCCAGTACTATATTGTCTTGATTACTGTAGCTTTGTAGTATAGTCTGAAGTCAGGGAGTCTGATTCCTCCAGCTCCGTTTTTTTCCCTCAAGACTGCTTTGGCTATTCGGGGTCTTTTCTGTCTCCATACACATTTTAAATTTTTTGTTCTAGCTCCGTAAAAAATGCCATTGGTAATTTGATAGGGATTGCATTGAATCTGTAGATGGCTTTGGGTAGTATAGTCATTTTCACAATATTGATTTTTCTGACCTAAGAACATGGTATGTCTCTCCAACTGTTGGTATCAACTTTAATTTCTTTCATCAGTGTCTTATAGTTTTCTACATACAGGTCTTTTGTCTCCCTAGGTAGGTTTATTCCTAGGTATTTTATTCTTTTTGTTGCAATGGTAAATGAGAGTGTTTCCTTAATTTCTCTTTCAGATTTTTCATCATTAGTGTATAGGAATGCAAGAGATTTCTGTGCGTTAATTTTGTATCCTGCAGCTTTCCCAAATTCACTGATTAGCTCTAGTAGTTTTCTGGTGGCATCTTTAGGATTCCCTATGTCTAGTATCATGTCATCTGCAAAGAGTGACAGTTTTATTTCTCCTTTTCCAATTTGTATTCCTTTTATTTCTTTTTCTTCTCTGATTGCCATGGCTAGGACTTCCAAAACTATGTTGAATAATAGTGACGAGAGTGGACATCCTTGTCTTGTTCCTGATCTTAGAGGAAACGCTTTCAGTTTTTCACCATTGAGAATGATGTTTGGTATGGGTTTGTCATATATGGCCTTTATTATGTTGAGGTAGTTTCCCTCTATGCCCACTTTCTGGAGAGTTTTTATCATAAATGGGTGTTAAATTTTGTCACAAGCTTTTCTGCATCTATTGAGATGATCATATGGTTTTTCTTCTTCAGTTTGTTAATATGGTGTATCACATTGATTGATTTGCATATATTGAAGAATCCTTGCATCCCTGGGATAAATCCCATTTGATCATGGTATATAATCCTTTTAATGTGCTGTTGGCTTCTGTTTGCTAGTATTTTGTTGAGAATTTTTGCATCTATGTTCATCAGTGATACTGGTCTGCAATTTTCTTTTTTGGAGTATCTTTGTCTGGTTTTGGTATCAGGGTGATGGTGGGCTCATAGAATGAGTTTGGGAGTGTTCCTTCCTCTGCAATTTTTTGGAAGAGTTTGAGAAGGATGGGTGTTAGCTCTTCTCTAAATGTTTGATAGAATTCACCTGTGAAGCCATCTGGTCCTGGACTTTTATTTGTTGGAAGATTTTTAATCACAGTTTCAATTTCATTACTTGTGATTGGTCTGTTCATATTTTCTATTTCTTCCTGGTTCAGTCTTGGAAGGTTATACCTTTCTAAGAATGTGTCCATTTCTTCCAGGTTGTCCATTTTATTGGCATAGAGTTGCTTGTAGTAGTCTCTTAGGATGCTTTGTATTTCTGTGGTGTCTGTTGTAACTTCTCCTTTTTCATTTCTAATTTTATTGATTTGAATCCTCTCCCTCTTTTTCTTGATGTGTCTGGCTAATGGTTTATCAATTTTGTTTATCTTCTCAAAGAACCAGCTTTTAGTTTTATTGATCTTTGCTATTGTTTTCTTTGTTTCTATTTCATTTATTTCTGCTCTGATCTTTATGATTTCTTTCCTTCTGCTAACTTTGGGTTTTGTTTGCTCTTCTTTCTCTAGTTCCTTTAGGTGTAAGGTTAGATTGTTTATTTCAGATTTTTCTTGTTTCTTGAGGTAGGCTTGTATAGCTATAAACTTCCCTCTTAGAACTGCTTTTGCCACATCCCATAGGTTTTGGATCGTCGTGTTTTCATTGTCATTTGTCTCTAGGTATTTTTTGATTTCCTCTTTGATTTTTTCAGTGATCTCTTGGTTATTTAGTAATGTATTGTTTAATCTCCATGTGTTTGTGTTTTTTACGTTTTTTTCCCTGTAATTGATTTCTAATCTCATAGCGTTGTGGTCAGAAAAGATGCTTGATATGATTTCAGTTTTCTTAAATTTACTGAGGCTTGATTTGTGACCCAAGATGTGATCTATCCTGGAGAATGTTCTGTGAGCACTTGAGAAGAAAGTGTAATCTGCTGTTTTGGGATGGAATGTCCTATAAATATGAATTAAATCTATCTGGTCTATTGTGTCATTTAAAGCTTGTGGCCCTTATTAATTTTCTGTTTGGATGATCTGTCCATTGGTGTAAGTGAGGTGTTAAAACTCCCGCACTATTATTGTGTTACTGTTGATTTCCTCTTTTATAGCTGTTAGCAGTTGCCTTATGTATTGAGGTGCTCCTATGTTGGGTGCATATATATTTTTAATTGTTATATCTTCTTCTTGGATTGATCCCTTGATCATTACGTAGTGTCCTTCCTTGTCTCTTGTAACATTTATTTTAAAGTCTATTTTATCTGATATGAGTATTGCTACTCCAGCTTTCTTTTGATTTCCATTTGCATGGAATATCTTTTTCCATCCCCTCACTTTCAGTCTGTATGTGTCCCTAGGTCTGAAGTGGGTCTCGTGTAGACAGCATATATGTGCGTCTTGTTTTTGTATCCATTCA
The DNA here is from genome assembly GCF_937001465.1 of Orcinus orca. Taxonomy (NCBI): domain Eukaryota; kingdom Metazoa; phylum Chordata; class Mammalia; order Artiodactyla; family Delphinidae; genus Orcinus; species Orcinus orca. The sequence continues at coordinate 101,553,292 of NC_064565.1, read as the reverse complement.
GTAAGCCTGTGTCTTTTGGTTGGAGCATTTAATCCATTCACGTTTAAGGTAATTATCGATATGTGTGTTCCTATTACCATTTTCTTAATTGTTTTGGGTTTGTTTTTGTAGGTCCTTTTCCTCTCTTGTATTTCCCACTTAGAGAAGTTCCTTTAGCATTTGTTGTAGAGCTCGTTTGGTGGTGCTGAATTCTCTTAGCATTTGCTTGTCTGTAAAGCTTTTGATTTCTCCATCAAATCTGAATGAGATCCTTGCTGGGTAGAGTAATCTTGGTTGTAGTTTCTTTCGCTTCATCACTTTAAGTATATCATGCCACTCCCTTCTAGCTTGTAGAGTTTCTGCTGAGAAATCAGCTGTTAACCTTATGGGAGTTCCCTTGTATGTTATTTGTCATTTTTCCCTTGCTGCTCTCAGTAATTTTTGTCTTAAATTTTTGCCAACTTGATTACTATGTGTCTCGGTGTGTTTCTCCTTGGGTTTATCCTGTATGGGACTGTCTACACTTCCTGGACTTGGGTGGCTATTTCCTTTCCCATGTTAGGGAAGTTTTCGACTATAATCTCTTCAAATATTTTCTCACATCCTTTCTCTATCTCTTTTCCTTCTTGGACCCCTATAATGTGAATGTTGTTGCGTTTAATGTTGTCCCAGAGGTCTCTTAGGCTGTCTTCATTTCTTATCATTCTGTTTTCTTGATTCTGTTCCACAGCAGTGAATTCTACCATTCTGTCTTCCAGGTCACTTATCCATTCTTCTGCCTCAGTTATTCTGCTATTGATCCCTTCTAGGGTATTTTTCATTTCACTTATTGTATTGTTCATCTGTTTGTTTGTTCTTTAATTCTTCTAGATCTTTGTTAAACATTTCTTGCATCTTCTCAATCTTTGCCTCCATTCTTTTTCTGAGGTCCTGGATCATCTTCACTGTCATTATTCTGAATTCTTTTTCTGGAAGGTTGCCTATCTCCACTTCATTTAGTTGTTTTTCTGGGGTTTTATCTTGTTCTTTCATCTGGTACATAGCCCTCTGCCTTTTCATCTTTCTCTGCCTTTTATCTTTCTGTGAATGTGGTTTTTGTTCCACAGGCTGTAGGATTGTAGTTCTTCTTGCTTCTGCTGTCTGTTCTCTGGTGGATGAAGCTATCTAAGAGCCTGGTCTAATTGATTTTAAACACCTTAGAGATAGGGAAAATTGAAATGATTTTAGCGTGTTACCCAGTTTTATTTTAAAATGAGATTTGTGTATGTGTGTTCATCACAGGTTGGAAAACCTGAGGACTTCTGGTAAGGTTCAGTATGACCCTTCTGTGTATTTTATCATATATTAGTAATATAGATGTGGTTTGCCACTGTAGGACCTTGGACTATTTTAGCTACAAAGGCTATTTTAGAAAAATCACTCTATTTTTAAAAAACAAATGAAGGAGTGATTCATTTATTAGTTATGCTAATCTAACTTAGGAATATAAAATATGTCATTTGTCGTTTTGTTTTGTTTCCACAAAATATGTACCGCAAAATCATTAGAGTAAATCTGGCCTTTTTCCACACGTGTTTTTGACTTGCAAGTGCTTTACTCGTATAGATCACAGCGTTAATAAGCTATTGTTTTGACAAGAAATGTTTTGACCTTATTAAGGATATTATGCCTTCTTAGGATGCTCATGAATTTTTAAGTCAGTGCTTAGACCAGCTGAAAGAGGATATGGAAAAATTAAATAAAACCTGGAAGACTGAACCTGTTCCTGGAGAAGAAAATTCACCAGATATTTCAGCTACTAGAGTATACACTTGCCCTGTTATTAGTAATTTGGAGTTTGAAGTTCAGCACTCCATCATCTGTAAAGCGTAAGTAGTCTCTAAGAGAACTCTTTTCCCTTTTAATTCTTTACAGCAAGTGACTAAAACTCTTCTAGAAGGTTTTAATTCTTATCTTCATTCCTGTGTCATGAGTATAAATATCTTTGTTCAGTGTCTTTATCATCTATAAGAATACTTGGTGGGGTGAGAACTAAAGTGAACTTAGTTTGTCAAATGCTTTAGTGCTGACTAAATGGTTAATTTTGCTCTGCCTTTTGAGTGTGTGTTACTATGTGTGTGGTTTTTTTCCTTTTAATCACTGTGTGGAAAATCAAGCTCTTCGAGAATACTTGTTCGTCTTTTTTTTATTATTATTAATTAATTTATTAATTTTTGGTTGAGTTGGATCTTTGTTGCTGCTCGCAGGCTTTCTCTAGTTGCGGCGAGCAGGGACTGCTCTTCATTGTGGTGCACAGGTTTCTCACTGCGGTGGCTTCTCTTGTTGCGGAGCACGGGCTCTAGGCGTGCGGAATTCAGTAGTTGTGGCTCGCAGGCTCTAGAGCTCAGGCTCAGTAGTTGTGGCGCATGGGCTTAGTTGCTCTGCAGTGTGTGGGATCTTCCCGGGTCAGGGCTCGAACCCATGTCCCCAGCATTGGCAGGCAAATTCTTAACTACTCCACCACCAGGGAAGCCCTCATCTTTTTTTCCCTGAAAAGACTCCCTCCTATTAGTCGCTTATTTTGTTGAACCAAATTGTTTTTATAAAAAATGGGTTGTTTTTTTTTTTACAAGATACATTAAAATGTGAATTATTTTTAATTTTTGCAATGCTTTTTAACCATGTTTACATTAACTATTGAGACTTACCTTCTACATTTAATTAATTTCCATACTCATTATCAGAACTCTCTACCAGGTACTTGACATTAAAAGGTTCTATTTTGATTAATCTTCCAGTTATCAGTAGTACATCTCTGAATACATTTTTTTTCAGAGAGTGGAATTCTTCAGAGTCCACATATAAATGAGAATTAATTCTGTGGCTTTCACACATGACTTAATACAGAATTATTAAGTGAGACACAGCCTTCCCCCTCAACATACTACATATACTGTCCCATCATATCCTGTTACTCTGACACTTAGAAGAAGTCTGATTTTGTTGATAATCTTTTCCTTCCTGAAAATCTGTGATATTCTTAATTTTTGAAATTCAGAGTTTCACTAATTTACATCTAGTTATTGACCCTTTTTCATGCATTTTGCATTTAACATGATGGGGCTTTTTCATCTGAAGATTTGGGATTTTTTTCAGCTCAGAAAAACTATTCTCTACACACTGCTTCTCTTCCATTTGTTCTGGAATTTTCTTTAGGAATACTCAACAGCCATATGATGGCTCTTCATTCTCTGTCTTTCATATTTATTTATTTTTCTTTTTTCTTTAATTTTTCTTTATTTTTTGGCTGCATTGGGTCTTCATTGCTGTGCACGGGCTTTCTCTAGTTGCAGTGAGCAGGAGCTATTCTTCCTTACACTGTGCGGGCTTCTCATTGCAGTGGCTTCTCTTGTTGCAGAGCTTGGGCTCTAGGTGCGCTGGCTTCAGTAGTTGTGGCACATGGGCTCAGTAGTTGTGGCTCGTGGGCTCTAGAGCACAGGCTGAGTAGTTGTGGCACACGGACTTAGTTGCCCCTGGCATGTAGGATCTTCCCGGACCAGGGATCGAACCCATGTCACCTGCATGGCAGGCAGATTCTTAACCACTGCACCACCAGGGAAGTCCCCTTTATTTATTTTTCTTAGGCTGCTCAAAATGATAGTGTTCACTGAGGTCTCTTCCAGCTATAACACTCTAGTATTTTTTACTAGAATTTTGAACATTCACATGGACACTACAAGACAGTAGTTTTGCATCATTAGTCTGTGACATTTTTTATCTTCATGGTTTCTTCAGTGTTTTTTTTCCCCCTAGTGGATAAATTTTTTTTTTTTTTTTTTGCGGTACGCGGGCCTCTCACTGTTGTGGTCTCTCCCGTTGCGGAGCACAGGCTCCAGACGTGCAGGCTCAGCGGCCATGGCTCACAGGCCCAGCCGCTCCGCGGCATGTGGGATCTTCCCGGACCGCAGCACGAATCTGCATCCCCTGCATCGGCAGGTGGACTCTCAACCACTGCGCCACCAGGGAAGCCCGATAAATTATTTTTTAAAGAAAAGGTCTGGGTCTTAGAAATACAGTTCATTGTCTTGCAAAAGCTAGAGAGCCCACAGTATGATAGCCATCCCTCCGTTTCTTCTAATGCACTTTCCAAACAAAATTTGTTCAAGTCAGAGAGAGAAGCAGTTTGTCACTGTTAATATTTCATTTAACTGTGGGGTGTCAACCAAGTTTCTTTTGATAGGAAAATTTCTGTTGCCTGTGGTAGAAATGGCCACAGGCATCACAGGAAGAAAGAAAACTATGTCAAAGTGATGCCTGCTTCACTGAGCCAACAGCATCAGTCAGCCATTCCAGTTATGCAGCACCCAGATATTGGGTGTGTAGTTGAGGTGTGTGTACCAGTGCATGAAGTGACCTGGCTCACAGTGTGTAAGCATGAAGCTGAATGCCAGGCATCCAGACTGAACAGTGACCCAAGAGTTGGCAAGTCCAGGAGGTAACAAGGTTCTCCGGGGCTGCAGCAGCAGTACAACTACCTCCTCGAAGGCCTTGCCTTAGTTGCTTTATTAGTCATTTTCTTTAAGACAACTCCTTAAAGATAAAATAGTTTCTGGCTGAAGGAAGATTCTATACGCCTTATCCCTGAATTGTAATTTTCCATGTTTAGCCTCTGTCCCATCTGGCTGTAAGTTAGTTTGACCTGTTTGCCAAATGTACTTAATTTTTTTAAACTGTTATAGTTTAGATTGACTGGTTTTCGATGATTATAAGCCATTTCAATATATTAGTAATATATTCTTGAATATGAAGAATTTGTATGAATTCTCCATTTAAAGAACTTAAAACATCTAAAACTAAGTACTTAATAATCCCCCATAAAACCTCCTTCTGCAGTCTTCCCTATCTCAGTAATGACAGTTCAGTACTTAGAGTTTATCAGTACAGCAGTGTGGTATTTCTTAACTTTTCTTTTCTTTCTCTTGCACCCCTACATCCCATATGTCAGCAAATCCTTTGAGCTTTTCCTTAAAAATACAACCAGAATCTGACCTCTTTTTACTACCTCCACTGACACCGCTGTGGTCCAAACCACCATCATCTCTTGACTGGATTGTTGGAATACCTTCTGACTGATCACTGTGTTTCTGCCCTTGTCTCTCTGTAGTCTATTTTAAACACATTAGCCAAAGTGATCCATTTAAAATGGACATTAGTTCATGTCGGTCCTCTGCTCATAACCCTTAAAATAAAAGCTGAAATTCTTGCCATGATCTACAAAACTCCATAAGATTTGCCTTTCAGCAACCCCTCTCTCCCAGTTAACTCTCTTACTCATCTCTTATCACTCTTTCCCCTTGCTCATTCTGTTCGAACCAAACTAGCTTTCTTGCTTTATTTGTTTGTTTTTATTTATTTATTTGTTTATTTATTTATTTATGGCTGCATTGGGTCTTCGTGGCTGCGCATGGGCTTTCTCTAGTTGCGGTGAGTAGGGGCTACTCTTCATTGTGGTGTGTGGGGCTTCTCATTGTGGTGGATTCTTGTTGTGGAGTACAGGCTCTAGGCACACGGGCTTCAGTAGTTGTGGCTCGTGGGCTCTAGAGCGTAGCCTCAGTAGTTGTGGCACACGGGCTTAGTTGCTTCATGGCATGTGGGATCTTCCCAGACCAGGGGTCGAACCCGTGTCCTCTGCATTGGCAGACAGATTCTTTTTTTTTTCTTTTTTAAATTAACTTTTATTAGAGTATAGTTGATATACAGTGTTCTGTTAGTTTCTGTCATACAGCAAAGCGTATCAGTTATACATATACATACATCCACTCTCTTTTGATTCTATTCCCATATAGGTCATTACAGAGTATTGAGTAGAGTTCCCTGTGGTATATAGTAGGTTCTTACTAGTTATCTGTTTTATATAGTAGTGTGTATATGTAAATCCCAGTCTTCCAACTTATCCCCCCCACTTTTCCCCCTTGGTTACCATAAGTTTGTTTTCTGCATATGTGATTCTATTTCTGTTTTGTAAATAGCTTCATTTGTACCATATTTTTCAGATTCCACATATAAGCAATATCATATGATATTTGTCTTTTTCTGTCTGACTTATTTCACTCAATATGACAGTCTCTAGGTGCATCCATGTTGCTGCAAATGGCATTATTTCATTCTTTTTTATGGCTGAGTAATATTCCATTGTATATATGTGCCACATCTTCTTTATCTGTGCTTCCGTCGATGGACATTTAGGTTCCTTCCATGTCCTGGCTATTGTAAATAGTGCTGGCAGACAGATTCTTAACAGCAGTGCCACCAGGGAAGTCCTTCTTGCTTTTTAAAAAAAATGTCAGGGCTTCCCTGGTGGCGCAGTGGTTAAGAGTCTGCCTGCCGATGCAGGGGATGCAGGTTCGTGCCCCGGTCCGGGAAGATCCCACATGCCGTGGATCGGCTGGGCCCGTGAGCCATGGCCGCTGAGCCTGCGCGTCCGGAGCCTGTGCTCCGCAATGGGAGAGGCCACAACAGTGAGAGGCCCACGTACAACAAATAAATAAATAAAATTTTAAAATGCCAGGATCCTGGTACCTCACAGCCTTTTCACTTACTGTTTCTCTTTCCCCATATTATCACATAGCTAGTGCCCTCCCTTCTCCATATCTTTATGTAAAAATCACTTGCTCAGTGAGGCATTTTCTTGCTACCATATCTAAAATTCCAGCCATCTACTCTCATCTTTTGCTTCCCTCTTCTATACTTTCTTTTTCTTCTTTAACACTTACCTAGCATACTATATATTTTACTTATGTATGTATTTTTATTGTATCTCTTCTCCAGTATAATGAAAGCTTCATGAGGGGACATATTTTTGTCTTGGTTTGTTCTCTGCTACAACCCCAGTGCCAAGAACAGTTTCAGCATATAGGAGACATATTCAGTGATGCGTAACAAATTGTCCCAAACTTAGCAGGTTAAAACAACATCCACTTAACTCAGTTCTGTAGGTCAGAAGTCTAGGCAGGGTATGGCTGAGTTCTTTGCTCAGGTATCAGAAAGTTGAAATCAAGGTGTTGGCTGGAATCCCCTTCTAAGCTCATTAAGGTTGTGAGCAGAATTTAGTTCCTTTCAGTTGTAGTACTAAGGTCCCCATTTTTTTGTTAGCTGTTGACTGGGGCAACTCATTTCCTAAAGGTTGCCTATTGTTTCTTGCCATGTGGCCTCTATAGGAAGTTCACAACAGTGCTATTTGCTTTCTTCAGGCCAGCAGTACATGTCTCTGACTTCTAATCTGTGACTTCCTCTGTTTGAGACCTCTAGACCCAGATTTAAAGAGTTCATGTAATAAGGCCTCAACCATTCAGATAATCTCCTTTTTGATGAACTCTACAGTTAAGATTAATAACATTAATTATATCTGCAAAATCCCTTTTGCCATGTAAAGTAACATCATCATGGGAGTGATAGCTCATAATAATCACAGTCCTCCCACACTCAAAGGGGATAGAATTATACAAGGAAGGGCAAGGGTCATCTTAGAATTCTGCCTAGGAGAGAGGCACTCAATAAATGTTTATTTAATGAAGAACAGATGTATTCTTACAGTCCCTAGTCTTCAACTGTTGCAATAGAGAACTGGGACAGGAAAATGACTATTACTAAAAATGCTGATAATGCAGACAAAATGAAAAACAGTCAACTAAAACTAAGTAAAAGAAATCAGTTGGCTTCCAGGTAAATTGAATATGATGTTTTGATCTCTGAGCCCATTTTCTGAAATTCTATAAAATGTATCCAATGACCAAACAATTCTGCTACCGAACAGAGCTGCCTACACGTTTACTGAGAACACATAGTATTTTCAATTTGACACATTGTTCATTTAGTCAAAAACTGGAAATAGTCCAGATGTCCATCAATATGGAAAAATTGTGGCATGCTCATACAGCTTAATACTAGGCAACAATGAAAAATGGGCTATAGCCATTTGCAACAAGCATGGTTGAATCTTATAATCATGTTGAACAAAAGAAGCTAGTTAAAAGAAAACATTCTGTATGGTTCCATTTATGTAAGGTTCAGAAAAGGTAAAACTCGACTATTTTTTTAAAAATTTTTTATTGAAGTATAGTTATTTACAGTATCATGTAACTTTCAGGTATATAGCATAGTGATTCAGTTATATGTGTATATTCTTTTACAGATTCTTTTTCCTTATAAATTATTACATAATATTGGGTATAGTTCCCTGTGCTATATAGTAGGTCCTTGTTGGTTATCTATTTTATACATAGTAGTGTGTATATGTTAATCCTAGCCTCCTAATTTATCCCTCCCCCCACACCCCTTTCCCCTTTGGTAACCATAAGTTTGTTTTTTGTGTCTGTGAGTCTTTCTGTTTTGGAAATAAATTCATTTGTATCTTTTTTGTTCTTCTAGATTCCACATATAAGTGATATCATATGATATTTGTTTTTGTCTGGCTTACTTCACTTGGTATGATTAAACCTAGGTCCATCCACATTGCTGCAAATGGCGTTATTTCTTTTTTTAACGGCTGAGTAGTATTCCATTGTATAGATATCTAACATCTTTATTTATTCATCTGCCAGGGGACACTTAGGTTGCTTCCATGTCTTGGGTATTGTAAATAGTGCTGCAGTGAACATTGGGGTACATGTATCTTTTCGAATTATGGTTTTCTCTGGATATATGGCCAGGAGTGGGATCACAAGATCACATGATAGCCCTATTTTTAGTTTTTTAAGGAACCTGCATACTGTTCTGCATACTGGCTGCAGCAGTTTACATTCCCACAAATAGTGTAGGAGGGTTCCTGTTTCTCCACACCCCCTGCAGCATTTATTATTCATAGACTTTTTGATGATGGCCATTCTGACCAGTGTGAGGTGATACCTCATTGTAGTTTTGATTTGCATTTCTCTGATAATTAGCGATGTTGAGCATCTTTTCATGTGCCTTTTGGCCATCTTTGTGTCTTCTTTGGAGAAATGTCTGTTTAGGTCTTCTGCCCATTTTTTGATTGTTTGTTTGTTTTTTTGATATTGAGCTGTATGAGCTGTTTGTATATTTTTTTTACTGAAGTATAGTTATTTTACAGTGTTGTGTTAATTTCTGCTGTACAGCAAAGTGATTCAGTTATACATATATACTTTTTTTTATATTCTTTTTCATTATGGTTTATCATAGGATATTGACTGTAGTCCCCCGTGCTGTATACAGTGGGACCTTGTTTATCCATTCTATATATAGTAGCTTATATCTGCTAACCCCAACCTCCCACACTATCTTTCCCCCCAACCCCCTCCCCCTTGGCAACCACCAGTCTGTTATCTATGTCCGTGATTCTGTTTCTGTTTCATAGATAGGTTCATTTGTGTCATATTTTAGATTCCACATGTAAGTGATATCATATGGTATTTGTCTTTCTCTTTCTGACTTACTTCACTTAGTATGATAATCTTTAGTTGCATCCGTGTTGCTGCAAATAGCATTATTTCGTTCTTTTTTTATGGCTGACAATTCCATTTTTTAGAATGTGTTTGAGCCTGTATGACTATCAGTCTAAAGCAAGTAGAGGGACTTCCCTGGTGGTCCAGTGGGTAAGACTCTGCACTCCCAGTGCAGGGGGCCCAGGTTCGATCCCTGGTTGGGGAACTAGATCCCACATGCATGCTGCAACTAAGAGTTGACATGCCGCAATGAAGATCCTGTGTGCTGCAACTAAGACTGGGCACAGCCAAAATAAATAAAATTTTTTAAAATAAATAAATTAAATAAATAAAGCAAGTAGATTTAGGAAGGGGTTAACATACTCAAAAAACAGGGTGACCACAAATCAAAAACACAATAGATTCACAAAAATCAAAAAGAAGAAAACACAAGCATAAAATAAAAGGAAATTATCAAGCCACAAAAAGAAAAAGAAAGGAACAAAGAAGAAACAGAATCAACTGGAAAATAAGGCTTAAAATGGCAATATATACATATCTATCAACAATTACCTTAAATGTCAATGGACTACATGCTCCAATCAAAAGACATAGAGTGGCAGATTGGATAAAAAACCAAAACTCAACTGTTGTGTTGGAAGTCAGGATAATAGTTATCTTTTGGAAGTAAGAAAGGGATAGTGATTGGGAAGAGGCATGTGAGGGGGCTTATAGGGAGTTCATAGTGTTCTATTTCTTGAGTTGAGTGGTGATTACATGTGTGTGTTAACTGATAATCCATCAAGCTATACAACTTTGACTGGTTCACTTTTCTATATATATATTATACTTTAGTGTTTTAAAGTTTGGGGGTTTTTTGGAAAGTATAAAAATTTTAAATTTAGCATTTTAAGAAAGTACTTAAACACTTTCAATTGATGTTTTACCTGTATGGATTTAATAAGGGTTAAAGTAAGCATGAGAAAAGTTTTAAATGTTTATTTCTCATGCCTAGTCATGGTCTCTCAGTACCTGATAAGTTCAGTGGGGGAGCAGTGTTTCTGAAGTATATTTGTATTTATTTTGTATTGCACAGTTAGGCTTCTAAATTCTTATATTTGTCTTCTTTTATTTTTACAGATGTGGAGAGATTATTCCCAAAAGAGAACAGTTTAATGACCTCTCCATTGACCTTCCTCGAAGGAAAAAGCCACTCCCTCCTCGTTCAATTCAAGATTCCCTTGATCTTTTCTTTAGGGTAAATAATATCTTTTGGTATTTCCACATAACTAAATTTTATATATCATAGATAATTGTATTTGAAGTTGGTTTCTTTAAGGCAGAGTTTTGACAAAATAGTTGCAGGGGAAACAAATGAGAAATATTTATAAATAGTATTTTTTAGGAGCTTGGTAAATATGGTTGTTAACTGATTGTAGATGAAAATTAATTGCTCAAGTAGATTATACATCTAACTCAACAGCAAGTGTTTTAGACAACCTTAGAAGCATTTGTTTGTAAACAAATAATATGAAGTGACATATGCTAAAATTGGGTAATGTGAGTCAAAATTGGAGACACTATTCTAAGTTAGTATACTAAGATCTGAGGAATGAAAAAAAATACTTTTTGCTTCTTCTTAGGTTATATGTACCATGTTAGAAACAGAAAGGACAAGTCATGTTTATTCAGAGCTATAGATAAATGTTTGCATTTGTGTTATACTGTTACAGATACTCAGAAAGTTTCTGGGGCATAATTGGACATGTTGTGTAGCAGTCCTTATAATTGATGGCAGTTTGCCATCTGTATAATAGTGGTTCTTGTTTTGTTGTAGCAAATGGGTAGGGTTGTCATCCTAAGATTTAAAAAAAAAAAAGACCTCTGTTCTTGAAATGATGAATATTCAGCTCCACCCAAGGATAAATATTCTGCTTTTCTTTTTGTTTTAGTCATTCCTTATAATTCCTGTTATTATCGTAGAATTTGAAGCTTTTCCTGTGTATCTTTACCCCCATTTTTTAAGGATTTCTTGTTTCAGTTTTCTCTAGGTAATGATATCCACCCCAAACTTTGGTCCTTTTAGAGCAGTTGTTCTTAGTGGGCTGTCACCAGAAGATTGAGTTCCATTATAAGAAAGGGGTAGAGTTACACCTAACAGACCAGGAACTCCGCCTAACCTGAAGGTGATCTTATCTCTGCTATGGCCAAATGTTAAAATCTGGATATACTCTTGGCAGTGGTTCTTGTGTATCCATGGGGAAAAGGTTGAGAATCTGCTACTATAGTTTAGTTACTGTCATAAATTGAGATGTTTCCTTGGTAAAAAAAGGAAATTAGGAATTCTGAAACAGGGCATGATATTATAACTATATTTTGAGGATTAGGTCTTAATTTAGTAAGGCTTATGATTCTAGACACAAAATTTAAACTGGTCGGAGTTGTCATTCCACTGAACTAGTATGACTAGAGAAATTAGCATTTAATGGGGCAGTGCTAATTCAACTTTATACTTTATTTTTCCCTCTTGTCTTTTTACAGGCAGAAGAACTTGAGTATTCCTGTGAGAAGTGTGGTGGGAAATGTGCTCTTGTCAGGCACAAATTTAACAGGCTACCCAGGTAAAATTAATTGGCTCTTCAATTTTTCTTCTTTAAAGTACTTACAAATTATACTGAATAAGTGAGGCTTATCAGATGGATTGGTAAAGAAGGTCAGCAAAGCTGAGATATGAAAAGGGTAGAGAATGGAAAGCTACAATTCTCTTGTATAAGAAAGGAAGAAGATTTGGAAAGTTGAAGAAGAGAAGGAACCTGAGAGTCCCAAGAAGATGGCAACAAGAGAACGAGGCTGATGAGACTTTGGAATAATGATGGGGACTTACTAGAAAATTTTTAATTCAGTAATGTGTAACACTCAATTATAATTTGTTGTGCATGTACATTTTATAGAACTTTTTTTTTTGGGTACGTGGGCCTCTCACTGTTGTGGCCTCTCCCGTTGCGGAGCACAGGCTCCGGACGCGCAGGCTCAGCGGCCATGGCTCACGGGCACAGCTGCTCCGCAGCATGTGGGATCCTCCCAGACCAGGGCACGAACCCGTGTCCCCTGCATCGACAGGCGGACTCTCAACCACTGTGCCACCAGGGAAGCCCATATAGAACTTTTTTATAAGTGGAGAAAACTTTTTATTTCTCTCTTACCTTTCTCTAGAGAATGTGCTACTGAAATAAGAATAGTTCTTGTCAAAAGTCATCTTAAAAAAATTAATTTTCACCATCAAACATAAGGGCTGTTTAACACTTTATTTATTTTAATAAATTTATTTATTTTTGACTGTGTTGGGTCTTCGTTGCTGTGTGCAGGCTTTCTCTAGTTGCAGTGAGCAGGTTTCTCATTGCGGTGGCTTCTCTTGTTGCGGAGCACGGGCTCTAGGTGTGCAGGCTTCAGTAGTTGTGGCTCGTGGACTCTAGAGCACAGGCTTATTAGTTGTGGCACATGGGCTTAGTTGCTCCGCGGCATGTGGGATATTCCCAGACCAGGGCTCGAACCCATGTCCCCTGCATTAGCAGGCGGATTCTTAACCACTACTACGCCACCAGGGAAGTCCTTTTTAACACTTTAAATTACCATTTGTCGTTATATAACATCCATTTTTTGGTAAACTATATAACATTGAAATAAATAATTTAGGGATTTGATCCATTATCAATACCAATATTCTAAAATTAGTTTTCTTGTCTGATGTGTTTTGATTTTTTTTCTAGGAACATTATTTTACTGAGACCTCCCAATTAATAATTAATATCTACCCAATGCCTGTGTTTTATTTTTATTCTTAGTACCTAGCACAATGCCTAGCACATGGCAAGTATTCAGTAAATGTTCTTTGACAGATCTTTAGTTCAGCCTAATGTAGTCTTTAAATCAAAAGCTGTCTAACATGGTTAGTTACAGTGATCTCTTCTTACCTGTAAGAGAGCTACCTCTATTATGTATAAACTAATAATGTTATCATCTCCTGTTTTTCAGGATCCTCATTCTTCATTTGAAACGATATAGCTTCAATGTTGCTCTCTCACTTAACAACAAGATTGGGCAGCAAGTCATCATTCCAAGATACCTGACCCTCTCATCTCATTGCACTGAAAATACAAAACCACCCTTCAACCTTGGTTGGAGTGCACAAATGGCAATGTAAGTCCTTGAGAATTTCTTTCCCTTTTGAAGTAGAAAGGCTTTTTTAGTATCTGATCAAAAGAATGACTGAACTACATAACATGACTCCAGGTAAAATCAGACCAAGAAGGAGATTTTTATTTTGCTTTATTTTGGGACTTTGTGCTAAGTTTTACCTGATTTAAGTAATTGAATAAAATGCTTAAACAAAAACTTTCAACATATATTAATTGCCTTTCATAATAAATTACCTTTTCCGGGAGTGCTCCTTACTCTTTTAGATCACTAGAAGATAGTTTGATACATTTGGGGAATATAAACCAAATTTGCATGATCGTAAGAGTCACTTGAACACTGAAAATACTGATTCCTGTGTTTGTTCCTTAGGAGTTCTGTTTCAGCAAATCTGATATAGGGCTGGGGAATCAATATTTTTAACAAATGCCTCTGCTGACTCTGGAGTATGCAAACTTGAGAAACAGTACATTAAATATTATGCTGGGACCCCCAAAATAGATTGTGTCTTCATAAATGTATTATTACCAGTTTGAGCAAAGAACTTCAATGGCTCCTCGAAATTTTTCCTTGAGAAAAGAAGTAACTTTTACATTCTATTTTGCGTCATCATGAATGCCAGGAAAACCTTAAGACTTCTCTAAATGTTGCTCTTTCTTCTGCGTACTTGCATTACTTTGGAGCCATATATTGTAGTTCTTTTTTATACTTGAACACTAGTTTGGTATAATCATAAAGTTCTAGAGCTTTAGAGGTGAAAGGGATTTTAGAGATTTTTGTCTTTCTTAATTTTACAGAGGAGATCCAAGGAAATTAAGTGATTTTCTTAAGCTCATACAGTTAGTAACTGGAAGAGCCAGGTCTCTTCATTGACATGGAATAATAGACATTACAGAAAGCAAATGAACATTTGCTAACATGAATTAATGAAGTTTTGTAAAAATTATTCCCCTTGGATTAATAATTGAAATATATTCTACATCATGTACGTTTACACTAAAGGCCTCAATAAGTCAATAACAACATGTTCCCAGAGAATCAGTGTTTCTGGATTTTTCTCTTATGGCCTTTCATTAGAATAGATGTTTTTGCTTGATGGAAACTGCCCTCTACTGGTGGAGCTAGTATTCTTTCTGGCAGTACTTTCAAACCATTAGCCAAGGCTGTTTAATGATCACAGGCCTGAAACCAGGCTCTCTGACTCGGTGATATGATAGCTTTAAGATTTTGAACAAATTCCTTGACCTGTCTGTAGGGAAAATAACAGGGTAGTTGTGAACATTAAATGAGGTAATACACAAGAGTTCTTACTACAGTGCCTGACATCTAGTAAGTCCTCAATAAATGAGAGCTATTGTTATTTTATTGCTTAAAAGAACTGAGACAAAGAGAATTTCCCAAGTTGTTCTCTTTATATTGTATTTGACTTCGTTTTCAATGTTGTTTATTTAGATCATTAGATAAGGAAGAGCCTAGAGAAAGTATTTTGTTTTCTCTTTTGGCCTCTATTGTTAGTTTAAAAGTATTATAATTGTTTGCTTTTCAAGAGGATATATAAGGGACTATAATACAGAATAATCATTTGATAAGTTAAATATATTTTTAGTAATAGTAATTGTATACATATATATTTTCTAATTTTCTGATAGTTCTAGACCATTGAAAGCCTCTCAAATGGTGAATTCCTGCATCACCAGCCCTTCTACACCTTCAAAGTGAGTTATATTTCTTGTGTACCCAAAATTTGTATTTTTAAGGATTTGGCTTACCCTGATTTCCAAGATTATCCCCTCCCCTTTTCTTATTGTTTCTCTTTTTGCATGATAATTGCTCTGCATTACTGTACTTTGGAATTTTCCTGAATATGCTTTAAACTGTAATTTAGTGAGTATCAAGTTTTTAACACTGAATCAAGTTCAGATGGTCCTCTCAAAATTTTGTTTTAAAACTTCTTAAATCATCTGTTGTATGTAATATTTTCATCCTACAACTCTAGAAATTGACTAATGATGAGGGATTTTAAGGATTGAAGGGTTAAAATAACCCCTACTGGTATAAAAAGCACCATTCTTCAAATATACACATGGAGATCCCAAAATATCTTTTCACCTGTTGCTAGCCAGTGTGGGACTTCTTGTCTTAGACACTGAGCTGGAGCTATTCTGAAAGGGGACAGGAAAACAAATACACATTAGAATGTAGCTATTCTACAAATGTTTTTTGCTTAAGACCAAAAGTTTCTCCAAGAAGGAAACAAATACTTTTTTTTTTAATATACCTCCTCTGTGATTTGACTAGAACCACAGTTCCTGATTAGACATTTCTAAATGACTTCGTTGTCATTTGTCTTTAAAATTAGTTTTTCTAAAAATTTGATGTCCCAAAGTACTTTTAGAAAAGAGACACTTTTGTTGTTTAAGGGCTTTTGGGGGGCTTATATAACCATAAAATGACATTTGGGAATTGCTATTTTCTTTTCCTCCTGTTAATTATTTTTCAGTGCAATTAAAACCAGATGACTAACTGACTAGAAATCTGAAATGGTACCGATATGAATACTCTTGCCCGTTCTCAAGATACAAATGAGCAATACCACTTGGCTGCTTAGAAAGTGAGCAAGTGATGCATTTACAGGATGAATATTTTTCCTTACTACAGGCAAGCTGCCTTCTGTGAATATAGTAACTATTAATGGAATGCACTCTTTATGTACCAAATCACTATAGCTTCAAGAAAGAGATGGTTTCATTGGGCATCATTATACTTGGCATGGTCAATCTGTTCTCCAGGGTCTTACTGCTATGAGAATTTGAGAGTTGGTCAATAAAGGATGATTAGGCCCTAGAAGACCTGTCATGCCGATCAAACTTAAAAGAGGCTGAGCTATGAACCAGAATACGATTGGTTCTTCTATAATGTCCTTTGTCACATTTGACCCTGGTATATTAGTAGCCAGGTGTCACCCTCCTTCAGCAAAGTATTTACATGGATAAATAAATCAATATGTTCAGTTTTGCTTGGTGAGCATGAAATCAGAAAAGAAGAATTAAGATGGCTAATTGGCTATTTCTAAGTTATATTAACCCTTTTTGAACACATATTGGGAGGCTATTCAAGTGTTCAGACTGAAGTGCAGTGATATCCTGGCTGCTCTCAGCCAAAGACTATGGTTGGGTTTATCACTGACCACTTGCCTCTTTTCTTTGATCTACGTTGCTACGCGATCCTCCTGATTTCCATTGTGGCCTCTTATTTCTTGGTGCCATCATTCTACATGTTTATTTACAGTTTTCACATTTAGATTATTGCATTTTCCAATTTCCATTTTACATTTTTTTTTTTAGTACAGCATATGAATTTATGTTAACCTTCATCAAAGAAAATTTGTGCTTTTTGACCTTTACCACTTTTTCCTTTAGTTTATTTTCAGCTCACTTAGAAGACAACACAGTAACACCTTACTTATCTGGTATCATTGAAGAATAATATTTGATATTCCAAATAAATGAATTTTTATAAAACTGAAGCTTGTCCTTATAAACATTGCCTTTTTAATTTTAATCTTTAAAATGTTTTAACCATTTTAGATGGTTATATCTCTGTAAGCTTACAGAATTCCTTATATTAAATAAAATACACTGCAGATAATTTAAATATATTGTAATTACTTAAAATTGGCATTGTAAATATCAGTTATTACACTGTGTTTTAATATGATAATGCCCTCAGAGGCTCTTAATTCTTATAAGACAGTTTACCTTTACATTAAATTACTTTATAGTTCTTTATTGCCCTTTTTGTGGTTATTCTCTCTCATTTCTTAGCTCTCATTTCTTGATGAACTTGCTACATTATTTTATACACTATTTCCTGGGGAAATAGGGTCCCTGCCTGAAGAGTAAAGTTCATGGGCTTTGAAACTGCTGCCTTCCTCAGAGGCGCTTTTTTTGTTTTGTTTTGTTTTGTTTTGTTTACTTTTAAGTTCCTGTGTTCTAGAAGGTAGAGGTTGCCAGAAGTTGGACCTACATATAAATGGATAAGTGGAATGTTACTGTTAATTTCAAAGTACATGGATCATAATTTAAAAGAGCAAAAATTAGTCCTCATGCACTCTCTTGTCAAAAATGTATTCATTGCTATGTCTGCATGCATTCAGTAAAGTACTTGCTTTATAAAGCCAGTAACAAACTTCTTTGGAGTTGATCATTAAAAGAAAAAAGGCACAAAGTGATTGGTTTACTGATAATATATAATAGCGTAAGAGTTGTCTGATTTTCAAAGCATGGCTCTTTTGGAGTAGGGCAAAGGTAATTCTTAAATATACCTCTTTTCATATATCTTTTTTTGTCTGTTAAATCATTCTCCATAATGGAAAAGCTTTTTGTTTTAATTGATATTTATACTTCAAAAAAATAACAAGGACAAATGTTTATTTGTCAGACTTACATAGGGTTTTTTTGTTTGTTCGTTTTTCTTAAATTACAGGAATTTCACCTTCAAATCCAAGAACTCCTTGGCTTTATGCCTTGATTCAGACAGTGAAGATGAGCTTAAACGCTCTGTGGCCCTTAGCCAGAGACTTTGTGAAATGTCAGGCAGTGAACAGCAGCAGGAAGACCTGGAAAAGGTAAGTAATTTCTCACCAAAATATCTGACTGTCCAAACAAATGCCTTTCATAACCAGCATCAGCAAACTTAATAAATACACAGGATGGATCATTTCTTGTGAATGAGGATTTTTCAGATGTACTCTTCGCACCTTTCAGTATGCAGTATGATATTATTAACTGTAGTCACCATACTGTACATTACATCCCTGTGACTTATTTATTTTATAACTGGAAGTTTATACCTTTTTGCCCCTTCACCCATTTCACTCACTCCCTAGCCCCCACCTCTGGTAACAACCAATGTGTTCTCTGTATCTGTGAGCTTAGTTTTTTTGTTTGTTTGTTTTTTAGATTCCACATGTAAGTGAGATCATACATTATTTGTCTTTGTGTAACTTATTTCCCTCAGGGTCCTTCAGTGATGTCACAAATGGCAAGATTTCTTTCTTCCTTCCTTCCTTCCTTCCCTCCCTCCCTCCCTCCGTCCGTTCCTTCCTTGTTGCTGTGCGTGGGCTTTCTCTAGTTTCAGCCAGGAGGGGCTACTCTGTTGCGGTGCGCAGGCTTCTCATTGCGGTGGCTTCTCTTGTTGCGGAGCACGGGGCTCTAGGCGCGCGGGCTTCAGTAGTTGTGGCGCATGGGCTCTAGAGCGCAGGCTCAGTACTTGTGTTGCACAGGCTTAGTTGATCTGCAGCATGTGGGATCTCCCCAGACCAGGGCTCGAACCCGTGTCCCCTGCGTTGGCAGGTGGATTCTTAACCACTGTGCCACCAGGGGAGTCTCTATCACTTTAAACTCCAAGATTGCTATATTTGTAGCCATTCTGGTTTCTTCTAAAAGCAGCTCTATTCTTCAGGATTCAAAATCTTGCAGACTAGAACCTGGTAAGTCTGAATTGGAAAACTCAGGATTTGACGGAATGAGTGAAGAAGAGCTTCTAGCAGCTGTTTTAGAGATAAGTAAAAGAGAAGCTTCACCACCTCTCAGTCATGAAGATGATGATAAACCAACCAGCAGCCCTGATACCGGATTTGCAGAAGATGATATTCAAGAAATGTCTGAAAATCCAGACCCTGTGGAAACTGAGAAGCCAAAAACAGTCACAGAGCCCGGTAGGTTTAATGAAAATAAACATCTGTTAAACAGGCACAGCTGTGTTCCAAAGCTTTATAGTAACAAATGACTTCTACATAATGGGAGGTGAGATGGATCTGAATAACAGAGCTAATAATATTTTTGTGCTTTTTTTTTTCTAACAGTTTAAAAAAATGAGAAGCAAATATTGTGAGTTAGTATCCAGAGGCTAGTGGTAAAGTATGCCATGTCCCTTTAGGTGTACATCAAAAGAAAAGTTAGTATTCTTGTGCATTTAAAAAATGTTTGTGTCAGGGCTTCCCTGGTGGCGCAGTGGTTGAGAGTCCGCCTGCCGATGCAGGGGACACGGGTTCGTGCCCCGGTCCAGGAAGATCCCACATGCCGTGGAGCGGCTGGGCCCGTGAGCCACGGCCGCTGCTGGGCCCGTGAGCCATGGCCGCTGAGCCTGCGCGTCCGAAGCCTGTGCTCCGCAACGGGAGAGGCCACAACAGTGAGAGGCCCACGTACCTCAAAAAAAAAAAAAAATGTTTGTGTCAGTTTTTGGTCACTTTTTTCACACCACTGCTCTCAGAAATTTGTGTAATTCTTCATTTTTGTATATCTGAACTTATACCAAGTTTTAATGTATAAATAATTTAAGTTCTCCATTCTTCTTTGGGTTCATCCCTTCATAATGGTGGCAAGACCACTGAACTAAGAGGGTCTTGGGTGTCTAGTCTTAGCTATACCACCTACTAGTTATAAATTTCTAAATAGGTAATTTAACCTCTTTGATACTCAAGTTTTCTTACCTCTGTAT
This sequence comes from Orcinus orca, assembly GCF_937001465.1. NCBI lineage: Eukaryota > Metazoa > Chordata > Mammalia > Artiodactyla > Delphinidae > Orcinus > Orcinus orca. The sequence goes on along the minus strand of NC_064565.1, from coordinate 101,533,199 downwards.
GGGGAATCTACCAGACCTACTTCAGATAGTTGTGGGTAGAATGTTAGATAGTATATACATATTATGTAAAGCGCTATACAGATAAAAATTATTTTTGTGGTAATTTTTACTCATATTTTGTTATTTCTCAAGCTATCACTTCAAACAACAGAGCTGAGCCTCCTTGCCTTGCACTATGAGTATTTTAAGATTTTTTAAGTAGAAAATTTTCACGTCCTTTTCCTGGGGCCAAGTCTAATATTTTCTCCTGATATCTTTAGTATCTATATCTTTAGTATCTGTATCTAGGTAGCTAGCTAACGTGTTTCTGTATATCAAGCCTAGGATTTTGGAGATGAAGAGAATAGTAGTATATCACAAAATTATTTTCTGTATTCTTGGGGTTGTTAGGGCCTCCTCAGTTTTGAATTATTTTATGTGCAAGTAAAATAAGAGTATTTCCTCAATTTAACTGGAAACAAAAAGCTGATGATTTTTGTATATAGATGTTTCCTTTTTTTTCTTTTTTCTTTACACCTTTTTTTACCTCTTGATGCAAGTACCCTTATGAAGTCCCCTTCTCTTACTAAACTTACAATCACTGCCCTTGGAAGTGAATCCTAGATAGTAGATCATTTCATCAGTAAGAATTTCAGTATCACTAAAAGATAAGAACTCTTTTTACAAAAACCTGTCCTCCATATCATTATCATACTTTAAAAATCAATAATAATTCTAAGGAACGATCAAATGTGATCAAACCCTCCATAAGGTTTTATTTTGAAAGTTTCAAATCCAGAGAGAAATTGAAGAATAAAACAATATACACTTTTATACCCTTCACCTAGATTCATTAACATTTTGTCACATTTTTTTCTCTCCCTTCCACACTGCCCCTGTGTGTATGTGTAGTTGTGCAGCAGTTACCCCAAAATTAGTGCTTTACAACAACAGTAATTTTAATATCTCATTACTGTGGATTGACTGGTCTTAGCTGCTAGTTTTTTCTGCTCTGTGTGATGTTGGCTGGGGTTTAACTGCGCTACAACATCCAAGATGGCTCACCTTGGCACATGGGTTGTGTTGGTTAGAAGGGTCAGCTGAGCTGGCTAGATATCCTCTCTGTTCTTCTGGTCCCCTCTCCCTGGCCATCTCCCTTCCCCTCTTCTCCTCAGCTTTTCATCTCTTCATGTAATCTCAGGGCCTCTCCCTTCCTGTATGGCCTCTTCAGCATGGTAGCCAAACTTCTTACATGATAGCTCAGGGCTCCCAAAAGCACAAAAGAGGCTGCTGCCAGGCCTCCTTAATGTATAGGCTCAAAATTGGGACAGAATCAATTCCACCACATTTCATTAAAGCACTCACAGGACCTGCCCAGATTCACTGTGAGGTGGACCACACAGAGTTAGAATACCTGTAGGCATGGTTCATTGGAGGCCATCTTTAGAGATTGCGTGTGCGTGCGTGCGTACACACACACACACACACACACACACTCTTTTCTTAATGGAACCATTTGAAGTTGCAGGTATCATAATACTTCACCCTAAAATACTTAAGCCTGACTCTCCTAAGTACACGGAAGTTTTCCTATATAACAATTGTCATACCTAAGAATATTAACAGTAATTCTATATGTAGTTCTAATATATAGCCCACATACACATTTACCCAATTATCTCCAAAATATTTTTTACACTTTTTAAAAAATCTAGAACCCAAAGCTTACCCCCTGCATTTGGTTGTTAGGTCCCTTTAGTCCCTAGTCAGGCCAATTTTTCTTTGAAAGACTCCCATTATGGATTGTCCTACTATTCTTTTAAGTATAAGCTGGGTTTTTTTCCCCATACCCTAAAACTTCAGAGCCTGGAGATGGTTTTTTCCTTGTTGCTCATTGCCATTTCCAACTGCTTGTCTTCTTTCATCCTACAAAAACCCCAGCTCCTTTGGTACGTGACTTCAGACTTTGCCACCTATTATCTCTGTCTGTAGCTCTCTTTTACCGTCCAGTCACTCCATGCCCATCAGCATTCTTAGGGCTTTCAGCATCCTCATAAGTGACCATTTCAACAGCCTGGTTTCTCAATTCCTAATCTTATTTCCAAAGAACTTTTCTTCTACCCCATCTTGATAACTGCCAAAACTCATACCCTAAACCAGTAGCTCTCAAAGTGTGTCTCCTGGCCATCAGTATCATGTAGGAACTTGCTGGAAATGCCATTCTTGACCCCACTGCACACCTGCTGAGTGAGAAACTCTGGATGTGGGACTCAGCATTCTGTGTTTTGATTCCAGTTGATTCTGATGCATGCTGAAGTTTGAGAACCACTTCTCTAGACTTTGTCATCATCAATAAATGTACCACCTTTGAAATCTTAATTTCAAATATCCTTCTCTAACCCTTCTCTCCCCCTAGCTCACCTAATATCATATTCTTATTTCAACAATTACTTGATCTCATTAAGACTTCCAATCCATTGTCTTCTACTTTTTGCTATTCATCACCTCCCTCTTGTCACCACTTCCCTCCCCAGCCTATATGCCGTATTTTGGTACTTTTATCTCTTTCCTCTGTTTTCTTCTCTCAATCACCTAACAAAGTCCCATCTCCCAGTTCAACCAGCTTCTTATTCCATGCCTACACCCAAGCAGCTGAAGATTGCTGGAGAAAAGTCCCCAAACTGTGCTGACTATACTTTCCTCAAAATCATGACCATGTTCTTACATGGGCACTACATGCTACTAGTCAGTTCTGTTATAGTTCTTAGTAAATTTCTTTTCTTGGTCTCCATGTCTTTCTCAAATCTGTAGTTCTCCTTCCACACATGCTCTAGGCACATAACTTAGCTGTATACCTTTCAAAGAAAATAGATGCAGTCAGATGAAAACTCTGCCTTCACCTTTGTTATGGAGGAAATGTCCCTCTTCTTATTTAAGGCCAATCCCTCCATTCATATCCAAGATCTCATCTACTTGTGCCTTCTAAAGACTTTCCCTCCTGAAATGATACTCTTTCTCTTCTGCATCAGGTCTTCCCTCTTCTAAATTATTCCTGGTATGCCTTAACATCACCCATCTTTTTAAAACTCTCATGGCCTTGTGTTTCCCTCTAGCCACTGCTCCCTTTCCTTGCTCCCTTCCCAGAAAAATCCTTTGAAAGAGTTGTTTTACTCATTCCCTCTACTTTCTTACCATCTCCCATTCTCTTGTCAACCCTCTCCAAGTGGGCTTTCATCCCCACCACTCCACTGAAATGGTCTTCATAAAGTTTGCATTAGCAATTTTCATACAATCCATCACTCCCTCCTTAACATTTAAAGCTTTATAAACTTTTTTCTATAAACTATTCTTGCCATGGTTTTTTATTCCTACTAAACCAACTGTTCATTCCAGGGTTTATGGTTTTGTTTTTTGCTTCCCTCATCAGACCTCTAACTGTTGGAGTATTCCCAGGACACTGTCCTTAGCTGTCTTTTTTTCCTAAAGTTCTCTCGCTGAGTGATCTCAGACATTACCATAACCTCACATACTGATGAAATATCAAATTCATATCCCTAGCCCGGATCTCTCCCCTGAGCTTTAAACTTACACATGTAAATTCCTACTTGAAATGTCCATTTGGCTGTCTAATTTTTAACTGCCCCCCACCCCCCCCATAACCCTGCCCCATATCAGCAAATGGTACTACCATCCACCATTTTTTGACTCAGGCCAAAAAATATGTCTCCCTTGATTTTTTTACTTCACACCTTACATTCAGTCCATCAATAAGTCTAGTCTGCTGTACCTCCGAAATATATCCTGAATTTAATCATTTATCAACATCTTCATAGCTGTAACTCTAGCCTTCCATCTCTCATCTGGTCCACTACAGTTGATTCCTAATGTCTCTTCCGTCACTCTTGTCCCACTACAGACCTTCCTTCATGAACAAAGCAGCCAACATAATCTTTCTGAAGCTTAAATCACGGTCACCCTTCTGCTTAAAACTTGTGATTTCCCATTACACTTAATCCAAGCTTCTCACCATGGTCTATCTCTACTTTCCCCCTCTTTCACTCTTCTGTTTTAGCCATACTAGCATTCTCTCTGTGTCCCTCATGCTAAGCTCATTTTCATCTCAGAAGCTTTGCACTTAAGCGCCTTCAGGGCAAGGGCCATCTTGCCTTAATTATCACTATATCCCCAGCTTCTTTAGCAGTGTCTGGCATATAGTAGAGTCTCAATAAATATTTGGGGCTCATCAGATTGGTTGTCTCATGAATCAGCTGAGGAAGGGAAGGAATACTGGTTAAGTAAGGTTTTACTGTTAGTCAAAGGGAGGGGAAGAGTGTATGCAAAGGCCCAGACATGAGAAAGGCCATGGTAAGTTAGTGGACCTACAGAAGTTCAGAATGATCTGCATGGCTGGAACATAGTGTTGAGGGGGAAAAGCAAAAAGTTGAGACTAGAGAGTTATGCAGTCTCCAGTTTTTACATGGCCTAAAACCATGTTTAGGAGTTTGGACTTTTATTTCAAAAGCATTAGGAAGTTACTGAATAATTTTAAGCGAAAAAGTATTTGATAAAGATTTATATTTGAAAAAGATCATTTCTGGCTGCAGTGTAGCACATAAATTAGAGAAGAACCTAAGTATCTTGTGAGACCTGTTAGGCAGTTATTGCAGTAGTCCAGACCAAAAGTTAATGGTGCCCTAAGCCAAGGTTTTGGCATTGAAAAGAAAAACAGTTGGGACTTCCCTGGTGGTCCAGTGGTTAAGACTCTGCATTCCCAGTGCAGGGGCCCCAGGTTCAATACCTGGTCAGGAAACGAGATCCTGCATGCCGCAACTAAAAAATAAATTAAAAGGAGCCCGCATGCCACACTAAAAAAAAGATCCCACGTGCCACAACTAAGACCCAGCGCAGCCAAATAAATAAATAAATATTTTTAAAAAAAGAAAGAAAGAAAAACAGTTGATGGATTCGAAAGATAATTAGGAAATAACGATTTATGTAATATGAAGGGATAAATGACAAGTCAAAATGACTCCCAGGTTTCTATCTTCAAAAAAAAAAAAAAAAAAAAACAACTAAACTGGGTGGACAGTGATCCCAGTGACTGAAATATAGAATGTAGGAAAGGAGCACCTTTCATTTGGGGTGGGAGAAGCGGCAGATGATATATTTAGTATAAGAATGTTTGAGTTTTAACACATGGTTCCCCTCTGTGTTTTTTATTTCATGGTCATATTTGTTCCTAGATCTGAAATGTTTTTTTGTATCCATCTGATAATCTTGTCCTGAAGACAGATGTATATTGATTTTTAGCATCTTAAAGTAAACTTTCTTACATCTGTTTTCTATCACATGGATTAATTGCTAGTGTAATACTAGGATTGTGTGAGGTACATTGGTACATTGAGTGCTGAAAATTATTGGTTAAGAAAAATTGTGCCTCTGTCACCTTCTTTTTATGAGTATGTTTTGATAATAAAAGTAATAATCCTCATCTTATGCCCTAAAATACCAGCCTCAACTCCCCAATCTTTCTTCCACTTGAAACGCTCAACATCAACTAACTTTGAATATCATGGTTCCAAATTTCCAGAAGTGGTCTGATTGGTTGATTCTTTCAGATATTCATTCCTGGTCCAGTAAGCTAAGGCCAGAGGGACAGGTGGGATCTTATACGCCGCAGAGCTGCCCCTTGGAGGCTATGGAAAATTACATTCTCCAAGAATGGAGGAGTATAATTTTTTTTTAATTGGAATCATACTGCTTTTTGCACTTAATAATATCCTGAGTTTTTCCTCTTTTAATGAACATTCAGAATTAGTTTCAATGATAAATACTCAGTCAGCAAGTCAGTTCAATTAAAAAATGATGACTAGTTGCTGACTTAGAGTCTAAAACCAAGATGCTGTAAGCTTCAGAGTTGTCTGTGCTATAGAAAATTATCTACCATCTAAATGGTTACAATGCAGTATTGGGGCAGGTAAAGAGCACTTAGTAATTTTAAAACAATCCATGTGAAATAAATCTGTAAAGGTAGTTCTTGTTAACCAGTTGAATTCTTTTTATGAGAACTTCCTTAACTTACTAAGATGAAAATTTTTGCTTTGTAAAGTGTTTGAGAAGGGAGGGAGGGAAGGAAGTTCCTTCCTCTTCTCCCCACTCTTACCTATATTAAAAATAATGAAATTCAGATAACTAGAACAAAATTATGCCTATATTATTTATAATAATAATAATGTTTATAATAATAATAATATTATTATTATTCCAGCTAGCCATAATCTAGAAATTGAGAATGAACAGAAAGAAATAAAAGGTTAATATTTTTTCTTACCTCCTTGGATGAATGTTTTAAATATATATGTTGTCATATACTTATATGGTACATGAGATGTTTATTACATATTTTATGTAGCTCTTTTGATTTAGAATATGTTCAAGGCTCATTTGATAATTAATGTAAAAACGCTCATATGACATACAGTGTAATAAATGGGAAAATCTCAGTACTTAGCTTAAGTATTCTATCCTAATTCTTACTTCATCTACCCTAAACAATACTTTATTCCTAGTACTTGGTCATGTGACATGACCTTTGAATATGGCTATTTATTCTTCTCCATCCTTAACCATAGTGTTTCTGATGATTGCTTAAGTTTCAGAACCATTGCTGTAGGTCAGTGTTTCTCAACCAAGGGCAGTTTTGTCCCCCAGGAGACATCTGACAATGTCACTTTTGGTTGTCACAACTGGGGAGTGTGGGGTTGCTACTGGCATGTAGTAGGTAGGGGTCAGGAATATTGCTAAACACTATACAGTGTACAGGGCAGCCCTTCTCCCCACACCAAACAAAAAATTATCCCACCCAAAATGTCAGTAGTGCTGAGATTGAGAAACCCTGATCTAGATATGTAGTAAGGTGAGATTGTGTGTCCCAAGCAGGTATGTCTGAGGTTAGGATACATTACTCTTTGAACAGTGCATGTCACTCTAGTGCAGAGTTCAGTTTATAAGAGGATATCCCAGTTATGTTATGTTCTGCTTCCTCAGATCCTGCCAGTTTTACCGAGATAACTAAAGACTGTGATGAGAATAAAGAAAACAAAACTCCAGAAGGAACTCAAGGAGAGGTTGATTGGCTCCAGCAGTATGATATGGAGCGTGAAAGGGAGGAACAAGAGCTTCAGCAGGCATTGGCTCAGAGCCTTCAAGAGCAAGTAAGAGATATTTATATTGCTACTTTCTCCATACCTATCTTTTCCAAGAAATAGAACAATAATAATAGTAAAAAACATTTGTTAAGCACTATGTGTCAGGCATTATTCCAGGTGATTTACATACGGTGAACCACTGAGCCACCAAAACAAAGTAAACTTGTTTGGGGCTTTTGCCTTGGGTTTGGAACAGAAACATTGGTCCTTTTTCTTTTTTAAAAAACCTAAATGCAAAAAAATGTCTTGTTGGTTACCTCCTATTACTATAATTTATTGCACACTAAAGCAAGACGAGTTGTTAGAGATCATCCCTAGTCCAACTTTATTTTGCAAGCAGTTGAAACAGCCGGTATACCATGATGATTTTATCATTAATATTTTAAGGCAAAATGTTTGTTTTGGTCATTTTCTCACAATATGAATCCTTTCCTATGAATTATTTGAACATAAAATTCTCAGGAATATTGTCTGAATTTTTAGATTTTAGTCATAGACTAACATTTATCTGCTCTTTTCTTTATGTAGTTGTCTATTCTTCAATTTTTAGTTCTTTATGCTTATATTTGCCAAAGCTGGCTGATTTGCACTGTTGCAGTCAGCTGAGGTATCTGACTAAAAGGTGATATTTTGATGGTTATCTAATCCTATACAATACATGTTAGTAATAAAAATTTGCCAAGACTCCCTAGAATGAATGCACAATTTTAGTGTTTGCAAATATCAGATTAAGAGATCTAATGTCACTAGAATATTGGGCCTTAATTTAAACTGCACATTAATATTATCTAGGGAGCTCTAAAAAAATACTGATGCCTGGGTGGTTCTGCCCCTCAGAAATTCTGATGTAATTGATCTGGAGTGTGGTCTGGCATCTAGATTTCTTTTTTTTTTTAATAAGGGTTTTTTTTTTAAAGGAAAAAAAAAAAAAAAAACTTCCCCCAGTGATTCTAATGTGCAGCCAAGGTTGAGAACTCCTGCTTTAAAACTATTTCAGAGCCACCTGCTCTGTATCCTTTTATTGATATTTATAAGAAGTACCTCCCTGGTTGCCTTGTCATCAAGATGTGTATATGTCAAACTATCTTACAAATAACATATAGTAATCATTTGTTATAGAAAACTTAGTGTAAAAGGCCATGGTTTGGTTTCTTAACAATAGTTCCTTATAGTGCAGAAAAAGAAAAAATTCAGCAACCCTCCTTTTCTTAGACAAAAGGCATATATTTTTCTTGTCAGCTGACCCATTTAAAACTATCTTATTTTTCTCAGATATGAGGATAGGATCATGAGATGAAGTTTCTTTAGTTTGGTATACCTGCATCATTCTATTAATTACTAAAAGAGAGTCCTTTACCTTGTTTCAGCATAGACTTTATATACTTGGATAAATTTAAGTAATCATATTTCCTCTTAGAGATCACCTCTGTAACTTTCTTGAACACAGTATTATTGCTCCCAGGACTATAATGCAGAATAGCTCATTCTAAGCTTCTTATACATTTAAGTAACTTTAACAAGAAGTCTAGAATTGAGAAAAGTATAAAACAATTTTTTTTTTTTACTCATTCATCCTTTGTAAGTTATCTTTTCTCTGAAAATGAGAGGGAAATTTTTTTTTGTAATAAACATTTTCCTATTCCTTTTATAATGAGTCATCTAGTTGAGACATTTTCAGAGGCACAATTTTTTTGTAAGAAAACCTCATATGTATTAGAAAAGCAACAGTCAGCAGCATTCATTTAGTATTTACCAAGCTTCTTTTACGTGTTTATGGTTTCTTTAACAAGAATAAAAATAGAAATCTGTGAATAATATGTTGCGGAAATATTGTTTATCTTTTTTTTTTTTTTTTTTTTTTTTTTTTTTGCGGTACGCGGGCCTCTCACTGTTGTGGCCTCTCCCATTGCGGAGCACAGGCTCTGGACGCGCAGGCTCAACGGCCACGGCTCACGGGCCCAGCCGCTCCGGGGCTTGCGGGATCTTCCCAGACTGGGGCACGAATCCGTGTCCCCTGCATTGGCAGGCGGACTCCCAACCACTGCGCCACCAGGGAAGCCCAATATTGTTTATCTTGATGTCATAGGCATAGGGTCTGTGCTAGAGCCAGCTCCCTGTCAGCTTAGGAGAGCCCACTATACATACTTCCCAAATCTGCATTCATAGTCACATTGGTAGCTTAAAATTGGCCATGGTAGGAGTATTTATACCAAGGAACATGGCAAATCCTGTAAATCAGGGGAAGAAAAGAGAGCTATTCACTAAGTATCTGCTATGTTCCAGGTATCTCATACATGTTAGAAGGAAAGGGAATTACATCATAATGTCACATTGAATGGCTTTTGGTTGGCAAGCCAAGCATCACTAACTAGAAAAGATAGCATTTAAGGCTTTTTAACCCCCAGGATTTTGTTTTAGGAAGACAGTGTTGGAAAAAGTAAAGAACTTCTCCACATCCCTCAAGAGGTCATGTTCCAAACATCCATAAGATTATAGAAAACATTAGCAAATACTTTCAGAGCAGTGGATTTTATCCTCATTAAATAAGTTTAATCAATACTTCTTTAAATACCTTAGTTTTGTTCTTATCCGTTTAGGAGGCTTGGGAACAGAAAGAAGATGATGACCTCAAAAGAGCTACGGAGTTAAGTCTTCAAGGTATGGAGATTAATTACATTCTTCTAATATGCTGAAATGTATCACACACAGAAGAGCATATAAAATGTTTTTGTTATTTTTAATAACAGTAACAAATTTGAACACCTCCCAGGTAAAGATATAGAACCTTAGAAGTTACCTGTATACGCCTTCCCTTCCCTCCCTCCCAAAGGAAACCACCGTTCTAAAATTTGTATTCATCATTAGCTTACATTTAAAAAATAATAATAATGTTACCATGCATATTCATATTCCTAAACAATACTTCTTTGACATTTTAAATATGAGCTTTATTTTAAAGTTAAAGAAACACTGAAAATAAACACTTTTTACAAATTATATCAAACACTTAAAACATAATCTGGAAATGTTAAACATTAATGCTTAATTCAAAATAATGACATTCATAGAGTACATCCTGGTGCTGGCCAATATGGAGTTTACTTAAATCTAGTAGATTTTATGTAAGCTTAACCATTAATCCTTCCTAAAATTCGGTGATTATGATTCAACTTTATAAGGTTAAACAAGTCTTCTGTGTAATACCCTCATATAACTTTTTCAAATACAAACATTTATACCAGCAAGGAAATTATTAAAACATATATAAATTATGCTGAGGGGCTTGATTAAAAGGCTTTCTATATAGAGAGAGGCATCTCACCTTAGAAAGCACACACACACACAAAACCACTTAATTGAATATAAGATGCCAGGACATTCTTTTAGTCATGTTACACAGCACACTGCACATTTGTAAGTGTCATTCTATTATGTATGAACTGAAAACATATAGTTTTTAAAAGCCCTTGCCACAAGGGAGTGGAATATACCTGCAATAAGCACAGAAACGCAGAGCTTTTTACAGGATGTCAACTGACTGCCTGTCTCCAGCTGGCTACCAGGCGCCACTGAAAACTGTCACCACCCTCAGAAAGGCAAGATGTTCTTGTTAATGATGTCCATGGCCTCCAGAATCTCCTCCTCCTTGATCACAAGCGGAGGTGCAAACCTGATGATATCACCATGGGTTGGCTTGTCCAGAAGTCCATTATCTCGAAGTCACAGACATACCTTCCAAGCATCACAGTCTTTGGTTTCTCTAATAACAATAGCATTTAATAATCCTTTTCCTCTTACAGCAGTTACAATATCAGAAGGTAGCTTCATGCGTTCATTTCTCAAGATGATACCCATTTGTCTGCATTTTTCAGCAAGGTTTTCTTCTTCCAAAACCTCAAGGGCTGTGATGGACACTCGGCAGCCTAGTGGATTGCCACCGTACATAGAACCATGTTCCCCTGGTTTAATGGTCAACATTATTTCATCATTATACAACACTGTGGATACAGGGTATAAACCACCAGAAAGTGCCTTTCCTAGAAGAACTGTATCAGGTCTGACATTTTCGTGATCAATAGCCAGCCATCTACCAGTTCTGGCCAATCCTGTCTGTATTTCATCAGCAATAAACAGAGCCTGGTGCTGGGTTTAGAGCTCTTGCACACCCACAATGTAGCCTGGATCCAGAACAACAATGCCTGCTTCACCCTGAGTTGGTTCCACCATGAACGCCACAACATTTGGATCCTGAAGTGCACGCTCAAGAACAGGCAGATCATTATATGGAGTGATTTCAAAACCTGACATAAATGGTCCAAAACCATTGTAACTGGTTGGGTGTGTGGAACTGGAGATTGCTGACAATGTTCTACCCCAAAAGTTTCCGGCTGCAAAAAATAATCTTTGGGATACCCTTCTCAGTAGTATATCCCCATCTCCGAGTAAGTTTGCAAGCACTCTCTCCAGCCTCCACTCCTGTAATCATAGGAAGAACTTCGTAGTAGTTCAAAAGTTTAGTAACATACTCTTTTTTTTTTGTCTGCGTTGGGTCTTTGTTGCTGGACTCGGGCTTTCTTTAGTTGCAACGAGCAGGGGCTACTCTGTTGCGGAGTGTGGGCTTCTCATTGCAGTGGCTTCTCTTGTTGTGGAGCACAGGCTCTAGGTGTACGGGCCTCAGAGTTGTGGCACGTAGGCTTCAGTAGTTGTGGCTCGCGGGCTCTAGAGTGCAGGCTCAGTAGTTGTGGCACATGAGCTTAGTTGCTCCACGGCATGTGGGATCTTTCTGGAACAGGGCTCAAACCCATGTCCCCCTGCATTGGCAGATGGATTCTCAACCACTGTGCCACCAGGGAAGCCCTAGTAACATACTCTTTGTATTCACCAGGCATGTTGTTGTAGAAAGCTCTAGACGTTAAGGTCACTTTATCCACCTGACTTTTCGAAGCATTCAGTCTTTGGATGACAGTGCCCTTGGTTGATAGCACTGTAAGCACTCAGAAAGTCAAAATATTTTCTGCCTTCTAAATCCCATATGTAAATACCTTTTCCTCTCTCCAGGGCTACAGGTAAAGGGTGGTAGTTGTGGGCACCATATTTAGATTCCCATTCAAAAATGTAATAAGAGGATGGAGGGCCTTGGACTGTGTTTTTAGTTGCACCAGATGTATTGGGTTGGTCAAAAAGTTCATTTGAGTTTTTCCGTACCATCTTGCAAACTTTTTGGCCAACCCAATAGCAGAAGCCACTGAAGAATGAATTCCACGGTGAAGGACAGCAACAGTCTGCACATGTGCTAGTCTGGAAAACATGATGTCCTTCAAGTAGGAATATCACCAACCATCCCTTCTTCCCACAGTTCAGATTAGAATACAGATTTTTAACCCAAGATCCAGGAGTGGTCTTCACAGGGTCCAGTTAACTCCTGGCAGCACCTCCAAGACTAGCTCAGGACACGTGGCATCAACTGAACAGCTGCCCTAAACAATATATTTTTTTAATTTTGAAAAGTGAAATAGCAAGGACAGTCTATCTGTAATCCACCTGTATGACAGAGCAATACTGCCACTGTTAAGACTGCTAGGAGAAGACAATGTGACTTCAGTTTCCCCGTGAATTTACAAGAGCTCACTCTGGGGAAGCCAGTGAGCAAAGTCGTGAATGAGTATTCAAAAGCATAAGGTTCACCATAGTCAGGGCATTTGGCAGAACTAATTTATGGACCATGTGCTGGAAGTCTACCAGAGCAGGTAGTCACGGGAAGTGAGCTAACTGTATTTTCTAAGATCACTCTGGTCTTTCTCTGGCTGTGAGAAATAGATTAAAGCAAAACACTTTGCTGGTATAAAATGAGTGTTCTAGGCTGATCTAGACACCAGGGCATGGTGGAGAGAGCAAGAGTTTCACTGGCAGATGGTTGAGACAGTTACAAAGAAGAATTCAAGCTAGGCTCACCTAGGCATTCTGTCCTCACATTTAAAAGATGGTATAATGGTGGTGATGAATGGCTGTCTCAAGTCATATTGTTCCAGTCTGGACTGGTTGCCCTCTCCATCCATGCGCAGATATCTTGAGATCTCCCTAACCATTCTCCGGGGGATTCCCTCTGATTCGCTCTTTTGTTTGAATCTCCCATTTCCTGTATGACTCTTTTCTCATCCTTTGTGTACTTATGCTTTGATGGAGAACATCCCCAGTAGTTTTCTTGAAGAAGAGGGGATGTGACTTAGATTTTTTGGAGGACTTGAAAGTTTCATTCTGCCCCAGTATTTGACTGATAGTTGGTCTGAATATAGAATTCCGGGTTTACAGTCATTGTAAAAGCATTGTTTCCCCCCACCTTCATGCTGCTGGGCAATGACAAAAGTCTTGTTTGCTGGGTTGCTGTATGAGAAGTCTAAAGCTGTTCTTTATTCTGATGTGACATCTTTTTTTTCTGAAAGCTTATAGGATCTTCTCTTTGTTTCCATTGTGATTAAGTTTCACAGTGATGTGCCTTGATGTGTGTCTGTTTCATCCATTTCTGCTGGGCACTTAGAGGATTATTTTAATCTAGAAACTTTTGTCCTTCATTTCTAAGAAATTTTCACTGATTTCCTTCATTCTACTTCCTCTCTTTTCACTTTTTGAAACTCCTATTATTCAGACGTCCTAGTCTGATCCTCTTAATTTTCTCATCTCTTCTGTTTTCCATTTTTTTGTTATTTTGCTGTACTGCCTGGGAAGTTTCTCTGACATTATCACCAACTCCAAACTTTTTTTTAGTATTTTATTTCTATCATATTTCTAATTTTCAAGAAGTGGTTTTTGTGATTGTTACTTTTTTATAACATTTTGGGGTGGGGGTCTTCAGAGAAGTAATACCATCTCAACTCTCTGAGGATATTAAATATGGTTCATTTTTTTGTTTATTTGACATTTCCATCTCCCTGAATAGATTCTCTTTTCTCCAGATTGCTCTGTCCTGTATTTTATTATGGTCTTTATATTCCTTGTTAGAGTCTTTTTTCAGTTATCTAGTAATCCTTGGCTGTTGGCTCATGGTTAAGAGTAGGGGACTAGCAGAAACTAACACACCGTTGTAAAGCAATTATACTCCAATAAAGATGTTAAAAAAAAAAGAAGAGTAGGGGACTAAAAAGATGATTGGAAGCTCTGAGTATATGAATAGCTAGGACTTGTCAACTTTGAGTTTTATAGGGATTTACTGTTTGGGGGATGATGTTAATATTTTAGGCCTTCCCTTGGGCTGGTAAGATTCCTAAAGAAAGTTTTCTAGTCTCTTGCCCTTGACTACAGGTAAAAGATGTGGCTGCCAGAGTTCTAGAAGCCAAGTATAGGCATAGGGCTGGGGGTGGGGATGGGAGTTATATTCATCTTTCAATATGCACACTGTCACCTACTCCCCTGTTTTCAGTATGGTACTCCCCTGTGCCTGGAATCCTCCAATCCAGAGACTGTTTTACCAACTCTCCAGAGAGCAAAGCTGCTGAATTCTGTCATTGCCCAGGAGCATGAAGTAAGGGGAAGTGGATCTAGGAGTCTGTAACTCAAACAGCTTTCACCTAATTCTTATTTTTTTAATGAATTAATTTATTTATTTTTATTTTTGGCTGTGTTGGGTCTTCATTGCTCTGCGAGGGCTTTCTCTAGCCGCAGAGAGCAGGGGCTACTCTTCGTTGCAGTGCGCGGGCTTCTCATAGTAGTGGCTTCTCTTGTTTGTGGAGCACGGACTCTAAGCACGTGGACTCAGTAGCTGTGGCTCGCGGGCTCTAGAGCGCAGGCTCAGTAGTTGTGGCGCACAGGCTTAGCTGCTCCGCAGCATGTGGGATCTTCCCAGACCAGGGATTGAACCCATATCCCCTGCATTGGCAGGTGGATTCTTAACCACCGTGCCACCAGGGAAGCCCCACCTAATCCTTATTTTTATCCTCTTCTTAGCCTCCAGTTTTAGAGGTACCTGCTATTTCCAAGTTGTATATCTTTTGAGGACTCTGTAATATAAATTGGATTGGTTCTCAACTTTTCCATTACTGGCTTAGGTTTGACTTTCTTAGGTCTGCTAAGTCAGTCACCCCTCTATATTTCAGAGTCCAGAATTTTGATACTGTAGTCTCTTCCTGTTCTTCCCATTCTTAAGTGTTCATGTCTTTTAAACAACTCTATAAAACAAAGAGTCATTTATGCACAGATGCTCCTGGGATTCTTTATTTGAAGCCATTAGTAAAGATGGATTCTTCCAGTGGAAACACATTATTAAGAAGAAAAATTGGACCTTGAATTTGTTTAGTATTCTAGGTAAAACTTAGGAGTTTAAGGTTGGATTTCCATTATTTTTGTTAAATTTCAGAGTATGATTTAATGTTGAAAAAAATGAAAGGATGTTGATCTTCTTATGGTCTCTCTTCTGTCAGATAATTTATGTTTGCTGGTGGCACCTATAATATACACCAAGTGTGTCAAATCTAACATATAGTTTATATAATAGAGAATTCAGTGAAATTGGATTATCTGTAATTTTTTTGTCACTTTTATTCCTTTCTTAAAAGAGTATTATCCCCTTTCATATAAATATATTTAAAACAAAAGGGAACATTTCTTTTACAGATAACTGGTGCCTGAATTTTTATTCCCTAGAGTAAGCTGGGTGAATTGGAATCCTAATAATAATATGTTTTATGTTTCTTAGAATGATAAAATGTGTACTTCAAGCTGTTTTGTACCTTCCCAATCGTATCTCTTTGTGTCTATTCCAAGAACTTTTACAAGACTTTGTCTTTGTGTTCTTCAGAGTTTAACAACTCTTTTCTGGATTCAGTGGGCTCTGATGAGGACTCTGGAAATGAGGATGTTTTAGATATGGAGTATACAGAAGCTGAAGCTGAGGAACTGAAAAGAAATGCTGAGGTGGGTGATGTTATATTATATTCCCTTTGTAGGTCAAGTTGTCAGTACTACTCCTGTTGTTCCTTATCTTCAAAAGCCCCACTATCAGTGTCCATTGCAGGTCCCCTTCTGCCCCTTTGGCAGCCATCAAATGGTCTTCACTTTCTCTTGGCCTTTGCTCCTCATTTCTTACACAGAAGATTCAAAACAAAATGAAAAAAACAAAAAAACCCACACATTCTGATCACCTTATGTGCGTGTTAGGTAATAACTTAGTAATAGTTCTCAAAGTCATATGTATATTAAATCACCTTCAGTTCTACCAAAACTATTTTATCTTTAAGGTTAAATACTAAAAATAGTTGATTGTTACTCAATAAAAACTGTTGATGACATTAACTAGAGCACTTGAAATCTATTTTTACCCTAAATAATTGCTTTTTTCCCATTTTCCAAATTTTTTGTAATTTTAATTACCCAGGATCCCACTATTCTAACACAACTACTGTTAGCATTTGATATATTTTTTTATCATCCCTACCCCAAAGTACCCCAAGTATGCTTTTAAAGTCATAGAATAAGTACAGTTTTTATCCTACTTGTTAAAGACTATAAGCATTTTATTTTTAATGGCTATACTGTGTTCCATCAATGAACATGCTATTTATTTTATTTAATTTTTAGTTAACATTGAGCATTTAAGTTGTTTTTTTTCATTATAATAAATATAGAGGAACTGTATATGATTGTAGTGTTTTCTATATTAGGATTTTCTTCTTTAAGGAAATTCCCAGAAATAAATTACAGCATCAAAGTTTTTGAACATTTTAATGGTTTCTGGCTTACCTATAAACTATATTTCTTCCCCAAGTTATATCTTATAGTGCTGCCTGAACTGTGTATGATTGTAATGTTTTCTATATTAGGATTTTCTTCTTTAAGGAAATTCCCAGAAATAAATTACAGCATCAAAGTTTTTGTACATTTTAATGGTCTGGCTTACCTATAGCTATATTTCTTCCCAAAATTATATCTTATAGTGCTGCCTGAAGTCCATGAATATCACTTTTCAGTTTTGTTTTACTTTTCTGCTAATAATATTTTAATAGCATTTCAAAAAATATTTAAAATGTAAAAGTTCATCCATAATCCCTACAGCAACACAGCAACTCTTTTCATTTTTTCCATTCTGTTTTTCAGTACTTAGCCATTAACATATCTATTTTATAGAGCTATAGTTATGTGTTTTCATGTAAGTTTGAAAAACAAGTTAACATGTTGCTGACCCACATATTTTTTCTTTCAATAACTGAATGATACTGTACTGAGTTGATATACCAGTAACCATTTAACTATTACTGAGCGTATTGTTAGTTCCAAATTTTCATTATTATGGATAATGCTACAGTGAATAATTATATACATATATACTGTTTCCTTCTTTTGCATTATTAAGATAAATTCTTGGGGAGTAGAATTCTTGGGTTAAAGGATATGAACAATACCAACCACTGGGTTTTTTAATTGAGTCTAACCCCCCACACATTGAAACTTTGCCATGTCAGCTTTGATAATAAATTTAAAATTAGTGTTTTGCTTGTATTCAGATGAAGAGTTGAAAGTCATACCCACTTCTATTTTCCAGACAGGAAATCTTCCTCATTCCTATCGGCTCATCAGTGTTGTCAGTCACATTGGTAGCACTTCTTCTTCAGGTAAATGGACATTAAGATTTCAGCATTTTATAAATGGACTAGCCAGCATTTACTCCTTATTGGGTTGCTCTGAGCCTAGCTTTGTGAGGTGTAAGTTAAACGCATCAAGAAAAACTTTGAAATCTTTTCTTTGATCACACTAAGTGTGAATTGTGTTAATAGGTACAACTGTTTTGATTTCTCTATTCACCTGTGACCCAAATGTCCCTAAACAAAATATATTTATCAAGAAAGTTGTCCTGGTATAGTAAGGTGAAATGGGGTTGGCTGTTTCTCTTTCTGAAGCTTCCTGTCCCTGCGAAAAATTCAATATATATATTTTTTAATTTATTATTTTATTTATTTAGTTTTGGTTGTGTTGGGTCTCCGTTGCTGTGCACGGGCTTTCTCTAATGCAGCGAGCGGGGGCTACTCTTCGGTGCGGTGCGCGGGCTTCTCATTGCAGTGGCTTCTCTTGTTGTGGAGTGTGGGCTCTAGGTGCGCGGGCTTCAGTAGTTGTGGCACACGGGCTCAGTAGTTGTGGCTTGCGGGTAGAGCACAGGCTCAGTAGTTGTGGTGCACGGGCTTAGTTGCTCTGCAGCATGTGGCATCTTCCCGGACCAGGGCTCGAACCCGTGTCCCCTGCACTGGCAGGAGGATTCTTAACTACTGCACCACCAGGGAAGCCCCTTCAATACGTTTAAAAAAAATAAATAACCTTAATTTTAAGATTTTATTTATTTCAGGTCATTACATTAGTGATGTGTACGACATTAAGAAGCAGGCTTGGTTTACTTATAATGACCTAGAGGTATCTAAAATCCAAGAGGCTTCTGTGCAGAGTGATCGAGATCGAAGTGGTTACATCTTCTTTTATATGCACAAGTAAGAAACTTTGCCTGATCTGAAGCCATGGGCTAAAAATCACTTGAATCCTTTTTTTTTTTTTTCTTTAAGGATAAAATGTTCCCATCAGTTAATTGGTTGAGATTTATGATTTTTATTGTCTTTGCTTAGGGTTCATGTCTTGATATTTCCAAAATATTTTTTCTCTTAACTCACACAGTAGAATCTAGGTATAGAACTTAAGATCTTTTTATGATGGAAGCTGTCCTGTCATAAAACTTTTTGATCTTTCATTGTATCAGCTAGCAGATCTGAGTTATATGGATAGGAACTACATAGCATTTCTATCAAAGCTAGCTATTGCCATTCCCCCTAAGTATTTTTAAGAATCGGCACATGGGGTTAAGATGGTAATAAAATGAATGAGCTGCTTATTTAATAAAATTTAGGCATCATGGGATTATGCAGCCTTTATCAATGTTTATTTTCTGTCTATCCTCTGTCGCTGTTCACTGAATTTCCTATTTAACTTTTTATTTGTTTTATTTTAAGGGAGATCTTTGATGAGCTGCTGGAAACAGAAAAGACCTCTCAGGCACTTAGCATGGAAGTGGGAAAGACCACTCGTCAGGCTTCATGAGGAACAAACTCCTGGGTTGGCAGTGTGCACTGCATATTCTCTCTTACTGCCACCCACTTCTCTTTCCTCTGCCCGAGGAGAATTTAGAACTCTACTTGATGCGGGAGCAACAAACAGCTCAGGGCCAAACCAAAAGACGAAAATTGCAATTCTGCAGAACGCTCCATATTAATTGTTTTATGGAAACTTTGGTCTCACATCTGTAGCTTATTATCCTTTTTTTCTCCTACAAGAGTGGCACTTCCTTTTGTCTTAGGAATACATGTTGTAAATATATATATATGTACATACACACACACACATATATGTGGAATGAATGGAGCCTTAAAGAGTTAGGATAGCCCACCAGAGTATGCCTGCTCAGAATTAATAGCACAGCAGTTTGGAAACTAAATGAAGTTGTCAAAGAGTCCATTCACCTGAAAAATGTGTGAAGATATACATATCATTTGGCATTTAGCTTTTATGTTCCTTGAGTAGTTTCACTCACGTTTGTAATCTTTCATGTGTGTTTCCTATTAGTAAAGTTCACTGGAAAGCCAGCTCTCCATGTTACACTAATGACAGTTTGTCCTCCTGACAAAGGAGGGACATTTCTGCCACCTGACTTGAGGAGCTTTTTTAAAAAAATTATTTCATGGATTCGTAATGCTTTTGCTGTTTACATGCAGTCCCAAGAAATGGATTGTTGGTGCTTTGGAATGTGTTATGTTCCCACATTTGGTATTCATTGTACACTTTGTATTTTCTTTAAAGAGATTCCTTCACACAGTATTTTCATTGTATATCATCTATATTATTACCATGGTGAAGATAGAATCTTTTATTTTTCTTCTGTGTCATTCTTCCATGGAGCAAGCATTACCCTAACAGACTGCAGCCAAAACTTTAAGAGGTAGGAAAGTGATGTTGTCCCAATTGGGACTCCCCTACAAGATTACCTAGAGAATATGAAGAATGCTAGCATCTCTGTCTCCCATACATAGTGAGGTCAGGAGGAGTATTCTTGTGTTAAAGCTGAAACTCTGGACCACTAAAGCTGAAAGCCCTGCTTCAAGGGTGAAATTAAGCACATGAGCTATAGGATAAAGCTTAAACATATAACCATTTGCTGTCTGGCTTTGCCCTTAAAACAGGATGAGAATTAAAATATCATTGGTTTAAGTAATTCCAAGAACTAACAAATAACAAAGGTGCATAATTACTTTTTAGGTGCTTTGAGTTGAGGTTAAATGGGCTCAACATTAAGTGCTATGTTAGTCACTCAGCTGACATAACCAGCTTGGTTAAGCAGCTTGTGAAACCATATAAAGAATGAGTTTGAGAGTAGAATTTTGTTCCTAAAATAATTTTGTGAGCCCTGGAATCATTAGGATCACACAGAGTTAAGTATAGCAAAATGAAACCTTCAACATTTTCTTTCATTTTTAAGTCCAACATCACAGAAGATGTAACATTTTTTCTGGAAGGTTGCCTTAAGAGAGCTCCAGCCCTACTCTTGAAACTTGGATGTGTTCTGACATAGTAACCTATTCTAAAATATTGAATCTTTGAATTGTAAATGGCCCTAGCACTTTTGCTTAACTACTGATAAAAGCTTTGTCTCCTACCATTTACCTACCTGTTAAGGTAGTGAACCTTCCAAAGTGGTACGGTGGTAGGATATGCAGGAGTAGTATAGAGCAGAGGAAAATACTTGTTTAAAAAACTAGCTTTAAAATTTTTGTTTATTTCCACTGGGGAGCCATTTTATTTTTTTCATGGAAATAACTGGTTTTCTCATATGTGAGTGAAGTGATAATCAAATTCTTTAGCTGTTTATTACTTCTCTGTGTCTGTATTTGAGAGCTTTTGAGAGATGCTGTTAAAAATGATTGGGATGATTTGACATGAGTGGGTGCATTTAGGGCATTTAAACAAATAGATGTAATGCCATAAACCTAGGTTGCCCATGAAGTACCCTCGTTTGACTTGCTTTTCATAGCTTGTGTGTGTGTATGGTTTACAAGTACACTTGGCTTGAACCTAATTTGATTTGCTCTTCATGTCTTAGGCAGGAATTATTAGTTGAAAAAAGTAGATGAATTATGTCACTGCTCATATACTTGCAAGTTTGGGACTTGAAATTTCCTTGATGTCTGTCCATTGTTTTGGCCTGGTCAGCCTTCCTCTCTCCCTTCACTCCTTCAACTATTACCCCTTTCACTACAGAGTTACTTTCTCATTTTGGTTCAGTGAAGGATTAATGACTATACATGGAGAGTTCAGCTGGACCATGTTGATGGAGTTTGTTGTTTTTTTCAGCTGACTGTATATATTTAAAAATTACAAGTAGATAATATTTTTTGTGCAGTTTGCTCAGAATTGGGGAATGGGGCATTTGGCATGTTGGTGCCTGAAAGGGACAAGTTAGATAGGGACAGAGAGCTTCAGTTCCAGGCAGCTTGCACAATAACTAATATTCCTATTGAAAATACCAAATATGTTACTTTAAATGACTTTGAATTGGAACTTGACAGTTCTTAGTTCTACACACAACTGATCTTAATTGGAATTTTTTGGAAGGGAAAGCTAAACTAAAACTTGTTGATTATTATCACCTAATATTATTACAGAGGATTGGAAAGTTGCATGTGCCAGGTGCTGCTATCACTTTAGAAGCCCTGACTATAATTTAGGCCTATAAGGAGATAGATTCTGTTTTGTAGGGAATATATTTATGTGTACAGACTCAGAAGTTCTGTTTCAGCAGGATAGAATAAGAAGCAAGTCCATGAATTATTCTTCTATTTATATTTTGATTCCAAGAGCTACTTGTTTACTTGCCATGGTCTGTTAATTTCAGGCCTAACTTAATGGCTCAATAACAAATGTAAATGTGTTTACATTTTAAGAAGTATGCAGTGATACTTAAAGATCAGTTTATTAACTCTGGGAGGCAAATACTAGACTAGATATTTCTTTATTTCTCTCCTTGATCAAGTGTAAAATTCTTCTAAAAGAGAAACTTTAAGAATTAAAACGTCAGCAAGTGAATTCATGAATTTACCTATTCTTCCATATTGCAGTTACCATTATGTAACTCTATAAATATAGCTCTACACATGTATAGCTAGTTGTATAATGAAAATTATTCGGAAACACCTAAATTAAAGAGATTCTTGGCAGTATCTCGTATGTAGTGGAGCATTCTGAGTGTAGAGAGAGCATGGGCGTTGAAAACATACAGGAGAAAAAGGTAGTTTGTAAACTCATTTGTGATCTACTGAACAGAGATAATATTAAAACAAATAAAAATATTACCCTTTTTCCTCTTTCTTCTCTGTCTAAATCGACTACAGTGGATGCTCTTGGTCATCCAGCCATTTTTGCCCTTTTGTTTCAAATCAGGGAAACAGAGCTGGATCTCCAAGTACGTGTGGATCTTGTGTATACCTGGAGATTTTTAGAAAAATCAACACCCAGTACTAGATGCAAGTCACATAAAAGTGTCCCCCCCCAGAACAGAAACATCTTTTTCCTCCTCCCCATCTTGCTTTACACCGAGTAATGCTCTTTAAGTGTGTACAAAAACTAAACAGATTTCTGCCCTCTAACATCTTTCTAGTGCATTACTTCAAAATTCTAATTTTGTCTCTATCAATGTCTTATTAACATCTGAAAAAAGATATATATTTATTTTATTGGAAAACTATGGTTTGTTAGGCCTTGAGAGTTTCGTGACAGGTTTCTTTTGCGGTGTCTCACCACGACCACTGACTTCTTTATGGCATGCTTTGATTACTAAACTTCAGGCAGTCTCTTTTGTTGTATCATATTTACACACAATTAGTGTTTTCCTTTCCATGTGTACTATGTGTCTGAGGTTTTGAAGTTTTTAATAAAAAATGTGCCAGTATGAATACAAGCAGTTGATTTCAGTAATTTGGACTTAAAGTGCAGAGGTTTGAAGTAGAGACGTGTCCACTGGTGTCAGAATAGAGTGGATGAGGGTCTGCATCAGGACTGGAGTTCATTAGGTCCAATGCCAAAACAGAAGAGCAGTCATCTGAAGTGGTCTGTTTCAAGAACAGAATGGGTGGAAGAGTGAGACACAGTGGTTGTACACACCTCTCGTCTTTAGGTTTCCCTCTCTCTCTTTTCCTTCCATCCCCATCTTCTCTGGCCTATTGTCAGTGTTGTTTATTTATGCTATGGAGAGGAGAACAGAAGTAAGCTTCCTACACTTTGCCTAGTTGAGCCACTACTAGGTTTGCTGGCAGCTTTGGCCACATTATTTGTGAGGTGATTTTCTTTCTTTGTGTTCAGAGTGACTTTTGATTCTGATTCTTTATGTTGTTTTGTATGGAGCGGCACTTTATCTGTGTTTTAGCAGAACTGTTCCTCTGTACCCTGTACGGTTTTTGTTTCCTTTTTAAATTATGCATAGAGTTTTTTGTGTGTGAAATTAAAGCCTTTATTAATGTTGTGTTGGTTCAACTGTTATTTCTGAAAAGGACATATTCTTGCAGACACTTAACCAGTTGTTGAAGTTGTGGAAATCACCTTCTGTTGGCCTTCTGACTTGGACTTTCAAGCGCACTGTTACACCTTAAAGGGAATGAGATGGGAAACCAGGTATGGCTGAGTCAGCACCAGCCTCCGGTGGATTTCATCTGAGGAGCTGTGAAGCTTTGCAGAGGTTCTGGATAACAGTTCTAAATCCAGCATGGGCCTTAACTGTGCTCTTCCTTTGCCTTATTATTAAGAGTACCAGAGAGGGGGGTGAAATAGCATTTGCATTTCATACTTGCTGTTAGGCCTCAAGCCTAGGCCTAGTGGGTATGTTGCTCTCGCTGGGTACTGGTTAGTGAGTATTTTGAAACCTCCTAAATAGGGCCATCACCTGGGCCATTCAGCTCTTTCAAAGAATGGGTCCCCTTTAACATCACCTGAGGAAGGCAGTAAGAAAAGTATATGTGAAAAGGAAAAGCCATTGCTCTCGGAAAGATACAAAACTGCAAAATGCTTAAGCCCACCTGCCATAATTAAAAATGAGTCACGATAAAAGCCTAGGGAAGGCTCTTCCATGAAGTGTTGGGCTGCTCTTCTAAGAAGGGAAAGCTCTAGAACAGGATGGTTTAAAAGTAATGCAACACCCAGGATAAAAAAAAAATGCAACCACCTTCTTCAGAGCTGAAATTGGCACCACAGGCTCCTTATGGAGGAGTCATCTTTCTGGAGGAATAGGTAGATTACTAAACAGAATTGGCATTGCCACAGACTGCTGCTCACAGGTACAACTGTAAATTTTCACTTCCATTAATATAGGACTAATACCAGTAATAATAAAATGAAGCTCTGCAAACGGGGTAGGGTACTGCTTTAAACCACAGCTACCCTTGCTTCTCAAAATAGTCCTTTTTCTTTCTTGAGGTTTTGTTGTTTCCATCGAGGCAGAGCAGAGAAGGCAGCAGGAGTCATCCCCAAGGCCTTGGTGAAATCCTCAACAGACAGGTGCTCCTAGAAGAGGAGAGGAACCAGAGGGCAAAGGTCACATTCTTGCCAGAGTTTGACTTGTTGAGTCATATAGGTGTGTACAGAAATCAAATGAGCAATAACAGTCAATGTGAGAGCCAGGAAAGGGATGGGAAGCGGGGAGGTGGCATTTTGAGGTCCAAGAGATTTGATCCCTGAATTTGGAACATAATGGAAAAGGACGGTAACAACATGAGGCAGATAGAGCTCCTTTTCTTTTGACCAGGGTCAAGTTCACACTAACCCTGAAATAAGAATTACCACATTTGACTTAGCTTGGTTAAAATGTTGCTTCTCTTTCTAGGTCTTAGTTTTCCTCTCTATAAAAATGGGAGAGGGCTTCTCTGGTGGTTGAGAATCTGCCTGCCAGTGCAGGGAACACAGGTTCGAGCCCTGGTCCAGGAAGATACCACATGCCGTGGAGCAACTAAGCCCATGTGCCACAACTACTGAGCCCGAGAGCCACAACTACTGAAGCCCGCGCGCCTAGAGCCTGTGCTCCACAACAGGAGAGGCCACCACAATGAGAAGCTCGCGCACCGCAACGAAGAATAGCCCCCGCTGGCCGCAACTAGAGAAAGCCTGCATGCAGCAACGAAGACCCAACGCAGCCAAAAATAAATAACTAAATTTTTTTTGTTTTTGCGATACGCGGGCCTCTCACTGTTGTGGCCTCTCCCGTTGCGGAGCACAGGCTCCGGATGCGCAGGCTCAGCAGCCATGGCTCACGGGCCCAGCCGCTCCGCGGCATGTGGGATCTTCCCGGACCGGGGCACAAACCCGTGTTCCCTGCATCGGCAGGCAGACTCTGAACCACTGCGCCACCAGGGAAGCCCAGTAACTAAATTTATTTTAAAAAAAAAAAGCTTCATGACATTGAATTTGGAAGTGATTTCTTAGATTGTGACTCCAAGTCATATATCTGATGACTTGCAACTATTTTCTGATGATGCAGCCAAAAATAAATAATTTTTTTTTTAATGGGCAAGGACTTAATTAGACATTTCTCCAAAGACAACATACAGATGGCCAATAAGCACATGCAAAGACACTCAACATCACTAATCATTAGGGAAACAAAAACCAAAACTGCAATGAGGTACTACTTCATGGTCACTAGGATGGCTATTACGAAACAAAAACAAAATGGTAGTGTTGGCAGGAATGTAGAGAAACTGGAACCCTTGAGCATTGCTGGGAACCACTATGGAAAACGGTATGGTATGCCTCAAGAATTACCATATGACCCAGCAATCTGCTTCTCTGTATATACCCAAAGGAATTGAAAGCAGGATCTTGAAGAGAGATTTGTACACCCATGTTCATAGCAGCATTATTCCCAATGGCTAAAATGTGGAGGTAACCCAAATGTTCATTGACAGATGAATAGATAAGCAAAAAGTGGTATATAAATACAACAGAACATTATTCAACCTTAAAAAAGAAGGAAATTCTGACACCTGCTACAACATGGATGAACCTTGAGGATACTGTGCTGAGTGAAATAAGCCCATCACATAAAGACACATGCTGTATGAGCCCACTCACATGCAGTTCCTAGAGGAGCCAAACCCATAGAGACAGAAAGCAGAATGGTGGGTGCCAGGGGCTGGGGGAGGAGTGGTGATGGGGGAGTTGTTTAATGGGTGCAGAGTTTCAGTTTGGGAAGATGAAAAAGTTCTGGAGATGGGCAGGGTTGATGGTTGCACAATGTGAATGTGTTTATTAATGCCACTGAGCTGTACACTTAAAAATGGCTAAGATGGTAAATTTTATATTATGTATATTTCACCATAATTTTAAAAAAAGGGGGAAAAAAGAAAGTTAAGGTCATCTGATCCCAATACATGCTCCACAGCACCACACTCACCCCCTTTCCTGAGTGATTTCAGGGATCCTGTAAAGGTCATCGTTCCCTCCCAGACCGGCAAAGTAATACTACTGTGCTCACAGGTGACTGAATTTTACCATTATAGTTATCTTCATCTCTCTTGGCTTCTAGGTTTGTTCCGAGTTAAAAGGCAACATGTTCCTGGTTAAACCTCACCAGGCTTCTATATTCCACTGTGAATGCATCAGCCATTATTTTGTGGGAACAGGTTTTGTTTAGAGATGGTGGCAGGTAGCAGCAGGGGTACAACTGAGGTGAGGGGAAAGGTGCTAAGAAAAGAAGGTAGGAAAGCCACGAAACAAATTTAGAGTCAAATTTTGCCTAGCTATTGAGTGGAAAACAAAATATTTGGGTAAATGATATGTACCAGCTTCTCTCATCCTGTGGATAATCTAGAAGATTAGACAGCGAAATTCTACCTTTTCACTCTTGGTTTGAAAATCATGACTGGGAGTCACCTTTCTAGACCTTGGTTCTCTTCAGCCATAAGACTGAAATGACCTCTGCTCCCAGTTCAAACATGATACAGTAGTAAAACTTCTGGGAGCTGGCCAGTATCCTCAAGGCATACTCAAGTAAGAACCCCAAATTCAAATTGTTAGAAAAGAGCATCTCCCACCTCCATCTCTGCTCCCCAGGCACCAGAAGGGGACAGAGTCGGGGTGAGAGCAACGGGTTTCTTTTCAATCTGGACTGTTCTGCTATGTAGGATTGCCCTGGAGAATGCTTTTGTGACTCCCTCAGAGAGCCCTGAACTGAACAGCTTCTTGGTAAACACATGTATATGGATTTCAAGCTCAGGTGTATCTGAAGCCCCAGTTTTCTAACCTGTCATCCCACCTCTGGGCATTTTTGGCTCAAGGCTCCTGGGAGGCCTCCCCACTCCCCCAGGCAGGGCAGTGGAGCACCTTGTTTTGGAAGAAGGTCCCTCACAGCTGTGGCCTTGATGGTCTGCAAGTGCTTTAGGTGCCCTCTCTCTGTCCCACCCAAGCTGGCTCTGCAGCTTGGTTGAGACTTTTGGACTCTGACCCCCAGGCTAGAGGGCAGGGACTGCCCATCCCAGTGGACTCGTATCTTTCCACTGGTCCTGTTCTTGAACCCTGCCGTCCTACCAGCTGATTACTGGCCTCACCCATGCCCACATCCGCCTCTCTGTGGTTTACTCATTGGTACTCAAACAGATTACCCCATGGCTACTGCCTCTACGTCTGGAGCAGCCAGAGAGCTTGTCCACTCTCCCCACTTGGCATGGAGCCCACAGCTCTGCTGCAAGAATCCACACTACTCCCACAATTTAAAAAAGAAATCAGCAGCAACTGATTTTTTAAAAAGATTCTAAGACTTTTTTTTTTTTTTTTTTTTTTTTGCGGTACGTGGGCCTCTCACTGTTGTGGCCTCTCCTGTTGCGGAGCACAGGCTCCGGACGCGCAGGCTCAGTGGCCATGGCTCACAGGCCCAGCCGCTCCACGGCATGTGGGATCCTCCCAGACCAGGGCACAAACCCGTGTCCCCTGCATCGGCAGGCGGACTCTCAACTACTGCGCCACCAGGGAAGCCCAGAATCTAAGACTTTTTAGACTGCTTCTACCATGGCAGGGTTGTCTTGATTCTGTTTGTTACATTCAAAATTAGTGATCTACTTAGCTTCCATGTTTTAAAATAGGTAAATGCATATTTAACTTTGTTAGATATTGCACAATTCCCCTCTACAGGGGTTGTAACATTCTGCCCTCACACCAACAGAATAATATATGTTTCTCCACAGCCTTACCAACAAAATATATTGTCAATATTTAGCCGCCTTTTAATCACCTAGTTCAATAATGTTGGCTGCCCTTCCCTTTAGAAATACTTTTTCTGTGTTACATGATATGACAGTAACAGCGGGACTCAGAAGACCTGATTCTTGCTCTGACTTTGCTACTGACTACTTACATCACATTAGGCAAGTCACTTCCCCGCTGTGGGTCTGAGTTTTCTCAGGTGCAGAACAAACAATGATGATAACAGCCTACAAGTATAGAGCACTTCCTATGTACCAGGGGCTGGGCAAATAATAATATTTGTAACATTATTATGAATAATAATATTATATGATATTGGGATCATCCCAATTTTACAGTGAGGACACATGGGTGGATGTGGGAGAGAATGCATAAAAGGGTTCTAAAGGTGATGGGCAGGATGCAATGTTCTGGAAACAATACACTTATGCATATATCAGGCCCAAACCCATAACAGATGTTCCTGGAGAAAATAGTCATCTTACTTCTGTAGATTCATTAATTTATCTCTAAGACTTCTTTATGGTTTATTACACACAGAGTAAATTTTCTCTTCTCTCAGTACCCTCTCAGGCTAGATTTGCAGTCTATTTTAGACTTCATGAAGTGGGAATGAACACTAGAAATGTGGGTTTTGTTTTCTTCTTCTTTTTGGCCTCACCGCATGGCATGCGGAACTTCCCTCACCAGGGATCAAACTCGTGCCCCGTGCAGTGGAAGCACAAAGTCTTAACCACTGGACCACCAGGGAAGTCCAGAAATGTGTTTTTTAAACAAGCCCTTCTTGCCAAACTCTCTCCCACAAGTGGTCCACACAGACAGCAGCTGCAGCTACCTGATGGACCCTGTGCCAATGAGTCTCCTCCCCGGTGCTCCTCTGAATTGCCAGTCCAAATACCAAACATGTATTTCAACCAGGATGTCTCCTGGGTGCTGCAAACGACATGGCTGCCACTAAACTCATGACTCTCCCCTTCTAAGCTGCGTCCGACCCAGGATTTTTATCTCAGAAAATGACACAACTTTCCCCTCTCACAACCTTTATCCGGTCGTTACCAAGTGTCGTTGACTTAACCTCCGAAATATTTCCCTAAACCTTCTCCTTCCCTCCACCCACCCCCATCTCCACCTGCCACCGTCTATTCCAGGCCCCCGTCTACCTCTCAGCCTGACTTGTGGCCGCTGCTTTGGCCACCTTCCAGTCCATTCTTCACTGAGCAACTAGAGTGGTCTTTGAAAAGCGTAAACCTGACTGCCACTCCCCTGCTTCACCATAATGGTTCCCCTCGACTTTTAGAATGGACACCGCCCACCCCTAGCCTGGAGTAGAAGGCACTGCCCAGTCCCCTGCCCCCCTATCAGCCACCCCTCCCCAGCTCCACACACCCCACCGCTCTGGCCGCCTCGTCCTTTTGCCCGAGCTGTGTTTCCTTCCTACTTCTGGGCTTCGTGTATACTGTTCCCTTCTCCAAGAGTAAGCCACTCTGCCTGAATAATTCCTGTTCACCTTTCAGGAGGAAATCTCTCACTAAATCACTCAGAGTCTGACCCACCTCCCTCCTGCTGGGATCCACGCCCTCGGGAAGCTCCTCCACAGGCTTGTTCGCCAGCTGCTCCAGGGGAAAGATGGGTAGAGGCCCAGAACTGATATTGATGTTAGCGTTGAACACTTCTAGTTTAGGTTTTGTGAGCTCCTAGGGAAGAAAAGGAGAACGCTGTTAGTTCAGCTGGTTTGTGGCTGCCTCCCAGGCTGCCTTTTTCTCTGAAGTCAACACTGACCCTAGGGGACCTCCTTCAAGAAGCCCTCCATGGGGGCTTCCCTGGTGGCGCAGTTGTTGAGAGTCCACCTGCCAATGCAGGGGACACGGTTTCGTGCCCCAGTCCAGGAAGATCCCACATGCCGCGGACCGGCTGGGCCCGTGAGCCATGGCCGCTGAGCCTGCGTGTCCGGAGCCTGTGCTCCGCAACGGGAGAGGCCACAACAGCGAGAGGCCCGCGTACTGCAAAAAAAAAAAAAAAAAAGAAGCCCTCCATGGGAATTCCCTGGTGGTCTAATGGTTAGGACTCGGTGCTTTCACTGCCAAGAGCCCGGGTTCAATCCCTGGTCAGGGAACTAAGATCCCATAAGCCTTGCGGTGTGGCCAAAAAAAAAAAAAAAAAGAAGAAGGCGGCTTCCATGACCTGTGCCTCCCACTGTCCACACGCACATACACACACACTCATAAAAACATGGCACTTTGGACAGGACCCATGAGCTAAGCTTGGCGGATTGTATTCAGCCAAAGCCAGTTGGTGTAAGATGACTGTTTTGTTCTATGACTTATGAACTCCTCCAAGGCTACCCTAATGTTCGAGGTCTACCTTGGACAGTTATGACCCTCTTTCTCTTATCTGTTGTGAAACCGTCATCCGTAAATTCACTTAGCCTTGACCTATCTATCTATGCTTTCCCGCCTGCACCATTCGTCAACCAAGAAGGGTTTATTGAGTGCCACAGGGTTCCCAGCCTGCGGGTGAGGCTGAGGGGCCACACGTGTTATCTGCTGATAACCCAGCGTGCTTGGGAAATTGCTCTCATGCTCTGGACACACTTCTGCAGAGTCTACTTGGTCTTGTTTCCCCTACAGGCCTGTGAACTTCTTTGATTTCATATTTCCACATCCTAGGCCTGTAGGCGGAACACATTTCCATGAACTAACTGAAACATCGAAGGAAAAGGTTATTCTACCCAGAGAAGAGATCCCCAGGGTGATGATAGTAGAGAAATCACTATTTCCCCAAGTGTGATCTGCGGACTAACTGCCTCGAATTACCTGGGCCCTTTGTGAAAAATACACATATTACTGGGTCTCAGCCCAACTCTACAAACCAGAATTTCGGGAAGTGGGACCTTGGAATCTGCATTTTAATAAGCTTCCCCCATCCCCTAGTTCCCCATCACCCAGACTCTTAAGCATGATAAAATTTGGGAACCATTTCACTAGGGAATGGAGGAGACAAAACAGCTAGAGGCATTGAAGTTAAACAGCAAGAAGAACTTCTAGGAGAAGTGGGAGGGAACAATGGAAAGGAAGCAGAGGACCCTGGCATCTTCCGGGGAGTTTTCTCAGCTCTCACGGGTCTGACCATTGTCAATGGCCACCGCCAACTGCCCCGTACTCACAGCAGTGATCTGGCCCCAGTTCCCAGAGTTTCCAAGCTCCGCCTTCAGGGCCTCATAGGATTTGGCGTTCTGCATGTAAAGTAAGTAACAAATTAGACCTCAGTCTCAGCAGAGGAGATGGAAGAACGTTTTCCTTCAGGCTTTGAATGAAGACTGGCCTAGGGCCTGGGGGTGAGAAGGAGATGAGGGAGCTCAGGGGGAGGCTGGAGGACGTCCCTGAAAAAGAAGGTTGGATGGTAAGGATGAGCACGAAGGGCTGACAGGTAACAGGCTGGGGCAGGGGGCTATTTGCCCTGCTTGGCCCAACATGGGGATGGAAAGTACGATTTTTCCCCACTCTCGGGGTCTAAGCAGCTGCACACAGTCTTGAGACCCCTGCCCACACTGTGTAGGCTCTGGGGGACTGAGGGGTCCTGGAGAACCCTGGAGGGGCTCCTCTCAGAGCCTGGAGGTGACCCTACCGTGGAGGAGTGAAGGGAGTAGAGAGGACCTCGGCTCCATGGGGAACCCCATCTCCACATCCCCAGGGCCTGGCAGCAAGCATGGTACATTATGAGCTCCAGTTCTGCTGACTGAATGAATGAGTGAATGAATAAATGACTGAGTGAGTGAATGAATGAGTCTGAGAGAGACGCCACACAGACTTGAGGTGGGGGAAGACCTGCCAGCGTTGTTGACTTGGGACACTGACCTGGATTTGAGAAGTTCTGGCATCTAGGTGTGCCGCCTTGGGATTTGTTTGAATCCATCATCAAGACTAAACTTAGCTCATCAAACACTGAATTTGTTTAAACACATTTGAGGAAATTAATCTAAGCTTTGTTTCCCTAATCTCATCTGTTGTGTCAATTTCAAGTACCCAAAGCCACCAGGCCAACATTCATTCTACCTTAGCCTTCCTCCGTCCTTTAGAGAACATTCACTAGGGTTCCGTTTTGAGGAGCTGCCCTCTGCTTCTATCTGAGACCAGTTTAGAAAATCCTGTGGAAATCTGATTCACTGTCCCTCAGGTAAGGACCACGTATAGGACCCATTTTGCTTAGAATTTAGTGCCAGGAGACATCCGTCTTTAGACACTTTCCTTTAGAACTGACATGTTCAGAGGACCCACCAATGCTGTGCCCTGGACGTTTCTGCAATGATGATGGAAATGTTCTTTTTCTGTGCTGTCCAATATGGTACCCACCCGCCACATGTGACTATTGAGAAATCAGTTCCTTAATTTTACTTCTTTAATTCATTAATTTAGTGAGAAATCAATTCTTTAATTTTAAAGAAATCAATTCTTTAATCAATTTAAATGCAAATTTTAATTAATTTACATTTAAATAATCAGTACAGCTCTTACCAATAATGTCCAAGAGCTTTGAGCTAAATCTAGTGCATAAGCAAGACACTGTCATTAGCCTAGGTTTTTGATAGATTTCCTTTCTTCTCCCTCACCACGGGCCTTAATGGTCTTGCTGCAGCCTTACTGTTTATTCTAAGTCTCCTCAAACCCCTTGACAGATATATCACAGGTCGTCCATCACAATGAACAGAAAAGCCAGGAGTCCACCCTGCCCTCGGTGTGCCATGAAGGATGCACTGGGCTGGAAGGAGCAGGTGGGCTGGGGACACTTACACTCCACTTGAAGGGATCCCAAGCCAGGAACCAGCCCGTGAATGTGGGGGGCTCGTGTCCTTGCTTCACCACAATGATGGGGGTCTCCGGGTCCCGGCCGCTGGGGTGGGTCTTGAGGTATTCCTGCACCGTGGTGGCTGCGGCTTTCTTCTCGGCCTCATTGGCATTCTTTCCAATCCAGAAAAAGACCTGTGGAGCATCCCAGAGTCAGTCCTTCCTGTCCTCCCTCGGCTCCCCCAGGCTCAGATGTCCAGAAGTGGCCCCTGGCCTTGGGCAGGCCCCATCAGGCCTCGAAAATGGAGGTTGGACAGATGCCCTCTACTTAGATATTCTGCAGATGTGTGACTCCCAGCCTCTCCAGAGCCTAAGACCCTCAAAAACACTCCTCTGCCTCATGAAATGAACTGGACTTTGGGAGAAGAATACATCCTGCCCTGCAGTCCCTCCAGGCATGTTCCTCTCTACTTGCCTTCTTCTTTCTTGGGCTCATAACACCACTCCCAGGGAGAACGTATCTGGGAGCCAAGAAAACGTCAAACCTTACCCATCCCTAGAGCCACTATTTCTTGGCTCTGGGGACTGAGGTGGTGGGAAGGGAGGTCCCCAGGCCTCAAATCTACCTGGTCCCAGACATCTAGCAGGAACACATCATCCTCTTCCAAGTCATCCTGATTGAAGTCAGGGATCTCTGTGGCCAGGAAGCGCCCGGTCTGGTTGGAACATTCAAAGAGCCGAGGAGTGATCACCAGGGTTTCCTCCTGCAGCCTGCAAGGTGGAGAGGAGATCACGTTGGAAAGCCTGTCTCCTAGGAAAAGGCTCTTTCTTCTGATCACACAAAAGTTCCCGCGTCCTCCCAAGAGTCCAGGAGCTCTCCAAGGGAGAAATTCCCACCAATCTTCCAGGACATACATTTCAGTGGCTCTTCTATAGTCCTGTTAGGAAGTTCTTCCTGATATCTTCCCTCTATTCCTCCTGCTGCTACTGTAGTACATGCCCTTTTGCTTTTGAACTGGGGAATAGTGGATCATGGACCTTCTTTAGAAAAAGAGGGTTTACAGCTTGTGTTCCTCAGCATCTGGGTCCTGTGGCAGCATGGAAGGACAGGAGCTGCTGGGACCCTGGCATCTTCTTCCCAAAGGGCACACCTATAGCCCTGCCCCTCTCTTTGAGCTGCCTCCTATGGCTGTGGAAATACCCCCACCAGGCCCCCGACATTCCATGGTAAGCAGCACAGACACAGCCCCAGTGCCTGAGAGGCTCCAAGGGCCTGGGCTGCCCCTTACTCACCTGGCAGCCCTGAGAGCCTGGCACACAGAGTTCTCAATCCATACCTGCTGCAGGCTCTGGGCCATGCAGGTGGAGATGCCGGGAGGCTCTCCAGCCTTGCAAAGTGAGCTGGCGGTCGAGGGACCTGGGAGTTACCTCTTGGTGCTGGCATAGGGGGCCTTCCCGCCCAGGGCCATCCAGAAGTTGGCCGGCTCCTGCCCTTCCACCACCACTTGTTTCTCGGTCCGGGAGATGGTGTCAGCAACCATCTTGGCCATTTCCCGCTCGTCCCCACTACAGCCCTGGGAAAAGGGGGGGTCGGCTGTGCTGGGGGAGCCCATCTCCAGTGCCATGCCTCCCCCTCCTTCCACCACATTCACTGGCCCAGAGCTCCCAGGTCTGGGAGGTTCTCCTGGATCAGGGGCCCACGCACACGGCCCAGGCAGGGGCAGTTCTCCCAACCTCTCCTCTGTCCTTGATGCTCCAAAGGATGGCAGAGGAGACAAGAGAGTCTGCACTCCTACTGGGCAGGAGGAAGTCTCCAAGAGACTGAGTCCTCCTGACAGAGATAAATGCGGAGGCAGCTACAGGCGCGGGGAGAGTGAGAGGGCCCAAGGCATTAAGACAGAGCAACATGGGGACAGACATGGGTGTCCAGAGACAAACGGAATGAGAGAGACCTACTCGGACACAGAGGCAGAGAATCAGGATGGCCAGACCCAGCGCCGCGAAGGAGCGAGGCAGGGCTAGAGGCATCAGGGAGACCTGAGAGCGGGACCTACCCGGCCAGAGGCCCCTGCCCTGACCCACACGGGGAGACTGCTCTGAGGCTGGGGGACCGCCAAGACGCACGCGGGGAGGGGGAGGCTGCTGGACCCTGCACACACCTTCCCACACCACAGGTAGCAGCAAGACTGGGTCTTGAGGATGAAGACGTCATTGGAGTTGAGAGAGGCGGCCCGGGCTGGGACCTCAAAGGCCTTGGTGTTGTTGGCGCTGGCCCCCCGGACCTGGAACAGCTGTGTGGAGGGCACAGGCTCCACGCTGCTAGCCCGAGAGGTGCCTCCCTGCAGGGAGAGAGGGGCAGGAGTAACTTAGTAAAGGTGATGGAGGATTAGAGGGGTGACAGAGGTTGGGTGGGTCTGCTGCCCCTCCTGGTCCTCTACACCATCACCAGACTATAGTCTTTCCAAAACATTGCTTTGGTCACGGGTGCTTCCCTGCCTGAAACCTTCATCCGGCTTACAGACTAGAGCCCAGCTTTCAGCGCGGCCCTTGATGTTGAAGGCGGAGACTTCCTTTCCAGAGTCACTCTCAGCTCTCTCCAAACCCTCCATGTAGCTTGGCCAGTTTCTCACTGTTCCCCACGGCGCCCTTCCTCTGGGCCTTTGTCCTGGCTGTGCCCCTGCATCGCATGCCCTCGTCTTACCTCTGCTGAGCTCTTCAACTCTGACCCCAATGTCAAGACCTCCTCCAAACCCCCTTTCCATCATGGACTCTATGCTTATTCCCTGATTACTGTATGCATGCTCCCCTTTGAATGCAACATATTTCTGGCATTTAAGCACACAGTGCCTTGGCCTGTTGGTTCACTGGTTGCCCAGCAAGATGGTAAACAGCATTAGCATGGCATTTTTCTCCCCCTTGGCGCTTTGCAGAGGGCTGTATGCTTAGTAAGTGCTCAATAACCAAATTATTGCTTAAAGGAATGCAAGAGACGGCTATTTCATTATGTCAGAAGGCGCCAGTGCATTTTAGACGGGTCCATCGTTAGGCAGATCCAGCCACAATAACTTCTTTTTTCATGGAGAGGGCCCAAGGAGTAGGGGTGTAGAGAGAAACAGTACTTGTATGTTATGTGCTAAGTGTTTATCAAACGGATTTTTAAAAATACTGAATTGCTGTTTCTATTACCATTCGACATAGATGATGGAGCCTCAAACAGTCCTCTCCTAGGGAGAATGGGCTTCACCCTAGCCCCGCTCCCACCCCACGTCCCCTTCCCCATCTCCTGGAGGCCCACCCCGCCTCAGCTGCCGGTACTGCCAGGCACCCCGGTCCAGCAGCCACACCTGGTAGACCACCATGCGTCCTTTGAAGATGGACATGAGGTGAGGTGACTCCTTGCCCATCGGGACCAGGATCTGGACTGGTTCATTGTTGTACTGCTGGTCCAGGATGACCGCTTGATAGGCCGAGGCTGTGATTTCATCCTGGCTGGCCTGGCTGCCCTGGGGATGAGCAGGATGGAAAGGGTAGGATGAGGACAGCCTCCTATTCTGACTCCGTCCCCAGCCTTAGCCACAACTCCATCCCCAATTCTGCCCAGCCCCAAACCAACTGTCTTCCCCACCAAGCCCCACCCCGGACACAGCCCAAATCCCCACCTGACCCAGACCTCAGTTCTGATCCCAGCCCCACACTTAATCTCTTTCCAGCCTCAGTCCACCCTTGACCCGCCTTGACCCCAAACCTCCTCTCCCGCTTACTGCGCCTTTCTCAGGGAAACACCATGGCTAGCACACCACTCAACCCCAGCACCCAAGCATCTCCCTGCTCCCTCACATCTGGACATAGAAACCCACAATCAGAGCAGATGAAGGGAATGGGAGTTGGAAGAGAGACTCAGAGAATCAAAAGGGGAAAGGGTTGTGAGTGGGGATACTCAGTGTCAGTGGGATCTCACAGCCAAAGCAGTTCCAAGATAGAAAAGGAGTGAAAATCCCCATCACCAGAGGTATTCAATTCAGGCACAATGGCCACTTGGCCTGGGTATAGTGGAGGGGGAGCTGAGCTGGCTCTGCTCTGGACAGGGTGGGGTGGGGCTTGACCTGCCAGATGTAGAGCAGGTAGTGCTTCTTCTCGCCAATGAGGTAGGTGTAGAGCAGCAGGTAGCAGTCGCCCCCATAGAAGTGGCCGAGCCACTTGGAATCCACAGGCACCAGCTCTAGGTCCTCAATGCGCCATACCTGGGGCGGGTACCAGGCTAGTGTGAGGTCCAGGACAGGCTCGGCCAACCCCTCCCCACCCATCCCGGGCCACCCTCCTCCCTCGCCATACCTGCACCTCCCCACTCCCATCGTCGACCATCTTCTGCTGGGCAGCCACCTGAGGCTGGACGTGCATGGACGTGGCATCAAACTTCACCTGTTCCACCCTAGCTGGAGTGAGGGGGAATCACGATACCCTGTGTCACCAGCTGAGTTCCCCCAGGTTCTCACAACAGCCCTGAGCGGAAGCTACAATTCTTAGACCCATTTTACAGATGAGGAAACTGAGGTTAGAGAGATTCAGTAGCTGACCCAAGGTCATGCAGCTAGAGAGTGGCAGAGTTATAACACAGAACCATATCTCCCTCCAGGAAGGCTCATGCTTCACTGGGGCCTCCCAGAGCAGCCAGAGGAAGGACAACCCTTTTCTCCTCCCCCAGGTGCCTGGCATAGAGCTTGCCCTCAGCAAATATTGTCCGGGAGACTAAAGTTTTCTGGGTTCCAGGGAGACCCAACCCCACTCCAAATGAAAGTCAGGCTGTTCTCAGCTCCCTTTTTGTGACAACTCTTGAATTTCTCCAAGTCCCTTTGTGTCCCCACCCCACCTGGGGAGTCCAGAGCCAGGGTGAAAGTGCACATGCAAGAGGCGTGTTCAGGAAGGAGGGCAGGAGACAGGTCTGTGCTCTCTGGGCCCCGCTGCCGGCTTCTGGTCCCACCCTGCCTCGGGCCAACCCTCACCCACGGAGCCCACGGCATGGGTTTTGCCCAGGCCTGAGGCCCGGTTGGGCACTGTCCACTTCTGAAAGAGCTGCTGAAAGACGGCTGACTCGGCCCCATCATTCTGCACCACCACCTGCGTGCTTGGTGGGTACTGCTTCGCCTTGATAAAGTTCTGGGAAGAGAAGGGGGTGGCTGGGCCTGTGTCCCTCCCCCAGTCCCCACCCCCTAGTGAAAGCCAAAGCCTGGCTCTAACCCCACCCAGACCCAACCACTAATCTACCCTGGTCCCAAGCCCAAACCAGAATCTTACCACAGTCCCAAGCTGACCCCAAACCTAACCCTGCTCTGACCCCCACCCCAAGGCCAGACCAGACTCCAAACTCGACACCACCTCCAACCTAGCTCTGACCTCAACCCTGAATCCACTACTAACCTCAAAACCCACTTCTGACCCCAACCCCAAGGTCAAATCTGACCCAAACCTGATCCCAGCCTCCATCTCCAACCTTGAACCCCACCCCCATTCCAACACTGACCCCAAGCCAGTTAGAATTACTGACTCTAACTCCTACAGGGACCCCAAACTCTGACTTGGCCTTAGCCCCATGCTGACCCAACCCCCATCTGTAGGAAGGCCAGCCTCCATTTCTCCCTCCCTTGTCCCAGCCAAGCTGGAGGTGGGAGCCCGCATTCTGCAGAGACCCCCAGGTTGCCGGGTGGTTGGCTATGCAGCGTGCAGAGACCCGCCAAGATGGCTGCAGAGCAGATACCCACACCCCCTGGAGCTAAATCAGGCTCGGAGCCTTCCCTGGCCTCTGCCTGGGGCTGTGCC
Source organism: Orcinus orca (assembly GCF_937001465.1). Taxonomy (NCBI): domain Eukaryota; kingdom Metazoa; phylum Chordata; class Mammalia; order Artiodactyla; family Delphinidae; genus Orcinus; species Orcinus orca. The sequence goes on along the minus strand of NC_064565.1, from coordinate 101,494,162 downwards.
TGGCCCTGACCCCGCTGCCCTCTCCCTGCTGGAGTCGGCTTCTCTGCCTTCTCCTCCAAGTTCTCCTCCCTGACGCCCAGGCCCACCAGTGCCTGGCTCATGGCTTCCCTCTTCTGCTGGGCATTGGCATTCTTCCCCTTCCACACGTAGACCTTCAGACCCCCCTGGTCCAAGATGTAACAGTCCTGGAGGCGGGAGAGAAGGACGCAGGGTGAGAGCCTGAGGGCGCCCTCGGTGCTGGGCTGGGGGAGCGTCAGGCACACGAGGTCACCTTCCCTCACACGCCACCCACTCCTCCACAGCCGCCCCAGGCCCCTGGCGCCGCTCCTACTTGGGGGAGAGTGGGCAGGCGGCAGGCAGGGGGGTGATGGGAGTTGGGTCTGGGGGTGGCCTCCAGACCCTCTCACCTCGTGACTGAGCAGGTCCTGTGTGAGCGGCCATGTGGCGACTTCTCTGACCACCACGTTTCCCCCTGAGTCAGACACACTGCAGGACAAAAGTGCAGCATAGACAAGGGGGGTCCCGGGCCCTCGCCTGGGGAATCCTCCCCCAGGAAGTCCCCCAGGGTCAAGAGGAGCCCAGAGGCAGCCGGGCACTCACTGGTACAACTTGAGGGCGGCCTTGAGTGCCGGCTCCACCACCGCGTCAGGCATGGCGGCCTTCAGCTCCTTCCGCTGGCCCAGCACGTGGTTCATGATCTCCATCAACTGCGGCGAGGCCTTCTCGTCCTCCCCGTCCACTATGCCCACGTAGGTGCGTCCACCCCGCTCCTGGTCTCGGATCTCCTTGGCCAGGGTCATGCCCTGCAGGGAGGCCCCGGGACCCGTGAAGGCTGGCGGGGGGCAGGGGACAGGGCAGTGTCTGCCACCCCAAACCACACCTGGAGAGCCCAGCCCCCTACAGCAGCCCCAAGGGGGAGGCACCTGCCTGGCCCTTCCCTTTTGATGGGGGACCAGGCTTTTTAGGTGCATGTGAGGAAACCAGGCAAAAACCCAGGAACAGCAGGTTTCCTCCTGGGCAGGAGAGGGTCTGGAGGGGACCTGCTGGGCCTTCGTTTTTGACATGGTTTGAAATTTGTGATTTTACTTCACAGTTTTGCATGAGAGGCGAGCCCTGAAGATCACAGTCCCAGTCTCTTTGCCCCAAAGCCATGTACACACACACACACACACACACACACACACACAGAGGCTCATGTGTGCGCTCACACATACGCCCAAACATCCACACTCACACACACACACAGCAGCCTCTCACGTGCTCACACAGATGTCCAAACACACACTCACACACAGGGCTGGCTTACCCTCCTCTGCCCAACATCTACTACTCAGTTACTGGCCTTTCCACCCAGGTCCCCTTCTCTCTCCACTCCCCCCCAGGCCCTCTCTCCCAGTCCCAAGGCTTCTGCACTCAGGTCCATATCTGTCTCCTGCCCAGCCCTCTGTTTTCATCTTATTTCTCCAACTCCCATGATAACCCCATTTTAAGATGTCCCAAACAGAACTCTTGATTTTCTCCCCAACTCTGTTGCTTCTTGATCTTCCCATCTCAGGAAGTGGGACTCCATCCATCCCCACAGAAAGCACATCCTTTGACGTCTGCCTCGCCCCTCTCTCGTCACCCCCAATCTGATACGCAAGTCCCGTGATTCCACCTTCCCAGCCATGCTCCTCACCCAGACAGCCAGAGGGGCTCCCTGTGTGCCCTCAAACCCTCCACCCGCTCTCGCTTCTCAAAAGTCAGGGTGCGGCTTCCCTGGTGGCGCAGTGGTTGAGAGTCTGCCTGCCGATGCAGGGGACACGGGTTCGTGCCCCGGTCCGGGAAGATCCCACATGCCGCGGAGCGGCTGGGCCCGTGAGCCATGGCCGCTGAGCCTGCATGTCCGGAACCTGTGCTCCGCAACGGGAGAGGCCGCAACAGTGAGAGGCCCGCGTACCGCAAAAAAATAAAAAGTCAGGGTGACCTTCAACGGCCTCCCGGACACTCAGAACAAAACTCAACCCTCTGACACAGACTTCTGACCACATAGCATGTCCTATGAGACCCACCCACCCTCTGCTCCAAGCCCCCAAAGCCCTCATTTTGTGCTCTGGCTGAGCTAGGAGGTTCCCTGCCAGCCACTTCTCTCCTGCCTCCCTCCAGAAGCCTTCTTAGAACTCTCAGAACCCCCAGCGCCACACTCCCCACCCCTCACTTCTCCAATATTGCCCTCCATGTCTGTCTTCCCCACTGGACAGCCAGCTGGAGGCCAGAGCCAGGGCAGGGTGCTGCCCATTTCATTCACCACCAGATGCCCAATGCTTGGCACAGGGTCTGCCACACAGCAGGGACTCATTAGGCCTGAGTGGGTCAGCCAGGGGACAAACACGCGAACTCCAACATGCATAGCTCTCCCCATACACGTGAAGACTCAGATCCACCTTCAAACACAGCAACCTGGACAGTCAGGGCAGAGACGCCTGGGGAAATGGGGGCTGCTTGGGGTGTGGCAGCGGTCTGGCAAGTTTGACTGGGAGGGAGGCTGGGTGCTGGGTGCAGGAGCAGGTCGGGGCAGGGTGGGATTTGTGGGGAGGGGTGGTGCACCAGCAGGGTTACCCTGAGTCTCTCCATGCGGTTACTCTCTGGCCCGTTCCACTGGATGATAAGCTTCCCGAGGTCCAGGAGGAAAACATCCCCACGGTTGAAACTCTTCCAGGACATCTCCACCTGGAGAGCCATGGGGCAGGTGCAGATCCCACTCAGACCCCATCCATCACGCCCATCACCCATCATCTCTTCCCCACCCCTTCTCTGCCCCTCACCCCTCCTCAGCCTCTGCTTTCCACCCAGGCTGGGAGCGGGGAGAGGAGGCCACGCCCAGGGACCTGGTTGATGCCCACCTCTCTGGCCACCACATTCCTCTTGCCCTTGACATGTAGCAGCCGCTGGATGTCATAGGAGTTGGTCTCCACTTGTTTCATGCCAGAAGCCACACCCCCTTTCCGGATCCTGTGAAGAGAGGTGCACTGACCCAAGGGAGTGGGCTGGGAGGTGTGATAGGTCCTCGTCCTCCCAGATCTTGGGTACCTGGTTGCCACAGGGGCCATTTGAGGGCTGGGGCTGGGGCTAGGGAGGTGCATGAGGCACCTCGGGCACAAACTCCAAGGAGGCACTCACTCTCAGTGTCATGCAAGGTCGGTCTATTGCCTCAATTTGCATGACCCTGGCAGTGAGTGCCTCTTTGGAGTTTGTACCCTAGATGCCTCGCTCACCTCACCCTAGTCTTTGCCCTGTTGAGAGCCCTGCGAAGATGGGTGCATGGTAATGTGGTAATGTGGAAGGACCAGATAGGACTCTAAGGACAGGGGACTGAAGTGAAGGAAAGAGGGGAGATGTTATGGACTGAATTGTGTCCCCTCCCAACTCATATGTTGAAGCCCTAGCCCTCGATGTGACGGTATTTGGAGACAGAGCCTTTGGGATGTAATAGATTTGATGAGGTCTAGGTGAGGTCATAAGGGTGGGAACTTCATGATCGGATTAGTGCCCTTATAAGAAGTGACACTAGAGAGCTTGCTCACACTCCATCATGTGAGGACACAGTGAGAGGGTGGCCATCTGCAAACCAGGGAGAGAGCCCTCACCAGCAATCAAATCAGCTGACACCTTCATCTTGGACTTTCCAACTTCTAGAACTGTGAGAAAACTAATTTCTTTTGTTTAAGCCACCCAGTCTAGTTTTTGGTTTTTGTATTTTTTGTATCTTGCTATGGCAGCCCAAGCAGACTTAAGCCAGGAGAGGTACCACTTCAAGTGCTCAAAGGAGTGGACTGCTGCTGTGAGTATAGAAAGAAGGAGAGCAAGACAAAAGGGAAGGGTGGGGACTGGCTAACTGGAGAAATCCTGGCCTATCCTACAGGTCAGTAGCAACTTGGCTCCTGACCGTGTGTTTCCATGGGAAAAGCCGGGAGGTCAGAACTTCAGATTTTTCAAGAAAAGCTGGAAATCTGGATTTTAGTGTGAAAGGTTTCTTTAGAGAAAGAAGGAGCAGTCATATGCTCATTGGCCAGTGGGGAGACTTGATATGATGCCCTGGAGGGCCTCCTTTGGTGCTGAGCTCTCCAGGACATTCAAATAGGGGTTGATTTACAAAAATTCATGGTATGCAGAGTTACAGAATTTCAGAATGGCCTCTGGGGCAGCCAACGACACACTCAGAGAGATGAAGACCAAGGACAGGGAAGCAGCAGAAATGGGGGTGGAAGATTAGGAAGGTGAACAAAAATTTCTTTCATGGGCTCTCCCCACAGCCTCAGTCTCCCTTTCCAGCCCCAGGTCTGCCCCCCAGCCTTGGTGTCCCTCCCCAGCCCTGATTCCATTCTCAAGCCTGTATCGCGCCCCTCCGTACACAATGCCCTGCTTGAAGTAGCCTCGGAAGGTCTCGCTCTCGTTGCCCTGGACCTCGCGGTGCTGGACAGCCCGGCCCTTCAGAAAGTCATCCATCTGTGTGGTGTAGATGGCAGCTGCCCCTTGCTCATCCTGGGACGAGTCCCGGCCGATCCAGTAATGAATGTCATAGGATAGGTTGCTGCCTGTCTTGTGGATCTAGGGAGAGGGCATGTCCAGTGTACCTGAGGCCCTGGGCTCCCACAGCCCTCTCCCTGCCTCCCTGCTTCACAAGCTCTTGGGGCCTGGGCCACAGCGGAGCTTGGCATGGGGGAAATTCATGGGACTGGTGGTCAGCAGCCCTGCATCGTGGCCCCAGTTCTGTCAGGCTCTCTGAGACATGGGGCAAGTGGCTTCCCCGACCCGGGCCTTCCTCATCTCACCTTGGAAATAACTTGGTTGGACTACAGCATTTCCCAAAGTGATGTGCACAGACCATCAGAGGTCTGAGAGGTGATTGCGTGGTATACAATGAAATGATTATGGAATTTTTTTTTTTGGCCACACCACCGGGCATGCAGGATCTTAGTTCCCAGATCAGGGATCGAACCCAGGCCCCCTGCAGTGAAAGCGCGGAGTCTTAACCACTGGACCGACAGGGAAGTCCCTGATTATGGAAATATTTTATAGCTACTTTCTGTTTGTGACATGGGACACTGTGTTCCATTCATGATAATGATATTAAGTTTTTAAATAAATGGATTTAAATTTTAAAAGTGAATCAATATAAAGAAAAGTACAAATGCGTTAACAGTACAGGATGTGGAAGAAACCGAGAAGGGGAAATGAAGTTGACTACGGATTTTGGGAACATGGGCTCAAGGTAGGGTGACATCCCACCAGTTCAAAAGATCCCCCAAGACTGTAAATCCACAGATGGTCACCCCAGCTGGGAGCTCACAGCCCAAGGGCAGGGAGAGCCTCTTACATCTCTGACCCTGCAGAGCTACCTCTAGGCTGGGAACACCCAGTGAATGCTGTCCTGGGGTGAAGTTAGGCGGCAGTTCCCATTGCCCCCAGCCTCAAATTTCCTCTGTGTTGCTACTGTGAGCTTTGCTCTCTGCTCAGCCCCCTCCCCTGCCCATCCCCCACTCACAGCCAGGACTATGTAGCAGTCACCCTCGAAGAAGCTGCCGAAGGTGCTGGAAGGAACAGGCACCATCTGCATGGCCTAGGGAGAGAAGGGAGGTCAGAGGGTCAACCACCGAGGACCCCCAGCTTCCCTGCCTCCCTTAACCAAATGGAGAGTTAGGAAAGGAAGGCCAGGAGGAAGAGGGCATGAGGAAACTGACAAGGTGAATGGATGTGAGGAGGGTGGGGAGGAAAAGGAGCAAGAGGATGTGCCCGATGCCTGAGGAGGGGGTGGGGATGGCACTTGGGGACAGGCACCAGGGGCTCGCATGCCAGCAGGGCAGGGTGGAGGACAGTCAGTAATCCCAGGGCTCTCCCTTCCCTTGGTCCATCCCAGTCTTTTGTGCCCTTTGTGCCCAGGCAGGTCCTCACCTCTATCCTCCATATCTGTACCCCGGGCGTGGTGACGTTGAGGGAGCCTTTGACCTGGGTGCTCAGCTTGGTCATGGCGGATGAGCCTGGGGAGAAGTGGTGTCAGAGTAAGAAGAGCACATGGGGGCTTCCCTGGTGGCGCAGCGGTTAAGAATCCGCCTGCCAATGCTGGGCACACGGGTTCAAGCTCTGGTCTGGGAAGATCCCACATACTGCGGAGCAACTAAGCCCATGAGCCACAACTACTGAAGCCCATGTGCTTAGAGCCCATGCTCTGCAACAAGAGAAGCCACCACAAGGAGAAGCCCACGCACCGCAACGAAGATCCAACGCAGCCAAAAATAAATAAATAAATATTAAAAAAAAAAAAAAAAAAGAAGGCCTGGGCTTGCGTCGGTTTCAGTGCCGCTCTTCCAGCCCAGCCTGACAGTGCCCCGAGGCCAGGGCTCAGGGACCTGGGGGAGGTTCCCCACTCTGGGCCCTGACTGGCCAGGGGCCCATCCTCCAGCCTTCTCACCCAGCTCTGATCTTGTCATTCTTGTTTAAATACCTGCCCGCATCACCTGCTGCAAAAAGTCTCGCCCTACTCCTTAGCCTGGCAATCAAGGCCTTCTTTCTCGATCTATCCCCAAACAGTACGCACCCAAAAGAACGGAACAAAACAGGTGTTCAGACAAAAACCTGTACATGAAATTCATAGCTGCTCTATTCACAATAGCCAAAAGGTGGAAACAATCCAAATGTCCATATGAACAGATCAACAAAAGGTGGTCTAGCCACACAATGGAATGGTATTCAGCTGAAAAAAAAGGATACACACTACGACGTGGATGAACCTTGAATACTTTAGGCCCAGTGAAAAAAGTCATACACAAAGGCCCGGTTCGGTTCGTATGATTGAATTTATATGAAATGTCCAGAACAGGAAGTCCATAGAGACAGCGAGCGATTAGTGGTTGTCAGGGGCTGGGAGGAAGGGAGGAAGGGGGAGCGACTCCTAGTGGGCGTGGACTTTCCATCTGGGATGATGAGAACATTCCGGAACTAGAGAGTGGTAGTGGTTGTGCAGCATCGTGACTGTCACTGAATTGTATGTTTTAAAGTGGTTAAAATGGTAAATCTTATGTTCTGTGTATTTTACCACAAGAAAAGAAAAGTGTATGCAGCAGTTTCCTGTTTCTTGCTAGCTCCAGACACCCCGCAGTTACTGTTCGGGTAGCCCACACAAAATGGGGTGGGACCGTGTCTGTTTGTTCGGTACTGTATCACCAGCATGTAGCACCGCTGACACTTTGCCGAGTGGGTGCGTGGGCAGATGGATGAATGGGCGGGTAGTCGGGTGGTTGGTTGGGTGTGTGGGTTAAAGTGATTGAGTGGATGGATGGATGAATGAATGAGTGAATCCTTCCAATGGGAACCACCCACCACCCACTGAGCAGCAAGAAATCTCTCCCCAATCTTCTTTGATGGTATCTGTTGTGGCTCTATTCCTTTGACCTGTAGCTGTGTTCTCCACTCCAGCTGCTCATCAGAATCACCTAGGGAGCTTTTTTTTTTTTAAACACAAAGGTGCTTTATTTCAAGTCCATGCCATCTAAATCTACTGAGTACAGTAATCAGGACCGGAGAGGGGACGAATTAGAACCTAAACAACAACAACAAAAAACACCGGGACGTTCGCCCCCTGCATTGCGAATCTTAGTTAGTTCAGAAGAATCCGTGCGCTGGTAAGCCAGTCTCGTCCCTGAGAAGCACGCTTCTCGCTCCGTTCTCCCTAGGGAGATTTTAAACAACACTGATGCTCCCATGCTTAGGATGTATCCATATCCCCAGGGATTCTAATTTAATTAGGCCTGGGTGGGGCCCAGTCTTGGGTACTTTATTTTCTGCCTTTTGGGAGGCGGGGCATAGGTGCTTTTAAAACTCCCCAGTGATTCTGATGAGCTAAGGAGGAGAGTCACTTGTCCCCGGTTATTTTTGTCCCTGGTTTCCTGCCCCTCCCTCCCAGGCTGGAGGCCACCCCATTCCCCACAGAACCTACCACCCAGTCCTGCATGGAGTTGCCCTCCATGAATGCTTCTTGAATCAGTGAATATAAATGAAAGGTCATGTGGCCCCCACCTCCGTGCACTGACAGCTGGAATCTATCTAATCTCTCCTTGCACCTGGAGTCTGAGTCACCCCTTGGAACAATGACCTGGTCTTTTACTGCTGGTAGACTCCCTCTTCCGAGTCCTGAAGGGTGACCCCCTCTCCCTGGCATTGTGGAATCTGGGGGCAAGGTCTCCCTGCCCAGCCTTTGATTAGCGCCCCCTCCAGCAGATCAGGGCCACCTGCCAATAGCCAGCACTGCATATGTAGGAGCCCCTTGTGCCTGGGTCCTGTCTGATGTTCCTGTCGGCCAGAGCCTCTTCCATGAGGTATTTCTCAACCCACAGAGACCCCAGGGCTCCCAGGACTCCTGGTTCAGTTGAACCAATTTGGGTACAAAGGAGGAAAATGTTTTCTGTTTTATTTCAATCACCACCTTCGTCAACATCCCTATTTTCACCAAAACAGACTGACCCTCACTAGCTGTACAGACATGGCTGTGTTTCTTCATCTATGAGGTGGGCGGTCGACAACTAGGTGATCTCTAAAGTCCCACCAGGGAGACTTCCCTGGTGGTGCAATGGATAAGACTCCGTGCTCCCAATGCTGGGGACCTGGGTTAGATCCCTAGTCAGGGAGCTAGATTCCACATGCATGCCGCAAGTAAGAGTTCGCGTGCCACAACTAAGGAGCCCGGGAGCCACAACTAAGGAGCCCGCCTGCTGCAACCAAGACCCAGTGCAACTAACTAACTAACTAAATAAATATTTAAAGTCCTACAGAGACATGCTCTGAGTCTAGGAGGAAACAGCAAGAGGAATAGAGGGTAGACAAGATGAGGCTCTTCTTGTCCATCAAAGCAGTGGAGACTCTGGCAAGCAGGGGCTTGAAAAAGCTGGGGCTCTCCCTCCCTAGATAAAAATCAGGACTGGGGACCTCCAGCAGCTTGAACAGGGAAGGGGTAGGGAGGGGTGAGGAAGGGCATTCTGGGGAGGGCAGCCCCGAGAGGGGGACTCATGCTTCAAGGGCACCTGCCAACTGCTCCTGCCCTGTCAACGCTGGTCAGGGCAGATGCCTCTGGCCCGCCCCCCTGGTCCTCCCCAGCCTCCAGTCTCTCCTGAACTGCTGGGAGGAATATGGGTCCCATGCTGCCCCAATGCCGACAGCACAGCCCTGCGTTTGGATATGTGATGTCTTCTCTCTAAGCTTGAATTCACTGGCTCCCCCCTCACTCCTGGTCCCCTCTCTCCTCTGTCCCCACCTCGAGGAAGGGCACCAACACTCCCAGACCCCAAAGCCATCCATTGGTGCAGCAGCCTGGACCCCTCCCTCTCTGGCCCTTCTGTCCACCTGAACGCCTCTCCAGTCTGCGCCCAACACCCCCCCACCTCTCTCTGCTTCTAGTAACACCACACTGTTCACTGGCCCTGGCCACCCCCCACCCACCCATGCTGCTTCTCACCCTCCCCTCATGTCCCTCCTTTCTCCTTTAGCTTTCTTTTCCAGTGCCCTCGCCACCTGTCTTCACTTGGCCAACACTCACATGCTCTTCTTGACTCAATTTAGGTCTCATTTCTTCCAAGATACCTTCCCGGAATCCTCAAGCTAGACTAGACCCCTCCTCAGGGACTCCAAGGCATCTTGGCCGGATGCCTCTCTTGGACCCCTGACCACATGATGATGAGAGGATCCGTTTATAAGTCTGAGGTCCCCAAGGTCAAGGACCTAGACACATTTGTCTGTAGCCCCCAGATCCTAGCACATAGTAGGTGCTCAATAAATACTCTTGAAGCTGAAAGACTGAACCGCAGAATAGAAGGGATGGCCCATCTTGGGACCGTGGAGGGAGTTAGGGCTCCTGCTGCCCCCAGGTCCCATCTTTCCTTTAGTAACTGCTGCCTTGTTGTCCTCAGAGTTGGGGCTCCAGAGAGCCCCAGAGTGCTGTCACTGCTCTTCATTCTTAGTCATGCAGTTCTCAGCGGGACAGGGATGTGGCAGTTCCCAAACAAAGGACACCCTCCTGCTTTGTTAGGCCCGTGAGAGCAGAGGAAGTGGACATATCCCAGCCCCCAGCCTGCTCACTCTGCCTCGCCCTGAGCCTGAACAGGCTTCCTGGGAAGCGGGTGGTCAGTACATCCCAAGATCCTGACCTGGACTTGGCTCCCACCTCCCCCCACCCCATTTTAGCTGAATGGAGCCACAGTGCCTGGTGAGGCTGAGGGGACGGGTCCTGGTGGAGGAGAGATGGGGCAGAGGTACATGCGAGGGTGGCCGAGCCTGGACCAGGGCCCAGGGTCCTGTTGCCCCCAGTCCCCTGCCGCCTCTCTGCCTTTGCCCATTCAATCCCTGAGGGCTGTTGTTCACACCCTAGTATCCAGGAGACGAGAGCCCTGAGGTCCCAGGTGTGTCAAGGGAATGGGGACACAGAGAAAGAAACCATTTCAGATGAGGAAGAAATGAGCAAAGAGACAGTGGACGCGGGGGTTAGGGGGAGAGTGAGGTCAGGGTGACCAGCTAGTCCCGGTTTGCCCAGGACTGGAGCGTTTTACATCTAGAAGTCCCCAGATACTCCTCAGTCCAGGGCAGTCGGGCGGGGATGGGTGACACCTGAGGTGGGGTGGGGACTGGAGGCAAGTGGGGGTCGAAAAGAGCAGTTGTCTGGGGTGAAGCTGCACAATCCTTCCCTTGGAGGCCCAGGAAGCCACACTGGGCTCCCTGCCCTTTCCAGACTCTGCAGAGAACGAAGCCTCTCCCTCACACCCGCGCCAAGGAGCTGCAGGAGGCCCCAGGCTACCCGCCAGGAGCAGGGGACCCCGTTCTGTCCTCTCCCACCAGCTGTGGTCCCGTGTGTCCCCACAGGGTGGCCTTACCTGTCTGGAGGACGCAGCTGCCACCTGGGAGATCTCAGGGAGCTGTGGCAGGCTGGCTGGAGGAGAGCGACCTTTGTCCCTTCCCCCCCCACACCCCAGGAACTGCCTTCACCATATAAGGGAAGACAGAGAGAGAGAGAGAGGATGGGTGAGGGGGTGGGGAGGCAGGTGCCCGCCAGGTCCCTGGGAGCCAGGAGCCCAGCGACCGCCTGACGCCCAGAGCCAAGGTGCCCCACCCTTGGCTCCCGAGCAGTTGCCCAGGGATGGGATGCGTTTCTGCCCAGGGCCCAGGCAGGATGGGATGCAGGTGGACAGCATCTGTCAGGAAAGATAGGGGCACCTGGACACTTCCTCCCTTCCACCCAGAGGAGCCGGCACTGCCGTCCTCCCTCCTTCCCTGGGGGAGCGGCCCTGGGGTGGGGGAGCCCTGGACCCAGGGATTCAGGATCAGGTGTTCAGACTTAGGGCCCTTCCAGGACATATGGGACACTGGCTCCCCTAGAGGTCGCGCACTCAGAGGGGCACCGCGCTCTTCTTGCCTCCCTCTTCAGACGCGCTGGCTCCACCCGGAGTTTTTATGAGCCGCCATAAACCGTTGCCTTTGGACTCTGCTCTGCTGCTCTCTCCCAGGAGCCACAACTTCCATTTCTGAACCTGATCCTGGGGGGCTTCTCACTCAGAAGGGGAAAGGAGAGCAGCCCCCTCAGGAAGCAGGTCTCACTCAGAGGTCGGCGTTGCCACAGACTCAGCACCCTGGGCAGCTGCCTCCGACCTCCACTGCTGCAGAAGTTCTCCTGTCGCCTCTGAACTGTGGTCCTTAGGAGCATGCGCGGAAGTGGGCTGGGTGAGGGCAGCTGCTTCTTCTGACCACACCTTCCCAAGAGTTCTAGAGACCAAATGTACATTTGTGTGCACACGTGTGCGTGTGCATGCAGGTGTGTGTGTGAGCTCACGCACAGTTTGATAAGAGGAATAAACACACCGCAGGTGCTATTTTGTTTCTAAAAAAACAGGGCTTCCCTGGTGACGCAGTGGTTGAGAGTCCACCTGCCAATGCAGGGGACACGGGTTCGTGCCCCGGTCCGGGAAGATCCCACAAGCCGCGAAGCGGCTGGACCCGTGAGCCACGACCGCTGAGCCTGCGCGTCCGGAGGCTGTGCTCCGCGCGTCCAGAGAGGAGCCTGTGCTCCGGAACGGGAGAGGCCACAACAGTGAGAGGCCCGGGTACCGCAGAAAAACAAAACAAAACACATTTTTGTGTGAATAAAAAGTATATGTTCACTCAATTATACAGACAGGCAAAAAAGAAAGGAAAAACTCATTTATAATTCCACTACAGAGATAAGTCTAGGTAATTTATTTTGGAGTATTTCTTTCAAGTTATTGCCCAGTACATATGCTGTGTGCGTACTATATGTATATAATATCTATCATCTATCAGTCTTCATATATATCCTTTTTACTGTGACATGTTACATGCTAATTGGCAGTGTCATTTTAATTGTCTCATGATAACCCATTAGATAGATAGCATAGCTTATGTAAGCAATAGCTCATTATTGGACTTTCGAATTATATCCAATTACTTGATACTACTAAGAATGCTGTGATAAGTATTCTTATTGCTAAATCTTTGCCAATAGATTGTATCCATTATTATTTATTTAGGATAAACTCCTAAAAGTGGGATTGCTGGGTCGAAGATGTGAATAGGCCAGTTGCCTTCCAGAAAAATCGCATTAATTTATAGTCGCACCAGCACTACAGGCATTTGCCTGTTTGCCCGGTACTGGACTCCAGCTTTTAAGAAAATTTCTGTCAGTTTGAATGTCCAAAAGAAAATTGTCTTTGTGTCGATTTATATTTCTTTGATTACCAGTGAGCTAGACCATTAAAAAATATATTTATTGGGGAACTCCCCGGCGGTCCAGTGGTTGGGACTTGGTGATTTCACTGCTGGGGCCGGGTTCAATCCCTGGTCAGGGAACTAAGATCCTGCAGGCCGAGTGATACAGCTTAAATATGTAAATACAGGCTATGTCTTCTGTGAATTTTTAACTGATTTGTTGGAGTTGTTTATATATTTAATGTATTAAGGTTGGTAACCTGCTTGCAATTTATGGTATAGTTTTCTCTAATTTATTGCTTGCCTTTTAACTTAGCCTTAGAATTTTGGGGTAGAACTTTTTTTTTTTGGCATGTGGGATCTTAGTTCCCCGACCAAGGATTGAACCAGGGATTGAACTCCACTCCCTGCAGTGCAGGCATGGAATCTCAACCACTGGACCACAAGGGAAGTCAGGAGAACATATGTTTTTAAAAATTATTTCCAATTTCTTAATTTTGATAAATGTCAAACATATAGAAAAGGAAAAATAATAGTATGGTAGTATAATAATAAACACCCATGGACTCAAGAATTAACATTTGCTATATATATATATTTGGAAGTTGCAGATATTATTATACTTCAGCTCAAAATATTTGTCATACATCTCTTAAGAAGTAGAACAATCTCCTTCATAACTGTAATACGATTTTTGCAACTGAGAACATTAACAATTATTTCTAATATCATCTTCCGTGAAATACATAATCAGATTTCTCCAGTTGTCCACAGGAGGACTGTAACACCTGGTTTCATTGATTCTTGATCAAACCAAGATCATGCATTTCCTTTGATTGTTATGTCTCTTCAGTATCTTTTAATCTAGAAGAGTCCTGCTACTTTTTTCTATGACATGGGCTTACCTGAGTCAAGGGCAGTGTCTTGTAGTGTTCACACCGGGATTTGTCTTTCTTTGTGTATTTTTTTTAAATTTATTTAATTAATTTATTTATTTTTGGCTGTGTTGGGTCTTCATTGCGGTGCGCGGGCTTCTCTTGTTGCGGAGCATGGGCTCTAGGTGCGCAGACTTCAGTAGTTGTGGCATGTGGGCTCAGTAGTTGTGGCGCACGGGCTTAGTTGCTCCGTGGCATGTGGGATCTTCCCAGACCAGGGCTCGAACCCATGTCCCCTGCATTGGCAGGCGGATCCTCAACCGCTGCGCCATCAGGGAAGCCCCTCTTTGTGTATTTTTAAATTTGTTTCTCTTCCTCCTGTATTTCCCACAAACTGCAAGTACCTCTAAAGGCTTGGTAGGTCCTGGTTAAACAAGTTTTTCAAGAATATGTGAAAAAGGACAGTGTTTCTCCAACTGTAATATCTTAAGAATCACTGGGGAATCTATTTGAAGTGCAGATTCTGATTCTATAGGTCTGGAGTGGGGCCTGAGACTCTGCATTACTATCAAGCTCCCAGATGGTGCTGATGTTCCATTCGGTGGACCACACTTTGAGCAGCGTGGTCAAAAGTGTTGCTGTGTACTTCACACTGTCTGGCATCAGCAGGTATATAATGTCAAGTTGTCTCAGCATATGAGTGATGGCGAAGTCTGATCCCTTGATTACGGTGGTAATTGCCAGATATTGCCACCTTAAAGGCACATTTCCTCCTTACAATTAGAGGTCATATTAGGGTAATCTTGGGGCAATTAGAAGTCATCTCCAGGCACTGGCGGAACAAAAGTTTCAGATTATTTACCACTTTCTACCTCTCCTTTTGTAATATTATTTTGTAATTACTTTGTTAATGTCTGTTTTTCCCACAGTGTCTGTTTTGCTCACTGCTGTACCCTAGTGCCTGGTACAGAGCAGGCATGCAATGACTGTTTGAAGGAAAGAAATGGAATTTGTGATTTCTATCTTTGATAATATATTTAGAAAGCTGTTTTTAATTTAAATCGATTTTTATTTTTAAAAACTAATAAATGTACCTGGTAAAATAATTCAAAATATAAAGATATATAATAAAACGTGTCCCTCTCATCTTAAATGACTCCCACCCAGTCCCCCAGCTCTGCTCCCCACAATTAGCCACAATTCCCATTTCTTGTGTACCCTATGGAAGTATACAAAATTATATACGTATATTTGTGTCTACTTTTATATTTCTCTTTAGTGGGAAAACACCATCACCATTGCTATGAATCTTGTTTTGTTTCATTGACTGGTTTACCTTGGCGATCATTCTGTATCTGCTTGGATAGTTTCACCTCATTGTTTTTCATCACTATATAGTATTCTCTGGTATAGATACAGCGGCATTTATTTAACTAGTCCCTTATTCTTGGACACTGAAGTTATTTCAAGTGCTTTGCTATTACCAACAAGGATGAAATTAATACACATATGCATACAAAGTTATATGCATATACATTTTATCTACCACATAAATTCCTAAAAGTGCAAAAAATGCTGCCTGTTCCTTCTGTTCTCTGTGTGCATAACAAGCAAATAGTGAATAACTGAGCCCCACATCAGGCTCAGTGAGAGACATTCTCACAGCTGAAGTTTCCAAAGCCAGAAGTCAGGTTGCCTTCCTCCCTCCCCTCCACCCATGCTCCCAGAGCCAACCAGCCACAGCTTCCTGCCAAGTTCATCTCCTGTGTCACATCCATCGCTTCGTCCTTCTCTCTTCATTCTGCCTCAGCTTCAGTTCTGGTCTTCATCGTCTGTCTTCAGAACCACGGCTGTGGTCTCCCCTCAGGGAGAGTCTCCTGTCCCCATACCCCTGATTTAGCTTTCAACGCGCAGCTGCCAGGTTTGAGTCGGCCCCTCTCTTGTTCAGTGTCCCCCAGTGTCCCTCAATGGCACCCAAGGCCCGCAATGCAAAGGCCACTCCCTCGGTCTGCCTACAGATCTTCGATACCTCGCTCCCGCTTTCTGCGGCGTCATTTCCCATCCTTCCCCCCACTGTGTGCAATTCCAAAATTGTCACTTCCCACTCTCCCTACTGTGGCCCACCTGAAGCTCTGGCTTCCTTTCCTGGTGTACCTCCACTCACAGACCACCTTCACCCGAACCTCTCTCCTTCCCAAATCCTCTGAGCCTCACTCCCGCGGGAAGGATTTCCAGTCCCCCCCCATGGCCGCCGCAGAGGGGCTAGGTGTCCCCTGTGCCCCCTGCCCTCCGTGTTATCTCTTGCACTGCATTTGCAGCCTTTCAGGGTTGGACAGGCCGTTCAGGTGTCTTTCTCCACACTAAGGTGTGAGTTCCTTGAGAGCGGCGGCACAGCCTAGTGATGGCATGTCCCCCGGTCCTGGCACTGTGCCTGCTACAAAGTAAGCTCTGATACACGCGGCTGTGTTGAACTCTGTGGGTGAAGTGTGTGGGGTGCGGGACGGGGGAAGGCTGGCTGTGGTCTCGTTCAGAGTTGGAAGCTGTGGCGACTCTCTGGTGGGATGCAAATCTGGAGGGACTAGTGTTTGCATGGAGAGCAGGAAATAGTGCAGGACCCCAAGCAGGGTCAGGGCAGAGGCAGGGAGGACTCTGTATTCACCCTGCCAAGGGCTCCGGGGCTCAGACTGGAACTGGAGCTGATGGCACTGAGCGAGGGTACTGCGGCTTCTCTTCCCAGGTGGATGCTTCGTGACACTTTCCTGCCAGGGAAAAGCAGCGGGGAGCGGGCAGTATCACACTGCAGATCCCCTCAGAGACTTGGGGGGCAGATCAGCATCTGAGGCACCAGCAGGCAGCCTTGAGGCTGGATCCACAAGGTAAGGGTGTGAGGGGGTGTGAGGGGTAGGGGAGGTGGAGCTGCGGGAACAGGGATCAACCTTTGGGAGGGGCAGACCTTCCTTCCCCGCAGTGGGTTTGTTCGGGCGGGCGGGATGGAGCCAGAAGCTACCCACTCCCGGTAGAGGGGGGAATGAAGCCTGCCCTCATCTTTCCAGCCACGGGCGGGGTGGGGGAGAGGGCTGGGTGTGTGCGCCCAGAGGGCGGGCAGCGGAGGCCCGGGGCTGGGGACCCCGGGCGTCCGCGAGGAGAGAGGCCTCTAGCGGCCACCGTGGGAAGCAGGAGAGGGAGGGCCGGGAAGGCACTTCCTGCCAGGGCCTGGGGCTGCCCAGTTTTGCAAAGGAAGTGCTGCCAGGGCCGGAGGGGCGGAGGCAGGAAGTGGGCCAGAGGCTCGTGCGAGGGTGCGGCCGGCGGGTAGTGAGAGGCCGCGGTCGGAGTGGGTGCGGAGGTGAAGGAGACCGAGCCCGCGATCCCACCCATCCTCCCCAGAGCCCCAGACGCCTCAGCCTGCCAGCACGTCTGGCGGCGCGGCTCAGCCCGCGACGCCTCGGCCGCCCGCACGCGGCCTGGATCAACCGCGTTCTAAGTTCTTCCGTTTGGAGCTGAACTTGGCTTCCCTCTAACTCGTCCCGCACCCCACCTCCCCACTCTGGGGCCTCATGAGCCCTTCCCCACCGCTCCAGAGCGGAGACCACACCCCTCCCGTCTCCGAATACCTTCCAGGGGCCTCTCCTAGGGACGCATTTCAGCTTGCTTTAGGGCTAATAATATTGAGTCCTCCCTGTGCAGGCGTTTAATCAATTCTGTAGAGGGCCTGTCTCCATTCTGCAGATTAGATAACTGAGGCCAAGAGGTAGAATTAAATGGCACAGCCGGATGCACTCAGATCCATTCAAATTTCGCACTTTCATTGAAGCCCCAGGGGGCTTAGGGCAGCCCTTCCCTCCACTACTACTGCCGTCTCTCCTAAGGGTTTGCTGAAGCGAGGTGTGGCTTCATGGGACTCCCCGCACATCAACGCCCCCCCCGCAATAACCACAGAGTCAGGATAGGGGGGTCTGGCTTTCTCTTTAGTTCTCATCACTTTGGGGCTCTCCGTTACAGAGAAGGCACTTAGATGGGAAGGTCACCTGATTCAGACCAACCTTGTCCTCCCTCCCACCCCCAGCTCTCTGGGGTGGGGGGGAAGGGTAACGACATCTCCACCTGACATCCCCCTTGGCACTGGTATGTGGGTCCCCTTAACCGACAGGCCCTGGGGAGAGCCCAAGGCCTTGACCTCCAGACCCAGCATTTGGGGGAGGGGTTCCAGACAAAGGACTCAGAGCTGGAAGGCAGCATGTCCTGGGAGCTGCCCCCAGCCAGCAGGGTGCGAGGCAGAGGGCTGCAGGGGTGGGTTGGCACAGGGGAGGGGGACAGCTTGGCCAGGCTTCCTGGAGCCCCCCAAACTCCGCAAGAAGGGTCCCACCTCCTACAGATCCCCTAAAGGCACCGGTGAAGTATGGGGTGGGTAGGGGAGGCACCCCTTAGGCGGTGTAGAGACCCACACACGCACACGCCGTGGTGGGCCTAGCATAGCGCTGGGCACAGAGAAGGTGGTCAACAAATGTGTTTTGAATGTATGAATAAACGGAGCTGAAAAGGGTGTGAGGGACAAAGGACAGGGCCTGGGGCCCTTTGGCCCAGCCTGTTTCATTCAGAAAATAGCAGTTTAAAAAATGTAGAAATCCTTTCCCTCCTCCCCCCCAGTTTATGGGTCCAGGAAAGGGGTGAGGGAAGGGTGTCTCCACCCCAACCCTTCCCTCTCCCCTTCCCCTAAAAATCTATATACACATATACATATTTATACGGCACCGCAAAGGGATCCTGCCTATGCCTCCACACTCGGAGCTGGGGCACCAAACCCCAGGGCCTCGGGGTGGTCAAGGCAAAGGTGAGAGGTTGCAGCTTGGGCCGTGTGGGAAGCAGCCCTCAGGTGCTGATGAGCCCAGAGAAGCTGGATTCTAGGGTCTTGAAGGACAGACCCCTGCTCCCTTTACAAGTGGTAACAGATCTTCTATCCTCCCCGCCCTCCTAGGCAGAGATTGGTGGAGGCTATAGCAGTCCCAAGGTAGGAGGTGGGGAGACTGGGTCCTCCCCCACCAGCCTAGATTGCTGCAACCTGATGGCTGTTCCAGGCAGAGCTGACCCGGATCGTGGCCCTGGGAAAATTGGGCCGAGAAGAGGGCTCTATGCAAGGCACTTGGTGTCCACTGTTCCCAGGCTGGGGGCCCAAGGCGTGGGGCAGCAAAACTCTGCCCCTCCCCCAGGCAGAACTGGAAGGGCCCGAGGGACCCAATTTGGCAGCAAAGAAACATGGCCATGCAGAGAGAGAGAGAGAGAGAGAGAGAGAGAGAGAGAAAGGAGGGAGGCGGCACGCAGGGCCCCCCAGGTCCCCCCAAGAAGGAGGAGGTTCTAAGGCACTGACACAGGGACCCGGGGACTCGGTGCCCTCGGTGCAGCCTGCCGCCCCCTGCACAGCCTGGCCGGGCTGGCGGGGGAGACGCCCACTTCCCCGTGGCGCTGAGTTTTCTTTAGGAAGAGTCCGCGTGTGAGGGGTGAGGGTGAGGTCGGGGGCAGGTCCTGGCCCCGTGGCGCCTCACTAGCTGCCGGGCCGAGGCTGCCTGAGCACTGAGTACACGTCATCCACACGGCTGAGCTGCTCGAAGAAGGGCAGGAGGTCGTGGAGCTCCGTGTCACTCATGTTGTCAAACCACGAGGCCACCGGTACCTGAGCAGATGGGTGTAGGGCGGTGAGGGCCACCTCCTGGAAGCCCCTTACCCAGTCCTCAGACATTCTGACGGCAGCCCCAGTGAGTCACATTTACACACAGGTCAGAGCAGAGGTTCCACGGGACCATACTTAACCTTACCATGTGCTAAGCACTCTGATATTTTCAGTTCTATTTCATTTTTTAAAAGAATCCCAACTAAGACCCACTAAATTATTTCTGTGTTCCACTAACAGCTCACGACTGGCGGTATGAAAAATGGAAACTGCTCCAGTGTCCAGCAGGGACCCGAGCCCATGGCAGGTGCCCTGTATCTGCAGGCAGAATGGGCTGAGTGACTAACACAGAACAGGGAGCAGCAGTGAGTGGACCAGGTGGGTGGGCAGCAGGCATGGGTCACTGAGGAAAGAGGGAGGAATGGGAGGGCACCAGACCCCAGCAGGGGCCCCCATCCCCACCCTGCCCGGCACTTACGGCGTTATCTGGATGGAAGACATAGGAGGCGGGTGAGTTGTCCAGGATGAGCACCCGCCGAAGGTCTCGGCCCAGCCGGCTCAGGTCCTTCACGTAGTTCCCCCGGTGGAAGACACATGACTCACGAAACAGCCGCGCCCGGAAGGCCCCCCACTTGTCCAGCAGGTCAGCTACTGGGTCTGCGTACTGGGGGGCAGGAGGTGGGTCATCCAGGGCCAAGAGCGACCCAGAGGTCACTGCCCAGAGGTCGTGCGCTGGAGGCAGATAGGAAGCAGAGATGCCCCAGGAGGCCTTCGGAGCGTGGAGGGCTCACCTTGGCAAGGCTGGCGGTGAACAGCACACATTCGAACAGCTCACCCATCCGCTGCAGGAACTCGTCGACGTGGGGCCGCTTCAGCACATAGACCTGGGGGGTGGGCCAGTGAGGGGACTGCTGGCCCAGAGGCCTGGGTGGGGCGGGGCGGCCGGGGGCTGGGAGGGAGTGGGTGGAGGAGGCACAGGAGGGAGGCTGGTCCCATGGCCTGCGGGCTCCACTCAGCCAGCCGGTGCAACCACCACTGGGGAAGACACCCACCCATCCAGAAGAGTATCAAAATGAACCTCCAACTCCTGGTTTCGGGCCCTGCCTCAAAGGGCATCACTAATTCCTAGCCCCTTCCTCCACCATGGCCTCAGCCAGATGTAGGGGCCTGGGGGCAACCCCCTCACCCCAGAGCTGCAGAGCACCGGCCCCCGAGCCAAGTAATGGAGAACAGGCTGGACAGCACACAACCTATCCTGAATTACTTGAACTGGGTCCCGGGCAGGGTGGGGCGAGGGGGCACCGAAGAGGACCCCGACTCCCTGCAGGCCTTGGAGTCGGGCCAAGTCCCTGAGGGTCCGTGTGACCTTAGGCAAGTCTCACACCCTCTCTGGGCCTCTGACATTCCACATCTATCAGAGTCCCATCTGGGACTCTCAGGATTTGTGGGAAGAGCCTGGGGTCTGGAAGACAGATGCCAAGCCTACCACCTCCCCCCACACCCGGCCCCTCACCTGGTGGACCACCCCATCAATCTCCACAGGGATGATGAAGTCGGCATTGTTCACTGGCTGTGAGGGGGGAAAAGAGCTGCTGGAGCTGGGGCGAGGCCCGCCGAGACCGCCTCCCAGGCCAGGGCAGACTCCCTTAGAGACCCGGGGCTGAGGGCTGCTGGGCAGGGCCCACCTTGAAGGAGCTGTGCACCAGGGTCTCGTCCAGGTCGATGACTACGCAGATCTTGTTCGAGTCCTGGGCCTTGGCCTCGGGGAGCAGGTACTGGACTGGGGTCTGCTGTGGGGACGGGCGGGGCTGGCTGCGGCACCTCTCTCAAGCCCCAGTCATTTCTCCTCCACATAGACATGTGGAGCCCTAGTTTGAAGGTAGCCCTCCCCCAGCCCTCTACCTGGCGAGCCACAAGGACAGTGGGAGAGACCAACCCCTTCCCAGCTTTGCCCCTGCCAACTCTGGAGCCTGCGGTAGGCCGCCTGGCTCTCTGGGCTTCACTTCCTGACCTGGGAAACCAAGGCAGAGGAAAGCTTCCACTTCTGAAGGGGAAATTCAGAATTCCCGTGGTTGGGGGGCCCTCCCCTGGGAGGCAGTCTTGGGGCATTCAGGGCTGGGAAGGCCTGGGAGGGTGGAGGGCTTGGTGGGGGGACAGGGGGGCTCCACTCTCCTTCCAGGGTCTACGAGCAGGTCATGAAGAGCCCCCTCCCCCTAAACCCCCTGAGGGCTGAGCCCAGGTGCCCCTGCAGCGCCCTCCTGGCCATCACACACCTTGGGGACAGCACCGTTCTCCTCCACGAGCAGGGGCGCCCCACTGTGGGCAGGCAGGGCCTCCCCATCATCCCGGCAGACGCAGCAGAACAGTGAGTGGAGGAGGCCCCGACTCCGGGGCTTCTGAGAAGCCGCAGACTTCTGGTCACCTGAAGCAGGGAGGCCCAAGGTGGGGGAAGGCATGCTGACTGGCCTGCAGAGGTGGGCACGTGTGCCCAGGCACGAACCCCTGGGCTGAGAGGCTCTGGCCGTGGAGCCTTCATTGAGGGAGACACACGAAAGTGGCATCCAGACAGTCTTGGCTCCAGGCCACCCCTCCGCTCCCCACAAGTCCTTCTAGTGTGGGTACAAAGTTACCCACATTAGGGAGTGGGCTGGCTGGAGGCGGGGACTGAAGGTGTTTTCTCTTCCTAACAGCCTCCATCGCTGCTGGGGGATCAGCCCACTGGGGGCACCTCCTGGCACACCCTGTACCTGAGCAGCCCCTATTCAGTAGGGCCCCTGCCAGAGAGGGTTGAGGCCTGGGGCCCTGGGGCCCACTCCTGCTCTCCTTCCCCTCCTTCCATCCTCTCCGCCTCCAGAGGTGCAAAGTCCTCCCTGAGGCTGGGCCCAGAGACAGGGGGTGGGTGCCTGGGGCCAGTGTCCTGCCGCCATCTGCTGGCCCCTCCTCCTCCGCCCCCGCCCGGACCTCCAACTTAGGTCCCGCTGATAGACGGCCCGCCCTCCAACATCCCCTCCACCCGGCCCGGGCAGAGCTAGGCCCGGGCCACAGGTGCGAAGACCTGGAGGGACTTCCTAGCCTCTTAAGTCAACACCGGGACAAGGAAGGGCAGACCCCCTGCCCAGACCCGTCAAGCCCCGGGGTGCCCGGCCGAGGCCGGCGGCATCTCGAGTCGGTGCGTGTGCGCACAGACCCGGCGCCCACCGGCCTGCAGCCGGGGCTCCGAGTACCCGGTCCGACGCGGGTCTCCCCGCGGGCGCGCTGGCGATCCTTAAAAGTGGTTGTCCCTCTCTGCGTCTCCGAGAGGCTCGGCGCCTCCACATGTGACGCGAAAGTTTGTGAAGAACGTGGCTGTGTGGTAGCGGGAGATCCTTCCAACCCTCCCCAGCCCGCTGTCACCTCTGCGCCCCCTCCCTCGACCCGACCAGACCGCGGCCCAGAGGGGGCGGAGTCTCAGCTGGTGGCCTGAAGGCGCCCTCTTCAACCCCCCCATCTCCCAGCCCCACTGGCGCCAATGGGGGGGAGGGGGCGACTCCCGGGCATCGCGCACAGCCAGTCCGGGAAACCCGGAGGGCGCCCCTTCTCTACCCCTGCCTCAGTTTCCCCACCTCGAGCAGACAGGAGCGCCCAAAAGGGGGCAGGCCCCGCCCCGCGTCTCTGAGCCTCTGCGAGTTCAAACTCTCAACCAGCTCCCCCTCCGGTTGGAAGCTTCGGGCCCCGCCGAGTCGGGAGCCTGGGGCGGCAGCGACGGCTGCCCTGGGGAGGGTCGCGGCCCCCTCTTCCTCCCCGCAGCGCCCGGATTGCGGGTCCCTCCGCGCGCCCCAATACCTTTGCTCCGTAGCGGGCTCCGCGCTTCCTCCTTGCTGATCTGAGTAATGACGGCCGAGCTGTCCATGGGGCCGGGCGCGCTCCGCTCCGGCCGGACTCTGGCCCGGGCGCCCGGCCTCCCCCCCGGCTCGGGCCGGAATCGGGGCGCGGGGGGGAGGGGAGGGGTGGGAGGGAGGGATCCCCGCGAGCTTCGGAGGGGAGGGGAGCCAGGTTCTTAGGGGGAGGGGGAGGGAGGGGGCGCGGAGGAAACTTTGTTACAACATGGAGTTTCCTCCCCGCGAGGCGGATGCAAACATGGAACCCGGGCGCCGTTTCAAGGCTCCCCCTTAAAAGGGCAACGGTTTCGGCGTGACCTGGACTTGGCCCGGGCTTTCATCACTTCTGGGGCCGGCGCGGCTTGGCGGGCTAGGAGGCGGGCCCGGCCGGGTTCCTGCCGCACTCCAGGGGGCGTCGCCTCCCTTCCTGCCGCCCGCCCGCCTGCGGGGCCGAGCCTCTGCGGCTGCGTGGCAGGGCCGGCACCCGGCCCACCATTCTCCGGCGCTGGGCGGCCAGGGGACAGGGCCCGCCCGGAGCGCCCACGCCCGGGAGTGCCCCGAGGGCGGCGCGGCTCCACCTCTGCACATTCCGAGGGTCGGGGGCTGGCAGCTTCTCGGTTTCCTCATCTGGAAAATAGGGTAACACCGTCTAGTCTGTAAAATGGGTCTCTCCGGCGGTCTAGGGGCCATCTCGCAGGGAAGTCGTGAGCGTGCAAAGACTCTTTGCTACCTTCAAACGTCTGTGCAGATCCACATAATTAGGCTCTTAACCGGACCAAGACTGTCACCACCTACCGCAGTCTCGGGCCCCTTCCCCTAAACCCGGAGTTGTAGGGCGTGGAAATTCCAACTGTCTGCCCCGGGATGCCCCCTGCCGACCTCTCCCAACCGCCTCACCTGGCGCCCGGCCACGTCCACTCCAGCCACCTGGCTTTCTCGCCAGAAGCCTAGCGCCTCCACGCCTCAGGGCCTTTGTACCTGCTGTTCTCCCGGCCTGGAATGCGCCTCCTTCGACTTCTCACAGCCAAATCCCACCGACCTCGAAGAAATGACACCCCCTCCAAGAGGCTTTTCTAGGCCCCTCCCCTACTCCCTACGCCGGCCACGATGTGACTGTTGGGCAGGGGGGAAAATCAAGCAGCGGCTACACACAGTGGGGCCCCCATCCCTTTGGGCTCAATGCCCAACCGTGGGGACCACACCGTCAACTGGAGGACCTTGAACACCCGCTCCACCCGGGTCTGTGCAGACACACCGGCGGGCGCGGGGCCCGCGTTTCCACGCAGATTCTTCACGAGGGAAACTCCCGTGTGATGCACGGTGAGGTTTGCGGGTGGTTTTTTTTTTTTTTCCTGTTTATTAAGTTCCTTCCATTTGCCGTTACTATTTTGTGTTCACGTTTTAAAAATATTCATAACGCCAAGCCTTGACAAACACGCCTCAGCATTTCCTTCCCCCGCCGGGCGGGGCGGGGCGGGGCTGGCGCGTCCAGTCCCGTCCGGCCGCTGGGTGCTTACGCGGCGCACGTCCTCCAGGCCGGGCGGAGGGGGGAGCCGGGGAGCGAGAGGCCCAGCGAGGGGAGCGGCGCTCGCCCAAAGGCGCGCCAGCTTCGGGGCTGGGCAGCAGGGCGAGGAGGAGGTGGTCAGAGGCTGTGAATCCTGTGGACTCCACGACCCCCCCTTCTGCTATTGGGTTAGCCAAAAAGTTTGTTCGGGTTTTTCCGTAACATCTTACTACGCCGCCGGCCGGCTGCCATCATTGCATTTAATCACGATAATCGCCAACTTGCGGCGAGCGCTTAGTCTGGGTCCCGCTTTGGCTGCGCCTCTCATCTCATTTACTTCTCAGAACAATCCGTTTTTTAACCCATTTTACAGATAAAGAAACTGAGTCCCGACGAGCTAGCGACTCGACCAGCCCTCCGGCGGGGGCAGAGGTTGGATTCCTGTCGCCGCGCCGAAGCCCCTCCCCTTCGGTACGGCCCCGGGGCGGGGCCTCGGCATTCTCTCCGGATGCTCAGCTGGCGCCGACCCCAAAAGGAAATGTGCGGCGGAGGGCTGAGTGAACCCCGGGCCTCGCCCCTGGCCTGAGCAGGGCGGCTCGCTTTCCACTCTCTTCGTCTTTCCCTCTGTGAAGGCTGGAACCTGGCCGACTGTGCCACTGAGGGTCAGGGGAGCTAACGCGGGGATAGGGCACAGGGCACTGGGCAGCACTGCTGCCCCCCTCCCGTCGCTATTCCCTTCACCTCCTACTCCTACCCCCCCTCACCCTCCATCGTCTCCTCCGAGCCTTCGCTGGTACGGGTCTCCTCCCAGCGAGACCTGCCCTCTTTTCACGCTCAGCGGTGCACTTTCCGCCGGGGCGGAGTGGATGCGGAGTGAGCCCAGACGCCCGTGCAGTGCGGGGGTCTGGGGTCTGTGGGGACAGTAAGGTGGGGCGGGTTCTTTGGGTTTCCTCAGGAAGGAGGGGAGTCCACACCCAGCTGCTCTCCCTCTACCCTCTCTACTACAGCAGGTGGGGGGGTCGCCGTACCCGCATAGTTTATTTTTATCTGTTTCATAGGTTTGCGCCCCAGGACGGATAAAGTCATGGGGACTGTGAGTCGAGAAACACTAGGACTCAGCCGGGGTCGGTCTGGCAATTATGGACAAGTGTCTTGTTCATCCAGCACCTCAGCTTCCTTCTCTGCCAAATAGGGTTGGTAAGGGTCCAACCCAGGCAAGTGGGTAGGGGGAATGCCGAGCAGAAAGGCCGGATGCCCTCCTCCCAGGCTCCGAGACACACCGTGGTGCACATTCCGACAGAGCGGGGTGGATGCGGAGTGAGTCAGGACGCCTGTGCAGTGCCGGGTCTGGGGTGTCTGTGGGGATGGAGTTGTGGGTGGAAGCTTCTGGGGAGAGTAAAGGTGTCAGGCCACTCCCAGCCTGAGGGGCTGATGAAGCATCTAGTTAGATCTGAACCTGGGGGCTGGGAGGACCAGAGCTACTGGGGAGGGAGCAGCCCTTTTGGAGGCGTCCCTGTCTGGATATGACTGACCTTGGCCTGACTTCATCGCTAACGCCTTACCCAGGCCCAGAGCAACCCTTAGCTGGCCCTTTGGTCCCCTCCCCTCCTCACCTTCCTTTACCCCAAGTTCTAAGCTCCAGACTTGCCTATTGGTATGACCAGCCCGCCCGTTCTTCTGGGGAACTCCCAACAAGGTTGCAAGTCTCTAGCTTTTGCATACACTGACCCCCCCACCCCAACTCCCGGCATGCTCATCTCTCCCTTGATTGCTCTCCCTATGTCTATTCAGCTTTAAAAATATTGTCCCGGAGTTTATCTTCTGTGGGCCTTGCCTCATCGGTTGCAGGTGTGCCTGACGCACACTTCGGATCGTCAGTGTTCTGTTGTCATTCACTTAGGTTCCCCCCAACCCAGTGTGAGCTCCTAGAGAGCTGACATCTTTAATTCGAGACTGTGCCTCCCTTCCCCAGGTCTAGCACAGGGCTGGCGCCCAACTAATGCCTACAGAATTGACCAGAGGGGTGGGCAGGGGGTACAGCTGGGGGCACCTCAGGGAAGCAAAAAAGGGGTCTCCCGTTTCTCCGCTACCTGGCCCCCATTCATCCTCTCTTTCAGTTCGCAGGGGCCCCATCTTCTCCAGGGACAAGCCGGGAGAAGGAGGTTGGGCGGCGTTCTAGCCCAGGTACCTCTCCACCGTTGCTCGGGTGAGCCAGACCTGTCCCATCCCGTCCCTCTTAGAGGGCCCCACTTGTTTCGTTGCCCTTTTAAGAAAGAGGAAATTCTTCTCATAAACAAGCGCCTCAACCGGAGCGCGGAGCCCAGCTGCCTGCCCCGCCGCATCCCCGGGAAATCGGGGGTGCTTCCAGGCACAGCGCCCACTCCAAGCTCAATCTAGGGGAAAGGGCTGGCGGCCCCTCATCGCCGACGCTCGCCACAGCTCAGGGGCTGGGGTCGAAGGGACGGGAAGAGGCAGGAGGGACTTGGGGGAGCCTAGAAACAGCCCAGGGAGCGTCTGTAAAGTGCAGCCCCTTCAAGGGGCGAAAGGGCGCCGGGCCGCTCCCTGCGGCCGAGGGGGTTCCCCGCCCACAAAGCTCACCCCACCTTCCCGCCTGGGCGGATTCCGAGGCCCCCGGGCGCGAAGCCCGAGTGACAGCCTCCTCCTCTTTGGAGGCGGGGAGTACCGGCGCTCGGGATCGTCCCTGTCCCTAGGGGGAGCTGGGAGTCAACGCCCAGGGAGCGTTAACTGCGCGGCTTGGGAGTCCCGGTCGCCTGGTCCCCTGGGGAGATGGCAAAGGAATTGGGCCTGAGAGGCACCGACTCTTGGGTTCCTTAGGACTTGGCGCCCTAAGAGGGGAGAACCGCGCTTCTGTTTTCCTGCCTGGAAAAGGGGTTTCAGGTGGAACAGAAAGGCTGAGGCCACTCCAGCGAGAGTGGGAGCGAGGCAGACCTTCGGGTAGGGGGACTATTCTGGATGGTTCAGGGATTTTGTGCTTTCCTGTTTCCATTTCCCTGCTCTTTTGGATAAGAAGTGAATTAGCATTTATTTATCGTTTTCAGACTCTATTTTTAAAGTACCAGTTTGGAGCCTGTGTCCCACCCCCAATTGGGTTGGTCTGTCAGGTTACTCCTATAGGTGCTCAATAAATACTTTAGGAATGATTTTTTTTTTTTAAGTCTCAAGTGCCAGGCTCTGTGTTAAAGTACTTTATTTACCTCCGCTGCAAGGTTGGTGTCCCCATTTTATAGTTGAGAACACTGAGATCCGGAGGTTAATCACTTGTCCAAACTAGGAGACAGCAGGTCCCTACGGAACCAGGGGAACCAGGGTTGGCCTGCTTCCAGAACTCCATCTTGCTGCCTCCACACACCACCCCCGACCCCCACTGGTCCAGCAGGCCAGTCTGCCCCACTCGTTACACCCTCGGCCATGCCCTGGGTGGGAGCTCATCCAGAGGTCTTCTCCTGATCCTCTTCAGGAAGCCCATACAGAAAGTGTTGGTGGGAACCGTGGGCCAGAAGGGTGGCTCCATGGGTGATGAGACAGGTCCAGGTCTGGAGGAGGGGTGACCATGAGTAGGGGAGAGGACAAGACCTTTGGGGAAGCCCCAGTGCATCCCCCCACTAAGCCCTCCATCTGTTGTCTCTTCTCCTTGCCTCCCCCATCCCCAAGGCGCCCGCGGACCCAACAGTACCAGGTAGGTGGTGAGGCCCAGGTAGACTGCGGCCAGCAGTGCCACAAGGCTGAAGTAGGCAGGGTGGGGTAGGCTGGGCAAGTAGCTGACCACAAAGTAGAGGTTAATGGCACAGATGAGCACCATGATGGAAGAAGTGAAGGCCTTGCTCACCCTTGGGGACGAGAGGGAGGCTCAGGATTGGCTGCATCTCCTCCAGTGCCCACAGCCAGCCTGGAGCTAAGGTGGGGGGTGGATACACAAAGCCAGCTTCCCAGGGCTGTGGGCCCTGGGGCAGACCCCTGGCCAACTTCTGCCTCCTGGGCCCTCCAGGCACCACACTGGCAGGATTTGGCAAAAGCAGAGTCTGAGGTGAGGGGGAGGAGCTCAAGCTCTAGAAACAGCCCCTGGCCCAGGATTCCAGTCCTGGCTCCTCCACTTGCTAGCTAGCTGTGTGACCTTCGGCAAGTTTCTTAACCTCTCTGACCTTATCTGGGTAGTGGGAATAATGGGACTTCCTACCTCTTGGTGGTTGTGAGGATCAAGTGTGGTAATGTAAGTCCAGTGCTGGGGTTGGGGAGTACTCACAGGCCATTGGTAAACTCCTGCATCAGGGCGGGCATGCTGGTGAACGTGAGGATGGGCAGCACAGCGAAGGGAAGCTGGGGAGAAGCGGGAGGAGGGGGCTGAGGGACCCTGCCCTTAGAATACAGTAAGGAGGGGAGGAGCAGGCCGGGGCTCCAGTCACCCTCTGCCTCACTGTGCACCCTTGGGAAAGTCTCCTAACCACTCTGGGCCTCAATTTCTCCACCTCTCTGCCTTCCAAGGTTGTAGGGGTGTTTGGGGGCTCTGGCCCCAGGCTGCCTGAGCTTGTATCCCAGCTGTGCCACTGGTCACTTAACTGCACGCATCAGTTTTCCCATCTGCAAAATGGGGATAGTGGTGGTTCCTACCCCCTGGGGTGGCTGTGGAGAGTACATGAGGCTTGTAGATAAGGTGTGTTTAGAATAGCGCCTGGGACGCAGGGGAGGCTCTGTAGGGGGATTGCTGTGGTTCCTGTTTGGCTCCACAGCGGGAAGGAGGTGATAGGGCCCGCAGGCTTACCAGCAGGCTCTGCAGCACGTTGAGCAGGTCGTTGAGGCCTGACAGGTCCCGCAGGTCCCTGAAGACTGCCACGAGCACGGTGGGCAGGATGGCACAGGAGCGAGTGAGCAGGACTCGGGCGAAGCGTGACCACCGCAGCTTCAGGAAGCCCTGGGGGGTGGGGTGGGCACCTTGGTGGCGGGGTGCAGGACTGTGTTCCAAGGGAGGGACCCTCTATCCTCCCTCAGCCCATCTCATGCCTGGAGGAACACTCTGTTTCTCCATCTTTGAAATGGGGGCAGCTCTGTCCATAGTTGGTGGTGAGGGGATAGATGGGGGGAAATTAGGGGGGGTTCCCCTCCCACAGCTGATTGCTGAAGACTAAACCGTGTTGGAGAAAAGGCTTCTATTAGTTCTGGGTTTGCAGTTTCGGGCCTCATCTCGCTGAATCTCAGTTTTCTCATCTGTAAAATGGGGCTTATAAGGGCACCCGTTGGGCTGCCTTAAGGATCAAGGAAGCTGATGTCCGAGCCCCGAGTAGTGTGCCTTGCCCTCAGTCCCCTGCCCGCCCCGGCCCGCCGCAGCCCCACCTCCATCACAAACTGTCCCGCGTAGGTGCCGGTCATGGTGGAGCTCTGCCCGGCGGCCAGCAGACCCACCGCCCAGATGTAGAGGGCTGCGGGGCCAAAGAGGCAGCCCAGGATCACGCCCTGGAGGGAGGGGTGTGGTCAGAGCCATGGGTCCGCCCCTTCTCGCGCAGACGCTACCTCTGAGGTGGGCGTGACGAGGAGCCCAGCTGGATCGAGCCCTTCCATACCCGCCCTGCCTCGCGCTTACTCCTTGGTAAATGTCCACCGCCACTGTAAGGTTGTTCATGGGGAAGATCTTGGCGTAGTCGTGGAGGCTGCTGTTAGCACAGACGTTGAACTGCGGGCACCGGGCAGTAGGAAGGAGATGTGAAGCGCACACTCAATGTTGGAAAATCAGACCTCCAAGCCTTGACCAAGGATTGAAAACTAGTGGCCCGCGGGCTGAATCCAGCCAGACATACTTTGTGTGACTAACAAATTTTTTTTTTCTTTAGTGTGAATTGGTTGACATTTACAATTGAGAAGATTTAACATGAGACCCTGGTTTCCAGCTGCTCTTGGATTGTAAGAGCTGGCATTACCACAGAGAGACAATTGGCCGGCGGGGACTCAGGCTGCCCCACAGGCCCTTCTCCCTTACCTGGGACCCCCTTCCCACAGCTCTGTGACTCGGCTGGTCTCGAAGGCAATGTGTGACTATGGTTTGCCGTCCTATTTAGACCTCTCTCCTTATGCTAAGGAGCAGAGACCCAGGGAGGGCTATGACCTCACAAGGTCACACAGCAAGGCAGTGGCAGTGCCCATGTCCCCGGAGGCTTGGCCAGTCTGTCCCATCCCCACCCCACCCCGTCAGCGTTCAGTAAGCGCCCAACACTGGCTAGCAGTTGTTAGAGCCTTGGGACAGAGACTCACTCAAAAACTGAGACAGGCAGAGGCCCAGATCCCAGAGAGCCAGGGAGGAGCTGGCCGGCTCCTTCGCCTTCAGAGCCCGCTCAAATGTCACCTCCTCCAAGAGGCCTCTCCTGACCACCTGGCCTAATGTAGTAGTCCCTCCCTCACCACACCCCCAATTATGTTTCATCACCCCCTTTATTTCCTTCACAACATCGTTCATATTTTCCTTTGAAACCGATCAACTGATTGGTTGATTTGTTTCCTGTTTGCTCACTGCCTCCGAATTTCATCTGCAAGAGGGCAAGGTCTCTATCATTGGCTGCTGTATCCCTAGGGCCTAAGACACTGGCTGATACATAACAAATGCTCAATAAATCTTTGCTGAATGAATGACAGTTTATCTACTAATAATGAAGATCATCACTAGAAACTCAAGGAAAGAAATTGCCTGCCTGCATATTCCTGACCCCACGCTCGTGCTTAGGCAGGCAGCCCCCTCCCAGAATGCCCTCCCTGCAGTTTGCTGGGCAAATCCTGCCCATCCTTCAAGGTGCAGCTGGAATGCTGGATCCTCCAAGACTCAGCTCCTCCCGCCAGTCACCTCCCCTGGACGTCTGTGCCTTGTAGCCCCTGGCGTGGGGCTGACCGCGTGCAAGCCTACATGCATGTCTCCCCAGTGGGGTGGGGAAGGGGCTCCCAGCCAGAGGCCAGGGTCGCAGACTCCCTCCCCTACCAGTGCCTGGAGTACAGGACAGAGACTCGAAGGGCTTAGCTGCACTCTTTGGAGTCCCCAGCAAAGCCTGAAGGGCATGTGGGCATGGGGTGTGCCTCACCGCAGCCTGGTTGGTTTGCTGGTAGAAGGCTTGCCCAAAGACAGCCACAACAAAGAGGTTGATGAAGAAGGAGACAGACAGTGCGATGGTGGCTTCAATCAGGAAGTACATGTTGGCTTCTCGGATGTCTGCCCTGCGGGTCCGGTCTATCTCTCGAGACTATGAAAGTCAAAGGGAGGGAAGCACCGAAGTCCCTGAGTCATCCCAACATTCTCAACCCTCACACCTCTACCTGTGTTCCCCCCAAACCCCAGTTCTTTCTAAAGCCCCCTACATGGCCGTCTGGGATAGGCCTTTGTTTCTGCCTCAGGGCCTTTGCACTTGCCAGTCCCTCTGCTTAGAATCTCTTCTCCCCTGGTTTTCCTTCCCATCCTTCATGTTTCAAAGGCCTTTGCTGACTCCTTTTCTAAAGGAGCCCCCTCCTCAGTCATTCTCCATCATACTTCTCTGTTTTGTTTCCTTCAGAGCACCTTTCACAATCCATTTCTTTCCTTTATTGTTTACTTGCCCATGGTCTGTCTCTCCTGCTAGAATGCATGCTCTAAGAAGGCAGAGGACTTATCTGTCTCTTCATCACTGACCCCCAGCTCCCAGCACACAGTAGACCCTCTATTATTACATATTGAATAAAGAGTGATTCACTTCCCTCCTAAATTCACAGAGTTGGGAGGCAAAGGGGAGGGGCTCCAGCCTTGGGGGCGGAGCCGGTGTGGCCCTTAGGGAGAGAGCATGTCTCCCTCCCCTCCAGTCTGCTCACCTTGACCAGGGCTGAGTGCAGGTAGATGTTGTGGGGCATGATGATGGCGCCAATGATGCCCACGGCCTGCAGCAGCTCGGGCTGGCCGCAGCCAGGGCACGAGGGCAGGAACAGGTCCCGAAGAAGTGCTCCCTGAGCAGGACGTGCCACCACATACTGTGGAGAGGAGCCTTGGTCAGGCTCCACCCCACCCCTGAGCAGCCATTCTCACCCTCCACCCCAACCCTGGCCACTAGGGAGCATGGCTAAGGTCCGCTCCCCGCTCCCCTCAGGCTCTGCATGGGGCGGAGTGGGGTGGCCTTGGTGTGGGGACGTGGTACTGGTACGGCTTCCCACCTCATAGCCAAAGGTCAAGGCCATAATGGTAATAAGAAATCCAAAAAAGGCTTCCAGCTTCCGCAACCCTGGGGGAGAACAAAGGGGCAGAACCGAAAAACCAAACAACCAAAATTATAACATAAACAATTATTAACGGCCGGTATCTTGAGCACTTTGTTCCAGGCACTGTGCCAAGTGCTTAACATATAGCGCTCAGTGAAGCCCCACCACAGCCCTGTGGCCTCTGTGCTACTATCCACGTGTTATAGATGAAGAAACAGAAGTCTAAGTAACTTGCTCAAGGCCATACAGTCAGAGTGAGGCTGCTAGGAGCACTTCTCCCAATTCAGCAGAGCATCAGCTCCTACATTCATTGCCAGTCCCCCCCCTCGCCAAGTCCCCTATGGGATGAGAGGCACACGCACCGTAGTTATCGAGGAAGAGGAAGAAGAATGTGTCCACGATGGTGATGAGGACACCACCCCAGAGTGGGATTCTGAAACCAGAGTGGCCTGCGTCAGCCCCGCCCGGTCCAGGAGTCTGGAACTCCCTCCTCAGGGCTGGAGACTGTAGAATGTGGCTTCCTGGGAGCAGGCACTCAAATGGCCCCAGACAGCTAAGGGAGAGGGGAGTGGGAGTGTGCTAGAGACGGGAAAATGCCACATACACGCCAGGAAGGGCCAAGCTGTGTGGAGGACCAGCGTGGTAGGGAGCTTGGGGCTGCAGTCCTGAAGGCTGCATGGTGACCGACATCTGTGTGATTTGAGAAAAGTCACTTTACATATCTGGGTCTCCACTTCCCCATCCGGCAAATTGGGCAATAACTCTGAGTCAGAGGTGACTGGAGGATGAAATGGACACAGGGAAATAGAAGGCCTGGGGAGGAAGAAGCCGCTGTTCCCAGCCCTGGACTGAAGAGCTGGGGCCCCTCCAGAGTACCGTCCAGCTGAGAGCAGATTGAATGCAATAGCTGTGCCAATGACTTCCTGCATGTCTGAGCCCACGATGGCTAGCTCGATGGTCAGCCAGAGAAGGGTGCGGGGCACCTAGGGGGAGGTAATCCCGTCATTAAGGCTGGACCAATTATTTGTCTGTTGTCTCAGACCTACACTGACTGACCTTTCTGTACCCGGCTCTATACTCCTGGGCTGGAAGCCTGCAAACTACATTTGCAAGTCTGCCTTGCCAGCGGGCTTCCAGTTAGGTTTTCATGGTGTAAAATTAATCAACAGAAGCCTCAATTAAATAGAGTCAGGAGATGAGAAGGGGAAGCTCCCACGCCCTGCAAAGATAGCAGAGTCCAACAGGAAGAAGAAAGACTCCTCTTCATTCCCGGCAAGGACTCAGCCACTGAAAAGCCATGGACTCTTTGTTGACTATCGGCCTCCCAAATTCCCTTTCCCCTCCATAAAAGGGTTCTCCTTCCTTTGCTGTGCGGAGACTTGCACGTGGCTCCCCATGGCTTCAGACTCCCCAGTTATGATTCTCTCCCCAGTTATGATTCTCAACCCATCTTTGTTGGAGAAGTATCTAGCAGTCTATTTGTTTTAGGTCAACAGTAGGAAATAGTTAAAGGAAATGGAAAGGCAGGGAGACATCATTTTTACCCCCCCCTTCTGGAGCTCGCACCAGCAAGGGCACAAGGCAACATGGGCTCCAGTCAGCAGTGGCGGCAAGGCCTCTAGAAGCTTGGGTGCGAATGATGGCCCCTGGGCTCCTGTCCAGCAGCTTTCTGATCTCTGGGTAACACCTCCTTCCCTTTCTCCTCCAGCTCTTTCAACACCTTTGTGACTGCATCCCGCCTTAGATACCTTTGAAATATCTAGCAGCGTGATTTCTGTTGGCCTGCGTGGACACTGACGGCCAAGTCCCCGGTGCCCACCCCAGCCAATGATTATCCCGAGCCAATGCCCACCTGTTTTTCACCTTGGGCAAGTCACCTCTTCAGGTGCTTCCTGTCCAGGGGCACCAAGCTCACCTTAGGGTAGTAGAGATGACAGACTTCGCCCAAGTCCTTGCCTGTCACCACGCCCAGCCGGGCAGCAAGTCGCTGGCAGAGCAAGCCCAACACGGTGGCCCACAGCAGTACCCAGAGCAGCTGTGAGAAGCCAGGGAGAGGCCGTCAGCCAGAGGGACCAGTCTGATAAGCCCTGAGCTGCTGGGACCCTCTAGCCAAGGACACCCTCTGGGGAGTGAGTTGGGGAGATGGAGCTAGAAGACACCCCCCACTCCCGCAGGGCTGCTTTGGGGACCCTTTTGTGGTCCATTTGAACTTAACACCTGTTCCCAGGAACACTGGCCATGAAGGCCACTCTGGGGAAACGTGGCAAGCTGGGGGTCTCCACCCACTTAGCCTGGTCACCCCCTCCCCACCGTGCCCCGACTCAATCACTTTGAATCCAGCCACAGCCCCGGCCTGAAGATCCGACTCGATGTTTCCTGGGTCCAGGAAAGCAATGCTCATAAGGAAACCGGGCCCCGTGAAGGCCCACAACTTCCGCAGGCTGAACGTGCCCTGTGGAGGGAAGTGGAGTGAGGGGTCTTGGACACAGGCTTGGGGGCCGCTGGCCATGGCCAGCCCCCAGGTGAGCCCCTCTGGGCAGGCTGGCCAGCCCTGGCCTCCATTCCCCATTCCTGGAGCTGCCACCCTGGGGTGGGGGGTAGTGGAGCACAGGGGGTGAGAGGAACTCAGGATTTGCTGAGTCACGGCAGATCAGCTTTCTGGATCGGTCAGGTTCTGTGGTCTACACTTGACTAGCCTGCCTCGAGCAGGCCCTGAGTCAGCAGATCCTCAGAGCCCAGAGGGGAGCTTTCCTGGGTCAGGCCTCCCTGCCCAGTCCCTTCTCAGACCACAGGGCCTCCTCTCTGGAGTCCACTGAGCCTAGGGTCTCCCCACCCCCATTCCGGGGGTTGGCCTAGCAGCCTGGGCATCTGCTAAAGATTCTGGGAATGCAGGGTGATAGTCTCTTAGAAGCCAGCCGGCAGGCTCCACGTCTCCCGATGCCCTTGTCTGCGTCCTTTCCTTAAATGTTACAACAAATCCTTGAGGCTCCAACCGGAATTCACCCCAGGTCCCTTTCCCTTCCTAGGAAAGCTGAGATTCATCTAGAAAGCCACTTGATAATTTTTAGACAAATATTAAGTGCCCCAGCTAAGCACTGGGGACAGAAGCAGGGAGGCAGCGGTTGCCATTGTCCATCAAGGCTGCTCAGAGCTGGAAGGGACCCCCGTCCCCTGTGAGATCCCATGTGGTCTTGTCCATCCCGAAAGACCCCAGGAAGTTTCCAGCATCCTCACCGGTTCTGCATCTGGGATGGGGATCTTCTTGCTCAGGTAGGTCCCTCCGGGAGGTTCTTGCTGTAACCCCGGGTTGGGTGGGCTAGAGATGGAACCATATCTGGTCCTGCTGAGCTTTGGGGGGCCTGTGTCACCTGCAAGCGGCCCCATGAGCCTTGGTGAGTGACGCGCCTCTTTCTGGTGGCCCAGGATTAAAGCCATCTGTCCTCTTCCCACACCTCCTCTTGGCAAAGTGGAGAAATGAAGGCCCAACTGAACAGGAGGCCTTGACTCCCATCTTGGGTCCACCGCCTCCACCCCGGACCAAACATTACAGAAGATGTGTGAGAAGCGGGGCCTTCATGATTACCCTCCTTCCGTGTGAGTGCAGAGATTCCCAGACCCAGATCTCTCTCGTCACGGAGGATGTGGAGAGGGACGTGGGCTCTGAGGAGGGAAAGCTGGCCCCACCGTGTGTGCCCCTTGGCCTCATCCCTGCCACCTCCAGCAGCCAAGGAGGCCCCAGGGGTTCCAGACCCACAGAGATGAGGCAAGGGGGCACTCTGCCCTCGGGGATGTGAAGAACCCAGCCTCAGGCCGGTGTCCTTGCCCCCCTGACTCCCCCCCCACCCCCATTCAGACTCTGTCCCCGGAGGGGGCCGCTCACCTGTCATGAGGACCGCAGACTCAGGCACTCTGCACAAGTGATGTGCTGGGCAGCCCTTCTGGCTACGCTTCCTCTCTGGGTGCTGCTGAGTGTGTGAGTCCACACCCTCTTACCCATCCTCAGCTGAGCTGGGCTGTTCTCACACGCACGGAGCCTTGTGAAACACTTTCCAAGGGCAGAAGTGGCCAGCTCTGGTGCAAGGGTCTGGGTGACCACGGTATGGCCATTTGCTCCCCTCCTGGCCTGAGTCCCACAACTCCTCTGGCTCCCTTCCAGGCACCCCGAGTTCTGTGCCTCCCAAGTTAGCTCTGATTTCAGACACTTCCTGCCACTTGGGCATTCATGTCTAGATCACGTGACTGCCCCCTGCCTCCACCTTCTCTCACCCTGCACAATCAGACCCTTCTCCTTTTCATTCTTGAGTCCCATGGCCAGTGGTTAGCCTAATGGGAGGAAGGGAGTTCTGATGCCTACCTTGACCTCAGTTTCCCACTGAGTGCCTCAGAGGGAAAGACCTTCCAGGCACTGCTACAGGGACATGCATTGAAGATTCAGGCCAAAGAGATCCTCAGAAGAAAGGGGCACTGGAATTCTGGTCCTTGTTCTGCCAGCGATCCACTTGACATTGTCACCAGATCATGTCCTGTCTCTGATCTTGTTTCTTCTGTTAAAGGAAGGGCTCAGACTAGCTAAGTGGTTAAAAGTTTAGGTGTCCAAGGAGGCCAGGCAGGTAAGATGAACTATGAGACAGGTTGGGAATGAGAAAAATAGTGCCAGCTCAGGACTGAATGACAAAAGATGCCAAGCCTCCGCTGGGGTGGGGGGTGGGGGTACGGTAATAGGGAGTGGTGGACTGTAGCAAAACAAAGGTCATAAACTCTGTCTGAAGAGGGCAGTGCTTACAGAGTTCCAGACAACTGTCATGTGGAAATGTGGGTCCACTGTCATCATGTCCTCTGACTTGTCAAGGATGCTGGAAAATGTATGCAACATATGCTTTTTAAATACTAGGCTAAAATTTTTTGAAAATATTGTGTAATCTAAACATACATTTCTATGGGCTGGATTCCATTTGAGGGTGACCAATCTATTACCTCTAGACCGTTCCAGCTCCCAGTCTCTTCTCCTTGCCAGCTGCCAGCTCCTTTATCCCCCCACTTACCTCCTTCAGAGTCTTCTCCCTGCCATGCCCTGCAGCCTTTCTTTTCTGCCAAGAAGATTCAGACCTTGAATTGTCATGGGGTTTCCAACTCCAAAGTCTGCAACTTCAGGACTCAGAGAAAATTGGGGCAGGTTCTCACATCCAGACCTGATCTGGGATATGACGTATCCCCACGTTGAGTCAAAAACTTGAGCCAAAGCTTAGGAAACCAGGATGGGGGGAGGCAGCCAATCTCCTGGCTCCTCGTTGATTGAAGAGGCTGGAGGGACAGGAGAGATGTGGGTGCGGGTAGGGGGGTGAATGGCGTGTCAGAGAGGAGGGAACTGCACTGGGGTTTGTCGCTCGCTGTGCAGTCCTGTTGCTCGAGGTATGGTCACCATCCTTGACCTCTAGGGTTTACACAGGTTTGCAGTCGCTATCTTGGACTCACGTGGTGGTGGCTGTGGGGTGGGGCTGGGGTAGGATGCTGTGATGGTTTCGTTTTTTGTGTCAGTTTGACTGGGCCATGGGGTGCCCAGTAATTTGGTCAAACATTCTGGGTATGTCTGTGAGGGTGTTTTTGGAGGAGATTAATATTTTAATCAGGGCTTCCCTGGTGGCGCAGTGGTTGAGAGTCCGCCTGCCGATGCAGGGGACACGGGTTTGTGCCCCGGTCCGGGAAGATCGCACATGCCGCGGAGCGGCTGGGCCCGTGAGCCATGGCCGCTGGGCCTGCGCGTCCGGAGCCTGTGCTCCGCAGCGGGAGAGGCCACAACAGTGAGAGGCCCGTGTACCGCAAAAAAAATATACATATATATTTTTTAATTAGTAGACTAAGTAAGTCTGATTTCCCTCCCTAATGGTGTATCATCCAACCAGTTGAAGACCCGAAGAGAACAAAAGGCTGAGTAAGGGAGAATTCTCTCTCCCTGAGGACTGCTTTTGAACTGGGACACTGGTCTTCTCCTGTCTTCAGACTTGGGTTGGACTAGAACTTACACCACCGGCCCACCTGTTTCTCAGGCCTTCAGACTCGGACTGGGATTATATATGCCATTGGCTCTCCAGCTTGCAAATCTAGAGATTCTTGGCCTCTATCCTCACATGACCCCATTCCTTATTATCTATCTATCTATCATCTATCTGTCTATCTATATCTATCATCTATATTTTCATTGGTTCTGTTTCTCTGGAGAAACCTGACTAAGACAGCATCCTGTCTTCCTCTTTGCATCTTTTGTGGGGCCTTCCCTATAGTTAGGAACTCGGTGAGTATAACTGATTAATGACTGATCGATACCCTCCACAACCTCTACCTTACAGAGGAGGCAGTGTGTGTAACGGTTAAGAGCAGAGGTCTCTGGGCAGAGTGTCTACATGAGCCAGAGCTCCAGAAATCTGCATAGTCGTCCCCTCGGATCTGGAATTGTTGCTGAATATTAAACCCTGCATGCGTGCAGTGAAATTGCATGAAGGCCAATCTGCTCAAAATGGATCACAGACTCAAATGTAAATTTAACACTAAAGCTTTTAGACAAAAAGTAGGAGAGGGAATTCCCTGGTGGTCCAGTGGCTAGGACTCAGCGCTTTCACTGCCGTGGCTTGGGTTCCATTCCTGGTTGGGGAACGAAGGTCCGCAAGCCACTTGGCGAGGCCAAAAAAAAAAAAAAAAAAAATTGGAGAAAATCTTCAGGATCTAGAACCAGACAAAGATTCATTAGACTTGACACTTACAAAAGCATGATTTATAAAGGGAAAAATGATGAATTGGTCCTCATCAAAATTAAAAACTTTTGCTCTGTGAAGGACCCTGTTAAGAGAATGAAGAGACAAGCTAAAGGTTCAGAGAAAATATTTGCAAACCACATATCTGACGATGATGATTAGATAACAAAGGATAGGGCTTCCCTGGTGGCACAGTGGTTAAGAATCCGCCTGCCAATGCAGGTGACACGGGTTCAAGTTGCCATGGAGCAACTAAGCCAGTATCCAGAAATAGGGAAATCTCTTAAAACTCAAGAGTGAAAACACAAACAATCCAATTAGAAATGGGCAGGGAGTTCCCTGGTGGTGTAGTGGTTAGGATTCAGTGCTTTCACTGCTGTGGCCTGGGTTCAATCCTTGGTAGGGGAACTGAGATCCCACAAGCCTCGCGGCGTGGTCAAAAAAACCAATCCAAAACAAAACACCAAACAAAAAAGAAATGGGCAAAAGTCATGAACACACATTTCACCAAACAGGATGTACAGATAGCAAACAAATATATGAAAAGATGTTCAGCGTCATTAGCCATTAGGAAAATGCAAATTAAATCATAATGAGATATCACTACACGACTAGCAGAATAGCTAAGATAAAAAATAGTCCCAATACCAAATGTTGGTGAGGATGTGGAGAAACTAGGTCGATCACTGATATGTTGCTGGTGGGAATGTAAAATGGTACAGCCACTCTGGAGATAGTTTGGAAATTTCTTTAAAAATTAAAGATGCAGGATCTTCCCTGGCGGTCCAGTGGTTAAGACTTCGCCTTCCAATGCAGGGGGTGTGGGTTTGATCCCTGGTCGGGGAGCTGGGATCTCACATGCCTCACGGCCAAAACAACAAACAAACATAAAAAACCCCATAAAGCAGAAGCAATATTGTACAAATTCAATAAAGACTTTAAAAATGGTCTACATCAAAAAAATCTTAAAAAAATAAAATTAAACCTGCAACTACCATAGGATTCAGCAACTGCACGCCTGGGCTTTTTTTTTTCCCCCAGAGAAATGATGACTCATGTTCACACAAAAATCTGTACACAAATATTTAGAGCAGTTTTATTCATAATAGCTCAAACTGGAAACAACCCCATACCATCCTTCAACGGGTGAATGGTTAACCAAACTACGGGACATCCATACCATAGAATATACTATGGTACTCATACCATATACTATGGTATACATTTATCCCAGAGAAATTAAAACTTGTGTTCATACAAAAACCTGTATATGAATGTTTATAGCAGCTTTATGTCTAATAGCCAAAAACTAGAATTAGTCTAGATGTCATTCAACAGGACAATGGTAAAACTAACTGCGGTACAAACCACGGATTACTACTTAGCAGTGAAAGGAACAAACTACTGATACCACAGTAACTTGGATGAATCTCCAGGAAATCATGCTACGTGAAAAAAGTCAATCTGAAAAGTTTACGTTTTACTATTACATTATATAACATTTTTGCAATGACAAAATTTTGGAAATGAAGGTCAGATTTACTACTTTTATCCTTTTGCTACTAAGTCGCAGCCAGTAGAGATGGGTGAGGTCGGGGGTGGAGAGGGATGTAGGTGTGATTCTGAAAAGATAACTTGAAGGATCCTTGTGGTATTGGAACTGTTCTGTACCTTGACCTTGGTGGAGGATACACAAACCTACACATATGACAAACTGTACAGAACTTAATACACACACATGAGTACAAGTAAAACTGGGGATATCTGAAAAAGAGCAGTGCATTTTGTTAAGGTCAATATGTTGGCTGTATTCTTTTTTATTTTTTTAAATTTTTGGCTGCATTGGGTCTTCGTTGCTGCGTGTGGGCTTTCTCTAGTTGCGGCGAGCAGGGGCTACTCTTCGTTGTGGTGCATAGGCTTCTCATTGCGGTGGCTTCTCTTGTTGCAGAATACGGGCTCTAGGCGTGCGGGCTTCAGTAGTCACAGGATGTGGGCTCAGTAGTTGTGGCTCATGGGTTCTAGAGCACAGGCTCAGTAGTTGTGACGCATGGGCTTAGTTGCTCTGTGGCATGTGGGATCTTCCCGGTCTGGGGATCGAATCCGTGTCCCCTGCATTGGCAGGTGGATTCTTAACCACTGAGCCACCAGGGAAGTTCTATCCTGGTTGTGTTGAAAGTGGAGACTCAAACAGATACTTGTACACCTGTGTTCAGACCAACACTTTTCACAATAGCCAAAAGGAGGAAACCACTTAAATGTCCATCAACAGATGAATAAATGAATGTGGTATATCCATACAATGGAATATTATTCAGCCTTAAAAAGAAATGAAATTCTGATATATTGCTATCATATGGATGAACCTTGAAAACATTATGCTAGCTGAAATAAGCAGTCACAAAAGGACAAATTTTGTGTGATTCCACTTATATGAGGCAAATTTATAGAGACAGAAAGTAGAATGATAATTACCAGGGACCAGGGGATGAGGGGGGGAAAGGGGAGTTATTATTTAATGGGTACAGAGTTTTTGTCTGGGATGATAAAAATGTTCCAGAAACAGATGGTGGTGATGGTTGTTGGTTGTACAATAATGTGAATGTACTTAATGTTGCAGAATTGTGGTTAAAAGGGTACATTTTATGTATATTTTACCACCGAAAAAAGTGGAAAAAATCCTGGTTTTAATATTGAATTTTTAAAAAATATTTAATTCTATTTATTTTTGGCTGCATTGGGTCTTCATTGTAGTGGCTTCTCTTGCTGCAGAGCATGGGCTCTAGGCACATGGGCTTCAGTAGATGTGGCATGCGGGCTCAGTAGTAGTGGCTCGTAGGCTCTAGAGCACAAGCTCAGTAGTTGTGGCGCCCGGGCTTAGTTGCTCCGTGGCATGTGGGATCTTCCTGGACCAGGGATCGAACCCATGTCCCCTGCATTTGCAGGCAGATTCTTATCCACCGTGCCACCAGGGAAGTCCCTGTAATATTATATTATATTAACATTTTTCAAGATGTTACCAATGGGACAAAGTGGGTAAAACGTACATGAGATCTCTCTGAATTATTTCCTACAACTACGTGTGAATCTGCAATTATCTCAATTTTTAAAGTGAAGGAAAAGTCTTATTGAATGAATATTATACTTTAATAAAATTGATTTAAAAAAAATCCACCAGGGAAATTCCCTGGTGGTCCAGTTGTTAGGACTCAGGGCTTTCACTGCTGAGGGCCTAGGTTCAATCTCTGGTCGGGGAACTAAGATCCCACAAACCATGTGGCGTGGCCAAAAGAAAAAAAAAATCCACCAGAGTCAGAGTCTCTGGAATCAAATGGCCTGGGTGTGAATCTTTCTTACTAGCTCGATGACTTGGGCAAGTTTCTTAGGCCCTCCGTGTCCTCACCTGTGAAGTAGGGGCGATGAAAATACCCCGAAACATTTGTGTGAGGCCCAAGAAATGCGCCTAGCACGGCGCAGGTAGTTGCTTTTGTAAATTGGGTTCCAAAATGTCATTGGTCACTGTCAGTTCTTCAGAACTCCAAATACATTTTCTGTTAAAAACATTGATGCACATGGTGGTTTAATTCTCAGTCTCATCCACCAGAGGCTTTGGATGCAGTGTAGCTCAAACATGGGGCATTTGTGATGACTAGATAACAAAGGATAGGGCTTCCCTGGTGGCACAGTGGTTAAGAATCCGCCTGCCAATGCAGGTGACACGGGTTCAAGCCCTGGTCCAGGAAGATCCCACATGCCATGGAGCAACAAAGCCTGTGTACCACAACTACTGAGCCTGTGCTCTAGAGCCCGCGAGCCACGACTACTGAAGCCCATGCGCTTAGAGCCCGTGCTTTGCAACAAGAGAAGCCACTGCAATGAAGAGTAGCCCCGGCTCACTGCAACTAGAGAAAGCTCGCATGCAGCAACGAAGACTCAATGCAGCCAAAAATAAATAAGTAAAATAAATAAATTTATTTAAAAAAATAACAAAGGACAATTCTGATGCAATATATCTTAAAACAAAATGGGGAAATGATCAAACTAAACAAGAATGGTTTTTTTAAAAAAATTATTTATTTTATTTATTTATGGCGGCGTTAGGTCTTCGTTGCTGTGCACAGGCTTTCTCCAGTTGTGTCGAGCGGGGGCTACTCTTGGTTGTGGCGTGCAGACTTCTCATTGCGGTGGTTTCTCTTGTTGTGGAGCACAGGCTCTAGGTGTGCGGGCTTCAGTAGTTGTGGTACGCGGGCTCAGTAGTTGTGGCTCACAGGCTCTAGAACACAAACTCAGTAGCTGTGGCGCACAGACTTAGTTGCTCCGTGGCATGTGGGATCTTCCTTGATCAGGGCTCAAACCCGTGTCCCCTGCATTGGCAGGAGGATTCTTAACCACTGCGCCACCAGGGAAGCCCCCAAGAATGAGTTTTAGCGGGAATGCTGGTGTTGGGGAAACAGCAGATTTAACCAAAAGAAGGGAGGAGCACGACAGAGATTCAGAAGGTCAAATCTGCACCTTCCAAGGGCATTATCAGCCCTGTTTTTTAATTTTGTTGTCAAATGTCAAAATGTAAGACTCTCTTTTTAGGGCTCCATTGATCTATAGCATTGCTCTTAGTTTATTTGCTTGTATTATGGCTTCTGGTGGGAA
Organism: Orcinus orca; assembly: GCF_937001465.1. Lineage (NCBI taxonomy): Eukaryota > Metazoa > Chordata > Mammalia > Artiodactyla > Delphinidae > Orcinus > Orcinus orca. The sequence goes on along the minus strand of NC_064565.1, from coordinate 101,449,925 downwards.
GAAAAAGCGCAGAAACAGGCAGGCATTCATGTATTTGCCTAACCCACTTCCAGGGCCTCTTAGGCTCCCAGACAGAGGACAACACTTTAGTTGCGTTCTTGTCAGGACAAGACCATCTTGTCCTGAACCCCTTGCAGTAGCTCAGACATTCCATGCTCCCTCCCTCTCATCTCCATGCCTTGGCATATGTTGCTTCCTCCTCAAACAACTCTGCCTGGCAAACAGCCTCTTGTCATTCAGGATTCAGTTATGGTGTGACCTCTTCCAGGAAGCCTTCCTTGATTTCTCCAGGGCTAGACTGTATGCTCCCATAGCACAATGCCTTCCCTGTCTACCCCGGCAATTCAAAGCACTGAAGCAGCTGTCAGTGACAATGCAGTAGGGAATGGGGCAGTGTCTGGGTACCTGGGGAAGGGGAAAGACAGTGTACAGTCAACACTACTCTGGACGGATCTAAAGCAGGATGATGCCTCTTCTCTGTTCTGGGATCTGTCTCCAGAGAGCCACCTCTGATCTATTTATCAGAGTGGATTCACATATAGCCTTGAGCCAGGCTCCCTGGGTCTAAATCCTGGTTCTGCCACTAACCAGTTGCGTGGCCTTGACCTTAGCCTTTCCTTCATCTGTAAAATGGGTGTAATAATAGAACCCACCTCATAGGGGTATTGTGAGAATCACATGACTTATGTGTAGAGGGATTAGAATAGTAAGTGCTGCATAGGGCTTGCTCTTATTATTACTATTCCCTTCCCTTTGCCTCCCTGGGTTCTCAACACTAGATCAAGTCGCATTAAACACTCTAATATTGCAGGTAGCACTTTGCATGGTCTACACTCACACATTCATCCACGGGAGCCTTGGCTGATGTCTCTTTCCTTCTGAATGGACTCTGTGTCATGCAGGTGGGGCTTGGTCTTGATACCCCCACAGCATCCCCACACCCTAGTCCAGTGCCTGGCATGTCATGAGTGCTCAATCTTTGTTTTTTCTTTGTTCAGAGACATATATAGCTTAGGACTATGGAGCAAGGAGAGGGGGGTCATAGGAGTTCTGGGGAAAAATGATACGATCTAAAAACAAACTGGTCTTGAAATGGATGTCACAGAGCAGGGAGGGAAGTGGCAGACTCCTTCTCAAGTCACCTGATGCAAGAGCACTCAGCAGGGGCTTCCCTGGTGGCTCAGTGGTTAAGAATCCGCCTGCTAATGCAGGGGACATGGGTTTGAGCCCTGGTCCAGGAAGATCCCACATGCCGCGGAGCAACCAAGCCCGTGCGCCACAACTACTGAGCCTATGCGCCACAACTACTGAAGTCCATGTGCCTAGAGTTCGTGCTCTGCAACAAGAGAAGCCACCGCAATGAGAAGCCTGCGCACCACAAAGAAGAGTAGCCCCCACTCGCTGCAACTAGAGAAAGCCCGCGTGCAGCAACGAAGACCCAAGGCAGCCAAAAATAAATAAATAAATAAATATATTAAAAAAAAAAAAAAAGAGCGCTCAGCAGAGGAAGGATGTCCGTGGGTTGGATGTTAACTGCCGTCCCCTCTTCCCCACTGCGGCAGAGTATCAGGAACTGGAGGGAATCTCAGGATCTCTACAGGAACATTCTGGGTGCATTGGGCTGAGTCAAACTTGGTTTCAGTTCTCCATGGATGAGGAGAACTTGCCAGGGCCTAGGAGGCCCTTCAAGACCCCGCCCTCCCTACCTCGAGGTGACTGAGCACTTTCATCGCCAGCTTCTCCTTCATCACTCCCCCACCCCGCCCCGTGCCACTGTACATCAGCCTCACTGGCCTTCTGTCCCCAACGTGCCATGCTCAGAGCCTTTGCACTAGCTGTTCCTTCTGCCTTAAATGCTTTTCCCACAGCTCTTCACAGATCTGACTCCTTATCATTCACAACCCAACTCAACTGAGATGTCAGAGAGGCCCTCCCTGAAGTCTCCACCCTCAACTCTCCAACCTTGAGTCCCTTTCTATCCATGACTTGGCCTTGTTTTCATAAATGTCTGAAATTTCACATAAGAAATTATCTTTTGTGTTTATCATCTGTCTCTCCATGCTATCTACAAGTGCCATGAGGCTAGGAGCTTGGTCTCGTCCCTGCTGATCTCCCAGGGCTCAGAACCATCCTGGCACATGGAAGGAGCCCAATATTTGTTGAGCTGATTGCCTGATTGAATGAAAAGACCTTATCCTCTAGAGCTGTTGCTGTCCAGTCTGGTAGCCACTAGCCACATGTGGCTATTTAAATTGAAATTAATTAAAATTAAAGTAGGGACTTCCCCAGTGGTCCAGTGGTTAAGACCCTGCCTTCCACTGCAGGGGGTGCGGGTTCAATCCCTGGTCAGGGAACTAAGATCCCACATGCCATGCCATGCAGCCAAAAAAATTAAAGTAGAGCTTCAGTTCCTCAGTCACATTAATCACATTTCTAGAGCTCAGTGGCCACATGTGACTAGTGGCTACCATATTGGACATTGCAGATAGAGCACATTTCCATCATTACAGTCTTGTAGATACTGGCCCCTATTGTCCGCTAGAGTGCAAAGCTTCTCTGGAGGCCCTCACCTCTTAGCTGGTGGGAGGAATGAATAGATGGAAGGATGGAGCCTGCAGGCCTATTACCACTTGCCTCAGGGGAGGGTGCCTCCTCTTTGTCACTGAGCTGCGGCCAGTATTGGGCAGGAACAAGCCACTGGCCAGAACTGTCATTAAGCAAGGAACCTAAACGAGGTGATGATTGCCTTCCATCCTATTGCTAACTGGGGACCCTCCACGCAGTTTGGGGGTTCCTGCGTATAGTGGGAACCGGGAGGAAGGAGGTGGAGTGTGAGAGCTGGCGTTGGGGTAGGGAGAGAGGGTTTGGAAAGCTTCGGGGGTGATGAGCAAGGTCAGTGGTGAACACATCGACTGTTTTTCTTTCTTTGGCGGGAGCGGGCAATTATGCTAGGTGGAATCTATAATGATTCTGTGCGCCAAAAGCCCCGCCCCTCCATCGCGGCTAACCTCGTGACTAAAAGTGGGGGTTCTTGGAATCCAACGTCCAGGTTTGAATCCTACTTCCCACGTGTTTACTCTGTTACTCAATCTTTTCGTACCTCTATTTTTTTATCTGTAAAATAGTGATATTGATCATAATAACAGCTAGGAAGAAAGGCTGAAAATCGCTCGATAAACCCTGTTCACGGTTCCTATGCTAAGCCCGAGACACGAGACGCTGGTCAGAGAAGGATCCGGCTCACAGCCAAGCCTCGGGAGGGCCCCGTTTATTCCCATTAAAACCGCAGGCAGGAAAGCGCGCCTCCCGGGTGCCTCCCGCCCGCGTGCCGCCCCAGCCCAGTCCGGATGCCTTGTCTTCCTGCCTCGCCCCGGCCAGCTGGGCCCCGGGGGAACGCCTTGCTGCCCGCCTAGCCCTCCTCGCCCTCGAGGCCCTCCGGCTCCAGCTCGTGGAAGGGGCAGGGCCGGTTGGAGGAGCGCAAGGACGGAGTGGGCGGGCGTCGCATCGCAAAGGGGCCGAAGTACTCGGCGGCGAAGGTGACCACATCGGCCGGCTGGTGTAGCAGCAGGAAGAGCAGGAAGTCGGAGATGAGCGCCTCGGCCTCGGGGTGCTGCCGCAGATAGCTGTTGTGGCTGAGACGGAGCTCCTCCTGGAGGGGTCCGAGCCTGAGCAGGACCCGGGACTCCCGCGCCCCAGGAGCTCCCCTCCCCTTCGCCCCGTGGAGGGCTTAGGGACGCTGGAGTCCCCTAGCCCCTAGGGATGATGCATTTCAACCGGGCAGAAAAAGTGATCAGTAAGGGTGGAGTGTACGCCCTGGGCAGGGGGATGGGGGGATGGGGACCTCAGGCTGGCTGCAGCCCCTCCTCACCTTCCGGTCCACGAACTTCGAGTAGAGCTCCATGTCCTCCTCCCACACCAGGGGTTTCTTCTCAAACACTGGGTGAGGCTCAATATCATCTGGGGGTGGGTGCGGGTGGGAGGAAGGCTGCGTGCCTATTCCGACCCCAGAACCTTCCTCAGATACAGAGGGATGCCCAAGAACACCAGTTCTGGGCAGGCTCAGGTAAAACCCCAGGGTTCTGGCCATATGGGCGAAGTTGCTGGAGGGGGTTCCCAGCAAAATGATCGTCCCTGAATTGCCTTGGAGACAGGGGCTGGAGAGCAAAACTTCTCCATCTCATCCCGGGCTCCGATCCGGGGCCATGGCACACTCAATCCACCCATGCACCCTGGAAGGCTCCAGGTTTCCTCACCTCGCCTTCACTCTCCCACCAGCCAGGGGCTTCACTCACCCGCCTCCCTCAAGGTGGGCACCTTGGTGATCATGCAGCACCCCGGGGAGCCCACCTGGATCCTCTTGGCCAGGTGCCTGGAGTGCAACACAGAAGAAGGTGTGAGTCTTCCTAGACCAGCCCACTCCTTTGAAAGGTGTTCTGGGGGCCTCCCTTTACTGCTGTCCCCCTCCTCCCCTCCTCCACTTGTCTTTGAGTTCCAGGGTCCTGTTCATTTCTAGATCCCCAGATAATGTCCCCTGCTTTTCAAACTGGGGACTCTTCCTACCCTGGAGATGTGTGCACGTGTGCAAGACTAAATTTAGAGGTGTGAGCGCTAAAGGAATCACAAGGGAATTCCCTGGCAGTCCAGTGGTTAGGACTCCGAGCTTTCACTGCCAAGAACCCGGCTTCAATCCTGGTCAGGGAACTAAAATCCTACAAGCCATGGGGCGTAGCCAAAAAAATTTAAAAAAATAAAAAGAATCACGAGCCTCCTGCTATGTGATACTCAAAATAGAAACAAGTTAAATTATGAAATAAGGAAAGCCCACAACGTTCTGATTACTTTTTTTTTTTTTTTCTACTATAGTGATTCTGTCAATACCTCTTTGGAAATTTCAAGAAACAAATGCTTCTCCCCCTCCCGAATTTTCTCAGGATTTGGTGCCCGCACTTTTCTGGCGACAGCTTGGCAGTGTGCTGGGGTGCTTCTCCCAGCCTGCTGATTTTATCAAGTGCTGAGCTGTTCAGACTCGGGTGTTTTTCAATTTTACACCCACACCCGTGGCAGCTGCTTTAGCGACGCCTTAGGCCCTGTGGAGTTGACCTTGACTTCCTCAGCCATTCAGGGCTTTTCGGTGAGGTTTGGGAGGCATTGTGAAGACTGGGAGAATGAATGCATATATGCAAAATGGTGAATAAGTGGAGAAAGCAGGGGCACTCAGACCTCCACAGCAAGTCTTCCTGGTGGTGTCCCCAGAAACAGGACTCTCCCTTTGCCCCGACCCAGCCCAGGAGGTTGAGCTCCCATGCTTGTCCTCAGTACTGCCCCTTTTGCCCCACCGTCAGTAGCTCACCCATCAGAGAGCAGGTGAAACTGGCAGGACACGGGGATGCCCTGTTCCGAGTGTACAGTCTGCTCCACAATGAACGCTTCCACCTGCTGATGGCCCACCTGGATCGTCTGGGAGCCCAGGCCTTGCTGGCAGCAACCAAAATGAAGGGAGGGAGGTGAGGTGGATTCCCACCGGGGCCTCCCCACACATCTCACCCTGGCCCTTCTCTCCAGGTTATAGCTTCACTGCTTGTTCACCAGTGATAAGCAGCCCTTGGCTGTCCAGACCCTTAGGCGCCCCAAGATTTGAGATGCACCCCCAGGTTAAGTTGGGGTTTTCTCATAGAGAGCCAGCTCCACCCTGCTCCTGCCCCAACCCGTCCCCATGCCAGCTTCATGACCAAGTGCTTCTAGTTGGCAGATTCTGTAATAGGGATGACCAAGTAGGTGTGAGTGTGGGTGATGGCGGAGGCTGGGCTATTTGTGGGGAGGAGGTAGTGGGACGCTGAGGAGGGACTAGATTGAGATTTATGGCTGCCTCAGGCCCGTGCAAGCTGCCCATTGTAATTGAAATTTAAATTCCTGGGGACTTCCCTGGTGGTGCAGTGGTTAAGAATCTGCCTGCCAATGCAGGGGACAGGGGTTCGAGCCCTGGTCCCGGAAGATCCCACATGCCGCGGAGCAACTAAGCCCGTCTGCCACGACTACTGAGCCTATGCTCTAGAGGCTGCGAGCCACAACTACTGAGCCCGCGTGCCGCAACTACTGAAGCTCACACACCTAGAGCCTGTGCTCCGCAACAAGAGAAGCCCGCGCACCACAGCAGAGTAGCCCCAGCTTGCCGCAACTAGAGCAAGCCCGAGTGCAGCAACGAAGACCCAGTGCAGCCAAAATAAATAAATAATTAGAAAAAAAATAAATCCCTGTTACAGCTACAGCAACAGGGAGAAAACTGCTAACATAAGAAAAATATTTCAAAGAAAATTGGGGGGAAATGCTATGTGCCTCTTTGTATCAAACATGTTGCTGTTTGTCATGTTTGTGATAGAAAAGACAAGAGTGTCATTTACGAAGTTGGTCAAATCAGCCCCCAAAGTGTGTGTTCAGAGGCATGCTTCAAAATCACATATTACAGGAAGTCCTAGGTAGGTTGATGATGAAAGTTTAGCCAAAATAAGAGAAAAATAAGAAACACCCTTAAGGGTTGAGACATAATAAAATAATTTTTAAGTGCAGTTGGAGATGTTGCATTTCCTGATCTTAAAAAAATATGTCTTTAAAAGTGGCCCCTGTGGGGCTTCCCTGGTGGCTTAGTGGCTGAGAGTCCGCCTGCCGACGCGGGGGACGCGGGTTCGTGCCCCGGTCCGGGAAGATCCCACATGCTGTGGGGCGGCTAGGCCCGTGAGCCATGGCCACTGAGCCTGCGCGTCCGGAGCCTGTGCTCCGCAACGGGAGAGGCCACAGCAGTGAGAGGCCCGTGTACCGCAAAAAAAAAAAAAAAAAAAGTGGCCCCTACGATGTTTATTTTTCCTGGACTGACTTTTGTGCAAAAAGCGTTGCTTTCTTCCACTGCTCCCAGCTTTTGGTCCTTCTCGCTCACGCCACTTGCCTCACACTTGGTCCTCCCTCTAACAAATGCGGTCTTGCTTTCTCCTGCTCTTGGAAGTCTCACCCCCACGCCCTAGGCTTATCCCCACTCCACCCCCTCTTCCACTCCACAGAGGTGTCTTTTCTCCCAACTCAGCATTCTCCTTGCCCCTTCTAGTTCACCCCAGACCAATTCCCCACCCAGGGAAACCCCTCACGTAAGTGGAATAGCAGAGTTTGCCCTCGGTGTCCAAGGCCAGGAAACGGGCGTTGCTGGGCACTGTCTGCCTCCAGGCCATCACCCTCAGCAACACCAGGTTGGCAGCCTGGGAGACGAAGCCCGCAATGGAGTGCCAGGGGAAGAAAGTCACTTCGGTCTTCACTTCCTGTTCAGGACAAATCTGGGTCAGGGACCTTGAGCCAGGAAATGGAGGGAGGTTGTGCAAGACAGGTGTTGAGCATATGGTCCAGTCCATATGGTCCCTAGTCCAGGCTCCTGGCCTGACACCATCTGTCCCCTGTTCCTGGTTCCAAAGAGGATGTAGAGTATGGCTCCCACCTGGCTCTCATCCTTACCTCACCCTCCTTGATGATTCTGGTCATGGCCAGCTGATCATCCTGCTTCAGCAAACTCATCTTCCGTTCCATGGGGAGGGCGTGGAACTAAGGGCCAGAGCATGGAGGGGAGAACCAGGGACTCACGGGATCGTATATACAAGCGAGATCCCCCAGAGGTCGCCTTGTCGTTTCTCCTTCATAAATGAGAAAACTGAGGGGAAATTTGGATAGAAAACTTTCCATATGTGGTCAAGGCTGGGGCCCCAGGAGGTACCTTGATGAACTCCTTATTATGTTGTTCCACAACCTCCAGTTTCCACGAGAGATAGCCTGTGGGGAGGAGGTGAACACTGCTGTCACCGGAGACAAGGCTGGAGTTTGCAGGAAGGGAGGCGGTGGCCCGGGCTGGAGGACTCAGATGTAGGGTGGCCCGAGGGAAAAACTAAGGCTGTGATTAACTTCCCTGTCACCCCCCGCCCCCGTGTCCCACGCATTCTCTTTGCCTCGTTCTAGTACCAAGGTGAAGTCAAAGCGTTGGTCCTGAGTGAAGGTCCTGGGAGTTGGGGGGTGGGAGGGGGAGGGCAGTGGAGGAAGGGTGGGGGTAGAGGGTGTCAGGCAGCAGGAACTCTACCCAGAATGGAGTTTCCGCAGAGTATTTTGTCCATGGAGCCGTGGCTAAAGGCATGCACGAATGGGAAGTACTCCGTGACACCAAACTGGTCTTTGTATTTCCCTCTCTGCACCTCAATGGTCAGCTCTCCCTGAGGCTCCCCTGTGTCGGAGACCATGACCAGAGTCTCCGAGAAGAATAGCGTCAGCAGCTCCTCTTGCCCTGGGTGCGTGAGGGTCCCGTGGGGACAGTTAAAGCCCCAGCTCCAGCTCCTAGGTCTCAACTTTCGGACCGCCCCCCCCCCCCCCCGGCCACCAGTGCGCCCACAGTCTCCACCCACTCCCTCCTCATCCCACGTCCCCCAGGTGGCCCCTGCGTCCCCTCCATTGGCCTCTACAGCAGTCAGCAGGTGAAGGCTCCCCCACCCCAATCCCCACCAGTCCCTACCCACACTGTGTCCCTGGGGTCTTCCCTTGAAGAATATCAACTAACGGGCCTCACACCCTTTGTGAGTCCCGGGAGAATCAAGGCTGAGAGAGGGGGTGGCCAGGTCTGGGCTTTCCTCCCTCCCGTCCGTACTTTTGCCCCTCCCCCCCCACCCCGCCCCGCCACTGCCCAGGCTCACGGAGGGAGTTGAGGAAGTTGATGGCTTCAGCATTGGCCTCTGGGGGTGGCAGACTCTCTTGGGCTGAGGGCTGGTGATCCTTGGCTTTGAAGCCTAGGGAGGGAGGAGAGGTTGAGACGGCAGATGGCAGACCCTGGGAAGAAGGATAGGGGTGGGGCAGGGGTCCCAAGAGCAGGATCCTCCAAGGCCACCCCAGGGTGGATGATGAGGGAGAAGATGCCCCATCCCTTTCCAGGTCCCCACTCCAAATTCCTCAGCTCTCTTCTCACCTTTGGATTGAACTTTGGAAGACATGCTGCCTCCTGCTACCCAGTTTGTAACCAGCTGTCTCCATGGCAACTGGGAGCTAGCTACCGCCTCTTAAAGGGCCATCAACCCATTTCACTAAACACCCAGACCTTGGAAGAATTGGTAGGAACTGTGGCTTCTGCGGCTCAGCCCAAGCCTGAGGTATTGTCCAGCAGAGGGAGCGTTTGACATTCTTAGGAGGCAGGGGGGATGACATGGATCATTAGAATGACCTTACAAGTGTACTTTGAAGTTCAATTCTTACTGGGATTGTAAGTAGAACGAAAATATTTTTTTAAAAACCTTAAATTTTACTATATTTATATGTTTACGTTTCTTAGATTGCATTAAAAGTACTTGGGAAGCTGGTTTGTCAATTTATTAAAAAATTCTTTTAGAGAATTATTTTTACTTATTTTTCCCAGTCAATCGCTTTTGACAATTGCAATTGCCACTGGGCAGTCCAGTGGTTAAGACTCTGCGCTTCCACCGCAGGAGGCAAGGGCTTGATCCCTGGTCGAGGAACTAAGATTCCGCATGCTGCATGGCGAGGCCAAAAAAACCCAATCAATTGCTTTTAAAAAGGAAGTAGAATATATAGAATGAATAAATATGGCATAAACATATTTATGGCAGTTTTAATTTTGTAAAGAGAACCAATTATTAATTAAAGCCCCCTTAAAAGTTAGTAATAACATTAGATAGATTTATGATTAGAATGATATGACTAAGTTGAACTTAAAAGTTTTTAAAATGCTTATGTTTTAAAATTTGCATTTTAAGAAATTGAGTTCTAATTTTTTTTAAATTTATTTATTTTTATTTTTGGCTGTGTCGGGTCTTCGTTGCTGTGTTCAGGCTTTCTCTAGTTTTGGCGAGCAGGGGTTACTCTTCGTGTGGTGTGCAGGCTTCTCATTGCGGTGTCTTCTCTTGTGGAGCACAGGCTCTAGGCACGCGGGCTTCAGTGGTTGTGGCACTTGGGCTCAGTAGTTGTGGCTTGCGGGCTCTAGAGTACAAGCTCAGTAGTTGTGGCACACGGGCTTCGTTGCTCCGCGGCATGTGGGATCTTCCTGGACCAGGGCTCTAAACCGTGTACCCCTGCATTGGCAGGCAGATTCTTAACCACTGCGCCACCAAGGAAGCCCTGACTTCTAATTTTTAAAAGCCAAAATGAATTCTGCACGTGAACCACCGCCAGTGGCATTAAGAAAACTCACAACTAGGGCTTCTCTGCTGGCGCAGTGGTTGAGAGTCTGCCTGCCAATGCAGGGGACACGGGTTCGTGCCCTGGTCCGGGAAGATCCCACGTGCCGCGGAGCGGCTGGGCCCATGAGCCATGGCCGCTGAGCCTGCACGTCCGGAGCCTGTGCTCCGCAGCGGGAGAGGCCACAGCAGTGAGAGGCCCACGTACCGCAAAAAAAAAGAGAAGAAAACTCACAACTGCTTTGGGAAGTAGTCTGTTAGTTCCTCAAAATGCTAAATGTGGAGTTACTATATGACTTAGCAATTCCACTCTGGGGTATATACCCAAGAGAATTGAAAACATCTGTCCACATAAAAAACTTATACACAGATGTTCATAGCATCATTATTCAGAATAGTCAAAAAGTGGAACACCCATCTGTTCATCAACTGATGAATGGATAAACAAAACGTGGTGTATATATATATAATGGAATATTATTATTCAAGCATAAAAAGGAGTGAAGTACTGACATATGCTAGAATATGGTTGAACCTTGAAAATATGTTGCGTGAAAGGAGCCAGTCACAAAAGACCACATATTGTATGATCCCATTTATATGTGTAAATGTCCAGCACAGGCAAATCTATAGAGACAGAAAGTAGATCAGTGGTTGCTTGATGTGGGGGAAGGGTGGAGGCATGGAGGCAGGAAGTGGCATCCACTGGGGACAGGGTTTCTTTTGGGCATGCTGAAAATGTTCTAAAATTAGACTGTGCATATACTAAAACCCACTGAATTGTATACTTTAAAAGGGTGAATTCTGTGGTAGGTAAATTATATCTCAATAAAGTTAATAAAAAATAGATGCTTTAAATAAAATCTAAGAGAAGAAAGCAAACCGTTTTGCTTTCACATGTGAATTACATAAAGTTTAACAAAATCTTTTTGATTTGGACAAAGTTTAAAAAAAAAAAAAGAAGCAGGGACTTCCCTGCCGGTCCAGTGGTTAAGACTCCGCGCTTCTACTGCAGGGGGCGCGGTTTTGATCACAGGTCTGGGAACTAAGGTTCCACATGCCTTATGGCCAACAAAAACCAAGAAGCAAACTGCTCTTTTTTAGATGCTCTATAAGGGGTGCCCACATAGTCCCCCTCCTTACTGTGCCCCTCCATCCCAGCTATTCCGGACTCCTGGTCTGAGGGAAAATTTGCTCCCTGAGCCCTCTACCCTTTAGAGTTCTCCTGTCACCCCTGGTCCCCCTCACCTCCCCTTGGTCAGGCTCTTCTAGCTGCATAGGACCCCCACCTGCCTATCCACACAGGCTCCCACCTCCTGGGAGCCCATGTTCTCAACTCTCTCACTCCCCCCAGATTCCTTCCTGCCTGATGCTGGCCGTTTCCTGCTAGCTGCTTAGAGGAGAAAGCATTTTGGAAAAGTGGATCACAGAAGGATCAACATCCAGTTGGTTGTCTATTTTTTTAACCATCTGGAAGAGATCTGTTAAGGACCCTTGTTACCATCCCCCCTTAGGGCCTGATACGCCAGGGGAAGGATGCTCTGGAGCGGCTGACGTACTAGCCGTGTGGCTGTGTTGGGCAGGTACGCCTTTCTGAGCCTGTGACGTGGACAGCATGTTCCCTCCAGCAGCTGGGGTTGGCATCTATTGAACAACAACCATTACCGTAGAGAGGGTACCCTCTATGCTAAGGTCTGCAGGTAGTAAGTCACTTAATCCTCACAGTCAGCTTCTAAGCTGGTGTTAGCATCATCCTCATTGGACAGGTGAGAAGTGGAGGCACAGAAAAGTTCAGTAACTTGTCCGAGGTCACCCAGTTAATAAATGGAAGGTGTGGACTCCAACCCAGATGGGCTGGCTTGGGTCCATGTTCTTAATCACTTTGCCCTACTGTCCCTGATAGACTAGCACTAAGTTTATTAATAACAGTGAGAGGAAAAAGAGGCTGCTGTTCACTGAACACCGTTGTGCATCTCATTTGGGTCTCCCAGCCACTCCAGAAGGAGGCTCGGTGACATGAGTCCCATGTCTGGAGTTACCCACGGAGTGTCAGAGTTTGTATTCAAATCCAGACCAGTGCAAGTCCTCTCTCTTTCTTCCACCTTGTCCTGCCTTTGGCCCAAGCTTAGGGTTTACTGACCATCAGGGTTAGCTTCCCACCTGCTTTCAAAAGCTCCATTTGTGGCCAGGGCCTGGGAGGACTAGGACAACCCCTCACCAACACACACATGTGGACACACAGGGCTCTTCTACAACTTATCCTGTTCTCTGTCCTTCCTGGGAACTTCTAAGGCTGCCCCTCCCTTTCTCCTTTTCTGTGATTTAGAAAAAAGAGAGCGACAGCCTGTGATTCAGGGGAAAACGAACTGCTTACAGGATTTTTTTAAAAAATAAATTTATTTATTTTATTTATTTATTTTTGGCTGCGTGGGGTCTTCATTGCTGCACGTGGGCTTTCTCTAGTTGCCGTGAGCGGGGGCTACTCTTTGTTGCCGTGCACAGGCTTCTCACCGCGGTGGCCTCTCCTGTTGTGGAGCATGGGCTCTAGGCGCACAGGCTTCAGTAGTTGTGGCGCGTGGGCTCTAGAGCGCAGGCTCAGTAGTTGTGGCGCACAGGCTTAGTTGCTCCGTGGCATGTGGGATGTTCCCGGACCAGGGCTCGAACCCCTGTCCCCTGCATTGGCAGGCAGATTCTTAACCACTGCGCCACCAGGGAAGCCCCAGGTTATTATTATTTTTCTAAATTAATTAATTAGTTTATTTTTGGCTGCCTTGGGTCTTCCTTGCTGTACATGGGATTTCTCTAGTTGTGGCGAGCAGGGGCTACTCTTTGTTGCGGTGCACGGGCTTCTCATTGCGGTGCCTTCTCTTGTTGCGGAGCACGGGCTACATCTAGGCACACGGGCTTCAGTAGTTGCAGCACTCCAGCTCAGTAGTTGTGACGTACAGGCTTAGTTGCTCTGCGGCATGTGGGATCTTCCCGGACCGGGGCACGAACCCGTGTCCCCTGCATCGGCAGGCGGACTCTCAACCACTGCGCCACCAGGGAAGCCCAACCCCCAGGTTATTTTTTAAACTACGTATTATTCAAACACCTTTGAGGCCATGTGTCTACCTCCGTTTCTTCTCTATAATGAATTAGGGCACCAGAAATCACATGTAGCGTTTTCCAAAGTGACTTCATATGCCTTTCTCGTCTAACTCTTCTAATAGCCTCCAAATAAGTGGCCTTGTTGGTGAAAGTTTATGAGTTTGCTGCCTTGCATCATTTCTGGTATCAGGCCCCCTATTCCTCTGGGGGACCCTTTCCCCACTCTCGGTGCACTGTGTTTCAGTTGGGTCTGACACTGCCTTTCCAGGTGTGGTCACGTGACCTAACCTGGCCAGTCAAAGAAGACCATTCCCCTAACTCCTATGATTGGCTCAGCATTGGGCACATAATCCAAGCTGAACCAATGAAACTCAATCCCTGGGGCTATTAGAGGTTCTGCTATGTTTGATGAACTATAGCCCATAAATGTGGAACTTCTAGAGACCATCTTTCCATTACAGGGAGAAAGACTGACAGAGAACGATATCAATATAGAAGAAAGCAGAGCTGAATGACGAAGATGCCTCTGGATCCCTGGATCCAGTCATGCCTGAATCACCATGACGTAATCCTACACTTCTCAATTTCATGACCTGATAAATTTCCCCTTTGGTTTAAGCCCCTTTCGGCTGCGTGTTTGTCACTTGCACTTGAAAGGGTTATGTCTCATTCAACGTTGTCATCTCCACTGGAAGGTGAAGAAACTGAGGTCCGGAAAGTTCCTTGCCCAAGGTCCTTGGATGTTGAGTAACAGAGCTGGGACTAGAACCCAGGTCTCTAAGGCCAGTTGTCACTCCTGCTGTTCTGCAAGCAAAGAATAGGTGTCCCGGTTATTGCTGGTCAGTGCTGGCTCCAGGAGAGACATGTGCCATTTTTCAGGACAGATGCTCCAGTGAGACGATCTGCCAAGGCCTTGGGAAAATGCTTCACCAAAAGCCCTAGAGAACCATTAGCAATTGTCCCTTGAAGCTGGGCATACCCAGAGTGACCTGGCCCTGGGGCTTGCCCAGTCAAGAGACAATTACAGAGCACAGAGACTGCCCTTTTTCAGGAAGGTGAGGCCCACAGCTCCTTCCCTCACCCCCACCCCAGATGCAGCCCTGAGCCAGGATAGTGAGGACCAGTGCCAAGGTCCTTGGCTTGGGGTGAGGAGTGCCAAGAGGGGAGGCTGAGCTGTGGCCGGGGGGGCCCAGGAAATGTGGAGCTAAGCCGGTGCTTCCCAGTCTTCAGCCACACCAAGGCCACCTTTAAGGATTCTGCCATAGGGACCTCCCTGGTGGTCCAGTGTTTAAGAATCCGCCTTCCAATGCAGGGTACGTGGGTTCGATCCCTGGTCAGGGAATTAAGATCCCACATGCCACAGGGCAACTAAGCCCACGCGCCACAACTGTTGAGCTTGGGCACCTCAACAAGAGAGCCCACGCACTCTGGAGCCTGAGTGACACAACCAGAGAGCCTGCCTGCGGCAACTAAGACCCAACGCAGCCAAATAAACATAAAAAAAGAATTCTGCCGTAGCCAAGTGTCACCTTTACTTCATATTTTCCTATTTCAGTAAATGCAAGCACACTTTGGAGATATTTCAGGTTCAGTTCCAGACCCTTGTAATAAAGCAAATACTGCAATGAAGGGAGTCACGCAAGAAAATTTTTTCCCAGTGCATATAAGAGCCTTGTACACTATAGTCTATTAGGTGTGCAGCAGCATTATGTCTAAAGAAAACAATGTACATACCTTAATTAAAAGTATTTTATTGCTAAAAAAAATGATAATCATCATCTGACAATGCAGGGTTGCCACAAACCTTCAATTTGTAAAAAACGTAATATCTGCAAAACACAATAAAGTGAAGCACAAATGAGATATGCCTGTACCTTTATCACTTTCATGAATTGAAAACTGGTGTCGCTTGTCAAAAATATTGACCCCAAAGATAAACACAATGAACACAAAATGATGCTGTTAAACTTTAACTCAAGATAGTTGCCCTAGACGGCCGACCTGGAGTCTGGCTGTCAGTTAGCAAGGCATTAAAGGGAGGTCAGTACCAAGGCCTTGCCGTCGAAGCACATTCACTGCTGTGCGGCGACCAGGTAAAGCTATCTCTCCTGTGGCCAGCGGCACTCCTGTTCATCTCAAGCTTTGGAAAACACCGAGGTAGGCAAATTGTAAACCCTGGATAAAGGCTCACGAGCCGTGGAAGGGTATATTTAGAGCGCCGTTTCTGCCCAAAGCTCTGGAAGAGCAGTCACTCCAAGTAAGCAAGTAACCCAGACAGGAAAACGGAACAAGCAATAAAGACAAGCCCACTGAGGGATCAAGCCTCGGTTAAATCATTCATTCATTCAACATTTATTGAGCGCCTACTGTGTGCCAGGCACCGTGCTAGGCGCAGAAATACAGAGATGCATAAGATACAGTCCATGCCCTGAAAGGTTCACAGTCTAGAAGGGGAGACAAACATGTAAACAACTAAAATACAGTATGATAAGTGCCACAACAGAAGCATTTACAAGAGGAGAGGTAGCCTGGAGGGGGAGGGACACGGGGGTGGTCTTCCTGGAGGAGGGGGCCTTTGAAGGGGATTGTGAGAGATGAATAGGTGTTTGCCAGGCAGACAAGGCAGGAGGAGCAGGGTAATAGCATTCCATTCTGATGAAACAGCATGAGCGAAGGCACAGAGGCATGAACTGCATGTTTTGAGGGGCGGGGAGCTCTATTCTGGCGGTATTGCTGAAGTTGGCTCCAGAGGCTGTGGCTGGAGAGGAAGGCAGAGGCAGGATGATGAGGAGAAACTGAGAACAGGAGACATCTCAGAGGCGCCCCAGAGGAGAACAGAGCCTGAGGGAAGGAAGGCTTCCACCCAGGAAGAGAAGGTTCCTGGCTGACCCAAGTTACGCCCGCTTGAGGACAATCGGAGTCCTCACTGCAGCCCCAAAGGGACTGGACCCAAGGCCAGAGGAGGAGCTGAACTGAGGGAGGGCTGAACAGACGGCAAGGGCCCAGGCTTGGGGTCCTGGAAGCTGCCACTCATTTGAGAGCTCTCCGCTCCTGGACTTCTGATTTCTGCTCTCTGCTGTGCAGATCCCCTGCTCCCACCATGATGGGGCCAGGGGCCAAATGAGAAATGACCTGGGAATGTCTTTGGCTAACTGTAAAGGGCGAGATGAATGGCTTTACTAACTAGAAGAGGAAAGGGTTGAGGATAAAGCAGGAGTTCCTCAGAATACGGGCCATAATGAGAAAACCAGAGTTGCCCTGGTGGACGATGGCTCTCTGGTCCCCTGGGGAGGAGGGGCCCTGTTGGCCCAGGGCAGGGGCAGAGGCCAGCTGTGCAGGGAGCATGTGTGACCTACAAGACTGTGGGGCTGCAATCCCAGCCTCCAGGTGTCTCCTCAGCCTGAGGTCAAGTTTCCTTGGCAACCAGGATCCTCCGCCTTCCAGGCAGTAGGGGAGTCACCGAGGCAGAGATTGTCCACAGCCAGGCTTCCAGCCCTTTCCTCTTTCTCAGAAATGGCTCTGTTTGAAAAATGCCTTCATGGGGGCTGGGTGGAGGTGGAGCAGGGAGGCTGGGGGAGGAGGGGCAGACTCTCAGTAAACCAGAGCCCAGGTGCCCCTCTGAGTGACCACTTTTCCAAGGCACCACGCCTCAGGCCACTTTGAGGGAGTGAGTTTCTTTCCCTACCCTGGATGGGAGGAGGGGGAAGATGGACTCAACCTGTTCATGGCTCCTGCTGCCCTGAGTTCAGAGGCTACAGTGAGAGTGAGGCCTCTTCATCCTCACTGCCATCACGGGAACAGAGGAAGGGAGGAGGGGAGGTTCCCGATTCGCTCTGCCCTCCATGGCTCAGCCTCACCCCACGGAGTCTCCAAGCCTTCCGTCAGCCCCCTTCCTCTCGGTCTCAGGCTCTCGTTGCCTTGTCCCTCCTCCCCCCCGACCCGGGTCAGGGCGTGGTGCCGGCTTGACGGGCTGATGGAGGTGGTGGTGGAAGCAGTGAGAGGGAAAGTGTGGTGTGGGCCGTGGTGGGTGGCTTCCCCACCATGGTGGGGGGGGCGGGGGGGGGCTGGGCTGGGCTGCGGTGGGGTCACTTGCTCTTGTGTAGGTCCTTCAGCTGGCGGAGCTTCTCCAAGAGCTGGGCCCGGGAGTAGCCATTGTCTCCCGTGGGGCCTGGGTCTGGCCCCAGAGCCTCCTGCAGCACCAGGCAGTGCGTCCTCAGAAATGGGTTATAGGAGCGCTCCTCTCCCAGGGTGGACGGGCACTGTGGGGGGAGAGGCACCCGGGTTTGGTGGGGAGAATCTGGAAAATAGACCCAACAAGGGAAGAACGCCCGCACCGCCCCATCCCAGGGTCCAGAAGTTCTCACTGGAAGGCCCTTGTGCCAAATATGTCAGCTCTGGAGAGGGCCCTGCAGGGCCTGCAGGGATGAGCCCTCTCTCAGGAGTGCCCTCGGCCCCTCCTGGACCCCAAGCCCCGCACCGTGCTCCTGCGTTCCATCCGCTGCCTCTGCACCCACTGCATCTTCCTCTCCCGGGCCAGGTTCTCAGGCTCCACCACGCCTGCAAAGCCCAGGTTCTCCTCCGCGTACTCGTGGCCTAGGGATGGCATGGGGGCCAAGACACAGGGCAGAGTGAGATGGGTGGTACGGTCAGAAAAAGTCCTCCCCACCCGCAGGCCTATGGGTACCTGACGACTGGGGAGGAGGGGCAATGCTTCCAGAGGAGCCCCGACCACATGGAGCTGTTTCTCTAAATGTGGGCACAAGTCAGCCACGAGTGAAGAGGCAGAAGCAGTTCAGGGGGGAAAACCACCAGACCTGGAGCCAGAAGACCTGCATTCTAGCCCGTCTGGCTCTGCCCAGCTGTGCGACATCAGTCAAATCACGGCGCTTCTCTGAGCCACAATGTTCTCCTTTGGCAAGTGGGGAAAATAATAACGCCACTCTAAAAGTATGTGTTCCTGGTGCCTGGAACAGGGCCTGGTACACGTTAGGTGCTCAATAAAGTATTTGTTGAATGAATGAATGGATGCATGTATGTTCTGAGGATTAACTGAGATATGAGTAAATGTGTTTTAGAAACTATGGGTATGCAATGTACACATGCACATACGTGTGGATGGATGGATATTCCATGTACATGCATATGCATGATGGACGTGCAGTGTGTGGATGATGGATGCAGGCAATGGTCCATGCAGAATGGATTTAAGGCCCCTCTTTGCTCGTTAAGCAAAGGCAATTTTCTGTTCTAGGCTTTGGCTATGAAAAATCAGCCATCTCCCAGGGATGCTCTGGGACCTACAGGGCTCCCAAGAGGCTGTGGGCTGGTTGCCAGGGAAGCAGAGGCCTTACAGAGCCAGTTCTGCAAACAGAAGGGAGCTCTGCCCCCACTGCTAGAGTTGGCTCCCAGGAGCCACCAGAGGTGGCGCTGTATCCCCTCTGGGCCAGGAGCTGAGTCGGCTGGGACTCTGGGGGTGTGAGGGGCTAGGAGGAGAGGGAGGGGCACCTCACCAGGCCACAGCAGAGTGTCGTCCCCCAGCCCCAGCACGGTGTCCAGTGAGCTCAGCATGGTCTCTGCGGTGCCCTCAAAGGTCCGTCCTGGCAGGGTCAGAAGGTACGTGTAAGGTCCAAGAACCACACAGCACGGTAAGGTACATGAAAAGGGCGGGGACCAGCTTGTACAGCTGGGGCTGGCCACCAGCCCTCAGCCGTGCCCCTGCCATGCCCACTTCCCTGGCATCTACTCCTTCCCTCCCTCTGGGAGCTGGGCCCAAATATTCAACCGCAACCGAGCCCATTTGAAGGCCTCCATTGCACATATTGACGTGTGGATAGAGGGGCTGCAGGACCTTCAGGCTGAGTTCTGTGGCTCCGAGCCCTCTTGAGAGAGGGTTGCTCTTTTCCGTAGAGCACTTCTTTCTTTGCCTGTGCTGTCTTTGGGACTCCATGCACCTTGGGACCTGTGATCCTCCCACCGACAGGATCACCCTCTCACTCAGGGGTTCTCAAGTGTTTGTTAGTCTTGCCAGTCACTGTATCAGAGAACCAGGCTCCACCCAGTGGAAACAAACGCCCTTCGAGGTCTCTACTCAGCTACAGGCGTCGTCTCATTCTGTCCATCCCCCGCGGGAAGTCGTGAGGATATAAAAGAAAAATCGAGGTGACAAAGGTGGGAGTAACTGCCGAGGCAACGTGTACTGAAACCAATGTTTTCATGCATTGCGTGGAGCTGTGGCTGTCCTTGGGCCCCTGCTCTGGCCTCTCTCCCTCCCTCTTGTCCCCCCTCCTCCCTCTTCCCTTTTGGGGGACTCACCACAGCCAGAGAGGAAGAGCAGGTCCCCTGAGAAGAGGCAGGAGGGACCCTTATAGGGCTCCCCATCCAGCAGGTAGACCAGATGGCCTTGTGTGTGGCCAGGGGTGGCCAGAGCCTGGATCTGAAGCCGTCCCACACTAACCACATCTTGATCACACAGGGGACTGAGAAGCGAGGCAATAGTGGAGAAGCTCTAGAGCTTGTGCCATGCTGATCCTCCCTCCCCCGCCCTGCCCAGGCCCAAGGGAATGGGTGATGTACAGGAGGGGGGCTTCCCCAGCAGAGAGAGAGGCACCCCCAGTGCCCAGGACTTCAGACCCAAGCCCTCCTGCTTTCTCTTTTGGGGACTATGGCTGGATCACTTGGGGGACGGGCAGTGGCAGTCTTCAGATGGGCTGTGATCTACTCTCTAAGGGCCAGGAAGGGCATCAGCAAAGACCCACCTGCTGAAACCCCTGAAACATGTGACTAAAGGATGGGGGGTGAGGGGAAGGGCCCACAAGGGCCATCCCATCCCTGGGTCAAGGACTTACTGGGTGAGGTAGGGGATGCCATCCTGAGGGCTCCCATACACCCGACAGTCCTGGTGCCGCCGGCTGAGGTCACGGTTCCCTCCACTGTGATCCCTGTAGGATGGCACAGGCAGGGTCTTTAAGGGGCAGCTGTACTGGGCCTCCTGCCTCCTTCTTCCCCAAGCGTCTCCAGGTCTCTGAGCCATGGGACTCCTGGCTTCTGGACTGAACCAAGCTGTCCACACCTCTTCTGGCCTTAGTTCAAGCTGTCCCCCTGCCCAGAATGTTGTCCCAACAACTTGCCACCCCTCCCCTCATCACCAACTAATGCCAACTGATCTTCTGGCCTCTCACCTCCAGGGTCATCAGCCTCTAATTCCTCCAAGTGGATCTGATCACACCCTCCCTGGTGCCCCCGCCCCCGTACCCTGTGCCGACTGTCACAGTTGTTACTGTTTGTCATCGCTGTACACTTCCATACAGGGCTGTCTCCCCTATTGGACTATAAGCTCCTTGATGTTAGAGATCACAAGGTTTGCCCATGCCCGGCACACCCGCCCCTCCCCCTCCCTCTCTGCTGGTGCCCCAGTGACTTCATGAGGATGGTGTCCACCCATACTGACTTCTTGACTCTCAGCCCAGCCTGTTCTCGCGGGACCCAGTCCTGGCAAGCCCAGCCGGGGCAGGGGCCAGCCAGGGAAGAAGATCTGCACCCAGACCTCCCACCTCAGCCCCTTACCAGTGCTTGTGGGTGCAGAGAATGGCAACCAAGTTAACGCCCTCCTTTTCAATGGAAGCCTAGAGGAGAGAGGGGGCAGTGAGACTAAGGAACAGGATGCAGAGGGAAACAGGGGCATGGGTGCTGGGTGGAGAGGAGCGGAGAGGAGAGGCGAGCAGGGAGAGATGAGGGAGAAGGAGGCGATGAAGCCAGAGAACGAGAAGCGGGTGGGGAAGAGAGGGCCGGGTAAAGGGGGGCAGCTGAGCCCCAGCCTGGGCATAAGCGAGAGGGAGATTCGTGGAGCGGGTAGACACACAGACACACGCACACACAGATAAATAAGTAACAAGAGGGAATGATAAAGACACCCAGACACGACAGACAGAGGCGAGGAGAGAAGAGCGAGGGTCAGAAAGGGGGCCGCAGAGAGTGAGAGGCGGAAGAAAACTCCCTAGACCCGCAGTCCTGGGTCAGCACCACTTGCCCTCTGGCTCTGATTCCCCCACTGCTGCCCTCCCCCTTTCCCCCCGCCATGCCCTGACACTGAGCCCCTCCCCATGGTGGTGGTCTCTTTGTGCACATGTGTGTCAGGGTCTGTGTGTGAGTGCACATGGAGGGGGGCACATCGCATTGGCAGAGGGCAGGGTCAGCCTCTCTCTAGCAAGGAGAAGCTGCCAGTCCTCAAGGTGACCCCAGGTACCCCCGACCCCATCCTCCCCTCACCTGTACGGCCTGAGGGTCTGAAGGGTCCACAGCCACAGCCAGCCGGGCCTGGGTGTCGATGATGAGGTAGCTGTAGTTGTCTGAGAGGACGGGGATAGGAAGCACCTTCACTCCTGAGGAACAAAGATGGGCTGTGGGCGGGGTGATGGGGCGGGCAGCCCAGCAGTCGGGGGTATGAGATGGGGAGTAGGCTGGGAGGGTGGCCACGGCTTGGGGCGATGCTGGCCCGGCGTGGCCAGAGCTCACCATTGAAGAGGCGGGGCTGGGTTCTGGAGTGGCCTTTGGGGTAGCGATTCCGAGCCCTGCGCAGCTGCTGGCGGTAGAAGAGGTACCCGAGCCAGGTGCGGGTGTACAGGCTGTACCTGCAGGACGGGACGTCTGTGCTCAGCCCTGCCCCTCGAGCCCAGACCCTCTGTGAAGCCCAGGTCCCATGTCTCCACTCCCTCAGTCACCCCCTGAGTCAATGCAACTCCACCATCGCTTATCGTGTGCTGACTGTTTGCCCTGCTCAGTACTCAGAACAAGATGGAGAATGAGACAGAAACACCCCCAAGCTCACCAGGCGAGATGTGAGCTGAGGAATTCATAGAAGAGAACCGAGGGTGAGGGGTTTATTCAGTGAAAGGGGTATAGGAGTTAGGAAGCTGCAATGAGGTGGGAACAGTATTTCAGGAAGAGCAGCGGTGTGTCGCAGTCATGCCCGGGGCTTGCTGAAGACCAGATTCTTCGGCCCCATCCCAGTATTTGAGACTCAGCCAGTCTGCGGTGGCGCCCAGGAATCTGCATTTCTAACAAGCTCCAGCTGATGCTGATGCTGCTGACCCAGGGACCACAACTCTGAGAACAGCTGGGGTAGAGGAAACAACAGGCCAAGGCCCAGAGGCAGCAGACAGCAGGGTTTACTTAGGGAAAGTGTAGAAGGTTCTGTTTGGCTGTTTGGTGGAGGAAGCAGGCAGTGGTGAGGCTGGATGAGCTGACCACACTCCCTCCCTCCACCTGCCTCCATTCCAGGCCATCCCAGGCTACACAGTGAAAAGGGGGCATGAGGAACAGAGGGGACTTGCGAGTGACAGAGTCCCCCAAATACAGGATGCCAGCACAGAGGGCTGGCTTCACAGGTGTGCGACCCGGCAGTCACATAAGGCCCCGCACTTGGTATGATGCTCTGCTGTTGCCATCTTGAAATTCTTAACGATTTTCTCTTTGAACTTGTGTCTTGTAAGTGAAGTCTGATGGGACAATGGAACATGCATGCGAGCAGAGGTGATACACACAACATCACGACATGTGTCTGCTCCGTCCCTGCTGCCCCTCACACACCGTGTTTGCGATGGCCATGAGCACAGAATTCTGGTGGACCCTCTATGTGTGGAAATTCAAGGCCCAAAGTGAATACAGGTGAGTGTACATCTGTGACTGAGTAAAGAGTGGGGTGGTGGGCACTGGCTGGCCCGTAAGCCACACTTTGGGTTCAAACTAGAATTTGCTTGAAATGCATCAAGAAGGCAATGGTGTTCTAAGGAACACAAATGATCGAGGAACCCTTATCATGTTACTGCCCTGTATGATCCCACCATTGACGCTGCAAACGATGATGCTACGGAAGGAAAGGGAAAGAGGCAACCGATCTGTCCTTCTCCTTCCAGCCCTTCCCGCTCATCAGTAAGCTGAAAGCAGAGCGATCTGGTAGAATGTGCACGTATCAAGAAGTGAAATACAAACAGCTGAGTTAGCTCGGGGCCACATTTCCACCGTTCTGGTCGGAACACAACACTTATCCACGTACAAGCTAAGAAACGTGACTTATGTAGCTTCGGTGATCCCACATGTGAGCTAAATGTTCCTATATTTGCATTTAAAAGTGGCACTGCATGATATATAATAAATGGCATAATTCATGCTAATAATTAAGATTTTAAGTACTCCTCTGCTCAGAATGACATTAAGTAGCAAATTAAAAACATCACGGCAAGTCGGCAAGTCAAGAGAGAGATCACAGAAGAAAGGAAAGGCTTTATATTTTAGTACCTTACGTGGCACCTCCTTCCTGCCTTTCGAGCAACAGACTCCAAATTCCTTTTTGTAAAATCCCGTTTTACACTGGGCCCTGCAGAGCATGAGCAGGAGTGGTCTCAGGCCCTCTGCTCTCAGGAAGGCTACTGAGGCTGGGGTGTGGATGGGGTCGGTCAGTACTCAGGGTTACTCAGCAAGGCAGTCAGAAAAGGGGTGGGGGGTGGTTCTGGCTGATTAAGCCTGAGACAGAAAAGTTGAGGTGAGGATGTGGACGAAGGGCCCTAAATCCCTACAGAGGCTTGCTGTGTCTGTGTCAGGGAGGCAGCAGGGGCAGGCGCTCTTCAGGCCCCTTTGGGAAGAGCAAGCTGATCTGTCTGCAAACAATTTGATCGAAACCAAGCATGTTTCCATGACAGTTTGGTCGAAACAATTTAGCTGAAGGTGAATCATGGCTGTCCCGGCTCTGTGTGCCCATGCCCTTGTATCCACTGGGAATCTAGATGCGCTGTGGAGGGGTTTTGCCATCCTTTTTTAAAAAAAATTAATTTATTTATTTAGTTTTGGCTGTGTTGGGGCCTCGTTGCTGCACGTGGGCTTTCTTTTACTTGCGGCGAGCAGGGGCTACTCTTTGTTGCAGTACGCGGGCTTCTCATCGCGGTGGCTTCTCTTGTTGCGGAGCACGGGCTCTAGGTGCGCGGGCTTTAGTAGTTGTGACGCACAGGCTCAGTAGTTGTGGCACACGGGCTTAGTTGCTCCGTGGCATGTGGGATCTTCCCAGACCAGGGTTCAAACCTGTGTCCCCGCATTGGCAGGCGGATTCTTAACCACTGTGCCACCAGGGAAGCCCCTTGCCATCCTTTATGTGTCTTTATGCCTGTTTTTTCATAGACCCTGTTTTTATTTTTAAACCCATTTCAGCCACTTCCTACTTTCACTCATTCCACAATATTTAGTGAGGCCTTGCTATTAGCCTGCTCTGGGCACACAGTGAGTAAGGCAGAGTCCCTGCCTTCTTGAAGCTTATATTCTAGTGGGACAGACAGGACAATAAACATACTGTCAAGTGAAGATGACGAAATAAACAAGGCAAAAGGACAGAGAATGAGGACAGGAGCTGCTATTCTAGAACTGGTAGTCAGTCACGGAAGGCCTCTTTGAGGAGGTGACATTTCCAATAAGTGAGGGAAAGGCCGTGTGAGAATCTGGGGAAGGGACACCAAGAACAGGCAAGTGAGAGGTACCAAACACCCGGAGCGGGGGTGAGAGCTAGTGGGAGCTGCTGATTCTCTCCTTTCTCCCTGCTGTGCTGCCGGACTAACAAAGACTTGGCACAGCAGAGATGCCCAGCCAGAGGGGATGGGTTGGAACAAACTAAATACCCTGGATTGGACTCCAGACCAGAAAAAGAATGTTAGGGGGACAGTGTGCAAAATTTCAGTAAAGTCTAGAGAGTGGTTACTGGTTTGTATGGACGTTGACTTCTTCGTTTTGATAACTGTACCATGGCTATGAAAGATGTTAACGTTCAGGGGAGCTGGGTGAGGGGTACATGGGAATTCTTTGTACGAACTTTGCAACTCTGAAATGATTTCAAAATGAAAAATTTTTAAATAATAAATAAGAAAATAAAATCACCCTTTCCTCTGTGCCCGGACACCACCCTGCATCCATGCCTGGAGTCCTGTTCCTGACTTCATTTCTTCCTACTTAGGCTTATGGAAAGTGCAGGGGCTCTGGCAACAGAAAGGTCTGGGTTCCAGTCACGGCTTGGCCCATCCTTGGTCTGAGAACTTGGGCAAGTCAATGGTCTCACAGATCAGGCTTCTCATCTGTGTGAAGATTCATTGACATACAACAAGATGACAAATGTTAACATTCTCCAGGGCCTGACAGGTGGAAGGTGTTTCCTTCCCACATTCAGCCGGGCACCCCTCATAGCTGCTAGAACATGGCCGTCCACATCTGGGAGCGACTGGTAAATGTTCCCTGTCTTCCCTTATTGGATACTTATTATATGTGCTTTGTGCTCCAGCGAAGATGAACAAGCACAGGGACTGGGCACTAGGAAGCTGCAGTAAACAAGGCCCTGCTCTTTCATTAACTTTCTCCAGCAGATACTTACTGCACATGCTGGACAGGGTGCGGACGGCAGAGAACAAGACAGATGGCACCCTGCCAACATAGAGGAGCAGCCAACAGACACCAAACCGGAAATCAAAACACTTGACATGCAAGCCGTTAACTGTCGTGGGAAAGGAAGATGGTCTTACTGTAGACAGGGTGGTCGGGGAAGGCCCCTTCTCTGAGGGTGACGCTTGAGCAGGGAACAGACAGATGAGGGCGACAGCAGTGCAGACTGTCTGGGGGGGCGTAGCACCAGCGCCCTGGGGCAGGCACGAGTAGGGCACGTTCTAGGAGTTGCCAGGAGATCTCGAAGTCTCTAGCCAGAGAAGGGGTCAGCAAGGTGTGCAGGCGCCAGGCCACGGAGAGGAGGTGGAAAACTGCTGGTGGGTTTTAAAGTGGGGAAGCATGTGTTCTAACTTCCCTTTTTTTTTTTTTTGCGGTACGCGGGCCTCTCACAGCTGTGGCCTCTCCCTTTGCGGAGCACAGACTCCGGACGCGCAGGCTCGGAGGCCATGGCTCACGGGTCCAGCCGCTCCGCGGCATGTGGGATCTTCGCGGACCGGGGCGCGAACCCGTGTCCCCTGCATCGGCAGGCGGACTCTCAACCACTGCGCCACCAGGGAGGCCCTGACTTTCTTTTTGAAGAGCTCACTCAGTTGCTGTCAGAAGGTACAGTGAAAGGGAGCAGAGTGGAAGGTGGCAGGGGAACCGAGTCACTCAGTGGGGGAGATGACAAGGGTCCGGCCTAGAGGGGATGTTGGAGATGGAGAAAGGTGGGGATGGCTGCCAGACCCGAGAACTGTGCTGGCCGGGGTGGCCCTTGTGGGCCTGAGGTCCGGATCGGTGCAGAGCGGGGGGAGGGGCCTGAGGACCTAGTGGCCCTGGGCCTCTCTCTCCAGGCCTGGTCCTTCCCTGACAGTGAATTTCTCACGAGTCTCTCAAGTCCCTGAGCTCCGTCTCCTCCTGCATCAGCCGTTCGGCTGTGTCACAATCACCGGGGTCCATAACCACGCTTGTCAGCTCTTCCTCCTGCTGCCTCTCTTTCTAGGAAAGGCCCTGTCATCCTCGTAGTTACACAACTTGAGCACCCTTTAACCCTTTCGCCAGTGTAGGTGACCCAGACAGGATTCCTCTCAATTTCGCTTTCCACCCCCCCGCCCCCGCCCCGCATGGGCTCAACCCTGGGAACAGGCCCTAGAAGCTCTCAGTGAGGCCCTTCCGAAAGCCTCCTTCATCCAGGTCTCTGCCTCTGAAGCAAACTGCAAACTTCTGGCAAACGTTTAAGTTCCTAAAGCACTTCCTTTGACTGCATCCTACTCCTGCGCAAAAGCCTTCAGTGGCTCCGCATTGCTGATGGGAGAGTGTCCAACCCCCAGGCAAGCCCTCTGTGGGCTGGGAGGAGGCAAGTCTCTGCCCCCTCCTCCCGTACGGCCCGTGTCCCAAGAGTGAACAATCAGACCCGCCTAAATGTCTGTCAAAGGCACAGTGGATAAATAAGTGGTGACCTGTTCAGACTGTGGAAAACCATACATCCAGGAAAGCGAATGATCTAGAGCACCAGCCCTCGGCCCGCACAGAGCTCAAGCACAGACATGCCACAGAGAAAACAGGTAACCTGGCGGTATTTATCTAAAATGCCAAAGCACGCAAGACCGTCATTGGTATTGTTTAGGGACAGAGACATTTGTATCAATGGTAGAAGAATAAAGGCAGCTGAGGGGATAGTCGACACGCACATTAGCAGGGCTTCCTCAGGGGCAGGGAGAAGGTGGGTGGGGAGGTGGGCACGGGCTTCACAGCATCTGTAATATTTTCTTTCTTAAGCTGGGAGGTGGGGGGATTGTTATACTATCTATCTTCTTCTGAATGCCTGAAACAACTCATTAAAATTTCAGAACTACAGTCCTGCCTGGCTCTTGGGGAGTTCTCAGCCTGGAATACCCTGCAGGCCTTTCTACTTACTAGAACCCTAAGCATCCTTCAGGGCTGGATTCAAACCCGGCTCCCAATTGTCCCAGCAGAAAGCGATCTTCCCCTGCTCCATCGGGGGCACTCAGCCTCTCCCCGCGCCTCCAGGGGCAGGTGAGCCCTGCAGTGGCTGGGCCTTATCAACTTCTACCCAGAGCCCTAATCAGCGCCGTGCAGGGGGCAGGCAGTCACCAGCCTTCTCCTCGTGGCTCCTCTGCACCCCTATGGCTGCCCCCAGCACTAGCCCAGCACAGAACTGGGACCCACAAAATGCTGGCTTAGTGACCAGGAAAGGCAGGGCAGGGCCAGGCGTGCAGGTATTAAAGTGACGGGCACAGGACTTCCCTGGTGGCACAGTGGTTAAGAATCTGCCTGCCAATGCAGGGGACACGGGTTCGAGCCTTGGTCTGGGAAGATTCCACATGCTGCGGAGCAACTAAGCCCGTGCACCACAACTACTGAGCCTGTGCTCTAGAGCCTGTGATCCACAACTACTGAGCCCGTGTGCCTAGAGCCCGTGCTCCGCAACAAGAAAAGCCACTGCAATGAGAAGCCCGCGCACCACAACAAAGAGTAGCCCCCGCTCGCTGCAACTAGAGAAAGCCCGCACGCAGCAATGAAGACTCAGTGCAGCCAAAATAAATAAATAAATAAATTTATTTTAAAAAAATAAAGTGACGGGCACAGAAAAAGGATTGTCAACACTGTGATCCCACCTGACTGGCCCCATGCCAGGCCAGTGGATCCTGTGAGGGCCGGTGGGAGCATCCAGGGCCCAAGTTACAGCTACCTCTGCCCCTGTTCTCCCCTCCCCTCCTCACCCGCCTGCTTCCAAGTCCCTCCCCTCTCCCAGATGCACCCACATGGCAGAGCAGCGTGCTCTGCCATGCAGCTCACCTAGACCCAAGGGCATGGATGGGGCAGTGTCACTGGGGCACACAATCCCAACTTCTAAAGTCGAAGAGATGCGGCAGGACAGAGTAAAGGGGGTCTGAAGATGGGTCCATAGTCCCGGCTCTGCCCATACAGGTTAGAGCATCTCTCCAGAGCCCACTGGCCTCATCTTTAATAATAATGACTTTGCCCACAGCTTTCCTAGACCCCACCTGTGAGCTAAGTGCCTCCCATCAATTATTTCCTGTCATCCTCCAAGCAACCCTGAGGCAAGTATCATTATTTCCTCCATTTTACAGACAAGGACAATGGAGCCCAGAGAGGAGGGGAAGGGATTTGCTGAAGATCACAGAGCGGCAGAGATTCACCTGAGGCAGCCTGACCCCGGAGTCCACACTCTTAACCATTGCAAACCCCAAATAAGAGGGTAGGATGAGATGAGTGGGCCTGAACTATTCGGGGGCAGACCCAGCTCCTCTGAGGGCCTTTGCTGGGAAAACTGATCTGTCAGGGTGGTTACAGTGTTCCAGACACACAGCCCAGGATCTGGCCTCTGGGACCTCCTGGAGCACTAGTTTTAGTCTCTTTGAGACACAGACCCCTTTGAATGCTGTGACTTCTCTCCCCAGACCAACTCCTTACATATGCAGCAGTTTCCCCGAGGACTACAGAGGGTCAGAGACCCCCGTAACTCTCAGGAGAAGGCCCCTTTCAATCTAGGCTCTGCCATTCTCTACCCTGGACTTATGACTGGGTGGATGGCTCCGTGGGGAGCATCACGAGCCAGATGGAGAAGAGAATTTAGGAAAAAAGATGGGACAATGTGGGGGCTTCCCTGGTGGCGCAGTGGTTGAGAGTCCGCCTGCCGATGCAGGGGACACGGGTTCGTGCCCCGGTCCGGGAAGATCCCACATGCCGCGGAGCGGCTGGGTCCGTGAGTGCATGGCCGCTGAGCCTGTGCTCCGCAATGGGAGAGGCCACAACAGTGAGAGGACCTCGTACCGCAAAAAAAAAAAAAAAAAAAAAAAAGATGGGACAATGTGGAAGTGAATGAGTCCCTGGGAAGAACCTGGCCTTCTCTGCCTCCTGTAAGGCGGCCCCACAGCTTCCTTTCTTCTGTTGCCCGAGGCAAGAAGCAGGAACTCACTCTCCAAGCCTCAGTTTCTCTCTCTGTAAAACCAAGTGCTCGGGCTTCCCTGGTGGCGCAGTGGTTAAGAATCTGCCTGCCAATGCAGGGGACAAGGGTTCGAGCCCTGGTCCGGGAAGATCCCACATGGAACGGAGCAACTAAGCCCGTGCGCCACAACAACTGAAGCCCGTGCGCCACAACTACTGAGCCCGCGTGCCACACCTACTGAAGCCCATGCGCCTAGAGCCTGTGCTCCGCAACAAGATAAGCCACCGCAATGAGAAGCCCATGCACCGCAATGAAGAGAAGCCCCTGCCCACTGCAAATAGAGAAAGTCTGCACACAGCAACGAAGACTCAACGCAGCCAAAAATAAAAAATTTAAATTAAATTAAAACAAACAAACAAAAACCCCCAAGTGCTCCTTTTCTCTGAATGAGCAGCTGAGTCCAGGAAGTTCACGTCACTTACAAGATGACATTGACCTCCCCAGGGCCTGATGTGGAATTCTAACTCCCTGCCACGGGGTCCCCAAGCAGGGTCAGAATGTGCCCGAATGCATCAGAACAATCTCGGAGTGCTGGTGAAACAAAAAGATTCTGACATTTTCCTCTTTTGCTCACCCCGGCTCTGCCCCCCACCCCGCCCCTCCTGGATTCTGATTCAGCAGTTCTGGGGCCCAGAACTACCCACGGTGGCCTCACCAAAAAGAAAAGAAAGTTTCCTAATTGGTCCTCTGGGACCCACTGGGAGACAGAAAAACCACTCTGCAGGGCAGGGCTGGGGTGGCGGCAGCAGGCCTGGGGCAGCCTGGAAGGTGCCTGAGGGCCCTCCCCGCGGGTCGGGTCGGGGCTGCAGGACACAGAGGGCCACAGGCATACCTTTCACTCCTTGCCTCGCTGAACCAGAGTGTGGCGTCTTTGGTATCTGAGCCTGAACTCCAGCCCATGGGAGGCCACCAGGGACAGCTGGGGCAGTGAGACACAGCCCCTCCCCACCCCCTTCTTTTGGCTGGCTGTGGAGAACACACAATGAAGCCCTTCTTCTCCCCCTCCTCCCTTGAGCAGTCTTGCCATCCTGGGCAGCTCTGAGAGAGGCCTGGGGGCTGTCTGTCCCAGCTAGGCCCTGGCCCCAGATTCTACCAGCTGGACAGCAAGCCCAGGCTGAGAGGCTTCTCTGGTCGGGGGGTGCTTTTGGCTTCTCCTCTCCTGCACCCCCGGGACCCAGGTTTTCCCAGGCTTTGCATCTGACCAGTGACAGGCAGTCTTTATGAAACCAAACCGGAAATGCCTGTCTGAGGGCTGAGGGACCTGGACAGCCACCAGGACACAGAGTCCTACTGGAGCACAGCCTGCTCTGAGGCCCCTCAGGAACAAGTCGAGCCACTAGCTGCTCTGTGCTTTCTCAGAACTGAGGAAACTGAAGATAAGGAGATAGCTAAAAAGGCCCTCAAGAAGGAGAGTTTCCGGAAGCTGCCAGCAGGCCTTGGGGGGTAGGGGGACCATTTCCCCATGACCAGGAGAGGGGCAGTGCCTGCGTCAGGTCAAGACACAGGCCTGAGCGGGAGACCACGGGGCCTGTGTCTATTGTCTCCATACCCATCCCGGGTCACCGTCTTTCCCAGGGGGTAGGGAGAGTGGCTGCTGAGGGCTCTTGGGGAGAACCAGAGACACAGGCATTGCTGGCGGCCTCTTTGCCGAATCTTGGTCCTGGGCAGGACGCCTGGACTATTTCTGTCTCCTTGCCTGAAATCCCAGGCCACCTGCCCAGACAAGCCCCCTGGGGTTTGTTTGGTTCAGTCTGTTCTTTTTGATGCCCCCTCCCCATGCCCCCGCTCCCTCCCTCACCCTAATCCCAGGCCCTCTTGATTCAGTCCTGCTCCCTGGGCTAGGCCTGTGGGAGTCCAGTGGGGAAATCACACCTCTGAACACCTGATGCAAGAATTAGCAAGAATATGCAGTGAAGGCTCTAGGAGAGAAGACAGCGCCGGGGGTCACTGGAGGTGGAGATGAATTTTGACTGGGGAGGCCGGGCAGGCTTCCTAGAGGAGATGGGACTTGGGCCAAGCTATTTATTCATTTAAAAGCCCTTTAACATGGGGATATATGTATATGTATAGCTGATTCACTTTGTCGTAAAGCAGCAACTAACACACCATTGTAAAGCAATTCTACTCCAATAAAGATGTTAAAAAAAAGCCCTTTAACAAGCACCAGCTCTGTGCCGGGCACTGTTCTGGAAGCTGGGATACAGCAGTGAAAGAAGTTTCTTCTTTCATGTGGCTCATATTCAGCCTGGGAAAGAAAACCAATAAACAATAGGCAAGTCGATATACAGGATGTCATGCGGTGATATGTACTACGGAGAATAACCTAGCAGCGTAGAGTAACAGAGCGCAGGCGTGGGGGCCTTGCTATTTTTACACAGGGTGGTCAGGGTAGGCCTCTCGAATAAGGCGACATTTGAGCAGAGACCTGAAGGAAGAGAGGCACAGCCATGTGGCCATCTGGGGGAAGAAAGTTCTAGTGAGACAAGACAGCGAGAGGTCTTGGAGGTCAGACTGTCTCAGAGTGTTTGAGGAACAACAAAGTGGCCTGTATGGCCGAAGCCCAACGAGCAAGGTGAACAGCATACCAAAAACAAGTGAGGTTGGGGATCGGCGGCCGCTCAGGGCCTTTGAGCCATTCTGGAGGGATCTAAGCAGAGAAGTGACACATTTCTGACTTCAGTCTTAACAGTTTCATCCTGGTTGCTATGCTGAGAGTGCACTGGCGGAACAAAGGCTGAAGGGAGCTGTCAATTTAGCAGATGAGGTGAGAGGCAACCACAGGCTGGCCCAGGGTTGTAGCAGTAGAGGTGGGTTAAGTGCTCGATTTTGGATATATTTTGAAGATGAGCTTTGATGCAACAAAATTTGACGTAGGGAGGAAGGCCTGGCAGGCCCCAGACAGAAGTACAGCAAGAACACAGAGCCTGGGGAAGATGGGATTGGGGGAGATGGGTCCGGAGGGGATGTGGGAGAGCCCCTTTGGGTGAGGGGTGTGGACTCCACTCTGTAGGCAACGTGGCCTGGGGAAGGGGGCACTGGGAGCCATCCAGCCGAGGGGCCGCTGTAGATGGTGACACTGCAGCTCTCCGAGGTCCCAAGGCCTGCAGAAAGGAGAAGGACCCTCCCTGCTCCCTTCCTGCAGGCTGTGCTGCGGATGGCCCAGACCACTGCCTCTATGTGGCCTTTCTTCGGGCCACGAGCAGGTAGGTCATTCACTCAAGAGTCCTCAGCTCAGGACCTTTGCCACCCTTTGAAATCAAGCCAGTGGTTCTCACTGGCCCCAGAGAAGGGCTTTCCTCTTTCAGAAGTGGAGCAAGCAAGGTTTGTCCTGACACAGCTGGTTTCACTTGGGTCAGGAGGTTCAAGAAAGATCATCTATGCTTAGGAGTGAAGAGAGCACTTGGTCAGGGAGGGTGGGAAGGTTTTGTCAGCTAGGACTGTCCATCCACAGAGGCCGAGTGCTTTCCACTTTCTCAGACATTCTCAAGGCATTCCCAGCCTAATTCCCCATTCACCCCCCTCCCCGCCCCACCCCCTGCAGACAGGCTCTGCTCAGGGGCCCTTTCTCTACTCAAACCTCCTCAACTACCACTGAGAAGGCAAAGGGGCAAAAGGGAAACTGAGGCATGAAGCAGGAGGCACACATAGGGGAGCACACACTCCGGATCCCAGCCTCCTCAAGCACACCCTGTTCCTCCTGGGGGAAACTGTCACGCCCTGCCTCCTGCCAGTTAGGGTGCCTGTTCACATGCTCCTCTCCCCGACTCCTTGAGAACGGCGACCAGACTCCGCTCATATCAGTGATCCCACAATCTCGACCCAGGGCAGTTAGGGGGGGTCACTGAATGAATGAAGGGTTGTGGGATTTCCTGGTGGGTACGTGGGCAGGATAGGCTTGGAAGACAGGAGTAGAAGCATGTAAGGAAGCTCCAAAAAAAAAAAAAAAAGTGCGGGGCTTCCCTGGCGGTCCAGTGGTTAAGACACCGTGCCCCGGGCTTCCCTGGCGGCGCAGTGGTTAAGAATCCGCTAGCCAATGCAGGAGACACGGGTTCAAGCCCTGGTCCAGGAAGATCCCACATGCCGCGGAGTAATTAAGCCTGTGCGCCACAACTACCGAGCCTGTGTGCCACAACTACTGAAGCACGCACACCCTGGAGCCCATGCTCCGCAACAAGAGAAGCCACTGCAATGAGAGGCCCGTGCACCACAACAAAGAGTAGCCCCCAGCTCTCCGCAACTAGAGAAAGCCCGTGCACAGCAACGAAGACCCAACGCAGCCAAAAATAAATAGTAAATACATTTATAAAAGAAAAAAAAAAGACTCCATGCCTCCACTGCAGGGGGCACCGGTTAGATCCCTGGTCAAGTAACTAAGATGCCACATGGTGCGCCCTAAAAAATAAAAAAGAAGTTGACAAGCCTCCGCAATTAAAGTTTCCTGGGTGCCTATTTAAAAAAAAAAAAAAAGGAAGCTCCAGAAGGAGCCATGGCCCAGCGCCCAGCACCATGTATCCTCCCTCCCACCCATCCCCCATGCTATAGAATGAGTAATTGCTAACATTTCCTGAGCACTTACTACAAGCCAGGCCCTCAGTAGAATTTCATTTGATCCTCACAGGAGCCCTGTGAGATAGGCATTATCACCAGGCCCGTTTACAGATGCAAACAACTGAGGCACAGAGAGGCTGAGTTATTTGTCCAAGGTCACGTGGCTACTAAGGAACAAAAGCTAGGATTCTAAAGCAGATTGTCTGTCCCCACATGCTCTGTGCTTAACTACTACACGCTGCCTCCCAGGCCCCGCAGAGTCCCAAATGTGTGTGTCTACCTCAGGTTAGCCCAAATCAACCCTCCATTGTGCCCCGTTATCCCCATCCCAAGACAATGGTGGTTATGTTTGAGGAAAGCCCTAATAACACTGTCAAACACCAGTGAGTATTGTTATTAATGATAACATCAACAACGACTCCTCTCCCAGCCATTGCTTCCTATCTCCATCGTCCACTTTCCAGCCAACAGAATCCTCTACTTGTGGTCCTCTCAGCCATACATCTAGGATGGAGTGTGCCCATGTGCTCTGCCCCTCCCATCATGTCCTGCCCCATCCTGTCCCCCTCCCTCTCCATCCTTCCTGGAGGCACCCTCACAGCATTGACACCTGCCCATTTCCCTCAGACCGTTTCCTGCTAACACCCCCTGTCCCTCCCAGCAGCCAGCGGCTTCTCCCCCAAGGGACTGGACTGATTGTTTCCCAGACCCTGGAGGGGCAGGATCTGGGATTCTGATTCCAGGCACGCCCTTCTGCTCTGCAAATTTGAGGAGTTGATTCCAAGGCAACCTTGAAATCCAGCCACAGGAAAGCCCACGGAATACTGAATTCCAAAGAAGCTCTCAGAATTCCAAGTTTGAGGATTTGGAAACTCCCACACCCCAAGTTCTAGGACTAGCCAAACCCTCAGGATCCTGAGGTGGCGACCTTGGGAATTTTGATCTCAGGACTTCTGATTCCAGTCTCTTGTGGAAACTTACTTTTCACTTCCTCAGGCCATTTGTGTGATTTCAATGTTACCAATTTTGAAAGCTGGAAGTAGATTTAAAAATCCCTCCCCAAATACAGCAACAAAATTTCCATAAATTTTGTAAGGAGAAATATTCTTTTAAATCCTAAATATGCAGATATTTGAATATTTGTAAATCTCATTATTTTAATGCAGAGCAGTGGTGACTTAGTTGGAGCATCATTGAGAATGTGACCACTGTTTGGGCTATTAGAGATATGCCCCAAAAGGCACACGTGCAAGATTCCCCCCCACCCTATGTTTTTCCAGTTTTCCCCCCACTGGGCCCTTATATCTCTTTGTCTTAGAGTGAGTGTGAGCACAGTCCTAGGGGTGAAGCTTCTGGGATATCTGGGGTGGTCGGGGGAGGAGGGGTGAATTGTACAATGTCTTCTCTGAAACTCAGGAAATTCCCCGCTTAGGTCCTCCCCCGAGCCTGGCCTGGGGCCAGGGCTCCCATAGTTCCCAGGCCCAACATTACCGTGCTTCAACTGGGGCCTGAGGTCCTGCCCCCTGGCCCTGCTGGTAATGGGAAGGGGATAGAGACCCTAGGAAGCCTTCCTCTTGTGGCTCCTTCCCTGCCTCTTAGTGTTTCTGTGGCAGAACAGGGCTGGTCGCCACCCTTGCTTGGCCCAGGAAGGAGTAGAAGTAGGTGGAAGGGAAGAATGAGGACTGGGGTGGGGGTGGAGGGTGGTCAGAAAGGAAAAAGTCACTGGAGGTCAGTGAACCAGCGAGAAGTCAGGCTGAGTGATTACGGTCGGATTTCACAGCCTGAGGCTTATGACAGGGGCCAGGATTGGTGGGGGAGGGGACTGAAGGAAAGGGACAGACCGACCTACAGAGTTGGGACTCTCTCTTGGGACAGAAGAGCTTACATTGAATGGTAGGGAGTTGAGCGATGGGGAGAGGGACAGGGACACATGGAAGGAGTTAACGGTTTCACGTGAGACTTAGAAGGTCTGAGACATTCCTTCTCAACAGCACCTGCCCTCTGGAGGAGCTTGCGGGGGTGGCGGGAGCCCGGGCTCCTGCACCTGCTCTCTTTTCCAGCTCCCTTGTCTCCAGCCCCTCATCTGGCTCTTTTCTCCAGATGTCCTCTCAACGCCCCCTTTCTCTGGCTACCCTGGCCTGTTCCCCACCCCACCCCCGCCGCAAACTGCTTTCCCCAGCCCAACCCAATTTTCCACCCCCAACTTCTCTTCCTCAGTCCCCCCAGATCAGTGGCTTCTCCAGCCTGCCTCTCCGATCGCTCTTCTCTGGCCCTGGATCCCCTAGCCCTAGCCCCGTCAGAACCCCTAAACCCTCCCCCGGCACCCCTCTTCAGTCCCCCTTTCCAGCGCGACCGCTTTCCCGAGCCCCGCATCCCGCCGGAGCCCGACACGAACCCGATTCGGAAGAGCAGCCGCTTGCTACGCGCCATGAACAGGCTACGGAGGGTCCGCCGCGCTCGGCAGCTGCTGGGGCTCGCGAGCAGGACAAGGACCAGGAGCAGCAGCCCGCAGCTGGCGACCCACAGCCACGACGAAGGCCAGCCTTGCCAGGCCATGCTGGGGGCAGGCGCCCGAGGCCGCCCAGGGGGCGGGGCGGGGCGTTGCTACGCGACGGCTCGGCCCAGGCCCCCACTTGGAGAACCTGAGGGGTTGGGGCCACGCCCCCTGCACGCGCAAGCTGGGGGACTGGGGGCGTTCTGGCCCCGCCCCTTCATTGGCTCGCGTTCGCACCCGCCCACTCGCCGTCCCTGGCCCGGTGCACTCCTGGAATGTCACCCGGCTGAAGGTGGCCTGGCCCCGCCCCCGGCTGGCCGGTCGGGAGGCGTGGCCGGAGCCGGCATCTGATCTGCGCTAATCCCGGTATAAAATCGCTGGAGTCCGGGGCTCGGCCCCACACCCTCCCACCTTCCCCCAACAGGGAACTCTGAGAGAGGTCCTGGAATGGGCCTCTTGGCGGGAAACCGTAGCCTCATAAACTTTTTCAGCTGGAAGGAACCTGGGAGATCACATGGGTCAGCTGCCATTCATTCATTTATTCATTCACTAAATTACTTTTCTGTGTCCTCCTTTGTGCCAGGCACTGTGCCAGGCTCTGAGAATGCAAGGATCAAAGACACACAGTCTCTTCATTCCTGGAGCCTACAATCTAGAATCCAGCAGAGAAACAAGCCAAATAAGCAAACAAATATAATTATATATGTATTTATCTATACTTACATATACGTGTATATGTACACATACAGTGCTACCTGTGTGTGATTACAAATTGTGGTGCTATAAAGAAATCGAACAGAGGGGGCAACGATATGGAGGACAGAGAGGGCCAATTTAGATGGGAGGGCCTCCCTGAGCTGGTGACATGTAAGCCATGCCCTGAAGGATAAGAAGAGGCCACAGAGGCTGAGGGAGTGATTCGACCAAGATTATACAGCAATGGATGGCAGACGCAGGACTAGGACCCAAGGTATCCCAAGACCAGTGGGGTTTCCACATCATTAACCACCCCCCCCTCCACACCATGCTGCCTTCCCAATGAGTTCTAGAAGTTGTTAAGGTCAGTGGGTTGGAAGGAATTGTAAAGACAGGTGAGGTGACCTCTACAAATTTGGGCAAACTGGAGCTAGGGCTGGGCTCCTTCTGGCTCCAGCTCTAGCCCTAGCCCAGCACAGGGAGGGAAAGAAATCTGCAAACAGTGAAGGTAGCCATGTCCCCAGCGGGGAGATAGCTGGGGAGGGAAGCAGGGGAGGCACTGCTCTTGTTTCCTTCTCTTGCTTTTTGGGCTTCGGCCTGTGCTCCGGCCTGAGAGAGGCTAGATAACCTGACCCCCAAACCACACTTTTTCTCTCTCCCTCTGATGTACTCTTATTAGATAGCTGAATCTAAAGACTGAGTCCCCAGTGTGGAGAGTATAGAGGTATAGGATCATTACACACAAGGAACGGGAGGCCTCATTCCTCCCCCCACCCCAAAAAAGCCAAGAGATGGGTTAAATTATCCCCAGACTGAATTGTAATCCCAACACCTAACCTGGGTTTCATTCAGCAACCCCAGACATGAAGTTTCTTTTGTGTGGATACATCTTGAAGGCCGGAGCTATAGCCTGCTCCCTCCCTGTCTCCTTACCCACAATTCAGCTTCTTCTCAGTGTCTGGCACATAAAAGGCTCTCAATAAACAAAAATCAGATAGAATTGAATTAAACCCCTGTGTATGCCGCAAAAGAGGCGGGAGTGAGAAGACTGACAAGCTAGTTTGTAGAAGGCCCTTCCGGGCCAATGGAGCTTGCATGTCTCTAAGTCCGTGTCTATACGTGCAAAGTGAAGAATTACAGAGCCTCATCAAAAGTCACTGTGAACACACTTTTCTGCAGGTAAGGCTGTGCCAGGCATTATATTGAGAAATTAAAACACAGTCCCTGTCATCTGAAACAGGAAATGCAGGCTCAAGCATGAGCCTGCAGAGATACAGAGATGACTGAATCCTGAATCTAATCTCATGCTACACACACATTTACAAGATTATTGCTAATTATCCAAGATACATTTCAGGAAATGCAAGAAGCTGGACAAGGCTGGGGATAAGGAGTGAGAGTGGGTGTTTTGGGGGACTCATGCAGGGCTAGGAAGCCACCCTCCCCTCCCCCGGCC
The DNA here is from genome assembly GCF_937001465.1 of Orcinus orca. Classification (NCBI taxonomy): domain Eukaryota; kingdom Metazoa; phylum Chordata; class Mammalia; order Artiodactyla; family Delphinidae; genus Orcinus; species Orcinus orca. The sequence continues at coordinate 101,411,001 of NC_064565.1, read as the reverse complement.
TGTTCCGGAAGACTTCCAGAACATATCTGCTCCAAATCTGCTTTGCTTTCACCTCCTCTCCCATGAGAATCTTCTGCCCCAGCCAGACTGATGCTTCATTATTCACCCCCTCCTACACTTTATACCTTTTAATACCTCATTGCTTGCAGACATTTGGCTTAGGGGGCACTGTCAAGGTTAAGGTTTGCCTCTGTTTGGCAGATCTTTTACTTTGCTGAGATCTCCTCCCATTATCCATAGTTGTCATTGGAAACCTCAGGCCCAGCTCCAATTCCTTTGCTTTCAGCCAATATGCTTTTTAGAGTAAATAATTTCTGTGCCCATCCACGCCTCTACCCCCTTTTCTCACTCTGTATAAGCAAACTCGAGTATCTCTTTGCCTAAAAAACTTCTCTTGGGGGCTTCCCTGGTGGCGCAGTGGTTGAGAGTCCGCCTGCCGATGCAGGGGACACGGGTTCGTGCCCCGGTCTGGGAAGATCCCACATGCCACAGGGCAGCTGGGCCCGTGAGCCATAGCCGCTGAGCCTGCACGTCTGGAGCCTGTGCTCCGCAATGGGAGAGGCCACAGCAGTGAAAGGCCCACGTACCGCAAAACAACAACAAAAACAGCAACAACTTCTCTTGGGGCTTCCCTCATGGCTCAGTAATTAAGAATCCGCCTGCCAATGCAGGGGACAAGGGTTTGAGCCCTGTTCCGGGAAAATCCCACATGCTGCGGAGTAGCTAGGCCCCTGTGCCACAACTACTGAGCCTGCGCTCTAAAGCCCGCGAGCCACAACTACTGTGCCCATGTGCCACAGCTACTGAAGCCCGTGCACCTAGAGCCCGTGCTCCACAAGAGAAGCCACCACAAGGAGAAGCCCGTGCACCACAACGAAGAGGAGCCCGCACTCACCACAACTAGAAAAAACCCACACGCAACAATGAAGACCCAACGCAGCCAAAAATAAAATAAATTAACTAAAACAAAACAAACTTCTCTTGACCTTGGGTCCCTATCTAGATTCTGTTCTGCCTTTATCTTAACACAAAGGAACAGTAGTTTCCTGAAAGGCTGTCTCCGTGGGTGTGGTAGATTGCATTTCGGTTCTCAATTCTTCATCTCTCCCTGAAAACACACCCTTCACCATGTGACTATGCACCACCTCCATGGAGGTGCAATAGATTTCTCCCGCACCATTGATGTTGGGCTTGACCTTGTGACTTGCTTTGGCCAATGGAATGATACAAGCAGAGGTCTTAAATGTGCTATTATGGTTGAATTTGGTCTCTGTAGCCATGCCTTTCACCATGAGAACATCCCTCGGGTAGTTAGTTGCTGGTTTAAGGAGAGTGAAAGACACATGGAAGTGACCTGACCCCACTCACAGCTTGGAAGCCAGCCCAGCCCAGCAAAGCCCAGCCTAGATGAGCTGAAACTTAGCCTGCCCACAGGGGCACGAATGAGAAGTACATGCTTGTTGTTGTATGCCTCTCAGTTTTGGATTTGCTTGTTATGTGGCATTATTGCAACAATAGCTAACACTGACAGTGGGAAGCAGAAAGATTAGTTATTAATGTGCTGAAAGCAAGGTGCTTAAATAACTGATTAGCTATTTGGAAAAGAGCAATTTAGACCCATGCTTCACAGAATACACCAAAATAAATTCCAGGTGAATTAAAGTGCTAAGGACATAAAATTAAAACACACCAAATTAGAAGAAAATTAAATGCATGTCCAATCTCTGGACAGTGGAAGACTTTCTAGGGCTAAAAGCAATAGAAGTGTTTTTCTAATTTTCTTTAATAGGCATTTGTTACTCTTAAACTCAGACAAAAAGCAACTGAAGACTTAACAAGGGAAAGAATTACTCTTCTGGTTCCTTAAAAAAAAAATTTAACCTTTTTGTTATGAGGTAATATGAACAAAAGAAAAAGCCAAAAAAAAAATTTTGTGGAAAATACTTGTCTCAAATTTGTCAAAAAGTTAATCTACTTAATACATAAAGACCTTAAATAAATGAGAAAACACAGACCCCCAATTAATAAAGGGATAAATGGCTAATATACACATGAAAAAATGTTAAACCTCAAAAGAATCAAGAAAATGCAAGATAAACAATGAGACAAGAATTTCATCTATCAAAATAGCAGAGATTAAAGACAGTAATACAATTCTGAAGGCTTCTAAGAATATGGGAAGATGAGTATTTATACATTACTTCTGGAGGTATCAATTGGTACAGTTTTCTAGAAAGCAATTACCAATATGCATCAAGGCTTTAAAAATATTCATATCCTTTGACTCAGTAATTCCTTTTTAGCCACCTGCCCAAAAGATCTGCCCCAAATATATCATTTGAAATGTACACAATGGTGAGACTGTAAACAGCCAACAGGTCTGGCAATAAGGGAAGAGTTAAGGTTCTGTGAACCTCTGTGCAGCTTTAAAATGGTGTTTATAGTTAAAACCCAATGTATTGCATGATCCTGGATTGGATCCTGGACCAGAAAAAGGACGCTGGGGGACAGCTGGCAAAATTTGAGTAAAGACTGTAAAGGGATTCTTAGAATTGTATCAATGTTAAGTTCCTGGGTTTGATACTAACACTGTAGTTAAAAGTAAAAAGTGTGGGGCTTCCCTGGTGGCACAGTGGTTGAGAATCTGCCTGCCAATGCAGGGGACACGGGTTTGAGCCCTGGTCCGGGAAGATCCCACATGCCGTGGAGCAACTGGGCCCATGAGCCACAACTACTGAGCCTGCGCGTCTGGAGCCTGTGCTCCGCAACAAGAGAGGCCGCGATAGTGAGAGGCCCGCGCACCGCGATGAAGAGTGGACCCCGCTTGCCACAGCTAGAGAAAGCCCTCATACAGAAACGAAGACCCAACACAGCCAAAAATAAATATACATTAAAAGTAAGAAGTGAACATTTGGAGCTTCCCTGGTGGTGCATTGGTTGAGAGTCCGCCTGCCAATGCAGGGGACACGGGTTCGTGCCCCGGTCCGGGAGGATCCCACATGCCGCGGAGCGACTGGACCCGGGAGCCATGGCCGCTGAGCCTGCGCGTCCGGAGCCTGTGCTCTGTAACCGGAGAGGCCACAGCAGTGAGAGGCCCGCATACCGTAAAAAAAAAAAAAAAAAAAAGTGAACATTTGGGGAAGCTAGGTGTCAGGTGTATGGGACCTCCTTGTACTTTTTTGCAAGTATTTTGTAAGCCTGAAATAACTTCAGAATAAAAAGTTAAAAAAAAAACAATACACACAAATAAAACAGTATTGATATGTCGATAAACATTGTTTTTAAAAAACAATACAGGGGACTTCCCTGGTGGTCCAGTTGTTAAGACTCCGCGCTTCCAGGGCAGGGCACGTGAGTTCAATCCCAGGTGTGTGTTGGGGAAGGAGATTCCGCAAGCCAGCGAGGACAATAAATAAATAAATAATAAATAAATAAATGCTTGACATAGTACCTGGTACAACTAAGCATTCAATAAATTAAAAAAAAATACAGGTGTGGCAGATCCTGTTGGTTGATTAATACCCATTCTCCAACTCTCCCTTTTTTCCTTGCTAACCCCTGTTTTGCCTATGAACAGCCATAGCTTCCAAGTGAGCCTCTCCCCAGCCCTAGTGGGGGGGATCCTGATTGGTCCAAGCCAACTGGCGCTCTCATTGCCCTGCCAAGTGATTGATTAGACCGAGGAATATGACTCAATTCTTGATATTAGATAATAATAGCAAATATTTATATAGCACAAATCATGCTCCAGGCATTGTTCTAAGTGCTTTACACAGATTGTCAGTTCTCATGACTACCTTATGAATCAAACACGGTTATAATTCACATTGGCAAAGAACACCAAGGCACCAAAAGATCAAGTCAGTTGCTCCAGGTCACACGGTGATTTGCTCCAGGTTGAGATGGGGAGGGAAATAGGCTGGAGGCCTTCTAAATGAGCCTTTCCTAGTTGTCAAAATGGGATATAGGGACTCCCCTGGTGGCGCAGTGGTTAAGAATCCGTTTGCCAATGCAGGGGACACAGTTTCGAGCCCTGGTCCAGGAAGATCCCACATGCCACGGAGCAACTAAGCCTGTGCACCACAACTACTGAGCCCGTGCACCACAACTACTGAAGCCCGCATGCCACAACTACTGAGCCTGCGTGCCTAGAGCCCATGGTCTGCAACAAGAGAAGCCACCTCAATGAGAAGCCCGCACACCACAACGAAGAGTACCCCCGCTCGCCGCAACTACAGAAAGCCCGCGCACAGCAACGAAGACCCAATGCAGTCAAAAATAAATAAATAAATAAATTTACTTAAAAAAAACAAAAACAAAAAAAACGGGATATACAGGACGGTGCTCTTTTCTTGCTCCAGGATGTTGTCATTTGCCTGTGATGCCTGGAACTATGGCAGGCATTTTAGGACTGTGAGTAAGAAGCCTAAGAGGCTATTCCAACAGCTAAAGATGGCAGAGCAAAAGTGGGGATGGAACTAGTGTCCTTGAAGACATAACTGAGCCCCTGAATTAACCAGTCTGGATTGGCCCCTGGACTTCTTGTTATGTGACATTAAAATTGTCCTTACTGTTTAAGCCACTTTTAGTTGGGTTTTTTGATACTTGCAGCCAAAAGCACCCAAACTAGTACTGTGGGTAACTTTTATATTTTAATCTAAAGTGGGAGAAAAAGCAGTATAAATTTTGTGTAATTGATATGACTGCTATAAGCAAAAATGCATAAAAAGTATCGAAAATGCTATCAGTGATGATCTTTAATTGATGGGTTCATGGAATATCACTTGTTTTATTTTTTTATACTTTAAAAATATGTTCTGGGGACTTCCCTGGTGGCGCAGTGGTTAAGAATCCGCCTGCCAATGCAGGGGACACGGGTTCAATCCCTGGTCTGGGAAGATCCCACATGCCGCGGAGCAACTAAGCCTGTGCACTACAACTGCTGAGCCCACATGCGGCAACTACTGAAGCCCCTGTGCTCTAGGGCCTGTGTGTCGCAACTACTGAGCCTGCGTGCTGCAACTACTGAAGCCCGCTTGCCTAGAGCCCGTGGTCCGCAACAAGAGAAGCCACCGCAATGAGAAGCCCACGCACCGCAATGAAGAGCAGCCTCCACTCGCTGCAACTAGAGAAAGCCCGCGCACAGCAACGAAGACCCAACGCAGCCAAAAATAGATAAAAGTTAAAAAAAATCACATTTGTATAAAAAGATATTTTCTGACTGTCTATGATGAGAAGGTAATACTATTTTAATTTTAAAAGTATTATTTTATTAAAACAAAGAAAGTGTCCTCCTTGCTGCCTCTACTTTCACTTCCCATCTATTCTCAGGCCACCCCATTGAGCCTCTGCCCTCACCATTCCATCCTAATTTGTCTCTGACCCCTTGAACCTCAAACGCGGTTGTCAATATTCAGTCCTTGTCACTTAACCTCCAGGCAGAGCCTTCTTTCTTCTTCGCCTTCCCTGTGACAGTGTCTTCTGGTTCTCTTCTCGCATCCCTAGATGCTTCCCCCTCTGCTGCTGTCCCTCACTTTCACTGCTTCCCCTGACTTCAGCAATCACTTGATACCACTCATTACTCCCGAGGAGAAATGTCCACCCCAGCTTCCCCCTGGAGTTCCAAACCTAAATGCCCATCCTTTTTCTGGTCATCTCCAGGTGTGGTGGGGCAGGTGTAGGGGGTGAGGGGCTTAGTCTCTTCTCTGCAAAAAGGACTGATAGTTTGCACCGAGCTATTTATTGAGGATTAACCACAATTACCCAAGTAAAGGACATAGTGCCAAGTTCATCACGGGCACTTACTAAATGTTCATTGGTATTATTGCACCATGTATCATTCTTGCAACATCAAGGTCTGGTCCTCATGAGTGCTCAGCCGTCACCCAAATTTGGGCACCTGAGTCCCAACACGTGGTCCATCGTGGGCACCTCCAGCCCCTGTCCACCTTCCTTAGGTTATCAGACAAAGGCTTTGGAAGCCCAGCTCTGAATTGGGTCTGCCCCCTGCTCATAGCCAGTATCTGCAGCATTAAATTCACACGGCTTGGTTTAGCAATATGGTCTCAACCCAGTTTTCTAGTGTTTTGTGCTCCCACCTCTCCCTTCCATGTCCCCAGCTTTCAGTCAGCCCGCAGTGGTCACTATCCTGTGCTTTTGCCCCCTTACGCCTGCCCTACCACACCTGGAGAAATCTTTTAAGGCTCACTTCTCAAGATACCTTCCACCCCAGCACACCCGAGATAATCTAAGACACTCCAGGAGTAACTGTAACTAATTAAGGCCCAGGTTCTCAGTCTGGGGAATTTTGCAGGCTCTCCCAGGGGGAGGAAGGAAGGAGGGTAAAGTTCAGGACCAGGGAGACTGATATGCCCCTACTTTTGAGTAACAGCTCCTTTAAAGCTAAAAGTAAATGCAACGTCCTCTTTGAAGCCCCTCTGCTCACCACAACTCTTTGCAATGCCTGGTCACTACTCTACCTCCAGACTCTGGAAAAATGCCTGCCACCTAGTAATCAAAAAGAAATGAATGGTTTGAAATGTAACCCTCACTACTTTCCACTTTGAATTATGAGGAGTCAAGCTGGGGGAGCCACTGTGGCCTCCGTGCAGGCAGAAATGGTGCCCTGTGCTTCCTGGTGTGCCCATCACCCCAGCACTCAGTGCCGACCCATTACAGAGGCACAAGTGTTTGCTCGGTGCGGGGCAAGGGAGAAGAATGGAACTAGCGTGTATGATTGTCTGTTATGCCCTAGGCATGCACCAAGCCCTCTCATGTGTTATTTCATCGTCCTGAGATAACAGTGTCCTTACATTAATATGAGCACACTGGCTCAGAGAGGCTGCGACTACCCCACACAGAGCTAATAAATGACAGAGCCAGGTCCAGTCCTGGTTTTATCTGACCCGAGTCCAGCCTCTTTCCACTGATACTGTTTTGCCAGCTGGGGTAGGGAGTGGGGTAGGAAGTGGTTCGGTCAGAGTGGTAGCCGGAGGAGAACTTTATGGAAGGACTGCTCTACGGGTGATGGGTGGGGGATAGGAAACACAAGGGACAGTGCAGTTCTCCAGGGCTAGGGACAGTGGGACTGTGTCACCACCTCTAGGCCTGACAGGTACGGGGAGGGAGCAGTTATGGAACTTGGAGGGACAGAGTTTCGAGGACAGGGCCACCTAACTGCAGTTGTGACCTCTGGTTGTGGGATGACCCTTTGGGAGGGGGAAGAACAAATACCCCAGCCCCACTGGCTCCTGGCCACCCCTCTCCTGTGGGGTTCTCCATTGGCCAAACCCAGCTGAAGCTGGAGGACAAAGGGCCCCCTGCTGTGTCCACCCAGGCCAGCCCTGAGCACAGTGGAGAAGGGTGGGGATGGGTTTGGGGACAAATGGACGGTAGGCAGCCAAATGAGGCCAGAGGAGATATGTGGGTTTGGGGGCGTATTGACCCTTCAGAGGTGATGGCCGGGTACCACTTTTCACCCACTCACTGAGACAGCTCCTAACCGGCCTCCCTGCTCCCACGCTCCACCCCTCAACCCATTCTCCACTCAGAACCAGAGGGTTTTCTTAAAATACAGCCCAAATCATGTCCCTCCCCTATTCAAAACCATTCAATGGCTTCCCTATAAGGTAAAACTCCAAATCCTTAACAAGACCCAGGAGGTCCTGCAGATCTGGCCCTGCCCACCTCCCCAGTCTCCTCTTAGGCCATGCCCAGTGCTCACCACTCTCCAGGCACACGAGTCTCCTGGAAGTTTCTGGAACACCCCAAGGTCTTTCAGCTTCTGAGTAGCCTCCACTGCCTTCACATAGCTTGTTCACTCAGAGAATAATAACAGCCTGCCTGCCACTGCACACACACACACACACACACACACACACACACACACACACACACACACAGCCTGTGTGACTCAGGCTGCTCTTCGATGCCAGCTTCTCAGAGCAGCTGCCTTGGCCGCTCCAATCTAAACGAGGCCCCTGTGTGCTGTTCTCGTGGGTGCTGGGTCCATTGTCCTTCAGTGCAGCTATTAGTGTTTGTAACAATACATTTACTTGTGAGGTTAGTGACTAATGTCTATCTTCCCGACTGGTCTGCAAGCTCCAGGAGGGCAGGGGCTGTGCTTATTTCATCCACTCCTGTCTCCCCATTGTTTAGCACAGGACCTGACACGTAGTCTGCCCCTCAGAAATATCTGCTAAATTCGTATTAAAGGGTTGGGTTGAGTTCTGGCTGCGCCACTCCTAACTGTGAGCCCATCAGATGACATTTCACTGTTCTGAGCTCAGTTTCTTCTTACATGAACTTTTTATTATGGAGAATGTAAAATATGTGAAGAAAGAGGAGAAAAGAGAAGGAGCTCTCATGTCCCCATTTTCTAGCTTCAACACTGGTCAACTAGTGGGTTTGGTTTCATTATCTGTAGACAAGGGAGATCAAAGTGATTTAAAGTGACCGTGACTCACAGTTAGGAAAGACATTATTTTTTACGTGGAGACCCATACACAATACATTTATAAATAAAACAGAAACAAAGTTACACAGAACAATAGCAATGCTTATATTCTCATATTTTTCTAGCCTTTTTTTGAATGTAGGTATCACCTACTTAATTGATGTTACTAATGGGTCATGACCAGCAGCATGAAAAACATGCGCTGAATGATCTTCAGCCTAGAAAACTGTTAAGGGTCCCCCTTTCCTTGCCAAGGGATGATAGCCAGATCCTGCCCCCTAGTGGTCATGTTTGGAAACCGATCGTGTCTTCCTAGAGGTCAATTTTTGACTGGGGAATAAATTCTTTCCAGGAAAAAGTACTGAGTGCAGGCCCTAGGCCATGCATCTGAGGTGGTGGGCTCTGAGATGAATTACAGCACAGACCCTGACCCCAAGAGTCTTCTCCCAATTGATGACCACAGCGTAATTGCTCTAGGGTCTGTGCTGTCCAATATGGCAGCCACTAGCCACTGAATACTTAAAATACGGCTAATGCAACTGAGAAATCTAATATTAATTTTAATTCATTTACTTTTAAATATAAAAATCGATACTTGTTTCAGTTACTGGAAAACACTCAAATATGTTTGGACCAAACTTTGTATGTCAATTGACTTTTTCAACTGTACATTTTATAAAATCTAGATAAAGATTCAATATTTCTGATGAAAATTGAACATCCAAATTGAGATGTGCTGTAAGTGTACACTAAATACTTGATTTCAAAGACTTGGCATGAAAAAATCTCATTAATAATTTTTTATACTGACTAAATGTTGAAATAACATTTTTAGATATGTTGGGTTAAATAAATATATTACTAAAATTAAATTCACCTGTTTCTTTTTACTTTTTAAGTGTGGCTACTGGAACTTTTTAAATTACTCATATGGCTCACACCATATTTCTGTTGGACAGCACTCACAAAGCTGGAGTTCCTTTTTTTTTTTTTTTTTTAGCGGTACGCGGGCCTCTCACTGTTGTGGCCCCGCGGCATGTGGGATCTTCCCGGACCGGGGCACGAACCCGTGTCCCTTGCATCAGCAGGCGGACTCTCAACCACTGCGCCACCAGGGAAGCCCTGGTGTTCCTTTTGATGTCCCTCCCTCCATCCCCTCCTGTGCATCTTGCATCCTTGATGGAGAAGGAGGAAGCTGTGAGAACCCTCATTCAGACTGGGCTATGGATGGGGGTAGGGATTAGGAGTTAAATGTTGGACCTATTAAGGTTGAGATGCCCATGACCTCATCACTCAGAGTGTGGCCTCCACACCAGCACCCCAGCATCACCTGGAGCGCATGAGAAATGCAGACTCTCAGGCCCCACCCTCCCTACTGCAGCAGAACCTGCATTTAACAAGATCCCCACGTGATTTGTTCGCACATAAACTTTGAGAAGCAGTCAGCTATTAGATAGCCAAGTGGAGATACAGGTGGCAGTTCTTTTCTTTGCTCAGTGACATAGGAAGCAAGGTCAAGGCTGTGAGTGAGGCTGTGGAGCAGGTGCTGGAGTTTGAAGAGACTGGAGAAAGTGTGGCTGGGAATGTTAATATGAATGGATGAGAAAAACCCAAGTCTTCTGAACTCAGAGTGAGATCAGTCGGTGCCTTGCATGTTTTTCTCCTCCTTTTCAGCATGGGGGTGCAGCGCTGCAGTTTTGCCTGCTGAGTACCACGAGGCAGAGAGGGGTAAAGGAATGGAGTGATTCTAATGATGGATCTGAGCTGGTTAAGGAGGGAATTGAGGCTGGGAGACACAGGGAAGACAATTCATAGATGGACAATTCATAGATGGTCATAGATGGACCGCCAACGCGGTCACGGAGTTGTTGGCGGCAGGGTCCTGGAGCTGGAAAGAGAGATGGTGGTCAGAGCGTGGGGTGCTTGAAATTGAGATCATGGCGGATGCAGTTAATGGTAATGAGAGGTTCCAGGGCAGCTATTATCTTGGGCTGGAAATAAGAGGAAATGGCTGTTGGGTTTTTTTCGAGAGGGGAGTTGTTTAGACAAATGCAAGTGAAATATGAGGAAGGGTTTCCCAATCTAACCAGGAGGCGGGGGGGCTGCAAAAGCCGGGAATCCCCCCACAGGTGGGGATGACTCAGAAGGCCGAGGTCCACGGTGGGTGGCCATGGACAGGGTGTGAGAGCACACAGCTGGAAGGAACCTGGGCCTCTTGAGCTACCGCAAATTCCTCCATCTAGGTCCTGCTTAGTCTTCCAAACGAAATCATATAGCCGGCCAAACTGAGGTTCTGTTAATCACTGAGTCACTGGGGTTCTATCTCACAAACGACAATAGCAATAGAGTTTCTGCTAGGTCCCAAGCACTTTAAAACTGCTATTTTAAATCCTTACTGTCCTATAGTATCACCTCCTTTTATATGGATAAGGATACCAAGGCTCAGAGAAGTAACGTGCCCAATGTCACAAACCACTATTAAGTAATTTAAAGAGAACCCAGGTCTGTCTAGCACCAAAGCTGGCTGATAATTATTCTCCTTTGGGGATTCATTTCCACATTCCCTGAAGATTCTGATTCAGAGGTCTAGAAAGAGGTATCCCCAAGAAAATCTATATATTTTCACAAGCCCCTTGGGTGATTCTGGTGGTCAGGGAAGATTGGAAAGCACTGTACCCTGCACCCTGCCTGGCCATCGCGGTGCGGTGAATGTCAGGCTGGTTCTGTAGCCCAGCCTTCCTCCTGGGAAGGAGAAGCTCTTATCTAACCTGATTCAGCTCTGTCTAGTCTGGTAGAGTCACTAACAACATCACTGTGTGCCATTTTCAATGCCTTTCACATAGATGATTTCATTTGAGGCATTGAAAGTCATAGGAGATAGGAAAGAGCAGTACGATTAGACCCATTAAACCCATTATAGATAAAGAGATGGGCCCAGGCCTCACAGCGACTCCTGGCAAACCTGGGACACCTCTTCCTCCTGGGATATTGAATCCACCATTCTTTCCACTCCTTATTTCTTTATGAAAGTGCTAACTAATGTTTATGGATACAAAGGCTAATTTTTAGGGGAAAGAACTCTGTCCTTCCCCCTACTCTAATATCTGTCATTCCTGCCTGAGAGCCTTGCCCTGACGCCAGTTTAGAGCATTAGAATTCCCTAAATTCAACGATGATGGGGATGGGCTGTGCTGAGGCCTAGAGATAAATGAGACTTTGTCCTTGCCTTCCAAAAGGAGAAAGAGGCATGTTTACCCCAGGCCAGATTAAATGCCTCGATTCAGTAATACAAAGTCCTCTGAAAAAAAGGCAACTCCTTTGAGGGAGTTAGTGATAAATGAAAAGACCTAGCTTGGGTGGAGTAACACATAAGCTCTAAGTAACAGGGCATATGGCAGGAGGAATGTGTGGGACCAGTTAGTGGAGCCCTGGGATTGGGCAGCAGAGAAGGGTCTCTGGATCCTCTGAAAACCAAGTCCCCCTAAAACTGAGTTCCCTTACTGAGTTTATGATTAATCTCTCTATCCAAAACTTCATTCCCTTTCTTGTCCCCTCTGACTTCAATTCTATGCTAACTGAACACTAACGACTAAAATTGCTGTTGTCGGTAACATCGTTAATATACTAAAATTGTTATTATGGATATCATCATTAACATACAGACTCAGGTTGTTCCTTCTGCACACGATGAGCTAATGGACCCTGGAATCATGAATCACCTGGCCAGAGAATTGTAAACAAGAGACATCACGAATCCTGAAACTATGATTAAGAAATGTCATAGAACTGTCATAAAACGATGATTAATCCCAGTCTCTTTGTGCTTCCCCCTTAAAAAACCCCCTAACTCAAAGACCAACTTGGAGTGGACTTGGGGCTTGCCTCCCACTCCACTCCCTTGCTTGGCGCACTGTAATAAACCCTTACTTTGCTGCAAACTCCAACTGCCAGTGTTTGGCTTTCTGTGCTGTGGGCAGGCGAGCCCTGTGCTCGCTTTTACCCCCACTCCAGTCAAGTTTTCCCACCCACTCCCTGGGGTCCATCTGGGTTCCAGGGAACCACTCCACCCCCTGTCATCAATCACTAAACTTAGGCTACTCCATCCCTAAAATAAACATCACCCTGATGCCTTTCATTCCCCACCCTTCCTGCGGCCACTGACTTGACTTTCCTCCCAGAGCAGGGTCACCAGAAAAATACATGACACCCACTTAAATCTGAACTTCAGATAAGAAACAAATAAATAGTGTAAGTATTTCCCAACATCGTATGGGGCAATGGGACATACTTATGCTAAAAGTGATTTGTTGTTTGTCTGAAGTTAATTTAACTGATCGTCCTGCATCTTTCTTCGCTGAAGCTGGCAACTTTACCCCAGGGGTACCACCAAGCTTCCCCCATCCTCCCAACCTCCCTCTAGATGGCTGTGGACAGTCTCTTGGCTCCCCGTTGCCCTAGGGTAAAGTTTCAATTGCTGGACCCCTGCCTCCTTGTCCAGTGCTATTTCTTATCACTCTCGTCCCACTCCACCCGCCCCATCCAAGATTGCTGGGACAAGGGGCAAGCTCCTTGCTAAGCTCCTTGCTTCAGATACTGTTCTGTCTACCTGGAGGACCTGCTTCCCTGCCCCTGCACCAGCTAGACTGATTCTTAAACATCCACCAACATGGTATCAGGTGTTACTGCCTCTCAAGAGTCTTTCTTTCTTTCTTTCTTTCTTTTTTTTCCCAGCCATGTGGTGTGGCTTGTGGGATCCTAGTTCCTGACCAGGGATCGATCTGGGCCCCCTGCAGAGGAAGCCTGGAGTCCTAACCACTGGGAATTCCCCCTCAAGAGTCTTTCTTGAAACATCCCTCACTCCCACACCATGCTCCTTTTTCTGGGATCCCACAGAACCAAGTGAACACTCTATCCCAGCACTGGTAAAATGACAAAAATTGTAATTATCTGGTCTTTTACTATCTCCCTTAGACTATGAGTTTCTTGAGGTCAAGGGCTGTGTCCTTCAGTTTTGTCATCTCTAGAACCGGAAATTCCTGTCTGCTTGGCAGACAGTAGGGGCTTAATTAATAATCTGCTAAGGGTCCTGCAGATAAGGCCCTATCCCTTTTATCCAGGCATACAATGGGGTCCAGAGAAGGAGACGTCACTATTGACTACCTATTGTGAATGGTCACCCTGGGCCTGGGGCTTCCGATGTTCTTTTAGGATTATAATTGTCAAGAAAAAAACATTGCCTGCCATTCTAGTTCTACAGGATCAAGCCATTGGCCACTGCAGTCACCCACCAACAGTGCAACCTGAGGGGAATTCTGGGTGGAGGAAAAAAAGAACAAACAGGAGGCATTCTGTGCTTTGGATATAAGGGTCCTTATATAGTTAAGATGCATATCTAAGAAAAAATTTTAATGACCCCAGATTCTTGCATCTTCCCATACATAGAACACTAAAATCATCAACTTGAGATAGCTGTTCTTTGTGATCAGAAGTAACCTTTTTATGCCTGAATACGTGTTTTTCCCAGCAAAAAAGATCCTGTATATTCCGGCTCCTCCCTAATCTCTTTGGAGCAGTTTCTCAGAGCTATCTGAGAGGCTATGGTCCTTAGTAAGGTCCCCGAATAAAACTTAACTCACAAGTTTTATGTTGTGTGTTTTTCTTTCAGTCAACACAATCTTGATTCCATGATCCGAACATGGAGCAAGGCTTGTGTGGGGCTTGTCTTGTGCATCCCCATGGCCCACTTTCCCAGGGGGTGGATGTGATCGCTGGCTGGAAAATGAATCCCCTTGAAATCATTGTAGCAGTCCTAGAAAGTGGAGCGTACTTTCTGGAGAAGGGATCCAAGTGCAGACAGCATGAAGGGATGTCAGGAGACATGGCCAGATACGGCAGGGCTTTGCAGTTCACAAGGGCTCTGTTCTGTGATCCAGGGGTAAACTGATATTGAGCGGAACTGTACTTGTCCCGGTGCGTTCTTGCTCCCTTTGGGAGGGGACTTCCTAAAGTGAGGTCTTTGACCCCAAACCGAACTTACACTGAAGGGTTGGGGTGGCTGGGGGAGTTAGCCCACCATAATGTCCGCCAGTGCCCCTGAGTAACTCCTACTTAAGTTATATACAAATAAACATACGCAGTGTGTGTGGAGGGGGCAATTTAAACAACACCTTTATTTTAATTGGTCCCACTACAATCCAAGTGGTAACCTTGCTTACTATGCTTTCTAGTAGTAAACACACTGCTCTCACTTATGTTTAGTATGCAAATGAGATTCCAGATAAGTCCACAGGTTCCTCCTTCCTAAGCCTTGCTCTGTGAAAGAACGGGACTGGCCGCTGGAGATAATAATGTAAAGAAAAGTGCTTAGTGATGGGTTTGGAATCCCGAGGTTGTCCTGGTTGTCCAACCGCATTCATTTCTAGCTGTGTTTTGTCAAGTCACACCCCTCCCCATTCAAAAAGGAAAAGTGTCAACAGGCTGTGAACGACATTCAGCGCAGTGCCGATCTGCAGCTACTAGCACGAGATAAGCACCTTAAACAAAGCCGTTCATCTACCGGCAGCCTTGGCGTAATGGAAAAAAACCATGGACTTTGGAACTATGTAAATTCCGGCAGCGTTTCAAAACTTCCCAGAACCTATTTCCTTGCCTGTAAAATGGAATGACTAGTACATTCTACCATTAGTGGCTGTGAGGGTTGAGACTACAGGTGCAAAGCCCCCAACACAATGTTTTGCACTGATTGTAGTGATCTACATCCCAGGATTTCTGATTCTAAAACACCTGCTTTCCTGGTTGAAGTAACTTCAGGCAGGCAATGTCTTAGTTCCCAGGGGCAGAGGTTCTAAGTTCCGTCTATCTCTGCATCTGGACGTTTGAAGTTTAAAACTTGAAAAGTACATTTGGCTTAAAAGCATAGAATTGTCAAGGGTGTTCATCACTGATTTATGTCTCATAATGAGAAAAATGGGAAACAATTTAAATGTCCTTAAAAGTAGGAAACCGATTTAATAAATCAGTAATAGCTGTGTGATAGAATACTTTGTGGCTTTAAAATTATGCTTTTGAAGAATATTTAGTGACAAGAAAAATGTTCATGCCAAAATGTGAAGTAAAAAAAAAGCGACAAGCAAAACATCGTACAAAACAAGTAAAACACGTAGATATATATAGGCAGAGAAGCATCAAAAGCAAGCGCTCGCCGCTGGGAGTCGGGAGGAGTGGGAAGAAGTGATCTTTTCCTGTAGTTTTGAGTTTCCAACTATGATTACGTACTGCCTTAAAATCCGAAGACACTAGTAAGTCCTCAGGGACATGGGAGGAGCGCGAACAGGGCGGGACGCGGGCGGGACCGGGGCGGACCCCAGCGCCGGGATGGGGCCGGCGCGACGGGGCGGGGCGTTGAACACCAGTCCAGTCCAGGCCTGCGAGGGGGTGACCAACTTGCGACACCGGGAGCCCGCGGACGCACCGTCGGGAGCGGCAGGCAAGCCAGGGGCCCGGGGCCGGCGGGAGTGGGGGGCCGCGGGCCGGCGGGGACTCGGCCAGGGCTGGGGCGGCGCTGGGATGGGGTCCCAAACTTTCTTCGAGTGCGCGGTAGGCCAGAATGGGGCTCTGTCTCCCTCACCTTTGGAGTTTCTCTTTCCCTGTGCGCCCCGGGCGGGCGAGTGGCGCCTGTTTAGCCTTGGGAGCCGAGCCGCGGGTTGTGGGCACGATCGGGCCGGGGTCTGAGGGTGGCCTGTCCCCCGCTTCCTGGCGCGTATCTGTCGCTGGGCGTGTCCACAGTGCCAGCCCCAGGGTGGCCAGCTGTGCGTGGGATAAAGGCTGTCACGGCCTTAAGCTGGTGGGAGGGGGAGGGGAGGCGGCCCAGGGCCTGGCCTGGCCTCGGCTTGGCTCTGCACGCCCTGGTGGCAGCTTTGGTGTAGACAGGTGACCGAGTATTTGAGTGAGCTGGGGACCGGGTGGAAGCCATGAGCAGCCCCCATTCTTGGCGTGGGGAACCTGCCACCTCTGTCACCACGATTTTGCCTCAGTCCACACCCTTCTAGCCACTTGCCCTCAGACTGGGTTCAGAAAGCTACCCGGAAGTACCAATACTATCCTCCTCGTGGCCTCTTTGGGCCGGAGTAAACACCAAACAGGAAAATGGGAAAGGGGAAAACCGTGGAGACGGGACAGCGGGAGGGGCAGTAGAGGAAGGCTGCTGGGAGGCTCGGCCCTGATCTTGCGGGTTCTGCACCAGCTCTTGTCCACTGGGGGTCACCATCCCTTCTGACCCCACGGTGGCCTCTGTGTGGTATCCAGGGGTTGGGGTTCCCCCTGAGGAACCTGGACATGGGTTGAGGGGGTTAGGCCTGGAAACCAGGGACAGAGGCAGATGTCATGGAAGGTCCCTCGGGTGTCCAGTTCTCTGGGGCTCTGAAATATTCATCTCACTGGTGAGCTTTGGTTTCAAAGCTGGCGCCTTTGGCTTGGCCGGCGGTGGCAGGAGGAGCTAAGCGCTCCCTTGGGGCTGCTTTGTCAGGGGCCAGGGAGCAGCCATACTTCCGCCTCACCTGCCTGCTCTCCCCACCTCTCCAGCCATGAGGACCCAGAGAGCCAGTTTAAAACTTAGAAAGTAGTGGTGGGACCACACAGGGTCAAGTGCCCTGACTTCCTGTCATCTTGTGCCGTGACCTCAGGGTCTCACCTGTAAAAACAGGCACCTCAGAGAGGTAATGACAGGGTACACCTCAGGTGTGGGGAGAAGCTCACTTCATGAGCTGGGGTAATAGCCGACTCAGCTCAGCCTCCTCCCATGGGAATGGCTCAGCTGGAAGAGCGCTTCCATCCCCAAAACTTGTCACCCTGGACCCTTCAGAAAGAGCAGAAGCCCCAGGCAAGGGACACACACTGGAAGGGCCAGAGTGGAAGCTCATACAGCAACCTGGGGAGAAGGTCTCTGCTAACGGTATGGTTAACCCTGATGTGGGCTTTCTGGAGTATTCTGTTGGGAATGCCGTGGAGGGGATGGCCTTGACAGAATCTTCCAACCCTGATTCTGGGGTTCTAGGCCAAAACCTGGGCCTTGTTTTAAAGTAGAAATGATGCCCGGAAGTCCACAGGCCACAGTGCCAGGTACCTAGAGGGTCAGGGAGGAGGATGAGAATGAGTCCTTATTCTCGTATGTAATGATTGGTATTTTTTCCTATCACATGAAGGCGATGTTAAGGGATCGCAGCCTCCTGGCTCTGTGCTGGTTGGAGATGTCCCCCAGCCCTTGGCAGTGAGTCCCGTTTTGGAGATTATAGCGGCTGTGGGGACAGGGCAGAGGAAGGCCCCTTGCAGAGGATCCGGCTCTGAGAGTGAGGGGGCCTGCCTGGTACTGAATGTGACTATTCTGAGGGGCTGGGGGTGAGGACAGGTGTTTCAAGATATGAGGACTTAGGACATGAATCATTCTGAGGTCAGTCTGTAAAACAAAGGTGGCCTGGCCAGCGCGCCACAGGATGGTAACGAGGTGTGCCCTGATACAAATGTTCCAGCCTTAAGGAAGTTGCAGGAACAAAGCCGAACACGTTTGCTCAGTGCAGAACTTCTCAGAGGCTTCCTGTGCCATTGCGCCTTGTGAATTTCCAAAAGGGGATATGGCTTGTTTTTCAGACTTATCTATTTCTGAGCTCATCCATTAACATCTCTTGGGGCGGTGCTCTTTAGGGCAGTCTGGGAAATGCCTGGCTGGTTGAGTCTAGCTTTCCACTCTCTGGTTCGGGTAACTAATCCCTCTTCCTTTCCCCGATGTGGGCTGATTTGGGGGGAAAAGGAGGCCAAAGGAGGTCATTTGCCTGGATCCTCACAACTAGTTAGTGACAGAGTTAGAACTTGAACCCAGACCTCTTGCCTTCCTGCCTCGTACTCTTTCTCTTCTGCAGCGTATCGCTGTTTCTCTGCAGGCTCTGTGGTGAGTGAGACCCAGGAGATGCTGGTCCAGAGGGCAGTCTGGGAGGAGAGGGAGTTATGGCCACCCCCAGGCCCAGGTCATGCCCTGTGCCTCTGCCCCTGTAGCCATCCTCCAGACCACTTTCACATCCGGCGGAGATTCTTTAGGAAGCAAGTCATTCCGCCCTGAAGCCTTCTGCTCTGGTCTGTTAGGCTGTTCATTCAAAAGCAGAGACTCTTGGAGTCCGAATGGACTTTGATCTTTTGGTTCAGTGCGCTTGCTTTACGGATGAGAAAACTTGAGTCCAGAGATGTGTGGTGGCTAGCCCTGACTCACACAGTGGAGTCAGGACCAGAGCCAGGACAAGAACTCAGCTCCCTGCCTCCTAACCCAGGGCTCTGGCAAAGGTCAGCTTTCTACGAGGGAAAAGGAATTGGTGTCAACGAGAACGGTCTTCACTGCGTCAGCTGGCCCCGCGTGTTGGTTTTAGCCTCTTCACACAGGTGACTGGTGGGGGCTTCAGGGGCTTTTGCTCCAGGCAGGTGTAAAGGCAAAGGGCACTCGAAGTCAGACGTCAGATCTGGGTTCAGACCTATCTCTGCTGTTCGCCTGCTGGGGGACCTTGGATCGGGTTTTCTCCGAATTTCAGTTTTCTCATCTTTAGGGTAGGGATAAGGATAGGCCCCTCATAGGGCCCTTGCGAGGAGCAGACATCCTGGGTAGCCGGTAGTAAGTACACAGTACTTGCTACTCTAAGTGGTTCTCTTCCTTCCCTGCCCGCCGCAGGGAGGGGTTTGTCTCCCTTCTCTGCTGTGGGTTGTTCATTATCTGTCTGACTTTCCCCCTCCTCATCTTGAAGTTCAACTGAAAAAGGTAGGAGAAGATGAAACACGAAGGAGATGGATGGGGCTGTGTTTCTGAAGCTGCATCCAGCCCTGGTTATTGCTGTCTGCTTTCCTTATCTGCACTCCCCAGCTGTTCTGACCACTGGCTTGGCTGGGGTCTCCAAGGTCCCCTGCACTGATGACACTGCTTTGCTCCCCTGGAGAAGGGTGATGGGGGGACCCTAGTACTTGGGTCTTCCCATGCCCTCCAGGGTGGCTTCCCCTTCCTTGGAGGCTGGAGCCACCTCCTCAGTTTCCGACTGGAGAGAGGCTACCCTGGTTAGAGCCCGGGGTGGGAGGGAGGTCATGGGTTGGCAGCCTTATCCGTTTCTGAGCAGGAGGGCATGGAGAACTGGGGGGATGGGGACTTGTTCTGGCTCTGCCTCAGCAATGCGTGCGCTGGCATCTGTTACTCTGAGTTCTCAGACAGCGGGCAGGGCTGGGAATGAAAGTTCCAAACCCATGACCAAGAGGGCCTGTCACGGGCTGGGCAGGAACTTTCGTGGCTCTGGGGTTTCCTGGTCTGTCAAATGACCAGATGATTTCTAAAGTTCATTCCAGCTCTGACATTTCAGTTTTTAGATCCTCTCGGCATCATCCTGTTGACCGCAGAGGCCAGGCGGACAGAAGGATAAGTTGATTCTGGGCCCCTTGGTCTGTGTGCGTCAGGCCTGGTGGCGTGCCCAGCCACTCCCGGGTGGATCTTTTTACTCCTCTGCCCTCCTGGCTATGTGCTGGGTTAGGAGGGTGAAGTGTTTGCTTGGAGGGGAGTGAAGAGCTGGGGGAGTTGGGGTAGGTAAAGGAAAAGGGAAGGAAGGAGGCTGTCACAAGAGGCCTGGTCACAGCAGGCCAGGGGCTGCGCTGCTGTGCCGGCTGGGTGGGGTTTCCTGAGATGCGCACTCTGAGCTATTCTTTCCATTCTGGCTCCGGGCACCCGTTCCTGGCAGGGAGGAGGGCAGGCTGCCTGGACCAGTCAGCTGCTCCTTTCCGCCCCTCCCTCCGACACACACACATACACAGGCACCCTCTTGCTGTAACCCCAGTAGCTCCAGCTTCCTCTCAGCAGATTCCAGAGCCTTAACCCTTCAGATGCCCCCCAGGGAGCCTGAACCTGGGCCCCAGCTGGCTGGGAGCATGCTGGCCACACTGAGACGGCGCCAGGGGAAGGAGGTGGCTTCCCCAAGGTTGCCTCTGAAATCCTTGACAGCCAACAAGTCCTGTGTTTGAGCCCACCCACTTCCGATGGCTGGGCCTGTGGGTCATGTAGGAGAAAGGAGAGGTTCTGGCTCCTTCCTGATGGGACATGAGAATGGGGTCATGAGATGGGGAGCAAGCTTAGATCTAACTTGACAAGGATGGGGTGGAGTCTGAATGTCTTGATAAACTGCATTGGGAGGAAGAATGTTGTAATGATTCGAGCTGCCAGCAATGGAACAGGCTTGCTTCCTGTTGTTGGAGTGTGTATGCCAACAACAGAAGCTGAATGTCTGCTGTATTTTAGGAAAATTCAGGCTTCCGATGGGGAAACTTAAAGGTCCTTTTTGGCCCCTGGAGACTGTGAGCCCCTCCAGTAGCTACCAGCGGAACTCAGATGCCCTGATTCCTGGTTTCTAGTTTCTGGGTATCAATCATACTCACTTTGTATCTTCTCCTGCCTCTTTACCCTCCTTCCCTTTGGACGCCACATTCTCCTGCGGTTCCCACCTTTAGTCATAGTCATGAAAGTAAATACCGACCACTTCTCCCTTTCCCTACTACCTAGTCACGTGCCAGGCCCAAACCTCATCCCTAGCTGAGGCCTTAATGACGTGGAAGTGGCCAGCGCTCCATGTAGGTCAGGCCGTGGCCAGGGAGAAGGCTCAGAAGCTGCCAATGCTGGCAGCCCTGGGCCTGAGGTTCCTGCCCCTCAGCTCGGAGGGGAGTGTGACTGAGCTTAGCTACTCCCCTGACTGGCCTGAACACTCTCTCCATCTCCGGCGCACAGGTCTCTACACCGGAGAGCTGGGATGTAGTCCTGGCCCCGGGCCCCACTTTGTGGCCAGGGACAGGTCACTCTACCTCCTCCTGCACTGTGGCTGGCTCCTGGTAAAGGGAGGGGTCAGCTTGCCTTAGATGAGTGAGTTTCCTTTCAGTGCTGACCTTTAAGAATCTCCATCTCTGACCACTCTCTCTCCTCCTGGTGGTTGCACAGGGTTTGGGGACCATGGGGATGATGGAATGGGCTGAATGGTTCAGCGTCCACTTGCTGTGTGAGCGTTCTTTTGTCAGTAGAGGGTCTGAGATGGGAAGCTTTGAGAAGTGATGTGAAGTTCGGATAGGCAGGGTGTCCAAATGAGGATGAGAGCAGAGACATTAAGAGCCCTGGAGTCGGTCTGGAGCTGACCGACTTCATCACACCCTAGCTAAGTAACCTTGGGCAAGTGACTTAATTCTCCTAAGCCTCTATTTCTTTATTGTAAAAAGGGATAACAACATACCCACCCTGTTGGGCTATCATAAGGATTTAATGAAATAATAACTAAAGATAGGCACTATTTTAAGTGCTCTACATAGATTTTCTCATTTAATTTTTATAACAACTCTGGTATAGTGTTAAACCCACTTTCCAGATGGAGAAACTGATGCATAGTGAGGTAAAGTGGTCAGTGCCGGTCTCTGGTGAGCACGGGCTGGTGGCTAAGCCCGCAGAGAACTGGACTGTGAGCTTCTGTGTTCCCTGCGGAGAGGTCTACTCATGAGTTCCTCTGAAAAGAGAAGCGTCACAGGGAGGGGCGAGGGAGGGCAGAGGGCGTCTTCATGAGTCAGCGGCCCACTGTGCTGGACCGGAACCCCAGAGTCCTGGTGGCCTACCCAAGGCCGGCCTCGAGCTCCCTGATTCACCCTCTGGTTTGGGGAGGGACCTGTTTGCCCGGCTTGGCGGGTGGAGCATCTGGCTGGCGGGGCAAAGGGCAGGCCCTGCGCGGGTAACTGGGTTTGTCAGATAAGTCCCAGTCCGTTAGCGCTGGAAATGAGCTCAGAGATCATCTGGGTCACTCACCTCATTTCACAGAGGTGCGCCCTGAGGAGCCGACAGGACCAGGTCATGGTGACATCACTGTCAAGTGACTCGGCTGGGGCCTCCGACCACAGGGTCTTTCCTGCCAGTGTCTCGCCAGCCGTGTTTAGCCTGTTGTCAGCTGGGCCCACGGCAGTAACGATAGATAACCCTACTCCACAGGTGGCCCACCCGTGCTGCTTCCCGCAGACAGGATGCTGTCCTCCCGGTGGAGTTAAGGGGGGTGTTTGGAAGGGGAGGGGGGGAGGGCGCTGTCGGAAGAAGGAGCCTCTTGCCCCAGGGCAGGAGAGTCCAGTTTCTCTCCCTTCCTTTTTAAAAAAAGTCTATTAAGGGGATGCAGGTATTATAACTGCTCATGAATGTTATCCTACCCTGACAAACCCAAAATATTTTCAAAAACACTTACTATGCCTGTTTCTTAAACTCACACCACTCAGTGTTGGGTCTCCCCGTTCTCCGCTCCCTGTTTCCTCAGGGTGCTCTACCCCACCATGCAGGGCCTTCCGCCATGGCTGTGTCACACCCTCACTGTCGGGAAGGTTTTCTTATTTCTGACCTGACACATTCTTGATGTTCTGGTCCATTCACTCTGGGAAGATGGAGAACAGCTTTCTTCAGAATAACTCATTGACTTGGCCTGTTATTCGAGCCCTCCTCCCCGCCCCTCCCTGCTACCTTCCCCTCTCTGTGTTATCCCAGTCGAGAGAGAAGAGTTAAGACAATCCTTTATCTGCTGCCTGCACTCTGCAGGGAGCCCTCAAAAGAGAGGCCAGCTCTCCCGCCCTTCTGGCAGAGCTCTGGGACGTCTGCTGACCTCGATCTGGGCGTGCTTTCTCCCTGTGCGGTCCTGAAGTTCTTCCCTTGGGAGACACTCTAGGGGCCGGTGGTGGCCCTGTGAAGGGGCCCAGGTTCTCTCAGGGCTTAGGGCCCTTCCAGGAACCTCCTCCTTAGCTCTTCCCAAGTCTTCATCTCTGCCACCTCAGAGGGGAACACCAGGCCCCAAGGCCATTTATTTGGCTTAAGAGGGCCTAGAGAGCACAGCATAATATAGAGGACGCCTACCCAGGACCTTCAGCCTACCTCGGTTCTGGTTGTGCCATTCACTTGCTAGTTCTGTGATCTTGGGAGTCACTTCACTGTTCTGGGCCTGGATTCCCTTAGTGGAGCTGAGCATCTGGGGCTGTACAACTTTGGGGTCCCTTTGGGCTCTGTTTCTGGGGTTCCCTTCTCCTCACTCCTCAGCCCTCCCCTGGCTGTGGGGCTCTCCTCCCGCAGAGAAGGCACTGGCTGGATCTGGCGTGACTCCTCAGCGCTCTCTCCTATCCTGGCCGCCAACCCGGGGGGCAAACAGGCAGGAATCACAGGGACACCAGGCACTTGGCTTTCGAAACGTGTGTCTCCCCCTCCCGGGGGCTTCGGGGCCCTGCACTCCCTGGCACCCCACTCCCTGGCAAGGCCACGAAGAGAGTGGTGGCAGCCACGGGCTGTCGCATGCCTGACGCTCCTTGGCTCTTATTTGAAGGAACCAGAAAGTCCTGTCTCTGGCCTGCTTTTCTGCGCAGCCTCCCAACCCCCAGGGGCCATCCCCGTGCACCCACTTGCTCAGGCCTCTCGGGCGGCCCCTGACTCAGCCTGCCACGGTTGGCCCTCCTCCTCCGGGCCTGGCAGCTCCAGCCCTGGGGCTAGCTTGTTGTCTTCAGCTTTGGGCCTTGGCTCTCCCCCAGCGCTGCCTTTCAGGCCGGGAGCTCCTGCCAGCTGCTGTGGGTGCTGGGCTGGCCCCTTCAGTGGGTCCCAGCTGGCCCTGTGACTCACCCGTGGCTTTGCTGGGGCCATTGGGCTTCTTCCCTGGTCACTGGAAGGCCTTCTTAAGTGAGCACAGGGGTGGGGGCGGTGTGGTTCCCAGGCCCGCTGCTCTCACACCACTGATGCCCAGCGACTGCTTCGGGCTCCCGCACCAAATCCCCGTCTCCCGCCTTCCTGTGGCAGGAGGCTACACAGAAAGGGCTGGCGTGAAGGCAGAGGGGCAGGGGCTGAGCTGGTGGGGTGGGTGGTACTGGGGGGATGGGGACGGTGGCCTGTGGGCAGGAAATGATGCGCTGTGATGGGGAGAGGAAGTCTGAGGCTTTCCTCTCCACAGAGGCAGGCTGGATTGGGGCTGAGTGAGCGGGGCCTGGGCACTCATGACTGCTTCTCTCGTCTTTCTTTCAGGTCCCAGCAGCTGGGGTCTCCCCTCAGCCCGTGAGCCACCATGTCCCACCCCAGTGCCCCCCCTCCGTATGAGGACCGCAACCCCCTGTACCCTGACGCTCTGCCCCCGGGGGTCTACGGGCAGCCATCTGTCCTGCCTGGTGGGTACCCTGCCTACCCACAGCCTGGCTACGGTCACCCTGCTGGCTACCCACAGCCTATGCCCCCCATCCACCCGACGCCCATGAACTATGGTGAGTCCCTGAAGGGCAGTGGGGGTGGGTGGGAGGAGGCAATACTCATAGCACTGAAGCTACTTCCCTTCCTTCCTTCTCAACTTCCTTTATCCCTTTTTTCAGTCTTCTCTTTAGCTCTCTCCTTCTGTTTCCCCATCTTTGTTACCTCCCTGCTTTTTCCTTCAGCTCCTAGCCCCGCGGACCACCTGCCAGCCCCTTTATTCAGAAAGGAGACTGGGTCCGTAAGACACACACCAGAACTTACACATCAGATGAGAAAGTGGCTGGTGAAGTAATTAATTCCTTCAGAGCTGCGACCCGAGGAGGCCGCTTCCGTTGCCCAGCGAGGCAGCTGCCACCCCACCTACACTCCCCACTTCCTTAGGAGCTGCCTTTGGAACCCAAAGCACTTTTTTTTTTTTTAATATTCTCGGTGCTGACAAATCCTCATCTCTTAAGGTAGCATCTGATTTTCGCCAACATCCAGAAGTCGTTTGGATGCTTGATAAACATGGCTGGTAAATTTGGTCAGAAATGAGATGAGATTAGAATGTGGTGAGATTTTCCTGTGTGGCTCACATGCGGATTTTGAAAGCAGCTCCCAAAGAGGCATTCAAAGAATGTGTTGAGCCCCTGCAGCATCTCTGGAATCCTGGAGCACAGCCAGCTGTCATCTGGCCGTACGTGTTCTGGTGTGAATATTGGTACATCAGTCACATTTATGGTCACGCCTCGTCCTGTGCACGCACACCCCTGATATTTCTGTTTTCCCCGAGTCCTAATGTTTGCCTGATGTAGATCAGTCTGCACACTCGGTTCTCCATCCTCCACACACGTGCGCTGTTTCTATCTTCCTTTTCCTCCTTCCACCCCCGAGTCCCCGCTCTGACTCCGCCAGCCCCTCTGCCCCGCGCTTGCCTAGATTCCTCATGAGGTTGTGTCCCCTTGATGGCAGTGACCACAGGTGTTCACACCCCTCAGTAAATACATGCTGACGGAGTGGTCACACCTAAGCCCCCTTTGGCCAGGGGTACGCTGCTCCCTGTGGTACCAGCTCTGGTCACGTGGAAGGTACCTAGAGAACCTGGCTGGGGAGTTCCTGAGTTGTAACACATGTCTTTTGGCTGGAGATACCTGAGCCTGTGAGATAGTGCCGTGGAGGCTTGGGGATCGAGGCCACACGTCCCAGGTCCCCAGTTGGTCATATGTGATCTGTCCCCAGGCTCAGGCCAGGGCTACGATGGGGAGGAGAGAGCTGTGAGTGACAACTTCGAATCTGGAGAGTGGGGTGACAGGAAAGTCCGACACGCCTTCATCCAAAAGGTGAGATATGGGTTGGGAGGCCGGTGAACCTGGGCCCCTGGAGCTGGGGGAACGGAGCCGGGGGACACTCGTTTCCACGCACAGGTGCTGCTGCCTTCTGGGTCCTCTCTAGCCCTGCACTCTCCTCAAAGGGGACCCCAGTTCCTCTAACCTGTGTTCGCCCACCTTTTGTTCCTCTGTTCCTTGACCTTGTTTTGGGGGGCAGATTCAATCTGGGAAAATCTGGGCAGCTTCTGCTGAAGTGTTCTGCCCCCTGCAAGCTTCCTTCTCCTGTTAGACGGGAGCAACTTGAAGCCAGAACTGATTGCACTAGCTCACAGCCCCTGCCCCCACGTCTCACGTCTGCCCAGCACCTGCTCAGGGTGGACAGATACCTGACCAATGTCAGGCTGAACCGCTGCAGGCACGGATGCTGAACCTGGGAGTGCGGTGAGGCAGGGGGCAGAGGTAGGGCAGTGAGTGACAGTGCAGGCCAGGTGCTGGGCAGGGAGGTGGAGAGGACAGGGGGCAGTGGGGGGTGGGGGTCAGCCCTGGTGGGGGCGTGTACAGCATCTGAGCCCTTACTGGGGGCGGCCTGTCTGCCAAGCTGCAGCTGGGACAGGCTCCCAAGTGGAAGAGGAGTAAGAGTAGATCCTTCAGAATGAGGCAGGAGACTCCTCCCTAGCTCTGAAAGAGGGGCCAGGGCTAGGGTGGTAAGGTCTTTGGGGCTCCTTGGTCTCAGGGCCCGGCTGCTTCCTGGGGAGAGTCCAGGAGTGCAGGGTGGTGACCGTGCTCCCCACCACTGCCTGTGTTCCAGGTTTACACCATCATCTCCATCCAGCTGCTCATCACGGTGGCCATCATCGCTATCTTCACCTTTGTGTGAGTCTCTAGGCCTCTCTGCACCGCTGGGAAGTAGCTCTGGGGTCCTGGGCTCTGGGTCACCTGCTGGGAGTGTGGCTTGGGGTGGGCCCTCAACTCAGAGGGACTGGAAGAGGAGCTGGGATGTGGGCGATTAGAGAAGAGGGGGCAGGGCCTCGGCAGGGAGGCAGACAAGCCGCGGTGTGACTCCTCTCTTGTCCCCCCTGCTCCACAGGAAGCCCGTCAGCGAGTTCGTGAGGGCAAACCTGGCCGTCTACTACGCATCCTAGTGAGTCTGTGCTGCTCCCTGCACGGGGGCAAGGAGAGGAGGGCTGGCAGCTGACCATCTTTTCGGGGCAGGGATCAGATCCTTTTGGAGAGGGGCCCTCCCAGCTGTGCTGGGAAGTGTGGGTGTGTGCCACTGAGTGTAAGCGTCACGGAACTCCTGAGAGCCG
Source organism: Orcinus orca (assembly GCF_937001465.1). Taxonomy (NCBI): domain Eukaryota; kingdom Metazoa; phylum Chordata; class Mammalia; order Artiodactyla; family Delphinidae; genus Orcinus; species Orcinus orca. The sequence goes on along the minus strand of NC_064565.1, from coordinate 101,383,647 downwards.
GGGGTGGGGGACTGGTGTCAACGTGCGTCCTGCAGGACCATCCCCGTGTTCTGGCAGCCTCCTCCCTGGCCAAACCCCCTGTTACAGATGTCCTCAGTGCCCCTGGCTGGGTAGCTTCCCCTCACACTTCTAGATAGCTCTCTGGACCTCCAGCCTGCCGGTGTGGTGAGTGCCGCCAGGCTGGGCCGGGAGGGGGCCAAGGGGCAGAGGGGGTCTGGAGACTACTTCCCTGTCTCTTCTCCCCAGTGCTGTGTTCCTGGCCACGTACCTGACCCTTGCCTGCTGCGAGGGACCCAGGTGAGTCCCAGAGACTTAGACAGTGGGAAGGGATGGGGGTGTGGGGCTGTTTTGCACAGAAAGGGGATTCCTTAGAGCAGCTAAGTGGAGACTTACCGGCAGTGATGATGATGATGGTGGTGGCTATCGTTCGGCTGTGTGCAGAGTGCCTGCTGGGTGTGGGATCTATTTAGCTATCTAGCTGTTATTCTTACAGCTACCCTGCAAGATGTGTAGCACTTAAACTATTTAACAAATAGGAAGAACCCAAGGCTCAGAGAGGCCGAGGAACTTTCTCACAGTCACACAGGTAGTCAGAGAGCTGCAAACGAATCCAGGTCTTTGTGGCTCCACAGCCCAGGTCTGTCCTATTGTCCCTCTTGTCCCTGCACAGACACCTGAGCAGGTATCAAGGGCCATGCCAGCCTCGCCTCCACCAAGTCCAGGCCTAATTCTCCAGGCACATAAGCCAAGAGTCTCCTTCTGCTAATGGAGCCTCTGAGACCTGGCCGGCCTCACACCACTTAACTATGGTTTCTTTCCCTTCAGACGCCGTTTCCCATGGAACCTTATCCTGCTGACCCTCTTTGTGAGTCTAGAAAGGTCCAGGGTGTGGAGATGGTGAGGGAGGGCTGGTCCCAGGGAAGGGATGGCAGGCCGTGGTGGAAGATGTCCCTAGCTTTCTCCCCGACCTTACCCTGACCCCTGCCCTTGGTCTCCCCGGGCTTTCCTACTCAGTCACACGTATCGCCAGCTCTGGCAAACCCTCCTGGCCGTGCCTCCGGGGCTCCGGCTCTCTTCTTAAGTGTCTCACTCTGGTTTCTGTCCTTCCCTCAGACTCTTGCCATGGGCTACATGACCGGCACCATTTCCAGGTACGTTCAAGGACAGTTACTACAAGGTGGTGTGTTTTATAGGGGAGCGTGGGGCATCTCTGGGCTGGCAGCCACCTGTATGGGTGGATTCTGGGCACGATGCTTCCAGAAGTAGTAGTTTTGAAGTCATTCGTGTGTGGCATATGCCTCTGGCCTCTCTCAACTCCTTCCCTGCAGTGTGTATGACACCAAAGCCGTCATCATTGCAATGATCATCACTGCTGTGGTGTCCATTTCAGTCACCATCTTCTGCTTCCAGACCAAGGTGAGGGCACCGGAGGGCCCTTCCCTGGCCACCCCATCCCCCTGTTTTATACAGACCTGGCCTTCCGGGCTTGGCACGTGAGCAGGCCTGGAAGGGCCCACACCCCTATGCCAGGCATTTCTCTCAGAAACCTTAATCCCCTTCCCTTCACAACTACATCCACAAAACTGCTTCCTATGTCTGTCCTTAGAATGTCACGGTCACTCCCATGGCCCCCAGGAGGCAGCACTGGGACTCCCTGGAGGAAGAGGGAGGGCCTGGCTGGCTGGGCCAGGTGGCCCGTCTGACACGTGCCTCCCCCTCTCTTCCTGGCAGGTGGACTTCACCTCGTGCACAGGCCTCTTCTGTGTCCTGGGGATTGTGATGATGGTGACTGGCATTGTCAGTGCCATCGTGCTGTCCTTCCAATATGTGAGTGTCCCAGGAGAGCCGGAGTCACTGAACCCAGTGCCCAGGGCAGACTTTCTGTATATGGTGGTGTAGCAGGCCCCACAGGCCTCTGGCTTCTAGAACCTCTCGACTGGCTGGCAAAGGCACCCACGCTGAAGCGTCATCCTCTGGACTGGGGTATCTTTGGAAATGGCAGGTCCTGGGAGCCGTAGCACCTGAGGCCCTGGACAGCATCATGGGATTCCTCTGGGAAGCAGTGGTTAGATCTGTCTGACAGCTGAGACCAGGTTCTCAGAGGCAGGTTGCCAGAGGCACCCAGAGGACCGAGAAGATGGGCTTGGGTGGAAGAGACCTTAGCAATCACTGTATCTAACTCTTCTTTTATTCCAGTCAGCGGGAGGGGCAGCGTGTGAGGCCCCTAGGCTGAGGGGAGCTTCGTGGCGGGGAGGGGAGAACAGTGCTGAAAGGGGAAGCACATGAATGGGAGGGCCGCCTGCCCACTTGACCATGGCTGGCCCTGCCCTTCTGTGGACAGGCCCCTGGAGGGCTGTTGAGCAGGGCTGCCCTGGGGGTGCTCCCTGACTCCGCTGTTTATCAGGGTGGCTGGGGGGCTTCCCTCCCAGCCCTCTCCTTTAGTCTGTCCCTCCCAGGCTGGGCTGCAGGAACACGGTCTATTGAAGGCTGACCATGACTAGGGTGAAGGTGATGGGGCTCTTCAAGCGGTGCATGCCTGGGTCTGCCCCTCCCAGAGCTAGAACTCAACCATTTTCTTTCTTCCAGAGCGTAGTGGACACCTCTGTACCTTGACTAACTTTGGAGACTGGCTAGGCTAAAGGATGCTGTGATTGGTTTTATATGGGCATTGGACGATGGCCTCTGTTTTCTCTACCATATATGTTACTATTCTTAACTTCTCCCGGGATCTGGAAGGTAGAAGTAGTCCTTTCACGTAGCTAGCTTCCTGGATCTTCGCACTTAGCCAGACATCCGGGGGGGAAGATGGTCCTGAGGGCCTGCCTCAGTCCAAGCTATGCTAAGGTTTCTAATGCCATCCCTGTCCTTTCTCCCCAGGTTTACTGGCTGCACATGCTCTATGCTGCTTTGGGGGCCATTTGCTTCACTTTGGTGAGTAAGACCCCACCCCCTCTAGGAAGGGGAGCTGAGGGGACAGAGGGGAGGAACTGTGAGGATGGTGAATGTAGGCTGCTTGGGAGGCAGGGAGTGGGGCCACAGCCGCCCTTCCCTTTCCCTACTGTCCAGAGGTTCCACTGATTTTCTGGGCATTCCCGTCATCTCTTGTTCACACCGCCTGCTATGAGAACTGTCAGTGGGCCGTATTATGGAGACGGTGTGTCTGTCTCCCCTTCTGGACAGTGAACTGCTTTAATGGCAGAGACCACGTGTTCTGCTGTTCGTTGATGTGTTCCCTAAGCATATCTAATGGCCCAGAGGCTCCCAGGACAGATCTGCTGACCACTGAGCCCCTGGGTCCTCATGTGTGGCTTCCTGTCCTGCAGTTCCTGGCTTACGACACACAGCTGGTCCTGGGGAACCGGAGGTACACCATCAGCCCGGAGGACTACATCACCGGCGCCCTGCAGATCTACACAGACATTGTCTACATCTTCACCTTTGTGCTGCAGCTCCTGGGGAATCGCGATTAAGGAGCACCTCCCGTTCCGCCCTACCCTTGGACTTTTCTTTCCCTAGAGGGCTGGGCCCTGTGATCTGGGTCTGGGCCTAGACCCCTTTCCTTCCCCTCAAGTAATATGCCCATTTTCCTTTCTGTCCGGGGATGGGTAGCCTCTCTGGCTGTGGATGTGTAGGTACTTGGTGGGGTTGGAGGAACTAGGGACTAACTCACTCTTGCCCTTAGTGGACTTGGCAGGAACTGGGCCAAAGATGTGCATTCTCCCTCCGCCCACTATGGGGCACCAAATCCTTAACAGTTGGGGTTGGAGTGGGGAGGGATGAAAAGAGCCTATTTGATAGCTAAAATGGAATATGAGAGGTAGGAGGGACTTTCTGGTGATGGGGTTTCCTCTCCCACTTCTGCCTCGGGCTTCTGGACTTGATAGCTGGAGCTGTTTCCTCTCTCAGCCCCCAGCAAAGCCAGAGAGTTTGCCCCCCGCCTCCTGGACTCATAGGCATTATCCTGTACTTCTTCGGCAACCTTGGCGCCTTCTGACTCAGGAAGGTAGAGGGGGTTTGTGCCCGTGGGTCTCCCCTGCTTCATTCAGCCTCTTCTTTCTACAGCACATATATACTGATCTTCTGGGTTTCGGGTGGGGAGGAAGAGGAGAGCGAGCAAAGCCAAGCGCAGAGGCCAGTACAGAGCAGCATCTATCCGGGGCTTCCTCATGGCTTGTGGTGGTAGTGCAGGCCCCTCTGCGGCCACCTGGTCCCCATTCTCCAAAGCTGCCTGGGGCCTCACTGGTGCTTCTGAGATCTCTAGTCAGAGGGACCTCCTGCTTCCTGTGCTCAGGCTGCTCACAGCAGAAGGTGAGGGACAAAGGTCAGGAGATGGGATGGGGTGTATGATCACCACTTCCTGGCCGTGTGGTCAGGAAGTAACCAGGGTGAAGAGAGACGGGGGTGTAGGCAGGGGAAGTGCCTTGGGGTCCCCCACCCTGAGAGATACGGAAGCTTAGTGTGGTACCCATGGTTCTTCCCTTCTGCTAACTCGGGGAGGGCCCCAAGAGGAAGGAGACGCCCTTCTTAGTTTGTTAACTCATGCTTGGGGGATTTAAGACTTGGGCCCCGTCTCTCCAGCCAGCTACCGCTTTCTTCATGACACCAAGTGCCTCAAGCTGGAATGGGGAAGGGGGACAAGGGTCACTCTATGGGCTGGGGTGGAGACCCAGTCAGCCCAAGGGTATAATTAGGGCTCCTCTATTAAGTATTTGGTCCTAAATATATCCCAAAAAAGGACATAACCAGAAATGTAATAAAGTTTAACGTTTAGAAGGTAAAACCCTGTTTGGCTCTGGTTTTCTTCACTTTAAGGTGTTGTCAGCTCTGGGAGAACTTGTCTGGCTCTGCCCAATGCGTCCGCATCCTAGCTTTGCGTTCTGGCTTGTATCGTTTACCTTTTCTACGATAACCAAGTCTACTTTGTCCCAGCGCTTCCTGGCGATGGATGGCTCAACCCTCAACCCCAGGTCTGGCAGGGGCCGCTCAGAGCCATTGCACATGACCTTTTCTGCACCACGGACCCTTTACAAAAGTGCATGAGAGCCATGAATTCTCTTCCCCTCAAAACTGTATGTGTACACACGATTTCACATATGGGGCGTGGGGGTGGGGACGGACCACAACGTTCAGGTTTAGAACTCCTGCCTTAGAAATCACTAGTTCAATCCCTCTTAACGAACAAGGAAACTGAGGCCCAGAGAGGTTGAGTCATTTGGCCTCAGCCAAGAGGATTAAGTGCTTTTTTAACCTCCACACCCTGAACGCCTTCTTTGATTCTCCTTATTATTTGTTTAGGCTGAATGGAACCCCACCCTCCTGGCCAGCAGCTCTGAGGGCTTGGTCCCCAGGGCCTGAGCCTAGGCTTGTACTTAAGTCTCTGTGGTTTCCCCAACCATTCAGCCTGGAACACTGAGGCTTCTGTGAGAGGGAGCACACATGAGTAACCAACCCCACACTCTGCCCCTCCCATCCCAAGGGACTCACAAACCCAGTCCTGGTTCCTTTCCACTCAAACACTCAGTAACTTTATTTGCCTTTGGCTGGTTTCTTGGGAGGGATGGGGCTGGCAGCAGCCTGGGCTTCATGCGCCCTCTGGTGGGCCTCAGAGGCAAAGACCAGAAAGGACTTGACAGTCTGGAGACCACAATCAATACAGTCTAGGGGAGGGTGGCAGTGTTCCTCACCACTGCACCCGGGGACCCATCTTCAGGAGTCGGGGCATGATGGGAGGAGGCCCTGAACCTCTGGCTCTCATACTCGCCCGTGTTGGATGCCCGCATGTTCTGCCGAGCCTTCATCTGCTTCAAACGGTCCTTGTCCACTTCCCGCTTGGTGAGGATGAAGAGGAGGATACCACAGGGGAAGCCGATGGCCCTAGGGGTGGGGAGATGTGCACGGGGTTTGGGGAGGGGCCAAGCCTGAGCCAGAGGAGCTGGGGAGAATCTCATTCCAGCCTCACCAATTGCACGAACACTGCAATACCACTCACATCTATTCAGCCTCTGTGCTAGCTGCTGGAGGGTCCCACTCGAATCAGATCCTGTCGCTGCCCTGCTCAAAACCCCGTAATAGCTCTCTTATCACTTCCTGGCCAAGTTCAAACTCCTAGGCACGGCACAAAAGGGCCAGTGTGGTTGGGTCTCTGCCCACCTCGTCACTCCTTTCCCCTTTAGCCTGACACTCCTCAGCATGAGCCCTGCCATCTCCTGCTGTAGCAACTGTGCATGATTTTCCAGACAGCCCATCCTCTTTCCCTCTCCAAGTCCTGGCAAAGATTCCCTCTGCCTAAACCACCCCATACCCCCTCCCAGACTCCCCTTCTTAATCTGAGTAACTGCTACGTGGGAGGCACTTCAGTGTGGGGAAAGGTCATGGAGTCACAAGACCTGGTGAGAATCCAGCTCTGAGCCTCAGTTCCCTCCTCTGTAAAATGGGGATGTCCTATTTATCTCAGAAAGACTAAAACATTACATGATAAAGTACTGGCACACCTTAGGTGCTGGAAAAAATGTTAATTTCCCCCCTTTTTTTCTTTTAATATTGATCAATAATACGTATTAAGATCAGAGTCAGATTCAAATAACAATGCACTGAACACCTTGTAGGTGCTACTACTATACAACTAATATAATCTCGCGTGATCTCAATTAAATCTCCATTAAAATCTCAATTGGGTCTTGCCCCAAGCTCCCAAAAGAGAGGATGAGGCCAGGGACCCAAATATGAATCAGATTAGCTCAGCTCACTCCACAGAAAACCCACTATCTCTCCAATTTCACATACTTTCCCAACTCCCTCCCCTGCCCCAGTCCTCTGAGATTCCAGTCCTCACACCCAGCAATCCGGTCTCCGCAACCTTGGATTCAGCTCACCACCTGAAACTTGGAGAAGTTTCTGGGTTCCACCCTCCCCTGATGCCACTCCCCACTGGTGGGCAAAGGGTTAGTTAAAACTCACCAGGCTAGTCCCACAGCTTTCATTGGGTTCTTGCCCCTCTTTCTGGGAATGTATTCCAGTTCAGGGGATAGGGGCTCAGGCTCCTCCTTGCACTCTGGGGAGCTGTGGCTTTGCAGTGCCCGGGTCCTGTTCTGGGAAGCCTTGTTAGCTGTGGCTCCTGAGAGAATCCCTGTGGATGGAGGCAAGGAAGGTAGGTAAGAGAAGGTGAGAAGAAAGCCCGGGGAAGGAATGGCTGAGATCTGAGGAAGGGGAGTGACTGCAGTTTGGAGTAACAAGTACCAGGGAAAGTCCAGAGGGAAATGGGAAAATCGCCATCGAGGTGGCACCTTTGAAAGCCACTTCCACGTCACTGCGGGCTCATCACCCTGGGGCCAGGAGAGCGAGCTTCGCTGTTCTTCATCTCATCAGACGACAGGATGTGAAGGACTGCAGTGGGGCTCACATTGAGACGTATGAAGGAAATCCGAGAAATGGTTTTCAAACTGCAGAATGTTAGTACTGGAAGGGAGCTTAAAGGTAGTCTACTCTATCCCCTCATTTTATAGAAGAGGAAACTGAAGCCCCAAGAGACGAACTGCTTCGCCCAAGGTCAAACTGCTAATTATCCGGGGCTAGAACCCAAGCCTCCAGAAGCCCAGGGCTCTTTCCTCTGCACTGCGGTGAGTGTGAAACACCTGGAGCACGGGAGTCTAAAAGGCTTCCTTGGGGCTCCCTTTCGCTGCAAGACCCCAGAGGTGTCGTGTAACGGGAAGGCTAAGGGATGGACTGGGTGATCTCTAGAGAGCATCTTTTAGCTCCCAGACTCTTTAAGATCCTGCAGAGGGGTGCGGGCAGTAATCGACAGCCCTGACCTCCTGCTATCGCCGAGCGGGATGTGAGTAAAAGGGTGCCCCCTGCAGTCCGGCCCTCCCCGGGGTCCCTCTCCTTACCCCGGAGGACGCGGGCATTTCTCGCCCCCCGGCCCTTCAGCGCCGTAGCAGCTACCACCGCCGCCATGTTCAGAACCCACCCCCCTTCACCGCGCTCCCCGCCGGGAATTGTAGTTTGCGTAAGGGGCCTCCCCCGCTCTTCCCGTCCAGCCTACAGAGCAGAAACTACATCTCCCAGAAGCCCGCGGAACAGACCCGGGAGAACTACTATTCCCAGGAGATACCCCGGAGGCGCGCACGCTCGCTTGTTGCCCTCCTGTTGGGGGCGGAGTCAGGTCGGGCGGAGTTGGGTTCTCCTCTCCACGCCCCGGCTCCGTCTCCCAACTCTGCCCTGTGATTGGTGGTTAAGCCAGCCCACCCCCTTCTCTATTGGTCGAGAGGCCGTCGCTCTCCCTGCCGGGGAGTCGCCTACGCCTACTTCCTCCCGGGAGGAGGGGCTCGAGTTCCGCGTCGTCGCGCAGAGCTGACTCTGGGAGGCGTTTGGGCCCAGAGAAGTGGGTTCGCCGCTTGCGCCGCATGGAGTCCGAATCGGAAAGCGGGGCCACCGCTGACACCCCTCCACTGGAGACCCTAAGCTTCCATGGTGATGAAGAGATTATCGAGGTGGTAGAACTGGATCCCGGTCCGCCGGACCCGGGTGAGAGCTGCCGATTCTCGGGCCACGGGACAGGAGGCGCTCACCACTGGCCTTTGACCCCTGCTTCTCTCTCTCCCCACCCCCACCCCACCACCCGCCACCCCACCGGTCATTCCTACCGACCTCCTTCGCCCTTCCCCTCTCCCCCAACCCCACACTTAGTTCTCAGGCCTGGCCGGGGTGGGGGTTCCTCTGACGCCTCCCCTGGCCCTTCCCCTCACACACCCCCCCTTCCCATCATTCCCTCGCTCTTCCCTTCCCACACGGTCCCTGGCCAACCCCAGGTCCACAGACCTCTCCTGTCCTCCGTCCCATACGCCCCCTCCCCCTGCCGCTTCACCCCTTCTGTCTGACCTCACCTTGCCCTCTTGCCACACGACCACCCCAGCCTCCCCGCACTTCCTATCTCTCTTACCGCCTGCCGAACCCCATCTTTTAACCCTCTCCCCAAAGCAGACGATCTGGCCCAGGAGATGGAAGATGTGGACTTTGAGGAAGAGGAAGAGGAAGATGGCAATGAGGAGGGCTGGGTTCTGGAACCCCAGGAAGGGGTGGTCGGCAGCATGGAGGGCCCAGACGATAGCGAAGTCACCTTTGCATTGCACTCGGGTAGGTCTCTGAGGAGATCCATCGTAAACCCAGTCCAGGTGGGCATTTGAGCATCAGCCATCCGCTGTGTCGGGAGCATTATGAGGGACACAGCGGTGGGAAAATGCTGGCCTTGCCCTGGAGGAGCTCACAGGTAGGGGGGCAGTATGATGGAATGGAGGAGAGCTTGGCTCCTGGAGTCAGTTGAGACACTTGGGTTCAAATCCTATCCCAGCTACTCGTCTGTTTATGATCTTTATTAAAGTCTCTGGGTTTTAGTTTCCTTTTAAAAAGTTGTCACTGGTAAAAGTTCTTTTATTGTGAATTACAGGTAATAGTACCTTTTGGAGCATGTTTTAGATAATCCTCTTAAATATTAGCTCTTAATAAGGAACCAGTAACATGACGCTTTCCTCACTCAGACCCCAGACTGGTGGCATCCCATGCTGAGAATTGTAAGCGCTGCACATGTACCTTTCTCTTGTCCATGGCATCAGCGTGGGGTGGTGAAGGGAACAGCACTGAAGGGGGATCTGTCCTGGAGAAGGACTTAGAGTTCGGCAAGCTTGGGGAGGGATTTCTCCAACAACCTGATGCTTGAAACTTAGAAGAACTTGGATGCGCCCTTCTTTTCCAGGAGGAAAGAAGTGTTACTTTGGGTGGAAGGGGGTGGGCTTCCCAAAGGTCCCGAAGGACAGAATCCTGGGTGGGAGCCCTGTCTCCTTACTCATGGAGTATCTCTTGGGACAGCATCTGTGTTTTGTGTGAGCCTGGACCCCAAGACCAACACCTTGGCAGTGACAGGGGGCGAAGATGACAAAGCCTTTGTGTGGAGGCTCAGCGACGGGGAACTGCTCTTTGAGTGTGCAGGTGAGCGGGCCTGGGTGAGGTCCTGCCCCCTTAGAGGTCTTAGGGGGCTGGCCTGCAGCGGTTGTGCATCCAATAGCCATTTATGGACTCCCGTTTTGCCAGCTCTATACTTGGCCTGAGGGCCCCAAAGAATAAAATGGTCTGTTGTGGGCATAGGGGAGGGAGGCACTGATTGGCTGAGGGAGTCAGGGAAAGGCCTGGGAGGAGGTGACACTAGTGAAGGAGAATTGGGGCAGGAAGGAGGCTGTGTATTTCAGGCAGAGATGTGGAACGGACAGAATGGGGAAGACATAGGCCTGGGCTATACATGGTTGAGTGGGGGGCCAGCGGTGTCTCCCCTGGGGAGACATGGGGATGTTGGCTTCTGGAGCAGCTCTGAGTTTGGACCCATCCTTTTTTCTGAGTTTTTCTGAGTTTGGACCCATCCTTTTTTTTCCCAGCTGGTCCTTTCTGGGGGCCAGATACCTGGGTCCCGTGTCCCCAGCACCAGGTACGCTGATGCTCTCTTCTCTTCCTGCCCACGCTTCTCTGCAGGCCACAAAGACTCTGTGACCTGTGCTGCTTTCAGCCACGACTCTACCCTGGTGGCCACAGGGGACATGAGTGGCCTCTTAAAAGTGTGGCAGGTGGACACCAAGGAGGAGGTCTGGTCCTTTGAAGCAGGAGATCTGGAGGTGAGATCATCAGAGTGGGATTCAACTCTGAGGGCCGGGGGAGGGGTGAGACCCTGGGGGTCCATGCCACCTTGAGCAGACCAAGCCAGCTCTGAGCCGGTACACCCCCAGAGTACAGCAAGAATGTCTAGGCCCATTCCCTGGGATGTCCCTGCTGACTCAGAAGCGGGGAAAAGTTGGCAGAGCTCATGGGGCAGACTCCTAGGTGAGATGGGGTGAGGGGCCTCCCTCTTGAGCCTTTGTCTCTGCCCAGTGGATGGAGTGGCACTCTCGGGCACCTGTCCTACTGGCGGGCACGGCTGACGGCAACACCTGGATGTGGAAGGTCCCGAATGGTGACTGCAAGACCTTCCAGGGCCCCAACTGCCCAGCCACCTGTGGCCGAGTCCTCCCTGATGGTGAGAGCAGCTTTCCTGAGTGCAGAGAGGTGGGGACCAGGGTTACGCGTCTCCCTGGCTCCCTCCTGGGCCACCGCCAGCAAACTCTGAGGCCTGCTCTTGGGAGCACTGACCTCCCAGGCCCCAGAGCAGACAGCTCCCCCTTTCCACCCGGGACTGGGTCTTCCCTGGGGCGCTGTGTGTTCCCTCACTTCCTTGCCCCCATCCCCTCCCTCCCCTGCTGATGTGTCTGAGTGTGCTATCTGTTCTTCTCTCCTCAACTCCATCTCTGGCCCTTTAGGGAAGCGAGCTGTGGTCGGCTATGAAGATGGTACCATCCGGGTTTGGGACCTGAAGCAGGGAAACTCTATCCATGTACTAAAAGGTATCTGGGGTGGGGAAGGTGTTAACCTAGGCCTTTGTGGGGCAGGGGCTGAGACCTGGGACAGGATGAAATCCGACTTATTCCTCTGCTTCATCCTAGGGACCGAGGGTCACCAAGGCCCTCTGACCTGTGTTGCCACCAACCAGGACGGCAGCCTGATCCTCACTGGCTCTGTGGACTGCCAGGCCAAGCTGGTCAGTGCCACCACCGGCAAGGTGAGTGGGACCTGGAGCCTGGCTCTGGGGCCTCCGCTTTCTGCGTCTCTTCCCCTTTGTCTCTTATCCTTCACCCAGCCTCCTTGCCCCACTGCCTTTCTTCTCTTAATAGAGGACCATGTTTCCAGGCTCTTCTCTGATCCTTTCCCCTGGCTCATAGGTGGTGGGCGTTTTCAGACCCGAGACCGTGGCCTCCCAGCCCAATCTGGGAGAAGGGGAGGAGAGCGAGTCCAACTCCGTGGAGTCCTTGGGCTTTTGCAGTGTGTGAGTGTGAGCGGGGCCTCAGCCTGACACGAGAGCAGGGGGCTTGGGGGAGGGGGCCTGGGCTGGGGGACCCCGAGTCCAGGTCCCTCCACGAGCTGTCGTGATACTCTCCTCTGCCCAGGATGCCTCTGGCAGCTGTTGGCTACCTGGATGGGACCTTGGCCATCTATGACCTGTCTACGCAGACCCTCAGGCACCAGTGTCAGCACCAGGTACAGGCAGCCTGGAGCCATGGCCCCGGCCATGGGAATCCCAGGTCTCTGGGAGCGTCTGCCCCAGACCTGGCTCCTATCTGGTCCTTCCCTATGGCCTATAGTCCCTCCCTCCTTCCTTGAGAGTTGGGAGCAGATGCCTGTCAGCTCTCCCGCCCCTGACCGCACGCCGCTTCTGCCGTACCCTGCTGCAGTCGGGCATCGTGCAGCTGCTGTGGGAGGCAGGCACCGCCGTGGTTTACACTTGCAGCCTGGATGGCATTGTGCGCCTCTGGGACGCTCGGACCGGCCGCCTGCTTACTGACTACCGGGGCCACACGGCCGAGATCCTGGACTTTGCTCTCAGCAAGTAAGTGAATTGGGCAAGGGCTGGGGTCTCTGTGTTTGGAAGGTGGGAATAGCCCATGGGGGTGTCACAGGGTCCTTAGGGTATAGGGGGCAGCTAGGCCCCAAGGCCTGGGCCTGCCTGTGAGGCAGGAGAGCTGGCAGGCCTGCAGGAGTCATCTTCCGTTGACGGTGCGGCCTCACGTCTCATCCCCTGGGCGCAGGGGCTGGGACCCCTTCCCCCATGCGGGCGGCTCTCCTCTGATCCCCTTGCTGGTTGCTGGCTTCAGGCGTGTTCACTGGGTGTGGGTCCGCCCAGCGCCAGGCACTAGGGGTCTGGAGTTGAGGATGAGCTGCAGGAGGTCCCCAGAGAGCCCCTGGGGTGGTGGGCCTGGGGTGGGCCCGAGGTCTTCCAGTCCCTCCCAGCTGTGTCGTCTGTCCACAGAGATGCCTCCCTGGTGGTGACCACGTCAGGAGACCACAAAGCAAAAGTATTTTGTGTCCAGAGGCCTGACCGCTAACAGCTGCAGCCTCTGCTTTGTGTCTGGTGTGGAGGGGGCACAGAGATCCCCATCAGCAGAGGCGGTAGGGTAGGAGGGAAGAGGAGGGGACGGGCCTCGGACTCACTTTCCAACCACTTCAAACTGACTTGCCCCCTCTCTGTCCCTTTCTTCTCTTAAGAGTCCCACCCCTCGGGCCCCTCCTTCTCGCCCTCTCCCTCGTAGTCCTCGCCCAGACCTGGCACGCCCTTCAGAGGGAGGTTCAGACCTCTTTCTCTTTCACTTCCTTTGCTGGTGTGAGCCATGGGGGTGTGTATTTGTATGTGGGGAGTAGGTCTTCGAAGTTCCCGCTCTTTCCCTTCCCAAGTCTCTGGGGGCGGAAAGGAGGAAGAGATATTAGTTAACAGATTTTAAAAATGTAAATAAAATATACTTCCCAGAGACGTGTCTGTGTGGATTTCGTGGTGGCCGGACATGAGGAGGAACCAGTGAGGGGCGTGTCGGGGTGAGGCTCCCTGCCACATCTGCTGGATCTCAAGGTGCCTCAGCTCACCCCCTCAGGCAGCAGCATCCTCACCTACAGCTAGCTGCCTGCCTGTCTGGAACTGGAATCTCCCTGGATCCTCTAGGTTCTTTCCGCAGCTGCTCGCCTGTCCCTCCCTTGCTAAGATGTGGAATGAGATAACCACAGCTGGGAGCCAGGGGAGCTTTATTCAGTCAGGGTGGGGTCGTATAGGGGCAGGGTCTCTGATCCAGAGGTGCGGGGATAAGTGGAGATGGGCTTGGTGGCCAAGATGGACGGATGCTTCTAGTAGAAACGAGCAGTTCCTCCCCTAGTTCAAGTCGAGGTCCATGCTGCTTTGGTTGCTGGTGTGGTAGGCGGGGCTGGGTCCAGGACTGCCCTGGGGTCTTCCCCGCAGCACCCGGAGCCACTTCTGGGCGGCCGCCCTCCAGGGGGCCGTGTAGCGCTGATCACCCAGCCCCATGGCCACGGGCACGGCCGCCGCACTGGCGCTGCCCAGGGAGATGAGGGACAGCAGAGTTCCGGGCCCCAGCGGCGGGCGCTGCTCATAGGCCAGGACGGAGAGGAGCAGGGTGGCCACGTAGGGCCCCCAGCACAGCCCGAAGAGCAACGTGGCTCCAGCCTGTGCCCTGGCCTGCCGCCAGGTGAGGGCACGGGCCAGGGCCGAGGGCGCGCCGCGGCACACGGCCCGCTCCAGTCGGCGGATGTCCTGCAGCTGACGGCGGGCGGTGGCCAGCACGTGGACCGAGAGAAGGGCGGCAGCGCCCACGGCGGGCAGCAGGACCCCATAGACTTCGAGGTAGAGGTAGGGGGCTGGGAAGACAGCCTGGGAGCTGCAGTTGGCCCCAGGGGCCCAGTGGTTCCAGCCCAGGGCAGGCAGGCTGGCAAAGAGCAGGGGGCCAGCCCAGGTGAGGAGCAGGGCCATCCGGGTGCTCCCACGGGGCCGCAGAGGCCGCAGCACTGCCATGTAGCGCTCCCCGTGCACCAGCAGGAGGTTGGCAAGCAGGGAGAGGAAGGAGAAATTGGGAGCCAAGTAGAGGAAGAGGCAGGACCAGTAGCCTCGGCGGCTCTGGTTCCATAGGCCTGGCAGCACGGGCAGCGCCAGCCCGGTGAGCAGCCCGGCCAGCAGCAGGCTCAGGAAGAAGCAGCCAGCGGGTGGGCCGCGCAGGCGGTGGTCCCTGGCGATACCCAGGGCCAGGAACAGGTTGGCAGCGACGATGAGGCTTGCCAGGGCCAGGGAGAGCCCCAGGGCCCCTGCGGGAATGGGGCTGGGCATCTCCCTGGTGCTGTTGGGTGTCATCTTGGGCCTGGGGACGGGGGAGACCTGGAGCAGCAGCGGGCGTGCCTAGACGGAAGATGGGGCAACCGGAGTTAGGGTGGGGCTGCAGGTCACTGTCTCCTCGGCAAGGCTGCACATTAATCCAGAGGTCGCAGACCAACAGACTGTGGGCCATATCCTGTTTGCTGATACACATTTTCCCCCCAATGAATTGCCAATTAAAATTTACATAAAAATTCATATTTTGGGCTTAAAAAAATCAGGTCCTGCCTGTATGATAGCAACCAGCTGGAGTTGAGTTGTGGCTGCCTTCAGACAGCTCCCACAGTCCCCACCCAGCCCGGTCGGCCCATTTCTGTTATCTGTCTGGTCCTCTCTGGGCAGCTGTGTTTATGCCTCTGTTTAGGCTGAAAAGTAGACCCACCCATCCCCAAAGCATTTTGACCATCCCTGCCTCCACCGGGTGAGGCATCTAACAAATTAGCTGACAGGATAGGATAGGGTCTGGCTGGTGTGTAGTGGTCCTCTGGCCAGCCAACAGTTGATGGCCTCCTTCGGGCTGGGGCCAGAGCCGGGACAAGGGACTCGGGGTGGGTGCTAAATGAAGGAGGGCGGTCCTTGTCTTCAGATGCTCGCAGGCTCGTGGGCACCCGTGCATTAAGAGGTGGTAGGTTGCTAAGGATTCAGGGTGCAGGTAGGGGCAGAAGTCACCCTGAGGCAGGGCTCACTGAGTTAGTGATGAGGCCAGGGCAATGGGTGGCAGCAAGGGGTTGCCCGGTCCCTTGCACTTCCCCTCCATCCGCCTTGTCACCAGTTACACCTCAGTGAGCAGCCTCCGGGCAGGACTTCCAGCCCATAAACTTGACGCGTCCCTACCTCTCTAGCAACAGGGCCTTTCCTGGGAACTGGCGGAGGGGAGGAGTTGCTGGGAGGGGGGAGGGTTGGCAGTGAATGTGCAGATGCTGGCGGCAGAGGGCTGAAGCGAGCCCAGAGAGGGAGGAGGAGCCGCTGGGCAGGGCCTGGCCTCTCTGTGGCTCTGACCTGTCCCAGTCCTCCCATGCCCTGTCCCCACTGCCACATCATAGGGATGGGGGACAGGGGAGGGGTCCTGGGCCCTGTGGGAACTCCTGCTTCTGTCAACGGGAGCAGCCGCTGTTGCTAGGATCAAAGTCAAGAGGGAAAGGATTCCTACCTGCCCCCTCCCCCGGGTCAGAGGATTAGAGGGCCCCACGGCCACCCTGAGCGCAGGAGATGTTGCCCCTTCTATCCCCAGCTCCCCTCAGGTCCCCTCAAGCTGCTGCACCCCTTTACCCTCAGCTTCTGTTTCTTCTTCCTCAACCTCCCCCAGTGCCGTCCGCTGGGAACATCTTTGCCTCTCCAGCGGCCCTCCAGTTTCTGTTCCCCTTCATCCCTGCACTGTCAGCTTTATTAAACCCCAGGAGACCTCAGAGTCCGTTACTTCAATCCTGGACTCTGAAGTCATGGGCTGGAGCTCCCAGCTCTTCGCTGGAGTGAGTCTCCCACCCTACCTCCAACAGACCAGCGAGAAAGGCAGGGTCGGCCGCCGGGGCGACTTCCCAGCAGTCTTATGGGTGTGCTGGCTGTGTGACCTGCACAACCCGGAGGCTCTGGTGGCTCAGGCTGCGTGCAATGGCCTCTGCAAGATCTGGGGTCGAGGTCTCCAGGTGTGGCCCCGGGGTCCGGGTGGGGAAGGGGGAGAGGGGGTAGGTACTCACATGGCTGTGAGGGACAGGTGTTGCTCCCCCAGCCTGGGCTTTCCTCTGAGTGTCAGGGAGTTGTCGCAGCCAGCGCTGCAGGGCTTCTGGCGATGTCTGGTGTCCTGACCGGTGAGGGCATGGTACCTCCACTGTGCGAGGACAGCAGGGCCCCGGCTCTCCACTGCTCTCCCTGACTCTGCCCTCGCCTGGGTTCCTGGAGGGATGGAGCTGAGGCTGGCGGGGATCAGCCTGGCCCCGCCTCTGGGGGGTGGGACCTGGCACACCCTGAGCTGCAGTACTGGGAGGCCTTCCTTCCCTTTCTCCAGTGCCCCCTCCTTACTCTCCTGTACCAGTGGCCCCCTCTCCAGCCACTGGCCATAGCTTGCCACCAAGGCAGGTCACCCAGCTTGGAGCCCTCTGGCCCGCTACTGCTTAGCTAATCTGAGAAATGCATTCCAGCTAGTGAACAATGATTTAGTCTACCTTCTCCACTTCCCAGCTCATATATTTACATTTTATGAGCCTTAAACCCCTGGAGTGGCCAAGCCAGCTGACAGCGCATTCACCTCTGTAATTCTGCCAGTCCGCATAGTGGTGTGTGTCTGATGGTGGTGGTGGTGGGGGGATGTTTGGAATATGAGAATCTTCACTGCCTGCCCTTCCTATCACCTGGTAGGGAATTTCAGCTTATAAAGCCAGGCTTGCCTTCCAGAATCTGGGGTCATTCCACACTTGTCTCAACTACTTTGTGAGTCAAGTTCTGGGCTATGAGGCACAAATAGCTCTGGGGTTGTGACTTGGGGCAAGCTACCTCTGGGCCTCAATTTTCTCACCTGTAAAATGGAAACAAGGAAAACCACCTGTCACTGTTGTTGTGGGGAATACCATGGGATAACATGTAACTGCATACATCCCAGTACCTGACACCTAATGGGGGAGGGTTCTCAACCAGTGATTCCCTTCCTCCCTCCTCCATGACGACTAAGAGGCATGAGCCAGTGCTGGAATCGAAAGCCTGGGTTTAAATCTCAGAATCCTTTTTGGATCCTATTTTTTGGCTGTTTAAACGAGTAAATTATTAAAGTTCTCTTACTTTAATTTCCTCATCTGCAAAATGGGGCTCATATTGTATTCACCTCTTGTGAGACTATATGAGAAAATGTGTGGGGGACTTTGGCAGTCTAGCGGTTAAGACTCTGCGCTTCCACTGCAGGGGACACAGGTTGGATCCCTCGCCGTTGGGATCCTGCATGCTGCCCGGTGCAGCCAAAAAAAAAAAGCGTGTGATAAGGACTTGGGTCAGTGCTCGGCACAGAAGCACACAATGAAAGGGATTTCTGGCCTTCTCTGCACATCCCTTCCCTCCAGCCACCTGTCCCCTCTGAGAATTCCATTGAGAAAGGCTGATAGAGAGCCTGTGCAAAGCAAGAGGGGAATGACACTTTCACTCCACAGGGAAACACAAGAAACTAGGCAGAGTGAGAGGAAGGGCAAGTTCAAGGCTAGGAAGACCCAATTTCCAGCTTGTGTCAAGTAAGGCTTTGGGGTGAGGGAGACAAGCAGTTACACTCTCTTGACGCCTGAAGTGGGAGGGAGCAGGCTAAAACTGCAGCGAGAAAGCTGGAGTTTAGACATTAGGAAAACGCTCCTTGTAGACGGAGCAAGGGGTTTTCTGTGCTCTCTCGGTGAGACCTGGGCCTGAAGGGCTGGAGGCCTGAGAGGTCTAGCTCTGCCAACCCTGCATAGCAGTCAGGAGTCCTGGAGAGAAGGACCTCTGTTGGGACAAAAACTGGGAAGAGGAAAGCACCCAGCCTCAAACCCATCCTCAAGGGAGCTGGTGGGTGGGAGGATGCTGCATTCCAGTGGACGCTCTCGGCCCCATGCTATCTGGCGGTGCAGAAGTCAGAGGCTCTGGGAGAGTTCACCCTGGGGCCTTGACAGAAGTGGGAGTGGGGCGTCTCATGTTGGATTGCCAGGAATAAACAGACCTCCTTCTGTTCCCAGCCCTGGCCTCCTCCCTGCAGGATCCAAGATGTCTGTGTTTCTTCTTCGCTACTCTGTCTAAACACTGTGTGGGATGACGTGTAAAGGAGAACAAGTTCGGGAGCCAGAGCCGGGGAGCCTGGGTTCTGTCCTCAGCTCAGCCCTGTTTCCTCCTTATTGGATCATTTAGTTCCTCTCTGTTCCATCAGTCCCTGGGACTGACTTATCCCCAGCCTTCTCTCCTTCGCCCACAAGAGGGCTCTGGTGCAGTTTTCAGATGCTCCATCCAGCGGATCTGTGGGCCCTAGAGTTCCCCACCTCAGTCCCCGTTCTCCTCTCAGGTAGAGCCTGTATCATGGTGTCCAATCTGGACTGTGGCAGGAGATCCACCTGGGTCTCCTTCGTGCACCCCATTCTCCTGGAAATTTTCCTGTCGGCCCTGGGTGGCTCCCCATAGGCTCTGGCTGATGAGCCCTTGGGAGCCTCTGAAGGGCTCTGGGGACAGTCCTGTGACCAAGTCTGGCCAGGATCCTGGCTTCAGGAAGACTTTAAAGTCCTGTCAGGGCTACGACAGATTCTTCAAGCCTCCCTCGGAGTCACACAAACTGCAGTGCTTTTAGCAATCCCCAGAAGGGGGAAGCATTGAATTCAAAATGGCCCCCAGAGCCGACCCAGGCTTTGGTCTTTGGTCTCTGTAGCTGCTGGGACGAGGGTCCCTCAGGCCTACTGCGAATGAGACTGAAGGGAACTGAAATGGTAACTGTCAAGTATCAGCTCTGGGTAGAAGGGCTGACGCAGCAGCTGGCATTACTTCCTCTTCCTGGCTTCAGCTTCATGTCCTCTGGTTCCGCACCTCCACTTCCTGTTACAGTCTTATTTGCTTTTCCATCAAGCTCCTGGTTCTTAGCTTGCCCAGGTCGCACTTTATCCAGACTTGGAGCTTCCCACTAACACCCTTCTCACCCCACGCGGCAGTTTGAGGGCCACCAAACAGTGAAAAATATCACCGTTTTTGGTGAGGACCTGAAAAACCCCAATGCAGAGCGACCTTGGTTTATGCTGGACTTGGCTTCTCAGCAGTCCTGCCACTCTGATCCTCTTAGAGTACAAGAATGTAACTAAGATTTATTAGACGGTGTTATCAATGATAATTATAGGCATTATAAATGCCTACAATATGATAGGCACTTATTATCTGTTCTCTATTCCTTTTTAAGAGCCCTGTGAAATAGGTGGTGTCATGTCCAAAGATGAGGCCATCGGGGCTCAGATTAAGAAATTTACCCAGTCACATAGCTATTAAGTGGTGGAACATGGATTCAAACCCAGGTCTGTCTTAAACACTGCTTCCACCTCTCCAGCTTATATCCCAGCTCATCTATACCTCCCAGGTATGGACCTTTAGGGTAAGGCAGCAAATTAGCAGCAATTGAGACTAGATCCCGTTTCTCGTCACCCACATCTTCTCAGCATGCTGACCCTCAGCTTGAGACCTCCCTCCTCCTACAATTCTATGGGCTTTGGCTGAAGTTACAGTGTGCCTTTGTCCACAAAGGGGACGGAGGGTCCTTGAGAAAGAGTTAACTGTGCCCTGGAAACAGATGAAGACAAAGGAGCATGTCTGGAGAGGGGTTTTCACCAGCATGGGTTTTTATGCTGACGAAGTCTTGGAATTAAGACAATTCCTTAGGGTTTATTAAAAAATATTTAATGCCCCTTTTTCTCCTAACTCCATATTTTCTAAGCAACCCTGGTTTTGCCATTTACAGCACTTTTCAGAAGTCTGATCCCCATTATTGGCAAAATACAGTGAGTTCCAACTTACTACGGAGTTATGTCCTAAAGTCAGCAGGAGAGCAAAAACAACTTCTGGCCAAAATTACCCTTGCAAACCCCTTCAATAGCTCCTGGGGTACAGAACACATCTATGTCACTGTCTCTCAATAGATCTAATTTAGCCCAGTTTTCCATCCACCAGAAGTAGGTGATGAGGTGCCACATCCCAGGAAAACACTGGGAAGACTCGATGTGGTGAACTCTCGAAAGTCACGGTCAGCCCCACCAAGGGGACAGCACTCTCCCGGGCACATATTTGTTGAGGGGATGGGAACGTAACTGATCCTGAGTGAAACGAAGCCAGGATAACTAAATGACCTGTTGCTTTTAAATCTGATCATGACCCACAGTAAAAAGACATTTTTACAATCTAGTCAACATGTCTGTAACTAAATCAGTACTTACCCTTAATAGGAGTGACGCATTCTGATTAGTATATATATACTATTTTTAAAAAACGTTGATGAATTCACACGTGAAAAAAAATGCACGGAAGACACACCACACACACACACACACACACACACACACACACACACACACAAATGAGTGTATGCAAAACTGGTGAAGTCTGAGCAAGGCTGGGATTGTGTCAGTGTCAACTTCCTGGCTGTGATATTGTACTACAGAATTTCTGTACTATTTCTTACAACTGCAGTGAATGTACAATTATCTCACAATAGTTTAGGAAATAAAAATGTCAGGACATTTCACAATTCATTAACAGTCTCAAACCAGTTTGAAACACACTGAACTTGGAGACAAAAGGGAAAGCAAGAAGGTAGAAACCATTAGGGTCACCCTTAGACCATTTCAGGTGCCCCTAAAGTTCTTTTCTTCACCAAGCCAACTTTCTGAACCAATTGTATTTTAGGGATCAGTGGGGACAGCAGGATACCTTGCTAGGCTCCGTCCTGTTTATTAGGTAAGCATCTCCCACAGTGAGTTTTGTGGAATGCCAGGCTATTGGGCTCTTGTGTGAGAAAGAAACTGCCCAGTTGTTTGCATTAGACCCACAATGACCTGCAGAACCACACACACCATGAAACACATTTGGGGAAACGTTATACATTATTCAAGATAAAAGACTTCACCAGAAAACACATTATAAAGTGCCTGTCACTGTCCTGCAAGCTTCTTGGCCACAGCCAAGACTTAGTAACCAAGCTTTACAGTGAGTATGTTTAAGTTTACCCAGAAATGCCAACTAAGAGCTTACCAGTGAGCCATTCTCTCCTCTACAGGGAGGCTGGCAGGGGGTGGGGTGGGGAGGGGCCTCCGGAACCTAAGCTTTTCCAGTGCAGGTTTGCAGGTTCAAGGGCAGTACTGGTGCACCCTTCATCCCTTCTCCTCTCTTGTTTGGACTCACAGTCCAGAAACCCAGTGAATTCTCATGTAAGATAGAAAGATTTTCTTTATTAATGACCCCAACCGTGTTTCTTTAGATACAGGAGTTCTGAACTCAAATACTTAGGAGAAAACAAGTTAAGACTGCATTATCCTGCAACTCATTACCAGTAACATACTGCAAAGCAAAACAGCTTGGAAAAGAGGGGGAGGGGAAGGGGAGTGAGGGAGGGAAGATAAAGAAAAGGAATTAAGTTGATCAAGTGGAATTCGTTTTTTTCCTTTTTTTAAAAATTCTTGGGAACCATGAAGTCCTTGCAAGCACAGCTCGTTTTTGCAGATTATTTTCCAAACGTGTACAAAATGGAACCAAAACGGAGAATCCCTTAAGAACCTGAAGAGGTGCAACATTAAAAGCTACGATTATCCAGTAGCAAGTGTTCCAGCCTTCAGCTGCCAGCCGCTTCCTCTTCCTGTTCCCAAGAGTTAGCGGGATGAAAACGTCTTCCCCCTTCAAAAGCAGAGAGTAAGTGTGAAGGCTGGTTTCTGTTCACCTTTCCGTCCACCTCATGCTCTGGGCTAGGAATGGGGTCCCGGAAGAGACAGCAAACACGAGGTGGTAAGGTTCCTCAGGCAGAGGTATGTAGGAATTCCAGGCACGGGCTAAGGTCCAGCTTTCACAGAAATGTCTCATCATCTCTTCCTCCCTATTGAATACTTTGGGGTACCAAGTAATACCTGTGCTAATAAGCCCACGAGGACAGTAAATGTACCAAGTTAGACAGGAGAATCACCTGCCCACAATTTCTGGATGGCCTAGACCTATTTGCATTTCAGACTGGGCTCAATCCTCTTCCGAGTAAAGCATTCAGGGTCCTCCTACACAGTTTATACCTATTCGGGCTAGCAGACAGCAGTTCCTTAAATCTTTCACCACGGGGGCAGGACGTCCAAAGAAGCAACCCTCCAAACTTCCAAGGTTAAAGGTGCTTCGTGCTGTCACGTGGTGACTACACTCAGCCACGGAACACCTGCCTGACTTAAGGTTCCTGAACTGGGGTGTCCTGTTCCACCCAGTTTCTCCCCAGAATAGCCAACTTTGGGAACAGGCTGGTTCCCGAAGATAGGGGGTGCGCATTTGGTAAAGCATCCTGGAAGCTAGAGCTGAGAACTACGGGAAACTGAGGCAAAAATACAGGCGCTAAAGCTTTCCTGCCCTGATCGTCTCATCCAACCAAAAATGAAGCTAAAATATTTTGTTATCCATTCCCCAGTAAAAAGCTCACGTGTATCCAATTCAGGCAGAGCTCTGCGGGGTGCTGACGGCTGGCTTCTGATCATAGCAGACCCGCCACGCGCCTTCATGCTGCTCTGGGTTCTGAAACCTCACGCAGCAGGGCAGGGGTCCCGGCTTCTTCTGCCCACCCTTGGGAACACGATCTGGTTTTCAGGGTGGATGCAGTTGTTTACCTCACCCTTCTCCTTTCTGGGGCCCACCTCTGCCACTGACGTCATAGGACAGAAAAAGGCAAAGCTGTTCCTCGTAAGTTCCAGGAAGGAGGTTTATGGACAGTTTGCTCATTTCACGGATTCATCTCTTCCCAGTCCCCCATCAGGATAGGGAATTGTCCCTGCCCTCTGTCCACTGCACTCGCTTTGCAATGACCCCCCACGACCGCCTGCTGGCTGTGTTAACAGGGCACGGGAGAAGCCGTGCAGGGAGACACTGGGTGGTGGCTGCCTAGTGGGCCCTTCTCCTGAATGGACAAGGCAGTTACAGGGCTGACGGTGACACAGCAGCTCATGATGCCCAGCCTTCCTGTTCGGTGGGCGACAGGCTGGCCAGGTCAGGTTGCCTTCTGCTGGCTCACCTCCTGGCCTCTACTGAACTGCCTGTCTCTTCACTGGGCCCTGAAAGTGGCACAAAATTGGCTGCCTCACACTCAAGGTCACCAAAGTGGTGTGGGTGAGAGAAGCAAGCAGGGAAAGGGGGACCTGTAAAACTCCAGGACGGAGGCAAGGCTCTGCAGGGCAGCGAGAGCGTGCGTCCCCCAGGGCACACACCCTGCTGTCTCCCCACCTTGTGAGTTCTGCCTATTTTAGGGTATGCCACGAAGCTGGCATCTGTGGCTATGCCACGGTAGAAGGAATGATACTGCCACGGCACGTGGACACCTCTCTCTAAGCAGAGGATTGAGCTGTGGACTGAACACTCCGCTGGCTCTGGGCAGTGGGCGGAGCTATTATAGAGAAAGGCCTTTGGTACCAATTTCCTAACGAAGAGACAGGCAGCCTCTAAAGCCTAAAGAAGGCAGGGGCGACTTAACTTGTTCTGTATAAATGTCTGAGGTTAAAACCCTCTGCTCAGGCAAGCAGGCGTCAGACGCCTCTCTCATCCTGCTGAATGGCAGCAGGAACTAGCTGGGCAGAAGACGCCAAGGGAAGGAGCCTGAAGCCCTAGGCACACCGTACCTACTGAAGGCTCCCCCCAAGATTACGGGGTGCTGGCAAATGCACTGGCTGTGACGGTTGTGGGTAGGCTTAGTTCACCTCAAGATTTTTAACTCAGTGGGCACAAGACAGCAGATCAGCACTTATTACCCTACCTGGAGAACAGGACTGCCTAAACTTCACCAGAGGGGGACCCAAGATCTGGCACCTGGCACAGACCCAAATCCCCAGGCCTCAGACCATGCTGACCTCCTGCATGTAGAGCCTCACACCATTTAGGGCTCTCATCACCTCCATCCCTGATAAAGGTAACTTCCTCTCCATGCAAAATTCCTGCCGCGAAGTGGACCAGGAAAAAGAACACTTAGGGGTGGTTCCACGCCTATTTACTCAACTAAATGTCCTTAAGCAAATTACTTCATTTCTCCAAGAAGACCCTGAGAAGGACAAGACTGGCCCCTCAACTCAGGCCCAAAGAGAACACAGCTGATGTCAGTAAAAAGGTCCCTCTGTATTTTATCCTAGCTGCCACTCTCCTCGCTTATAAAGATGTAGAAACAAGGAAACCCACTAAGAAGTGAAAACCTGTGTGTCCCATCTTTAGTCTGCTGGGCAGCTACAGGCCCAACCCTGCCTGCCTCACATGCAGCTACTGCTCAGACACCTGGGCCACCGACACCACTACCTCCTCCTTGGTGAGCTTAGGAGAGGAAGGTGGTCCTTTTGCAGGACGGTGTGACTCACGTGATTGTTTTCATTTCTTTTTTCTCAG
This sequence comes from Orcinus orca, assembly GCF_937001465.1. NCBI lineage: Eukaryota > Metazoa > Chordata > Mammalia > Artiodactyla > Delphinidae > Orcinus > Orcinus orca. The sequence goes on along the minus strand of NC_064565.1, from coordinate 101,358,806 downwards.
CATCTGGGCGTGCACGATTCAGCACCTTGAGGAAGTCAGATGTTTTTGCCCGCATACGTGTGTGAATATAGGCCTGGAGGCAAACACAATGGGTACTGAAGCAGAGTCATCTTCTAGAAAGACAGCTTTGCTCTAATTAGCAGAAATTATCAGGAAGGTCTGGGAATATCCACCCTAGGGTTGACACAGGGCATGCAAGGAAGCATATATTCACCTCTCTGCTATGGGGAGGGGTGAGTGAGAGATGGAGAAAGGCCATGATTTCTTGAAGCCTCTAGAACCACCTACAAGAGGTCATAGCAAGAGCCTGGAATACAGAGATGACTTTCTACGGCATCAGCTCTGGTGGAGAGAATGACCCAGAGCACAGGACACTGAGGCGCTGCAGCTGCTCTCACTCACCTTTGAGCACTTGATGTGGTAGTGCAGGTAGTCCCGGAACGTGTGGATCAGGTTGATGGTGTTGTCTCGAGCACTGGCGTTGGTGTGGCGAGGGAACAGCACTGGGCGGCGGTGGGGGAGGGGGATAGGCAAGGCGTCAGGGTCTAATAACACCAATGCCAAAGGGCGGGACGACCAGCAGCCTACAGTCAGCTCCATCTCTCCCTCCTTAAGGACCGTCCACTCATTTCATTATGCCTGGGCTTTGTCAGGGTTTCCTGCCAGTGAGTGCAAATGGAGGCGATCATGGTCGAAAACCAGAGCTCCTCAGGGAAAGGGTTTGGCCCTGGCATTCATTCCAGGTCTGGATTCTCTGGCTGTGCACTGTGAAATCTACTCCTTCTGCCACACACCTATGAGCTCCTGCCTCTGCAGCTCAGCAGTCTCTCTGGAGGATGACACTACTGGCTACCTGGGTGGACTGTGGAGCAATCAGGATTAGAGAACAAAGCCTGCCTGTCCTAGGTCCTTGGTGCTGAAGCAGAGTAAGTCTTCAGATAAACTAGATCCACAGAGGGTCATGTAGTCTGTGGTGAAAACCAAACAGCAAGGGAGAAGGATCTGAGCGCTCTTGATGAGGATGGGCAGGAGAAGCTGCTTTGGCTGGGGGCTGAGAAAAGCCCCCCTGCCGCCAACCCCCTGAAGCCCTGTGCAGTCACTCAGCCCTGCGCCTGGGCCGACCTGCACACCTCTCCTTCTGGCTCCCTGGAGCCCTCTCTATCTTCTGCACCCACTCTACTCAGTGGTCTCACCATAAGCAAAATCCTCAAGTATAAAGATTTGTTGAAATGAAAAGGAATGCCTCATAAGAAAGGGTGGGACCCCTTTGTCAGCTTGCCCTGAGAGAAAAGAGCACCAGGCCAGGAGATAACTACATTGCAAAGGTGCTGAGATGCTAATGACTGTAAGTTTACCATCAGTTTAGGTACCATAAAGAGAGATGCTGCCAAATTAAACTGTGGCAGGCTGCGAATTGTGAGCTGTGTGCCAAACTCAGAGAGTAACGTGAAAAAACAATGTACCTTAGATTTAATGAAACCTGGTAAATCAACTCGCTCATCTTTGATAAACTGGTGCACCTTCAGCACTGAGGTGAATTAAAGAAAACTCCAGAAAGGGGGACATTTTAGTGGCATCTGGGGCAGTGGGTGAACAAGCTGCGGTTCTAAACCGTCAGCTATGATGATGAGCCAGCTCACTAGGCTGAAGCAACTGTAACAGGGTAGCATGTGAATTTTTTCAGGGGGAAAGTGGAGTAAGTGAATCATGGCTGGAGCTCTGGTCTAAATCAGCAAAAAACCAAGAAACGCCAAAGGACACAGTATTCCCACCCAGCTGCTTAGCAATGCTTACATGGCCCTAACTCCTCACACTTGCTATCACAGGCTACACTTTTTTCCTTAGGATTTAGGAAAAACAGGGAAAAAAGGAAAATGATTACTGTATAAAAATAGCACTCGACCTGTACTAGCGTGCGTGGCAGGCCTCCTACAGTCATGGCAGCGGCAACAGGAATGATCGATATGCCTGCTTTCACCCCCGCCCCCCTTAACCACTTCAACTGCAGTATGAACCCATCAAGGTGCGCAAACGCGGCAACCCGCCCCACTCACCGAAGGTAATGTAGCCGATGTTGTCGCCCACGGCGGCATCGGTGTCTTTCAGCTCAAGAGGAGGTTCCCTGTGGCTAAAGAGGACCTGTGGGGCTGTGTGGCTGGCTCTGCGTCCTTCTTTGAACTCCTGCCAGGATGAAGCAAAAAGCAACCAGAAGAGAATCTGGTGTGAGATGAACGGCAACTTACGCTCCAGGGTGTGCCCTATGGGTGTGACCTCTGAGCCCTCTGACCAGCAGAGGCTAATAATAACCTACACCTAATGGAAATATTACAAGTGCTGAGTGCTATCAATGCACTTCAGATTCAGAGGAGAGATCACAAAGTACTTAACAAGCCTGATCTTCAATGAGTGTGGAAAAGCACTGTTAATCCTTTTGCCTTTCTCTGGTTCTGGAAGAACATAGGTGATAAAATTACTTCTGAGACTAAACAGACAGCAAATTGCAAAGCACTGGGAGAACCAGATTACATTCAGGATAATGACTACTGCTTATTAGTCTCTTTAGATTTAATGTGAAAAGAGGTTACATTTTTCAGGAAATTTAAAAAATTTCTGGGTGAATGGAACCCAAGCTTTAGCGTAAGACTTCAAGTTGGGGACTTCCCTGGTGGTGCAGTGGTTGAGAATCCGACTGCCAATGCAGGGGACATGGGTTCAATCCCTGATCCAGGAAGATCCCACATGCCGCGGAGCAACTAAGCCCGTGAGCCGCAATTACAGAAGCCCGTGTGCCACAACTACTGAGCCCGAGTGCTGCAACTACTGAAGCCTGGTGCCTAGAGCCCGTGTTCCGCAACAAGAGAACCCACCACAATGAGAAGCCTGCGTACCACAACGAAGAGTAGTCCCCACAAAACCAAAAAAAAAAAAAGACTTCGAGCTGAAGTCTTAACTCATTTAACCATTGCACACAAAGCCCTTTATGAGCTGACCAATTTTTCATCCCTCCTCTCACCCCACCTCCACTTCTTCCAGTTTCATGAATACTATGCTTTCTCTGGGCTCTGAGCCCTTGCACAAGTCTTGTTTCACTGAGGTAACTTAGACCCTGTTACTGTTTATAATTCATCAATGAGAACTTTAGACCAAATTTAAGCCCTTCTTGGGAGAAGACAACAATGTTAAAGAAGTTGAGCAGTCTTAGTGTTCACTGAGAAAAGGAGACTGTGTGACATGAGAATTGGAAGTCCGACTTTTGACTCTCGCTCTAGAATGGCCGTGGATGAAATCACCACCACCCTGCATAAGAGCTCACCCTTGACAAAATGTATCCACCCTCACTAAACTACAGAAAAATGCCTAAGGAAGTAAAACACCAGGCCATTCCTTCCATGTTCTAATCTCCACATCTCAAGCTTTCCCAATCTATACATTCCTGTGTAAATAGACAAGTGATACAATGAATCCCTGTCTCAACCCAGATCTGCAAGAACAGGACTAGATTTTCCAGTCATGCCAGTAAAACCGCCGATTCAAATTCTCTGAGTGATGGCAGAAGGATGGAACCAAAGGCTTTCCAAGGTCTCTGAGTTTTATGAGTATACTGAAAGCATGTTATATTGCCATTTGGTCTGCAACGCTCTTCTACTGCTGCTCAGATATGACCTCTTCTATAACGTTATCTCCAATAGCCTGGGGGTAGCTGGCTGCTCTCCCCTCAGGGTTCCCATGTCTTTTCTCTACTGTGATACTTTACTATTCATTAATGCATCTGGCTTCCCCACCAGGTTGTAAAAGTTCCTCAAGCCAAGGATCCTGCTTTTATTCATCTCTGTATCTAGTCCTCTGCCCTTCAAAGAGGCTGTCTAGCACATGGCTTGCTGAATGAAAGAAAGCACCTCTACCCTAGCTGACTTCAGTGCCAGTGTCAGGACACTGTAAAGGAGCAGGGACTATGTTTCCATTTGCAGGTAGGAGAATACGCACTGATCAGCAAGCCTTCAGTAAACGAGGAAGGATAACACCTGAGGAGGTCTAATGCCCAGTCTGGGATCTCGCCTGTTTCACCACCCTGCCTCCTGAGCTCACTGCGTGGCTTCTAAAGGTTGGTGGGAAATAAATTAACATCACTGGGTTAGGTTAGCTCCCCTTTGAATTTTGTTCCCCAAAGGAAAAATACTTGGAGAGGGAGGAAAGGATCCAAGATCATTCAAAATGGAAATTCTTAAAGCAAAGCTTGTGAGATTGCCCTTCTCTAGAAAACACCTTTCATTCTGCAACTGGGTTGGGAGGTTCTCTAAGTTCTGTCAGTTTTCCTCTTTAGCCTCGGGGGAGAAAACAGAACAGATAATAACTGCCCGCCAGTATTTTCTTGTGTTTAGTAAGCTTCCTGAAGGCTCCAGTTCACTGGTACACGTGGCATTCACAACCAGCTGGAGTATTTGTAAGCCTGTGGTGACTTGGCAGCATTTCAACAGTTCTGTATATGGAAAGTGATACATTTCAAACCTTTCAGACTTGGTTAACAATATACATCTGATTTGGGGCTATCCTTTAGGCAATCTCATGTTTCTCCTTGGTTTTCTCTCTTACATAACACTTAAAAGCCAATCAACCCACCAACCAGCAGCTCTCTTTTCCTTAGTGTCTTTGTTACATATGTATCAGCAATACTGCCTCTTTTTTCTCCCTCCAGCTGGGATGTCTTTTGAACATCACAATACTATTTCTTTCCTCCATCAAAGCACAACTGACCACAGGAAGTTTAGAATAAACCCAAATATACACAGAAATTTAGTATATGATAAAGGTAGCATCTTAAAATCAGTAGTGTAAACATGGGCTTTTAAATAATTGCTGCTGGGACCAGTGGGTAGCCACTTAGAAAAAAAGATGTATCCACCTTTCATACCATGTACCAAGAGAAACTCCACACAGGTAATAAGATTTATGTGTAAAATATGAAACTATAAAAACACCAGGAAAATAATACAGGTAAACTTCTTTATAACCTTGCAGTAGGGAAGGAGTTTCTAACTATGACTCAAAATCTGGAAGCCATAAGAGGTTGACCAATTTAACTATGTGAAAATAAAGTTCTGCATGGGGAAAAAGCAAAACAAAACAACAACAAAAACAACTCACAAAGTCTAACGACCAACTGGAAAAAATATTTGCAATTCTTATCACAGAAAAAGGGCTAATCTCCCTAGCATATGAAGAAATTGAGAAGATCAATAACCCAACAGAAAAATGCATAGGGGACATAAAGAGACATTTCACAGGAAAAAAGAAACAAATAGCCTGCAGCATAAAAAAAGATGTTTTGACCTTGTTCATAAGAAAAGTAGATAGCATTTTTAACCTGTCAGATTGGCAGAAATCCAAAAGTTCAACACTTTGGGGAAATGGACACTCTCATGCATTGGTGGTGGGAGGGCAAATGGTACAACTTCTATGGAGAAGAGTTTGGCAATGCCCTCCAAAATTACTCACTTTGAATCAGTGTTCCCAGTTCAGGAAAATATCCTATAGATACAACCCCACATGTATACAGGTAGCAAGGGGCCTCAAAAGGGGCATCTTCACAATTGCCTAAGAGGCAAACTGCTTCTGTCTTGTCTCTGAACATGGAGAAACCAGTGGTTTCCACTTAACTTCTCTTACTTACTGAACTAACTTAAAGATCTAATAATATAAAAAAATCCTAGCTCACCATACTCCAATGTCCAAAAGGGTAACTATTGTTTCTATTGCTTTTCAGGTAATAAGCGTTGAAATGAGGATATCTACCAGATTTTCCCTGGTGCTCAGCTCACACGCCTACAAAGATAATGCCCCAAAGCCGAGCACTGGGACATCCTTATGAGTGGGGAATGGAAACTCCCTGTTTTTTTCCTTACGGCAGCAATAAGCATCCCTCTAAGTCTGCCTGCCAAATGACAAAAGCAGGGACTGTGCTCTGCCCCGGTTGGAGGTGCGTATGCCGGCATGAGAAAACAGAGACCTGCAGCAAGCAGATAGTGACCACAAGGAACTGCAAACAGCCTCCCCAGGTCACAACACTCTGTGCTGGGCATCCACTGTTCTCCCTTCTCCTAGAAATTTAAAACAACTAGGCCCAGGACAATGATCAGATGATTTATTCTGGAGGGGAAAACCAGCCAAATAAGTCCAGCTTTCTATGGTCATTTCAAATAAATTACCTCAGCCTTTGAGTTTGGAGAGGGAGGCAGGGCAGATGGCTTCCTGAGCACTGCCTTCTCACATGGTGCCAGCCCCATCACTCACTGGAGAAACTGTCAGTGCAAAAATGCAGACTTTCTTTTTCCTTTTAGAAGTGCCCTACCACATGTACTTTGAGGGAGAGCTTAAGTTCACATGCAAAAAAGAACACACAAAATTCTCCTAAGGAACAAATCTCCAGTACACTCTCCAAGATCAGATCTGTTTAAAGTATAAAAATAAGTTAAGATGTTGTCTGGAATAAAATGGAACAAGACTGGTAAAAAAACAGCCAAATCTAAATATATAGTCCATAGCTTTTAAAATTAGCTTGTCAGTCTGGATTTAGCCCAATTTCTGAGCTACTGCGTTTAATTCCCCTGTCAATTCTGCATAGAAACGCATGAAATGCCTGCCTGAGGCGTACATTTAGGACCTAAGATATACATATCTATATATATGTGTATATACACACACACTTTCGTAAGTTTGAGTACTCTCAAATGCTGCGTCAATATTCCAATTTTTCTGCACAGGGACTACAAAATTAGTTTCTGATTAATTAGCTTAAACACAAAAAGCCATGGGCTTCCCTGGTGGCACAGTGGTTAAGAATCCACCTGCCAATGCAGGGGACGTGGGTTCAATCCCTGGTCCAGGAAGATCCCACATGCCACAGAGCAACTAAACCCATGCGCCACAACTACTGAGCCTGTGCTCCAGAGCCTGTGAGCCACAACTACTGAAGCCCGCACACCTGAGCCCGTGCTCTGCAACAAGAGAAGCCACCACAATGAGAAGCCTGCACACGGTAACAAAGAGTAGCCCCCGTTCGCCGCAACTAGAGAAAGACCGCGCGCAGCAACAAAGACCCAACACAGCCAAAAATAAATACATTTATAAAAACAAAAAAACCCAAAAAGCCACCACAGATGGATCAAACTGAGAATATCCTTTTTGAAGATTTCCCTAGCTACTTAGAATGGCTACACATAAAGTATTCTCACTATATTAAGCACAATTGTCTTTCAACCTAACCTGGCAAAAGAGATTCTGTCCCAGAATTCTTAAACCTCTTCACCCTGCTAAGGAACAGAATGAACCTACAAGTGTTTTGAAATTTAACCACTGTACTAGATTTTGAATGCTGAGCCATCTCAGAAGAAACCAGCCAGGATACCACTTCACCAATGAGCTCTCACATCCTAAAGCCAGCAACTGGTTAGCAGACAGCATGACAAAGCCACAGCGGGTGTGTTGTGTCAGACCTGAGTCCAACCGTACCAGAAATCCAATTACAAAATGTCCTGCTAAACCCATTACTCTTCTAGTAGATGAGCTTCTTCTGAGGGAGGCACTCCCTCCATGGGGGCCTCGGTCAAACTCAGGCCCCTTCTCATCACTGTCAGTTCGACAACTCTACCCTATTAATGCATTACCTACTACTTAAGAATTTTCTCTAGATTCCATTCTAAAAAGACTTTATTTGGGACTAAGCCAAGCCAGTAGACCTTGCTAGAAACTTGAGGAAACATAAGAGGGCAGGAAATGTGACCAAGCTTTAAATTAAAGACCCCGCGGCAGGAAGGATGCTTAATATTCAGTCATTTTGTCAGTATGTTTAATATTCAATTCACCCTCTAGTCCAGTGCTGCAAAAGGGCTAAATCCACCAAGAAAAAAAATTCAGTGAGTTTGATGGGGGCTGTTTAATCAAAGGAGCTGCCAGTTCTATGCCCATGGTGTGCTTTGATGACGAGGTGTAAGTCACCAGGCCATGGCTCCCCCCCAAGATGTCTGCTCCATACCTGCATGAACACCTTTCCAATGACCACATCGTCGTCATCCTTAAACACTGTGCTGAAGACTACTGTGACTCTGTCCTTTTTAGACTCAACATACCTGAGGGAAACAAAACCCATGAGAGTGAGTACAGAACCAGAACAGGGTTTTGTCAAGAACTTGCTCTACAAGTGAAGTAGGAGGGTAAAGTCACGACTCTGTTAATTCATAAAACAAGGTGGCCAACAAAGTCAGTATAATAAATGCATGCCAAAATAAATAAATAAATAAATGCAGGCCCTATGTGAGGCAAGAGATGAAAATCGCCCAAAGTGGATGTTATTAACTTGTCTACATGCTCCGACATGGAATCCAGAGTTAGTGATTCTCAGAATTCCACTTTAAAGAATGTATTCCTTTATATACTATGAGACTCATAGCATGTAGACGATCCAAGAGTTGCAACAACACAGAACCTACAGTCACCCTCTGCCTCCCGATTATCCAGCTATACTACTGAAGGGGACTCAAAATGATGGTGCCTTCAAGGAGAGCACTGGATTCTCTTTTCATCTTTTGCCAACTTTCAGTATCTTCAGACAAGAAGTGGCCTTTCCCCCTCAACACTTACATCCTGGGTTAAAAAATTTTACGAGAAAGACACTTGGGGGATTCACACAATAGAGTTTAAGGTTTGACTTAGCCGAATGACTTTCAGTAAGCATGCGTGACAGCCACACCAGGCTTCAGGACCAAATTCTATACTCACATGGTCTCATCATCCCTATAATGGATAACTGCCCTGTTCTCTCCTTCCTTGCCCTCTTCTTGGAATTGGAAATATTTCTCAAAGACAGAGGCAAAACAGTTTCGTTTCAACATGCCAGCCTGATGCACGATGGAATCCTTGGATGCAGGCAGATTTTCAAGGTCATATAGCAAAGAGACATTGTATCCTGGAGGGGAAAAAAAACACCCAACAATTACATTAAAAAAAACTTTACAGGTTCTAATGACATTTTATTTTGTCTCAATGTCTATACTTTTAACCCAGGTAGAAAGCTCTCCATTCCCATTTACTTCAAAGGGCAAATGAGATGAAATAAAAAAATCTTAATTCTTGCAGAATTACTGTAAATATATATATAGCTAATTAACAGATAATATGCAAAAATTTGAATCAATATCAAAGATGACTGATTACAAATAAGGAATGGGAGGAAGTCATAATCCTGGAAACTTCATTAGAAATTTAATGTTCCAGACACAGCTGTGAAGGGGGCTGAAGATGCTATCAAGCTATAATATGAGTTACATATTTTCCTCTGAGGTTTAACATGCCAAGTGCCAACACGGCCAGCAGTTGGGTTGCTTTTTGATAATAAAATATACCTGCTTACATGCTATCACAAACCCTGAGGATGGAGGTAGGGAAAAAAACCTAAAAAGGGGAAAAAAAGGGTACATATACCTCCCCAATAGATTTGTGTACCCTGTAAAATTTTCAAGGTGTTTTAAAATATTTGACTTCATTTGATCTCCATAAGAATTCTTTGGGGACTTCCCTGGTAGTGCAGTGGTTAAGAATCCGCCTGCCAATGCAGGGGACACGGGTTCGAGTCCTGGTCCGGGAAGATCTCACATGCCGCAGAGCAACTAAGCCTGTGCGCCACAACTGAGCCTGCGCGCTACAGCCCGCAAGCCAAAACTACTGAGCCTGTGTGTTGCAACTATTGAAGCCTGTGCGTCTAGAGCCCGTGCTCCACAAGAGAAGCCACTGCAATGAGAAGCTCTCACACTGCAACGAAGAGTAGCCCCCTCTCGCCACAACTAGAGAAAGCCCGCGTGCAGCAACGAAGACCCAACGCAGCCAAAAATAAATAAATAAAATTAAAAAAAAAAAAAAGAATTCTTCGAAATAGGTAGGCCAGAATATGGTTATTCTCATTTTAGAGGGAAAAAGAGGTTCAAAGAAGCAAAGTGCCAGGCCAAATGCAGCATGATATAAAGGTGGAGGCAACTGTTTCTTGAGCTGAACAAAAACTGGGTCCAAATCCTGGCGTTGACACTTCTGGCCTTGGACAAATTGCCTAACTTCTACAATTCCTGCATCTGTTCAAAAAAAAAGGGTGGTGAGTTGGGGGAGGCTGCTGGGAGAATTAAAAGAACACACAGTATTTAAAGTGCCTGGAACATAGCAGGTCATCAATAAACGGGGCAGAACAGAGACTGAAGTCCGAGTGTACTGACCACTACACTATTCTGCCTCCTTTATAGCGTGTCCAGCACAAATTCCAACAAGGCTGGGATGCTTTATTTTATAATCTAGCCAAATAATACCTGCCCAAAAACCTATAGATGATTCTGCAAGAGTATCTGTACATCACCGAGGATCATTTCATATTCTAGACAACTGATCGCAATAATTTTGCCAGAACTGTATAGATTTCACATTTCCAAGTATCTTAGACCTCTATACTTTGTTATTATTTAATTTTTTTCCAAAAGCATTCCTGGGGTCTGTGTTTTTTGTTGGATCTATCCTCACTGAGAGCACTGGCTGGCTATCTAAATCTCTGTTCTAGATCGTGCTTAGCACATTTTTGGCACTCCAATATTAAATAATACCAATCACCATTCCATTTTGGATACCTGAAAACCAGATAAATAGACCACAAGATTAGATTAAAAAAGAAAATATTTAAACTTGAGGTTTGCTATTTTTAAGAAGCCAAATAAAACAAACGAAATAAAACTATAACTGAAGCCAGACTTAAGTACGGCTTCTGACATGATGAACAGAACATACTGAAGAAAAGTAAAAATCTAGTATGCCCTGCTGAGTTTTCCAAACTTGCCTAGATAAATCCATAGAAAAAGAGGAAGAGACATGCTACCTTCACATCTTTTAATACTTTGCACTTGTCTGAACACAAGGTCTGCAATTTGGTAGCGTGTGCTTTAGCACAGAAAGCGGAAGAGAAGGCCCAGAGACAGAAACATAAGCTCTCTGAGTTATACTCTGCTTGTTCTGATAGATTTTAGGATCTGAGCGGTGACAAGCATGTCTGAGAGTTCCTTTATGCTTTTTCTGCTATAGTTCTTTTTTTTCCTTTCTTTCTGAAATTCCTTGATTCCTCTTAAAGCCTACAGTGTTATTTATCTTTTGGCTTTTATTTCTGAGATACGTTTGGACCATCAATTTGGGGATTAACACATTTCAGTATTCTTTAGGAGTGCAAAGCTCTCATCCATAAATACTCCTAGTAGCAAGTTACATTCCAAAGGCGCTTTTTCTTTATTAGATATTTTGTTTCCAAAGCAGCACGTAAGAGTCACAGGAAGGTATTCTAATGGGAATGGTGAGATGGTGTCATGTTGTTGTTTTGCGGTACGCGGGCCTCTCACTGTTGTGGCCTCTCCCGTTGCGGAGCACAGGCTCCGGACGCGCAGGCTCAGCGGCCATGGCTCACGGGCCTAGCCGCTCCGCGGCATGTGGGATCTTCCCGGACCGGGGCACGAACCCGTGCCGTGTCCCCTGCATCGGCAGGTGGACTCTCAACCACTGCGCCACCAGGGAAGCCCTGTTGTTGTTTTTAAAGTAACTTGTTAAAAGAGACAGACACACCTTCCTTTTTAGAAGGATTTGTTAGTCAAGGTACCACAGTCACAGGATTTGAGTAACAAATATTATGTTCAAACAGTCTTACAACTTGGTCCTGACTATGCGGCCCCGGCTAGACACCTCAGAATTTGAAACTACCACTTAATCATAGGGATAAAAATACTGTTTATTTTTTTCTACTTTAAACTTCCTTTAAAGCTGTGTAACATAGCTGTTCTAATCAAGGACGGCCATGGTGCTTTCCAATACCTCTGGCCACGAAGGAGGCAGAGATCACTGATCAGAACAGATGAAAGGGGCTGAAATTTTTGTTACTTGAAAATGTGAGAATAGTTGTGAATATTGCTTTTCCCTCTCCAAATGTACAGTGTACAGACAAACGTGTTACTAGGGGCTGGGAGGGAGACTCAATGTTTGCTTAGTCTTCTCAAAAGGCATTTTAATCATCACGGGCAAACAAAGGTGGCCCTCTGGCTGAAACATTAAGGGAGAGTCATTAGGCCTTAGCCAGTAAATGTTAAAAATGGCATACATCAATTCTCTGTGTGACTATAACAATAATGTGAACCATTACTGGACAATGCAAACCCCTTAAAAGCTATTTTTACGGAAAGAGTTGAAGTGGGAACTGAACTCATGCAAAAATATTTGTAAGATGAATTAACATTTAAATGAAATCCTTTGGCTAAAAAAGCACAGCACAAAAAAGGACAGGTCTCTTTCTATGTCATCCCACAGCTGCTCACATTACTACATACCTGATTCTGGATTTACCAAAAAACTCCCGTACACTCTCTTTAATAACTAGAAAACACAAAAACAAATAGGTTAATTCAAAGTCCATGATAATTTCATTATTTTCAAAGCACTGTGCTGGCTAAGCTTTTCCTAAGCCAGCGTTCTTCCTAAGTTTCAAATGGCGAATGAGAAACTGGATAGAGGGGGAAGCAGATTTATCTGAGTTACCAAGCAAATCACTCACAGAACTGCAATTAACTCCAAAAGGTTGGTCTAGGATCTGTGTTTCAATCAAGGTTCACCCTTTACTCTTTTCGGACTCAGTCACACCCGTTACATGACGAGATACAACCAGAACTGTCGGGAACTGATTCCAGTTAGCTTGCTTATCTTGTATGCTTTAAAATTATTTAGCTCACCATCATCTTTTTTTAAAAGACAAAAAGCAATGGATAACTGAAACTTAGCCAGTTATTTATGCTGGTGGGTCCACAGAAGCTTGTACTCTCTAAATGTCTTCTTCTCAAAACCAACAAACAGCTGGCTACTTCCCAGCTTTTTGGAGTAAATGATAAAACAAGAGCCCCTTTTACACCTTCTTATTTTTTCTCTGCCGGTATGACTGCTCTCCCTGGTAGAAACTGCTCCTAGGCTGACATGGTTTAAGAAACAAACTTTTTATTCGGGAAGGAACAGTTCTGACTTAAACGTTATATGGGACATATTAAGCGGAAGAAAGGCAGTTATTTGAAGAGAGAAAAAAAATAAATATTAAAGTCACTAGAATTTAATAACCTCTCAGTATTTAGTAGTCTTTATATGTTTAAGGGGCAAAACACTGACAGGGCTTATTACTATGTCTCCTTAAAACCTTACACTTAGGGAGGCAAGGTGTCATCACTATTTTATAGGAAGGTAGAACTGAGGCCAATATATTAACCCTCAGTAGTATAACAGGCTGTAGGGTTTTGTCTCTAGGCATCCAATTTCTAACTCTATGCCACCACAAACACACTAATGATTCTCTTGCATTTTCTGGGCTATCAAAAAAAGAGGTACTGAATCTAAGACAAGTTACCAAGTTAAAAATGAACAAGGGTACAAACTTGTTTTAATTGTAAGAGTGGCATGTGTGTTTTAAAGGATCCCACTAGCCAGCGAAAAGCACTGCGAACACAGGCAGCACTAGAGTGGAGGTCCATGTGAGCAGGGCCTCTGTCTCGTTCACTCCTGTGGTCTCATTGCCCATCTCTGACATCCGGGGACTCATAATAGATATGAGCAAATGTCGATGCTTTTCTTCTAATCTTATTTTCAATGTACTCTCTAGGTTATTTAAAACAAACACAACAAACAAACCAGGAGCAAACCATTTATTTCACGTCCCATTTAAAAAAATTATCACATGGTAGGTTCTTTCCCTCCATTCTTAAATATTCTTTAGTATTCCACATATCAATCATTATCCTATAGCTGGAAGAAATTCTCAACGTGCAAAACTTGGATAATAGGGTGGACCTCACCGCATGAATCAGTGACCACACTTTTTGTATAAAGGTAAAAGATAAGTAATGTCACATGTAGTTCCTATTTGGTGACCATACAGCCACTGTAAGGTATCTCTTTTACAGAAGAGGAACTAAAGGGAGAAGTTCAAGGTCATAGAGTCTGTTGACCTTCAGGTGTCCCATATACCACTTCTCCTTAACTGTCTGGGGGAAAAATAAAGTAACACACGTATCCCATTAACAATTTTAACTAGCTACAATTCTGTACTGTGTGTACTTGGAGGAAGGGAAAATCAGATGTGGGAGAAACCACAGCACCTAAGATTTAGTTTAATTCCAAGTTACCAAATTAATACTCTGAGATCTAAGAGGTTTTTAGAGCCAAAATTACACCACATTCAACTCCTTTGCGCCCTCCTCTTGGCAAAACCAGCCAGTGCTTCCCTGCTGACTTCACTTGCACTTTTAACCATGATTCACTTTTCAATTTGTGCCCCCTCCTTTAACAGGCCACCAGAAGTTCAGACCTTCCCACCCCAGCAGCTGAGGCTTTCTGCTTTGAAAAAGGGCCTGTGACAAAGTAACAAGCTTCCTGTGGTTATCCCAGGCTGGTCACTGTTTAACCAACCCAGGGAGCCATTTACTGTGCACTCTGCCCCAACACTGCCAATGTTACGTACTCCACCCACTTGAGTGGGTGGGGCTGTTTCTTTGACCCTTGTGGTACCTACGAGAATAGCAATGTGTTCTGGAGTTCTACCATAAGGAAAGCACAGACTGGAAAGGAGATTTAAGAAATCTAGCTTAACACTTTCTCTCCCTCCCAAGGATTGTTCTTATTGCACCTATATCTTTAAAGAGAGAGGACTATCTAGGGAGAATGATCACACAATTTTTTAGTTGTTTGTTCAAATGTTCAACAGTTCTTTCCAGGTAGTTGTCTTCTACTTCATCTAATGCCCAGCCAGCTTAATGCCATTTGTTTCCCCTTGCTCTTCACCTGGTAAAGAGTCAGCCAGTATCACTTATATAATTAATAATCTTTCAAATGCTTTAAAAGACTAGGTCTTTCTCCTGAAGCTCTTCCTTTTCGGGTAAAATAACCCTGAATACAAATTCTCTAAACCATCCTTCTTCCCTTGAATTTATGAGGCAAATCAGAAAAGGTTTTAGCTCTACCCTTGAACTTACAGGGCAAACCAATCACATATGAAGAAGGAAGGGAAGTGACGGTGTATGGCTCTTGGTATTCTTCATGGTTAACATCAATTTTAATTTTTATTGTTAAGATTTTGATTATACTCTTTTGCAAACAGCCTTTTTCATTACATAAATTTTAAAGAAGTCAAAAGCTACTACTCTCAATCAGAAAGAAAATATATCTGATTTCATTCACCAGACTGTATCTTCATTCACCAGATTAAGGAGAACCTACTTTGTTAAAACTAAAAGATATTTGAAAACTGATTCAGGAACTGAGTCATACTTCCTGCTTTGAGACCCAACCACAACGTGCACACACTGGTGTAATAGCATTTTCTTTCTTCCATAAATGGCTCTCCCCAGAGCAAACATAGTTCAACAGGAACCAAACCCATTGAAAGAAGCCAGTGAATAAAGCATGGCCATCAGTTTCAAAACGCATGGACACCCTTTCTTATTTCCCCTAAGGTAGTCATAAAGAAGAGCAGAAACTTAAAGAGGCCAGCTCTAAAGAGCATTAAATTTAAAAATTGAAAGGGCAGATTTGTGCCTAAATTTCCAAAATAAGAAATTAAGATTGTAAACTTGAAACAGGTCAGAGGTTATATACCTACTTCACAATGTAACAGAAATAGAACAGAACCCATCTCAGTCTTGTGATAGTTATTTTTGTATTGGTCAAGGAAAAGTATTCTTTGCTCCATTTTTTGAGAACTAAAGCTGTTTTTGATTTCATTGGTTAGAGAACATCTTTATTTCTTCAGAGTAAAAAGCAGGCAAGCAAAGAACCAAAACTCTTTCTGGGAAACACCCTTCTTTACGACTATGGGAAACAGAGTCAAGAGCCCCTGGTTAGGTGAGCAAGCCAACCAGAGTGGCCCGTGCCAGTAGGGATGACTCAGTGCCGTGGATCTTCTAGGAGTGGCAAGCTACCAAGAAAAGGTGAGAAGGAAAAAAGAGTCCCAAGGAAAAGTGATGTGGAACTTACCTCATCAGCACCATGTGCCTGAAGTTCCTTGTAGAATTTCAAAGAAATACTGACCATTACTTTTGTTTTGTCTCCATTAGGATTTGAAATATGATAGAGGACTCCATCAAAATCTGCAAGGAAAAGCAAATAAGGTTGCTTAAGTTGGGAATAGGGAATAATATCTCAAAGTACCTGCCTACATGTTGCAGGCCACAAGGAAGTCTCCCTTACAAGTAGGCATATAAGTAAAACTGCATTTATTTTAAATCCATGTGGAAAGTCAGCAGAAACACTGAGATAGAATTAGAGAGTACCTATCTCTTTGCTCTTTTCTAAAATTACAAAGCTATTTTTACTTTAATCACAGCTTGGTGCTGAAAGAATTTGAAAAAAAATCTTTATTGTGATGTATATTAAACATGTATAAAATATAATTTATAACAAACCCCTATTCTCATCATGGCTTCAACAATTATCAACATATGGCCAATCTTGTTTCACTCAGACACACCCCTTCCCAATGATTTATTCTGAAGCAAATTGCACACGTCACTTCATCCATAAATATTTCAGAATACACCTCTAAAAGGTAAAGAAGACAGTTGAAAAGAAAAGAAAATAACCCCAATTCCACTGTCATGCCTAAATTTAAAAAAAAATTTATTAATATCAAATATCCAGTCAAGCACTGAAATATTGTCTCAAGAATTTAAAAAAAATATTGTTGTCTTACTTCTGTAAAACGTTCAAAGAAGAGAATGAATAATATTAAGCCATTCTTGATTAGGCCTGATAGCTTAGCTGACTTTTTTTTTTTTTTTTTGTCTTTTAGCCTATTACCTTTTTTAAAATTTGGACCAAGCTGTTAGTCTCCAAAAACTGAGTGACAGTGGCGATGTTAGTGAGGTTTTTTCAATATAGAATCCCTGTGCACAGATAATCATCATAGTACCAAGCTGAAGGAATCAAATGGAGCCACATTTAAATAAGTCTAATTTGAATTTCAGAATGTGCTGTGTTGGGACGTTGTGGCCACCTTTGCCACGCATGTTCTGTTGCTTCTGTCAATAAAGAAGACTTCAGCTTCAAAAAAAAAATTTTTTTTGTCTTATTTGAATTAGGATCCAAACAAGCCCACACACTGCATTTGGTTATCCCTTAAGTTTCTGTACTCCACAGGCCTCCCCTCTCTTGTAGTTCCTGAAACCAGGTGCTGAGTGTAATTACTTTAGGGAGATCTGGCATTGCTAGTTAGTATGAGGGGAAGGGGATGGTGCCTGGCCTCCAAGTCACAGCACTTCAGAGCTGCAAAAAGTGTTCCAAGATCATCTAGCCAAGTACCCTCATTTCTACAGAGCATAACTATCCAACTCCTCAAAGTTCACACAGCAAGTGAGTAGTATCAATACCTAATTCTTTCTAGGAAAAGAAAGCAGCAACATCTCTCTCTGACTTGTGGAACAGGTCTCTAGCACTTTTGTGATTCCCCACTCCTCTAGTGCTAGGCAAACTAAGATGATGGTTAAAGATAATAACAAAATATTTCCAAATTTAAAAAACCTTAGTTTGTACCACAAAATTAAACCCAAACTTCTAAGATATCAGCAGGCAACTTTATATAGCTCACTAAATCCATGGAATAATCATCTAAAATAAAGACCCCCCCCTCCACACACAAAGACAATCAAGATAGTAGCCCTAAAAAGCTTATTTTAGGAAGAATTTTATTTTCTATTTTTTATATTGTGCCTTCTTCTTAGTAGGTGAGATAAAGGCACTTACCTGCAAATGTTACTTCTACAGCTTCTGGTTTGTTTCTGCAAAACAAAACAAGTCCTTTAGTTAAGATAACTATATTGCTGGGACTTCCCTGGTGGTCCAGTGGTTAAGACGCCACACTTCCAATGCAGGGGGCACGAGTTCGATCCCTGGTCAGGGAACTAACATTCTGCGTGCCGCATGGTACAGCCAAAAAACAATATAACTATATTGCTGTTTGCCTTCAGGGGGACTTGCAAAAGGCTCCTGAGCTTTATTTAAGATCGGACCATCCTGTAAAAATCTTATACTTACCATTGATCCAGGTACACAATTCATTTTCTTATGCATCTAAACCTCTGTAGTTATTTAGGGTGGAGGACTGAAAAAAGGAAGCAGGACAGATAAAGCTTTTGTTTTGCAGCTGGAATCTCTGCTGTGGTTGTGCTCACCTTCAATTCTCAACTCCTTAAGACCATGATAGACGTTTGTATATGTGACCCACAAAATGCCCTCTTTTGGTCAATCCCTCCCCCACGGGACATACTCAGTGGAGGTAGCACACTCAGCAGGAAAACTGCTAAACAGAGCATAGAATGGTTTAAATTTACTTCAAGTGAAAGGATGATTTCAGGCTATAAACGATACAGTTCTATTCCATTTCGAAGACAATCTGTCTTCCTACACATCTTTCCCTCTCCCTTACATGAGCGAAGTACTCACCACTCTCCTTCGTGAAGCCCTCTTTGGTTCCACCCTAGTTTTTTTGGTTTTGTTTTTAAATTCCAGTGTGTACGTCCATAAAGTGTAGCACAAAATAACACTGCGAAATCACTGAGAACAGTTAAGACACCTGTTTTCCAACTTCAGCCTTTTCTCCAGGACCATGTTTTCAGACAAATTAACACTACACACCTTCTTTTTCTTGCCTATTCATCTATGAAATGGGAGAACACAAATGATCCTACCTACCTCTCACAACTGCTAAAGATAAAACAAGAGAACAGACACAGAAGAACTTATCCTGGAAGGCAAAGACAGTCTAACACCTTCTGGGCGATTCCCAGATGAGCCTGGAACATGGACTTCTATTTGATAAATGCTGCTGCGTTATTACCTAGAAAGCATGACATATATCCTAGCTATAAACAATAACAGTCAATTAACCTCCAGTGAAAAGCTACTTTACATGCTTTCCTCACTTCTCCTCAAAGCCCAATGGTAGGAATCGAATGAAGACTCTACAGTTTTATCAGCTAACACCTTAAAACTCAAATGATTCCACTTTGTTTTATGGGCCAGCAGACAAGATATACACATTTTCATATTTATTCTTGCCTAGCTTGCTCAAGACCTCACGATCAAGTGCGTATCTCTTTTACTATCTCCGCTCCCTTACCTGTAAAAGGAACAAAGACTGAGTTACCCTCCAGAGTTGCTGGGAAATAATGGAATAGATAACGTGGTTTATGACTGTTAAAAAGCTGCAGCAGAGCTAAACAATGCCTTTCAAGGAAACTGGCCTCTCCTAAGCATATGTTAGCCCTGTTGTAAAATCAGCCTATACAAATAACATACAAAGTTCCACTCTGCTTCTTCAAAGCCATCCATCCATATGTGACTTAGATAAAGTATTTTGGGTGTCTGAGAATCGAAGCATCAAGTGGGTTTATGGACAAGCAGTGAGTTCGGAATATGATGAAAAGAACTGTATAAAAATTTAAGTTGTTTCTGATCTTTCATTTGAAATTGTAGCCTGGAGACTAAGGCAATGACTGGCCAACCACCATTTTTCTCTTCTAGAAAACAGGAGCCAAGGAAGAAGTAGACACGTTAATCTACGGCCCGCTTGAGTGAAATATTAAGAGGCTGCACAACGGGAGGAAGCACTGAAGCACATTTTTCAGAGGAAGGCTGGCTGTGCCAAAGAGGCAGGGTGGAGGCTTATAAAAGGCCACATTGTATCACTTAGTAGGCGGCTGGTTTTGTTTTTTTGTTTGTTTGTTTTTAACCTTTGGGCTTTAATTCAGCCAAGGAAGGACTGAGTTCCTCACTTTCTCACTTCATCAACAGACCGAGAAAAATCAAGTATAGATAAAAAACCTTAGAGTTCCAACATTTTGACTCAGAAATCCTGCATTTCTCTAAGCCGTAAAGTTCCCTGAGCACAGCTCCCCACTGGGAGAAGTCTCTAAGATCTATACTACGTGGTTTGCTGCTTGACTTGGGAATATTTGTCAAATCACTGCCATTAATATTTTAGCTTACTATTTATGGCTGCATAAAGGTTGGAGAGGAGAGAGGCAGGCTGCTGAGGAGAGCACTGGGCCAAAGGAGTCCTCCTGAGGCATCAGCTGGGAGTCAGAGGTCTGAGAACTCTGTGCCCCAACATGGAGACTGCACAGAGCGGGAAATACACCAGGACAGGGCCATGACTCAATTCCAAGACCAGGTGTTTCTTATTTACTTTTGTGGTTTAAAATCATGGAGCTAGAAGGGAATAAGATTGGTCTGGGAGAAAGTGTACCATTTAATAGGCCAAAAGGGTAAATCGTTATTTTCTGTTCCACTGTCTGCTAAAGTTTCAGATGCTGCGGGTGAGTTTAATCACAGAAAAAGCATGTCTTTCAGAGTTGACTCTTCACCTCAAGTTCTGTCCCTTACTGGCTATGTAACCACAGGCAATGTTACTCAAACGTCTGCGAGCCTAAAATTCCTTTTCTAGAAAACGGAGATTAAAAGCATCTACCACACAAGGTTGTTGTGAAGACTAACCGAGATGCTATGTGGATAGCAAAGTTTCCCAATCAGGGTCTTGTGACTAAGTTATAGATATGCTGAGATAATGATCCCCACAGCCCTTAGGGCAGCCCAGAGGCAGGATCTCTAGGCTAGACCATTTACCCAGATGTGCCACAGGTATGGTCATGTTCTGTGTGTGACATACCAGGAATCACCGGGGAAGGGTGCCTGTACAATGCTTAATATATACGTCTACCCCCTCTCCAACTCCCAAGAGCCCCAGTTTTGTCAACTGTATTATTGGAACTGCTGTCACCCAGGCACACTCTGAAATGGAACAAAACCACGTTAAAGCTTATAGTAAAGTGCCTGGTTCATAGAAGGTGATCAATGAATTAGTTTTTCTTCTAGGTAGAATCAGAGATCAGACTTTGGAGTCATGGTTGAGAGAGGTTTTGGGAGTGTGGTTAACTCCCAGTATCAGGAATTGGTCAGCACAACAAGGAGAAACAGAACCATATTACTGTCAGACTGTTGTAATGTCTGGAATCCTAGAATAAAGCCCCCTGGATAAGCCCTCAGGGTTACTGACTGGACAGTACAAGACACTAAAACATATTCAATTCATTCAGATGGGTTTCAAGAGCCATTCTTAAAATCCTTTAGAAAAAAATTTCCTTTTATCCTTTTTCTAAGGAAGCTTCTAGAATGTCACTAATCAGTCAATAAAGAACTCCTGGCAACTGCTATTGTCCAATCCTCTTTCCTCACTAAGGGTTTTGGAGTTTTTACTCCCGAATGCATCCAGTTCCCCGTTGTGCATTTGTGTCCCTCTTCTAGTTATCCCTTCCACAAGCTGAATTAGAGGAATTATTGAATTCTGCTCATCATCTCACCATAAAGTTTTTGATTACTCTCCTTTAAGTCCTCTCTAAGGCTCCCATCCTCCTTTTTGAGCAAAGCCTAGAAAAATGGATCATGTTAGGTAAGAAGTGGGTGGTCCTACTCTCTGTTAAGCCACGTCTCAAAATAAGAACAAAGAGGGTCTAAAAGCTCATTCACACAATGTCAGAAAAGTGATAAACTGCTAAAGAAACTAAGAACCATTCTATCTGGCTTCATCCATTGCTTCAAGAAAACACTTATTAAGCTGACTATACACACAGTGAGAATGCTGGGAAAACAAAGATGATGAAACCACAGGCCCTGCCCCTAAGGAGTCACAGGTTTGGTACACACGTAGGGAGTGCAGCTCTGGGGCTTGATGCCCAAAGTGGTCCCAAGGCAGCCAGAGGGTGGGCAGCAGTGTTTAACTACAGTGACCTGTAAAAAGACCAACTAGATCGTCTCAGCAAGTCAGCCACTACATCCAATTTCTTCTAAATGCTTAAACAATGTCCTAATTCCAAATCACTTCAAACCAGTATGTCTCTCTGAGGACATATGCAGCATATCTGGGAATGAGAACAAGGTATCAGCAAGATTTAATTTATTCCTTTCTCAAATTTCTCCTCCCACAGTCCTCGCCCACCCCAACTGGCACAGCCTGCTTACTGAGCTTCACTCCCCCTTATAGAACCACAGCTCCCCACAATATGCACAGCTGTGGCAAGGAGCCAGCATGCACTTAAAATCAACAGCAATTTGCATCTGACAGCATTTCCTCAATTTTGGACTCTAGCTAAGCTGACAAGCCTAGTTTCTGAGGCTGTAAAGGTTCTTGGTGTGTATATACTAACAAAAGAATTAAATTAATTTGCCAGATTACTTCTGCTTTAATTGGGGGCCTGGGTAATACTTCCTAAATGATTAAAAAAAACAAAAACAAAATGCTGTTGACAAGACCTGCACATGAGGTTATCTGCAGTCAATTTACCAATAACTATCATTCTGTGAGGATACAGAAATCATTCCAATAAGCCACCTTCCCAATAGGGCGGTAGGAAAAAAAAAAAAACGGTAAATCGTTTGGAATGAATCTTAGGCTTTGTCGGAACTGCCTCCAAATTAAAAGGGTGTCGTGACCAAATGTATTCTTTTTTTTTTTTTTAGTTTATTTATTTTTGGCTGTGTTGGGTCTTCGCTGCTGCACGTGGGCTTTCTCTAATTGCAGTGAGCGGGGGCTACTCTTTGTTGCAGTGCGCGGGCTTCTCACTGTGGTGGCTTCGCTTGCTGTGGAGCACAGGCTCTAGGCACGCGGGCTTCAGTAGTTGTGGCACGCAGGCTCAGTAGTTGTGGCACACGGGCTTAGTTGCTCGCGGCATGTGGGATCTTCCTGGACCAGGGCTCGAACTCACGTTCCCTGCATTGGCAGGTGGATTCTTAACCACTGTGCCACCAGGGAAGTCCCCAAATGTATTCTTAAACAATTTAGATGACAGAATTGCTTTATTCGAAGGAAATTTAGACTTTCAGTAGGATGTCACAGGCAAGAAGACCCAGCAGGATGATATGAGAGGCATCACTCTCTTCTGTTTCATACTGTACAACACCCTTCAGTGCTCACAGTCCACAGGTAAGGAGGCTGGGCAATGGTTCGAGGCTGCAATTTACTCTCGCATGGGTACATTATGAGAGGCCCATAGAGAAGGACCTGTCATAAATCCATTACCATGCTCTGAGAGGCGTTTAAAATAAGATCAACTTCAAAAGGAAAATTACTCTAACAGTATTCTAAAGTATATACGACAGAACTATTTTTAAGACTATCTATCTCATGCTTATGTTCTTAGTAGCTGGAACAGTGCTACATTTCCAAATGCAGGCTTTCTGCAATAATGGAAATGTTCTACATCTCTGCTACCCAAATACCGCTGCTCCTAGCCACATGTGGCAACTCAGCCCTAGAACTGTGGCTAGTGTGACTGAGAAACTTAATTTTAATTCACTTTAATTAATTTTTATTTAAACTTAAACTAGTCACATGTTGTTACTGGCTATCATTATTGGACATCGTGGAGATGGAAGATTCACTCTGGGGAAGGCTGCTCAGAACCTAATTTCCCCAACTGGTTTGTTGAGAAGTGTAAAGCAGGGTGGAGCTGACCTCTCCCAGCATGTTCCCACAAGGGCCAAGCCTTTCAAATCCCCAGGGTTTCTCCTCAGCACTACTGCCTTTCTTTAATCTTTCTCTGATCTCCACCCCAACACGTGTCACCCCTTTGGTCCTCTGTAACTTTGCCAATGCTCTCAGAAAGGTCCCCCTTTCCTGTTCCTGCCTGGTGCTGAGCACTGGGAGAAGCCTACCAACGTTTATGATTATCACACTAGTCACCCTTCTCTGGAAGCTCTGGCTAGGCATGCACCTTGATAAATTCTTAACTACTCTACTGCTGCCTCACCTTACTGGTATGCCTGGAAATTCACACCCCGTCTAGAAACAGGCTTCTGCTAGGTGTTACATTTGCAATCCCAGGAAAGCCCTACCTCCTCAGCTGAATATCATAGTCTCTTTTCAAAGGTTTTCAAAGTGCTTTACAGCAGAATACGTTTTGAGCCCACTTACTTAAAGACACACCTCAAAGGGAAGAAGAGCCAGAAGAAAAGACAAAGCTTGCTGCCCTGCCCCAATATTCAACATCGCTACAACATATACTTTGTAAAAAAAAGTCCCAGAAGTTCTAACTTATGCCTTCCAGACTTGAGTGCCTACATTACTCCCACTGAAATGGTTAGTAGCTCTTTTTAAGAGTAATGTTCTAAAAGCAGAAGAGCTGAAGCTCTGAGTTATGGGCTACATTTCAGAATCACAAGTTATTAACAAACAAGTAGTTGTGAAGGTACTCCTACACCACAAGGCATGCTTCTACTTGAAATGCACAGGCATTTATCTTGTAGATCAGCTTATAACCACCCAGGTCTCATTTTTTGCTAGTCTAAACTTGAGAATTCACTTGAGATCAGCTGTGAAAATGCAGAAGTTAATTTAACTTCCTCCTATGTGCTACACTGCTCAAAAAAGGACAGAGCAATCACCCAAAATAAGCCACTAAGCTGATTCGTTTGAACATTTAAAATGCAAAGCAACTGGTAAGTGAGGCTGAAGACACGAAGCAAGTTAGCCTAAAATATAAGCAACTGCAGTCCCTGGCAGGAAACAGTAGCTACTGCTCACTGTATGTGTTACTTCAAGAAACGTTGTGCTTTGCTTTACAGATAAAATCTGTGGCCTTATAAAAGAGACAGACAATATATTCAATTTAAGCAGTGGGTTATAAGTATTTTTTTTAATGCCTCCAAGCCACAAGTTCATTATGTCCACTTAGAATTTCCCCTCCACCAATCCTCTTCCATCTGTGGCTCTCCAAGCACTTGCTCTTTTTATTAGTTCCCAGTTCACCAGAAACGGTTTGCACTTATTTCCTCAACTGTGTAAGCAAGATGTGAAGCCCCATCCTCACAGATGGGGAAATGAGGCAAAGGCACTGGCCACAAGCCACCAGAAATTAGAAGCTAAAACCAACTCCTTGGTTTAAATATATTACAAAAGCAAAGCAGCTTTGGGGGAAGAGGTTGTCTTCTACTGATTCTTGTGTTTGACAGAGAAGGGTGCCTTTGAAACATGTCCTAAAGCCCACTTTTAAAAAAGCCAATGGCTAAAAACAGGTTTCATCTAAGAACTTAACAGACTCTAGAGGCTTTTAACTGTGTATCTAGGCCAGAATTACTGCAGAAGAAATCACAGACCAGGGGTATGGTATAAGAATTTAAAAGATAAACAACCAGATAGAGGACAGCGGGTGAGGAAAGGATTATTAGAACCTCAGAAGAGCGATAAGGAAGGGCTGTGGATGTGGGGGACGACTAACTTTGCTTGAGAAATGTAACAAAATGGCCAGTGTCTCTCACAGCTGGGTTCAGGGAAGGTAAACTAGAGAGATCATCGGGTTTTCCGGCTGCAAGGCTGGGCCTGCCTTCAGTCTTCCCTCCCGCTCCCTTAGACAAGGTGGGGGGTGGGGAACGAGAAGACTGGTGGTGATCTGGGCCTGCATCTTCTTTCCTCCTCCAGTCCTGGGAATTCCTGAAAACTCCTTCCAATCCAATCCCAAATGGGCTCTCTCCGGGTTCTGAACAATGACGGGGAATACAGAGGGAAGTGGTCCCCTGCTCGCTCCAGCGGGCAATGGGATCCTCCAGCGAGAGTTCTGGCCCAAGCTACCCTCACGTCCCACAGGTCTCCTGCACTTTGGCACGCGCTCTCCTGTCCACTCACTGCTTCCGCATCCCTCCTCTGAGCCTCTCCCCACGCATCTCTGCCCCTCACCCCACCGCGCCCAATCACCGCCCACGTCTACACCGCCTGGGCAGTCCCCACACCCTGCCAGGTCTCCCACCTCCCTCCTCCATGTCTGGGGGGCTGAACGATTAGCAGGGGTCAACTCTGCCTCCCCCGCCACCCACCAGCCCCCGGCCCCCAGCGCGCGCTCACCCGGCGGCCGCGTTCTCGAACTTGAGCGCGAGCGTCTCCTCGATGATGCGGTTGTTCACCTCCAGCAGGATCATGGCGGCGGCTGCCCCGGGCAGGGGAAGGAGAAACAAGGGCGGGTGAGGGTGGGTAAAGGAGGAAAGGACGGAGGGAGCGGCCCTGCTGCCCCCTGAGGAGGGGAGCTGGGTGGGGTAGGAGGTTAGGGGAGAAGGGGAAAGGGATCGGGGTGGGGGTAAGGGAACGCGCGCGCGCTGGCCCGCGCACGCACTCACTGTGGAGACACCTACCCACCCACCCGACCGACCTGGCCCCCGAAGCCTGAACCCGCCTGCCAAGCCGCCGCCGCCGCCGCTGCCGCCTCACTGACGAGCCCGGTCCCCGCCCAGCCCCCGGCTCTAGCCGGCCACTTCCGCTCTCACACCCACTTCCGCTCGTTGCCCGGACGCGCGGCCCCGCGGGGCCATTTCCGCTCCGACCCCTCGTGCACGCGCACGCAGGCGCGCCGGGCGGGGGCGGAGGCCGCGCATGCGCATGTGCGGTGCCGCTAGTTCGAACTCCACTTTCCCATAGACGCTCCAACTGGCTGTGGTTAGTGTGTTTCCTACCCTGCTGTCCTTCCCCGAGGCCTGCCTCACTGTCCGCCGTCTCCCTCCCGCACTCCCCAAAGGTTTACTTCCACTCTTCCCGTCTTGTACTTTCAGAGACCCTACAAGAAGCTCGCCCTTGTCATCTCCCAGCCGGCTTCTTTGCTCTCAGCTTGTTTGCTGTCGGTGTGACCCTTCCTCATGCCACACTAATGGCTGTCCGGCGGCACCATCGTGCATTCATTTCTTCCACAGATGTTTAATGGGCTCCTGCTCTGCGCTGGGGATACAGTGGCGCGTGAAACAGATGAGGTCCCCCCCTCGTGGAGCTCATAGTCTGGTAAAGGAAACGGACTACAAACTCAATTTATGTAACTACAGAGTGTTAAAAGGGCAAGGAAGGAAAGGAATGAGAAGTCACCGAAGTGAATAAACCTACCTGGTTTCCTGTCATGCCTCCATTTCTCTGCCGGGAGCTGCCTCCAAGGTGCCCCGAACATGATTTTCTCTGCCTCTGAAACCCTTACCTTCCAGTACCTCTGCCAGAGACATACTTTTTTTACTCAACTTCATGTGGGAAATGAACTCATTTTTGTGCTGCGTCTGTACCTTTTGCCTGTGTGCCTTGTTTTGCATTTTTCCTTCTCCAGGGAGGATCTGACAAACTTGAGTTATTTTTACATGTATTGATTTATTTTATGCTAAGTGCTCCCAGGAAAGCGGGGGATGGGGAATGCAGAAAATGAGCAAAAAACTAGCTCTTGTCAGCGAGGCCCAGAGAGCCCTTCAAAACGGATTTATTTACCGGCCATGGATAAACTTCGAGACATTGCGGATACCCCCAAATAATATGTTAATATTTTGACGTTGTTTATTGAACTAAAATAATACGCATACATAGTTTAATATATATATACATATACTAGAAGGCTTGTAATGAAAAAAGCAGTTCTCTGGCCTACTCTTTAGAGGCAATAGCCTCAACTCCTTTAGATACTCATCCAGATTAGATCCATATATCTAAATAAATGTGTATACTACTAATTCTTGATTTGTTAATTTTAAGGGTTATTTGTTGACTTCCTGCCGTGATAGATAAGAACATGAATGAGTCTATCACTTCTGTTCTCCACCTCCACATTTATATAACTTTTTAGTTAAACCAATAATCAGCATTTAAATTATGTTTGTGAATACTGTTTACTAATGAGCCAATAAAGGTAGTACAACCATGCCTTCTAGATTATACAGCCCTCCATTTTTCTTAGAGTTAATTATTGCCTTTTTTTCCTCACTTGTCAATTTTCTATATTATCTACAGTTGGCTGCCCCCACCCCAGCAAGTGTTCCAAGACTCTGTCCAAAACTCTAGCAATATTTTCCATATACTCAAATGCATAAATTCCATTTTTTTCTCTAGAGTCTTTGTCCCAGAGCCTCCTTCCTCTTGTTTCAATCTGGGCTGACTGATCTCT
This sequence comes from Orcinus orca, assembly GCF_937001465.1. Lineage (NCBI taxonomy): Eukaryota > Metazoa > Chordata > Mammalia > Artiodactyla > Delphinidae > Orcinus > Orcinus orca. The sequence goes on along the minus strand of NC_064565.1, from coordinate 101,330,775 downwards.
AGACTTGCTATACAGTTGTCATTCTGGGATTTTCCTTCGTTGCTGTCATGGGCTGGTTTTGCCCATTTCATGGATCCCATGCCTTCTTCTTTCTTAATTTACTTATTTGTTTTGCTAAAGCACCTCCTTTAGTAACCTTGTAAGGAAGAGAGATAGGGGATATGTTGTTGGGATCTTTGCATATTTTAAAATGTCTTAATTTTATTCTAATACTTGATTTGTAATTGAATTTATAGTTGGGCTGGTTATTGAATTCAAGTTTGAAAATAATTTTCCATCATAATTTTGAGGGTATTATTCATTTTCTTTTACCTTCCAGGGTTGCTATTGTAAAAAGTCTGATTCCTGTTCATATTCCTGATCCTTCGTATGTTACATCTTCTCCATCTCCATCTCTGGAAGCATTAGGATTTTCTCTTTAGGCTGTTGGTTGGAAATTTTATAATGATATGCTTTGCTGTGACTCTTAATTGTTTTGTACTGAGCACTCATTCAGAGTGGAAACTCATGTACTTCAGTTTTGGAGGAAATTTTCTTTGATTATTTACTTGATAATTTCTTCTCCTCCACTTTTTTTGGTTCTCTTTCTGGAATGCCTGTTATTTAGAAGTTAGATTTCTGGATTGATCCTTTCATTTTTTTCTTCTATTTTTTGTTTCTTTGGGTTTGTTTGTTTTATTTTTAATTGTGGTAAATGTACATAACATAAAATTTCTCATCTTAACCTTTTTTTTTTTTTTTTGCGGTACGCGGGCCTCTCGCTGTTGTGGCCTCTCCCGTTGCGGAGCACAGGCTCCGGACGCGCAGGCTCAGCGGCCATGGCTCATGGGCCCAGCCGTTTCGCGGCATGTGGGATCTTACCGGACCGGGACACGAACCCGTGTCCCCTGCATCAGCAGGCGGACTCTCAACCACTGCGCCACCAGGGAAGCCCATCTTAACCATTTTTAAGTGTACAGTTCAGTAGTGTTAAGTTTATTGACATTGTAATGCAACCAATCTCAAAAACTCTTTTCATCTTGCAAAACTGAAACTCTGTACCCATTGTTTGTTTGTTTTTGTTCTATTTTTCTGCGATATTTCCGTGTCATTATCTTCAACCATTTTAAATTTCAGTTTTCTTATTTTTAATTCCCAAGACCTTTTTTCCCCAACTCCCCTTCCCATATTCTATCCTTGTTTTATTGACAGGAATATCTTCTTTCTGAGGCTATTATATGTTTTATGGACAGGAATATCTTCTTTCTGAGGATACTATAGTGTGTTTGTTTTTAGTTTTTCTCTAAAAACTGCTCTTTGCTCTGTTTCTTTCTTTTCTTTTCTCATCTCTCTCATTTATGTTAATGGCCATCCTCAAAAGTCTGGTTACTTTAGCAGCTTGTTCGTATTTAGGGATGAGACTCCAAAAAGCTGAGTGGAGGCTGAAGTGTGTGGGCAAGATGTGTTGACAAGCACCTTACTACTTAAAAGGAACTAGCAGCATTGGCTTCCTCTGGAAGCTTTTTGGAAACACAGAATCTCAGGTCCCACCATAAACTACAGATTTAGAATCTGCATCTTAGCAAGATCCCTAGGTGATTCAAATGCATATTATGTAGTGAGAAGCACTGTATTAATGGACTTCACTCTAAGGTGCACTGATGATGTGCCAGATTTCATAGAGGGCCCTCATATGTCAATATTGGTCTTTTCTCCAGAGAAGGATCCTCTAGTTGCTTTGGGCTTATAAACTTGGCTATGAGTGTTCCCAGAGTCTTAAGAATGCTTTTAAAGTTCCAGCCCACTTCCACTTAAAGCCATTATAATCCCTGTGCCTCCCCACTGCCTTCCGCTGGGTTTGAGTGTATAGAAAATGAATCTCTGTTGGTGGAGATGGAGGAAGGGGTGGAAATGGGATGGGCCAGTGGGGAAATGGGATAATCACCTGACTGCTTGGGGACCTAGAATGCTCTTTATACAGATTTTCAACCAATCTTCTGATTTTCTTCATCTTGCTTTTGTTTTTTTAAACTTCTGACTGATTGAACAAATATCTTTGTCCCACCACCCAGCTTCCTTGAATCTTAACATTTTATAATTAAACTTGCTTCACAGCTTTTGTTTTTTTCTCTTTTTTTTTCAGAGGTTTTTAAAAAAGAAATACAGTTGAAACTTCCTGTGAACCCCACCCAATTCTATTCCTTTTTCTCCTTCCTCCCCCTCCTCTTCAAAGGTAACCATCACCTTGCATTTGGTGTTTATCCTTCCCACACATGTTTTTACACTTTTACTACATATGCATGTATCCATAAACAATGTGTAGCAAATTTGCATGATTTTAAGCTTTTTGTCGATAAGTGTCATACTGTACATCTCCTTTTGAAACTTGTTTCTTTTAGTCAGCAATATGTTTTTGAGATTTACCCATCATTACGTGAACCTCTTTTAACTGTGATATAGCATTCCAATGTACGATTATATGTTATGATTACCAAGGTATTTATCCATTCTCCTGTTGAAGGACACTAAAGTTCTTCCCAGTATTTTTTCTCTTACAAGCAGTGCTGTTTGGAACATTCTTGCACACATTTCCTGTGTACAGGTGTGAAGGTTTCTTTAGAGTATAGCCCTAGGATTGTAACTGTTGAGATGTGGATTATGGACACCTTTAACTTTTCCAGATATTGCCAAATTGCTCTCCAAAATAGCTGTACCAATTTATGCTTCCACTTGCAATGTATGAAGGTTCTCATTGCTCCTTGTCCTTACTAGCACTTGGCATTGTCAGACTTTAAGTGGATTGATATTAAAACACATCTGATTGTTTTTAAAACAAGAATTAGCCAGGTAGATAAAGAGAGGTAGAGCTGGAGAGGGGAAGTGCCAAGAGATGGACAGCTGGAAACACAGTAATAGCTAACATTCAGGTGGAAGATTTATTCTGTGCTAGGTGCTGTTTTAAGAACTTTACATGTATCTCTTTGAATTCCTGTGACAGCTCTAAGAAGTAGGAGCTACTATTAATTCATTTTATAGACGATGAAACTGAGATGCTGATAGGCTAAAGAATGTATCCAAAGTAATATATGTGGCTGGTCATTGAACTGGGATTTAGACTCCAGATGTCATGTTTTGACATGCAATATTGGTATCCAACAGGATAGTTGACATGACATGCAATACTGGTATCCAGTACTGAACTGGATAGTTCTGCATTTTAGTTTCAAGTATGATAAAATCAAAGTATAAAAAACTGGACCTGACACTTCATTTAAATAAAGACAACAGCTTCTTGATTGAACCTTCATCCTGCTGAACCCTGATGGCCAAAGTAGGGAAAGCGACTGTTCTAAAACAGCCTGAAATTTGCTGCTTTCAGTCGTAAAGACAGAGGATGGAGGTCATTTTGGGGTTGGGGGGCTGGAATAAATTGAAACTTGATTTTTGTCCATTTAGGATGTCAGTTGTAATCCCCAGGGTAACCACTAAGATAATAGCTAAAAAAATGTATAGAAAAGGAAATGAAGAAGGGATCAAAACTGTACACTAGAAAAATCAGTCGAAAGTAGGGTGTATTCAAGGAAATAAAGAAAAAAGTTTAAGATATAAAGAAAACAAATAGCACAATGGTAGAAGTAAGTCCTTTATTATCAGTAATCATTTTAAACGTAAACGGATAAGGTCAATTTATTAAAAGATGGAGATTAGCAGAATGTACAAAAATCTGTGATCCAGCTATATGCTGCTTACAAGAAACTTTAGAAGCAAAGACACAAATAGGTTGAAATGATTGGAAAAATATATTCTATGCAAATAGTAGCTACAAGAGAGCTGGGGTGGCTATACTAGCATCAGACAAAATAGATTTTAAGTTAAAAGTTGTTACAAGAGACAGAAGAATGCTGTATATTGATAAAAGGATCAATTTATTGAGAAAATACAGTAATTATAAACATATACACCCAAAATATAAGAATCAAATACTGACAGAATTAAAGAGAGAAATAGATAATTCTACAATAACAGTTGGAGTTGGCCTCAATATCTCACTTTAAATAATGGCTTGAATATCTAGACAGAAGATCAATAAGGAAATAGAGGACTTGAAGAACATTATAAATCAAGTAAACCGAACATACATGTACAGAACATCCCATCCAACAAGAGCAGAAATACATTCTCCTCAAGTGTACGTGGAACATTCTCCAGGATAGACCATACGTTAGGCCATAAAAAAATCTCAGTGAATTTTAAAAGATCAAAATTGTACGAAATATTTTCTTCAACGACTGGAGAATGAAACTAGAAATCAGTAACAGAAGAAAACTGAAAAATTCACAAATGCATGGAAATTGAGCAACACATTCTTTAACAACCAGTACATTAAAGAAGAAATTACTAGGGAAATTAGAAAATACTTTGACATGGATGAAAATGAAAACATAATATACCAAAACTTATGGGATGCAGTGAAAGCAGTGCTCAGAGGGATATTTACAGATCAACACCCTAACTTTATACCTTAAGAAACTAGGAAAAGAAGAGCAAACTAAACCCAAAGCTAGCAAAGGAAGGAAATGATAAAATTTAGAGCATATATAAATTAAATGGAGAATAGAAAAACAATAGAGACAACCAATAAAACCAAAAGAAAAGTTCTTTTTAAAAAAGATCCAACAAAATTGACAAACTTTTAGCTCAACTAAGAGAAAAAAAGAGAAGATGCAAGTAACTAAAATCAGAAATAAAAATGAAGATCTAACAGAAAAGGATTATAAGAGAATATTATAAACAATTGTATGCCAACAAATTAGATAATCTAGATGAAATGAACAAATTTTTTAGAAATGCACAAATTACCAAAACTCACTCAAGAAGAAATAGCAAATACCAACAGACTTCTAACAAGTAAAGATATTGAATCAATAATCAAAAACCTCACAACAGGGGCTTCCCTGGTGGTGCAGTGGTTGAGTCCGCCTGCCGATGCAGGGGACACGGGTTCGTGCCCCGGTCTGGGAAGATCCCACATGCCACGGAGTGGCTGGGCCCGTGAGCCATGGCCGCTGAGCCTGCGTGTCCGGAGCCTGTGCTCCTCAACTGGAGAGGCCACAACAGTGAGAGGCCCACGTACAGCAAATAAAAACAAACAAACAAAAAAACCTCACAAGAAAGAAATGTCCAGGACCAGGTGGCTTCACTAGTGAATTCTGATAAACATGTAAAGAATAATTAATACTGACTCTATCCAAACTCTTCCAAGAAACAGAAGAGGAAGGAAAACTTCCTAACACATTCTATGAGGCCAGCATTACCTTGATAGCAAAGCTAGACAAAGATACCACAAGAAAAGCAAATTACAGACCAGTATCTTTTATGAGTATAGATACAAAAATCTTCAACAAAATGCTAGCAAGCCAAACCCAAGAGCACGTTAAAAGGATTGTATACCACAACCAAGTGGAATTTATTCCAAGAATGCAGGGTGGTTCAAAATAAGACAATCAATCAATGCGATACAGAACATTAAGAGAATGAAGGAAAAGAATAAAGAACATCTCAATAGATGCAGGAAAGGCATTTGACAAAATACAGCACCTTTTAATGATAAAAATACTCAGAAAGCTAGGAATAAAAGGGAATTTCCTTAACACAATAATGGACATTTATGAAAAAACCCACAACTAACATCATACACAGTTATGAAAGACTAAAAGCTTTCCCCCTCAGATCAGGAACAAGACAAAGATATCTGCTTTCACCATTGCTATTTAGCATTGTACCAGAAGTCCTAGCAGAGCAATTAGGCAATAAAAATAAAGAAAAGACATCCACACTGGAACACAAGAATTAAACTATCTCTATTTGTGCTTTGGTTTTGTTTTGTTTTTGGCTGCACTGTGCGGCATGTGGGATCTTAGTTCCCAGACCAGGGATTAAACCTGTGCTCCCTGCAGTGGAAGTGCAAAGTCCCACCACTGGACCACCAGGGAATTCCCTAAACTATCTCTATTTGTGGATGACATGATTCTATATAAAGAAGATCCCATAGAATACACACACACACACACACACACACACACACACATGCACACACACACACACACACACCCCAGCTAGAGCTAATAAGTGAATTCAGCAAAATTTTAGGGAACAATATCAACACATAGAAATCAGTTGCATTTCTATACATCAGCAATAAACAATCTGAAAAGGAAATTAAGAAAACTTTATTTCCAATAGCATCTAAAAGAATAAATTACCTGGGAATAAGAATAGCCAAGGAGGTGAAAGACTTGTACACTAAAAACTACAAAACATTGCTAAAAGAAATTAAGACCTGAATCAGTGGAAATACATCCCATGTTCATGAATTGAAACACCTAATATTGTTAAGCTGGCAATATTCTCAAAAGCAACCTACAGATTCAATGCAATCCCTAACAAAATTCCAGTAGCCTTTTTGCATAAATGGAGAAACTGATCTTCAAATTTATAGGGAACTGCAAGGGCCTCTAAATAGCCAAAACAATGTTTTTAAAAAAGCAAAACAAAATCAGAGACTCACACTTCCTGGTTTCAAAACTTACTACAAAATGGGACTTCCCTGGTGGTACACTGGTTAAGACTCCATGCTTCCACTGCAGGGGGCATGGGTTTGATCCCTGGTTGCAGAACTAAAATTCCACATACCATGCAGCATGGTAAGAAAAAAAGAAAAGAAAAGAAAGAAAAAACTTACTACAGAGCTACAGCAATCAAAACAGTGTGACACTGCCATAAAGGCAGACATATGTAGACCAGTGGCATAGAATTGAGAGTTCAGCAATAAACCCAACACTTATGGCCAACTGACTTTTGACAAGGGTGCCAAGGCCATTCAATGGGGGAAAGAAGAGTCTCTCTTTAACAGATTGTACTGGGACAACTGGATAACCTCATGCAAAAGAAGGAAGTTGTACCCTTACCTCACTCCTTATACAAAAATTAATTTAAACTGGATCAACAACCTAAATATAAATGCCAAAACTATAAAACTATTAGAAGAAAACATAGGGGTAGAATCTTTAGAACCTCAGATTTGTCAATGGATTCTTAGACTTGACACTAAAAGCAGAAGCAACAAGAGGAAAAAATAAATTGTTCTTCATCAAAATTAAAAACGTGATAGACACATACAAGCTGTACCTCTAAACCTGAGGTGAGTCAGCCAAGAGCTCTCATTAGGTATAGTCAGCTGAAAGTCTAAATATGAATAATGCTATTGGTTGTGCTATTTACAGAAAATTAGAGATTTATTTAAATTTTAAGTGGTTTCATGTGCCTCCCAAGAAGTTATCTGCTTTAGAAAAATCACATGTATTGAGCCTCTCATTTTGGCATAAAAAGAGAGACACACCACTTTTATTAATAGTTTCTCCCATTTCTGCTGAATAAATGTTGAATTGAAGGAACGCCAAAGCATTCGCTTGCCTGGGATGCTTTCATGTCTTGGCCCTGTGCTAATAGGAGGGACAGATGTGACAGGGGAGATCAGGAGGCTATTCTATTTGTCTGGGTAGGAGATGATGACAGTTTGCTCTGGGTGGAGTAGTGGAGATGGAGAGAATTGGATGTTTTTGAGAGTTATTTCAGTGAAGGAATCAAAAAGTTCTGGTGATAGATTGAATAGGTGCTGCCTTAATTATCTATACTGAGTAACAAATTATCAGAAACTTAGCGACCTAAAATAACATCCATTTATTAGCTCACAGTTTCTATAGGTCAGAAGTCCAGGCATAGCTTGACTGAGTCCTCTGCTCAGGATCTCACCAGACTTCAATCCAAGTACTGACTGGGGCTGTGAATCAGAGATTCAACTGGGAAAAGATCCACTTCCAAGCTCCCCCAGATTGTTGGCAGAATTCATCTCTTTGCAGCTGTAGCACTGAGCTCCCCATTTTCTTTCTGGTTGTCAGAGGGCCCCCCACACTTCCTTGACAAATATGACAGCTTAATTCTTTAAAGCCAACAAGGATGTCTCTCTCACTTCAGCCTGCAGGATGGAGTCTTATAATAATGGGAGTCCTATAATTATGGGATTGACATCCTGTCACCCTCGCAATATAAGACAACCTGAACAAGAGGCTGACGTTCATCACCTTGGCCATATTCTACTGATTAGAAACATGTCACAGGTTCTGCCTTAAGGAAAAGGGATTATACAAAGGCATAACTCAGTAGAGGGGGGTTATCACTTTAGAGTGTGTCCCCCACAGGTAGGATAAGGGAAAGCAAAGTGTCAGCTCTAATATTCAGATTTCTGCCTTGAGCAGGTGGGTGGAAATTGTGCTATTTATTGAGATGAGAGCATGGGGGAGCATGTTGGTTGAGGGCAGATCTTGGGCTTAGTTGTTGACCTGTCAAGTTAAAATGCTCAAGGGCATGAAGGACGCCTATTCTGTTCTTCACTCTTTATCCAGTACCTAGTGTAGTTCCTGCCTAATAGTAGGTGCTCAATAGAATGAATGAATGGATGAACGAATGAGTCTGTGAGACATCCAAGTGGAGACAGTGATAAGCCAATATCTCTTGGAGGTCACTGGTGTTTGTACAATGATTAACACACTGCCTTGGATGAGACTGCCTAGGAAAGAGGGTAGAGGGAGGAGGGCAAGGGTCTCAGGATTGAGTGCTGGGGCCCCCAGTACTGAGAGGTCAGCCTGGAGAGGAAACACTGCCAAAGGATACCAAGAAAGGATGGGCACAAGAGTGTGGTGTCAAAGCCTCCTGAGAAGCCAAGACAGTACCGAGAGGTGTCCATGGGGAGAACTGGTTTTGGCGGAGTGGTGGAGCTAAGGAGTGGACAGGAGGTAAGGAAAGGGAGGGCAAGCCAACAAGTCTTTCTAGAAGTCTGGCTGTAGGGGAGGAGAGATTGAATGATAACTGGAGAGAGATGTCATCCACTATAGAGATCAGCCAGGTTCTGATGTTGAGAGAGGGCAGCTCAAGGCAGGTGCTGGGGCTAGACCAGCTTTCTTGGTCAGAGTGGTAGAGAACACCTTCTCTGCTGATCTCATGGTCTTGCTTTTATACTACTTTCTTTATCACGTTTTTTATTGTAGTCAAGCTAACACATTTCTTTAAGAATGTTAAGGATGGAAAATACACTCAAGAGGTCTCTTTCCTTCCCCCTTTTTTCCTCCTCTTCCCTCCTTTCGTCCTGCTCCCAAATCATTCTGTCCAGAATGTGTTTCCTTCCCTTCCTCCCTCCCTCCCTCCCTTCCCCCCTTCCTTCCTCCCTTCCTTCTTTCCTTCCTTCCTTCCTTCCTTCCTTCCCTCCATTGGTATGGAAGACACTTGAGCAGTTTTCATTGAGGACTAGTAGGCTGCAAAAGAGAAGAAGTTGAAGGTAAAGCAAAGATGGTAATTAATAGTGTGAGGCTTCTGAGAGAACGGTGGGGAGACGGATGGTAGGGCACGAACTGGCTTCGTGGTGGCTGAGGGATGCAACTCCTCTGTGGCACAAGCAAGGAGGAAGGCGTGCGGTGGGCCCAGTGAAAGTATTGGTTTGGTGTCAGGAAGTAGAGGGAGGTTTCCAGGGCTTAGGTCCAAGTGCCTTTTGTGTCCACCTCCATCCGCGACACACAGCTTTTCATGTAATAAACAATATTTGTTGAATAAAAGAATACGTGCAGAAATCCCTTAAAGGACAGCGTAAATAGCATGTGTCTTCCTTGATTTTTCAAAATGAAATACTGATTGACTTTAGTTATCCTGCAGGTAATACATGCTCCTTATAAAAAATGTAAATAATATAGAAAATTTCCCTTGAAATTCTCCCCCACAGAGATAACACCTGTAAATGGTGAGCATCTACCTTGCCAGTGGGTTATACATTAAACAAAAGAGGATCACCTCATACGTGGAACTGGGTGAGCTGTTTTTCTCACTTTAACGTTGTATCCTTTGTGTCAATACATAAAGGCTGTCCTTATCTTTCATAACACCTGCTTGCTATCCACCTCTGAGTCTCATACATTTATTTAACAAAAACCCTTTGATAATCATGTAGGTTGTTGCTAATTTTTCAGTACAGCTTTGCACACCTGCACCATTATTTTATTAAAATAAATTTAGAGGAGGGCAGCACATATGCACATTTCAAATTTTGATACCCATCTCCAAATTGCCCTCCAAAGGACTGTGCCAATTTAAGCTTCCATCAACAGGATGTCAGGTTGCCTGTTTCCACACACTTTTGCCAACAACCAGCTATTAGAAATCTTTTTAATCCTGTCCATCTAAGTGAAAAATGAATCTCGTTTTAATTTGCTTGGATGTAGTTATTAGTGAGGTTTGACATCTTGAATATGAATTTTGGCCATTAACAAGTCTTCTTTTATGGAGTGCTTCTTTGTGCCTTTTCTTTTCTATTTGGCTTGTAATTTTCTTAGTTATTTCTAAATAATCCATAGTTTAATAATACCACTCTTTCTCCAGCATGTTGCAAATATATTTTTCCATTTTGTTATTCGTCTTTTAGCTATGCTGTTGATTTGCCTTGCTATACAGAGATTTTTTCATTTTCACATCAATTTTCTCAATTTTTTAAAAAAATGGTTTTTGTCACTGGCATAGTACTAAGAAAGCTGATTGTCTCATCAAAATTATTGAAAAATTCTTCTGTTTTCTCTATTAGTTTGTCGTTTATCATTTTTTAGTTAAACTTTTATCTGTTTCTGCTTATTTTTAATGACAAGAGCAATATATGAGTACATCCTAGTCGCTTCCTTAGAAGTGATCACTGCTATTCGATCAAGGTCTGTGCTTTCAAACTCTTATATGTTCATATGAAGATACACACACATATTCAATATAAATGGCATCATTCTATATGTGTTATTTATAACTTGTTTTTTCATTGAACAGTGTTTAAATATTTCCTTGTCAGTACCTATGGATTGATTTCTTTCCTTTCTAACTGCTGAATGATAGTTTATTGTATGAATGTACCATAAATTGTGGTTTTTATAAAATATTTGTCTGCAACTCACCTGAATTTGTGTGTGTGTTGTGTAGAGTGAGAGATATAACTTAATTTTTCCCAATAATTTTCCAACTATCTTAATACCATGTGTTGAATAACCCATCTTTCCTCTACTGACTTGAAATGTTACTTTATAGTTGAGTGAACACTAGATTGACAATGTTGGGAGATGGGCATAGCAAAGTGCTCAGGAGAATATGAAGGCTTTCCTCTTCTGCTGTACCAGCTGTACTAGCTGGCCTGGCATTCTTGTTTCTCCCCTGGCCATGTAGCTTGCTCTGAACAGACATGAAGGGCTGACCAATATTCCCTAGTTGTTTTATACCCATGTACAGAGAAATCTTAGCTTTGAAATGGGGCCATTTCTCCTTCTTCTCCTTCACCACCATCATCATCATCCTGTATAAGGTGGTGGTAGACCTGCCAACTATTTCCGTCTCCCCTGAGTTACTTGAGGTGTGTACGGCCTTATGCACCATGTGACTCAGGGGAAGACCCTCATCTATAACATTCCCTCCTGGAAATCTGGAACAGGAATATCTAGTCATCTGGCTTTGCTTTCGCAAAGTGCTCCACTGGTAAAAACGAGATGATTTGGGGTGGTACATAGTGAATCTGTTTTAATTTAATTTAATTATAATTTAAAAATTATTATTCTTTTTTACTTACATTGTAAAGGATACAAATGAACAGCCAGATGAACAGGCAAGGTCTAGAAGTGTCCTGAGAGCAGGATCTTCCCTGTGGAGATGGAGTGTACCACCCTCGTGGCCGGTAAATGTACTCAGCAATCCAGAAACTGTTTTAATTTTAATCGTTACATTTATTTATTTATTTTATTCTAATGGGTATTAAAAAAAAAATGACACACACGAGAGCACAAGGCTTAAAATAGGTATTTAATTTAACACAAGTGAATAAATGTAAAGAACACTGTGTTTGAGTGGACGTGGCGAAATGCTACAGAAGGTTTGAGGATTGAAGTTTGGAAAATCCCAAATTAGATGGCAGTATTATCAGTCAAGAGTGCCCTCAGGGGAATTCCCTGGTGGTTCAGTGGTTAGGACTCTGGGCTTTCACTGCCGAGGGTAAGGTTCGATCCTTGGGTGGGGAACTAAGATCCCACAAGCTGTGCGGTGGCCAAAAAAAAAAAAAAAGGAGTGCCCTCAGATGCAAGTAACAAAAACCTAATTCATGGTGGCTTAAAAGCATGGAGGTGAGGTTTTAAAAAGAAGTTGGTTTTTGTCTTTGTTTTTTGGGTTTTGTTATTTTACACATAATTTCCACTTGGACAATGTTGGTTCAGGGGCTCGATGATGTCTGAGGGTGAAAGGCCTCTCTGTGATTCTTTTGGCCTTTTCCTCATGGTCCCATGATGGCTGCTGCTGCTCTGGCTATCACAACCAAAAGGAAGAAAAAGGAAGAGGTGGCACAAAGCAGTGCCTTGCCTTTTGTCAGGAAAAGCAAGAGCTTTCCCAGAGTTCCCAGCAGTCTTCTCCTTAAGCCTCATTTGCCAGAACCGTATAAATGGCCACTGCCATTTGAACTTCCACTGCCAAAGTGGACTGTAGATTGTTGTAATTGGCTTAGACCATCCTCATCAAACCGAGGTCCTCTTAGTGAGGAAGGAACGGGAACGGGTTGTGGGTAGACAACTGCAGTGTCTGCCATGTGGGGATGTGTGGACCTGCAGAGAGAAGCAGACATGGGACACCATCTGCCCCAAAGAGATGCTACTGTGGAACGAATGTCAGGCTCTCAGCTCCAATCCATAAATGACCAACTGTACTTCATTTCCTGTTCTTGCAAGTTGGCAAGATTGCCTGTTGTATCATTTCCATAAACGATCTTTGACTTGAGCTAGTGAGAGTGGGTTTTTATTCATTATAGCCCCAAGCAGTTTTTTTTTATTTTACTGAAGTATAGTTAATTTACAAAGTTGTGTTAGTTTCAAGTGTACAGCAAACTGACTCAGTTTTATATAGATATATATATATAGTTTTCTTTTCTATTATAGGTTATTACAAGATATTGAATATAGTTCCCCATGCTCCAAGCAGAGTTTTTGACATGTGTTAAAGTGTGTTTTCTCGTTTGTTCTTTACAGCAGTTACTAGAATCCTTATTTTACACAAGAGGAAAAAGAAGCTCTGAGGTTAACTTGCTCAACTTCATGTGACTTTAACAGGTTTTCTGACAACTAATATATTCTTTATGCCATCTCTGTATTTTTTAGAGGACCATCTTTAAAGGTGAAGTGTTTATTCCTTAAATAGCATCAAGAGGACAAAGGAATAAGTACATGAGAGAGGGAGTTTCCTTGGGGGCTGGTCAATGTCACCCATCAGCTCTGTCCCTGGCTTAAATCAAAAGGCAGAAGGCAGCCTAACTCTGTCACGCATCTGGGTTTCAGAGACCTAGGGAATGTTTAGTTTTCTGCTTGTCTATTTCCAAACTTCATGCATGTAATTTATTGTCCTGATTACAATTTAACGTGGTTAGAGGATGTGAGACATCCAAATTACAGATCTGTGTGAGAAGCACAAGAGAAATCAAATGCATTTGGGAGCTGTGGTCTTCCTCCCTTCTCACACCAGAGTCGCTCCGTGGGTGACCTCAACCAGCCGTGATTTTAACCACCACCGAGACAGTGCTGACTCTCAAGATGTTGATTCATCCTGGTCCGGCGGAAATCATTACCTCCTCTCCCTAAACTTGATGTTTTTCTTGCATTCCCTATCTTGGCAAATGGTAGAGCCATCTACACAGTCATGCCAGGACGTCATCTCCCCCACATGCAAACCCTTGCCACATTATGTAGATTCTTTCCTCTAAATCATGCTGTAATACGCCCCTTCTTTCCTTCCCCGAATGCTTCAGTTCAGCCCTTCATTCCCTTTCAGAGGATGGTGGCTGCCATCTCCTGGATTTGGTGATTTCCAAGTTCGTTGGAAAACCTGGGGCACTTGCTAATCACCTAGATTCCCAGGCCCTTCTCCTAGACTCTGAGTCAATAGGCCTGGGGTAGGGCCCTGGAATCTGTATGCTTAACAAGCGTCCCAGGGAATTTTTCCAAGCAATGGGCAGCACTGATACCTCACTGGTCTCCCTGCCTCAGGTCTCTGCCTTGTCAATCTAGCCCTGCTCTGCTGCAGAAGTATCTTCCTAAAATGTACCAGAGGCGTTTTTTTTGTGCTGCACAAAACTCAGACTCTGTAACTTTATAAACAGGGTGTGATTTAGTCACTACCTCCCTCTCCAGTCTCATTTCCTGCCTTCCCTGGACTTTAATAATACAAATTGTTCATCAGATTTGAGGATCCCATTGCTTTTTCACTGCTCAATGCCTTTGCCTATGTTGTTCTTTCTGCCTGGACAGTCCACCTTCCCCAGGTCTACCTGGAAAACTCCTATCCATCCTGCAAGATCCAACTCAAGTGTTCCCTCTTCCCTGAAGCTTTCCTTGCCCCCTTTGGAGCTTGAGCATATGTTTATTATTGCAGCTGCCTCACTGAAGTCTCTGTGGCAGAGTCTCTGCTTAGCCCACAGGTACAGGTAGTATTTGTAGTTGTTGCAGGTGCTCGTTAAACAACTACTGAATAGATAGCTTTTTCTCTGTGAGAGGAAATTTAGTGAAAGCAAATAGGGCAATTTCCCGGAAAATAGTATTCCCACTCTTTCCCCTGTGAGTCTAAACTCTATAGAGTTTCTTACTGTGAAAAGCAGTCCTTATTCTATCTGTTTACATTTGCAAATTCAATACGTTAAACTGTGTAATAACCGTCAACATTTACCTGGTGCCCATTGTGTGCTAGAAATTTTGCATTCACCACTTCACTTATCCTACAGATGAAAAAACTGAGGCTCACAGGTGAATTAATTTGCCCAGGATCACAAAATTGGTAAGTGCTGGGATTGGTACAATGCTATTCTGCCTCTTTCAGAGATTTATGTAATAACCACTAGGATATGCCATATGTGTTTAGGATAAAACATCCCTGTATTGAGGGGTGCAGGTAATGTAAGTGAGTGAAGCAGTGTGGGCATGAGGCAATAAGGAGGGGTGTGGAGTGTGGCAAACCGGAGGGTGTACACTCTGCTTCAAGGAGGTAGCCAAGACTTAGTGCCAGCTGATCTGCCTCCCCAGCATTTTTGTGAAAAATTTCTAACATGTAGCAAAGCGGAAAGAATTTTACAGTGTATGCCTATCTACCTAGTACCTAGATTCTACTATGAACATTTTACTTGCTTTATCTCATATCTATCCATTTATTCATTAATCAATTTTATTTTTTTCTACTGTAAATATTTCAAAGTAAATTGCACGCACATCTCCCTATATACACCAGTATGTACATTAACTAGAGATCAATATTTGTTTTTAGTTTTTATATATAAAATTTATGTACAGTGAAATGCACAGACCTTCAGTGTATATTCACTAAGTTTTGACAAATAACGTGCTCTTGTCATCTAAATTTCCATTGAGAAATATCCCCCAATCTAGAAAACATCACCATCATTCCCAAAATAGCCTCACGTTCCTCCTAAGTTTGTCTCTGCTTCCATCCCCCTAAAGTAACAGCTGTTTTGATTATTTTTCTTTCATAAATTAGTTTTGCCTGTTCTAGAACTTTATAAAAGCAGAATCATACAGTATATACTCTTTTGTGTAAGACTTCTTTCACTCAGCATAAAGTTTTAAAGATACATCCATGTTGTTGAGTGTATCAGCAGCTCTTTCCTTTCTGTTGCTGAGAAGTATTCCATTGTATTTGACTTATGAACATACAACAGTTTGTTTATCCATCTTCCTATGCATGGACACCTGGGCTGTTTCTAGTTTTTGGCTATTATGAATAAAGCTATTAATATTTTTGCACAGATATGTTTGTGGGCATGTATTTCCACTTCTCTGGGTATATTCTTAGGAGTGGAATTTCTGGGTCATAGAGGAGGAGTATGTTAAGTTTTACTAAAAAACTGCCAGACCTTTTACCAAAGTGGTTGCACCATTTTACATTCCCATCAACAATATATGAGAATTCCAGTTGCTCCACATCCTCACCAGCACTTGATTTAAACATTTAAACATTTAAACATTTTCATTTAAACATTTTTTTGAGTCATTCTGGTGATTACATAGTGGTATTTCCATTGTGGTTATAATCTGCATTTCCCTGATGGCCAATGATGTTGAACACTTTTCATGTCTATATTAGTCATTTGTATATTGTCTTTTGTGAAGTATCTGTTCCAATCTTTTGCCCATTTTGGGGAGAGTTGCTTGTGTTTTATTATTTTTGGAATTCTTTGTATATCCTCGATGCCAGTCACATACATGTTTTACAATTATTTTCTCCCAGCTTGTGGCTTGTTTAATACTTTTTACAATGGTGTCTCTTTTGATGAACATAAACTTAAAATTTTGACAAAGTCTCATTCACCAAAAAAATTTTAAAGGTTATTGCTTTCTTTGATTTGTAAAAAATAGTTTGCTTACGCCCAAGTCATGATATTCATCTACATTTTTCTCTAAAAGCTTTGCAGTTCTAGCTTTTACATCTAGACCTAGGATTCATCTCAACATAATATTTGTGTATAATGTAGGGGTCAAAGTTCATATTTTTCCATATCTAGTTATTCCACCACCATTTTATGGATGAAATTTTCCTTTCCCCATTTGATTGCTTTGACACTTTTGTTGAAAATCGAGTGATGGTGTGAGTGTGGTTCTCCTTCTAGGATCTCCTTTATGTACCAACTTTAGCTGATTTTTGCCATGGGCTCAGTATTGTCCCATCTTCCAAATTTTAGAAGAGAGGATAGAAATCCAGATTTCTTTTAATGTGAAAAAGTTTAAATTTTAATAGGTTGAAAATCAATTCTAATTTAAATGAACAAACAAAGAAACCAAACCTGTGTAGCCAAGGAAACTCATCTGCAGGCTGATCGGGTCTGTGGCATGGAGACTAGGAGAGGTAATTTCAGCAGGAAGCTGGTTATACTATCTATGTTCAAGTATAAATCAAGGGCCTTATTTCGTTTTTTCTTTGAGGTTGAAGAATATATTTTGAATAAATCAAGGAAATATAAGTTTGTGCGACTATTATTTCACTAAGATAATTAGTTATCTTATTATAATACTTAAAGTTTAAATATAGAAACATGTTATTATGGAATTTGTATATCAACATACTCATTTAATGTTCTGAAAATTTTCCTTCAAATATGTTAAAAAAATTTTTTTTTAAATTGAAGTATAGTTGATTTAAGGGCCTTATTTTAAGGGAAAGAAAGTGGGAATGTTGCCAGGGAAAGTAGGTGGGTTTCAATAGTCCAGGAGAGTCCATGAGAATTCACTGCCAGGGCGAGTTTAAAACCCAGAGCCTGAAACAACAAGGTCCTACTGTATAGCACAGAGAACCATATTCAGTATCCTATGATAAACCATAATGGAAAAGAATATTATGTATAACTGAGTCAGTTGCTGTACAGCAGAAATTAACAGAACATTGTAAACAATAAACATTGTACTTCAATAAAAAAAAAGTCAAAAAAAAAAAAAAGCCCCAGGGCCTGAGGTTTCTTTGGTGCCTAGGAGAGTGGGGAAGGACAGCAGCGGAGCTATTTGGAATTGCATCTAGCAACAATACAGAGAGAGGGCCTAGTGGGAGACAAGAGAGTCCAGGACACCCTTGGTTGCAATGGAGGGGAGAGTGTAAGCAGCTAGACAGACCAGCGACGGGAGAGGGACAAGGACCAAGAGAGTCCAGGGTGAGCTGACTTGGAGTTAAGGGTCTGGAGTGATGGGAACTAAGAGAAGTGACAGGCCTCTAGGCCCAGGCCCAGGAAGATGCTTCCTGGAGTTGGCTGAGGCCTCTTCGGCTCACTGGGTGGAAGGTGAGACAGCAGCCAGAAGACATACAAGTGCGGATGCCAGAGCTTCAAGGATAGCTCCCAGCAGCACGACATACTTCCCACCCCCATGGTTAAGTTACTGGCTTTTAACATGTTAAGATTATATTTCACACTTAAAACTTAGAACGGGAACCATGTCACATGTTTCAAAAATAAAAAAAAATTAAAAGCTATTGATGAAAAGTCTTCTTCCACCTGCCTTCCATCTGCCCAGTTCCCATCTCCAACCCCTCCACCCCCAGGTAAACGTTTGTGCTGTTTATTTGTATTGCAACCAAGGATGCTACTTTGGCTGCCCCGTCTGTCAGACAAAATGTTGATTATGCTGATTGAGCCACACAGAGTAGAGCTTAGTGCAGCTGGCAGCATATAAGAGAACATGAGCAAGGCTGCATTAAAGACAGAAGTTTGGGGCTTCCCTGGTGGTGCAGTAGTTGAGAGTCCACCTGCCGATGCAGGGGACACAGGTTCGTGCCCCGGTCCAGGAAGATCCCACATGCCGTGGAGCAGCTGGGCCCGTGAGCCATGGCCGCTGAGCCTGCACGTCCGGAGCCTGTGCTCCGCAACAGGAGAGGCCACAGCAGTGAGAGGCCCGTGTGCAGCAAATAAATAAATAAATAAATAAAATAAAGACAGAAGTTTGTTAGAACTTGCTAGAACCTTGTCTTATGAATATGTAAGAGAGTGCTATCAGGGAAGGAGATCATTCTCCTCAAACTGGGACATGGTGGTTGTTATGGAGTGAATGTTTGAGTCCCATCAAAATTCTTGTTTTTTGGGGCTTCCCGGGTGGCGCAAGTGGTTGAGGGTCCGCCTGCCGATGCAGGGGACACGGGTTCGTGCCCCGGTCTGGGAAGATCCCACATGCCGCAGAGCGGCTGGGCCCGTGAGCCATGGCCGCTGAGCCTGCGCGTCAGGAGCCTGTGCTCCACAACGGGAGAGGCCACAACAGTGAGAGGCCCGCATACCACAAAAAAAAAAAAAAAAAAAAAAAATTCTTGTTTTTTGGAAGAAAATCCAAGATGGCTGTAACAGAGATCAATTACTTCCTGTGATTACATTTTAGTAGAATTAGAAAAAAGTAACAAAAGTTGGAGTAAACCAGCAGGTCTTTCCCCAGACACTGAATCTGCCAGGGCCATCAAAATTCATGTGTTGAAGTCCTAACCTCCAATGTGATGGTATTTTGTGGTGCTGGTGGGGTCTTTGGGACGCAACTAGGTTTAGATGAAGTCATGAGGGTGAGGGCTCCCCTCCCCCCATCAAGTGATGGGATTAGTCTCCTTATAAGAGGAGGAAGAGGCCAGAGCTCTTTCTTTCTCTGCACACAAGGCGGTAGTCTGTAAGCCAGGAAGAGAGCTCTCACCAAGAACCCTACCAGGACTTTGTCTCACAAACTGTGAGAAATAAATATCTGTTGTTTAAGCCACTGAGTCCACAGTATTTTGTGATGGCAGCCCCAGCTGACTAAGACAATTTTGGAATTTTGGAGAACCAAAAAGTGAGCTATGAAAAGATTTTCAGTTGTCTGAAATAATACCTTTTAATTGCTTTGCCAAGTGTGTCCAAACGTGCTGTGTTTAAAAGTGTGGGTTCACACAAAGAGGCTGAGAACCGCTGGTCTGGAGGAAGGGTCTGCGGAGGAAGGCGGATGGCCACAGGGACAGCTATTCATGAAGCCTGTGACAAGTTTGTGAGATACGGCCTAACGGGTGGTAAACTTCACCTGCTCATCTCAAGCCGCGCTCACGCGCTGGCAATTGCTAAACTCTCATCAGGGAGGACGTTAAGGGGAGAATGAATGTATGCGAAAAGGTTTGCAGACCTTAAAAGGTGGTGTTACGTTCTAGACATTGGCTGCCTAATCCAACTTCTAGCGGGTAGAGGGTATTTCCACGTGGATTATTTCACTGCCCGCCCCTTCCCTCGCCTGCCTGCTGGCCCCCTCGCCGTGTTTGGTTTGACTTGAAGGTAATGCTGCCCTCTTCTGGATTTATCTTGAAACTACAGTTCCTGGCCACCAGTAGTAGATTTTATTTTTCCCACTCTCGCTAGATCTCAGGTGCTGTCAGCATCGCTAGGGGTCTCATGCTGTCCAAAGCCATGGTGGGGTCCACTTTCCCTCCAGGGTAATTTCCCAGAGGCCAGATGCGAGATAAACAGAAGGCAAGCCACTCGTGGGTCTCCCAGTGTCTAGAAATATAATCCATCTTTCTTTCCTTTTCTTTCGTCAACAACTTTTTATGGCACCCTAATTGCCAAGCTGTCTCATAGGCACTTGGGATACAGTGATAAAAATAGGTAAGGATCACTGCCCCCGTGAAGCTTATGTTCTAGAGAGGAGACAGACAATAAACAATAGAGCCTATAGTAAACAAGTAGATTATATAGTATGTTAGAAAGTGTTAAGTGCTGTGGGGGAGGAACGTGCAAAATAAAGCGGGGTTAGGGACACCCAGCAATGGTGATGCAACTGTAAATAGGTGGACAGGCTGGGCCCCATTGAGAAGGTAGCATCTGAGCAAACACTTGGAGGAGGCGAGGGAATTACCCGCAGGAGCATCTACAGAAGGACATTACCAGAAGCGTGAACTGCAGAGGCAATGCCCTAAGGCAGGAGCAAAGCCAGCAGGCCAATGTGGCTGGAGCAGAGCTCTAAGGGACAAAAGAGGATACGATTAGAGAGTACTATGGACTGAATTGTGTCCCTTCCCCCCAAATTCATATGTTGAAGCCCTAACCTCCACTACATCAAAATGGGACCTTATTAAGAATCCGCCTGCCAATGCAGGGGACACAGGTTCGAGCCCTGGTCCGGGAAGATCCCACATGCCGCGGAGCAGCTAAACCCATGCGCCACAACTACTGAAGCCTGTGCACCACACTACTGAAGCCCGTGCGCCTAGAGCCCATGGTCGGCAACAAGAGAAGCCACCACAGTGAGAAGCCCATGCAACGAAGGGTAGCCCGGCTCGCTGCAACTAGAGAGAGCCCGCGCACAGCAACGAAGACCCAACATAGCCAAAAATAAAAAAAATAAATTTTAAATTAAAAAAAAAATGGGACCTTATTTGGAAATAGGGTTCTTGCAGATTAATTAATTAAGGTGAGGTTATCAGAGGGGGCCCTAATCCAACATAATTGTTGTCCTATAAAAAGGGGAAATTTGGACACAAACACATGCACACAAGGAGAACAGCATGTGAAGATGAAGGCAGAGACTGTAGCGATGTTCCCACAATCAAGGAACGCCAGAGCTTGTTAGCAAACCACCAGAAGCTCGGGAACAGGCCTGGAACAGATTCTCCCTCGCAGCCCTTGGAAGGAACCAATCCTATTGACACCCTGATCTTGGGCTTCCAGCTTCCAGAACTGTGAGAAAATACTTTTCTGTTGTTTAAGCCACCCGGTTTGTGGCCCAGAGTGCAGGGGGTGGAGGAGTGATGGAGAAAGCCTTAAAGGCTATTTAAGGACTTTCACTTTTATCAAATTCACTTTTTTTCATGATTAAGTGGGCTATATCACCCCCAATGCAAGCATTACTCAATGTTAGAAAACCATAATATAATTCATACGCTAATATATCTAAGAAGAAGGAAAAAAACCCCATATGACTATC
Source organism: Orcinus orca (assembly GCF_937001465.1). Lineage (NCBI taxonomy): Eukaryota > Metazoa > Chordata > Mammalia > Artiodactyla > Delphinidae > Orcinus > Orcinus orca. The sequence goes on along the minus strand of NC_064565.1, from coordinate 101,309,227 downwards.
TTGATAGGCCTTTGACAAAATTCAGTACCTATTCCTGATTTAAAAAATAAAGCTCTGGGACTTCCCTGGTGGTGCAGTGGTTAAGAATCTGCCTGCCAATGCAGGGGACATGGGTTCGAGCCCTGGTCTGGGAAGATCCCACATGCCACGGAGCAGCTAAGCCCATGCACCACAACTACTGAGCCCGCGTGCCACAACTACTGAAGCCCGCATGCCATAATTCCTGAAGCCCACGCACCTAGAGCCTGTGCTCCACAGCAAGAGAAGCCACCACAATAAGCCTGCACACCGCAACAAAGAGTAGCCCCTGCTCGCCGCAACTAGAGAAAAGCCCGCAGCAGCAATGAAGACCCAATGCAGCCAGAAAAAACACAAAAATTAAAAAAAAAAAAAAGTCATTAAAACAAAATAGGTAACAACGTTAATAGCAAGTATTAACTAAACTCCAGATTTTATCTGGATTTTTCTAGATTTTCCATTATCTCCTCTTTCTGTACCAAGATCCAATCCAGGGTTCCCCATGGCATTCAGTTGGCATGGCTTCCCAATCTCCTTGGTCTGTGATAGTTTTGCTTAGTCTTTCCTTGCTTTTCATGACCTTGACAGAGTTGAGGAGTGCTGGCCAGGTATTGTGTAGAATATGCCCCAATCTGGGCATGTCTGATATTTTCCTCATGATTAGACGGGGTGATGGGTTTTTGGAGAGACTATCAATGGAGGTGAGGTGCCCTTCTCTTCACATCGTCTCGAGGGTACGTGAGACCCACACAGCATCCCTGGTAGCATCAGCCTTCCTCACTTGGTGAATGAAGGCAGTGTTTGTCTGGTTTCTCCACTGTGCAGTTACTTAAAATGCACTTAAGAAAATGAAAGCAGTAAAATTCTTCCTTTGGAGACGTTGGAGGGTAGTAAGAAGGCATGACACGATCTGACTTAAAACAAACAGATTACTCTGGCTAGTGTGACGAGAACAGAGTGTAGGAGAGAAGGGGCAGACGCAGGGGAGACTGGGAGGTCACCTTAGCGATTTAGGTGAGAAGGGATGGTGGCAGGGGCCAGGGCAATAGCAGTAGAGGAGATGAGAAAGTAGGAGTTGGAATTTATTTTGGTAGAGGTAGCAGAATTTTCTGGTAGATTGAATGTTGGGTGTAAGAGATAAAGACGTGTCAATGATGAGTCCACGAATTCTGGCCTGAGCTGTTGGAAGGATGGAGTTGCCATCACCTGAACTCAGGTAAAAAGTCCCGTCTGCCGTTTATCTCTTCTCCACTCCTTCAATATTTCACCCACCTAAGAAATATTTATTTGGTGTCTGGGCTGGTTGTATAATTTGCAGGACCCAATGTAAAGTGATAATGCAGGGTCCCTTGTTCAAAAAGCAGGAAAAAGCTTGTTTCTTTCTTCCATGGTCTTTCTCTCAAGGGGACAGACTGGGGAATTCCCCGGTGGTCCAGTGCTTAGGACTCCACGCTTCCACTGCAGGGGGTCTGGGTTTGATCCCTGGTCAGGGAACTAAGATCCCACAAGTTGCATGGTATGCCCCCCTCCAAAGAAAAGGAGCACAGAGTGTTTTTTATTTTCTATCTAATGTTGCACTCCCTGAGGCTTGGGGTATTTGGGGGTGGGGGGAGAGGGAGGCTGAGCCCCTTGTCCCAGGGAGGCAACAAGAGGTGGGACTGCACTAGAGCAGAGCTCTAAGCCCCTGTGCGTGTTCCATTGCCCCATCAGACCTCAATTACAAAACACAAATTCCAAGATAAAATCATAATTTTGTCTGGCCACAGAGCATTACACCCCAAGCGCAGGGCTCTTCCGAGCATGGGACTCTGTACTACTGCACAATCACACGCCCACTCCCTGTTTGGCATCTACTAGTATGTGTCACACACTTTGCTGGGCACTACGTATGCAAAATAGAATCCTTTACAGAGGGGCAAGGAGGAAAGGACGAGGTGCTTTATTCATCACTGCTCTATGTCAGAGTCTTGCCTATTCCCAGTTTGGTGGGAGAAAGAGTCCTAGAAATGAGTGTATTCCAGTCTGAAAAGTACAATAGTAGAGAACGGGGTGGGTGGTACTGGGCCCCGAGGTGAAGGAGACTGTAGCGGACTGAAGGGTTGAGGAGTTAGGAGGAGGCTGAGTCTTGGACATCTGATCACCAACCTCGCTGGACAGCCAAATCTGAGGGAGGAGAAGGAAGATGACCATCAGAGTGTTATTTATTTACTTTTGAATGAAAATGGCTGAATACATTTTTTTTTCCGATTGCAAAATTAATGCTCATTTTAGAAATTGGGCCACATCAAAGGATATAAGTAAGAAAGCAAATATCCATAATCCCAACACCCAAAGATAACCACTGTTGACATTTCAACTCTTATTTTCTGCCTGTGCACATACATCCATACATTTAGTACAAAATGTTATCATCCTGTACATTCTGCTTCTATTATAGATACCTTTCCACAGCATTAAGAGTAGCTGTACATTATTGTGTTTAATAGAAACATAGTGCTCCATTTTACAGATCTACTATAATTTGTAAAAAAAAGTTTTTTGAAGGGCATTGAAATATTTCCAAATTTTATTATTATAAACAACTCCGAGATAAACTTTATGCTCCCGCTTCTTCCCTGTTCCTACTTCTTTCCTTCTTTCCTTCCCTCACATAAGTGGGATTGCAGGGTCAGAGGGTTTGCATTGTTTAGTGAGTCTGATACGTATTCACCCAACAGGACTGTATATAGACAGTTAAAAGTCATGGAACATTTATTATCTGCTGGATACTATACTAAGCACTTTAATTTACTCAATGATCCTCATACCAACCCTATGAGCTGGCTCCTGCTTTTAGTCTCATTTTACAGAGGAGAAAACTGAGGCACAGAGTGCGTATCTAGCTTCCCAATGCACACAGCTGGCCAGAGACAGAGCTGGGATTTGCACTGGGGTGATTTGGTTCTACAGCCTGTGATCTTACCCCATTTCATCATCACATAGCTCCATGAGGCAAGTATCCCCATTAAAAAAAAGAATTTATTTATCTGGTTGGTTGCACCGGGTCTTAGTTGCGGCAGGGGGGGCTCCATACTTGTGGCATGCGAACTCTTAGTTGTGGCATTTGGGATCTAGTTTCCTGACCAGGGATCAAACTCTGGCCCCCTCCATTGGGAGCACGGAGTCTTATTCACTGTGCTACCAGGGAAGTCCCAAGTATCCCCATTTTTATGGATAAGGATTTTTTTTTTTTTTTGTGGTACGCGGGCCTCTCACTGCTGTGGCCTCTCCCGTTGTGGAGCACAGGCTCCGGATGCGCAGGCTCAGCGGCCATGGCTCATGGGCTCAGCCGCTCCATGGCATGTGGGATCTTCCCAGACCGGGGCACGAACCCGTGTCCCCTGCATTGGCAGGCAGACTCTCAACCACTGCGCCACCAGGGAAGCCCAGATAAGGATATTTTGATACATGCTAAGAAACGTGTCCAAGGTCAAAAACTGTTAAAGGAAAGCCGACGTTTGAATCGTGGTCTGTCTTCCTCCAAAGCAGGGGTTTCTCGGTCCCTCGTGAGGATTTCTGAGTTCATTCAGGAGAGTGTCCTCAGCTGGTGTCTCACCTGCTAACTCTCCAAGGTTCCTCTCTGGCTTCCACCAGAGGCTGGCAACCAGGGCTGGGAGGTCTGCACCCCCAGGACACACCCCTGTCAAGTCCTGCCGTTACCTGACTGTCTGCCTGGACCCAGTGTCACACTGACATTCCTTCCCCTCTCCTCTCATCCTAGATCACTGTCGGGTTCCAGAACTCTCTCAGCTGGTCACAGTTTTGGTTGCGTGTACCAGACAACTCCATTTGAACTGGGCTTAACAACAAAGACAATTTATTGCTTCATGTAACTGAAAAGTACACAGAGAAGAAGACCTCTGGGCATGGTATGTTCAGGGCCCTGGCTCTGTTTTTCTGTGATTATCTCTGTTCTGTCCTCCTCCACGTGTTAGTTTTTGTCTCTGGATTGGTTTGCCATTTATGGTAGCAAAATGATTTGCAGCAGCAACAAGACTACATACTTGCTTTTCCACAGTCATTAAACAACCATCCTGAACTTGGCTCTGAGTGGGATCATCTTAGGTCACATACTTGCCCTTGAACCTGTCACCATGGCAACGGGGACCATCACCGGGGAGAGGGGTGAACCTTCTCCTCCACCTCCCTTGCCTCTACTTTGGTCCCCAGGTCCAAGTGGATTCTTCTGCAGGGATGAGAAGGGATGCTGATGCTGGCATCAAAGCTGACAAAGGGACGAAATAGATATCCTTACAGCTATATTGTGCTGTTCACATGGTCTTGCATAGAAGCTGCCATTTCTAAAAGAGAATGGCAAGAACAGGCCTCTGCATTTTGCCAGAGGACTGGCATTTGGGCTGCACATGTCACAACAATCTTTGTGGCACTGGATGTTCTGCACAGAATGGAAAAATGCTCTCCCATTAGGAACATTATAGATCCATTTAAGAGGGAGCCGTTATAAGTGGAAAGTGACGTACGGAAGATACGTTGGGTGGGCGAACTTGCTGGAACATTTTCAAGTGGGTAAAATTTTATTCCAAGCACATCTGTATGTGCCTTTCCCCCTCCTTCAGTGAAATGCTCTTTCCCACCATGAAGGGAAAGATTCTTTTCAACTCTTGTCCTCCAGATCGTCTTCCCACTGGAGACCTAAGTTAGCACTATTGCCACCCCCATGCTCATCCAGAGGGGTTGCTTCCCTTTTACTCCTCGGGTTTGAGGGAGTACCAGACCCTTCCCTAGGACCCCAGTGATTAGTTGAAATAGACTCGAACGCTGAACCAACTTGACTGAGGGCCTGGGAAAGCAGAAGGGAATTTTACACGAAGAGGAGCTTAAAACCAGGTATTAGATCAGGCTGCTCTGTCCCTGGTCTTTCTCAATGGGTCTCTTCCTTGCAAAGACTTCCCTGTCCAGTGACTGCTGCCCCCTCGTGGCAAATACTCTCTCAGCTTGCATTGAGTGTGTATAGGCTTTTGCAGTACACAACTTGGGCAGTCTGTTTTCTCTTGTGTTCCCTAACTTCTGCTCCAGGAGCTACCTTTTCCTTAGATGATTAATAGGAGTAATGTCTGCTCCCTCAAGGGACTACGCCATCTTCATGTTCTTTCTAGTCTAAGCATCAGATCACACTGGTCAACACTTGTAAAAGCAAAGCGTGGGTAACCCCAGGGCAATTGTCTCCTTACACTTCCTGCTATTACTCATAAAGGATAAGAGAACCCGGGAGGAGAGCATGACTTAGTTTAAGAAATATGGGGCTTCCCTGGTGGCGCAGTGGTTGAGAGTCCGCCTGCCGATGCAGGGGACACGGGTTTGTGTCCCAGTCCGGGAAGATCCCACATGCTGCGGAGCGGCTGGGCCCGTGAGCCATGGCCGCTGAGCCTGCGCGTCCGGAGCAACGGGAGAGGCCACAACAGTGAGAGGCCCGCGTACCACACACACACACACACACACAAAAGCCTCAAATGGATGTGCAATTCAGTGAGTCCTGGCTGACTGTGGCTTAAGGGCCCCCCAGTATGACACTAGTTGCCTTAAGAAATACAATGAAATTCTCAAAATCAGTTCTGAAAATAAAGGACCTAAATTTAAAAAAAAAAAAAAAGAAATATGCTTGCCCATGGCAGAATTGTAGGTACCAGTGCCATGATAAATTCAGCAGGATTTACGCCTGCATAGATTAGCACCAACTCTAAACAGTAGAGGATGGTTTGGAAAAGACGGGCAGACCAGCTCGGCTGTATGGAAGCACAGCTTTCAGGCACACCTTACATAGACTGCGTGGCTTCAAGTGATAGACACCCTGAATCATGGTGGGGATCCACGATGCATGAATCAAAGGAGATATGACTGACGTCATTTATTCTACAACCATTGAGTGAGCACTTACTGTTTCCTGGCAGAAAATTGGAGAGGGTCTCTGGCAGCCCACGGTCTAGTGGGACAGGCTGACTTGTAAACACATCATTACAGAATGATAGGCTTCATGTTATAATGGAGAAGTGACTAAAGTACCAGAGGTAAAGCTAAGGGACAGACATTAGCTGCTGCGAGCAGCTGAGGCAGGTTCCCAGAGATGCCATCCATCATTACTGAGAGTGGGGAGAATGACATGACCCCCACTCCTCCATTCACCGACTGCCTCAGCTCCGATGGTCTCCCTGGGGTCCAGCCAGATTTCCAGGAGTGGCCCCCAGCCTCAGGGCCATTCTAATCAACAATCGTGAGCTGGCAGTGGTTGTACCACGGAGTGACTGGCGGTGGAGGGGGTTTAGTTCTCCCTCCAAAGCTCCACCAACAAAGATTTTGCTTCAGCAAATGTTTCACAATTTTAAAAGATATTTGAAAACTGTTGAAAACTGTTTAGGGCGTGATTTCATGGACCAACAAGCTTTCTCCACCAAAGCTTGCCAAAGAAGTCTAGAGTTTAAGTAATTATTGTGTGCTTGCTGTCCAAACACAGGTCAAGTGCAATCTTCTACCTCCTTCCCACTGGGTTGCCCCCTAGTCCTAGTGGAGGACTCCTACAAGGCCCTCCTACTTTGAATTCATTCTGAAGTCTCTACCATGCAAAGTCAAGTCTTTTGCCCTTTATTCATGTCAGGCAAGGTGGAAGCTTGCCTGGAAATAAATGGAAGTAAATGCAAAAAAAGGAAGACAGTAAAAGTAGTCATCCACAGAGTGGAGAATTCAGATAAGGGACCCTGAACTCCATCTTCATGCCTGGTTCCCCTGCTTGGACGTGTGGACCCTGGGAGTCTCTGATGCCCTGTGATCACTTGACTTAACCTGTTCTCCAAATGTAGACATGGGCAGGGCTCAGGGAGGAGCTGGGCTGTGACGTGCCTTCCCTATTTCATTTTATTAATCAAGTTCTCTCTCAGTGTTAAGTCACTCTGGTCTCTGAATTCCAGGCTGTTTCAGTTGGACACACATGGCCAGTGACTCAGGTAGGAAGCCACCTCTGTTTGCCAGGACTTTCTTTGGGGCAGGGTGACTTGGTTTGACTGTATTTTAGAAAATGCATCCATTTGTCTGGGACCTGTGACTTCTGCTCAGTTGACTCCCTGCCTCCTCCCTTGCGACCGTGTATTCAACCCTGTCCTTATACACGGTGACAAGGGGGCCGCAGCCGTCTCATCTCCTCCTTTCATACCTCTCCTTTTTACAGGGAAGAGGATGACTTTCCCCAATCTGATGTTTATTGCTTTGCCCTAAGACTTTGTCTTCTGTGAAAATGCAGTCCTGGCAGGGGTATTAAAATGTGTGAATCGAAATGAACTCATAGAACCTCAGACTCAGAAGCATCTCAGGGATTATTTACTCTGCCTCCCTAAATTCGGATGAGAAAATGGAAATCTGTAGAGGTAAAAGGACCCATTCAAGGTCATGTAACTTATTAATGACAGAATCAGGATAGAGTGAGGACTGGATACCAGATGTCCTTATTTCCAGTCTTGGTAACTTTTTATAGGTTTTCAGATTGTTCTCGGAAGAGCCCTGGGGGTTTTGTGGGAACCTCCGTAGTGGCTGTCTGGTTGGAGAGAGCGGCACAACCTCCCTCCCCAGTAGATGAGCTTTTATCTGTTTTACATATTGGGCTTCTGGTAAGATTTTGCTTCAGCAAATGTTTCACAATTTTAAAAGGTATTTGAAAACTGTCGAACGATTCTGTGGCTGTTTAGGGGGTGATTTCATGGACCAAGATGGGGGCTTCTCTTAAATGCTTACACTTCCTTTAGACAGAGGACCCAAACATTTATTGCTCCCTTAGAGAAAAGGCTTAAAATACACCTTTTTTTTTTTGGCTGTGCCTCATGGCATGTGGGATCTTAGTTCCCCAGCCAGGGATTGAAGCATGGAGTCTTAACCACTGGACCGCCAGGAAAGTCCTTTAAAATACACTTTAATGCAATCCATTGCTATCATTTTCTTCCCTCAGTAGATTTTAAGAAGGTTAAACAAGAATCAGGAAGGGAATTCCCTGGCAGTCCTGTGGTTAGGACTCAGCACTTTCACTATTGGGGCCTGGGTTCGATCCCTGGTCAGGGAACTGGGATCTCACAGGCTGCACGGCACGTAGGGGAAATAACATAGAAAGGGACATCTGAACAGTTGAAGACATCTGAGGAAGGTTTGCCTCCTTCCATTTTGCCTGATTCTGGCCCTCCCATGAATGTATAGGACCAAGCTGGTCCTCCCATCTGAATGCACAGACATGGCTGAGGATGGAGAAAGCCAAAGAGAGCACAGAGGCAGTATTATAGGTAGAGTCAATGCCGTTGTAGGGCCGACCAACAGCAGAGGTTTTTCCCTGTAGTCCATCTTATCCCACATTCAAGCCTCGGAGTTATGGAAAGCTGACAACACGGTGAAGATGATCTCTAAAGCAGACAGAGATAGAGATGAAAGAAGGAATCTCCGGCTACCAAACTAGCAGAGAAGCAGAAGATATCCCAGTAACCACTATCACGTCCTTTTTAATTACTTACTTACATACTTCCTTAATTTATTGGCTGCATTGGGTCTTCATTGCTGCACGGGCTTTCTCTAGTTGTGGTTAGCAGGGGTTACACTTCGTTGTGGTGTGCAAGCTTCTCATTGCAGTGGCTTCTCTTCTTGAAGAGCTCAGGCTCTAGGTGTGTGGGCTTCAGTAGTTGTGGCGTGTGGGATCAGTAGTTGTGGCATATGGGCTCTAGAGCTCAGGCTCAGTAGTTGTGGTGCACGGGCTTAGTTGCTCTGCATCATGTGGGATCTACCTGGACCAGGGCTCGAGCCTGTGTCCCCTGCATTGGCTGGCGGATTCTTATCCACTGCGCCACCAGGGAAGTCCTGTTATCACATCCCTGATGAGAGTGACTTGAATCTGAGTTACTAAATCACCTTTCCTTCCTTCTAATCTTTCAACAGATCAAACCATGACTATCATCCTGAATGATTTATTTAATTACACTGATTTGTGGGAGTTGTTTGAGGATGAGTTTGCAAATTTCACTGGCACGCCACCCACAGAAGGACGTCATTATAGTCCCTGTAAGATGGACACTGAGACGCTCAACAAGTATGCCGTGGTCGTCGTCTATGCCCTGGTCTTCCTGCTGAGCCTCCTGGGAAACTCCCTGGTGATGCTGGTCATCTTATACAGCCGGGTGGGCCGCTCCGTCACCGATGTCTACCTGCTGAACCTGGCCATGGCTGACCTGCTCTTCGCCCTGACCTTGCCTGTCTGGGCCACCTCCAAGGCAAAGGGCTGGATCTTTGGCACAGCCCTGTGCAAGGTGGTCTCACTCCTGAAGGAAGTCAACTTCTACAGTGGTATTCTACTGCTGGCCTGCATCAGCGTGGACCGCTACCTGGCCATTGTCCATGCCACACGCACACTGACCCAGAAGCGGCACTGGGTCAGGTTCATATGTTTAGGCATCTGGGTCCTGTCCTTGATCCTGGCCCTGCCCATCTTCGTCTTCCGTGAAGCTTATCAACCACCCTATTCCAGCCCAGTCTGCTACGAGGACATGGGTGCCAATACAACGAAGTGGCGGATGGTGATGCGGGTCCTGCCCCAGACCTTTGGCTTCCTGCTGCCCCTGCTGGTCATGCTCATCTGCTACGGACTCACCCTGCGCACGCTCTTTGCGGCCCACATGGGGCAGAAGCACCGGGCCATGCGGGTCATCTTTGCTGTCGTGCTCGTCTTCCTGCTCTGCTGGCTGCCCTACAACCTGGTCCTGGTTGCAGACACCCTCATGAGGATCCGGGTGATCGCGGAGACCTGTGAGCGCCGCAATGACATCGGCCGGGCCCTGGATGCCACCGAGATCCTGGGCTTCCTCCACAGCTGCCTCAATCCTCTCATCTACGTCTTCGTTGGCCAGAAGTTTCGCCACGGACTCCTCAGGATCATGGCCATCCATGGCCTGGTCAGCAAGGAGTTCTTGGCCAAGGACGGCAGGCCTTCCTTCGTTGGCTCTTCTTCAGGGAACACCTCTACTACCCTCTGAGACCGCACGCAGGGCTCCTCCCTTCCCTTCAGCATCCGCCCCAAGCCGCGTGTCCTCTGGCTGCTCACAGCCCTGTGTCCAGGCAGCCCCCCATTGTGGTTACAGGAAGTTGCTGAGGCCACATCCTTACTAGGCCCCCAGCTATGGATTCGAAAGCCCTGGCCCCCACCTCTTATCGTAATTACCATGTCAACTGCTAGAGCTCAGTCCATCCTACCACTGAGACCACAGCACTCTGTCTTCTGGCAGACATTCTTTGAAGACACTCTTTTAAGTGATTACAAAAAGTTCCCACCATTGGGAGGCATTAGTGTCAAACACCATTGGTTGCTTCCCCAACTCTCCCTTTCCTTGCCGGCTAACGAAGTCCACCTCCCTTGAGAGAGGCTGAAAATGACAGATACTCACTTTCTAAGACTCCCGTAAATTAGAAGTGGCCATATCATTTGGTTCTGATTAATAAGACTCAAAGGCAATAGTGTGCTGGTAAACCACTTTCCTGGGAGAAAGTCTTAATGTTCTGTGGTGTAACTAAATGCTCTTACCATGGCCGATTTCAGGGGTGGTGGTGTTTAGCAACAAGCTCACAAAATCGAGATAGTGTAATAATCTGCTTCCACAAACTGGCTTCAGTGCACTCTTGCTTAAGAGGAAGTCTACTGGGGCCAGGGGACTCCTGGGATATATTCCTGATTTAAAAGACACACACACACATACATATCCTTGATTCTTGCCTGTGAATACGGTTATAGGATATGATGTGTAGAGATGAGCCAGTCACTTTGTGACAATGAGGCAAAAAGTGTGCCCAACACACTTAGGCTGGTGGAGCCAAAGGATAAAAAGGACCTGAGAATAAAGAGCCCAGAATAAACCATAAATGGTCAAATGACTTTATTTATTTATTTAAAAATGTGTTTGGCTGCGTTTGGTCTTCGTTGCTGCGCGTGGGCTTTTCTCTAGTTGCGGCGAGTGGGGGTTACTCTTCATTGTGGTGCGCGGGCTTCTCACTGTAGTGGCTTCACTCGTTGTGGAGCACGGGCTCTAGGCGCTCAGGCTTCAGTAGTTGTGGCACATGGGCTCGGTAGTTGTGACTCACGGACTCTAGAGTGCTGGCTCAATAGTTGTGGTGCTCTGCAGCATGTGGGATCTACCTGGACCAGGGCTCAAGCCCGTGTCCCCTGCATTGGCAGGCAGATTCTTAACCACTGCGCCACCAGAGAAGTCCCTGGTCATCTAACTTTAAACAAGGGTGCCAAGACTATTCAATAGGGGCTTCCCTTTCCTCTCCCTCCTTCCCTTAATCCCCTCTCCATCTCTCCTACTGTGTGACTCAGTGCTCACCTCCCTTCATCCTCTGCTGCCCTAAAGACAACTCCATCAGGGTTTCAGTAAGTAAATAAGAATCCATATCGGGTCTGGGAAAATACAAATGACTAATACACGTCTGAAAAGATGCTTGGCCTCACGAGTAACCTGTGAAGTGGGAATCAAACAGCAATAAACAACTTGGAAGTGTTTCAAACAGTTCAGGGATGTAGTCAGAACTCTCTTCAAACAAATGCAACATTGTTTAGTTAGATTTTTTAATGCAGTGTGTAATTCTCTGGGTACAACTCAATGATTTGGATTTCAGATCTGTAAGAATGCCAAGGTGTTGGTACTGAAGTAACACAGTATATGAAAATATCAGAAACTGGTGTTCCGATCACTAGATAGGGTAAGGATTAGACATCTGGTCAAGGTTAGGGAGATGGTTCACCTTGGGGAGGAGCTCCATGTCCAGGATGGGGCTGGGATCAGGGGTGGGGTGCACCTTAGGAGAGGAGTGGGGGGTGGTCAGAGATGGGAGAGAGTCAGGGATGGAACTGGGGTTAGGGATGGGGTAAACAACAAGGATTATACAGGGGACAGGGATTGGGATGTGACGGTATGTTTTGCACAATGTTTGCTGATTTTTAAAATTATTTAAAAATTATTTTTTTATATTTTGGCTGCACCATGAGGTATGCAGGATCTTAGTTCCCCAACCAGGGATAGAAACCCACACCTCCTGCAGTGGAAGTGCGGAGTCTTAACCACTGGACTGCCAGGGAAGTCCCAATGCTTGCTGATTTTAAATTTTGAAAATTTGCTTTGTGGGCTTGGTTAAAATGTTCCAGCCTCCAAGTAATAACATTGAATTATACTATTTCCCCCTATGCTGTTCCCCTTCTTAGCAACCACAGCCTCTTCACCACCCCTTGCCTCCCTATCAAGTGGCCTATTCTTAGTGGTTCCAGCAAAAATATTAATGGATAATCTGTATTTTATTCCATAGGGGTTTAAGATTGCTCCTTTCCCAGCAACTTGCATTTTAATTAGGGTCTTCCAGCGGCTGAAAAGACTCATAGATGCAGATGAAATAAATCGACCATCTCCTCTTTGGTCTAAGGGTCTTCCCAGAGATATATTCCAAGAGATAACCATGAACCAAGAAATAATGAAGAGTTCAGGCATAACTTGGAGATATTACAAGTTTGGCTCCAGACCACCACAATAAAGCGAATATAGAAATGAAGTGAATCACCTGAATTTTGTTTTTTTCGGTTTCCCAGTGCATATAAAAGTTATGTTTATACTGTAGTCTATCAACTGTGCAATCGCATTATGTCTAAAAAATGTACATATCTTAATTAAAAATAGTTTATTGCTAAAAAATGCAAACCATCATCTGAGCCTTCAGTGGGTCATAATCTTTTTGCAACTGTAACAGCAAAGATCACTAGTGAGCAAATGCTGTTGAAAAAATGGCACCAATAAACTTGCTCTGGGTAAGGGTTGCCACCAACCTTCAATTTGTGAAAAACGCAGTATCTGTGAAGAGCAAAAAAGCGAAGCACGGTGAAACGAGGAGGTATGCCTGTACAGCCTTTGCTATTTCTATGCAGAGGTTGGAGAGGCCAAAGATCTCTGGGTGTGACCCAGAAAGCCAAAAGTGGCTCACAGCTGAGCCCTCACCACGACTGTTTTTATCTATCCTGGTATTCTGTTTTTAAACTCAGGATTCTTCTTCCAAGCCTGAAGGTAGAAATGAATTAAAGAATTAAAAAAATAAAAATAAGCAGAATATGTTAATGCAAACTTTCTAAAATTAGTTTTTCTTTTTTATCAAAGTATTTCACCTACATTGTTTAAAAAAGTGAAATAGCTTTATAAAGCTTATAATGAAAACCAGAAGCAGCCCTCCTGCCCCACTTCCCCCAGGCAAAGGCAACAACTTTCTTTCTGTAAAATAAATTTATTTATTTATTTTTGGTTGTGTTGGGTCTTCGTTGCTGCTCGCAGGCTTTCTCTAGTTGCAGCGAGCGGGGGCTACTCTTTGTTGCGATGTGTGGGCTTCTCATTGCAGTGGGCTTCTCTTGTTGAGGAGCATGGGCGCTTGGGCTTCAGTAGATGTGGCACGCGGGCTCAGTAGTTGTGTCTCGTGGGCTCTAGAGCGCACGCTCAGTAGTTATGGCGCATGATGGGCTTAGTTGCTCCACAGGACGTGGGATCTTCCTGGACCAGGGATCGAACCTGTGTCCCCTGCATTGGGAGGCAGATTCTTAACCACTGCGCCACCAGGGAAGTCCAAAGACAACAAATTTCAACTCGCATAGCTGTTTCATTCAATAGAGGTCTACATATTTCTAAATATTATGCTTATTCTGCTAGCTCTTGAGTTTTTTTCCTGAATTTTAGATATCATCTATTGACTTTCAATCTTGGCTTATGAAGATTTAACACTCTCTCACACTCTCTCTTGCTTTTACTCCTGTCCAAGCAAACACAAATACTGCCTCTTCCTTTCTTCAGGACATGGATAACACACTTTTTTGATTAAATCAGCATTCAATGTTTTAGTTAAAATGACTATATAAAAAAACACTTCACAGTTGGGTGCAATGTTTACACTTCCTCTTTTTGTCCAAGTTTTGTTTTCCTTAGAATTAATGATAGGATTTGTCCATGTACTTTTCATTACATCACTCTCAAATGTCTCCCTCAATACATTCACAGTCATCAGATAATCAAGGTAATAAACATCAGATAATCTATAACTTTTTTTTCTTTCTTGGAGAGCCCTTGCCTAGAGCCCTTTATACCCCTGTTCCAATCTGGGCAGGTTACTATGCCTGCTCTTTTTTTCTAAAAAGCTTTAACTACATTTCCAGATAAATTTTAGAATCTGATTGCTAATTTCTATAAAATGTCCTGCTGGGATTTTGATCTGCATTATGTTGAACCTATAGATCAGTTTGGAAAAAGTTGACGTCTTAACAACATTGAGTCTTCCAATCCATGAGCATGGCAGCTTTCTCCAATTATTAGGTCTTTTCTATTTTGTCTTGGCCGTGTTTTGTAGTTTTCAGTACATAGATCTTGTACATATTTTGTTAGATTTATCTCTAAGTATTTTATGGTTATTTAAATGCTATTATAAATGGTATTTAATTTTTAAAAAACTTCCAGGTTTTTCTTATTATAGAGAAATATAATTGAGTTATGCATATTGACCTTGTATTCTGGGATCTTGGTAAATTCACGTATTAGTTCTAGTAGTTTTATTTTTAAAGATTCTTTTGGATTTTGTGTGTACACAATCACGTCACCTGAGAATAAAGACAGTCATTTCTTCCTTTTATTTATGCCTTTTATTTACTTTTCTTGCCTTATTTCACTGGCTAGGTCCTCCAGTACAATGCAGAATAGAAGTTGTAAGAGTTTGCCCTGTTCCTAGTCTTAGGGTAAAGCATTCAGTCTTTCTCTATTAGACATGATGTTAGCTAAAGATTTTTCATGGAGACCCTTTATCAGGTTGAGGAAGTTCCTTTCATGAGTGGGTGTTAAATCTTCCTCTTTCTTTAAGGGCATGGCCTCTGGAGCCAGACTACTGCTGCTTACATGCTTTGTGACTAAGGGCAGATCATTTAACCTCCCTCTACTACCTTGTAAAATGTGGATAATGATGATGTTCAGCTAATTCCTATGAGGATTAAATTAAATGACCACACACACACACAAACACACACACACACACACACACACACCATTTAGAAGAATGCCTATTATACCATAGGTGCTATATAAATGTGAAGTATCATAATTTTGGTTTACTCCTTTATTTTGTTGTACTACTGGATTTTTCTGAGAAAAGATATATAGTGGATAACTTTTTAGAAATCCTGAATTTTCAGAAAAGGCTTTATTCTACTCTCACATGTGATTGGTTTTCTGGCTGAGTATTGAATTCAAGGATAGAATTCATTGTCCTTCAGGCTTTTCTTAGTTTCATTTTGCAGGCTTTTCTTAATCTCTTCTAGCTTGTAGGGTTGCTGTTGACACTTATGATGTTATTCTATTCTTAATCTATTTTATGTGACTGAATTTTCTCTTAGAAACTTTTAGGATATTCTCTTTATCTTTTCAGTATTAGAATGCAGGATGATGTGCCTTGCTGGAGGTTCTTTTCTCATTCATTTTGTTGGGCACCTGGTGAGTGCTTTTAATCTGGAAACTCAGGTTCTGTGAAATTTTCTTGTATTATTTCTTTGATATTTTCCCTCTCACATTTCCCATTCTCTTTTTTTTTTTCCAGGATTCCTTTTATTTGACCGTTGAACCCCCAAGGTTGATTTTCTAATATTTTTTCAATTTTTCCTGTTTTTTTAATCTTAATCTTTTCACTTTCCATGAAATTACCCTTAACTTTATTCCTCAGCTTTTTAATTGGAACTTAAAATTTCCACTATCATATTTTAAATTTCCAATAGGCTTTTTTTGTTCTCTAATGTTTCCTTTTATGGCACTTCTTTTTTGCCTCATGGATGTAATATTTCCTTTTATCTTTCTAAGAATATTATGGTTTTCGTGAAGATTTCTTTAACTCCCTTACTGTCTCTGTGTTTTTCTTTTGGTCTGATAACTCAGTTACAACTTGACTTCTACTTTCTGACTTCCATTAAAAAAATCTCTTATCTTTTATTTTCCTTCACGTTCTCTTTTTTCTTGTACTGTGTGAGAGTATGCCTTAAGTAAAATCTCTTTAGTGTAATTTGTAGTGGATTTTTGAGAGGGAGCAGATATAAAAACATTTCTCCAGTCCTCCATTTTTGATATAATAAGTCCCCTGGATTTAAAAAACATACTTATTTTAAAGTCTCATCCAGATTGTCTTATTTTAACTTTAGTTCCTCAGGTGTGAATTCTCCTTTTTGTTATGTTGGCTGACTGTTGATTGTAGTTTTTATTAGTTCTTTGTAATATTCGATTATGAGCTCATCTATCGAAGAGCACTTTTTTTTCCCATGGGAGTCTTGCATGTGTCTGGGATTATGAAGAAATCTACACAGGGGCAGTGTCATGGCTGTCCTTGCTGGGGCCCTACTGGGTCATATGGTTCATAGCATTTTTGGTAATTTTTACTGTTATTTCTTTGTCCTAGGTTTCCACATCATCCCAAAGGGCATATTTGGATCCTCACCATTTTCTACTCAGGACTTGTAAGTCTGGATTGTCCCTCAGGTGGCCATCTTTCCCCCATGTCTAGGGCAGGCTGCTCACTTTGGGGTCATGTCTCATAGCTGGCAAATGTTTTTCTATCCCCAGGCAAGGGTGGGTCAGCTCTTCTCTGGTTCCTGGCTTTTTGCAGGGAATCCAGTTCCAGTTCCCTGCTGTACCAGGGTCTGTAGACCACTGGTGTTAGCATTCTCATCCTTGAGATGCGCAACCATTTCTAGCATCCTCTGGGTTCCTGTGGCTTCAACTCCTGCTTCTTGATTAAGTCTGTACATCTCTAAGTTCCCTTTTCATATCTGGCATTTAGAGAACCCCCTTTGCCTTTTTTTTTTTTTTTTTTTTTTAGGTTTTTTGATGTGGATCCTGTTTAAAATCTTTATTGAATTTGTTCCAAATTTATGTTTTGGTTTTTTGGCCTCAAGACATGTGGGATCTTAGCTCCCCAACCAGGGATTTAACCCACACCTCCTGCATTGGAAGGCAAAATTTTAACTACTGGACCACCTTGGAAGTCCCTCCTCCTTTGCTTTTGATTGCAGATATATATTTTAAAAATTTAAAATATATGTTATCTAACATTTCAATGTGTGTGTGTGTGTGTGTGTGTGTGTGTGTACTGTTGCTTCCCCTGCTCCTCAGAACAATATCATAATAGGATATCAGTAAAAATTCAAATAACACATAAAATCAATCAGTCTCTTCCCATTCATTATTTCCTTTCCTTAAAGATAAGTGTAGTTAAAACTTTCTCCCAGTGAATTTTAATGTCAGTCTGGAGGACACATTGACCAAATGTCTAGTTAACTCACAGCCTCTATGTATCTGCTGCATATGCCCCTGTGCATGTGTATGTATGTGTTGGAGGTGAATGGCCCTGCAGTATCTCAGGATTATCACGCCCTTCTCTTAGCCAGGTTCAGATCAGCAGGGTGAAAGAAGTAAGATATAGAAGGTAAGTGGGGAGGTGCTTCTGGGGAAATCCAGTCACTTCCGACATGGGAAGAAATCGGATTGCCCAACAGAAACCTATGAGGCCACATCCGTACTTCTCTTGGTTCCCATGTTGTAAACAAGACTGTTTTCCCAAAAGAGCTGGCTTTGCTCCAACTTTGAGAGTGTTGAAGGTGGAGAGAGGCTAAACAAGTAAGGCCTAAGGGCCACACAGGGCAGGGCTCCCCACTTTGCCAGCGTCCTTGTACACTCCCCCTGGCTGGGATCCTGATGATATTCTGCAGGCACTGTCCCCTGTGCCCATTCGCCAAGATGTTGTAGAAAAACATATGTTCATAAATAGGAATCAAATGGCCAGTTAGCTGATTATGTATCAAATGCCTGTTATGCACCCAACTTTGTGCCAGACCCTTAAAATAAGGACAGGTACTGTAGAAATGAAACTTAGGGGACAAGGAAACTTGTGAATGGAGGATATGGGAGGAGTTCATGAAATTTCCTATAGTGTCAAGGTCATCAGGACAAAGAGATCTGTCTGGGGGTTCTAGTGAGCCACAAGCTGAATCTGAAGATTTGGGAAAAAATGTTTCTAATTAAATAAAAGAAAGAAAAAAAAGACTTAGTCGTTGTGTGACCTAGAATATTCATTTAAACTTTCTGCTGGCACATAGGAGCTCAATAAATATTTGCTCTTTTAGGAGTAAAAAGAAACAAAAAACAAACAAACAAAAAACCTTCCTGAGCTCAGTTTCCTCTTCCATGAAATGAGGTTGAATTAGGTTTCTAGTTCTAAGACGAGATGCTCTATTGAAGAATCTATACCTCTACAGATGTGAACTTGATATGAAACTTCTATCCTTGCTCAGAACATGAACCTTAGTAATTAGGTGCTTCATAGAAGATCACTTCTTAGTGTATGCTTTCTGAGCAGCTGCTGACCAGGCTTGACATGAAAATTTCTAGAGAGGTCTCCCTCCTTCCCCCTCTCTTTTCTTATTCCTCCTTTCCCCCCCAACTCACCCTCCAGCACCTTCCTCCCTCAACTGTCAGCAATTCATTCCTTTGCGCTTGGCAGGCCCCTTGGAAAAACAGCAAATACCCCTGGTGAGGGGAATACATTTCTTTCAGTTATTAAGCCTAGAAAGATAATGGGTTTTTGAAATCATTCTCTTGCACAGAAGAGCCTCTCTTTCTGAGCCTTCAGGGTCATGAGCAAACTTGCACACTACAATCCAACACGTCAGCTTAGCCTCTTACTAACAGATGTGTCTGCTGGTAACTGCAGACCTAAGATGTGCCAGGCTCGGTGAAAAGCATTTTTTACATGAATTATTTCATTGAAAGCTTACCAAGACCTTACGGTAGGAATTATTATTATCCTGTCTTATAGATGAGGAAAATGAGGCCCAAGGAGATTAAGTACCTTGTCCAAGGTAACACAGCAGCAGATAAGTGGTAAATTGGAGTTTAAATCAAGGATTAACTGCTTTCAGAGTCTGGGTTCTCAACTGCTCATGATACGCGAAGCACTGGTGGAGTGAGAGCCCCAGGGGGCTTTGAGTCAGGTTGGGTCTTAGTCTATCCTGAGTTGTATGGTCTTGAGCAATCACTTAACTTCTCTGACCCCTGGTTCCTTGAAGGCTCAGTAGTGTTAGAAGCTTGTCAAGGTTCAAGGTAATGGATGCCAGGTTCTTGGAATAGACCAGGGCCTTGAAAAATGGCAGACATTATTATCAGAGCAGAGAGTCTTAGAGAGTTGTGTCAGTTGAGGAACAGGCAAGTAATCCCAAATCTAACTTTAAGGGTAGTGCTTCTGCATGATATCACAGGGTCAGGGGCTAATAGGAGAAATAGGATATACTGCTTTCAAAGACATCGGGCTGTTCTGAGATGAAAACACAGCTGGAAAGGGGACCAATGGTCTTCCTTCATGTTCTTCCAACATCCATTTTTTTCTTCTTCTCCCAGGTCATTGCCATTAACATACAAGCTCTCATCTTATAATAACTCTTGTTGACCCCACAGCGCTATCAGCTATGGTCCTATTTCTCTGCTCCACTTTGCAGCTAAGCTCTGAGTCTCACTGCTCAAAGGCTGCTTTAAGCCTGTGAAGGGAGCTGAGGAACATTTAGCGGAGTCTCAGCTGGATCCTGACCTGGGCTGACTCTGGGGTTGGGATAAGTCCGGGCACAAATGAAAGGAATGAATGGTCAAGGGCCCTTTAGGGAATGAGCTCATCCCTAGGGGACAAGAGTAAAACTCATGGGTCTGCAGAAGGCCATCACTCAGAACTGGGGGCAGTGGGAGTGGGTGCTGCAATTAAGACCAGCCCTGGCCTGTGGACTCTCGCCTGAATGTTAGGGAGGTGGGGCTGGGAGTGAACATGAGAAAAGCCGGGAGACTTTGGCAGTGCAAGCAACATACGTGGATAACCTGGCCCTGTTCCCTTCCAGGTGGCTGAGCTGGAATTGGCTGAGGGTGAAGGCCAGCTTGGCAACATGGCCCGGGAGCCTCAAGGGAGCAGGTGGGAAGAGGGTCCTGGAGAACTTTCCTGAGGTGCTGAATCACTGCATTCTCACTGGCTGTACACAGACAGGTGTAAACAAAGAAAGAGCTCAAAAAGAGAAAAGGAGTCAGATTTCTGTCCCATGAGGAGTGCAGAAGAGCATCATTGTTATTTCCCCACTCACCACACACTTCCTCCTTCTTAAAGTTCTGTTTTCTCTGGGCTCCTGCTTTCCTCCTGCATCTTTGCCTTCTTTTCAGTCTTTTTGGAAGACCCCTTTCCTCTTTCAGTCCTTTAAATGCTGACGTTCTTCCAAATCCTCTTCCTCCCCCTTTTCTGCCCTTTCCCTATTGTCTGCTTTCCCTGAATGACATCATCTACTTCTGTGGCTTGAATGATCTGCTGTCTCTGTGAGAATTATCTCCCCAAAATGTGGAGATTGTAGCCCATTTTCCCTGGGCTTCCAGAGCTGGATTCCAATGCACACTGACATGCCTCCTTGTACCCGCACCATAAATTCAAAGTTAAAGCAGCGTCTTCCCTCCAAAACCTGCTTCCTTCAAGCCGTTGGTCCAAGTTATAGGTTGAAGAATCCTTTTGACTCCCTCCTTCTCACTACCCCACCCCTATCCAATTCACAGCCAAGTCCTGTTTTTTTTTTTGCGGTACGCGGGCCTCTCACTGTTGTGGCCTCTACCGTTGCAGAGCACAGGCTCCGGACACGCAGGCTCACTGGCCACGGCTCACGGGCCCAGCTGCTCTGCGGCATGTGGGATCTTCCCGGACCAGGGCCCGAACCCGTGTCCCCTGCATTGGCAGGCGGACTCTCAACCACTGCGCCACCAGGGAAGCCCAAGTCCTGTTGTTTTGCCCTTAAAGATCTCTTAAACTCAAGCCCTGATCTTCACCCCCTCTGTCATTACTTTGCCCAGACACTCACCATTTCTTCTCCCTAACTGGACTCCTGCCTTGATCCTCAACCCCTCTCGGTCTATCCATATACCACTCAGGGAGCAATCTGATTGCAGTGTTCATCTGCTTAAAGCTCCTGTTGCCTGTGGGATGAAGTTTCCACACTTTAGCACAGCACCAAGGCCCTCTGCCGTTAGGCCTTGCCTGCTGGCCCAGGTCTCGATATGGCATACCCACATCTGGTATAGCCTTTGCTTTGGCCATACTGGATTCCTTAAATTTCCCTGAATACCTCATACTGGCTGCCTTAGGCTAGATTTCTTTGGTTGTAAGTAACAGAAATATGCTTTAAAGAGGCAGAAGCCTAAAGGGAATTTAGTGACAGGATCCCAAGGGTATCTGATGGACCCCAGGGGTCATGAGATTCTAAGAGGGACCAGTACTAGGAGGAGCAGGAAGGTGGCTCCTTACTTGGGCTCTCTCTTTTTGATGAACACACTTCTTCATCTCTATTTCATTTAGCAGGTCTATTTCACTCCTCTTTCTAGGTACACCAGCTTTCTCTGCTTCTTTCTGTCCACAGCTATCCATGAGTTTACATCACCCCAAATCAATTGAAAAGCTCAGGTAACATCCCAGTCTCCCATTTCCAGGAAAGCAACTCTGGTTAGCTCTGCTTTGGCCGGGGAGGTAGAACACACGTAGCTTGGAGAAGTGAGGCTTGGGTTAGAGACTTCTGTATGACCCATACAAAAGTCTCTAAACTGTAACATTGCTGAGCCTTTGCATATACTGTTCCCCTTTGCTGCATGTTCTTCCCTGCATCTCCAGTTGGCTAAATTCTATTCATCCCTCAAAAGGTAGGTCAAGAGTTAGACCTTCCAGAAAGCCTCCCCAGGCTGAGTTACGAGTCCCTCCATGTGTTCCCATAAGATCGTTGCATAACTTGTCTCTAACGCTTATCACATTTGGGTTGTGTTAATTGATTTCTGGTCTATCTCTCCACTACACCATGAGGTCACTGAACCTTTCACCTCTTTCCCTCTAGATTTGGAGGAATAGCTAGGTCTAAAATGGGGATAGATTAACTTTTAAATGAATGAGTGAAACAGCCCATTAGTCTCCATCCACCACATGCAGGTTTTTTGAGGGGCTGGATTCAGGCATAAGATGGGAAAAAAGAAAATACCACAGTTGGCTTATTCTGGTGGCAGTCTGTTCCTCACTGTTCATCAGAGTTCCATGAATATCAGCCCTCGGGAAACTGCATAATTTAGGCTTAGTTTTCTACAAGTTTACAGGGTTGTGACTTCCTAGATGAAAATTGCCTAATTTCACTTAGTAGCTGATGTAAATAAGTGAATGGCTAAAGGCAGAACACATCAGATTTTAGAACAGATTTGAAAAACATCACCGCCTTTATATGACAGGCAAGTGGATGGTGGCTGTGTACGTTTTGTATTAACACTATAGCTAGGAACTCATTTGAACTTTATATGAAAATTGCTATACATAAAGTTTAGTCCAAATTACTACATCCATAAGTTGGAAAAAAATTAAAGATTTAAATAAGTATTAATAGCTAACTTTTTTTTTTTTTCTGTCCTTGCTGTGTGGCTTGTGGGATCCCAGTTCCCTGACCAGAGATTGAACCCACGACCTCGGCAGTTAAAGCACCAAGTCCTAACCACTGGACCGCCAGGGAATTCCCTAAGAGCTAACATTTATTGAAAGCTTTCCATGGTCTATTATTGAGCTAAGTGCTTTATATGTAGTAAATAACTAATTTAATCACTAGACTACCCTATGGGGCTAGCTCTCGTTAATTACTTTTTAGCCCATTTTACAGAGGAGGAAACTGAGACACAAGAGTTTAACTAGAGTCGGGATATGCATGCAGGGATTTGACCCCAGGGCCTACCCCTTCAAGCACTCTGCTAAACCACCTCAAGGTACGGGTTGGTACCTTTCTTCCAATACTTACCTGTTAATGATGGTTACTTAATTATGCCTTGTTTCACCATGCTTTAGTTGAGTTTTTCTTTTGAAACGTCCTTTATGTTTATGCTTTTAGGTAAAAAAAAATCTCTCTGTGCCTTACAAAATCCATGTTTGGAATTTCAATTTCTCCCTTTTCTTCCTAACACTGGTATAATAAAAAAAATTAACATTTTCTAATCTGCTGGATTGAAAAAATGCATCTCAAAGATGAATTAGTTATAGAGATCTGCTGTACAATATAGTGTCCATAATTAGCCATATGATATCGTGCACTTAAAATTTTGTTAAGAGAGTAGATCTCAAATATTGTGTTCTTATCACAAAAAGCAAACAAACAAAAAACAAAACCCAAAACAACAAAAAAGCAAAAGCACAGAGGGACACAAGGAAATTTTCTGAGGTGAGGGATACGTTTATTATCTTGATTATGGTGATGGTCATGGGTGTAATCATATGTCCAAACTCATCAAATTGTTTACATTAAACACCTGCAGCTTTTTTGGTATGTCAATTACATCTCAAAGAAGCTGTTAAAAGAATGTAAAAAACCCCCTCTCTGTGCGGCTGTTAGAGGCAAAAATGCCTCTCTGTGGCATTAAAAACTCTTGCAAGAAGCTTTAATCATGTTAATGTTTACCACTAAATGAGCTCCAAACGTTTACCTGCTTCACGTGATGGTTGGGAATAAATGAATAAGTGACGGAGCAACTTTGGAACTACCCTCTGGGTCTCTCTCAAAACCAGGTCTTATTTCTCCCTGAATCTTTATCTACACGTGTGGAAGAAAAAGGTCGTGGGCACAATGGCGAACCCTGCAATTTGTCCTGTGGGAATTAGGTTCCCCAGCGACTTGTGAGGAGGTGTCCCAGTACAGCAAAGAGGGGAATGAATGAGGAACCTGGAGACCTGGGCTCAGCACTGCTTCCATCACCTGTAGTTCAAGACCTTTGGCAAGTGTCCACCTGTTCTGGGCAACAAGTAGCTCACCTGTCAAAAGGGGAGGTCAGTCTATAAGTGAATTTTTTAAGCTCCCTTCCACCCAAACAGTCTATATTTAGGTAAAGCAGTTCAAGGCCACCACTCCCAGATGGGCAGGTTTGACACTGTACAGCCCTAGCAGGGTGCCATTTGCAGAGAGCACAATGTGACAAACACACTCATTACATGTATATGTCCGAAGCGGAATTAGTAGAATCTTCCCATAAACAGAGGTATTTTATGCAACCTTGACCCTGGTCCCTGGGAGCTACTATGACACTGAGACCCTGGAAGCTTTCAGAAGCTCCCTGGGAGTCATTCTTATTCATTTTTGGCAGTTGACTTGGACACTTGGGCAAGGGAGTTAGGCAGGGGGTAGTAGAGGTGTCCAAGTACCATAGCCAACTGTATAGTCTAGTGAAGTAAATCCCTTAGCATAATGCTGGACCTCCAAGCAGGTCCTCTAGAAACGCCAGCTGGTATTATTGCTGTAGTGGGAATAGAGAACAAATATGGGACAGGACACCTTGTGGGAATCAAGAGTTTGACCCAAACTCTGGGTCAGCTTGGCACAGAGCCAGCTTTGCTAGGAAACCGGTGCTGCTGTTTATGGCCAGGGGAATGTGTCTGACATCAGACTTTGCAAGGCTCTGTTGGGAAATCAGTGATGCGTCTGTCTTCTCCGGGAAGGTGCCTTGTGCATGTTTCTGAAGCTGCAGGGGGAGGGGACTTAGGTTGGGGCAGTGATGTCTGCACCTCCCTGCATCCCCTCCCCACCACCACATCTGCCCCAATTTGGGCAGATGGAATGGTCAGGAGAAGGCCCCATGCAAGGCCACCTTGCTTTTGGCTAGAGGTCAGCTAAGGGGAGTTGTGGGGGTCTTAGAGAGCGGGTGTATGTGGAGAGAGAGAGGAAGTAGAATACGTACCCGCAAGGGAAAGAATCATCCTCACAGACAGTTTTAATTCCAACAGGACATTTCTCATCTCCAGTTTGAAAAGCTTTGCCACCATTGCTTCTGAGTCAATGGGTTTTAAACTTGAGTTTTTTTTTTAATAACATTGACTTTTTGAAAATTTATTTTTTATTGAAGTATAGTTGATTTACAATGTTGTGTTAATTTCTGCTGTACAGCAAAATGACTTAGTTTTACACATATATACATTTTTTTAATATTCTTTTCCATTATGGTTTATCCCAGGATATTGAATACAGTTCCCTGTGCTCTACAGTAGGACCTTGTGGTTTATCCATTCTATATGTAATAGTTTCCATCTACTAACCCCAAACTCCCAGTCCATCCCTTTCCCCATACCCCCTCCACCTTGGCAGCCACAAGTCTGATCTCTAAGTCTGTAAGTCTGTTTCTGTTTTGTAGATAGGTGCATTTGTGTCACATTTTAGATTCCACGTATAAGTGATATCATATGGTATTTGTCTTTCTCTTTCTGACTTATTTCAGTTAGTATGATAATCTCTGGTTGCATCTATATTGCTGCAAATGGCATTATTTCATTCTTTTTAATGTCCAAGTAGTATTCCACTGTATATATGTACCACATCTTTATCCATTCATCTGTCAATGGACATTTAGGCTGTTTCCATGTCTTGGCTGTCGTGAATAGTGCAGCTGTGAACATAGGGTGCGTGTGTCTTTTTGAATTATAGTTTTGTCGGGGTATATGCCCAGGAGTGGGATTGCTGGATCATATGGTAGTTCTATTTTTAGTTTTCTGAGGAACCTCCATACTGTTTTCCATAGTGGCTGCACCAACTTACATTCCCACCAAAATAAACTTGAGTCTTCATCAGACTCATCTTGGGCTCCAAATTTCCAAGGACCCACCCTCAGCCATTCAGATTCCTTGGGCCTGGGACTATCACCTGACCTTAACCTTAAGCTGGGCTGGTGAGTTGGGTACCTTCTGTTTGTTCTTCCGGATCCATTCTCTGCGTTTCTCTACCACGCTCTATGCCCTGGGCTGCTGACCAATATGGAAGGCCTTAGTGGATTCCCTGTCCTCTGGTTTCTCAGCTCAGCTGATAGGAGCCCTGGTCGGGTATCTGTGGGCAGAAGCTTCGAGTCAGGGCATTTGTTGTCCCAGCTTTGTCCCTGCTGGATGCTGGGATTGGCTCTTGTCAGCTAGGCCTTATCATACAGCTTTCCCTCTGGGCTCCTGCAATGGCTTCCCTACCTCACCCCTTAGGTCTAGGGATAGTAACAGCTCTCAGTCGTTACTGGCCTTGGGGTGCTGACCATTGCTCATTACTTTCCCCAAACCCTTCTCACACTTTTGTTAAAGGTCCCTTTATTCAAGTCTCATGAGTTTGATGAAACTCTCTCTCCTTGCCCAGCTCCACTATGCCACCTGGTTCTTGCCAGGACCCGAATCCATTCAGGGCTTACCCGTAAAGCTGCATTTTAAGCAAGGAGTCCATTTTAAACACGGATATAGAAATTATTATAGAAATATATTAGAAATACTGCTCCAATGGCCTTGAATGCTTCTTAGTTCTCTTTTGGGTCCCTAGTGCTTAACTTACTTGAGACTAAGGTGATGTTTTTCAAAAGCAACTTTACCAAGAAATGAAGTTTAAAAAAAAAGGACTGATACTATTCAATGAGAAAATATAAAGGCATAGAAATGGGCATATCCACAAAGCCCAGCCTCCTCGTCCATAAGGAGACCTATATCCATGCTAGCCCACAGGTCCCATCCACAGACACCAGGTCTCAGTTCCCTTGTTTCTGGAAAAACTCTGCCCCAACCAAATAAATTGGAACAATGCAAAACTGCATGAATTAATCATGAATATTACTCTACCTTCCAGTTCTCTTTAACAATAACTCCTTTTAACAGTTTGGTATATATCCTCCCAGATATTTTTTGAACACTTATAAAACCATATATATTAAAAAAAAAAACCATATATATTATAATGTTTTTACACAAATGGATAAGCCATTTACTACGTATTTTTTTTTGCGGTACGCGGGCCTCTCACTGCTGTGGCCTCTCCCGCCGCGGAGCACAGGCTCCGGACGCGCAGGCCCAGCGGCTATGGCCCACGGGCCCAGCCGCCCTGCGGCATGTGGCATCCTTCCGAACCGGGGCACGAACCCGCGGCCCCTACATCAGCAGGCGGACTCTCAACCACTGCGCCACCAGGGAAGCCCTCTACTTTCATTTTTCATTTAACATTATTTCTTGACGATCTACCCATGTCCTTTCATATACAACAAACCCTCAGTATCACAGGGTATTTGTTCTAGGACCCCCCGCCATGGGTACCAAACTCCATGGATGTTCAAGTCCCTTATATAAAATAGCATTGTACTTGCATATAATTTCTGCACATCCTCCTGTATACTTTAAATCATCTCCAGATACCTTATAATAGTTAACACAATGTAAATGCTATGAAAATACTTGCTGATGGATAGCAAAGTCAAGTTTGGCTTTTTGAACCTTTCTAGAATGCTTTTTCCAAATATTTTCAATTCACAGTTGGTTGAATCCACAGATGCAGAACCCATGGATATGGAGGGCTGACTGTAACTACTTCATTATTTTTAAAAGATTTTTAAAAACAGTTTTATTGAAGTATAATTTACTTAATATAAAATTGACCGGCTTTAAGTACAAGATCTAATGATTTTTAGTAAATTCACAGAGTTGTACAACTTTTACCACAATTCAGATTTAGAGTATTTCCATCACCCCTAATAGAACCCTAGTGCCTGTCTGCAGTCACGCCCTGCTCCCATACCCAGCCCCAGGCAGCCACTAATCTGCTTTCTGACGCTATAGATTTGCCTTTTCTGGGCATTTTAGTTTAATGGACTCATACATGTGGTCTTCTGTTCTGGCTTCTTCCACTTAGCATCATGGTTTTAACCTTATGTTTAAACCACTGCCTTCAATGTATTCCATGGTGT
Organism: Orcinus orca; assembly: GCF_937001465.1. Taxonomy (NCBI): domain Eukaryota; kingdom Metazoa; phylum Chordata; class Mammalia; order Artiodactyla; family Delphinidae; genus Orcinus; species Orcinus orca. Next base: position 101,281,334 of record NC_064565.1, on the reverse strand, counting down.
GGACGCACCTTCATAGTTGAACTAGCCATTTCCCTATTGATGAGCGTTAGGTTGTTTCTAAGCTTTGCATTTTATAAATAAAGCTGCAACAAATAGCCTATATACATTTGTCCACTTATGTGGTATTTCTATAGGGTACATTTCTAGAAGTGCAGTTTCTTGATCAGAGGGTGTGTGCACTAAAATACGTATGATCAAATTGCCTTCTCTAAAGTTGCACCTATTTACTCTCCTAGAGTTAGTGCATGATGATATTGTCTTCTAATCTGCTGAATTCTGACCCCAGAACTATAGGATGTAGAAACCTTTGCCCAACTCCCTGCCAGGGTTCCTTGAAATGATGGGAGTTGTCCCTTTGTGCTTTTGATAATTTTCTTCATAGTTTTCCCCTTTATTTTAATGATTAAAAGCATTTTTATTGTGAATAGCACACATACTACAGCTTGTAGAAAACTTATGTTTATAGCTTAAAGAATGAAAGTACAATGAACCCCAGATATCTGTGATCTAGGTAAAGAAAGAGAATATTATTAGGACCCTCAAAAGCCCCAGTGTGCTCCTCCCTGATGGACTGAAACCTTAAAAAAACATGATCCAAACTTTTGTGGTAAACATTCCTTTTTCTTTAGATTCCTTTTCATAGGTAACATATATCCGTGGGAAAGATTTGTACGGAGTCCATTTAGTTCAGCTGGAGCTATGCTTCCCCCGATTCCCTTCCTTGCATAGCTCCAGGTTAGTGATGGCCAGAAGAGACTTTAGTGTGGGATGTGGAGGGCAGGGGTAGGGCAGAAGCTGCATTTTTTTATGCTCTGGAAGGTCAGCACTGCTGTGACATTGCTGTGCTTATCTGCTGGCTGCTTTTGCTGGCTTGGCTGGAAACGGGTCCACAGCCCCGCACACTCCTGAGCCGGGCGTGTGCTGATCTTTGTGATACAGGAACCAGCTTCTCCAGCAGGCAGGCCATCCTCAGCCTGAGCTTGGGGGCTGCGAGAGCCCCACACAACTTTCAGTCTGTCCTCGCTCTTCTCCACTTCCAGTGCATCTTTCCTTCTCAGCTGTCTGTCCTGCCACTTTTCAGGTCCCAGAACCAGAAGCAAAGTCAACAGCCTGCTCTAGACTATTTAACCAGCTCCCAGGACTTCCCTGGCGGTCCAGTGGTTAAGACTCCACACTTCCACTGCAGGGGACGTCGGTTTAATCCCTGGTCGGGGAATTAAGATCCTGCATGCCACGAGGTGCGGCCAAAAAATTAAAAAAAAAAAAAAAAAAAGAAATGCTGGAAACTCCTCACCATGTGACAAGACAGGTCTATGAACCAGGAAGGGTGTTCTCACCAGACACCAAATCTGCCAGTGCTTTAATCTTGGACTTTCAGCCTCCAGAACCGTGAGAAATAAATTTCTGTTGTTTACAAACAACAAACAAACAACAACAAAAAAACAGCTCCCAATTGCAATAGTCAGACCCTGTAACAGATCCCTCCTTCTAGTGACTCTGCTTTTCTAAATCAACCTTGTGTGACAGAGCGTGTGTCTCAACACAGGGTTTAGTTTGGCCTGTCTTTGAACTTTGTGTTGGGCTCCGATTGCCTCTTAACTACCCTGCCTGCCAGCGCAGAATAGGGTAACCCCACCTGAGCCTGCTCCCACACCTGTGCCCCAAGCCTCAGCTGGCCCTTACCTCTAGCAGAAGATGATGGAGACTCCAAAACCCAGTGCCAACACAGATGAGTCTAGGCACTGAAGAGGTAGACTGGCCCTGCCGAGTGAGCAGAATGCTCTGAGAAGTTCAATCTATGTATTATCCATTCATTCATAAGATGTCTAAAAATTTACCATTAGAAAAGCAAAATATCTGAAGAAATGAACTAGGAATTTTTATTCCAGTTCCATTACTATTTAGCCAGGAGATTTTGGTCAAGTTGCTTTGCTTGGCCCTCAGTTTCCTCATTTATGTATTAAAAGAGTTGGCCTTGGGGGGGTTGCCTCTAGGTTTCCCCTGGCTTTGCTATTGTGTGATGATGTGGTCCTCCTTGTGGGCCTACATGTGATGCATTTCAATGTGATGTGCAAACTGGAGGTACTTCTTCTCATCATCCAAGAGAGGCTGGTGGCTGTACTGATGTCATGAGAAAAGGGAGCCCATCCTGCAGAGTCTGGGGAGGGATTGTGGGGGAGGAAGATGTCATAAGCTTTGGGGACAGAGAAAAAAGACAGATGCTGTTAGTGTAAGTATAGGAACTGGAAGCAAGTGGGTCCAGCTCAGACTCAGCGGGCAGATCTAGGCAGAAAGCTGCTGGGCCCTGACACAGTGGAACTTAAGCCTGGAAAGATGGGAGGGAAGAAAGAAATCAGCAACTCAAAAGCATGCCCTGTCCTAGTGATGGCTTGGCTGGTCTATTATTTATGCCAAGACTGTCTTTTTGCGGAGCACAGGCTCCAGACGCGCAGGCTCAGCGGCCATGGCTCACGAGCCCAGCCGCTCTGCGGCACGTGGGATCTTCACGGACTGGGGCATGAACCCGTGTCCCCTGCATCGGCAGGCGGACTCTCAACCACTGTGCCACCAGGGAAGCCCCCAAGACTGTCTTTATATGTGTATGTGAGAGAGAGTGTAAGAGCCAGGGATAAATATTAATAGTTCACGTAAGTACAACTCAGCCTTTGCCTCATTGCTTCTGGGCTTATTTTATCCTCTTGTTTTCCTTGGAGAACCATGTTTCCTCTAGCCCTTGTTCAGGGAGGAAAGAGCTGAGTTCCTGGCACCAGAGTGGCCTCCTCCCACCGACAGTCATCTCAGCGAGCCGTCCTGTCCGTTTGCCTTGTCCTGTCAGGACACCATTGGTCCCTCTGGCAACTTGGGTGTTTTGTAAATACACATTCCCTTGCCTTTCCCTCCTGCTGAATCAGAAGCTGTTCTGAAGACTCAGCCAGAGCACCTAAGTCATGCTTGATCCTGAGTTTAGCCCAGTGCCTGACAGAGTGAGCTTGGAACAAGGGATTATTGTTGAATTAATCCTACTTGTTTTTTTTTTTTTGCGGTACACGGGCCTCTAACTGTTGTGGCCTCTCCCATTGTGGAGCACAGGCTCCGGATGCGCAGGCTCAGTGGCCATGGCTCACGGGCCCAACCGCTCTGTGGCATGTGGGATCTTCCCGGACAAGGGCACGAACCCGTGTCCCGTGCATCGGCAGGCGGACTCTCAACCAGTGTGCCACCAGGGAAGCCCAATCCTGCTTGTTGACTGCAAAAGGAAAAGCACTTTCGTGAGTTAAGGGTAGTGGTTACTGAAGCTCAGAGGTTTGCCTATGTCTGCCTGGAGAGGCCTCTTGTCATAGCCACAGCTGCTGTCTCCTTGATTTAATGGTCAGAGAGTTGTTAACATGAAAGGGATTGGAAGCTGGTAAAAGTTTGGTGACAGTGAAGTTCAGTTCCCCTTGTTTCCTTACTTCCTTAGTAGGCTGCTCAGAGCCAGAGCCCCTCCTGCCCAAGACCCTTCAGAAACAAGCCCTATGAACAGGGGCTGTGCCAGGGTGAGGCACTCTCTGTTTTGATTGTTTATATACCCAAAGCCCTGGAAGAGTAGGTTCTCAATACTGTTGAAGGAATGAGTCCAATTCTTTGTTTTGTCTAGGTGACATAGTCATTTTCCCATTCTGCATGAGTGCCCTTTTGTCAAACCTGAATGATGGGTGTGTGTGTGTGTGGGAGAGGGGAGAGTGTGAAGGATGACTCAAAGTGAGAGTTGCTGGTCGAGCTCAGAAGAGCTCTCTGACTTCCAACTACCCAATCCAGCTGATTTGGTAGACTTTCTTGGCCGTTCTAAGTCCCACCCTTGACACTCTTGACTCTTGTTTCACCCAAGGGTACGAGAAGCACAAGATGATCCCAGGACATGTTTCCTTCCATAATACATGTTGAGCAGCAGGAGGCTTGGGTTGGGGAAGAAGGAAGAAATACCAGCCTCCATCTCGATTTTAGACCTTCTCTCTATGTACCCGCTAAACAACGAAGGGATTTATTTATTGTACAGACCCTCATTCAGGACCTCTGCTTACCCTTGCCCGACCTCTCTGTAGCACTTCGGATGTTTTTTGTTGCAAGTAATGAAATACCCAACTAAAAGTAGTTTATACAAAAAAAAGACATTTAATTATCTCACTTAAGAAGTTACAAGTAGGTGGTTCCAGTGGTTCAAGTTTGCCTTTTTGGAACTAGGTTTTTTGTTTTTAATTGTGGTAAAATATACATAACGTAAAATTTACCATTTTACCCATTTTAAAGTGTACGGTTTAGTGGTGTTAAGTACATTCACATTGTTGTACAATTGTCACCACTGTCCATCTCCAGAACCTTTTCATCATCCCAAACTGAATTATGTACCCATTAAACAATAACTCCCCATTTTCCCCTTTCCCCCCAGCCCCTAGTAAACACTATTTTATTTTCTGTCTCTATGAATGTCACTATTCTAGGTACTTCATATAAGTGGAATCATATAACATTTGTGTCTGGTTTATTTCACTTAGTATAATGTTTTCAAGGTTCATCCATGCTGTTGCATGTATCAGAATTTTATTCCCTTTTAAGACGGAATGATATTCCATTGTAGGGGTAGATCACAGTTTGTTTATCCATTCATCTGCTGATGGGTATTTGGGTTTGCTTTCACCTGTTGGCTACTGTGAATAATGCTGCTATGAACATTAGTGTACAAATATTTGTTTGAGTCTCTGCTTTCAGTTCTTTTGGGTGTACACCTAGAAGTAGAATTGCTGGATCATAAGGTAATTCTATGTTTAATTTTTTGATGAACTGTCACACTGTTTTCCACAGTGGCTACACCATCTTACATACCCACCATCAGTGCACAAGAGTTGTAGCTTCTCCGTATCTTTGCCAGTGCTTGGTATTTTCTTCTTTCTTTCATTCTTTTTTTTTTCTTTATAATTATCATCATAATATGTGTGAAGTGGTACCTCATTGTGGTTTTGATTTACATTTTCCTAATTATTAGTGATAAGCTCTTTGTTTATGTTCTTTGGAGAAATGTTTATTCTCTAATTCTTTTGCCTAGTTTTGAATTAGGTTGTTTGCTTGTTTGTTTGTGTTTTGCTGAGTTGTAGGAATTTTTTATAAGGATATTAACCCCTTATAGGGTATACGATGTCAAATGTTTTCTCCCATTCTGTGGTTTGCCTTTTCACTCTGTTGATAGTGTTCTTTGCTGCATAGAAGTTTTCAACTTTGATGCAGTCCAATTAAACTACTTTTTCTTTTGTTACCTGTGTTTTTGGTGTCATATCCAAGAAATCATTGCCAAATCCAATGACCTGAAGATTTCCCTCTGTGTTTTCTTCTAAGAGTTTTATAGTTTTAGCTCTAACGTTAGGTCTTTGATCTGTTTTGAGTCAATTTTTGTGTGTGGTGTAAGGTGAGGGTCCACTTTCATTCGGTGCATATGGATATCTGATTTTCCCAGCACAATTTGGTGAAAGACTGTCATTTCCCCATTGAATAGCCTTGGCACCCTTGTTGAAAATCGTTTAACTGTTTATGCTTAGGTTTATTCTGGGCTCTTTATTCTCAGGTTCTTTTTATTAAAAAATTAATTAATTAATTTATTTTTGGTGCATTGGGTCTTCGCTGCTGCTTGCGGGCTTTCTCTAGTTAGAGCAAGCGGGGGCTACTCTTCATTGCAGTGCGTGGGCTTCTCATTGCAGTGGCTTCGCTTGTTGTGGAGAACTGGCTCTAGATGCACGGGTTTCAGTAGTTGTGGCTTGCAGGCTCTAGAGCGCAGGCTCAGTAGTTGTGGTGCATGGGCTTAGCTGCTCCGTGGCATGTGGGATCTTCCCGGACCAGGGCTTGAACCCGTGTCCCCTGCATTGGCAGGTGGATTCTTAACCACTGCGCCACCAGGGAAGTCCTCTCAGGTTCTTTATATCCTTTGGCTCCAACAGCTCGAGTGTGTTGGGCATACTTTTTGTCTCATTTCCACAAAGTGGCTGCCTTGGCACCACACAGCATATCCTATAACCATATTCAAAAGCAAGAACCAAAGGTATGTTTCCCTTTCTCTCTCTCTCTCTCTCACATCAGGAATACTTCCCAGGGGTTTCCTGGCCTCAGTAGACTTCGTAAGCAATGATGCACTGAAGCCAGTTCGTGTGTGCTTGTGAAAGCAGATTATTACATTTTCTAGATCTTGTGATCTCGTTGCTAAACACTGCCACCTTGAAATCGGTCATGGTGGGAGCATTTAGTTACACCACAGAACATGGTAAACGCTACAAATCAAGACTTTTTCCCCCAGGAAAGTGATTTACCAGCACACAATTTGCCTTTAATTCTTATTTATCAGAACCAGATGATATGGCCACTGCTGGCTTAAGGAAGTCTGAGAAAGTGAGTATCTGTCATTTTCAGCCTCTCTCAAGGGAGGTGGACTTCGTTAGCTGGCAAGGAAAGGGAGAGTTGGGGAAGCAACCAATGGTGTTTGACACTAATGTCTCCCAATGGTGGGAACTTTTTGTAATCACTTAAAAGAATATCTTCAAAGAATGCCAGAAGACAGAGTGCTGTGGTCTCAGTGGTAGGATGGACTGAGCTCTAGCAGTTGACATGGTAATTACGATAAGAGGTGGGGGCCAGGGCTTTCGAATCCATAGCTGGGGGCCTAGTAAGGATGCGGCCTCAGCAACTTCCTGTAACCACAATGGGGGGCTGCCTGGACACAGGGCTGTGAGCAGCCAGAGGACACGCGGCTTGGGGCGGATGCTGAAGGGAAGGGAGGAGCCCTGCGTGCGGTCTCAGAGGGTAGTAGAGGTGTTCCCTGAAGAAGAGCCAACGAAGGAAGGCCTGCCGTCCTTGGCCAAGAACTCCTTGCTGACCAGGCCATGGATGGCCATGATCCTGAGGAGTCCGTGGCGAAACTTCTGGCCAACGAAGACATAGATGAGAGGATTGAGGCAGCTGTGGAGGAAGCCCAGGATCTCGGTGGCATCCAGGGCCCGGCCGATGTCATTGCGGCGCTCACAGGTCTCCGCGATCACCCGGACCCTCATGAGGGTGTCTGCAACCAGGACCAGGTTGTAGGGCAGCCAACAGAGCAGGAAGACGAGCACGACAGCAAAGATGACCCGCATGGCCCGGTGCTTCTGCCCCATGTGGGCCGCAAAGAGCGTGCGCAGGGTGAGTCCGTAGCAGATGAGCATGACCAGCAGGGGCAGCAGGAAGCCAAAGGTCTGGGGCAGGACCCGCATCACCATCCGCCACTTCGTTGTATTGGCACCCATGTCCTCGTAGCAGACTGGGCTGGAATAGGGTGGGTGGATGGCCCTTCGGAAGACGAAGATGGGTAGGGCCAGGATCAAGGACAGGACCCAGATGCCTAAACATATGAACCTGACCCAGTGCCGCTTCTGGGTCAGCATGCGTGTGGCATGGACAATGGCCAGGTAGCGGTCCACGCTGATGCAGGCCAGCAGTAGAATACCACTGTAGAAGTTGACTTCCTTCAGGAGTGAGACCACCTTGCACAGGGCTGTGCCAAAGATCCAGCCCTTTGCCTTGGAGGTGGCCCAGACAGGCAAGGTCAGGGCGAAGAGCAGGTCAGCCATGGCCAGGTTCAGCAGGTAGACATCGGTGACGGAGCGGCCCACCCGGCTGTATAAGATGACCAGCATCACCAGGGAGTTTCCCAGGAGGCTCAGCAGGAAGACCAGGGCATAAATGACGACCACGGCATACTTGTTGATAACCAGAGATTCCGGCTGGCATGGGGCAGAGTCTGGTAGAATAGAGGGCAGGTCAGTGTTGTAACTGTAATTACCAAAATCTTCGTCACTGTAGTTTTCCCAGTTAAATCCTTCCATATTTGAAGTAAACTTAATTTCTGGCCTAGAGAAGAGAGACGAGGGTTACCGCACAATACATCTCCCCAGATTCTAGTCTGTCTGCTCACAACATTTAGATAGGATTCTTTGTGTTAGCTTGTATATTACATGGAAGTAACTTTCACTTCAAGGAATGGCCGGAGCACTAAGGTTTTGGAGACATATTTAGTAAAAAATGATACATTTCACAAAAAGTGTCTAGTTCCCTTCAACATCAGAGAGACGTTCTTATCACTTTCCATAACACTGCTATCACCCAAACCACTGTTGAAACGTCCCCTTGGATAATCCCTACAGAACATGTCTCGGATCCTCGGTGGTGGGCATCTCTGACTATTGAGGCTGATTTTAATGTCAGAAACATGAGGTACCACCCAGTTCTCAATCTGGGGGACTAAGCAGGCAATCCAATTGTGTTAGATCCCTAGGAAAAGATCATCAAGGCTTGACTATAAACCTAAGAGATGAGTCCCTTTGTCCAACTTTCTGAAAGGTGTTTTAAAAGAAGTGTTCTGGAAAAACAGTCTGAGTGATAGCAGCGTGGAGTTTCAGGATGCTCGAGCTAAGAGAAAGTTGACTCCACTAGTACAGCCCAGCATTTTTCTGCTGAGATGCGTGGGGCCTGCTCTGGGCATACTGATGTAGTTTGAAAAAAATATATTAAAAATCATAAGCAGGTGGCTGACTGATTCTCCACATGGGTGGAAATGTAACAGATTATCTTGGGAGCTCTGAACAGGCATATTCTGCCATGTAGGGGTGAGCAGAGAAAGGCAGTATGTTCCCAGCCTAAGGAGGAGGGGCAGCAGGCAGCAGAGAAGGCAGGTGGAGACACACGATCCTTGTTTTGGTGGCTTTCGAGTCCTGCTGGGGACCCTTCCTGCCTTGCTAGTGAGTGCCTTCTTCCAGACCTGACTCTCCAGCACACCTAGCTAACCTCTGTGGGCTCTGCCCTTGTTATGGGGGTAGCAGAGAGCCTTCTTTTGGGGGAAGCTGCAGCCACCCTGAAAGATTAACCCAGTTTGCAAAGAGGAAGTAAAGTGACCAGCTACTGAATTAGCTTCCTTTTGAACCACAAAATATATCAGCATCATACCATTTCTTTATAACAAGATATGGCCATCTTGTTACCCTATGCCAGTCTGTAGCCCACCTCAACATGGAACCCAGTGTTAAAGTGAAGAACATAAAGTAAAAAGGCTCAGGACCTACCTCACACTCACTAGCATGATCATAATTTAAAAAGAAGGACTATGACGATGGTGATGAGGATGTGAAGAAGTTGAACCCCTCATACATTGCTGGTGGGAATGTAAAATGGCACAGTTGCTTTGGAAAACGGTTTGGCAGTTGTTAAGAAAGCTAAATGTAGAGTTACCATACGACCCCGTGATTCCACTCCTAGTGTACCCAAGAGAATAGAACACATACGTCTGCACAGAAACTTGTATGTGAATATTCTTAGCAGCATGCAGCGAAAAAGTGGAAGTAATCCAAATGTCCATCAGCTGATACACAGACAAGCAAATTGTGGCATACACATACAAGGGAACGTTATTCAATCATAAAAATTAATGAAGGGCTTCCCTGGTGGCACAGTGGTTGAGAGTCCGCCTGCTGATGTAGGGGACGCGGGTTTGTGCCCCAGTCCCGGAAGATCCCACATGCCGTGGAGCGGCTGGGCCCGTGAGCCATGGCCGCTGAGCCTGCGCGTCCGGAGCCTGTGCTCCGCAACGGGAGAGGCCACAACAGTGAGAGGCCCGCCTACCGGAAAAAAAAAAAAAAAAAAAAAATGAATGAAGTACTGATACAGGCTACAACATGGATGAACCTTGAAAACATTATTCTAAGTGAAAAAAGCCAGACAAAAAAGGCTTCATACTGTATGATTCCATGTACGTGAAATGTCCAGAAGAGGCAAATTGTTAGAGACAAAAAGTAGATTAGTAGTTGCCAGGGGCTGGGGGCGGGGGAGTGTTACTGAGTACAGGGTTTCTTTTTGGGGTGATGAAAGTGCTCTGGAATTAGACAGTGGCAATGATTATGTAGTTTTGTGAATATAGATCTTCCTCAACTTATGATGGGGTGATGTCCCAGTAAACCTATCATAAGTTGAAAATATCCTAAGTCGAAAATGCATTTAATACACCTAACCTACTGAACCTCGTAGAGTAGCCTAGCTTACCTTGTATGTGCTCAGAACACTTACATTAGCCTACAGTTGTGCAAAATCATCTAACACAAAACCTATTTTACAATAAAGTGTGGAATACCTCAAGTAATTTATTGAATACTATACTGAAAGTGAAAAATAGAATGGTTGCTTGTATGGGTAAAGAATGGCTGTAAGTGTATCGGTTGTTTATCCTCATGATTGCATGGCCGCTGCCCAGCATCATGAGAAAGTATCCTATTGTACATTGCTAGCCTGGGAAAAGATCAAAATTCAAAATTCGAAGTACAGCTTCTAGCTAAGGAGTATCACTTTTGCACCATCATAAAGTTGAAAAATTTTAAGTTGAACCATTGTAAATTGGGGACCATCTGTATACAAAACCCCACTGAATTGTATACTGTAAATTGGTGACTTTTTTTTCTAAAAATTTTTTTATTGAAGTATAGTTGATTTACAATGTTGTGTTAGTTTCAGGTGCACAGCAAAGTGACTCAGTTACACATACATATTATTCTCCTTCAGATTCTTTTCCATTATAGGTTATCACAAGACACTGAATATAGTTCCCCATGCTATGCAATAGGTCCCTGTTGTTTATCCATTCTACACACAGTAGTGTGTATCCGTTAATCCCAAACTCCTAATCCATCCCTTTCCCCTCCATTTCCCCTTTGGTAACCATAAATTTGTTTTCAATGTCTGTGCGTCTCTTTCTGTTTTTTAAATAAGTTCATTTGTATCATATTTTTAGATTCCACATATAAGTGATATCATGATATTTGTCTTTCTCTGTCTGACTTACTTCACTTAGTACGATAATTTCTAGGTCCATCCATGTTGCTGCAAATGACATTTTTTCATTCTTTTTTATGGATGAGTAGTATTCCTCTGTGTGTGTGTGTGTGTGTGTGTGTATGCACATAAAATGACTTTTATAGTATGTGAATTATATCTCAATTAAAAAAGATTAATCAAAGATATATAGGCTTGCGAAGGAAACACAAATATTAAAACAACAATATCATCATCATCATCAACAACAACAAAGGTCCTAGGAAGCTTTTTTCTTTAGCAGAAGAAACTGTTACTGTCAATCATACATAGCAAAAAAAAGCTAAGTGAGGTTAGGGAAACTGGAGAAACAATGCCCCTTTTCCCTAGAGTGAGAGAATTCTTAGCCTTCACCTTCCTGAGAAGGTATTTCTCCCCTAAGTGATGGGAGCCAGATAAATTGCCTTCTCAGCACACGGGTACCACAGATAGAACAGATTAGATCAGTCTGTGAACCTAAACGATGTGATGATAAGGACGGGGCCCAGTCTGGCCAGGAGGCAGGGACGGTAGTGAGAGAGGTGGATAGTACAGCTGGCTCAGCCAGTGGTGCTGACAAAACCTGCGTGAAATCACTGACTCTGCAGCCCCAAGGTCAAGAGCAAGTTTGCTCAGAAGCCCAGGGTAATGTCTAATGAAGTCACAAGGTGGGTCACTTCCGGGAGCAGATGATCAGAGATGTTCTTAAGGGAACCCATGACCCAAGAGAAGACCACCTTTGCGAGTGGTTACAGAGCATGATGGGTGCAGAGAGCTTGTGCCCTTAGAGAGGAGAACCCCTCATTTACAAGCATTGGCCGCGAGAAGGCAGAGCTGCGGCAGCCGCAGAAGCTGCCTCTCAGAAGAAGCAGCAACAGCGAAGCATGTTTCACAGACAAGTCCTCATTCTGGATAATCCAGCGCTCGGCTGTGCCGGAGCTGGGCTGGAGGTGTGCGGGCGAACTCCCGCTCCCAGACGTGAAGGCTCAGCTTCAGGGTGCAGAGGGAGACCATGCAAGTTAGGACAGAAGGTAGAGAACTCAGAAACGGGAACCAGGCCAGGGCAATGACCTCCAGCCACTGGAGGGTGAGGGAGGGGAATGTTTCGTTGTTGTTTGTTTGGTTTTTAATTTACCAGTCTCTGGTGAGGTTGTTTTGACGTTAAAGGGAGAAACTAAGGGAAGGGAGATACACATCTGAGACCCACTTTGTGCCTCACAGGTACATGGTCTCGTTCGGCAGTTATAAATAGACAGTCACAGCAAGGCTCAGAAACCAGCCTGTGGTCACAGAGTCTCTTAGTGCCGCAGCCCGATTCCAACTAGGTGTGAATGGCTTCACACGCTATTTTCAGTCTACAGATCTACTTCTCACAAAAAAAAAAAAAAAAAAAAAAAAAAAAAAAAAATCACAGCTCATGTAACAAATATAGCTGTAAGCTAAGTTCTTGAGATATCATGAAGTTAACCTGGCTCTGGTTCGCTCCCATTGTCTGATGTTTTGTGCATTGCTTTCTTTGCTATTCCTTAGGCCCAGAACGAGAGAAACAGCCCTTACAGGAATCAGAAACCAAATGCCCTTGAACTGACTGGCCCCTGCTGACCACCCAGTCATGTTCTCGGTAACCGAGCAGGAGATCCCCTCAGTGAATGAAACTCCCAGCCCCTTAATGACTCATGATAGTTCAAAAACTCATGGAAAGGATGATTCTAATTTACTTCATGAAAATGCTACATTGACAAAAGCCCAAACATTTAAGGCAATCTTTTTAACAACGGCAACACAATAATAACAACAACAAATTCAAGGTTATTTGTATACAATTCCAGTGTCCTTTCTCTCTAGAAATATAATCCACACATATTTACATTTAATATAGGGGAAGAGGGCCTCAGTAGTATCTGGATCTTCCTCAGACCCAATCCTAGCCAAGGCAGGGAGAGCCAGCTGGGTCCGCAAGAGAAGGCGGTGGGCAGCCAGTTGCTCTAGGTGCTTGTTGGACAGAGGTGTAGGGAAGAGGGGCAGAACCTCTCCCTTTGGGGATAGGGAGGCCTAGAGAAAGAATGGAGAGACTGAGGAGTGTGGGGATAAATGGAGGGGATAAATGGAGGCTGGCTGTCAAGGGGGGACAGAGAACAGAGACATTCTGGAAGGGTGTTCCAAGACTTACCAGGATTCTGGGCTTGTCACCTGTGGGACACCTCCAGGAATGCAGATGTGCCTGACACAAAGGGCGGCGGTGGTGAGAACACAGTGGAGGAAGTGAGTGGTGGATTAGATTGCTCAACTCTGGGGTGGAGCCCCTGAGGGTGTGGGATGCCTTTGATAGCTTGAATAATTAATTCCCAGGTCAACTCTTTGATAACTAGTAGTCATTTTATTAACTGGCAGAGTTCACACTGGGAAGGGGCCTGTGGGGTTTTCTAGCCAATCTTTCCATTTCACAGATGAGGAAACTGAGGCCCACCCAAAGGAAGTAGTTGGCCCAGGACGGCACGGATTTCTCTTATCTTTGCCCTGAGCTCAGCAGCCCCTGGCTCTTTCAGCCACCCTGTCTGACTCTCCCCACAATCCAGCTGTCTCGGGCACCCCACGCTTACAACCCAGCAGCACTACTGCTCTTAAACATCTTTCCCATCTCAAAGGGGAACAGCTCTTTAAGGCAACAGAAACGGAACTAGCTTCTGGTGCATCTGGTGGCTTTCTTCCCTGGACTTAATGCCTCTTGTCTCCACCCCATTCACCCTGGGCATCCTTAAAGCCTCACAGATTCCTTCTCCATGCCACACCCCTTTGAGAACTCCCATCCCCAAATGGGGGCCCGGTTCCATCTCACCTGGTCTTTCACCTCCCTCCCCAACCATGTGCTCTGACCACATGCCTCTCTTAGGGCATTGCTATTTTTTCTTAGCTTGTCCACTTGGAATTGGATCTGCAGTAGCTACTACCTTTGGAACCAAGACCATCTAATTTGGAAAGAAAGCCATTTGGTAAAAGTTAAAATCCCACCCAAGTTCAAATACATTTTTGAAAACAGTGTTGAGTGACACCAAGAATATATTTTGTCACATTTGCTGTTGATAATAATTGAAAGGATAAATCCAGGCACAGCAGTGAACACTAATTCACTGCTCCCTCCTAAGCCCCCACCCCAGTGATTGATGCCTCAGTCCCCTCCACTATTCCTTACCCTGACCTGTTGCTCCATGCATCCCAGGGCCCACACAGTGCTCAAAGCCTGTGGCAAACTCATCTAAGCTGCCTACCCCTAGGAAAGAGCCTTTGAGTCTAGCTATTTAGCAAACGTTCTTTGTCACCTTTCTCTTTTCCATTGTGGAGAACACAGTGACTCCTTGCCAGGTGATGCTAAACCCAGGCAAAGGCCCAGGACACACAGAGAGAGGCCATGAGAACAGCAGTTAAGAACTCTGCTAGCCTAGCAACTCTGGGCAAGCGACTTTTCCTTTCTGAGTCTCAGTTTACTCATCTGTAAAATGAGGCCAATGATAGAATCTAACTAACTGGGTTGTGCTGAGGATGAAATGGGGGATTACCTGTAAAGCCCTTAAGACACATATAAAGCACGATGTTAGCATTTATTGTTGTGATTATTATTACTGAAATAGTTAATTAACTAATAGCATGGGTTCTCTCCCACTACATCCCCAAGCAAGAGAAAGCATCGGGTCTGCTTTCGGGGCTGACTTCCAGGTACATCTTAATTTGCTTTAACCTGACTAGCAATAGTCACATGAGCTCTAACGTTGAGTGCCTGCTAAGGCCTAGCTTCCAGGGAAAGTGCTTTTCAGAATCTGTATCATTTAATCCTCACAACAACCCCATGGAGTGTGCACTTTCTGAATGAGGAAACTAAGACTCCGGAGTTAGGCAACTTACCTAGAGTGACGCAGATGAACTGACTTTTAAGCAGTTTTTGAGACTTTTTTTTTTTTTAATCTGACTTCAAATCTGCTATTGTGTCCACTGCTGTGTGGGGCTGAGCTCCACTAAGTACCTCTCTGTCCCAGACAACTGGGTGTGCAAAGGACAGCCCAGATTTGACATTTCCTAACCATCCTACTTCTTGATTTTCATTAGATTGATTTCATTTCCACTGAGCCCACAGCAGGCCTACCAATGGTGGGGTAAATACAGAACCGGCATCCAGTCCTGGTTCTGCTGTTAATGGTCAGGGTGAGCTTGGGCAGGTCATTTCTCTCTGTGCCTCAATGTGGTCCCCTGGAAAATGAGATTAGCCACATGTGGCTACTTAAATTTAATATGTTTGTAAATGCACTTCATATTTATATTTAAAGGACATTATATTGTGCACTTAAAAAAATTTATTTTTGGCTGCGTTGGGTCTTCGTTGCTGCACGCAGGCTTTCTCTAGTTGTGGCTAGCGGGGGCTACTCTTCGTTGTTGTGTGCAGGCTTCTCAATGTGATGGCTTCTCTTGTTGCAGAGCTCAGGCTCTAGGCATGTGAGCTTCAGTAGCTGTGGCATGCAGGCTCAGTAGTTGTGGCGCACGGGCTTAGTTGCTCTGCGGCATGTGGGATCTTCCTGGACCAGGGCTCGAACCCGTGTCCCCTGCATTGGCAGGCAGATTCTTAACCACTGCACCACCACGGAAGTCCCTTAAATTTAAATTGATTAAAATAAAATAAAAATTTAGTTTCTCATTTTAAGTGCTCAATAGCTACATGTGACTAGTGGCTACCATATTGGACAGTGCAGATAGAGGACATTTCCATTACTGTAGAAAGTTCATTTGTACCGTGCTGTCTTGGTGCAGACTTATTTTGTTCCTGCAATTCACCACTTCAGTTCTCAGGGGACTCAAAGGAAGAGACTGAAGTTTCCAAATTCCTTCTATCAGAAATAGTCCCCAGCAGCCCGAAGACCGAACTGCTCACCTACCTGTTGTTGCTGCTACAGCTGCTGTGTTATTGGAGTGGCCACTGATGCCTCCTCTGTGACTCAGGGCTTGAGAGCTGTCACACCTGTTGGACAGGAAAAAAGCAAAGCAGCCTTTACGTGGAAAGTTCTGACCCAGGGCTGCTGAGGGGGAAATCCAGGAGGCCCACCAGGGGAGGTGTTCCTGCAGAGGAGCAACGAGGTCTGTTCTGGGACTCTGACTGAAGGCCAAGCCTCCTCCTGGCAATTGTGTAATGAGAGCTGGGAATTTTCATGCCTTCTTGTCTAATGGCTTCTGCAAGAGTCTGCCAGTCTGAAGGTGGAGGTTTACCTAGTTGACCTCTGTCTCGTTTTCAACGTACACTTCCTTCTTTACAAGGGAGATGCAGGCAACCCCAGCCCCCAGCTGACACGTAAGCCTGAATTTGTGTGTACCCTTTCTTCCTTCCTTCTAGGAGCAGCGTGAGAAGTATCCTTCCTTCTCTTTCGGTCCTGCACCTGGCTGTGGGACCCCACTGCACCTCACATCCTTGAAGGTCGTGCCTTGTGCACCCTCTGCTTCTCAACCACCTCTTTCCCTGAACTTGCATATGGCTTTCTCTCCCTCCCTCTGTTCTAGAACTCCTTTAGCGACCACTCCCCCTGGGCCCTCCATTTCACAGGCAAGCTTCTTGAAAAAGCAGTGAGCAGTTGCCTTTTCCACTTTGCCAACTTCTTGTTCCCTGTTCAACCCACTGCAACCAGCTTCCTGCCCACTGTACTGAGGAAACAGCTTTTGCCAATGTTCCCAGTGACCGAGGGTTGCTAAATCCAGTAAACTCTTTTCTTAAATAAAGCTGTTTTAATATTATAAAAATTAACTGTGCATATTGTAAAGAAAGCAGGTGGTAAAAAGCATATAAATTAAAATGTGATTCTCTTCCATCCTTCTGTTCACCTGTATCTTGTGAATATTTTTCCAGACTTCCCCCATGCACATACAAACATGTTTTTTCCTTCTTTAATAAAATACTATTTAACTAGTTATATTGTTCTGCACTTTAACAATGTATCATGTACCTATTTCACATCAGTACATATAGATCCATCTTACTCTTTTCAGTGATGACGTAATGGCCCATGGCAAGGACATAACCTGACTTATTTGATAATTACCTTATAGATGAATATTTAGGTTCTCACTATGAACATTTTTGGATATTGGTCTTTGGAAACTTGCACGAGTGTTTCAGTAGCTTAAGTATAATTTTGCTGGGTCATAACTGTGCATGTTGATATGTTGATAAATAATACTCATTGCACTTCAAAAAGACTGTTGCAGTGTATTCTCCTATTACCAGTTTATGAAAGGGCCTGTTACCCTGTCTACTCATACTGTCTCATACTTGTCAATCATGGTAAAATACCTTCTCCCAGCCTGCAGTATGCTTTTTAACTGTATTTACGGTGAAATGGATACCGTTCAAGCCTTATCTTATTTGATCTCTGAACCATTTAACCCCACTGATCCCATTGTTTTCTTATTGCTCAGAGAACTTCTCTTGGTCTTATTTGTTACTTTTTTTCTCAATTCATTCCTCAAATAGGCATGTTCCTCAGAGTCTGCCTCGGTCCTCTTCTCTACCTGTTCTCCCTAGACTAGTCCTCCTGCCTCCTTGGCTTCAGCCCCAACCCAGTATGTGCCAGTGTCTCCTACACCTATAGTTCCCAGCTTCTCTTCTAAGCTTCTCTTTAAGCTCAAATTCTTACATTTAATCACTTCCTGAATCTCCCCTGAGGTCCCACAGATGCTGCAAACTCAACATGTAGAAAACCGGTCTCACGGAATTCCCTGACACGGGTGCCCCTCCTCCTTAACCCAGAAACAGGCGTGCCCCTCACGCTTGCCTTGCTCTTCCTCTCCACGAACGCCATCTCCTTAACATCTCTCTTGATTATCTCTTCCTCACCGTCTTCACTGATGGTGTTAGGTTCCTCTTTATTTTCTCTTGCCTAAACTACTGCGTTCGTCATGGGATGGCTGTGATTTCAGAGCTAGACTGTCTGTGTTAGGATCCCAGCAATGTCAGTGGTTGTAGACCTCAGGCAAGTTATTTCATCTTACGGGACTCAGTTTCATCATCTGTAAAATGGGGATAATGGGAGCACCCACTGCATAGAATTGTCATGTGGATTAAATGAGTCTATATTTATAAAGCAGTTAGCATGGTGCTTGGCATTGTTGGTTGCTGCTGCTACTTCTACTACCAACACTACCAGACCACTATTTTCCTAAATGCTCTCTGTGTCAAGCCTTTCCTCCCTCAATCCATCCCCCACTCTCTACCAGAACCATCTTCCTAAAATGTGAATTTGAGGGAATTACCTGGTAGTCCAACGGTTAAGACTCGGCGCTTTCACTGTGGTGGGCCTGGGTTCGATCCCTGATTGGGGAAATAAGATCCCACAAGCCGCACGGTGTGGCCAAAAAAAAAAAAAAGTGAATTTGATCACCCTCTTTCCCTCTTGCAACCCTTCAAACACTCCCGTTGCCCTCAGGCAGAGTCAAATTCCTGCTGTGGCACCTGGCGCCCCTGCATCTGACCCTGTGTGCTTCTCCAGCCTTATTTCAGGCCATGCCCTCTTGTATCCTTAACTCTGGCCACAGGGAACGACCTGCAGTTCCCCCTCAGAGCTGTTCTGGTTCCGCCTGGGCCTTGGCACTCATTTCCCTTTTCCTCATCCCCACCCTCTTGGGCTGGCCAGCTCTCTCTCCTGTCCAGTTCAGCCCAGTCGTCACCTCCATGCATTGCCGCCCCCCTCTGTGCTCCTCTGCGTCCCCCGGGCTTGCCTCTACAATGGCACCAATTTCGGGGATTTACAATCATCAGTTTGGCTGCTTCCTCCTCCTTGATGTGAGGTTCTTGAAAGCAGGGATTTCATATATATAGATATATAGAGAGATATATATATGAAATTTTCGTCTCCCCAAACCAGACACACACAGTGTTTGGCAAACCCTAGGTGCTTGATATCATTTTGTTGAGCACTGAATGAACTGACAAAGTGAGGAAACCAATGTACGTTAGTGCATCCGAGTGACATCTAATTTAAAGAAATAATTATGTCGCCCATATTTCCCAGGGCACCCCCAGCCTGTGAGCACAAATGAAGGCACATCAACAGCCATAACCCAGATTGCACTGTTTCAGACCCCGTGTGTTCATGCAGGGCTTACCCCCCCTGTAGAATGCGCCCCAGGAATTTGGGAGAGTCTGTTGGAGGTGTCCCCCAGGTGCTCCTCTGGTACTGCTGGGCTAGACGTGTGCTCTGGACTCACCACTGGGGAACTGGTGCCCTTTCAGTGCCATGCTCTGGGATAGTCTATGGTGAGCCTTGTGGAACCTTCCGCCGGAGGGTCCCCAGAGCCTAATGAGCTTCCCAATATCTTTGTGGAGCTTCTGTGCTCTCCATTGGACCTGGTGGGGACTCCTTGGGGGGCAGTGTTGAGCTAGAGGCTGGTCTTCAGCATTGCCCTTCCATCCCTCCCAAACAGGGGGTGAAGGTCAAGCTCCCCCATTCCTGGCCCCTGATTTCCTCCTGAGTTCTTGTCCAGGAGCATCTTGCTACCTCGTAGAACATAGGCTTCAGCTAGGTCCCCTCTCCCCCATCAGTTCCTCAGGTAAGTCTGAACTCCATGCTGGAGTTCCTACTAGAATATGATGTCTTCTGCAGTAGTAAGAACCTGCCCTAATAACAGTGTCTGAGCAAGTCGAACCTCCAGAAAGGGACCACTGTCCTTTAGGGCAGGGGTGATTCTATTGCCTTGATGGCTCCGGGAGCCCCAGCTCTGCCCCTTACTCCCTCCATCCCTGCCCCCCACCTCCTCACTGCCTTTGATAAGGAGAAGTTCTCACCAGCTCTCCAGGGCAGGAACTGCTGTTACAAAACTCTTCCTCTTGAGATGGTAATGGGATGCAACTTTGGGCGGCCTACCCCAAGGGGCGGTGCATGGGCTCTGGTCAGATTGACAGGGTTGCCCAACTGCTGCAGAGGCTTTGGCAGAGGCTTTGGCAGTCTGCGTGAGGCAGAGGGGACAGAGACAGCATGCATGCCTCTTGGGGACCACAAAGTCTGCCCTGGAGCCCAGCTAGGGCAGCTAATCGCCTTGTCATACAGTGGGGCCCACACTTCTTCTGAAACAGCGTTGTCAAAAGCACCACAACTGGGTGACCACTGAATGATCATAATTCGTGTAAGACTTCTTGGGCAGTCAGGGGATATGATCTTGTACCATGGAGCTAAACGAGTCCTCATCAACTGTCTTTAATATTAAAGTCTAGCTGAGTAAGCACTGCATAGAGAGTTACCTAGATCAGCCCCTTCTTCTGGGTGCTCACAACTTGGGACCCATCAAGTCAGCATAGTGGTTGGAAGGGAAGGGCAGAGAGACTCAAGCCTCCCCTCCTGCCCCCCAAACCAGACACCCTGGGGAGTAACTGGGACTCCCACACTCTCTTGGTGGGAAGGTACAACGTACAATCTCTTTGGGAAATAACTCAGCCATTTCTTTTTTTCTTTTTTTTTTTTTGTGGTACGCGGGCCTCTCACTGTTGTGGCCTCTCCCGCTGCGGAGCACAGGCTCCGGACGCGCAGGCTTAGCAGCCATGGCTCACGGGCCCAGCCGCTCCACGGCATGTGGGATCTTCCCGGACCGGGGCACGAACCCGTGTCCCCTGCATCGGCAGGCGGACTCCCAACCGCTGTGCCATCAGGGAAGCCCTCAGCCATTTCTTAAAAGTTAAACATACACCTACCATACCACCTCGCCATTTCATTTCCTAGGCATTTACCCAAGAGGAATAAAGGTATATGTCTATACAAAGATTTGTACACAGGTGAAGATAGGAAACTTATTTGTAATAGCCTGGAATTAGAAACAACCCAAGTATCAACAACAGGTGAATGTGTAAATAAATTGGGATATATCCATGCAGTGGAATACTACTCAACAGTAAAAAGGAACTTGATATATGCTACAACACGGATGATAAAATAATTATGCCAAGTGAAAGAGGGCAGATAATAAGGAGTATATACTGTATGATTCCATTTATACAAAATTCTAGAAAATGCAAACTAGTCTCTAATGACAGAAAGCAAGTAAGTGGTTGCCCGGGGATGGGGAGAGGTGGGGGGAGGGAGAGATGACAAAGGGCACAAGGAAACGGGGCTGATGGGTGTGTCTATTATTTTGAATATGGTGATGGCTTCAGGGTGTATATTAAAGGCAAAACTCATCAGACTGTACTCATCAGGTTTATGTGAAGTGTATTATACATTAATAGTACCTAAAGAAAGCTGTTTAGAATGAAAGCAGACCTCCGAAGGAGACTGCAGACAGGAAGCTCCCGTGTATCATGAAGGATGGGCTGGCTGAGAAGGGAGTGCAGAGGAGAAACGTCAGGGCCACCAGGCCTTATTCTTGGACAAGGACTTTGAGCCTGCAGGGACTTTAGAGAGGGTGGTGCCCACTCCCTCATGTTATGGAAAAAGCCTGACAGCTTTGCCAAAGTCACCCAGTGGGAGATGCAGGGTTAGAACCTCTTTCCTGACTGCCAGCCCGGCTCCTTCCATCCTCCACACCACGGTCTGTCCACTCAAGTGCTGTCCACGTTAGATGGCCAACTTCTAGAAAGCAGGACTGGTCAGACAAGAGGGCTGGGAAGGGCCGAGGGGACGGTCGATCAGGTGGGGTGGGTGGGTCTCAGTCAGAGGACCTGGGCTTCTCTCCTCTGGGAGCAGGGTGGGCAGTGGCACTCCTTCTTCTTAAAATCCACAGAGCAGGCATGGCAAACCAGGCCTCCGCAGAGCCTGGGGAGCAGAAGCGGAAGAGTGGGTATGTGTGGGTGCGTATGGGGGAGGGGGTCATGGGGTTCGAGAATCTTTGTGTCCACCTGTGTGTTTCCCATCTACCAGCAGAATAGCCCTGGGTCTGTTTCAGGAGGCCTTCCCTTTCCTAAAAGGGGTCCCAATGCCCCACCCCTCCAGGGTCCTCTAACTCCAAATGGCAGGTTCTCCTGACAGCCCACTGTCCTCTCTCTTGCTGTTTGTCCTGCCACTGTGTTTCCAGGGCAAGGTGAGGGAAGCAGATTCCTCTGTACAGGAAATCTCTTCCCAGATGAGATTAGCTGATCGATTAATCAGTCTATTTGTGGAAGGGTTACCCAGTCCCATTTTCCAGATGCCATTCCTTGTCTGCCCCCTTTCCACTGTTCTTGTTCATGTCTCTGTAGTGTCGGGTAAAATGAGTAGCCAGCTTTAAGTGGCCTTTCATAAATGCCTATTTCCTGTGTCCCTCCCTTCCCTGGAGTGGGCAGCGGGCTGTGGGCTGGTGGAAACTGGGTTGTCCCAGAGGAAGGATTCTGTACCCCCCACCCATTACCTGCACAGGTACCGCCGAGACAGCCGACCAAAGATCTTGTTACAGACAACACAGCATCCAGGGGCCAAGGAAGAGAGATGCTGGACCTTCTGCCACAGGTTATCCTTCTCTCTGATGGGTGGGTGGAGGTGAACACACACACACACACACACACACACAAGACAGAAATATGGAAATCCGCAGATGGAGAGATGGAGAGGGACAGAAAGAGATACACAGAAACAAAGAAGAGAGAGACAGAGAGGGAGTCACACAGAGATATACACATAAAGAGACCAAAAGAGATGAGAGACAGTGGAGCAGAAAGAGACACAGAAATGGAGAGGGAGACAAAGAGGGACGGAGAGACAGGCACTCAGAGAGAAAAAAAGGAAGTCAGGGAGTTGGAGGAGACAGAGACACACAGAGAAGCAGACAGGGAGATCAATGTAGAGGGAGAGAGAAAGACACAGGGGAAAAGATGCAGAGACAGACAGGGACAGAGACACAGACAGAGAGGGAGACAAATATGGAGAAAGATGGAGAGACCAAGAAAGAGACATAGTGATGGAGAAAGACATGTAACATATGTAGTTACATATGTTTATGCTCCTGCAAAACTATCCTGTTTTTTTAAAGAATGTTTAGGAATATGGGTTGTTCAACATTTTTATCAAAATGACATACACACGTACGATTTAAAAATCGAACAGTATGGAAGGACTTATATCAAAAGGCAATAGATATACCTCCTTCCCATACTCAGTAGCAAACCACTTCCTACATGCTTTAGCTTTTTCTCCTTGATATTATTTCCATATTTAAGTAATATGCTCATATTCCTCCTCCGTGATTTATCAAGAAAGAACATCTTCCATAGAGCTCCTTGACATCACAAGGAGCACACCCTTAATTAACTTCCTAAGAAGGGCAGTGTGCGAGGTGAATTTTATGTGACCTGTCTATCTGAAAAAATGTCTTTCCTCTGTCACCTCCCCACTTGCTTCCTAGTTTGGCTGGATATAGAATTCTAGGGCAAAAGCCGGCTTTTCTCAGAACTTGAAAGCATTACACCATCAAGTCTTAACATTTGAGGATATGGGTTATTTATTACCATCCTCACTAACTCCTCCTCCTTCCTCCCAGTGCAGTTATATCCCCATTTTTGGTTCCTCTATTGGTTACTGTTGGAATTTTACAGAATATACTCACACATTTATTTCTCACTCATTCATTGACTATAGATAGCATCATACGACTGCCGTTCTGTACTACGATGGTGCCAGCATCCCTGCTCTTCAGCTTCCTCCTTCTCAACCTCCTAACTTATCTATTCCTGCAACATCCAATGTGGTACCCACTAGCCACATGTGGCTGTTTAGATGTATATTTAACTTTTTATTTTATTAATTTTTAAATTTAATGATTCTTTAAATTCTACAGTACTTTACAATTTTCAAAAGTTTCACACACATGATTTCATGTAATCCCATAATAACCCCCTTTAAAAAAAATCCCCTACCCCTATATTGTCCCTTCCCCCTTTCCTTTCCCCACTGGTAACCACTAGTTTGTTCTCTGTATCTGTTAGTCTGCTTCTTTTTGTTTAATTCACTAGTTTGTTGTATTTTTTAGATTCCACATATAAGTGATATCAGGTGTATATTTAACTTAATTAAAGTTAAATAAAGTTAAAACTTCAGTTGCACCAGCCATTGAGGTACTCAATCGCTACGTGGGACTAGTAGCTACCATATTGGACAGGGCAAAATCAGGACATCTCCATCTTCACAGAAATTCCTGTTGGATTCTGTTCTATACTTAATATTGTTTAGGTGGTAACATTTAGGTTTGTTCTATAATTATGATTGTTTTCTGTGCTTTGTCTTTAGGTTGATTCCAGTACTGAAAAAAATCAATGAATAGTATTTACATTATCAGACAATATGTAAGCATATTGCATCAACTGAAGCTAAGATGTAACATTTCCCTTCTTGGAAATTTTCTGTTTTTCTAGGACTTTCTAATTGCCTTTCTTTGCTCTTTGCATGACTTGCCTTTAACATAGCCTAATCCCCCACGCCCCTAATTCTTCATCATATCAGATATTCTTCTAATGCTCTTCTCCCCTGAGACCTCCCTCCTGGGCCCTCAATACTTCTGCTATAACCCGAACTGACTGCTTCCTGGGCTTGCTGCCCCCTTGTCATCTTGGGAATTCCCTTTTCTTCTCTCACGGGCTAGAGCTACTATTCCCTGAATTCTGCCTCTTCTCCATTCTTGGATTATTTCCTTGTTTTCTTGGAGCACATCCTTAATTAACTTCCTAAGAAAGGCTGTGTGGGAGGTGAATTTTATGTGACCTATCTGAAAAAATGTCTTTCCTCTATCACCTCCCCACTTGCTTCCTAGTTTGGCTAGATACAGAATTCTAGGGCAAAAGCTAGTTTTTCTCAGAACTTGAAAGTATTACACCATTGAGTCTTAACATTTGTTGGGTTCTACTCCTTTTATAAGTGGACCTGTCTTTTAGGATATTCTCCTTATCTTTGTTTTACTGAAATTTCACAATGATGTATCTAGATGTAGTTTACCACCCACCCCTCTCCTTTATTGTGCTGGTCACTCAGTGAAATCTTTAAATCTGAAGATCTATGTCCATCAGAGTTGGGAAAGTGTCTCATATTTCTATCTGATAATCACCTCCTTTTTATTCTTTTCTTTTTTGGAATTCCTGTCAGTTGGAGAAGATATTAGAACTCTTAGATTGATTCTCTATGTCTCTATTTCTCTCACGTCTTCATTTATCTGTGCTTTTATTCTACCTTCTGAGAAACTGTGTCATCTTTATCTTCTAATCCTAATGAATTAAAAATAATTTCAGTGATCATATTTTTAATTTTCAAGAATGCTTCTCATCTTTTGATGGTCGCTTTTGACAGCATCATGGAAGATGGATCATTTTTGTTTGTTTGTTTATCTTTGTCACTCCCCTTTATTTTCTAGCCTCTCTTCAAATGTCTGGGGATCCTTGGTTGTCATTTCATGTTTAAGAAAGAGGCGATCGGGGGCTTCCCTGGTGGCGCAGTGGTTGAGAGTCCGCCTGCCAATGCAGGGGACACAGGTTCGTGCCCCGGTCCGGGAAGATCCCACAGGACGCAGAGCGGCTGGGTCCGTGAGCCATGGCCGTTGAGCCTGCGCGTCCGGAGCCTGTGCTCCGCAACGGGAGAGGCCACAATGGTGAGAGGCTCGCGTACCGCGAAAGGAAAAAAAAAGAAAGAGGCAATAAAAGCTGCTAGAGCTCCAGGGAGTAGAAGGGGATGATTGGAGGGATTGGGTAGCGAGCTACCTGCCACTCCAGACTCTCAAATGCCAGAACGCTCTGCTCTTTTATTTGGGGCTTTCTTTAGAGAAAGACCTTTTAGTTATTTGCCTGGGTGATAGGCCCCTCACTGTTAGATGTTCTGCAGTGGGGGAGGCAGGCAGAAAGCACGGGTTGTACACTGCTCTTTCTAATGACTTTATCAGTTAATTTTCCTGATTTCTGCCCCTCATCTCACTTCTGCCATCTGCGTTCTTGGTGTCTCTGGGCCCTGAAGTTCTAAGTTAGGCTAAATCCAGTATCCACTTTTCCATCTGTTTTCTGGCTTCTGGAAATTAGCTGAAATCCCTCATTTGTGGTTGGCTCCTTCACCTTTCTCTCTGTTTATGTTTTATTCTTTTACAGTCATTTTAGTGAGATCTCAGGATGGAGACTGGATAACGTGTGGTCAGTCTACCATCTTGACACAGAAGTCAACCTTCATGCTCCATTTTTTTTTTTTGCTTAAGGCCATATCTTCCACAACGCTTCTGGGAGGAACATTGTGTTATGTGGTTTGGGGCCTTGTGATGAATTTCTTTAGCACTAGGAAAAACATTTGTCTCTCCGGATGAACTGGTATTGCTCCTTTGAATGGACAGTGAAACTTTCTGTGTTTCCCTTTTCCATCCTGCTATCAAGATGTTCAGAGCTAAGTTCTAACCGTAAAACTTCAGGAGTATATATTTTTCATCTTTCATTAAATCTTCTGTTTTTCTTTAACTATATATATGTGTGTGTGTGTGTGTGTGTGTATGTGTGTGTGTGTGTCTGTATGTGTGTACGCATGCACATATACACAATATATATGTCTTATTGTTAGCTACCTTAAATTCTTTTGTGAGATATATAGCTAATTTTTTATTAGCTTCCTCCTGGTTGACAGCTCCTTAAATTTAAATTAAATTTAAATTTAAATTAAATTTAAATTAAATTCCTTAAATTCTTTCTTCTTTCCAGGCTGATCTCTCCCTTTTCTCATCTTTAATCACTTGGATTTTGTGCAAGAGGATTTAGTCCTAGATGATCCCTCAGTAACCTTCCAATTCTAATGGAACCTGAGTTCAATGGTCTCCTACTTCCTGAAGAGGTGAAAGTATAATGTATATCTGTGAATTATCTCCTCACTAGACTGAAGGGTAGAAAGCAGGTTTTACACATTTTATCCGTCCTGCAGTGAGCTTAGTGGTTTAGGATTAATCCTGGTGAGCTCATCCTCTGGAACCCAGGACAGCTGACCCAAGATGGGCCACAGGCCCAGTCGTCTGAGGAAGTCCAGTAGGCAGGCAGGTGTAGGACATGCGATTACTTCTCGGTTAACCTATGGGCTCCTTTCCCTTCTCCTAACCTTGGTTGGTGTGTGTGTATGTGGGGGTTGGAGGGTAGCTTGCCTTAGAGGCAGAGGACTCTATGCAACTTATATGCTGTGTGTCCTTGGTGACCAAGCCAGCCTCTCTGGCCCTCGGTTTTCTCATCTATAACATGGGAATAGGGACTTCCCTGGTGGTGCAGTGGTTAAGAATCCGCCTGCCAATGCAGGGAACACGGGTTCGAGCCCTGGTCCAGGAAGATCCCACACGCCGCAGAGCAACTAAGCCCGTGCGTCACAACTGTTGAAGCCCGCGTGCCACAACTACTGAAGCCCGAGTGCTTAGAGCTCATGCTCCGCAACAAGAGAAGCCACCTGAATGAGAAGCCTGTGCACCACGACGAAGGGTAGCCCCCGCTCACCACAAATAGAGGAAGCCCGCACTCAGCA
Organism: Orcinus orca; assembly: GCF_937001465.1. Lineage (NCBI taxonomy): Eukaryota > Metazoa > Chordata > Mammalia > Artiodactyla > Delphinidae > Orcinus > Orcinus orca. The sequence continues at coordinate 101,254,011 of NC_064565.1, read as the reverse complement.
ACGAAGACCCAATGCAGCCAAAAATAAATAAATAAATAAAAGAAAAGAAACGACATGAAGGAAACTTAAATGCATATTCCTAAGTGAAAGAAGCCAATGTGATGCTGCGGAGCAACTAAGCCCGTGCGCCACAACCACTGAGCCTGCGCTCTGGAGCCCGCGAGCCACAACTATTGAGCCCATGTGCTGCAACTACTGAAGCCTGTGCGCCTAGGGCCCGTGCTCTACAACAAGAGAAGCCACAGCAATGAGAAGCCCGCGCACTGCAACGAAGAGTAGCCCCTGCTCGTCACAAGTAAAGAAAGCCCGTGTGCAGTAACGAAGACCCAATGCAGCCAAAAATAAATAAATTTATAAAAAAACAAAACAAAACAAAGAAGGGAATAACAGCAGGGAATGGCTGAAAGCAGAAAATGAGTTAGTACATACAAAAGGTCCAGAGCTGCTGTACCAGGCCCCCCGTCCCCAGTGTCCCACCCTTACTGAATCAGCTCCAGCACCCGCCTCTTCATGGCCCGGACCAGGTCCCGCTGCCCGCCAAGCTCCTCCTCATACATGGCACCCTTCCTTTCAGCCTCCTGTTGCTTGTGCTCCAGCTCCGCCTGCAGCCGGGCCCTCTCTTCCTGACACCTGGGCGCAGAAGGAAGACTGAGTTGTGAAGGGAAAAGCGCAGCATGTGTGTCTGAGCTGGGCTGGGCCTCTGCCTGACAGGGAGCCCCACCGGGGAAGCTGGTGATGCCCCCTGCAGCTGAAGTGAGCACACACACACGCACACCACACACCATACATTCACAACACAGCACACACACACCACACCCAGCACACATTCACAACCCATACAGGCACACACACCACACTAGACACCACGCACGCACACCACACATACGACACAGCACACACACACTACACACACCACAACATATACCACATACCACACACATACCACACACACATCATAACACACATCACACACATGTACATAACACATACCCACCCACCCCCTCCACACGCACACCACAGTGAACCAGGCACTGTGTGGCCTGACACCTGTAGATTGTCTCTCCATCAACCGTTCAGAGCAGTGAAAACAGGGCCTCGCCTTGCCTGTTCCTTTAGAGGGCAAAGCCAACATTTTCATTTGTTTTCCTTCTTTTTCTTTTTTTTTTTTTTAAACATTTCCATTTTAAAATGTAATTTCTGGAAGGCATGTTCACAGTCCTGGCAGCTCTCTGGGGGGAAGTGGGTGTCTGGGAACCCAGGCCAGACGGGCTGTGCCTGCCGAAAACATTTGTGGTGTTTGGGGAAAAGGAGTAAGTGGTGTACGATTTGAAGTGACTTTTTGGCTTTAAAATATTTTGAAAAATTTCATTACATTGTCTTTTCAATTTAAAAAAGTCATCATAAACATATGGCTTTCTTAAATTTCCGTTTCAGTTTGGGCTTGGAAACTCTTCAGCTCTATTCTTGCCTCTTGCTTTTGTCTTTAGTGGCTTCCTAGAAGGTTCCAAGAAATGTAATGGACTGGAAATAAAAAGGTCCCAACCCCAGGTCCCAGGCTCTTACTCCGTGGCTCAGATGGGCGAGTGTTGCAACGGCGGTGCCCATCCTGTGATCTCTGGATGCTCTCTCTCTCTTTCTCTCTTTCTCGCGCTTGCGCGCGCGCGGGTGTGTGTGTGTGTGTGTTTGTGTGTGTGTACCCGTGCCCCTGGCTGAGTGTGTTTGAGGGGAAGAGGCTTGACAAGGAATTGAGTTATAATTAAAAAAATTCAGCCATGTAGTATGCTGCAGGGAGGAAAGCTGAGTGGGCCATGAAATCAAACCGACACAGCTAGCCACCAAAATTCCATAAAGGCCAGTTCCCGCAGCCTTAGGGAGAAGTGACTTTTAACGAACATTCTAGTCTTCAGCCTCTTCGTTTCTTAGTATTAGGATTTCATTTTCCTAAGCTAGTTTACTTGCCCAGTGATCCCTGGGTCTCTGGTGTGGCCAGGCCCTAATGTGACCACTGAGGTTAGTGTGTTTCTTTGTGATAGACCAGTAAGGTAATTGTGTGACAGTGACAAAGGAGGGGCCAAGATGCAGAGTTGAGGGGATGCTCAGGAGGTCTTCTTAGACAAGGCGACATTTAAGCAGATCTGAAAGACGAGGAGGTAGCCGTGTAAAGCCAGACAAGGGCACATGCAAAGTTCTGCAAGTTGGCAAGAACATGGCTTGTTTGAGGAAATGAAAGAAGGGGTAGTGACACTGTAGTTCCGTGAATGGCAGGGCTGGGGAGGCAGGAGGCAAGGTGGGAGGTAGGCAGGGTCCTTCAGGGGCCCCAGAAGGAGTGGAGTTTGATCACAGGGCAAAGGAAACCATTGAAGCATTTTAAGTATTTAAAGTATTTATGGGGGTGACAGACACTCCTAGGGCAGGAGAGGACATGGAAGGAATTAAAGTCTACTGAGTACCTACTAGGTGCCCGGCACTGAGCTTAGTGCTTTATAGCCTTGTTTCATTGAATTTTCACAAATTTATGGGACAGGTGATATGATCATCATTTCACAGGAAAGAAAACAGAGCTTCAGAGAGAGAGTAACACTTGCCCAGGGTCACACAGCTTAATAAGTGAGGGGAGCAAAAATCTGAATGCAGGCCTGTCCAGCTCTAATCTCTTCTTGCCTCCCCACACCTGCATCCACGCAGGGCCCTGATCACCAGTGGTTTGTGGCACCAGGGCTGAGTGGGTAGCAGGTAGGAGAGAGGGGTGGATACTTATGGTCCTGTGGCATGCCTCCAGGGAGCTCAATGCTGCCACCCAAGGTGGGGGGAAGATTTGATGTTTGCCTAGTTCCCCATCTGAGGACCTTCCACTTGTACCTGTCCTAATCTCTTTTGCTTTGAGGTCTAACCCAGAGGGCAGAGGAAACCCATTTGCTTGGAAAGATGGTCTCACAGATCATGTGAGCTGGAAGAGGTCCAACCATCTCCTTTTGCAAATCAGGGACATCAGGCCGAAGAGGGAAGGTCAGTGTCCTGGCGCCCCACAGCCAGACAGCTGGGAAGTGGGTAGCAGAAGCCCAAGTGTATTTTTATAGCCCCCAGCTGGTCTGCTCTGGGGCCTGCTGTGTCTCACCTTTGTGTCTTGCCTGGGGCTCTGCACCCCTGCGCACCTTAAGTCTATTCTCCACACCACAGCCAGAGCAGTCCTTCAGAAACCCAAGTCAGACTACGAGAGCCCTCTGCTTCTCCACCACGTGGGAGCCTCTGCTCCAGCCACAGGCCTGCTTGTCCCCAAGCTCATGTCTCCTGGGCCTTTGCATCTGCCGGTCCCCGCTGCACTCCTCTCGAGATACCTGCATGGTTCAGCTCTTCCTGTGGTTGGGATTTCTGTTCAAATGTCACCTCCTCAGACAGGGCTTCCCTGACTCCAATTCTAGATGATTCTCCTGTCCCTCTCTCTCTCTCTCTAGTCCCCACAGGGCCCATGACCACCTGATAGCGTATTTCCATTTGTTGATCTATTGTCTGTCTCCCTACATCTCCCTAGGTGTGTGAGCGCAGACACTGCCTGTTCTGTTCCCTTCTGTCCCCCCACGTGGCCATAGCAGAGGCACAGTAAATACTGTTCATTAACCGCCTGGGCCCCCGTGTCCTTCTCTTCGCTGGTGGTGAGATGCCGTCACCAGCTCGAAGCCCACGGCCACTTTCCCAGGGGTAAGGGGTTTGTCTAAGTTCCCTGGATCCCAGGAGGCAGGGGACGCGTTCTTGTCCAGGCCTCAGGGGCTTCTGTAACTTACCACCGCATTCCGATGACTCTCTGGTGGGTCCCCCGGCCCAGCCTCTCAGCCGCCCACCCAAGGATCCACTTAGAGTCTAACAGGGGTCTTGAACTTAGCAGGCTCCTAACCCAATGCCTGAGCCTTCCCTGCCGACCTGCTCTGCCACACAGGGACTCTAGTTCTCCAGCCGGTCAGGCCGAAGACTGGGAGTCATTCTTGACTTCCTTCTTTCTCTCACACCCCACAGCCATCCCTCGGGAAGCCCGACCTCACATTGGATCCAGGATCCAGCGGCTCCTTCACGCCTCCAGTGCATCCCAGCTCCCCTTCGTCATCAGTCTCCTCGCTTCCACCCCTGCTAGCCTACAGACCAGCTCCACGGAGCAGCAGGCCTGAGTCCTTGAAGCACATGTCAGCCCAGAATAGGCACATCCACACAGACAGAAGGCAGATTGGCAGTTGCCTAGGGCTGGAGGGCTGGGGAGAGATGGGCAGTGACTGCTAATGAGTACAGGGTTTCTCTTTGGGGTGATAAAAATATTCTAAAATTGATGGTGGTGATGGACGCACAACTTTGTGAATACACTAAAAACCACTGAATTGTTTTTTCAAAGCAGAGAAACATATTTTTAACATGCAGACAGTCACATCATGTCCCTCCTCTGCTCAGGACTCTCAGTGGTTCAAAGTCAAGTCAAAGCCAAGGTCCTTTTGATGACCTGCTAGGGTCTCCTGTTACCCACCTGACCTTTTCCTACAGCCCTCCCCTCCTTCACTCCACTGGGGCCACAGTGGCATCCTTGATGCCATGCCCATTCCCACTGCAGAGCCTTTGCCCTTGCTGTTCCCCCTGCCTGGAACATTCCTTGACCACATAGCCAATGGCTCAGACCTCAGCTCCTTCAGGTCTTGACTCAAATGTCACCTTTCCAGGGAGGCCCCCTTGGCCATGCCACCTCATCTAAAAGGTCACCCCTGACACTTCCCATTCCCCTTCCCTGCTTTATTTTTTTCTTCTTAGAACTTATCCCAATCTGCATGCTATGCATTTTACTTGCTTGTATTTGTCATCTGCCTCCCCCACTGGCATGTAAGCTCCAAAAGGGCAGGCATTTTATCTGTTTTGTCTATGAGAGTATTTTCAGCACATAGAACAGGTCTGGCTCCGAGTGTCTGTGGAATGACCGAATGATGGACGGGATGATGGGGGCAGGGCAGGGGTCTGTGAAACAAGGGCTCCCCCAGCCTCAGGGAGCAGCCTGGGGCTGGGCAGTCTCCCTGGAGCCTCCTGGCTTCTCCCTCCAGCCTGCTTTGATTCCCAGAGATGGCCTTGAGTGGGCAAGGCCCCTGCACTCACTTAGGGCCTGAATCATGGGATTCTTTGCTGACCAAACCACAGGACTCAGCTGAGAGTCTGGTGGGAGGAGTCCCCGGGGGCCTTTTGGGGTTGGTTCCTGGGCCCCCGGGCCTCTCGCAGCATATTAAGCAGCCAGTAGACAGCTCTGTGATTCAGTCTGAATCACAGCTATGCAGGCTCCCCTGGGGGTCAGGGCAGGTGTCAGTCAAGTGGGAGAGACCAGGCAGGCGGGCAGACTGAGGCACGTGGAGACCAAGGGAGAGACACACAGAGAGACTGAGTCAGACCAAGGAAGATCTTTGCATGGTGTCATAATTTCTTTAAAAATTAATTATGGCAAAGAAACTGAGACACTGAGAGACTGAGGGGGAACGCAGAGACAAAACATGCACTTTGGACCCTTGAGGTGAAGGTGATGGTGGGAGGATGAAGATGCCAGATGCTGAGAGAGGCTGAGGGGAGAGACAGGAGACTGACACACCGGCACTGGGGACACTGGCTGACGGGGCAGCTTTTAGGCCCACTGGTTCTGGAGACAGTTGTAGGGTCTGGATCTCAGCTCCTCTACTAACTAGCTGATGTGGGGTGAGTTAGGTGGGTCTTTGAGCCTTAGCCGCCTCATCTATAAAGTGGGGGTCCTTGGAGGACCGATCTCCTGAGATTGTTACCAGGAAGCACCTGGAACAGTGCCAGGGACATAGTAAGTGCTCAGTGATGATAGTTATGATTACTGTAACCAAGAGGGTGAAAGAGCGACCGTACAATAGGGAACAGGAAAATAAGAGGCAAAGAGGGAGACTGAGAGAGATAGTGGGGCAGGAGTGTGGTGGGAGAGGGAGGCTGTGTGGACGGAAAAGAGAGAGGGGAGCCCAGAAGAGGCAGCAGAAGGGCGCAAAGGTGAGTGTGGGAGGGAAGGGAGGGATGGGACGCATAGACCTCTCCTGGGGCTACTGAGGGAGGCCAGCGAGGGAGGGGGCTGGCAAACGGGAGGGGAGGGGAGGGGGGCAGGAGCACCCTAAGGGTGGGAACAATTTCCTGTATGTACAGCATGCCAAAGCTCTGCCCGCACAGGGCCTGGTGCAACGCTTGCTGGCATGACCGTGAATGTGAGCCTCCTGCCCCCCTGGCCTCCTGGCTCCCATGCCCCGTGGCACTGGTGGTTGCCTAGGTTACCTGTTGAGCTGTTCCTGCAGTGCCTTCAGCTCCCCTTCCTGCTCCTTCAGCAGCTGTTCCTGGTGCTGGGCCTGCTCCTTGGTTTTCTGGAGCCCATGTCTGAGACTCTGAGGGCAGGGAGAGGGTAAAAGGAGGGGAAACGGAAGCTGAAGGAGGAGGACAGAGACCCCAGCCCGGGGCCTGACCTGACAAACACCCCTGTGAGACCCCAGGCCATGTGAAACAGCCCTTGGGTGGAGAGCAGGACTGGGGACAGCGCTGGGAGCTGTGGTGCTTGGCTCTGCCCCTGGGTGAGCCTGGAGCCACCATTTCTTCCTTCGCTAAAGGATGGAAGTTACAGACCTCAAGGATCTGGAAGACTCAGGCGAGGGAGGATGCCGAAGGAAGGCTTGAAAACAATTTGGGTGACCTTGAAGGGAAACATCTACAGGAGCAATTAGGTAGGGCCTGCAATAGCAGAGCCTAGATATTGGGAAGAAACCTGCCAATAATGAGGGCTATGGAACTTGAGAACAAGCAACTGCCCTGAAGAACTGTTGGGAAGGGATTACAAACTCAGATGCCTACAGGGGCTGGGCAGGATGAACAAAGTGGGCCTGGTGTGAGGCAATAGGGAGAGGTGGGTATTGTGGTAAACTGAAGAATGCGTGTTCTTCATGTGATGAACTGGAGAACTTCCAAAAGGCATCCTCAGATCATAATGATCCTGTGTGGCCCAATGCAAATTGGTCTGTGGGCTGGAATGGCCCTGGGCCATCCTTGAAGACACCCACCTGTGGGCTAGGTTAGAGATGGGGAGCAGAGACAGGTACAGAGCTCAACTGCTCTCACCTTGACCACATCCTGCAAGGCCATCTCTGCTTGTTCCTCTCTCCTGGTTGCACTGGTCACTCCTATTTGCTCTTGGGGCTTCTCCGTGGTGGAGCCTTCCTTTGTTTCCAGGCCCTGAAGGACCCAGAACTCCCTGGGGCTGCTGGGCACTTTCCCGCCCTGACGGCTCCCTGACACTGCATCCCTTATCATCTCTTTGGGGCTGGAGGCCAGCAGCCTATGGGTATGACTCCTCTCTGCTTCCCCTTCATAAGTCCCATCTATTGTTCTCTGGCCCTCTGCACTCAGCAAAACCCCCCTGCCCTCAGTATCTGTCCCTATCACCTCCTTCAGAGTCCCTTTGGCCCCCTTGCCCTGTCCCTGGATGCTAGGTGTTGAGTTCTCCAGGCACATCCCCGTCCTTGGAGCTCCTTTCTCCTGGTTTTGCTGAAGCTCCTCCCCCTCTAGTTCCCACATGCTCTGGGGAGGCCCAAGCCTCCTGGGATCTTCTTTCTTCTTTTCCAAAAAGAGGGGCTGATGCTTGTGTTGCTGGGACCTGGGGAGTCCAGCCAACCTGTCTTCCCTGGGTGCATCTCGCAGGGAACTGGCTTGCCTGGTATGTGGCTCCTCTGGGTGGCCTCCTGTGGGGTCTCCATATGTGGGTGAGATCTGCAGAGAAGCCGCAAACCCGTCATCCCTCTCAGCACCAATTCACCAACCTGGTGCCTGGGAGAGGCCACAGCCCTAATCCAGGGGGTTTGCTAAATATATGGATTTCTGGTCCTCCCACTGGAAATACTGATTCAGCAGATCTGGGGGAGGGCCCAGGAATCTGAATGTTGAAAAACACCCCAGGTGACCTGAGGCCCAGGCTTTGATCTGAGCAGAGTGCTTCTCAACGCCCTTTCCTTCCTCACCTCTTGCTGGAATCCTTCTCCCTCCTTTACCTCCATCTTCTGCATTGATCTGATTTCCCCTTAGTTCTTCCCACCGCTCTCCTCTGATCTTCCCCCCTTAACTTGACTTCTCTGTGTCTCCATTTTCTGGTCTGTAAAATGGGAATAATAATACTTCCTTATAGGGTTGTGGTGAAAGCTTAAATAGACCGACAGCCCCTAAAAGTCACCTCTGTCAAGAAGCCTCCTCTGTTCTCCCAGGTTCCTGGGCGTGTCTGGTCACTAACTTAACTTGTGTTGCGGTGTGTTCCTTTAGGGTCTGTCTCCCCAGCAGACCTGGAACTCCTTTAGGTCAGAGACTGAGTCACAGTATCTGCACCTGGGGCCTGGAAGCTGGCGGGGGTGCAAAGCAAGCTTGTGGAAAGATGATAACCACAGGCTACCGCTTACTGGCCATGGAGCAGGAGCCTTGCTCTGTGCGGCACCTGGGCTGTCTCAGTGCGACCTCACGATCCCCCCATGAGGCAGGACAAGTTATGCGCCCAAGGACCCTGGTTAGTAAGGCATGGAGCTGGGATATCAACCAGGCAATCTGGCTCTTCAATCGCTCCCTGAATTGAACTGGGATGTTTGCAAATTGTCCAGCAGAGGTTGTCTCCCTGGGCTGTTTCCTGGAAGCTTCTGGTCGCCCTCCCCAGCTTTCCCTCCTCCCAGGGGCCCCAGTGGCGCCTGCAGGTGCTGCCAGCGGTTCCCTTCTCTCCCTGACATCCTCACCACCTTACGAATATGAGCCTTGGCTTCTGTGGCTCCCTAGCCCCAGATCCACATGTTGGCCTCTCCCTCTCTGTCCAGCTGGGTCAGGGCTCAGTTACTTCTCAACCTGGGGGTCCCAACAGAGATAGAGAAGAGGCAACTAGGCTGAAGGTTGGGAAGAGGCACCTCCTTAGGGGAATCTTTGATCTTTCTGGGTCTTCTTCCCGGGGTCCAGTTGGAATTGGAGCAGCGGGACCTGAAAATGAAAGAAGCGGGGGGACCCTGGACCTCTCTCCAGCAGTGGTCTTGGTCCTCAGATGCAGGATACCCCATCTTTCCAACCACCCATTCATCCCACCACCCATCCCACTTTCCTGCCCTTCCACCCTCATGCATGCATCCTTCTCTCCATCCACCCACGCATCCTACCCTCCATCCATCCTTCTATTCCATTTCAACATCTCAACATCCATTCATCCTTCTAACCGTCGACCCCAACCACCCAACCACTCTTTAATGAGTGTGTTCTCTGTGCAGCACCATGGGACATCCTGAGCTGGCACTGGGAAAACAGAAGGCTAGGGAGGTGGAGAATCGGGAGTCAGGGAGTAAGAAGAGAGGGAGGAAAAGATGGGGCTGGGGGTTGAGGGCTTGGGGTTAGTTTTGGGGGGGTGGTAGTAATGGGAGCAGGCATTGAAAAGAAGCTTCCCTCCACGCTGCCCCCACTCACTCTGAGAACATGGGCCAGGCTCCATCCAAGTCTGGCCGTTGCAGGTCCAAGTCGAAGGTCACCTCGTTGAGAGCATAGAGGGAGTCCAGGATGTCTTCCTGGAGTTCAGGGCACAGCAGAGGGCTCCGGGGGCCATACCACTCCCTGTGTTAACAGGGAGCAGCACTCTTGGCCTTTGGCTCTGGTGCTATTGCCACCCCCAACCTCACTGTTGAGATCTCTCACTGTGAGATTCAGAGAATCTACCTCCACTGCACACCACAGTGGGATGGTTCCCCAGACAGGGTGGTCCTTGGGGACCAGGAGGCCGAGCATCAGGATGCTACCAGGACTGGGGCTCTAACCTCCCCTCTGCCCTTTCTTCCTTGGCTTTCCCTTTATGACCCTTATTTTAGTCATCTTTTTTTTTTTTTTTGTGGTACGCAGCCCTCTCACTGCTGTGGCCTCTCCCGTTGCGGAGCACAGGCTCCGGACGCGCAGGCTCAGCGGCCATGGCTCACGGGCCCAGCCGCTCCGCGGCACGTGGGATCCTCCTGGACCTGGGTACGAACCCGTGTCCCCTGCATCGGCAGGTGGACTCTCAACAACTGCGCCACCAGGGAAGCCCTATTTTAGTCATCTTTGATATCAAACCACCCTTCTAGGGGTAAAGAGGAATCTTCCCGAAGGAGGGCCACGGGCTCGGATGGTATCAGTAGCCCCACCTGGTTAGCTCTGGGTTCAGGAGGCAGAGCTGCAGGGACTCGGCCAGCTGTCCGTGGGCGAGACAGAAGCGGATGAAGGCTCGGCCTTTTCCCAGCGGGGTCTTCAACTGCATAGCACACAGGGGACAAGTGGGGAGATGGTGGTATTAGGACAGAGGGAACGCAGCCAGCACAGAGGGAGAAAAGCTAGAATGAGTGGTGCATGAGAAAGGGTGTCCTGGGACTTGAGGCTGTGGGAGAAAAGGGGGTGACCGGAGGGGTGTAAGGGCAGGGCTAACGACAGGTGAGGACCAGGTGAGGGGGCCTATGGTCAGTGGAGCTGGGATGGGTGAGAAAGGAGCCTCGGGCAGGCCGGTGTCCCCTCCGGCCACCGAGCCATCCTCGTCAAGGACCTGGGGGCAGGACCCTGTCACATCGAGGCCAGCCCCCCTGCCACCTGGCCCTGGATACCTTGTCCTGTGAGTGGACAAAGTGGACTGGCTCCATGTCGCCCCGCTGCTGCCACAGGGCTGTGCAGAGGAAGTCCCAGTAATCCTTCCGAGGCCTCAGGAGGCTCTTCTGCTCTTTCTGGTCAAACTGGGAGCAAGATGAGGGAAAGGAAAGTGTGGAAATGTTCCTTCCCAGAACAGTCTGCGTTCCAGCACGCTGAGCAGTATAGCGGAAAGGGCTCGTGCAGACAGGCCCACTTCAGGTCCTGGTCTGCCCCTGCTGGCTGTGTAACCAGGAGCAAGCTGCTTGACCTCTTTGAGCTTTCAGTGTTCTCATTCATTCATTCATTCCAGAAATACTTACTGAGCACTTACTATGTGCTGGGCCCTGTTTTAAGCCCTGGGGATACAACAATGAACAAACGGAATAAGCAAAACATATAGTATGTTAGATTGCGCTGACTGATAAGGAGAAAAATAAAGCGGGGAAAGGGAGTGGAAAGCGCACGGTGTGTGGGGTGTGTGAGTGTGTGGTGTGTATGTGTGGTGTGTGTGTTAAAAAATGTAGATTAAGGTGTCTAGAGAAAGCCTCACTGAGGAGGCTCTATTCAAGTCCAGATCTGAAGGAAACGAGAAAGGGTTCCATCCAAATTTCTGGGTGACGAGCTTTCCAGGCAGAGGGAATAGCAAGTGCAAAGGCCCTGAGGTAGGTGCTTTTCTGCTTTAGGAAGATCAAGGAGGCCAGTGTGACTGCAGTGCAGCACATGAGGGGCAGACTGGCAGGAGACCACACAGGCACGCAACATATACCACACACACACATACCTCACACACATGCACACTCACACCACACATGTACATGCACATTGTCAGAGAAGTAGGAAAAGTATGTGTGTGTGGGGGGGGGATGGGCTGGTCATCAAGCACCTCAGTGGGTTAGAAGGAAAATTAAACAAGATGGGCATGTAAAGGGCTTAGCTGGGCACATAATACGTGCTCAATAAAAGCTAGTGATAGTGATGACTGGGGCTCTAACCAGAAGCGAAGAAGGCCAGCCCGAGGACACCTGTGCCTCTGAAACTTTTGTCTTTAGACAGCCCCACCTAACCCAGCCCCCCCTAACCCTGCCCCAGCCTTGTCCCACCTCACTTCCCAGGCTACGGTGACAGCCTCCAAGGGTGAGGTTAGATGTCAGGAAGCGTTTGCCGATTGACAGAGATGAGGTAGTGCGTGGTAAAGAAGAGAGGCAGCGGCTCTTCCCTCAGGATCTGGGAAAGCCCATTCGGTTATTGGTTATTGGGACCTGGAGAGATGGGAGAGTGGGGGACAGGGGAGGGCCCTACCTGCAGCACTTGCTCCAGGCAGCCACAGAGTCTGTGCAGTTCAGCACTGGTGTCTGTCACCGGCTGCTGCCCACCCCCATAGCCCTGGAGGATGGCAGAGATGACAGCTGTGGGGAGGATGGTGGACATCAGACCTCAGATGGTGAGGGCTCTGAAGGAAAGGCTCTCAAGACCCCTCACCTCTCCCCCAATTCGGCCCCAGAAACTCTCTCAGCACACACTCACCCTTCAGGTCACTGGTCATCTTGAAGACAGCCCCTTCTTCTGCCATGAGTATTTGAAAAGGACGTGATTCCTTGTGGGTCTAGAGGCCAAGAACGAGCTTCTGGCTTCAGCTGCCCAGCTCTCTCCTTCTACAAAGGAAGAATCACAGCCCAGAGAAACAATGTGACGTCTCTAGGGTCACACAGCGAGTTCACTGGTAGGAGAAGACCCAGCTCTTTCTTGTAAGGCTGGGCGGGAGGATGATGGTGTGGTCCCCACCTATGGAGCCATTCCTGGGTGCCAGGCCCTGTGTCCTGTGCCTGACATCCTTGTATTATTCAGTCCCCATAATAACCCTGGGAGGTTATTGACTCCATTTTATACCAAGAGAGGGGGGCTTAGAGAGGGTAAGTGTTTTTTCCAATGTCACAAAGTTCTAAGTGGTGAAGCTAGAATTGGAACTCAGGTCCCTGTGCCTGCAGGGCTCATGCTCTCAACCCCGACTGGCTGTGAGCAGCCGTGCGAGTGCTCATGTGTGTAAGCCATGTGGACGCTGGGCTGAGGGGCTGTCACTCCCTCCCCCACAAGGGCAGTCATCAGCCCTGGGACACACATTCATCCTTTCCTGGGCCCCAGCTGCATGGAAAATGCGTGTTTCCTGAGGAAAAGGAGGCAGAAGCAAGGCAAAGCCCCAGAGTCGGGCCTGAGCCAGAATGCTGGGGGTGTGTAGGGAACAGGGTTTTAATCCCACTGCTCTCTCCCCAGTGAATCTCAGCCTGTTCCCCCCACAGCGGGTCCCAGGGCTCAGAGAGGAATACTGTGGCCCCGGAGGGCCCGTGGGCTTGTTTTGAGAGCCGGAAGTAAAGACAGGCATGGAGTGGGAGACCCAGGTGTCCTGCCTCCCATGCTGTGGTGGCTGGAATTTGGGAGCGAGTGGGAGTGAAGGAGCGCTAGGACACAGAGGAGGGGAAGGGAGAAGGAAAGGAAGGTAAACGAGGGAGGGTGCGTGGGGAATGGCGTTCAGGGAGCACAGTGCTGGGAGTCAAGAGACCTGGTTCTCCATCCTGGCCCTGCTGCTGGCTCATTGTGTGACCTGGGGCACATCCTTCGCCTTTCTCGGGCCTGGATTTCCCCATCTGTAGATCAAGGGGTTGGACTGAGGGTCTCTGCCTCTCCTTTTAGCTCAGATGATCTATGAACTCCACAGACACCTAGATGGACCTCCTCCCCTTCTTCACCTCTACCCAGGATTCCTCTGCCCTTGCTCCTGGCCGCCCCCAGACCCAGGGGTCTCCTTGCTACTCACCTGGGAAGGCCTGGCTGGTTGGGGCATGGAAAGCAGAGCACTGCTCTGCACAGCCTTTTCCAGAGTTTGCTGCCTGGGGAGTGACTCATGCCCAGCCCAGCAGCCTGGAGGAGGGGGAAATCTTGCTCAGAGCAGAAGTGGAACACTGTGGGGCAGAAGTGGCAGAGGCAGGCTGGAGGGCACCGGGGCAGAATGGTGAGACGGGGAATGGTTCCTCTTAGGCAGACCTGGGGTGGGTTCGCTTGTTGGCCAAACACAGACTGGGACCCAGACTCACCGAGGAGGTAGTGGCAATCGTGGCTCTGCGAGTTCTCTCCCCTTCTCATCACGGTCACTTGCTCTTGTCTTTCTTCCTTATCGCCACCAGGTGGCACAAAGAGGCTATGAGGCTGCCCCACCTTTACTGTCACTTGGTTGGAGTGCGGTGCAGGTGTGGAGGGGAGGACAAGGGTCCCACCTCATGTCTCCCTCCTCCGCCCCATCTCTTCTGAGGGGTCCCGGTGAGTGCTGATCACCAGTGCCATCCCCCCAGTTCTGGGGCTCACCGCTGAAAGTGAAAGCACTGGTGAGATGCTCTGTCCAGGAAGGGGCCCGGTGGCTTGCCCAGGCGGACTGTGGCCCTCCCACCCTGGCTGTGCTTTGTCTCCTTGAGGCTGGGGTCTTTCCACTGTTGGTTCCCAGGGGCTAGTATTGGGGGCAGAGAACAGAGGAGCAGGCATCTGCGAGGACTACCCGTTTCACAACCCCCCAGGAACAGCATGTAAACACTGGAGCACGCGGTACCCAAGCCTGGCTCTGTCCTACCACGGGGACTGCCTGCCCGTCTGTCTCTCCTTCTCTGGGACTTGGTCTCCCGCGTGCAGAGGCTGCGTCCCCCTCTCTGTGCCCCGTGTCCCCGTCTCTCCCTCATTATCTCTCCTTATCTGCTTCCTGCCTCTCCCGTCGCGTCCGCTGGCGCGCTCGCTCTCTCTCTGCCGGTCCGCCGCCTCGGTCGGTCCCGAGACCCCGCGCCGCCCCTCCCCGCGCCACCGCGCCCCTCCTCACTGGCTGCGTCCGGGCGTCCGCGCCCGTGTCACCGCCCCTTGGCGGGCTCCGTGCTCCCCCGCTTCCTGGAGCTGCGGGCCAAGGAGGCTCCGGGAGGGGACGGGCTGGGGGTGTCGCCGTCCCCCTCCCGACGTCGCAGGCTCCCTAGGCCGAGCGGACGCCAGGGCGAGGGGCTGGCTGGCGCCCCGGCCGGATGGGTTGCACCGTGAGCTTGGTGTGCTGCGAGGCGCTGGAGCCCGGGCCTCCCTGCAGCCCCCAGCCCCCGCGGAGCCCCCCGGCCCCCGCGCCGCCCAAGTGCCGGGAGCCCCGGGGCTCGGGCCGCGCAGAGAGCAGGCGGCTACTGCTTCAGGTAGGGCGCCGCGCGGGGTGGGTGGCGGGCAGAGCCCGGCTCACCTGAGAGGTAAAGAGCCCCTCTGGGAAAGCACCGGACAGCGGTCGGGGGGCTCTGGAGCCAAGACCAGGTGAAGGGGCAGCGAGTTAGGCCGAGGTCTCACCTGGCTGTCTTGTGCCCTTGGGAGAAGGGTGATGTAGGACCTGACTCTTAAAAGCACAGATAGTTCAGGTGAGGTTTTAGGAGCCACCCAAGAGGGCTGGGCTGGGCTTGCTGGGAAAGGCACTGAAAAGAGTGAATTTCCCCCGACCTGGTCCAGGAGTTGACTGTGTGTCCCACAGGTAGCTGGGGCCATTGCTTCTGACCAGGGCTCTGTAGCCAGGAGGGAGGGGACCTTCTGAGTCAAGGAGGGCCCCGTTAGAGCCAGGACTGACCTGAAGCTGGTGGGGGAGCTAGACCCTCACCGCTGCATTCTCTGTTCTGGACAAGTCTTGGAGCCTTGCGAGTGGAAAGCTGATGCAAAGGGGTGGGAATAAGCCGGTGCGAGGAGGCAGGTGTTTGTTCCGGATGAGGCACCTGTCTGTGAACCAGCACACCTGGTTTACGTGTGGGCATTGGATTTCTCCAAGGAGGAGGAGTGGGGGGGATATTTGGGGTTACCAGGGACTAGACAACACTGCTCTAGGCTCCCTGCGTAATCCCAACCTACCTTTCTGTTTGGGGGCTGTGAAGGCTGCAGCCTCCTAAGATTTGTTTGCTGTGTGGGGTTTGGATTATGCTGGAGTCTTACCTCCCTCCCCCTGGGGCTCACAGGGTTTGGGCAACGCAAAATGTATGGTGTGGCCACAGCCCTTCCCCTTATCCCCCTTCCCTGCGGCAGCCAGTGAAACCAAGTGTGTGCGTGCACGTGTGCGTGGGCGTGCACACGCGTGTGCGTGTGTGTGCGCGCGTGCGCGCGCGCACCAAAGTGACCCCCTCCACCCCACTTGACTGGGTGTCCCTCCAGGTCATAGATTTGGCATATTCGTGGCTGTACTCCACAGTGCCAGGCATAGGGCTACACTTACAAAGCGAACTCTGTCCTTCCCAAGCTCTAGCTCCGGTCCTCACCACGATGACCGGCCACGGTGAGGGACAGGCTTGGTGGGGTGTAGTTGTTGACTGAGTCCTCGCAGTGGCTGGTGGCCCAGAGATGATCCTGTTGGAGGCTTGAGCTTAGCTTTGGGCCCTGGGGGAAGGGTGAGGCCCTGGGTGTGTCAGCTGGGCATCCCAGGCTACCGCCTCTTGGTCCCAGCAAAGGGACAGAGAGTGAAGGTGACATGGCGGAACTCTCGGACTTTAGGGCCGTCCCCAGGGGTCATCAGGACTCCTCACCTGCCTCAGAGCCTCATGAACCCTCCTCTGACCTTGAAAGGTTTCAGGGGGAGGTGAGTTCACAGTCTCCCTCCCTTATCTGTTCCTATCTCAGACCCTTCCTGACTTTACTCTCTGTTGGGGGATCTCTGGACTCCCCATCTCCCTACCTTCTCCGCGCTGCATGCGGCCAGCAGTGGGGTGGGTGCCGGGGGGGCCAGCTGGGGGTGGGCAGGGACAGGGACAGGCAGGCAGGGCTGAGATGGAGGAAAGAGCCAGGGGCACTGGAGGTGGGAGACCAAGGAGCGGGGAGAAGGTGGAGGTGGGCCCGGTGCCTGCGTGGGCTTGTGACGGCCACGGGGACGGGCATGGGGACGAGTGTCTGTCTGCATTCGGATGAGCTGGTTTTCTGAGCAGCCTCTTGAGAGACCCTGGCGCTTACGCATGACTCAGCCCGCCTTTAGCTGCAGGATGAAGCTCTGTCTCAGTCCCCGCTCGTGCCCACGTCTCCTCTGGCTACCGCTCCAGCAGGGGACGCTGTTGGTGGTGCTTCCTCCCCTCGCCAGGGCCCCGTTCACACCGCACCTCTCGGGAGACCTCAGGCACCCTGAAAAGGGCAGTCAGGCTGCCTATCACCTCACCACAAGAGGTGTTTTACCATGTTCTTGTGGTGGATAAACATCTCTCGGGCTCTCAGCCTCCCTCAGGAGTTAGGGCTTAGAAGCTACTCAAGCATCTGGGCTCCCAGCCAGGGCCACTCCTACTGATAGTCCTGCCCCTGAAACGCCACCATTCCTGCCACAGACCCTTCCATCCCCCATTCCGTAGGCCAGACTTCTCTCCTTGGGCCACAGCCTGTGCTCACATCACCTGTCTCCACCCGCAGCCTCACCCCCCCTCTCTCCCCTCTGGCAAGCCCCCTTCCTACCAGGCCATCCTGTCCTCTTGCCCCTGCATGCTGTCCCCACTCATCCCCCTAAGCAGCCTGTCCTCTTCTCAGACCACAATGCCCTCCTCGCTCTGGTGGCCTCTCTGTGCCCCCAGACCTCATTGCCCGCACCTCTCTCCTCCCCTGGCTGGAATCTGTGGCCTGTTCCTCCTCTTGGCTTTGAGGAAGATTGCCCGCCTTGGCTCCCATGCCTCGGAGCCTCAGTTCTGGATTATTGGAGCCTGGAGGTAGAGGCCTTGCACACTTCAGGTGGCCTCTTCAGGGTCCCATGACCGCCCTACACCCCGAGCCCTCCCTTGGTCCCACATAGCAGCCCGCCAGCCTCAGGAGAAGGGAAGGTGGGGCTTGGCATCCGTCCTGAGCATTCCCGCCAAGCCTTCTCTGACCTGGGCGCCAAGGGGCCTGGAGGGCATCTCCAGGTGCCAGCCTCGCCTCCTTGCTCTCTGCTGCGTCCCAAGACAGGTGGGTGCTTGTCGGAAGGTGGTGGGTGCAGAGGTGAGGAGAGACTCCGGGCTCCCTCTGCCTCCTCTCTCTGGAAGCCAACTCCTGGGGTCAGTTCATCCGGCTTCTCAATAGCCCAGAGCCCTACTGAGTTTTAGGAGATCCCCAGGGGTAAAGGTCCTGCAGCCTCCCCTGCATTCCTGTCATGGGGTCCTACATCTATAATGGAAGTTCTGGGGTCTAATCTAACTCCCTGTACTCTGGCTTGAATTACTTCCTCTTTCTCTTTCTCTAGTTATATATAGTCATAGACCCCCGAGGTAAAGGATCTTGGTGAGTGGTTCTGAACCTTGAAAGGTCACAGATTCCTTTGAGAATCTGATGAAAGCTATGGATTCTCCTGCCAGGGAAATGTGCATGGGCTTGTGCACACACAGATACACACACAGACACACGTGCACACACACAATATCATACACTCAGCCACTGCAGAAACACACACACACAGTATCATAACCCCCCTCAAGCCCACCCAGCGTCCTGATCCTTAAAACCCTGCCTTTCACAAATGAGCACCCTGAGGCCCAGAGAGGGGAAATGACTATGGCCCAGGGCCACACGAGTGGGTAGCAGAGCCAGGACCATAACTCAAGTGTCCTGACCTTGCACAAGTGGGAGTTTTGCTCCCAGACTGCCTGCAAGATAGGCAGGCCTGGCCATTCATTCATTCAACAAACTTTTTTTTTTCTTTTAGTTTTAGGGTATTTATTACCTCAGTGTGTAATAGAATTTACTTCACTGTAAGTTTACGTATTTCTTAAATTTATTTTTATTGAATAAATTGTGTAAGGTGAAGGTATACAACATGTTGATTTGATGCATTTATATATTGTGATGTGATTCCCACTGTAGTGTTAGCTGACACCTCTATCATGTCACATAATTATCACTTGTTTTTTGTGTTGGGAACAATGAAGATCTAGTCTCTTAGTCCATGAGCAGTTTTGAGCACCTGCTGTGAACCAGGCACGGAGCTGGGAGCTGAAGCCAGAGCAGGAAGGCAGGCAGCCCCTGTTCTTGGCTTCAGACTGGGTGTCAGTCCAGGGCGAGAGAGAGAACCGAGTGCAAACAAGTAGTTGCACAAGTGCGTTATTGGAAACAGTGCGACGGAGAAGCCAAGGATGTAATGGGTGCTACCAGAGGGATCGCAGTTAGATCGGGAAGGTGGAAGAAGTGGCATTTAAACAAGGAGCCAAAGTGCTGGTAGAAGTTAGTGAGGAGAAGTGTTCTAGGTGGTGGGAATGGCACACGTGAAGGTCCTGAGATGGAGAAGAGTTGGGACCTCCTAGGGAATTTTACAAAGGCTTTCTCTGGCCGGTACCCCATGAGCACTGCCGTCCACGTGGTGTGTGTGTGTGTGTGGATTGGAAGGGGTGAGAGGCAAAGCAAGGAGACCTGGGGAGGTGGTTGCAGTCATCTGGGGGAGAGATGATGATGGTTTGGGTTAGAGAGGTGATGGGTCATGGGGACGGCTTGCTACGGAGTGAGGCCAGGACTGATTCTGGAGGAGAAGGGACAGGACATGGAGATGGCTTGGAGGTGGGGTGAGAGGGAGCGGGGGTGGGGTGAGGTGAAGATGACTCCCCTCATCTTACAAAGATGGTAGCTGGTAAGGCTTCATTGGGCCTTCCTCCATTTTAGTTTAGTGAAGTGTTTCATAAATACAGAAAAGTGCCCAAACTTTCCACAAACTTAACACACCCCCGTGTCCATGTGACCAGCATCAGTCAAGACACAGAGCATCGCCCACACCCAGAAGTCCCCCTTCCTGTCCCCTTCCGGGCACTACTTCTCCTCTGAGGGTTATTCATTATCCTGACTTCTACCAGCATAGGTCTGCCTGCTGCAGAACTTATAAATGGAACACATGTGTTCTTTTGTGCCTGACTTCTTCTGATCAACATTATGGTTGAGAATTTCATCCATAGTCTTGCGTTTGGCTGTAGATCATTCCTTCTCACTGCTGCCTAGTGTTCCACGGTGTGAAGCTATCGCTTCTGCTATTGACAGGCATTTGGGTCGTTTCCAGTTCAGGACTATTGCGCATAGCACTGCCATGAACATTTTCATGCATGTCTTTTGGCGATCCTGTGTTCTAATTTCTGTTGGGTAGACTCTTCCATCTATTTTGATGCGTGTCTCTAGAAGACTCCAGCATCTCAAGAATCCGAGGCGTCATTCTACAAAGGGAGCACTTCAGCGTCTTGACAACGTGGATGGGAGACATCCTGGGGAAGGGGAGAAGATTCTCTAGCTCCCTAACATGTCCCTTTGTGGTGACTCTTCTCATCTTGCCACCCACCCCCTGGTCACATGGGGCTCAGGTGTCGGAGGGGAAGGAGGAAAAAGCCCTAGAGGTCTGCGCTGGATTAGGGGCGGGTGGGAGTCAGCTGACCACCTCTCTCAGCTTCACCCACTCTCTGGGGGCAGGCCCGGGTCCCTGGTGGGTCAGGAGTGCCCGAGGTTGAGGATGGGGCCACGCCCTCTAGTCCTTCTCTCTTTCCCGAGGGCAGGAAGCCAGCCACTGCCTCCTTGTTTGATGTACGAACTTGCCGAGAGCCCCTGGCACCAGGACGGAGTGCGGCGCCAAGGGCAGGCACGCCAAGGCCGCCCTGGAGGGGCAGCAGCCTGCGAGTGGGAAGCAGAGGCCGCCATGTGCAGAGAAGCCAAGTGGTGGGGAGTGAAGGAGACCCGGGCGGCGCCGAGGGTCCAGGTCTTCTTGCTGACTGTCCCAGATCTGATCCCTAAGTTGACCCCTTCCCCATCAGGAGACCCCAGCCCTGGTGCTTCAGGCCAGACCCTCTGTCTCCCAGCCTGAGTAGCCCTAGGGCCCAGGGCAGGAAGCTGGATCTCCAAACCCATCTGAGGAGTAGGGGATGGAAGGGCCACAGCGTTAGTGTTCCTTCCTGGCCAAGAAGAGGAGAGCTGGGGTGCTTCTGGTAATGTGTGTTCACAAACCTGTCTCCCCCTAAGTCTGTGAGCCAGTGTTTTCAGGCCAGAGTCAAGTTTTAGTGAATTTGGTGTCTCAGGACGTGTAGCTCAGTAAGGGTTGCTCCATGGGTGAATGGGTGGATGGCGAGGGTGGGGCAGGTAAAGATGCCAGAGAAGGGGAGAGAACCCAGGTGGAGGCCAGGCACAGGGGACAGCGATGGGCAGGTGTGGCCTGCTGCTTTTCTGCCTGGGAAGCTGTGGTATCCCCTGGGTCTTAGGGCTCCTCTGGGCACCACCTGGGTGGGTGCAGGTGTGGGGATGGGAACTGAGATAAGACCACCTGGGTCAAGCTCAGGCATGATTAGAGGTAAAATAGGAATGTCTACAGTATTGGAAGAGGTCAACTGACAGCAGGCGTTTTGGAGATTTGAAGGGAGTAGGAAGGGAGATAAGACTCTGGTGGTGGACTGGGACCCGGCAGTGGGTGGCTGTCACAAGGAGGCCAGTTGGGGGGGTGGAGCTGTCTTCTGATCTCAGCTCAAGCTTTCGCCTCTGCCCAGCTCCTCTTGGCATTCCTGTCAGTACCCGCTTCTCAGGAACTTCTAGGGGTCCCCATCAAAGCCCATTCACCCCCTCTTCCTGCCACAGCTGAAACCGCAGTTGTCAAGAGTGGCCGCGTGGGTCCTTAGACCCAATCCTCAGAGGCTTCTGGCAAAGCTTTGGTCTGTGGGCCCTGGTGCCCATGTGTGCCATGTTGGTCCTGTAGCCAGTGGAAGCTTCCCAGTTCTCATTTGTCTGCTCACCTCTCAGCCCATCTGCCTTTCCGCCCACCCGCTTCTCGCTCCCTCCACCATCTTCTCTTTTCCATCCACCCTTCATCCTTCTCTCCATCACCTTTCCTCTCTCCCACTCACCCACCCTCTGCCATGTCCTGGGTGCATACACTGGTCTTTCCCAGTGAGTCCTCCCCCTGTGGTGGGAGGCCTCGTGGCGTGGGCGCAGGTGAGGGGCAGACATCCAAACACATCATCCTGAGACAACGTGTAGGCAGGCCTGTGCAAGCTGTCACCTGGTTCTAGGGCGGGGAGTGGCTCTTCTGCCTGCGGCAGTCTGGAAAGCCCTCCCAGAGGATGTGACATTTTGACCTGGGTCCTACAAGGTGACACAGAAGGGAGCCAAGGCCATTTTTTGTCAGGCCCAGGGGGTGTGGAAGTGTGCATGCCCTCAGGGAGCTGGAGTAGAGTGTGGGAGAGGAGAGTGAGAAAAAAAAGAGTGGATCAGCATGGGAAAGGCCTTGAATGCCAAGCTAAAGAGTTTGGATTTTAGACTTTACGGGCCATGGAGAACCTCTGGAAGTCTCAGGTTTGGGGGGAGTCTGCATTTTAAACTATCCCTGGCACAGGGTGGAGGATGGATGACGGGTGGGTGTGGGGTGATTAGAGCTAGCAGATGGGTCATTCTCACATGGCTGTGGCTGGACCAAATGGGGATGTGTGTGTGTGTGTGTGTGTGTGTGTGTGTGTGTGTGTGTGTGTGTGTGTGTGTGTGTGTGTGTGTGAAGGGGTGCCCCCTGGAAGCTGCTTCCCTTTCCTCATCCCTGACTTCACCTCCACCCACCCCGTCATCCCCTAACCAATAGCCCCAAGAACTCAGGTCCGGCAGACCAGGAGTTAAGCCGCGAGGTCACCCAGGGGAGGTATGTCCCTGGCTCTCTGCCTTGTCTCTTGGCTCAGTTTCACCTGCTGCCCAGCCCAGACGTCACTCCCTCGGAGGCTGGGCAGGGGACAGGCCTGGCTTTGTTGGGACCCTGAGACCCGGGCTGGGCCTGCTGTGTCTGTCCTGCAGAGGCTGGAGGACGAGGAATGGGGGAGGCGGGAAGGGATGGCGATTCCTGGGACCTGGGGCTGTGAGGAGCCTGGCTGCAGAGTTCCTTGGCTGCCGCCTCCGGCACACCTTGGTCACGTGCCAGTTGGGGGTGCTTGGCCAAGGGTGGCAAGAGGTGGGTGGGGTCGGAAAGTGCTCCAGGGCCGCCTTCTCCTTCCTCTTCTGCTTGTTTTGCTCCTATAGCTCAGCCCGCCCCTGCCCTGGGGAGGTGAGGCAGTCTTGCCTGTAGGATCAGCATTCTTTGAGGGCCAGAGCTGGCTCTCCTCCTGGTCTCCTCTGTCTCATTTCGGCCTTCTTTCTTTCCTTAAATCTCTCTCATGCTCTAACTCTGTTTCTTTCTATATCTGGCTTGCCCATTCCTTAGGAGTTTCAAATCCCTTTTCCAGCCTCTTTCTTCCCCCCTGAGGCAGGAGGGAGGGTGGGATGGATGGCCTCTCTCTTACGCAGGAGGCAGTGTGGAGTAGTGGTACATAAGTGGCCTTCTGGGTTAAACTAAATTCAGCTTTGGGCTTTGCCCCTTCAGGGCTGTGCATCGCTGAGCGTATCATGCAACCTCTCTGTGCCTTGGTTCCCTCTGCTGCCCTTAGAAGCACTTAGAACATCATGGGGCCTATTGATAGCATTTTATAAAGAGTAGCTCTTGGTGTTGATGTCGTTATGGTTATTGAGTGATTGTCATTAGTCCAAGTCCTCTGAGAAACAAGATGGGATTAAATGTGTAAAGATTTTATTAAGGGAAATGCGTGAGTGAAAGGAAGGAGCTGGGGAAGGCTGGGAGAGCCTTCAGATGGCAATGTGAGTCTGACCCCGGGTGAAGGGGAGACAGAGGGAGCCAGAATGCGGTGGAAGGGCCCTAGACCTCCGGGCCCTCTCAGGAGAGTTCAGCAAAGTAGACAGCCAATCCAGGAACCAAAGTTGGCAGACAGGTCTCCTCACCCCCAGGAGCAGGTCTGCCTTAGAATCAGCGGTGGGGAGCAGCCCGAGGAGGCGCCCGAGGAGGCGCGGCCTCCGCAGGTGTGGATTTCAGTGCACAGCTGGGGCCCCCCCGCTCCTGCCGCAGGAGGTCTGCACGGTGCATTCCAGTGGCTGCCACAGGCGAACTCAGAGGAGGACAGGGCCTTTGGTCCTGGGGTCTGAGGTGGGTTGGGAGGGGTGGAGGGGGGTGACCCAAGGATCTGGAAGGAGGCAGCAGCAGGGGCCCCAGGCTGTCATGCTCCCCCCGGGCAGCCTCCTCACTCGGGGCCTGGCTTCAGGCTGGGTCCTGGCTGTTGAGTTAATATCGTTTAGCTTAGTCGTGCTGACGGTGTGGTGGTCCTGCTTGGAGCAGAGGGCTGACTGCACCCGGCCTTTGACTCTGCTCTCTGTTCCCCTCCCCATCTTCCCTTCCTGCCTGAGGTACCTCAGTGCTGAGGGGGAAACTGAAGCACAGGCACGCTGGGCCAGTGAGCGTTCCGGGTAGGGGCATTCAGGAATCTTAACCCCTGGACAGAGCCATCCACCTCAAAGTTCATCCTAGGAGAGGCCGGGCAGCTCGATACTACCCCTGATGCTAACCTTGGGTGTCCTCTGGGACTGGCCCGGCTGGCCCGGCTGGCCGGAGTGCGGGGCAGGGGCGCAGAGAGCCGAGCCAAGCTGTGACACCATTAGGGGAATGAAGTTGGAGTGGAAGCAAGTGTTTCTGGGCACTGAGCTGAGGCTGTCTGCGGGCGGTCGGACCGGGCCCAGCCTGGTCAGACTGTCCGCCCCCCCGCTCAGCTCCCCACCTCTGCAGACTGCACTGGGATGCGTGAGCCACCCGGATGGCCTCTTGATCCCCAGCCACTCAATATGCTAAGCAGGGCCAATTTATTCCCTTGCTTCTTCCTGGAATTGCGGCAAAGCCAGCAGGGGCTGAGTGTGTTGGAGGTAACCGGCTGGGGGGAGAGCAGTTCTCCATGGTTCTCCTGCAAGACCCCTGGGCTCCCTGTGTGACTCAGCACCGCCTCTCCCAAGGCTGGCCCTGTCGTGAAGGCAGCAGGAGCTTGGGGACAGGCAGCTGATGAGTCCTTGCTTACTGCTTCCTAGCTGGGGGCCCTGGGCAAACTAATAGTGTCTCTGAGCCTCAGCTTCCTCGCCTGTGAAATGGGCACAATAGAGCCCACCTTGCCAGGCTGTTGGAAAGAGTATATGCCAAGCTGTGGGACACAGTGGGCAGGTGGCACTGTTCAGCCCGTCCACACTCTGGTCTTGTTGGTACCTCTTTCCCTCTTTTTTCACCCTCTGCAGTCTGGACTCCTGAATCCTGAGGTCAGCTGGCGATGGGTGTGCTAGGAAGAGGCTGTTCTCAGAGCTCTGCTCTGGGGTTCAGGGATTGGGGGTGAGGGGTGGGACAGATACCAATAAAATGAGGGAGGGCTTGTAGCAGAAAAGTGTGGAACCGGGGGTGGGACTGATCTGGTTGCAAGTCTGGGCTCTGCCACTGACTAACTTTGTGAGCCTCAGTTTTCTCATCTGGGAAATGGGAATGATAACACCTGCTCGCGGGGTTAGGGAGGGGATTAAGTTGGCTGATGTAGGTCAAGTTTCCAGCACTTAGCAGACCCTCAGTAAACATCAGTTTCCTTCTCCTCCTGGAAGGGGCCTTCGTAGTCATTTGGTTGACCCCTTCTCCTCCTGGAAGGGGCCTTTGAAGTCATTTGGTTGACCCCTTCACTAGCTGGCTTGGCCAAGGGCCTCACCTCTGAGCCTCTTTCAGAAAGAGGGAGAGGGACGGGGAGAGCCTTGGGCTTAGGGTCTCTGACTTGGCAGACAGGTCAGAGATCATTTAGCAATAATGATAATAAATGTCCTTAAAACGAGCCTCACACGATGCTCACAACAACCCTGAAAAGTGATGTGAGCAGCCATTATCACCCTCTTTCACAGATGGGGAGGTTGAGGCCCAGGGAGTGACTTGTCCATGGTCTCATTACTGTAAGTGCAGAGCTGGGATGCGAGCCAGGTCTTAGGCTTCCTGGCTCTCTGCACTTGGCCCGCCTCCTGCCTCTTACCCGTTCTCTTTCTGCTGAGCAAGACAGTCTCCCTCAACTGTACTGGGGTTGGGGCTCCTCTTGTTCTCAGTGGTCTCTTGGGAGAAAGAAGTCATTGTCTTGTTTGACCAGGCAGTCCTCCTGCGACACCCCCCTTCCTGGCCTGGCCTTCAGCCTTGAAGGCATCCACCTTCCCCCCTGCCAGACCCGAGGCAGTGTCGGGAACGGGTAGGGGTTCATCTGCCTTCTTTGGGACTGGGGTGGGGTCAGTCCTGTTGCCCCGTTCATTCAGGCTGGCCAGGGAAACACAGCTGCCTTTCCCTCAGTTGCCTCTAGCAGCACCTGAGCAGCACCTGACTGCCCCCTCCAGGAAGCCACTTCTCACTCCAGCTTTCTCCTTACCCACTGAGCACAGGAGCCCTGTGCCCCACCCCTGCTTCCCCTTCCCCCTAAGCTCTCCAGCAGCCTCTGTGGCTGTGAGAACAGCCCCCATCTTGCTTCCCAGACCCACTGACCAGGAATTTCCAGCTCTGGGGTCTCCCCTCTCCTCCTCCCCTCCTCCCCCTTTTATCTCCCCCTCTGGGAGCCAGAGGCCCTTTGTGAAGTTCTTTGTGTGGATTTGAACTCCCAAGGCTGGGCAGGGTGACAAAGGGACACCCCTCTCCCCTCTCCATTGTCCCACCTCTTCTCAGGAGGCCGTGTATGTATGTGTGTCTGTGTATGCGTGTACACGTGCGTGTGTCATGTCCCAGCTTGGCCTCTTTTATACGGGCGGTGGGCAGGGAGAATCTTGAAAGGATTCGGGGATGCAGAGGAGTCTTGGGGCCCCTACACCAAGGCTGAGAGGCCCTCGTGGGAGAAAGGAGACTGGGTGCCTTTGAGGAGGGGGGTATCGGGCTTGGGAGTGATTCTCTGGCCCTGGGAGTGGGTGCTGTCACCCCTCCCCGCCCCTGGCTCTCTCTCTGGGTCTGTCATTCTGTCTGTCTCTCTTTCCTTTCCCTCCCTTGCTCCTTCTCTCTCTGCACAGCTCGCTATCTCCATCACGTCCCTCATTCTCACCCTGGCATCTGCCTTCCTTGGCACTGCCCGCCTCACCAAGGAGAGACCAGACAGGTATTCCTCCCTGCCCCTCGATGCCAGTTCCAGGGAGGCCCTGTCGCCTGCTGCCTTCCCAGTATTCTAGCCTCTTCTTGACTTCTGTCCCCAACTCAGCCCTCCTGGCCCTGACTCCCTGCCCTGGACCCCCACTCTTCCTGCCCCCCCTCGATCTACAGGGTGCTTCCTCCCAGGGGTGCTATTTCCACAGCCTTAGCTGTGGCTCCCCTTCACCCCGGCCAGCACGATGACCCCACAGTCTAGAATAACACTGAGTGGCTGGCTGCCCTCTGGGGCCTGGCTAAAAATAGACCCATGCGTGATGTGCTTTCAAGGCAGTATGGGGCAGAGGCAGGGTCCAGCCCACAGGTCCTTCACGGTCTCCTTGGGGGACATATTCCACTGGGGCCCTGGGGCCTCCCCACCACCCTGCTGTGGCCAGAAGCTTGGTTGGAGGGCCTCGGGCCCCAACGATACCTGGGAGGAACTTTCTGGTGCTGATGGGTGACACGTGGGCAGAAAGAGGCGAGCTGAGTGCCAAGATCAAACGAGGATTCCTAGCTGGTAAGTGTCGATGGTTAGGACTTGAATCCAAGCCCAGGCTGTCAGACTGCAGGCAGAGTCACTCCAGCCATAGCTGGTTTTGTTGCATGCAGGTTGAGTTAAGATGAGTTCTCACTCCCAGCTTTGCACTTCTCCTGCTTTAGACTCTGAGCAATGGCTCAGGCTCTCCAAGCATCAGCTTTCCTACCTGAACGATGGGGCCACTGCTAGGCGCATGGCTGCTGGGCCAGTGGTTGACAGGACTCCCGGGGGACGTCCATAAGCTCACCAAGCTGGCAGCCGCCGTCGTTTTCCAGCCTCAGCTGTGGAACCTCTGTCTCCTCCTGGCCCTTTGGATCTCCCCCTGTGTCTGGGTCTCCATGTCCTCTCTGGTCTCCAGATGACTCCCATCATGGACTTGGGGTCTGCAGAGCTCCTTGGAGAGGAGAGTCTGACCTCTGCCACGGTGTGCAGAGTGGGTGAAGAGGCGAGTACAGGCTGGGTGCCCCGCGTGGGCCTCCATCTGGGTTCTGTGCTTTTAAATTCCCGGGAGCTTTCTTACTGCTGCTCTCTGAATATTCTTTTTATTTTATTACAGGCAGTTCTTGTTTCATGGATGCATTTTCTTCTCTGATCTCTCTGACGATATTACTTTTTCTCAAAGTCTTCTTCCCACTGAATTTCACTTACTTTCTTCAAGTTGCTGTTGGTCTCCATTGCTTCTCCGCTAAGCTTTCCTCAGATGCCTGGGAGCCTGGGTTTTCCACTTATATTTTAAGCGGAACATTAAAGGGTGGATTCTTTGCGCTGGGGGTGGGGATGGACCAGCTGAGGGCTTCACTGCCTCTCAGGTGTCCAGCTGGGCTGCTGTATCAGGGAAACTGCTGTCAATATCTTTGGGTCTCTCCTCTTGGGCTTGCCGGATCTCCAGAGAAGTTTTCACTTTTCTGCCTCGGGGCAGGGACGGGCCCGACAGCCTCATATTCGGTAAACACTCACTTGACCCCCTCTTTTCTATTAGTACTCATGCCCTCAACCGCCTGGTGGCCCTGGGGCCAGAGCCCGCTGTCTTACCCTTTCCAGGGAATAAATCTCCTGTCTTCTGGTAGGGGTCAGGGAGAGGATCTGGAAATCTAACCACTTCTTCAGTGTCCTACCAATCCTGGTTCAGGTTCACATTCACCGCCGCCGCTCACCCCCCACCAAGGTATTCCAATGCCACGGATCCTGAGCCTTGGAGGGGTTCTGCATTGAAGCATCTGGTGGCTTCCTGGCTTTCCCGCAGCCAGCTCAGGGTTTAGGTTTCTCAGGCTCACAGTTCCCACACATCCATCTGCTCTCCAACTCCCAGAATCTTGACATTGTTGTCAGGGGTGATAATCAAAATATTTAACAAGAGATCCTAGGGACTGCGCTGAGAGGCTGGAGAGGGTCCTGAGGCCCCTTACGAGACAAGAAGTAGCCTTTTTGGGTCCAGGCGAGGGGCTAGAGCATTGGGACGGCGGGTGTGCAGTAACTACTTACCCACTGGACCAGGAGTATTTTAGTTCTTAACAACCGCATCGCTCCTGTAGTCTCCTCTCCCTCTTTTTGGTTCTTTTTTTGACCCTCCAGGCTTTATGCTTTCCTTAAAACAACACCAACTTTCCTGTTGCTTTAGAGGAGTTTCAAGAGGCAGCAGGTAAAACGTGTGTGTTCAATCAGCCGACTTCCCCGGAAGTATCCACTTCGCTCCTTTGGGCTGGGGCCTCCTTTACCTGCCGTGGAGTGAGGCTGGCAGGAATGCTGTGACTGGTGAGGAGGGCTGCAAGATGCAGCCTTTTCTTCACCCAGATGCAGGGGATCCTCCACTCCCTTCCTCCTAAATCAGCTCTCTTAGTTATGGCCTTGAGGCCATTGATGAGATGTGAGGTGTGAAGCCACCAGCAGGTGTGAAAAGAGCAGCAGAAGGGCTGGAGGTCAGACATTAGGAAGCACTTCCCGGCAGCCAGGGCTGTGAAGCCAGAGAACAGGATGATCTGGGGAGGCTCTGAAGTCTCCCTTCTGGAAGAACTTCAAGCCAGGAGGGCCCTTGGTTGACCTGGGCTGGAGGGGATCTCCGGGAAGGCAGGGGGCTGACCGGGACGATCCCTGTGGGCCTTGCTGCCTGACCTGCCCCCATGACTGTTGATCTTTTGATTTCCCTTTGCTGCCGCCCTTCCTGTTTTCATCAGTAGAAAGCTTCTCTCCATGGGACGCACGGTCCCCCCTTCTGTGGGGTTAAGGGATAACCCCTTGTGGAAGAGGAAGTTTGGGGTGTGAGGGGCAGAGATATAAGGAGGTCTGGGGATCTAGAAAGAGACTTAAGGGTAGGGCGAGGCCCCAGGAGGGCCCCCTCCCTGGGTCCCAAGGCTGGAGGGGGAGGGGCCTCCTTCAAGGAGATGGGGGTCTCAAGGACGAAGACTGGGGTGGTTCTTACCTCCAGGGCAGCCCTGCACTGACATCTCCTTATAGTCAAGCAGGGCATAGACAAAGAATTCCCTGCAAAGTAACCTCATTTGCATCCTCTTCTGCATCCAATTTGCAAGCTATTTGGGGTCCAAAATGGCCAGAAGTTTCCATTGGCACCTGTGTTTCTTCCTCCAGGGGTACTCAGCTCTACCCGCTTCCACTCCTTCCTGTCCTGGTCCCCCACTCCTCATCGACAGAGTCCCCGCCCTGGACCTTTGGCTCCAGGACCCTCACCTTGTCCTGTAGGGGCGTGTTGTATGTGTGTCCATGTATGCTGTACACAGTCCCTCTCTTTCCAGCCTCACGTTTTCTTCCTTCCTTTGGCCCCTTAAACAAAATATAGCCCATTTCTAACCAGGGCCCAGCCCTTTCTTACGAACTTTCAGCCACAATAATGGGGCTCCATCAGCCTTTCCCTAAGAGGGCTCCGCCCTGCCCTCCAAGCTGCTTCACCACTCCCACCACCTCTATCCCCATCCTCAGCCTCTGCACACTTTCCTCTGCCTCCCAGAGACAGAAACTTAACAAAGGGGACAATCTGGGGTTAGACAGAACCAGGTGTGAGTGGCCTAGGTGAGGCCTGGTTGAGGAAGATGTTTCTGGTGGATGAGGGGTAGATGTCTGCATGGGAAGTGTTCCCCTACCTCAGGGATCTAAGATGGCCACGGACGATGGGAATGGGTTTTAGTTTTGGCAAGAGAATCCATACAGAAGGTGCTGGACTGAGTAACGCTGGAGATTTGGGGACCGGGGTGGGGCAGGGCCGGCCTGTTTTCCTGTTAAAGTGAACAGGAACTTCTAATACTGAGGTATTATGCTAAGTCATAGGAAGTTGAAGACTCCAACGTGACTTGGGGTTTAGAAGAGGAGAGTGGGGGAATAGTAGGGTGAGAACAGAGGCCTCTCTGGCACTGTGGTGCCTTACTGGAAGTTCTGCCTGTTGTCTAACTTGAGTATTTCATGCTTAGTCCTGACAGTTTCCTCCTGATTATCCTCAGTGGGGGCGGGAAGCTCAGGAACTCACCGCTGTGCTTTCTTTTCTGTCTCCCCTGCTCGAGAGGCATCCTTCAGTTCCTCCCTCTTCCTGAGTTCCAGCCTCTTCTGGGCTTATGTGCCCCCATTCCACCTCTCTCCTGGCCTGCTTCCAGCATCTTCCTAACAATGCTGTTCTG
Organism: Orcinus orca; assembly: GCF_937001465.1. NCBI lineage: Eukaryota > Metazoa > Chordata > Mammalia > Artiodactyla > Delphinidae > Orcinus > Orcinus orca. Next base: position 101,223,245 of record NC_064565.1, on the reverse strand, counting down.
GCTTCATCCTGCTGGGACTCCTGGCTCCTCTTCCTCGGGCTTCCATTCCCCGGATGGCAGTGTGCACTGTGTGTTCCAGACAGGGTGCTCTTGCCCAGGGCTCTGGCGGAGAGCATCTGTCTGGAGGGGGTGGGGTGTGTAGTATGCAGCTAGGAGACCCAGGAAGGGTTTCGGGGTGGGTGAATTTGCTTTTACAGTCACCCCAGCGTGTCCCTCCTGGACCCAGGTTCTGAGATATTTGTCCAGTAGCTCCAAAGAATGCCTGGATGAGTTGGGTCCAGTGGCAGGCATTTTCACATTTAATTTAATCCTCACAACTACCCATGAGGTTGGGATCCTTGTCTCCATTTTATAGAAGAGGAAATAGGCTCAGAATAGAGAAATAACCTCTTCAAGGTCACATAGCTGGTAAGTGTCAGGGCCAGGATTCGGACCTTGGTCTCTCTGGTTTTCACCTCAGTCTTTCTCTTTGGGAGGTGACGCTTCCCATATGTGTCCCCTGGCATGCTCTCAACTGCACTGGGAAGAAAAGCAAATGCAACACTGCCTGTTCCCCAGATGAGGACACTGGGGCTCCCAGGGGGGCTGTGCCCCAAGCCTAGTCTGGGGTGCCTCCTCCTACCCTTGGGTCCGAGTCCTTACCCCTCACGGCTTCATGACTCTGTTCGTCCATCCACAGGGCTGCGATGGGGCGGGGGAGGCTGCATCCGTAAACTCATTCTCTCTGGTCTGACTGGGGCCAGGCCTGCTCTGCTCTATCCAGAAGCTCCCAGACAGAGTGAGAATAGGACATGCCAGAAGCCAGGTTCAGGTGGATCACAGAGGGGGTCTGGGACCCTTTTAGGAGGGGGAAGAGGAAGCTGCGTTGTACCATTCAGGTCACGGGAGCAAATGGAAATCTGCAGCCCCAGGAGAGCCTCCAGCCTTGACCTGAAGGGATGCAGGGATTCTACCCACATCTGATGCAGGGTCCAGCCCGGGTGCACTGACGTGCCGGCTCTCCTGGCTTCTGTGGAGTGGAGAAGGATTCACATCTGGGGGTGCTCAAGGTCCTCCCAAGAGCTTGTTCAGGGCCTGCCCCCCTGGACCAGCTGTGGCCTTCTCCTAGTCAGGAAGCAAGTGCCCTGACAGCCTTAGCCCAGATCTGGCTTCTGACTACAGGGGCTGCAGCTGGGCCCTTGAGGGTCTCAGCTCAGACTCTGCTCTGTGTCTGCCCCTTCAGTGGTCTGAGTCTGGGCTGGCGGGAGTCCCTGGAGCCCCAGGCCCTGCTTGCTTCCAGAACCTGTAGATGAGGCCATGTCACCTTGTTTCGTGCCTCGGTTTCCCTGGCAGCCTGACTGGTGACACACCATGCTTCCTCTCCTCTTTCTTTATTCCTGTCCTCCCCCCACTCCCCTGATGCTGGCCCTCCCTCCGCACTGCTCTTTGTGAGATGGTCGGAGCTCTCCACCTTCCTCTTGTCTTCTTGTCTCCCGACTTCCTTCGCCCTCTGTTTGCTGGTCCCCTCCCCACTCACACCGGCTTTCGCTCACTTCTCTGGTCATTGGCAGTCCCAGCCCCACTGCCTTTTCCATCTTGGATGTCTCTCTTGAAAGCTCGGTTTCCCCACTCGTGTCCTCACGTCCATCTTGGGCTCCACCTGGGATCTGTCTCGGTGGCCTGGCTCCTCCTGGCCCTCCTTCCTTCTCACAGCTCCCTGGACGTCTGCAGGGCGCGGACTGAGGGCCCTGGGATGAGTGGGGACTGGAGGGTCCTGGGGTCTCATTTCCTGGCCTCTCTCCCATTTCCTCACTTTGCAGAAACAGTGTAGGGGGTGGGCCCAGGAGAGGAGCCCAGTGTGATGTCGTGGCTGGAGAGGGGTGAGGGGCGCCAGGGAGCGGGATAGAGGAAGGTTGTCAGGTGAGAATAGGGGGGTAGGAGGGATCTGCTTATCTGTCTGTATCTACCTCCGTTTGCCTCTCTCTTTGATGCCTCTTGCTGTCCGCCAGTCACTGTCACTATCTTTGCCTTTTTGGGTCATCTTGGTTCTTTGGACTGGGGGCTTTAACCCAGCTCCTTTCCTCGGGTACCTTCCACACCCAGCTGCCCTCTCTGTCCAGTTCAGGGGCAGTCAGTGGGCTGCTTTCCCAGGACGGGGAGGGGGCTGTGTGGGAGAGGGCGGGGGTGGGGTGGACGGTAATTGTATCAGCTGGTTCTGATGCAATTGGGCTTCCCAGACTGGACCTTCCCCTGCCCCTCCTTCCCCCCTCTCCTCCTGCCCTCTCCATTCATCTCACTCCCTCTCCCGGTTCCATCAGAATAAATTAGACAGTCCCTGCTTTAATCTCATTGCGGGAGCCTGGGCTCAGACCCAGCAGCCCAGCTCCTCGGTCTGCAGTCTCCATGCTAGGCCCTGCAATGAACACCCCAGGGGCAGAGGGATGACCAGGATGACTGCAGGCCTCTGTTCTCACTTCTCCACCCCTAGATGCTATGGCTTGCCCGGAAAGGCGGCCCAGGCCTCGGGCTCCCCAGTGGGTCAATACCCACCATCGCTCCAGGTCTGTCCCCACCCTTCCCCCACCCATTTATCATGTCAGCTGCTGGGTGGTGATGGAAGTCATCTGGAAAGGGGCCCAGAGGACCCAGGATTTTCAGCCTGCAGAATAGAGAGGGGTGGAGGTGGGGTGGGGATGGGGGCTTGAATAATGAGCTGCCAGTGTCTGAAGGCATTTATTGTGCAGAGAGAGTGACCAAGTCGTTCTTCCCCAGGCAAGGCAGTCTAAGAGGAAATGGTCTGGAATTTGAGAGCAGGGATGGAGGTTAGATATCAAGAGGAACTTCCTGCCTGTGCTGGGTCAGAGACCTGGGTTAGTAGCGGTAAAGGGGAGAAAGAGAACGTATGGGCTCACCTCCTCGGAATATCTATAAGAGGGGAAACATTTCCTCTCCTCTCCCTCCTCTCCCGCCTCTGCAGTGTTGTGCTGTGGAAGAGCAAAGAGCCAGGAATGGAGGGCTTTGATCCATTCTGGTTCTGCCACTTTTTGGTTGTGTGACTCCTGGCAAGTCAGCTTTTTGCCTCTCTGGGCCTCAGTGTCCTCCTGTGTCAATCATGTGCTGTCAGGGTGGGGGGCAGGGGGAGGCACGGGGTCTCTTTCAAGTTTAACTGGAACCGGTACTGGACGTTTGGGAGCAGAATAAGGAGGTGGCCCCTCATCAGGGGTGGAGTAGGGATGCGTAGAGATCCCACTGTCCTGGTGCAGTAGCTGTAAGAATCTGGAAGATGACACTGCCCAGTGGCCGAAGTCCAGGGCTGCGGCAGGGACTCTGGATTTAGAAGCAGGAACGGCCTGCCTTTCTTCTTTCTTGTATTCATGCAGTCAACCTACCACTCCACCAAGTAACTCACGTTTATCGACTCTGCACCCAGCACCATGCTGAGTGCTGAGTGCTGGGTGCTGAGTGCTGAGTGCTCGGTGCTGGGTGCTGGGTGCTGAGTGCTGGGTGCTGGGTGCTGAGTGCTGAGTGCTGGGTGCTGAGTGCTGGGTGCTGGGACTGCAACCATGAATGACTGCCAGGATCCTCTGGGAGCCGACAGTCTGGGGGAGGGGGTGAAACAGTGAGGAAGTGAGCAAATCTATCAATAAGTGCTATGTGCTCTGAAGACATGAACTTACTGGTGTCACACAGACTGGGAGCTGGCGCGATGGAAGGACTTTAGTGGGGTGATCCGAGAAGGTGACATTGGAGCCCATATGAGATGGGACCCCCAGCTCTGGAGGGACCCCAGTTCTGTTGCTGTGTGCGAGTCCTCGACCTTGAATGTGGCTGGGTAGTTTAACCATGAGTGGGGCTGGTGAAATCCGTCCCTGGTGGCAGTGTTGAGGCTCTGGGGACGCCAGTCTTTGAGGTGAGACCCAAGTCGGAGCCCCCTGGGGGCCGCCGGAGGAATTGCTGTGGCTGGGAGGGTGGTGAAATCAACTCTAGCTGTGAGCAAGCACGTGGGGGGCTGGGCCTGCCGGAGCTGTCCCCATCTGATGGAGGAGGAAGGCTGGGGGCCTCCAGGGAGGGGGCTTGTGCATGTCTCTTGGTGTGAAAGCAAGACCCAGAGCCTCCGATCAGATGCCCAAGCCATTCTTCCTTCACAGGAGCCGCCTTTGTCTCGCCACAGACAAAACCAGCCGGGGGCACTGTGGCCCTGGGGACATGGGACAGAGGCGAATCTGTGCTTACCCTGTCCCCAGGGAGCTGGTGGCTGTGACCTGCTCTCTTGTTTCCCTGACACCTTCTCTGGATGCCTCTGGGAAGTTTCCCGTTCTTCTCCCACTTCTCAGGGGTGGTGGGGAGCAGGGGGGACGGGGGGGCGGAGCAGCCCCCTTTCTGTGAATGTGGCCTCCATCCTACCTGGCTCTAGACTCTGGAATCTCCTCCTTGGCCTGGACTCAGAATCCGGGTCTCTGGGCTGTGTGAACAAGAGTGGGGTTTGGAGAAGAAATTCCTTCTCCTTCCAGCCGTGGCCAGGCCCACATCCAGCCCTGCTTAGCAGTCTGGACTCTAGCTGAGGAGGCAGAGGGAGGAAGGGCTGGGGTCCCAGGGGTGACAGGGAGACAGGCCTGGGGGTCTGTGGGAGCCTGGACCGGGCAGGGGAGACAAAGCGTCCCCAGAGGATTGGTTAACCCTCCGAGGACGGTGGCCAGCTTTTCACAAGCTCCACTGGGGAGGCCGAGGTGAGGAGCTGGGGGTCTGTTGTCAGGTACCCACATGGGGGCTGCAGAGAGGTTGGGGTCTGACATGAGGCTCCTGTGACAGAGCAGACCCTGCCCAGACTCATCCCTATCCGTGGTCCCCTATGTGTGAACATCTGCGTCTGATCCATTCTGTGAAATCCTGCATCTCTGACCCTGACGCCTGGGGGCCTGGAAGGAGAGATGGGGGATGGGATGCAAGAACCTACCAGATGCACCTTCTGGTGCTTTGAGTGCTTTGAGGAGAAAGAAACTGAAATTGAAAGACGAACTTCTGAGATTGGACCCCCCTCCCCACCTTCACAAAAGTTGAAAGAGGAAGCATGGGGATCCTTGCCAAAGCCTTCCAGGAGGTTCTGGGGATCCTGCAGCTGCTTTCTTCAGGGTTCTGATCTCCCTTGGTGATGAAAACAGAACAGAGGACATGTGACTTCCCATGAGGCACCAAACTCCCGAGGACACATTTCCGCGTCCTGCCTTGGGGGCAGGATTTCGTTCAGGAGCCGCAACAACGCTGGGCACGAAGCTCTGTGGAGGTGTGGTGGGACCAAGGGCTGGGAGGAGGGAGCTGGGGAGAAGCCCAGGCAGTGCTGGGCCTGGCTTCCTGTCTCTGTCAGCTATGGGCTCTTCCCTTCCTCTCTGGAGGGTCACTGGCTTAAGGACACCTCCTGCTGGCCGGTAGATGAAATGAAGGCCCCTCGGCCCTTCTGAGCCCTTTTATCGGGATCTCCTTGTAGGGAAGGGCTGAACCTAGAAATCACTTCCTTCTCTTTCCTCCCATCTGCTCTTCCTTCCTTCTGTTTGATGAGTGCCTTTCATGTTCTTGGCGCTGAGAAGTCTTAAGAATCCTCTTAGAGAAAATCACCTTGTCCTTCTCTCTTACTCTAGGCAGGTCCACACTTCAGCCCACTGGCGGAACTTCCTTCTGTTTGAAAAATTCAGCCAGTGATTCCTTTTGAGTAAACTTCCACGTGCTGTGGATTAAGCCCAGTTTCCTAACGTCTCACAACGCAGCCATTTCCTCTGGCGCCAGGGTGGGGAGGCTGTGAAGATTGCAGGCCCCCCCAAAGAGGAGGAAGGGCCCCTCTGCAGGCCTGGCATGGACTTCAGCAGTGCCAGGCACTTCCCTGGAGGTCATGGGCAAGAGCAAAGGCAGGGCCTGCTAGGGAGGGGCTCGCGTATTACCTCTCCGCCTGCTTCTGTGACGCCCCCTCCCGCTTTCATCCGGGGCCTAAGTGGTGGTGTGTACCGGAAGACAGCGAGGGACCCTTTTTTTGGGCGCTGTTGAGGGCTGAGGGCCCCAGTGTCTGTCTTTCCTCGTGTCTCTAGCCACGCACCAGCAGGGCCCCCTTCCCCCCACCCTCACTGTGTTCCTGCCAACCTCCCCCAAAGCGCTGCACCTCACTGCCTTGTCTCATGGTGGGGAGATGAACTGGGGAGGGGGAGGGCCTGAGAAGTCCCATCGGGTGGGGGGAGCTTGGAGGCAGGAGTAAGCTTGCTGAGAAACTCTGCATGTCGGGAAGGAGACCTTGCCTGGAGCCCCTGCAATGCTGGCTCTGTGTCCCCAACCTTCCCTGAGGAAGAAGGACAGCATTGTCTCCCTGAGGACAGAGAGATGGCATTGCCAGGAAAAACAGCCCCGGTACAGTGCCCAGGGAAGCCCAGGCCCGGGAGTGCAGGCAGCGGTGGGAGGCGGCGCGCGGGGGTTGGGAGCGCCCTGGCTGGGCTCCAGTGGTCTGTTGCTGTGGAGGAGGCCCTGGCAGGGTCCTGCTCGCAGCAGCCGCAGCTCTCCCGCCCTTTTTCTTTCTGGGCTTGGCTGGCTGGCTCCCCTCCCAGTTTCTCTGCAGGGACAGAACCAGGGGCAGAGCTCACAGCCGCCTCTTTCCACCTCCCCGAAGTCTGTCTGTGGGTCTCCCTCTGCCTTTGTCTCTCTGCGTCTTCTCTCCCTCTCTCCAGAGTCCAGCGCCTCCTCTCACCTGTCTCTTCCTCCCCCTCCCTGGTTCCAGGGTCACAGTATGGTGACCCCCAAACAATTTTCCTGAGAGGCCCCCAACCCCTGTTCACATCCTCTGAGCACAGCAGAGGCAGAGAAGGGTCCCTGTTCTCCAGTGGCGGCCATGGGGCAGGACGTGATGGGATGTGGCACACCCTGAACCCGGAGTGGGAGGTTCAGCCGTAGCTGTGGGGGGCGCAGCCAGCTCTCATCAGTCTGAGTTGGTTCAGCCTCTTAGGCAGGGGCGCTTCCAGCTTATGGGGGCGTTTGGATGCTCAGAGCTCCCTCCTGTAGTTGGCTGGAGAGAGATCCAGGCAGAGGAGTCGAGGTGTGGCCAGGGTCAGAGGTTGGTGAGTTGGGACAGCCCGTCCAGGTTGTGTTCTGTGACCTGACGTGCATGCCAGGCCCACGGATGTTTCAGCTTCAGTCATGGAAGCCGGAGGTCTCCGTTTAAGTTAATCACATTATGCTCTGGGGAGCAATGTGGAAATTAGAGTGAGGTCTGGAGGGAATCGGCACACACAGACGCACACAGCACACTCACACACTCACTGCAGCTTGGAGCACAATGCTGCCGCCACCGCCGCTGCGCCTTCCCCGCAGGTGGTCGCCTGGCGCCTGGCACCGCCTCTGCTCTGCCGCTCAGCCTCTCCTGCGAACCTCTCCCCGAGCCTCCTCCGAAGTTGCCGGGGTGCCTGCGCCCGCCCCCGCCCCCCCGCCCCCCCCCCCCCCGCCCCCACAGCCCGTGTCACAACGAGGGGAGGAGAGAGGCAGCAGCTGGAGGAAGTCCCCGAGGGTGGAAGCGCCCTGTAGCGCCCGCGTCTCCCGCCGGGGCTTCCGGGGGAGATGGAGCCACGTCGGGGCCGCGCCTCGGGGGCCCCGTCGAGCTCCTCTCGCTAGAGGGGCCGGGACACTCGGACTGCTCCTGCGGGGCTGAGCATCCGGGAGACCACGGGGCGGGTCTCTCGCCTTCCGCCTCACCACCTCCCCGGAGCAGCCGGTCCTGCTTCCGACCCTTGCGCCCGGGGCGCGCACGTCGGGATTAAACATGACTCAGATGAGCTGGTGCTTCTCCTGCGTGATTCGATGGAGCAAGTACCTCTTCTCCTGCTTCCTGCCCCTGCGCTTCTGCCTCCGCAGACAGGTAAACTCACCTGGCATCTGCCCCACCCCTCCCCGACAGGCACTCTCCTCCCTCGGTCACCTAGGCGCCAGGTTTATCACCCTCTCGCTGCCCTCAGGGACACCCATCTTGACCGCTGTCAGCGTGGCTTTCATGAGAGTTTAGGGACTCCTGGGGGAGCCCCCACTCATGCATGGATCCACAAGGGGGAGTGGCTGCCTCACCGCCAGGGCACAGCATCTTGGAAGTCTGAAGGATAACACTGGAGTCTGTGCGAGGGTGCTGGAGAGCTGGGCACAGAAGAACATTTCTGGGGGCTTTAAGCATCCCTCTCAAGTTTCTGTGGGAAGGGAGGGCAAGTTCCCGGAAATGTCTCTTTTTTCCCCCGGATGGGTTCAGAGGATTCAGAGTTAAGGCTGAGATGTAACAGAGTGAGATGGAAATGAAGCTGGTGGACGTCAGGAGGGATTTCCTATCTATTCAGGGGGATGGGGGGACCAGGGAACCAGACATGGAAAGGACGGGGGCTGGGGTAGTAGCTGGCTTAATGAGGGAGGAGGGGTCTGGTGGGACCCCCAGTGCTGTGGATGGGCGTGTCATGGTTGAGCATCTTTCTCCCAGAGAAGATCCTTGACAGTGCCTTCAGGGTGTGCGTGCTTGTGTGTTTGGAGGGGGGAGGTTAGGGAGAGAGAGGAGGTGGGTCATAGCTGGCCAGCAGAGTAGGGAACTGGTAAAACTGCAGGTAACCTTAAATCCTCCCCTGGAGGCACAGAGAGAATTCCAAGAGGATGACCTCGAGCCCCCAGAAGACTCCAGTGAGGGGAAGGATTTCAGGGACTGGGGGTCTGGCTTTCTGATCCATTCTCCATTCCGCAGGGAAGCCAGAAGGGCCCCTGTCACATGGGGGAAGGGGGCTCGGAGGCACCCAGGCTGAGAGCCAGCTGTAGAGCTTGTTTGCCTGGCTTTGAATTCTGGCTCTGCCGTATGCTCGCGGTGGACCTTGGGCAAGTCGCTTACTCTGCCGGTGCCTGTTTTCAAACATGTAGAATGGGGATTATAAAAATACCTATATCACTGGGTTATTGTGAGGACTAAATGCAGTAGGACATTTGAAGTGGTTACCAAGTGCTTTCTCTGTATTAGGTACTCAATAAAAATTAGGAATCTTTTCTTTATTCTTGTTGTGACTTTCCGTGGGGCTCTCCCTCCTTGTAGACCTTCAGGCAGGCCAGAGATGGGGTACGTGGGAATGGAGGGATTTCTCCCAGTATCCATTCTTCCATCACATGGATAGGAAGGATTTTTCCACTCCATAAGAAGCTTGACTGTTCAGCGCCTCCTCCCAGGTGCTGCCTCTGGGACTCAGTTTCCCTCACTGCCACTCCGCAGTGGCAGTCACCCAAGGTGTGCTTTGAAATCTTCTAGCAAAATGCATTGTCTCCAGTGATTGGCTGAGAGACAGGTGCTGCGGCTGTGGACCGGAGGGCCAGAGCCCCATCGACGTTCTTGTGGGCTCTGAGTTCAGACGCTGCGGAGTCCGGGTTTTCAGATTTGGGAAAAGGCAGCCTGCAGCAGGAATGGCCAGCCGAGACCAGGTCAGTCGGACCCCAGTCCACTTGGCGATTCCCGCTCCTCATTTGCAAAGGTTGAGGATGACATAACTCCTCCTGGGCTAGGATTTGAGCTGGGGGCTGGGGGTGAGGGGCTGGGTGATCAGCTGCGGCTACCTCCCTCCAGCCTTTGAGGGCCTGAGTCAGGCAGGAAATTAGAGCTGGGGAAGGTATCAAGATCACCAAGTCGAGCTCTGGGAAGGATTTTATTAAACATTGTTGCGATTGGGCCCAGACACTGTCCCCAACCAGGGTGCTGATGGAGGGGAGGTAGGAGAAGGAGGTGTGAGTGATGTTCCCTCCTGGGTCAGCTGGAAACTGAGCCCATACAGGGCCTGGTTGGAAGCTCGCTTTCTATCTTAGGGAGCATTCCGATTTCTGAAGTGCAAGGGGGAGACCTCCATCGTATACCGGAGGGGTAGTGGGCATAGGGGCAAGGGTCTGGACCTCCCCTGGCCCATAGGGTACCTTGGTGGGCATTAGGATGAATGTGTCTTGGGCCAGGCTTGGTGAGTAGAGCATGGATGAGTCTTCAGCCCCCACTCACCCCTTGGCTACACCCTTGTTCAATGACCATCCTGCCCAGTGGTACATGGAGGCTCTGCTAGGGCTCCAAGCCCCCCAGCACTCAAAGGCTGAGTGTGTATGGGGGTGGGAGCAGGGAGAGGCAGCATGGCTTATCTGAACAGAAGCCCTGTGGCCAGACCCTGTCCTCACCCAGATCTCAGGCCCCAGGGCTTGCTAGGACTGTGGTTTTTCTCTTCTGGTTGGCTCTTCTAGAGCCACTAGGGAGCCGGTTGGTCTCATTCTGACCCAGGTGGCAGTGCTGTCCTCGGCTTCCCTCTATGTGTCTCCCTTCCCCCTGCCCCCTCTCCCCTGCCCCAAGCCAGACCTGGGCCTGAGCAGTTGACGTTCTTCTCGGAGCTGCAGCCCTTGAATGAGGAGTGGGGAGGACAGCTAACATCACCTCAACATAGGACCATAAGCCCTAGTCTCTGGGTGGTGGTATTGCTAGAGGAGCAGCAGGAAAATGTTCGATCCCCACGGGATGTGGAATCAGACACCCCAGATTCCGTTCTCACGCATACTACCTGTGTGATGCCGAGCAAGGTGCCGAACCTCTTTGCGCCTCAGTTTCCACATCTGTAAAATGAGAGCTGGTAGGAGGCTTAAGTACGATACCACAATTAAGTGTCTGGTTAGTTAGTATTGATCTTTCCGCGCGCAGGGGACAGAGGGACAGAGCCCGAAGGAGCCATGCCGTTGCCGAGGGCTCTGTTGTCAGATCCTGTGCTGCTGGGATCTGCATTTGGACGTTGATGGGGAATCCCAGCACCAGCTCTGCACCTGCCTACTTGGTAGGAGGCCCCTGCGGCTGGCTGCGATGAAGGCTGTGGTGTGTGCAGCCCCCGTGTGAAGGCAGCGGGCTGCAAGGTTGGCAGGAGAAAGGTGAGAGCATGACTCTGGTCCTACAGTGACTGGACAGCTGGGTGCTTGCGAACAATCTGGGGCCCGGGAGCCACAGCTCTGTGACCTCAGGCTGGTCCCACCCCGTCCCTCCACTGCAGTGTTGACGTCTCTTAGATGAGGGGGCTGATTAGGTGAGAGGTGCCCCAAAGCCCGAACCCTCCTGGCAGACTTGTTTAATTGAATCCGGCAGAATGATTTAAAAAAAAGAAAAAGCCGACGTTTAAAATTTTGCATTTTTCATAGTTTATATAAAAGATTTTATAAGATAATATAGATTTGGGGCTTCTCTTGACAGGTCAGAATATTTGACAGTGTGGGCTTATGTTGCTGACACCGCAGCAGCTGCGTCCGAGGAGTGGGATCCCCTTTAGCTGGGCCTGTCCTCTCCAGGTCCCCAGAGACTCGTTGCCCGCTACCTTCATTTAACTCCTGTCAGGCCCCTGAAGGATCTGACTGTGACCCCTGGAAAGGCTCCAGGTCTTTCCAGCTCTGATGTTCTGTGACCTTCAGATTCTGTGACCAGTGGTGACAGAGGAAAGACTTGCTGCTATGTTAGGAGATGGGCTGACGGCAGGAAGAACTTTGTGATGGACAAGTGTGGAAGGATGGGAAGAATGGATTGGAGGAAGCTGGGGCCTTGGCCTGGGGAATCTGTGGCCTCACAGGAGGTGGAGCTGGAAGGGACCTTCGAGACCATCAGCTTGGTCATTTCGCAGGTGCGGAAACTGAGGCTGAAAGAGGGGAGTGCCAAGCACAGGCTTACGAGGCCTGTTAGCTGCGTTCCTGCCCTCACTCACTTGTCCCTCAGCTCGGCCCACCTCCGGGCCCAGCGCCAGCCCCAGAGCCTGCGGTCCTGGCTGTTTCTTCAAGTGACTGCTGAGCCAGGGACTGGAGGGCAGTGGGCAGCGAGCAGGAAGGCTCTGCGTGCAGAGGGGAGAGTGGAGTTAAATGCCAGCTGCTGCAGAAATGGCCAGGGCAGTGGGTGGCGTGACTCAGGGTGGGGGGCCGCTGCTGAGGCAGGTACCCAGTGTCTGCGACCCTGGTCCAGGCATGGGGATCCCAGGATGGGTGATACCGCTTCAGCCTCTGGAGAGTCTGCGTCCTGAGAGAGCTCAGAGGCCAGGGAGTGGCAGGAAGAGATGGTGTTGAAGAGAGGTGGGTATTACAGGCAATTGCAGAGGTGTGCAGGTGAGGTATGCCCAATGCCCTTTCAACGCCCTTTCTGGCCCACTCTGGCCCCAGAGGAAGGTTTGGGAAGGGGTAGTAGATGGTAAAAGTAGGAAAATATGTTAGAACCCATTGATTGGTAGAGTGATTCATTGCTTCTTCAACCATGTCTGGCACCTGCTGTATGCCAGGCTCTGGGGATACAAAACACAGGACATGTCCTTGCCCAAGGAACTCTCCCTGTCTGTGTGCTGCAGGGGGAGGGGACACAAGCTGTGAAGGATGAATAATGGGTAACAAGTCTGAAATAGGGTCATTACATAGAGTTGGAGACACTTCAGGTGGCAGAGTTGAACATTCAACAGGGAAGATGGTGGTTGGGTAGCAGGAAGGACTTCCTGACAATGAGAGGTTAAGATACAGGAGAGACACCCATGGTCTTGGAAAAGGGGAATTCTGGGCGCAGTGTTCCTCTGAGGGGATCCCCAGCACTAGGGTTCTCCACTCCTGTTTTCAGTCCCGGCTGAAGGGACTGGGGAGGGAGCTGGCCTGGGGGCTGCAGGGCCCCCTTGGGTTGCATGGGAGGCCAGACAAGTTGGTGTTGCTGTGACTTGGTCTTTGGTCTTGTTGTCTAGCATTTCTGGGAAGCAGCAAGGTGATTTCTCAGAACTCCCAAGATAGCTGCCAGCAGGCACATCTTCTAGTGACGCTGGCGGCAAAGGGTGGGAGCGGGCGGAGGAGATGGGGGGGAGTGGGTGCCGGGACGGCAGGGCTGAGCTGGCTGAGCCCTTGAAGTTGCTGGGAGACTGGCAGGGCTGGTGATGGTGGCTAGGGGTGGCCTCAGGGGCTCCCAGAGAGGGCCCCTGAAAACCACTCTTCCTTGACTGCCCTGGGCTTCAACCAGTGGAGAGAGGGAAGGTTGGCAGGAGCGTCCGTCTGTGGACATGCCCAGCGGTGGCAGCAGGGCCAGCTACATGTGGGACACTGGTCCATTTCAGTGTTGGCTAAACTGTCAGTTGAGCCCTGGCAGGCTTGAGAGGGGATATCCAGAGGCATTGTGGTTCTGGAAAGGGATGCAGGGTAGGGGCAGAATCTTTCATTGCCCCACAGCTCTGCAGAAGGACCTAGAGTGATGTGTGAAGGGCCCTGACTCCTCACCTTGTCGTTTTCATCAGAACAAAGACTCTTAACTCGAGTGACCGCTCCAGGAGGGACCAGAATTAGACAGCTTGCCTTAGTGTCCTCCCCTGACTTCCCACCAAGTAATAGAGTCCCTTGTGCAGTGCACAACCTGTACATCCGCATGTGGCAGCCTTTTCCCAGACAAAGTGTGAATGTTTCCCTCTCATTCTGGGGTTTCCTAGGTAGATGTCCTGACTGGACTATGGGCTGGGAGCCAGTACACCTGTCTGGGCAGGTCCTCTTGAGGGGAGAGGCTGGTTGTAGAGACTGTACCCTGGGGTGGCACCATGTGTGGGGCTGACACAGTGGTGAGGGCAGGCTCTTGGGTGCGTGGGGGAGAGAGGCAGGGGATATATAACCCTTTTTCCATGTGGCCCAGGGCATCTACCCCACGCTGGTGTGTGTGCATAGGAGCTCAAGCAAGAGGACTTTCTTACCAAGTTACTCAATCCAAGAAAATGGTCTCAGAGTGCCTCCTCTGGGTGGAGCCCTGTCCTCGGCACTCGTGTGTTTCTGTGAGCTGGACTGTGTGTCCTGGTGTGTGTGTCTACGGGGGTGTGTGTGTGGGGGGTGTGGGTGGGGCTGAGCCCTCTTTCCCTCCCCGGAAGGCTCCAAAAAATAGAAAATAGAGCGGGGTGATTCACCAGCCCCACCCACTCTTACTTGGTCCAGCTGCGGCCACAGCTCAAAGAGGAAAGTTTCTGGGGGGAAGGTAGAGGGGGGAGTTGAGACAATGAGGGCCGGGGGCTGATTTTGCTGGCTTCCCCTGCGGTGCGCCCTGGGAATACATTTGGATACCCCTCTTCTTCCCCCCACCCCAGACCCCAAACTTCTGGCCCTGGGCTAAGGTGAGGGGGAGGGAAGGGAAGGGCTGGCGGGGGCGGGTGGGGGGACAGTGTAGGGGGAGAAGTAGGCACGTGGAATGGTGGGAGGTGAAAACTGGGCCCAGGGAGGGGGAGCAGGGGCGGTGGAGGAGGAAGTGGGGAAATGCAAACCAAATGTTGGCCCGGGGCACAGTCAAGAAAAACAGACTCTCGCGGGAGCCTGGAGCGGGGCTCCTTTTAGGAAGGGCAGGAAGGGCTGGGACAGATGTTTGGAGAAAAGAAAGAAAGAAGGGGAAAAAAAAGTAAGAAAAAAGTTGGAATGAAATCCACAGCCCTGGGGGCAGGGCCGTTCTCCAGCGGTCTCAGGCCAGGCTTCTCTTGAGTAAAGCATGGAGTGGGCTCTGAGCTTGCCGAATGGGCACCAGGGTGCCCTGGGCACTGACCTAGCTAAGTGAGTGCAAGTGACTTTGTGTTCCGAGGGCAGGAGGGCATGCGTGTGTCCTTGGAGATGGGATGGGACTGAGGAACCCCAGCTCAAGCGGACTGTGCTGTCCCATGTCTGTCCGTCCCTCCATCAGTGGTCTGGGGGTGGAGGTCTGCAGTGAGCAGAGCAGACTCCAGGCCTGGCAGCGTCAGATCCAACCAGAAGGCAGGAGCAGCTTGGTGGCTCACAGGGCTTGTGCGTCTGGGGTTGTGTGTCTGGGGTGGGGGGGTGGCTTCTGGGGGGAGGGGCTGCCTCCAGTAGCTGTCCCTTTGCTCTGCTTCCTTCCCAACCCCCGCGAAGCAGGGCTTCTGACCCCCAAAGCCACCAGTGGAGCTGGGAGGAGGGAGGAGACAGGAGGCTGGGACTAGGGGGTGGAGTGGGGGGAGGAGGAGAGGGAGGGAGGGTGAATTGGAGGCAGGCAGGGCGAGCGCTGCAGATGCTGGCGCTGCCGCGGACTCAGAGCTCCCTTCTGCCTGCTCCGAGGGGACTGCGAGCTCAGGGGGACCCTTTGCAGTCCCCGGGCGTGGCCCCAGGGACGGGGACCCTCGAAGATGACGTGGATCTGTCTGTCCTGCATGCTCTGGGTAGGTGTGGCAGCGTTAGCTAGGAGGTCGAACCGCCGCCCCCCCCTTGGACCTTAGCCTTACCTGAGAGCCTGGGGTTGGGGGAGTGTTGGTGGTGAAGGAGGGGGCCTTTCTGCCTCTGAGAGACAGAAGGAAAGACTCACTTGAGTAGACCCTCAGCCTGAGTCCGTCCCCATCAACGGGGCCCAGGCCCCAGTTCTGCCGGTCAGTACATCCCCCCTCCCCAGTGTCCTCTCCCCAGCTGAGTCCGGGAGCTGTAAGTACAAGGGAGCCATCATAAGGTTTGTCTCTTTTTGGAGCCACTCCTGTCTCCATTCCCACCCCATACCGGGGTGAAAATTCTTCACCCCTCAAGTTGCTCAGCCTAAGAGTCTGGGGGGGCAGTGGGAGGGGCCTGAGGAACAGGGGGCATTGACCTAGGAGATGAAAGCTGGAAAAGCCAGGCTGGGGAAAAGTTCTGCTCGGGTTCCATCACTTTTACCCCAATTTCAGCTTCTACCCGCTGCCATCCCTGCCCCCCACAGCCCTCCCATCCTTACCAAGACCTCCCCCGACCCCCTCCAGTCCCAGAGGAGGAAGCCACAGCCTCCTCTTTCCCCTTTCTTGGCCCCAGATTCAGGAAGGTGTGTGTCAGCGCAGGGTGCTTGAAGGGTGGGCAGGCAGGGTCTGAGGGCCACATGGTGAGGGTTAAAAGTCTTGAGGCCAGTCAGGGGCAGAGGCTCCTAGGAGAGAGGGGGCTGGGAGAGGGCTGACTGCTGCAGGAGGGGAGGGGGCAGGGATGGGAGACCCCTTCCTCAGAGGGGCTCCGCTCTCTGGGCTGGGTGAAGGCATGCACAGGGGTCAGGAGGGCAAGGAAGTCATCCCTGGCTGAGGTTAATGTTGGTCTCAAAGAGAGTGATGGCTGGTTTGGGGGAGGGAGCTTCAGGCCCAGGATCCAGATGTGGCCTTTCCTGCCCCTTCCCCTGCTCCGGCCAGTCCTCGGGAGGGCCCTCCTCGGCCCAGGCGAGCCCAGGCTGAGGACAGTGGTGGGAGATCAGACTTGGGCAGTCAGGTGTACTCTGGGCAGAGAGGGGAAGTGGGGAGGGGGCTGGCATGAGGGGGTTTGGGTGGCGTGTGGGGCTTGGGTGTGGGCGTGGGTCTGAGTAAGAGACTGAAGGTGTCTGGAGCGTCCTGCACATCAGGGGTTCGCTGGGCTGCTGTCAACATCTGTATAATGGGAGCCTTGGCCAAGGTCATTTCTCCAGCCCCTTTCAGCTCCCCGGGACAGACTCTGGAAGGCCTGAGAACGGTGCTGAGGAGAGAGGCTGGCAGGGAGGGAGGCCTGCTGTGGGAAGGATGGCAGTTAGACTTCCAGGGGTGATGCGGGTGTGGATGGAGACAGGGCCACGTCAGCGGAGAGGCTCTGGGAGAAGCGCTGCACGGCTCTGAGCCTCAGTTTCCCTGTGGGTAAGACGATGGCGGGGAGGTGCAGAGAGGTGAGCATGAGTGCCTCGTCCGTGTCACTTCTCTCCCTGAGAGCTGGGGACCAGGGGCTGGTGTGGATGCAGCCACTTTTCTAAGGCCCTCCCCTCACCCCTTTTCCTGTCCTCTCTCCTGGTGCCTCCCCGCCCCTGTCCCTCCCCAGCTCTGTGAGACAGCCCAGCAGGCAGGCTTCTGTGGGAGTGGAAGGAGGCCGGTGGGAGTGGGCTGGGGAGAAGGGTGTTTTCTCTCCATCCTGCCCGGCCTGGATGCCCATTGCCAGGGTGGGCCCGAGTCTGGAGGGTGTGGACTGGCCCGAAGGCACAGCCCTGGCTCTATCAAGCTCCTTGTCCCCCTCCTCCAGTTGTCCCAGCAACCTTCCTCCTTTCCGGGTGGGCCTCTATGGGGCTGGGGTGTAAGTTTGTAGCAGGAAGGGGAGGGGTAGCTGGTGCCAGTTCCGGAGAGGGGGCATGGAGGTCCTGGAGACCTTGACAAGGGAGCTGCTTCCGCCTTGAGAGGCTCCTGCTGGTGGGAAGTGCGTGGACTTTGACACCAGGCAGGGCTAGGCTCAGATCCTAGTTCTGTCATTTACCAGATGGGCAGCCTTGGGTACGGCAGTTCCCTTCTTGAGCCTCAGTTTCCTGATTCCGTAAAGTGGGGAGAATAATACACACCTTGTCTGGCTGGGGTGAGGACAGAGACAAAGTATGTCAAGAGACCAGGTACCCAGGCACTCGGTAGGTGCTCAGTAAATGCTGGTCCCTCCCCCACTCCACAACCTCCTTCTTGGCTCACGGGATCCCCTGTATTGCAGATCTGATGTGTGGGAGGATCTCCCCAGGAATAGCTGCAGACATTTCATGCAAGAAGTAATCTATCTCTAATGCGTAGTTTTAACAAGCTCTAGGAATAAAAATCACTTTATTAGCTGAGGAGCCGAGCTATATATTATGCATAACTTGATTTTCTCATCAAATGCTCCCATTCGCTATTACATATTCAAGCACGGTTTATTTAGAAAATAATGACATGCCTATTAATTGAGGCTTTTTGGTGTTACACCGATGGAGTTAGAGCTGCAGGCCCTTCCTTCTGGAGGGGCTTATTCTGTTTTCAGGAACTGGGAAGGGGCTTATTAGATGGGGCTGAAGGAGCCACAGGCATGACTGGGGGCCAGGTACAGCCCTGGCCCTGCCCTGAGCAAGCCACGTGGCCTCGGGCTCGTCACTTGACTTTTCTGGACCTCATTGAAGCTGACCTCTGAGGCCAGCTGCAGACAATGAAGTGTTCTCTTTTCTGGAGCTGGTGTCCTTCCCAGCGCTAAGCACACCTTTTTGTCAGAGGGTCCGCGTGAGCCCCCGGTTTCCTGGTGTGCAGTTCTTGCCCTGTGTACCCCACTCTGACCCCTCCATCCTGAACTCTCTTTGGAGTTTTGTTAGCCTGTAAGGGCTGTGCCCACCGGGGGCCTCCTGGCCACGCGTTTGGGAGCTAGGCTGGGCTGCGTGACACTGACAGGGTCCGAAAGAAAACACCCCCTTTGCAAAATTTTTCAAAATGGCGTTTGAGGCACAAAGTCAGGGAGCAATACCATACTGTTTTTCTGCGACGCTCAGTGGCAGTGTGGCAGGCTGGCGGAGAGCACAGTGCCTGTGTTTCATCCTGGCCCTGTGACTCGGAAGCTCTGTGGCTTCCAATCTGTTTCTCGGTTGGTTTCTCCAGCTACCTATAGCATTGTTAAGTTTTAAAGTAGCCAATACATTTCGAATAGCGTTTCTCCCCCAGTAAGAGCTCAAGAAATGTTAGCTCTCTTTATATGACGGCACAGTTCAAGGCCACACAGCAAGTTAAGAGTCAGAACTAGGACCTGGCCCTTCTGCGTCCCCATCCAGGGCTTTCCATTCTGGGAATACTTCGGGGAAGGGCAGGAGGGGGTGTAAGGGTGATGTGAAGGCCCAGAACGTGCAGGTCTTCTCCTGCAGGCAGCGTGCACAGGGTCAGAGCGCGGATGCTGGGTGTGTGGTCTGGGCAGCCACGTAGCCTCTCTGTGCCTTACCTGTGTCCATTTCCTTGACTTATGCAATTTCATTTGAACCTCACTGTAATTCTGTGAGGTGGGAAGGGAAGGGATGGCTAATTCCAGTTTCTAGCCAAGGCGAGGGGGACCCACAGAGGGGAAGTGGCCCGTCCAAGGGGCCACATGGCCACTGGGTTCAGTGCTCCTGAAAAGAGGAAGGGTATGGGCCGGGGGCTTTGCAACTCTGGGTCGAGGGGTTGGTGGCCAGCAGCCTAAGGATAGGAAATGGTGTTAGGGAAGCACTGTGACAAAGAAACCATCCAGTCATTCTGCCAGGTCAACACCCACCCACCCATGTTCCCGTCCATCTATCTCACCAGTGGTTATAGAGTGCTGACTTTCTTCAAGAAGCTTGCAGATATTGGGCAAATGATTACAATAAGATGGGTGTTACCAAGAGGGAAACTGTGGGGACATGTAAGGGGGGACCTAGCCTAGATTGGGGGAGAAGGGACATATCAGGAAAGACCTCTTGGGAGGTGAACTTTAAACTAGATACAAAGATGAAGCTGTGACCTCAGAAATCCAAGTGCGGGAAGTAAGAATAATTGACAAAGGATAAGGAGGAGTAAACCAGCCAGCAGATGGCCTTTGGACAGAGGGGTCCTGACGACGCAACTGCCGGGGCTCCTCCGGATCTCACAGACGGCAGCTGTGGACACACCCTTGGAAGTGGTGGCAGTGCCACGGTGAGGGACCCCGTCTCAGACAGACCTGGATTTGAATCTTCGTTCCATCCTGCCCTCCTTGTGTGTCGCGGAGCACGTTCCTCAGCCTCATCATAGGATGTGGTTGTGAGGATCCAGTGAGGGAATCTGTGCCAGCCCCTCGCCGTGATGCCACCCCTTCAGGCTATCCACATCCCTGTGCCCTCCCACTCCAGGAGATGATTTCATGTTAGAGCACGAAAAAGGGACCTGGGACCCGATGCCCAAAAACGTTGGGACGTGGTTTATGAAGGAGCCCAGGCGAGAGAGAGAGAGAAGCAGGCTGATGGCGAGAGATGGTCCCGCTCAGGAAGCCGAGTCATGGGCCGAGGGCCACCAGGTAGAATCCCGGACCCCCCAAGCCTCCGCGTGCTCCTCTGTCACGTGGGGAGCTCAGTTAAAGCCACTCTCTGCAGCCTTCCTCCCATGGAGATCCAGGGCTACTCGGTGTCAGAGAGCTTTCTCCTCAGCCAGGTGATGCCAGCACCTCAACCCGTGTTCTGTCCCCCGAGGGCAGGACAGTGGGAGTGGGTGTAATTACACTGGAGTGAACCAAGGTCAGACTCCTTCTGACTTGTTTTGGGCTCACACCGTTCTGGACACAGGGGACATGGAGCAGAAGCACGTGCAGATGTGGGCACCTGGCGGACTAGTCCAGCGCACACAGGCGTGACAACATGAATCAGAGCCCGATTCTGGTGAGCGCTTACTGTGTGTCAGGCGCTGTTCCAGCGTGTTTTCAGGCATTGTCACAACCTATGGGCAGTTGCTATGATTAGCCCACTTAACAGATCAGTAAAGTGAGGCAGACAGGGGTTAAGCGACTTGCCCGGGGTTACCTAGCTAACAAGTGGGGCAGCAGGGACCAGTCAGATCGCACAGAGTGTTGAGACGGGGCACCAAGCACATGCGACTGAGGAAAGGAAGTGGCGTTGGGCAGCCCTTCCCCTGCGTCGAATCATGAGGAAATGACCAGACAAATCCAGATACTGAGGGACATTCTGCAGAACCGCCTGGACTCTTCAAAAAAGTCAGTGTCATAAAAGGGAAATCATAAGGTGGAGTAATGTGTCCACAGGAAAGAAGAGGAAAGAAACCCAGCAACTAAATGTAATACAAGATCTTGCCTGGATCCTGAGTCCAAAATAAAAACCAACGCAGACCCAGCTGTAATGGGTGTTATTGTGGCAAAAGGGGAAATTAGAATATGTTACTGAAGATTAGATAATGCTATCGTATCGATGTCAGATTTCCCGAGGGCAGTGATTATGTTGGGCTGAGTTAGGGGACAGAGACAGAGCGTGGAAGCGGTGAATCAGGGCCAAGGGCATAGGCGTATTCATCTTTTCCGGAGCTTTTAAAATTTTCATGGTGAAAAAAGAAGACGGGGTGGGGAGATTGATTTTGAAAGAGGTCGGGGGTGGGTATCTGGGGTCATCTCCCTGCGGGGATGAGGTTTGAATGAGGCCTTCAAGGATGCCTAGAAGCTTGACAAGCTGAGAGGGAGGAAGGCATGCTGGGAAGAGAGAAGAGCAGAGCAGAGGCTCAGAGGTGGATGCAGGGTAGGGAGTTGGGGAGTGGGGCGAGGGGATTGAGATGGCCAGGTGGGTGGGGTATGGACCAAGGCTGCTTTCTTGCTGACTTGAGGGAGTGCAGGTCTTAACTTGGGTGCCTGGGAAGGCATGGAAGCATATTGGGGTGAGTGGGGGTGACCCCATAGGGCTGTGTTCCTTAGAGGCTGTGTGGGGAGGAAAGGTCCAGTGTCTTGGGGCAGGAGGCCGGAGGCTGTTGCAATAGCTCCAGACAAAAGAGACGGGGCCTCCGATAGGCAAAGGCGGTGGAATGAAAAGCACAGGAGGCCGCAAGAATATTTAGGGAGCAGATTTGCGGAGTCTGGCAACTGGTTGGATTGGAGGGTGGAGCCGGGAGGGGTTGAGAGTGACTCAGAGTTTTCCACCCGGGGCGACCAAGAACATGGTGAGGCCATTAGCTGGCTAGGGGATGGCGGGGCTGGTGGTGGTAAGGAACTTCCGTGTGTACATGAAGGTGAGGTGGGGTTGCAAGGAGCTTGCGTTTCAGGGGCTGGGGCGGCGGGGGCTCCCAGACGCCAGCCTGCAGCTCCATTGGGGGTCCCACGGTCTTCCCCATAGAAATGACCACTGATGCCAACCAGGTCCTGGCATCTCAATGCAAGGTGATGAGACATGGAGGGGTGGATGGCCGGGAGGCAGGGAGAGGACCGAATGACCCTCCAAGTCTTCCTAGGCCTGCTTTTCAGTGACTCTCTTTCCCAAGGCTCACTAGCTCGTAGACTTCTGCCCTCGTCATCCAGGTCTCCCAGTGTGGGGCGCAGGGAACCTAGTGGGGCTGGGCTGGGGAATTTTCTTTGGGAGGCGGCAGGAGCTCGTGAGCTGGAGGACCCTAGGGTTATCAGTCCCCCTTCATCACCACCCCCACCCCACTGTGCTTTGCCCCAGGGGGCAGGGAGGAGCCAACAAACAGCCATTCCCACCCCAAGACCAAGGACTCCTGCCAAGGCTGCCCGAGCCAGACGCGCCACACCCCTCTGACAGGCAGCTTGGTGAACGGAGGGTGGGAGGGAGAGATCCCCCAGAGGGCCAGGAAAGCCCTCCGAGGCTGGGTGGGCTTGTCGCAGGGCTAGGGCTCTGGGTTTGGAGGGTAGGGAAGAATGACTTCGGCTGGGACCCCTTCCCTCTTCTGGGTTCTGGTTCTCGAGGGAGGTAGGCTTTGGAAGGACTAGGCAGTTCCTGCCATGGCCAGGCCTCTTCTGTCCTGAGTTTCCCCCAGGTCTGTTAGGAGCGAATCCAGCAAGGGAGGGGCCGGGTGCACTTTGTGAGGCTGTCTGCCACTTGTCAGGGAAAATGATGGTCATTGTCATAACAAGCCATTACCCTTGAGCTGGGTGCCTTATGGGCTCGTTCTCATCCTCTGCGTGTACCTGCAGAGTAACCGTGGGCGAGGGCAGGGTAGGGACTAGACCTTCGTTTATCTTCTTCCTCTGGATCTTGACATATGATGGTTAGGAAGTTCTTTTCCCCCCTTGAGTGTAATCGTAAGTGCTAGCAGCTTCTGCCCACTGGGTTTTGTTTTGCCTGCAGTAACTTCACAGCAGCTTCTTACAATGACAGCTCCTTCAGATATTTGAAGATGTTCCATCCTAGACTTTCTCCTCCATCATCCCGGCAAAGCTTCAGACCTCTGTGGATGACTTTTCACAAGATTACCAGACATCCCAGTGTATAGCCAGGGATGCTATACATCTGGGGTCACTTTCCTGGGCATGGCCGAACTGGTCTCCTCACTTCCACCGGGGTTGCCCAGCCTCTCATGGAGGGGTGATGTCTCATTAGACATCCCTCTCTCTGTAGCCAGCAGCACGTCTAGTCCCCAGATCCCACAGTCCCTTCCTCTCAAACTGGCCCATTATTTCCCCTACACTGTGTACACTCAGGCTGTCTTGTCGGAACCCCTTATTTTCATCTGGGGACTGTGAGGCCACCGGCCTAGAAAGCAGGTCTCTAGACTCCCATCTCAGTGCTCCCTCAGCCAGTCAGGACAGGGTAGGGGTGAGGGGTAGGAGTGTGCTGGGCCATCACCCAGAGGCAGCTGAAGGAGGCCCTGAGCGAGGCCAGGGAGTGTGTTTTCTGAACCTGGTTCCTGTTCCCCAAGCCCGGGCGGGAGGAGAGTTTGTAAACTCAGACGTTATGGAGTTGGCCAGGCAGGGCAGGGAAGCCCAGGGCCCAGGGGGGAAGCCCGGTGTTTGCTTGTCAGCCTGGACGTCTCCTCTGTTTACTGGACAGCCTGGACCCTCTCTGGGGAGATTCCACTGCCATGACTATGCTTTAGGGAGGAGGCCTCTTTCCCTGGGCTTTGGAGGAAGGGCTGGATTTGGGGTGTAGGCAGAGAAAGCTGGGGGATAAGCTGGCACAGGGAGCTTTGCTGACTTAGTGGGGTAGGAGAGGCAGGCTTCGGGGGGCAGACTAGGCCTGAGATGATGGGGCTTTAGGGCTTCCTGCCTGCCCACCCTTCCAGACAGGCCTTAAATTGAACCCCGAGTCCCCTCCCTGCTTCTCCTCCTATCCTAGGCCTTGGCCGCTGCAGTTGACGCGGGACTGGGTCCCCTCCCTGGAATGTCTGTGACAGAGATCATTTGGAAGGCTGCCAGCCAGGGGCAGAGATGGGAAAACGGGGGAGGAGAGACCTCAGAATAGGAGGGGATTCACCTGCCCCTCCTTGTGGGATGGGGGACACTGGGTCAAGTCCAGAGCTGGACCCTCAGCCTACCGCCCCCCGCCCCCCTCCCCTTCCCCAGCTGAAGCTGGAAGCATGGCTCCCGGAATGAAGTGTCTGGAATATCAGAACCCAGGTCCTGCTGCCTTGCTCAGCCACCAGGGGGCATTGCTGGTCTCTTGTACCCACTCCTGACTCCACCACGCTCTCTGCTCTCTGGTCTCTGCTCTGGGCTTTATATCTGCTCCGTCCTGCCTCCTTACTGTCTTGACAAATAGTCTGTCTCCTTGAATTCTGAGACAATCTAAAACTTCAGAAAAGTGGCAAATACAGTGCAAAGAACTTTTTTTTTTTCCTGAGCTATTTGAGAGTAAGTTGCTGACACGTTGCCCTACCACCCCTGAATACTTCCCTATTTTCCTACAGGGACTTTCCCTACCTAACCCAACACAGCCATCCAAGCCAGGAAATTGACATTGTTGCGTGACCTCCTCATCCTCAGACACCCCTGAAGTTTGGCCAGTTGTCCTCATGGCGTCCTTTGGGGGTGTGGAAAGAATCCAGTTCAGAATCAGCCGTGGCATTTGGTTGTCATGTCTCCTTCGTCTCCTTCTGTCTGGAAATCTCCTCAACCTTTCCTTGACTTTCGTGACCTTGTCACTTTGGACTATTATGAGCCACTTAATTTGTGGACTGTCCCTCCCCTGGGTTGGTCTGATGCTTCCTCATGACTGGATTCAGCTTGTGTCTCTTTGGCAGGAGTATCGCAGAGGTGACGTTCTGTTCTCATCCCCTCCGTGGCACACAGTCTCCACTCATCCTGTTACTGGTGACGTTAGCTTTGATCACTTGATTAAAGTGGAGTGTGCCGGGGAAAGTTGCTTTTTCCCCTTTGTGATTTATAAGCGTGGCGTGGGGAGGTGCTTTGAGACTCGTAAATACTCTGTTCCTCATCAGACTTTGACTGTATTCACTTATCTCACATGTCAGTATGGACTCATTTAAGCCATTACTACCATTATGTATTTTGATGCTCAGATCTTCCCAGATCTGAGGAGCCCCTTCAAGCTGGCTCCTGTGTCCTCTTGTCTGTCTGTCCCCCTTTGATTCTCTGGTTCCCTTTATAGTCTCTGTGTGTTTCTATCTAATCTCTCTCATTCTCTGTGTGTGCTTGTTTGTCTCTGTCTTTGTCTCTGCCTTTATCTTGGTCCTCTTTTTTTTCTTCTCTGTCTGACTGTTGCTGTTCCCTGTCTTTCTCTGTCTTCTCTCTCTGTCTCTCTTTGTCTTTCTCTCTCGTCTCTGTCTCTGACTCTTTCTGTCTCTCTCTCCCCCTCTACTTCTCGCTCTATCTCTTTGCCTCCTTCCCTACTGGCTTTCTCTCTTATTTTCTCCGTTTTTCTCTCCGTGCCTCTCATGGGTCTGTCTCTTTTGCCCAGGACTCACCACTACAGGATCTTCAGCTGGGAGTCCTGGACATGCTGGGTTTGTGGGATGCTGCCACCCGTCCTCTGAACACGCAGAGTGGGGAGGCTTGGACCAGGGTAGTAGGAGGGGGACTTGGAGGAGAACCTTCTCCCTGGTCTGTGATCATGTCTGTGTGTGTCCATGCATGTGCAGAGGGCATTGGAAAGCTCTGTACCTTTGGGGGGTGGGGCGCGGGGCTGCAGGCGGAGAAGCGTCAGTGTCTGTGCTCTGCTTCCCCCTGCTGCTGGAGCCGGGAAATGAATCCAGTTATAGGTACCAGGGTGAGGCGCCTCGGAGAGGAATGGTGCCTGCAGGCAGGGCAGGACTTCCCGGGGAGTCCTCTGAATGGGGAGCCTTCCCAGCATGTGCCTGGGCTGGGGGCTGCGGGTGGGAAGAGGGTGGTCCTAAGCAGCGTGGATGCAGGACTTTGCGGCTTAGACTGTGTTCAGATGTGTGGTCACAAGCGGTGTGGGGCCCAACCTCAGGGTGTCTGGAGGGGGCAACTGAGGCCCCTGTTAGTGGTGGGGTGGTGGCTAGCCAGACACGGAGAAGGCTTGGACTGCCAGCCCGCCTCTCATCCTATGTGTGTGGTGGTGTAGTTTTTCTAACATCTTTATTGGAGTATAATTGCTTTACAATGTTGTGTTAGTTTCTGCGGTATAACAAAGTGAATCAGCTATACATATACTTATATCCCCATATCCCCTCCCTCTTGTGTCTCCCTCCCACCCTCCCTATCCCACCCCTCTAGGTGGTCACAAGGCACCGAGCTCATCTCCCTGTGCTATGCAGCTGCTTCCCACTAGCTATCTGTTTTGCATTTGGGAGTTTATATATGTCCATGCCACTCTCTCACTTCGTCCCAGCTTACCCTTCTGCCTCCCTGTGTCCTTAAGTCCATTCTCTACGCCTGCGTCTTTATTCCTGTCCTGCCCCTGGGTTCTTCAGTACCATTTTTTTTTTTGAGATTCCACATATATGTGCTAGCATATGGTATTTGTTTTTCTCTTTCTGACTTACTTCACTCTGTATGACAGACTCTAGATCCATCCAACTCACTACAAATAACTCAATTTCATTTCTTTTTATGGCTGAGTAATATTCCATTGTATATTTGTGCCACATCTTCTTTATCCGTTCATCTGTCGATGGTTACTTAGGTTGCTTCCGTGCCCTGGCTATTGTAAATAGAGCTGCAATGAACATTGTGGTACATGACTCTTTGAATTATGGTTTTCTCAGGGTATATACCCAGTAGTGGGATTGCTGGGTCATATGGTAGTTCTATTTTAGTTTTTTTTTTTTTTTTTTTTTTTTTTTTTTTTTTTGCGGTACGCGGGCCTGTCACTGCTGTGGCCTCTCCCATCGTGGAGCACAGGCTCCGGACGCGCAGGCTCAGCGGCCATGGCTCATGGGCCCAGCTGCTCCGCGGCATGTGGGATCTTCCTGGACCGGGGCACGAACCCGTGTCCCCTGCATCGGCAGTCGGACTCTCAACCACTGCGCCACCAGGGAAGCCCTGGTGGTGTAGTTTTAAAAAGGATATTTAACCTATTGATATTTTCCTAATGTAAAGAATAGTAAATAAAAATAAAGATGGAAGAAGCCTTCTGGGCTGGAGCACGGGGTGGTAGTGAGGGTGAGAGAGAGAAAACTGCGGGGCATGGCACTCGGGGACATGGGTAAAAGGTCGAGGGCCATCAGCAGTAGGATGGATGAATGAGTCAGTTGCATGCACACGGTGGAGTACTATGCAGCAGCAAAAAGGAGGGAGCTGCTGCTATGTGAGCACAGGGATGAATCTCCCACATTCTTGCTGAGTCAGAGAAGCAGACACAGGAGTATATACTGTATAATTCCATTCATATGAGGCTGAAAAACCTGTCAAAATGGATCTTTGGTGATAGAAGTCACAGTAGTATTCACCTTGGGGTGATATTGACTGGGACGGCCACGAGGGAGCCTCCTGGGATGTGGGTCCATGGGGCATACATGTGTCAAACTGTATTGAGCGATACATTTAAAATGAGTGCACTTTGCTAATAAACTAAATCAGAAAAGTGATTAAGAATCCATGGAGGGGGCTGGGGTTTTCGACTGTTGTCTGACCCCACCTCTGACTGGGAGTCTGGGTCGCACCCACAGCTTTCTCTTTCCCTGGGCACCTCCTCCCATAAATGGGCTTGGGCCTTTCACAGCTGAAGGGCTCTCACCTCTCCTTTCCCCCAGTGCTTGCCGGCTTCTCCCCTGGTCCCCTGGCTCTTTCCCGAGGAGCCCGGCCTGATCACTCTGCCTCTCCTCCCACAGCCAGAGGACCTGGAGGCCCCCAAGACTCACCACTTCAAGGTGAAGACCTTCAAGAAGGTGAAGCCCTGTGGGATCTGCCGACAGGTCATCACCCGGGAGGGTTGCACCTGCAAAGGTGAGCAGCTGGCTGGGCCACGGGGGATGGGGAGCACGTCTTCACGGGAGTGAGGTGCCCGAGGCCCGGGTCAGTCTGGGATGTCCTTGGGGTCCTGACTTGGCGCCTGGTTCTCATTTGGGAGGGGATTCTGAGCACACGGATAGCAAGCATGTGGGTATGTGTGGATGGCACATGGCAGGCGATGGGTGGCATGGAAACGGCATGTAGCTTATGTGTGGATGGCATACAGGTGGCATGTGAATGGCTTAGGGAAGACATATGGATATTATGTGGTGGCAGGTGGATGGTGAGTGGCTGGTGTGTGGAGGGTGTGTGAGGGGGTATGGTTGGCCTGCAGATGTCATGTGGTTGGCACGTGGATGGCGTGTGGTCGGCACGTGGAGGGCCTGTGGAAGGTGTGTGTGTGGGGTGTGCCTGGCACCAGGAGTACTGCAAAGATGCCAAGCCGCGGTCCTGCCCTTGTGGCAGCTTAGGGGTGAGTTTAAGAGGCCCCCAGTTAGCCTCGGGGGAGGGCCTGCTGAACGGCAGGCTTTTGTAATCCTTGTTCTCATGTGCTCCTGGAACGGCCTGGGCTTGGCTGTCACGGCTGCCAGAGGGGTTGGTGTCTTGCCCCAGGTCACACTGTGAAATCAGAAGGAGGCCTCTGCACCCAGTCTCAGCGACTGACACCGTCACCCACCCAGTTGCCCCACCAGATGCCTCCCTCTCTCTCACCCCCACCTCCCATCAGTCACCAGCGCTCCCCCCTCCATGCAGCTTGAGTCGCTGAGCCTCTCTGCAGCCAGTTCACCCGTGCAGCTGACGGCTGCCCCTCTGCCTCTGGCATCCCGACCCGCCCTCTCAGCCCACCTCCGCACCAGCCTCCGGAGGGCCTCGGTGTCAGGTCCCTGGGTTTAGCCTTGGGAGCCCCCGCTCCCCGAAGACAGCGCACACCCCTTCCTGCGGCTGCGCGGCCTGGTGTTGGAGGTTGGAGAGGGTGGGTGGAAGTGTGTGTGTGTGCGTGTGCATGTGGGGGGCATTCCAGGCAAAGCCTTTCGGGCCAAGGGCAGAATTTTATGGTCCTTAATTGCAGGACTGGGACACACCCAGACTGAATTTAGGGGGCCCGACAGGAATTTATGCCATACCAAAATTAGCCACACGGTGGCACCCTCCTCCCAAGAGTCCTGGCTGGCGCGGGTGGTGGTTTCGGGTCAGAGCTGGGAGAAGCCGGGGAGGCGTTGCCTAGGCTGGGGTTTTGCCTTTTGCTTCCGTCACCACCTCCACCTCATCCCGTCCCTTGAACCTGCTCATGTTAGCCCCCCTGCGCCGTTCCTTCCTTCCTCGCCCAAAGCACCTTCCCTTCCCCGCAGTGACTCTGACACAGCTCTGATAGGAGGCAGCACAGGGCTGGGGGTGTAAGGAAGTCCGGCACTCTCACTGCGTGACCTTGGGCACACCTCTGGCCGCATATTCTGTGATCGTCTGTGGTCCTAACTTCCCCAGATGACCTGGCTTGAGGGCCCGGGTTGAGGAGGGGATTTCACCCCATGTGCATGGAAGGCTCCCAAGGCAAGCAGAGATGACCCTGGTCTCACCTGGTTCAGAGCCTGGCCCTGCTGGTGTGAACCGGAGTGGAGGGTAGGTGGCCAGTGGGCTGCCAGGCTGGGGTGGCCGCTCTGGGTGAGTTAGTGGGAAGAAGAGGGAAAAAAGCCTGGGCCGCTCTCCAGAGGCACCACCAGGTGTCAGGACTGGGCCATGGAAGGACCAGGGACCCCCAGCCCCACAAGGGAAGACAGAAGACTCCCAGCTATACAGGCCACATGTGTATCCCCAGCAAGAGGGTTGGGGTCACTAGGCTTGCGGGCAGGGTTGGGGCCACTGGGCTTACTGGTGGGAGATGCAGGAGTGTGCCAACTCTCTGTGCTTTGGAACCAGGAGGTTGTGGTGGCATGAGATCCCCCTTATCCTTCCCTCTCTCCCTTCCTCCATCCATCCATCCATCCAGGGCCACCAGATATAGTTGTACAGGTTGTTCTCTGGCTGAGGGGGCCGTTCACCAAGGCCAATCCAAAGGGTTTGCTGTGCTCTCTGGTTCCTCTTCCAGTCTTCAAGTCTCCGGCTGCACCATGGTGACCCTCTGGATTCGTGGCTGGGGGTTCTGGGTCGAATGTCAAGGCCCTGCATTCACAGTCTCCATGGGGCTTGCAAAGCTGAGGGAATCTTGCTGCAGACAGGGGCAGTGAGGACACCTTCCCAGATCTAGAGAGACGGGGGCATTTTCCTGTCTCCCACTGGCTGCCCTGCCCCATAGCTCCCCATCCTACTGCATTTCACTGTTTAATGGACTATGGCTGAAGGGGGTGGGGTGGGAGACGGGGTCGGGAAGAGAGTCAAGGAACCTGGGGTCTAGTTCTGGTTCTGGGAGACTCAAAGGCGAACAAGGCAGACCAAGAACGAAGGTGTGTGGACATGTGGGTGTAAGCGTGACGGATGTACAGGCAAAGAGGTGGTCGTGAGACTGCGGCTGGTCTTCTGCTGTGCTGAGTCTGTTTCCTCCTGTGTATCGCGGGGTTAATAGTAAACCCTGTCCTCGTCTCTTGAGGGGTGCTTGTGAGGGGCACTGAGGCTCTGTGTGTGGCTGTAAAGTGAGCACTAGTGTCAGGACAAAGGCTCCCTGTGCGGAGACAGAGATGGATGAGACAACTGGAGGAGAAGAGGCCTGGGGCCTTTGTCAGTGGCCCAGCCTCGACTTCTGGGCCTGCCACTCACAGGCCAGGTGACCTCAGATAAATCCCTTCACCGCTTGAACCTCAGTTTCCTCATCTATAGATAAGGGTTTGGACCAAGAATATCTGCTGAGGGCTTCCCTGGTGGCGCAGTGGTTGAGAATCTGCCTGCCGATGCAAGGGACACGGGTTCAAGCCCTGGTCTGGGAAGGTCCCACATGCCGCGGAGCAACTGGGCCCGTGAGCCACAACTACTGAGCCTGCGCGTCTGGAGCCTGTGCTCCGCAACAGGAGAGGCCACGATAGTGAGAGTCCTGCGCATCGCGATGAACAGTGGCCCCCGCTTGCCACGACTAGAGAAAGCCCTCGCACAGAAACAAAGGCCCAACACAGCCAAAAATAAATAAATAAACAGACCAATGAAACAACAAAAAAGAATATCTGCTGAGGCCCAGACCATGGGGGTCCTGGAGAATTCCCTTGTTGGAGTCTGGAGAGCCTGGATAACCTCCCAGTGTAGGCTGCCACTCCACCCCCGTGTGTATGTGTACACCCATCTGACAGTCATGAACCTCTGGGCTGGATGCCATGCCAGGTACTGGTGCCAAGACCCAGCCCCTGACCTGGGAAGACAGACATGCTGTCAGTCAGAGAGCCCGGTGGCAAAGCTGGCACAGAGGTGTGTGTGAAAAGCTGTCTCTGACTCAGCAGAGATTTTCCTGTCAAGCTTCAGGAGGGAATCCATATGTAGGCTGGGTCTTGAGGGATGTGTAGGAGTTCTTCAGTTCAAACAGAGGGTTTCCCACAGGTCTCTGGGAGCAGTGCTCTAGGGAGTCTAGGGCCTTGCCCAAGGGCCCTAGCCTCCCACCAGGCTGAAACCCAAGGGAAGAGACCAGAATGCCAGCTCAAGGGCCCAAGGCCTGCCATCTGGATCTGGATTGGGGCCCAGACTTAGAGTACTCCCCTTCTTAATGTTTCTGGTCAGCTTGGAAGGTGGGGGCAGTTACCTGCAGTTTCCCCAGGGTGGAAACGTGCCTTAATGGGAGAAGTCTATCTAGAAGCCCTCACTGGTTGGATTTGGGGAAACCTTGTTTCAGGGAGCTTTATCTTTACTGGGGATCCCAGCTTCTACCCTGTGTCTGAGTCACTCCCTTCTTGGAGTCACTGGAAGCAGCCTGGTAGGGTGGGAAGATGCTGTTTTCCAGTCCTGGCTTCCCCCTGCGTGGTTGTGTGACCTTGGGTGAGACAATTAACCTCTCTGGGCCTGGTTTTCCTGGTTCTCTAAATGAGGGGTTGGACTAGATCAGAGGTTCTTAACCATATTCCAAAGGAGCTGTAGGCTTCTTTAGGGGCCCGAGGGGGTAGGAAAAAGGGGGAAACCCAAGGGCAGGCTTAAGGACCTGGGGCCCTGGAACCCCTGCCCACTTTAATCAGAGCAGCTCTGGTTTTAGGAGTTAAATATATCAGGAAGCAGGATGGTGTGGGGGTCTTGCACTTGGCTCAGACATCCTAGATTCAAATCCCAGCTCTTACCAGTGAGAACTGAGGCAGACTGTTTCACCTTTCTCTGCCTTAGTTGCCTCGCCTTTAAAACGGGACACACGGCAAACCTCCCGCCTTGGGCTACCGTGGGGATTGCCTGAGATAATATATGTAAAGTGCTCAGAACAGATCCTGGCACATAACAAGCGTTCAGTAAGTGCCAACCAATATCACTGAGATTCCATGTAAGAGTCCAGCTGCATCAGGGTTTTGGCTGCCAAAACAAGAGCTTGAAAACCACTGGATGGGATGACCTGGAAGGTTTCTTCGTGCTTCAACTTCAGAGCCGCCCCATACCCACTCCCCCGCGACCAGCCCCGGAGTCACCTTGCATTAGGGTTCTCCAGAGAAACAGGACAACAGGATAGACAGGTAAGTAGGTAGACAGACAGACAGATATTCATTATAAGGAACTGGCTCACATGATTGTAGAGACTTGGCAAGTCCAGAATCTGCAGGGCAGACGGTCAGGTTGGAGACCCAGGGAAGAGTTGCAGTTCAAGTCCAAAAGCTGGCAGAATGCCTTCTTGCCTGGGGAGATCAGTCTTTGTTGTTCAGGCCTTCAACTGATTGGACGGGGCCCACCCACATAGGGCAGGGAATGTGCTTTACTCAGAATCTACTGATTTAAATGTTCATCTCATCCAAAAAAACAAACCATTCACAGAAACATCTAGAAGAATGTTAAACAAATCTCTGGGTACCATGGACTAGCCAAGTTGGCACCTAATATAAACCATCATATGCCTCCAGGCCAGGCTACGGAAGTAAGCAAGGCAGGGAAGGGCGGCGAGGCCTGGTGGGCAGGTGGGCGGCTGAGCAGGTCTCTGCCAGCTGGGGAAGGAGCGGAGGCCGGCCGCGCATGCAGGCAGTTATCGCCGGGGTCAGGTGCACACCGAGGCTATGCGCTCATTTTCCGACCCGAGGCCAGGAGGAAAAGGCCATTTAGATCCCAACAATGTGGCTTCCTGTGTTCCCGAGAGGCAGGAAGCCACCCCAGGAGAGAGTCCAGGCAGCCCAGCAAGGCAGGAGTTGGCCAAGGGCCGGGGTTGGGGTGCAGTGCCCCACCCCTGCAGGTAACCTACAGACCCCTCCCCTCTATGGTGCTTTCTCCTCCGTCTCAGGCCGCTGGCCTGGCCCTGCTGTGAGGGGGCAGTGTTGACACCCGTGGGCTGAGGTGGGGCTCCTGGGCTCCATGGAGGTTTGGTTTGACAGGGTCCCTCCCCAGGGGGCTTCATCTTGCAGGGTCACTAGCCTTCCGTGGGAGCTAGGGAAGGCCATGGTCTTCTCAGGTGGGGTGGATCATGAGATGTGTGTCCAGGGAGGACTCAGGCATCTGAGGGATGCCAGGAGGGGGAGGCTGGAGTTTTCCTGCCCTCGTTCCCCCGCAACGAGAAATGGTACCCTGTGGAGTGGGCATCCCTGTCAACCGGGTGTTTCCTCAACAGCGTTTGGGATGTTTTCAGGGTTGGAACCTGGGTTCCCCCCTTTGTTGGTTGTGGGGAGGAAGTGGTGGGTGGTGACTATGATGGAGGGACTGGCTGGGGTTATACACACACTCTCACAGCTGGAAGAGAGCTTGCAGACCATCTGTTCCAGGGGTCGGAAATGCAAGGGCCTTCAGAGAAAAGCAGGCAAGTGAGTGTGGACTGCAGGCCCTGGTGGGGGCCCCAGGGATCCGGAGAGAGCTGCTCTGCTGGAAGGCACTCCAACTAAGAGAAGAATTCTTGCCTTTGTGACTTAACCACTGAGCCGGTTAATGAAGACAAGCGTGCAGGCCCAATCTACCCTGGAGGCTGCCAGTTGGCTGCCTTATTTTCTGAGCAGGAGTCTGAGACTCAGAGAGGGGAGTGACTTGCTTCAGGTCACACAGCTCTGATAGCAGTCAGGACTAGAACCCAGCTCTCCTGACTCGGGGCTCTTCCATATAATAACAATCACGAAGGTGATGGAGATGCGGCTGATATAGCTAATCCTTATACAGAATGTACTCTGGGCTGGCCACGTATATTAACTCATTTAATTCTCACAACTCTGTGATGTAGATGCTATTATTACCCCCATTTTCGAGATGAAGGGATGAAGGCTCAGAGTGGTTAAGTAACTTGCCCCAGATCACAGAGCTGGTGTGTGACCTGCATCTGAGCTGAGAGCCAATGTACGTGAAGCCAGGTAGGTAAGTGGGTAGGTGGAGAGCAGGACCCATGGACGAATGGATGAAGGATCAGTTAACTCCTTTAGTGCTCCCACTAGGCTTGATCATAGGTGGTGTTTGTCCTGAAGCACTTGGGAAGACTGACTATGGTCCCCACCTGCCTTCTCCCAGCAGGGGGTGGAGCTGAAGAGCGAGGCTCCCCGACCCTCACTTGTGTCTTTTCTGTTGCCCCAGAGTGTCAGTCCTGGTTCCAGGGGTTTAGGCTGGGGAGAATCCTTCCAGTTTGAAATTTACTATACATTTATTGAGCCCATCTATGCCAGACCCAGTGCTAGGGAATGGGGCAGGATACAAAGCTGCAAAGTTGAACAGGACCTCCCTTTCTGTCTTAAAGCAGTTGAATGTGGGGGAGAACCAATAATAAAGGAATACTTAGTCCTTCAAGGTGACAAGCACTTTCCAAGCGTTGTGGGCTGAGGATTCTTGGAGCACAGAGCAGAGAGGGACCATCTTTGAATTATCCAGGGAGGGACATTTTGAACTGGGCCTTGAAGGATGTATATGAGCTCACCATTCCAGACCTGAACCTTGTAGACTCGAAGTCTGTGTGGGGAGTTTGGTGGGGCAGGAACAGATCTCTTTAGTGGCAGTGGCTGGAGGTAGAGGCAAGACTAGGCCATGTAGGGCCTTATAAGTGTGTTGAGGAGCTAGACAGAGGGTCTAAGCAGGGGTACAATGTGATCAGTTTGTACTTGAGAATGGCCTGTGACTCTGTGGATTGAAAGGAGACAAGGCTGGTGGGGTGAGGGGGCCCAAGGAAGGATAACTGGTCGGAACTGGTGCAGTGGTGTGGGAGGAAGATTGGGATTCAGCAGCCTCTTTGGATGACTAATTGCTTGGTAGGGTAAGGAACGGGAAGAAGGAGTTACAGAGAGGAATATGCAGGTACCCAGGGAGCAAGGAAGGACCCAGGGGAGGGCCTCTGGTCTTTGTTCGCAGCATCAGCCTTTGGCCTCTTGCTTTCTGAGGGATCCTGTGCTCTGGTTTCTGTATTAGTTAGCTGTAGCTGCATAACAAATTACTCTAAAACTTAACAGTTTAAAACAAGTACAGAATTATTCTCTCACATAGTTTCTGTGGGTCAGGGATTCATGAGTGGGGATTCATCCACGTAACTGGGTGGTTCGGACTCTGGGTGTCTCATGAAGTTGCAGTCAAGGTAGCTGGGGCTGTAGTCATCTGAAGGCCTGACGGGTGGAAGATACGCTTCCAAGGTGGTTCAGTTGTGCGCCAGTCAACTTTGTGCTGGCTGGTGGCAGGTGTTCATTACACGGCCCTCTGTATTGGGCTGCTTGAGTGTCCTCATGACATGGTAACTGGCTTCCCCTAGACTGAGTGATCCAGGAGACAAAGGCTGAAGCCACCAGTGCCTTTGATGACTTAGCTTCAGAAGTCATATACCATCTTTTCTATAATATCCAATTGGTATATAAACCAGTTCATTGTGGGAGGGGACTGCAGAAGGGTGAGCATACCAGGAGGCGAGACACACTGGGGGCCGCCTTGGAGGCTGGCTGCCGCAGTTCACCTTTCTGTGACACATTTGAACGTGCCAGTGGTCTGAGGAGTGAGAAGCCAGCTAAACGGCATATTTCAAATTACAGCAGGAGGGATGCAGGTTAGAGAGAAGGAAATACTGCCCTATGGGAGAATACCTGAGACAGGTGACTGAGATTGTAAAGGAGCCTTCCCTGGAGGGGACTCAGGGCAAGAGGGTTTCCCTGGGGTTGGGAGCAGGTGCTTCTGAAAGTGCAAAAATTCATTTATGGGGGCTTGACAACGCCTGCGCTGCTTGGAACCTGCCACTTGAATTCAGTTTGCTGAGCTTTTGTCTTTTGAGCTGGGGGCTGGGGGCTGGGGGAGGTCTATTCCTTTGCTCCCCACTCTAGAGCTTTCAAGGACAAGCTCTCCGCATTCCAGCACGTAGGGAGAACTCAGCACATTGTACTGCAGTTGCCCAATGATTTCCCCATCTGCCCTCCATTCAAGGGCATTTATTGAGTGTCTGTCCACTGTGTGACAGGCAGGCCTGCTCTGCAGGCCATTCACTGCCAAGAGTGCCTGCCCGAGAGAGCACTGGAATCGGTACACATTTTGCTCACCACGCCATGCATCCAGGTACAGGGCTGGGTCCTCCCGGAGAACGAGCATCTTCTTGCCATTCCCACAAAGACAGTATAGTCAGTGTCCAGTGGGCTGGTCTGCCCAGAGGTTGGGACTTCTTCTAATTTGCACAGAGGTACTGTTTGGTGCTGTGCGCTTGGAGCAGACACTGTTCTAGCTGCTGGGGATACAGTGTGAATGAGACAGGCATGTTCCCTGCCGTCATCCATCTGGTGTGGGGAGATATACTATATGTAAGTGAGCAGGAATTACCCCAGATGAGTTCAGACTGTGAGCTGTGCTAAGAGGATTTTATCAGGGTGCTGCTGAGAAAGAATAATGGGGAGCCTACTGTAATTTGGGTGGTCAGGGAAAGCCTCTTTGAAGAGATGGCTCTCAGTGGATTCTAGAAGTAGAAGAAGGATGTGGCTTGGTGAACAATGGAGAGATGGAGTGAGGGAGAGCTTTCCAGGCAGCCAGAACAGCAAGTGCAAAGGCCCTGAGGTAGGAAAGTTTTGATGCACTCTGTGAACGTCAGGAGTATGAGTCTGATGCCGAAGAAAGATGGAGTCCTGGCTCTCACGGTGCTCCCAGTGTCTAGAGTGGGATTGGGAGGCCTGGAGTGAACACTTAGGGGTGCCTTATGGATTGACTATGAGACGCTGTGGGGAGGATTATGGTTCAGGAAAAGACTGAGTGGCGGGGGGGATGATTAAATGGGGGTGCACATAAACTCCAGGGGAGATCTTCAGGTCAACTCAGCAAACATTTATTAAGCCTCTACTACGTACCAGGCACTGTATCTCTCTCGTGTGTGTGTGTGTGTGTGTGTGTGTGTGTGTGTGTGTGTGTGTGTGTGTGTGTGTGTGTTTGTGAGAGAGAGAGGGAGAGAGAGAGAGAGAGAGAGAGAGAGAGCCAGGAGGTTCCTTCCTTGAAGGAGCCCACAGTGTAGGAACCAACATGGTGCAGGAAATGGCACTCTGTGGTGATGCCTTCAAGGAGGAGGGAAGAGTGAGAGAGGCCTCCAGAGAAGGGGCCCAGGCCTTATTCTTGAAGACCTGGCATTTGATTAGCAGAGGAAGAGGAAAAGTCCCTTGGTTTGTAGGCAGTGGCCCAGTGGGGCGCCTGCCTGACTGGAAGGGCCTTCAAAGCTCAGGCCACATGGCCAGAGGCTTTCTCAATTCCACATTCCTAGGCCAGAAAAGAAGGCGTGGGGGTGGGGCTAGGCAGGCTGCCCGCGGCGTCAGAGTGGAAACACCCTCTGCAGGGGCGTTGCCTGGGGTTGGGGGGGTGGGGCAGAGGGAGAAGCAGAAAGGCTTGATGGGTGGGTCTGACTTGACATGGGTGGCTGGGGGCGGAGAAGTCCCCGGGCCGTGCGGCTGGTGGGGTCAGGAAAGCCTTGCGCATCACGGGCTGAACCACAGGCTGCGCTGGGGCCAGAACTAGGTGCTGGGAGAACAAGGCTGGCCAAGGTCACATCCCAGACTCCACCTGGTGTGCCTCCCAGCTTCCCCCCGACCCCTACTCCCACCGACAAAGCAGAAGCCTTCGTGTGGGGTGCCTGGGAGCCTCTTTTGGCGGCTCTGGGCCTTCAGCTGTGCCTCAGTGTCCCTTCTGCGTTCTGCTGGGGATCTGGTTGGCTCGTGGTTGGAAAGGGGTTGGGTAACTGTAGATCCAGGAGGCAGGGCAGCCGACTGTGGTCCAGGGCTGTGAGGACTCGCCGTCAGGGTGGCTCCCTGTTCCCTAACCAGCGCCCCTGACCCACCTGCCTCCGCAGCCCAAGTCAGCGCAGGAACTCAGCTCAGGAGACCCCTCACCCATCTTTGGGACCTGGTGAGAGGGGCTCACCAAATCCTGGGTGGAGGGCCCTGGGGTTAGGGTGGGCAGGCTGGGACATTCCAGGCTGAGGGAACCCCACAGGAAATTTGATTCCAGCTTCTGGTAGTGGGAGGGCAGAGCAAGTCGTGTGTGTGTGTGTGTGTGTGTGTGTGTGTGTGTGTGTGTTTCAACTCACGTGTGTTTCAACACATAAAGTTTGTGAATCTGTGCCCACACGTCTGTGTACAGGCTGTACTCCGAGGATCTCCCATGAAATTGTGTGTGCGACTCCCCCCCACCCCGCCCCCAGTCAGAGGTTTCTCCTTGAGCTTGTGAGTGGGTGTGCAAGGCTGGCTATGTGTGCACGTATGGCTGAGTGTATGGGTGTAAGTGGTTATTGGTGTTTGTGTGTCTGTGTGTGTGTGTGTGTGTGTGTGTGCGCGCGCGCGCGAGCGCGCGCCTCTCCTGGACCATGAATTGGGTCTGTGTGTCTCTCCTGGGGGGAGTGAGTGTGATCGTGGTTCCCGGGTGCCAGCTGCCTGAAGGGCGTGTAAGGGGAGAAGGTCCCCTTATTCCTAGCTCGGCTGACAAGGACCCTGGGTCCGGGCCACCTCTGCCCTCTGCAAGGATCCAGCGGCGGAGTCGGTTCCCCTCCTCTCCCCTCGCTCCTCCCAACTTCCCGCGGCCGCCCGAGGGGCTCTGGCAACGTGGTCTAGGCGCCTCCTCGGCCCGCGGGTTCGCAGTCCCGGGCGTTCTCGCCCCTCAGGCCCCGGGGAGCTGCGGCAGCCCCCCGCCCCCTCCTCTCTCCGTCCCTCCTTCCCTCCGTCCCTCCTTCCCTCCCGAGCGCGGATTGCGGGCGGGGGTGGGAGGAGATTTCGCCGGAGTTTCCATTTCATACCTCGCGGCTAAACTTTCTTTCTGTGTCTCGCCCTCTTGCAGTCTGCAGCTTCTCCTGTCATCGGAAATGCCAGGCCAAGGTAAGGGGCTGCGGGCCGCTGGCCCCGCGGGGGGCTTGAGGACGGGACGGGCCAGGGGTCACGGGACTGGAGCGGGGGCGCCGGCGGGCCGGGGGCGGTGCCCTGATCGTCCCCTCCTTCTCTCTTTGTTTATGCAAAGCTTCTGGGCCCCGGAGCTGGCTCAGGTCAAGGTGAAGGCGAGCGCCGGGGGCGGGGGCGGCGAGGGGGATGGGGGCGCGACGCGCAGGCTCGGCGGCTATTGGGGGTGGCTGGCGGGGATCGAGCTCCTGGAGAAGGGCCTTTGAAGGTATTTCCACCTAGTTCTCAAGGGGAGTGAATGTATGAAGGCGGAGAGGGATGCATTTCAATTCCCCCTTGGGCCGCGCAGAGCTCTAGTTGGCCGGATTTGGCCAGCCTAGAAAAACGCGGGATAGTGCCACAGCCATAGGACCCCGAGGGCGGAGAAGGGGATAGGTAGGGGGAGTGGGGGTGAGGTGGAAAAAGGTCAGAGGTCAGCGTCGCGCTGGGTCTGGAACCTCCTTGAGCGACTGTCCACTCTCTTCATTGGCGGGATCCCACTTCGGTGCTCAGCTTCCCCATCAGTGTTTCCTGGCTTGTCTTAGTGGGAGAGGAAAACAGGAGGAAAGAAAGACCAGAGGAGTTGCTGGGTCCTGGCTGGCCAGCTTGGCTGGTCCCTTGCTGCATCCTCTCATGCTTTTGCAGAAGAGTGATCACCTGGTGGCAGCCTTGGAGTAATGGGGGTGGGGGTGGGGATGACACCAGGATGGATTTTGATGGATGACTTGGGAACGAAATTGTTCCGTCAGATGCGCTCAGCTTTCTGGAGGCGGAAGTGCTCTGCCTCAACCTTTCATGTGCAGCCAGTCTACGCACTGTCCCCATTATTGTTAATATCCTCCCTGCCCTCTAACCCCTGCCTTTGCTGTTCACACTTAATCTTTCAGGAAGGAGTTCAGTGAATGGAAGGAAGGGGGAGGATGCTTCAAAAAGGAGCTTTGAGGAGTTGAGGCCCAGTGTCTGGTGCATCTCATGCTCTGCTTCTTATTAGCTGGGTGGCCTTGGGCAAGTCATGTAACCTCTCTGAGCCTCTGTTTCATTCTCAAGGATATGGGAGTAAGAAAAGGTTATTATGAGGATGAGATGGGATAATGTGTGTGACGTGCCCAGCACAGTGCCTGACACACAATAGGTGCTCAAAAACATAACAGGTAGTTGATTATTATCAATTGGTAGCTCTGAGGGCGGAGAGTTACATTGGAGAAAGGTGCTGATGGAGTAGGCCTCTCTGAGGGGGGATCCACTTCCTCCTGGGTGACCTTGCTCAAGCAGAGTACACAGCCTTGCTGTGGGGTAGGGGAGGGGTCTCTCCATCTGGAAACTCCAGGTTGGAGGGCTGTCCCGGCAGAAGTGCAAAAGGCCTGGCTTGTTTCTGCCGCCTGGACAGTTTCTGCCCCTTCTGTTGTCTTCTGCTTTTCTGACAACCTCAGCCTTTTCTTCTCTGGGTGGGAAGTGAGTTTCTGCCTCTCCCTGCATCTCCCACCTTGTTCTCTTCATCCAGAGCAGAGTTTTTCCACCTTTAACCGCAGAACCTTCCGGTGTTCTTGCTCCTCCCCAATCAACACCCCCCTTCCTGCACCTGTTTCTCTTAATAACAATGGACATTTGTACAGTGCTGTAGGCCTTAGAAAACACTTCAATGCGTTATCTGATTTTATTCTTTTAATTCTACCAGAGCATAAAACAGGCCGAAAGATCTCGTTGTTTTACAGATAAACCGAGGCACCCAAAGGTTGATTGACTTTCCCAATGTCTCACAGTATAATTCCTCACCCATTTCTGTCCCTGGGCCTTTGCGCTTCCTTCTAAAATGTCCCTCTTGCCTAGGGGCAGACATTCCTTGATGCTTACCTGCCTTTCCCCCTTTGCCTTCCATCTCTTGCGGTAGTGGATGGAGTCAGAGAGGATAGGTGATGAATGTCCAGTGAAGGCCTGAGTAGGGTGAAAGGGGGGCCAGAGAGGCTGAGAGGTGCGACAGAAGATGGCTCCTCGCTGTACAGCTGCCTCCTGTGTGGACGCAGAGAGATGACAAAGATGGCTTCTGGGAGGCGTACTCTGCTTGGCAGTTCTCACATACGCTGGGGGGTCAGAATACACCAGGCTGCAGCAGCCCTGCTCTGCCCAGCCAATGAGGCTAACCCGGAGGGGAGAGGTGGCCCGGCAGGGCAGTGGCCAGACAGACAAATGGGGCTTTTTATAGGATTTTCCTCTATAGGAAATGGTACCCACTGGGGATGTGAGCTCCACCCACCTGGCAAGTCTCTCCCCTAAAACTACAGATCTTGCTAACGCCCTGCCTTTTCCTCCTGCCGGGAAAGGGCGATGTGAGCCCCAGACCACACAGCAGAGCTCTGTACCCTGGATTTTATAACCAGATCGACTTGGAGGTCATCTCATCCATCCCCCTGCCTCTAGAAGGGATTCATTAAACCAATGTTTTTTGAGCTCTTTCCGTATGCCAGACACTGTTGTAGGTGAACAAGACAGAGAAGGCCTCTGCCCTCATGGGCCTGACATTCTCACAGGGGAGACGGACCATAAATAGGCAAACAAGTTATGAGGGAATCGAGCTAGAGCGGGGGTTAGAGAATGATTAGGCTGAGTGGCCCAGGACAGCTCCTCCAAGGAAGTATTGTGTGCGAGGAGACTCCAGTGATGTTACATGATGACTTGAGAGATGGAAAGAGCCAGCGCACCCGAGGTGAGGTGAGCTTGTCACGCTTGGAAGAAGGCCGTGTGGCTGGAGAGGAGTGAGCACTGGCGGGTTCTAAGCGTGAGGCATGATCTGATCTCCACTTGGAGAAGGCCACTCTGACCTTGAGCAGGCAGAAGTGTAGGAGCAGGGAGGCGGCTGATGTCCAGGTGAGAGACGCTGGCGGCTTAGTCCATGGCGCTTGCCAGAAAGATGGTGAGAAGGGACCAGGCCTGGGATGCATTCTGGGGTAGAGCCCAGAGCCTGGCTGTGGATGGGATGGGATGTTGGGTGTGAGAGTGAGAATGGGCTCAAGGATGACTCCCAGGTTTTTGGCCAGAGTCACCGGGTACACGTGGTTCTGTTTACTGAGGTAGATGAAGAGTGTGGGAAATTTCTAGGGAAGAGGGCGCCAGGACTTCTGCTTTGCTTGGTCTCTTATTTCACGGTTCTTTCCCCACACACTGGGGATTTCTTGCTGGTATTGATCCTCTCCTGTCCTCTCAAATTCAGCTCGCTCTGGCCACCCCTCTGGTAAGTGGCTGGTTCTAGATGCCTAAACATGCCTCCTTCCAGACTGTTGCTACCTCATGAACCCATGGCTCTGAGAGGGGCTCTATGATTTATACGTTACAATACGATGTAACAAACTACCCCCAAATTTAGTAACTTAAAGCAGCAACACACAGTTTCTGTGCGTCAGAAATTTGGGAGTGGCTTAGCTGGCCGGTTCTGGGCTGGGGTCTCTCGTGGGGTGGCAGTCAGGATGTCAGGTGGGGCTAATGTCATCTGAAGGCCTGACAGGCTGGGGGATCTCCTTCTAAGATGGTTCATTCACGTGGCTAGCAAGTTGGGGCTGGCTTTTGGCGGGAGGTGTCAGTTTCTTGACACACAGCCATCTCCATAGGACTGCTTGAGTGTCCTCATAACATGGCGCCTGGCTGCCTCCAAGTGAGTGATTCAAGAAAGAGCGAGGCAGAAGCCCCATGTCTTTTATAGCCTGGCCTTGGAAGACAAACAGTATTTCTACAATATGCTGTTCGTCACACAAGTCAGCCCCATTGAGTGTGGGAGGGGCCTATAAAGACATGAATGCTTGGAGGCAAGAATCACTGGGACCATTTGGAGGCTGATGACCACAGAGTTCCAGGGCGAGAGCAAAACTGATCGGGCTCTCGGGAGGTCTCGAGAGCGGTGGGAAGGGCAGGGACATAGGGATCAGACATACCTGGGTTTGAACTCTACCCTGCTGCCTTCCAGCTGTGTGAGCTGGGTTATAGAGGATTAAATGCACATTGACACGTAGTAGGCGTCTTCTTTCTTGGAACCATAGGTGAAACTAGAAAGGAGCCCAGATATTCTGTGCCTCGTTCTTTGCCACTTGGACCTGCTTGAGAGAAAATGCGCAGTGCTTGTAGAGGAGGGCCCTTAGTGCTCAGCTCAGAGCAGATGTTAAATACATGTTTGTTGCACTTGGGACAGTTGAGAGGTATGTTGCGCCCTCAG
This sequence comes from Orcinus orca, assembly GCF_937001465.1. Taxonomy (NCBI): domain Eukaryota; kingdom Metazoa; phylum Chordata; class Mammalia; order Artiodactyla; family Delphinidae; genus Orcinus; species Orcinus orca. The sequence continues at coordinate 101,180,087 of NC_064565.1, read as the reverse complement.
CTTCTAGAACAGGGCCTGGCCTGTAGTAGAGGTTCCAGTGAAGAAGTAAAGGAGTGGAATAAAGGAATGTTGAGAAACAAGAAGTTCCTATATAGGGAGAGGCTGAGGGGGTGGATGAGAGCAGGAAAGAAGGAGCAGAAAAACCATTTAAAAATTCTCCTTCGAAAAGTTCTCCTACCTCCTAACACAAAGATGCTCCATATAGGGAATTCCCTGGCAGTTCAGTGGTTAGGACTTGGCGCTTTCACTGCCGTGGGCCCGGGTTCAATCCCTGGTCAAGGAACTAAGATCCCAAAAGCCGCATGGTGTGGCCAAAAAAAAAAAAAAGATGGTCCAAATAATAAATCTAGGCGTTTACACTGTCTAGTTGGGGTGTAACTCACATACCATCAAGTATACAAATTGATAAATTTGTACATATATATGAACCAGATCAAGATCTAGAACATTTCCAGCACCCCAGAAGCAGCCTTTATGCTCCCCTCCAACCAATATCCCCCAAAGGTAATTGCTAGTCTTACTTATACCATCAGAGAGTAGTTTTGCCTGTTTATGAACATCATATAAATTGAATCATGCAGTATGTTTACTTTTGTGTAATTATTTCACTTAGCATTATCTCTGGGAGGCTTATCTGTGTTCTGGTGGGTTGCAGTGGTTCCTTCTTTTTTCATTGCTGTGTTGTATTCCAGTATGTGAATAAACCCCAATTTATTTATCTATTCCACCGCTGATTGCCATTTGGGTTATCTCCAGTTTGGGGCTACTGTGAGCAGACTGGCTCTGAACATTTAATCACCTGTGTCTACACTGAACTTTGTAATACACAAAACATTTTCCCTTACCTTCTCAGTCCTGGGAGGTGGGCAGGGCTCCTGGGAGTCCCATTTTAGAGACCCAATGTTGAGGCCCAGGGACGGTAACCAACTTGGCTAAGGGCACCTTAGTGCCAGTGGCTTTCTGGCACTGCCCTGGGATAAATGGTGGGGAGCAGCTGAGAAGGGAGGTGAGTCTGAGAGCAAGCCGGAGAAACAGAGACAAATAGAGAGAAGGGGCTGGTACAGGCACTGGCAACTCATCGTAGTTCACGGGAGCCCCACTCTCCAGCTGTTCCCCTAAATCTCTTGAAGGGAGCAAATTCTAAGCCTCCCTTAGTCCCCACCCTTAAGTCTCATAGGGGTCCTTATCTGTCCCCAATTGTTTCTCCTATTGAGGATTTAAAATGAATGGCCCAGGATTTGTCTTCCACTTTTATTTGAGCATGTGCACAGTGTGTATATACACAGCAGATTTTCTTCTGTTTTTGCTTTTCTCCTCACTTGCCTGCTATAGGGTTCTACAACCTCCAGATACATCTTATTCATTTGTGTATTTATTTATTATTTTAAAGGAGACTTTACATTTTAGGCTGGCTTTCGATTTACAGAAAATTTGCAAAGATAATACAGAGAGTTCCTGCGCAGCCCACACCCAGTTTCCCCTCATCCTGATACGTGTCTGAGAAACCCTTTTTTCACTCCTGACTTGCCCCCTTGTTTGAAATAGCAGTCCCAGCTGACAAGGGCGGCTCCTTCCAGCAAAATGCTAGCTGTCTATTCCATGTCAGATAAGAGTTAGATGAAAGGACCAGGTAGATGCAGGGCAGTCAGATTGCCCAGGCCCACACCTCAGCCTCCGGGCAGCCCCTTGTCACCTTGCTTCCTTTAGTTCTCCTGCCCTCTTCCCAGCCCTGGCGCCTCCCTGCCCTCAGCACAGGGAGTGGGGGAGGGGCGAGGGGGGGAGGGGGGAAGCCTGCAGCAATGAGTTGGTCTCCTCCCCTGTACCAGAGGGGTTTAAATCCCATCCTTTAAGCTTGAAAGGAAAGGAAATCCCATAATTAACCCCCATCTTTCAGTCACATTATACATCACTCTCCCACTCTCTCATAAACACACCTGCAGCCTCCCTTCACAATTGTGTTGGAGGCTTGTTGTATTCTCCTGCTACCAGGATAGCAGGGTAGTGGGAGGAGGTTCATGGCTCCAAGACCCATCCGTTGCTCTGAGCCCAGTGGAGTGCTTAAGTTCTTTGGCCTTGGAGACAAACTGTTGAGTTTAAATGCTGACTACAATAATAACTGGCTGTGTGACCCTGGGCAAGGTACTTAACCTCTCTGAGTCCCAGTTTCCTCATCTGTAACACAAGGATTATAGTAGTACCTATTTTGTAGGGCTCTATGATAACCCAGCTAAAATGCCAAGCTCAAAATTAAGTGGTCAAAATGTTGCTAATATTTATCATTTTGTATTCCTCCTACCTTCTTCTAACTCAGAAAAAGAGGGGAGATGGGAATTCCCTGGCGGTCCAGTGGTTAGGACTCCACGCTTCCACTGCAGGGGGCATGGGTTCATTCCCTGGTTGGGGAACTTAGATCCCGCATGCCATGCTGGGCCACACGGTGCCGCCAAAAAACCCCAAAACAAAACAAAACAAAAAATGGTGGGGAAAAATCTGAACTGAGAGACCAGCCAAGCTTGCTAAGGGCACTGGTGTCAAGCAAGATGATGCTTGCATACGTTTTGCTTCTCTTCTCCCTCTCCACTATCAAGGAAGAATGAGGAAACAGATGGAGGTGAATATAATGTGTCTTTTGCTGTTTGCTTGCCTCAGGGCACCTGAGATCTGTAGCAGTGGTTCCAGACCTTGTCTGTGCATTAGAATCACTAGGGTGCTTTAAAGATAATGATGCCTGGGTCCCCCTCCCCAGGGATTCTGATTTAATTGGTTTGGGGCATGACCTGGGCATTGGGATTTTTGAAAGTGGCAACCATAGGTGGGAGTGTAAAATGGCACAACCATTCTGGAAAGCAGTTTGACCATTCCTTATAAAGTTAAACATACACTTGCCTTATGACCCAGCAATTCTGCTCCAAGGTATCTACCCAAGAGAAATGGAAACATATCCGCTGAAAGGCTTGCACATAAATTCATACCAGCTTTATTCACAATAGCTATGAATTCACAATTCACAAACTGGAAAAACCCAGATAGTCAACAGCAGGTGAATGGACAAACTGTGTCATAAAGGTCCAGTGGAATACTACGTGGTGATAAAAACGAATGAACTATTGTTACGCACAGCATCGTGGATGAATCTCAAAAACACTGTGCTTAGTGAAAGCAGCCAGACACAAAAGAGTACATACTAGATGGTTATATTTTTATGAAATTCTTGACAAGGCAAAACTCTCCCGACAGAAAGCAGATTAGTACTTTCCTGGAGCTGGGGGATGGTGGGAAGATTGACTGCAGAAGAGTGTGAGGGAACTTTTTGGGTGATACAGATGTTCTTTATCTTGATTGTGGTGGTGGTTACCCAGAGTATGGGTTTGTCAAACTCACTGAACTATGTTCTTTTTTTTTGGCGGTACGCGGACCTCTCACTGTCGTGGCCTCTCCCGTTGCGGAGCACAGGCTCCGGACGCGCAGGCTCAGCGGCCATGGCTCACGGGCCCAGCCGCTCCGCGGCATGTGGGATCTTCCCGGACCAGGACACGAACCCGTGTCCCCTGCATCGGCAGGCGGACCCTCAACCACTGCGCCACCGGGGAAGCCCACTGAACTATATTCTTAAAAGGAAGGGATGCATTTATTGTATATGAATTATATGTCCATAAAGTTGATTTAAATAAAAGCTTCCCAGGTGAGTCTCCTTTGCAGCCAAATTTGAGAACCGCTGGTCTGCAGCTTCTGAAGACCCACCTCTGTCCTTGCTGTCTTGGTCAGCACCCAGCACAGTGCCAAGTGTGTAATAGTGCTTTCTGTGGTCAAGGGCCTCTCTTACTCTTTTTTAAAAAATAACAACTTTCTTGAGATGTAATTCACATACCATACAATTCACCCATTTAAAGCATACATTTCTTTTTAAAAAAAATTTACTTATTTTATTTATTTATTTTTGGTTGTGCCACGTCTTAGTTGCAGCTGGTGGGCTCCTTAGTTGCAGCTGGCAGCCTCCTTAGTTGTGGCATGGAAACTCTTAGTTGCTGCATGCATGTGGGGATCTAGTTCCCTGACCAGGGATTGAACCGGGTCCCCTGCATTGGGAGGCGAATTCTTAACCACTGCACCACCAAGGTAAAGCATACATTTCAGTGGTTTTTTTGTATATTCAATGTTGTGCAACCATCACCACAGTCAATATTAGAGCATTTTATCACCTCAAAAAGAAACTCCATACACTAAAAAAAATTATTTTATTGAAGTTTAGTTGATTTACAATGTTTTGTTTATTTCTGCTGTACAGCAAAGTGATTCAGTTATACATTTATATACATTCTTTTTCATATTCTTTTCCATTATGGTTTATCACAGGATATTGAGTATAGTTCCTTATGCTATACAGTAGGACCTTGTTGTTTATCCATTCTATATATAACAATTTGCATCTGCTAACCCCAAACTCCCAGTCCATCCCTCCCCAGCCCTCTCTCCCCTTTGGCAACCACAGCTGGGTTCTCTATGTCTGTGAGTCTTTCTGTTTCGTAGATAAGTTCATTTGTGTCATACTTTAGATTCCACATATAAGTGATATCATATGGTATTTGTCTTTCTCTTTCTGACTTACTTCACTTAGTATGATAATCTCTAGGTCCATCTGTGTTGCTGCAACTAGCATGATTTCATTCTTTTTTACGGTTGAGTAGTATACCACATCTTCTTTACCCGTTCATCTGTCGATGGACATTTAGGTTGTTTCCATGTCTTGGCTATGGTGAATAGTGCTGCTATGGACATGGGGGTGCATGGATCTTTTTGAATTAGAGTTTTGTCCGAATATATGCTGAGGAGTTGGGTTGCTGGATCATGTGGCAACTGTATTTTTAGTTTTTTGAGGAACCGCCATACTGTTTTCCATGGTGGCTGCACCAACTTACATTCCCACCGACAGTGTAGGAAGGTTCCCTTTTCTCCACACCCTCTCCAGCATTTAAGAAACCTCATACAGTTTAACTGTCCCTCCTCAATCCCTCTGCTTCCCGCACCCCGGCCCCAGCCCTAAGCAACACGAATCTGCTTTCTGTCTCTATGTATTTCTCTGTTCCGGAGACATAATGGAGCAATAGACATAAATGGAGCAATAGAATGTATGTTCTTCAGGGCTGGCTTCTTTCATTTAGCATAATGTTTTCAAGGTACATCCTTTGTATGGCCTAATAATATTCTATTGTATGGGTATACCACACTTTGTTTATCCATTTATCCGTTGATGGACATTTGGGTTGTTTCCACCTTTTGGTTATTGTGAATAATACTGCCATGAATATTCATGAACAAGTTTTCATGTGGACATATGTTTTCACTTCTCTTGTATCTTATCTATCTATCTATCTATCTATCTATCTATCTATCTATCTGTACCTATGTGTGGAATTATGGGGTCCTGTTGTAACTCTGTATTTAACTTTTTGAGGAACTGTCAGCCTGTTTTCCAAAGTAGCTTATATTAGTTTTCTAGGTCTGCTGCAGCAAAGTATCACAAACTGACTTAACAGAAACTTATTGTCCCACAGTTCTGGAGGCTAAAAGTCCAAAATCAAGGTGTTGGCAGGACCACGTTCCTCTGAAAGCTGTAGGGGGAACCGCACCTTGCCTCTTCTAAGATTTGAGTGGTTTGCCGGCAATCTTTGCTGTTTCTTGGATTATAGATACTTCACTTTAATCTTTTAGCTTCACATGGTATTTTCTGTGTGTGTCTTCTTATCATCTTTCCTCTGTATCTATCTGTCTCTGTGTCAAATTTTTATAAGGACACCAGTCATATTGGATTAAGGCCCACCATGATGATCACATTTTAACTTGATTACCTCCATAAAGACCCTTCTTCCAAATAAGGTCACATTCTGAGGTACTGGGACTTCAACATATCTTTTTTGGGGAACACAATTCAACTTACAACATAGCTGTAACAACATGCATCATTTTATATTCTCACCAGCAATGTATGAAGATTCTGATTTCTGTACATCCTCATCAATACTTATTTGACTTTTTGATCATGGCCATCCTGGTAGATATGAAGTGATATCTCATGGTGGCTTTGATTTGATTTCCCTGGTGACTAATGATGTTGAGTATCTTTTCACGTGCTTATTAGGCATGTGTATATCTTTTTTGGAGGAATGTCTATTCAGATTCTTTGCCTATTTAAAAAATTAGGTTATTGGGCTTCCCTGGTGGCACAGTGGTTGAGAGTCCGCCTGCCGATGCAGGGGACACGGGTTCGTGCCCCGGTCCGGGAGGATCCCACGTGCCACGGAGCGGCTTGGGCCCAGGGATCTGCATTACTGTCTAACACCCCCAGTGATTCTGATGCTGGGGTCCCTTGATAGCACCTGACTAACGTGTGTTTGCCCCTGGAGACCCCATTTCAACGCCACTGGGCACAGGGCCCTACGAAGCCACTGGTTCCTCTGGCTTCTGCTTCCCTGGCAGTGGGGGTCAAGGATGAGGTAGGTCTTGGGTGGGAAGCCATTTTATCTCCACTTTATAAAATATTTTGAGAAGTTGTAATAATCCTCCCTTCCCCTCAATCTTCCTAGAGTCGTCTCTCAGAGTGCGGGGCCTTCAGGGGTTACTGAGTAGACTTGGAGTGTGTCATAAGCAGTCAGTGCACACGTGCGTGCACACCCACACCCACACCCACACCCACACCCACCTAAGGCTGGGAGAGAAAGTGACACTGAGCTGCGACTGGCTTCTCATTTTCCTGGAATGTGGCTCCCAAAAGGTCATATTTTTCAGCGTTTCTGACTTGGGCTGTGTAAACATCGCACGGGGGTTTGCTGCTTCTGAGAGACTGCAGGAGTTAGGAAGGGTAGGGTGGGAACCCAGAGCAGGGAGAGAAAGGCAAATGGGAGCTGGAGAATTAGAGCCAGAGAAGGAGACAGGAGGGGGAAATCCTGGGGTCCCGCTGAAACAGGACACATGGTGAAATGTGCAGGAGGGAACAAAGGCCAGCAGTTTCCTGCTAAGAAACAGCGAGCGTGAGGGATCTGGTGAGGGCCAGGGTCTGCGGTGCAGGGAGAGGGCAGATTAGAAGTTCTGTCAGTGGCATGGGAAGGGAGGGGACTCCTGAACCCCTGGCCCATGCCAGCCTCCCTGGCTGCTTCTGGCTTTTAGCTTGAGGGTCTGCAGTGTCCACTGGAACTGGCTGAGCAGGGAGAGCGAGGGAGAGATGGGCTTCCCCTCCTGGGGCGTCTGCCTTTGCTTGAGAGAAGCTGCTGGTCCTGAGGGAAGGCGCTGAGTTGCCTCCTGAAGACCCGGCCTTCTCTCCTGCTTGGCTCTCCCTGGGGGCCAAGACTCAGTCTTAACCTTCTGAGCCTTCCAAGCCACTGGCCCCAAACCAGTGCCGGAGCCTGGATGTCCTGGTGGAGTTGGAGCCCCTCTGGCCTTGGGCTCAGGTGGATCTTGATTCTGCCGTTTACATGAGCTGCGTCATAGCGGACAAATCATTCCACCTCTGAAACTGGTCTCCTCATCGGTATAAAAACGCTGCCACTGGTATGTCTCAGCCACCTTGCAAGGTTGGTTTGAGGATTAGAGAAAACGTAGGTAAAATCCTGTGGGCTCTTTCTCAGTAGATGATAACTCTTATTCTATTATTCTGAGACCCAAGGATAACAGACGGCTAAGTGTCCCAGAAACCCACTAGCCAGCAGGCCTGGCCAACTCCAAAAGAATGACCATGGCCCACATTCCATTACCCTCCCCGCACATTGATTTCCTCACCTGTGGTCACCTCTTGGCCCCCTGCGGTCACCTGCTGGCCCCATGTCCTCCTTTCTGCTCTGCCCCGCCCAGGACCTACGAGGCCTCTGCTCCCTCTCTCTGAGGGTTTTGGCCCCTGGCTGATGAATGACTTGGCCAATTGTTACCCGCAGCCAGCAGGCAGCAGGCAGCAGGCAGGTCGGGTGGGATGTTAGCGGGGGGCCATTAGGAGGAGATGGGATTGTGTGTCCTGGGGCACAGCGAAGTACAGAGCGAGTCACACATTAACCGCCTGGCCTGTTTCCACCGGCTGGGCCTGGGCACCCAAGCGAGGGTGTCCAGGTGTCTGGGTTCAAACCAGGTTCTGTTCAAGGAAGCAGGGAAGGAAGTTCACTTGTGGGTCATGTGTGATTGGAGGAGCAGCAGAAAAGCTCCAGTGCCCTTTCCTGCACTCCGAAAATCACACTGGCTTGAATTCCACCATTAGTCTCTGGCTTACAAAGATCCTCTATGCCTGCGCAGACAGGATCATTTAATCTAATCCTCACAACAGCACTAAAAGATAGGCATTAATATAATCCCTCAGGGCACAGAGGAGGAAACAGGCTGAGGTGGTTGAGCAGTGTGCTCACACAGCCAGGAAGGTGGTAGAACGGGGACCCAGGAGTTGAACCCAGACTCAGGGAGAGGCTCCAGGAGAGAGTCTGACCTGGAGGTGGTGTGGTGAGAATCCCGAGCCCGCTTCTGACTTTCCTTCTTCAATGCTCACTAACTCTGTAAGCTGCTCCGTCTGTTTGTGACTTGGGTGCCCGATCTCTAAAAGTCATAAAAATAGTCCCTGCCTCCTAAGATTATTGTGAGAACTAAATGAGTGAATGCATGCTTAGAGTAATAGATAAATACCAGCAATTATTATCTTGGCTCCCCTGTGAATGGGGTCCTAGGACAGAGGCTGCAGTCAGGTTGGGTGGAGGAAGTTCTGCTTTACTAAGCTTGCCTGGACCTCTAGGGAAGACAGTTGGAATGGTCCCCCCTGGATTGGGCTGTCTGGTGAGATGGTGAGCTCTCAGCAGCCATCTTGCATTGTGGGGAGGAGGTTGGACTGAGGGCAGTGAAGGTCTCTTTTGTGCTAAGACTTGGGAGCTTGGGAGTCAGAGCTGGATTGGTTTCCTGCTTTCCTTGCTTATAACTGAATGACCTTGGACCGTTTTCTTTTCTTTCTTTTTTTTTACATTTTATTTATTTTTTGGCTGCACCGTGTGTTAGTTGCGGCACGCGGGATCTTTGTTGAGCCATGTGGGATCTCTCACTGCAGTGCGCGGGCTTCTCTCTAGTGGTGGCACGTGGGTTTTCTCTTCTCTAGTTGTGGCACGCCGGCTCCAGGGTGCGTGGGCTCTGTAGCTTGTGGCACGTGGTCTCTCTAGTTGAGGTGCGAGAGCTCAGTAGTTGTGGCCCGCAGGCTTAGTTGCCCCATGGCCTGTGGGATCTTAGTTGCCTGACTAGGGATCGAACCTGCGTCCCCTGCATTGGAAGGCGGATTCTTTACCACTGGACCACCAGGGAAGTCCCCCTTGGGCGGTTCCTGAAGTGCCCTGATTCTCAGTTTCTCATCTATAAACTGGGGTTATGAAGACCTTCCTGCAGGGTTGTGGTGAAGATTAAATTAGCTAGACGTGGAGAGTGCTTTTCAGCTGCTGGTGCACAGTAGCCAGAGGTTTGTGACAGCTGTGGTTGTGGTGGTGGCATCGTGGTTATTATCGTTAGACGCCAAGTGTGGCTCTCTCCAGGTGATGATCCCAGAGCTGGAATACCCGTGTGTTCCACCTCGGCCAGGTCTGTTTGCTCTGCTCCGTGAGCAGTCTTCCTTCTTCCTCCTCTGCCCCCTTAGTTTGAGCATCTCTCATCTGATTCTCAGGAGTCTGGGGACCTTCTCAGGTTCAATCCGTCTTCCCTTCCAAGGACTTAATTTTTTAACAGTCTTCTGCTCTCATTCTGACCCCTAATCTGTGTCTTCTTCAGGACCCACTTAAATTTTTTTAAAATTTTGAGATGATTTTAAACTTCCAGAAGATTTGCAAAAATGGTACAAAGAGTACCACTATACCCTTTTCTCATTTTTTGTGAATGTTGACATCTTATGGAACTGTTGCATGATTATCGAAACTAGGAAATTAACATTGATCTGATGCTATTAACTAATCTACAGATCTTAGTAGCACTTGGCCAGTGTTTCCATTACTACCTCTTTTCAGATCCAGGATCCAGTTTCAGATCCCACTTTGCATATATTTCTCACATCTCCTTAGACCCTTCCAAGCTGGGACCATTCCTCAGTCTTGTTTTGTTTCCTTTGACTTTGGCACTTCTGAAGAGTACTGCTTAGTTATTTTGCAGAATGTCCCTCAATTTTGGTTTACTTGATTTTCTATTTCCATCATTCCTTCTACATTTATTAATTGGAATTCTACTGTAAAGAACTGTACCTTATCCCCCATTTATTTATTCAATTATTTATTTATGTCTCTATGGAACCTGGATATCCACTTTACTTTATAGGTTATAATCCAATGCTATCATTATTTTTCTTGGATCAAATTGACCCAGCTCTGGCCATTGGGAGTTCCTTTAAGTTGGTGGGACCCATAGTTTTTGACCTCTCTTATTTACTCCCTGTAGCAGTTAGGGTTCTCCAGAGAAATAGAATCAATGGGATATTTATATGAAGAGAATTATTTTAGGGAATGGGCTCACACCGTTGTGAGGACTGGCAAGTCTGAAATCTATAGAGCAGGCTCGCAGGCTGACACCTCAGGTAGGAGTTGGTGTTGCAGCCTTGAGGCAGAATTCCTTCTCCAAGAAACCAGTTTTTGCTCTTCAACTGATTGGATGAGGCCCATCCGTATTATCGAGAGTAATCTTGATTTCAGGTCAGTTGACTGTAGATATTAACCTATCTACAGAACACCTTCACACACGCCTGGATCGTGTTCGATTAAATCACCAGGTGCTCTAATCTAGCCAGTTTGACGCACAAAACTGTCACACCCACTCATTCCATAGGAAGCACGAGAGTCACTTGGTTTTTTCATATGTCAGCATGGGTGGGTGGGTGGAGAACACAGGCCCCCCGCCTCAGGCTGGTTTGGGATGGAAGTTTGCAATCCTGGTCCAGGCCTCTTTAGTTTCCAGATTTGACCTTTGATTATTGCTTTCCGTGAGAGCTTGGGCAAATCCTTCCTTTCTTCTGTAAAGCTCGAGAATCATTGTTCTAGAGTGGGTGGATTTAGAAGAAGGATTTTAAGTGCCCACTTCTGAAGCCTGAGTGAGAACATACCTACCTGCTCCCCCCCCGCCCCCCTCCCCCCCGCAAGGCTTGGCTTCTGGTACCTTCCAGGACTTGCCGCCAACCTTCTGGGGATACACCTGGGGTACCCCCTGCTCCATCCTGGGAGAGGCTGAGGTGCTGTTAACCGCAGCTGTTCCTCTCTCTGATCTGATCACTTTGGAAGAGGGTCATCAGAGAGTCTAAAGTGGGTCAACCACAGAGCCCAGGCAGGAACTGTGGCTACGCGCACATACGAGTGTGTGCGTGCGCACATGCGCGTGTGTGTTTAATATCCTGAAGTCGGATGGGGAGTACTTAGAGATACAGGGAGACCTTCTGGGACTTGAACCTGCAAGGGGCCCACGGGTGCTGAGCAAGGCTCTGTAACTGGACAGGTTCCCCGAAGTTCTTAGACCGCTGGGGAGGCGGGGGTGAAAGGCCTGGCTTTTCCAGAACTGGGGAAGGAGATGTGGAAACTAGTGTAAAGGGACCTTCACGCAAGAGGAAGAACCTAACTATATCCCAAAGACCTGCACTGCTGAGAGGGCCTGGGCGTTCCTCCTACCTCCCTGTTTCTTTCCATAAGGGGAAACTGAGGACTAGGGCAGTTTCAGCTTCAGTAGAAGAGTCGGTATCAGGCACAGTCACTGGGGGTAACCAGATTATTTCCTTGGTCTTCGTGGAGGACAACCTAAGAGGAAATAGGTTGATACTGTAGCTGGAAGGGATTAGTTCTAGGAGGTGCTGGTGGGAGCCCAGGAACGGGCCCCAGGGGACTGAGGGGACAGCTGGGGCCCCTTGATTGGAATCTCAAGAATAGAAATGGTTGTGTTTGGCAGGGGAGGGCTGGGCCTTCCAGCACTGGGATGTGTGTGTCTGTAGGGGGCAGGATGGTGAGCCCAGGAGAATCCTGAAGTCCCAGCCTGCCTTGCACTGACCTGGGGAATATAGCACAGGCCAGCTGGTGCCCCTTAAGACCACATCTGTTCTCGAACCACCGCTGTACCCGCTGCTGTGAGCCCAGCCTCTGGGGCAGTGACAAGAGCCAGCAGATGGGACTGGTGCCAGTGAGTATCCTTGGGCCTTGAGCTGGACCAGCCTGAGCCTCAGTTTCCTCCTCTGTAAGATGGGGATCATGAAAGTAATGTCTAGCTCATCGAGTTGCTGTGGAGAGCTTTGGGGATGGTGCACCTCGTGGGGTGAATGTCCTATTCCTGGTTGGGGCGATGAGTGGGGGGCACCTTTATGTGAAGCTGGCACTCCTCCTGCCCCACACTCACTGGGCCAGTTAGGAGGGGCTGCGGGGGTCTCCCAGGACCGCGGTGCAGGAGCGGTCCCTCCCCTACAGGGAGTCCTCCCACTGCTCTCTGCAGCTGCCTCTCCCCCTCCTCCCCCACCTCCCCTCACCCAGGAGGATGATAAATGCACTGCCAGCTCCGAATAGGGCCTGACCTCAGCGGCGAGGCATCTCCCCTCGCCCCCCACCCTCCCAGCCGCCAGCCCTGCATTCCTGGAGAGGATGAGGTTGAGCTGCGGTGCTCACCCCTCCTTTGTCCTGCCGGCCGCTGCCCACCGGCCACTTCCTTCCATCCAGTCTCAGGAGAGCTTGAATGCCAAAGGGCCCAACTGTGGGCCTTGGATAGGAGAGTTAATAGCAATAATAATAATAAGAGCAGTTACCATTTATTAAGCAATTAGGTACCAGATTGCATGCTAAGCACATTGCACGGATCATGTCACTGAATTCTCAAGACAGCTCCGTGAGGAGGTTGCTATTATTATTCTTCCAGTTTTAGCACCGACAGGAGGAGAAGGTGGGGAGGACGGAGGACCTGTCAGAGGCTCAGAGAGGTCAAGCTGCTTGCCCCACCTCACACAGCTAGCGAATGGGTGGAGCCAGAACCCCCACTGTGCTGCAGATGGCCCAGTGGCCCCTGCCTCCCCGTCAGCCCCCCTTCCCCACCTTTCCCCCCTCCCGCCGCAGCATTAGGCTCCAGTCAGCTGGTCTGGACCCTGGACACAGGATGTGGTCCTGAGAGGAGGTGCAAGCACGGGAGACAAGACTTGCTTGGGGGACTGGAACTCCCTGGGGCATCCCAACTGCCAGGAAAGATGGATGGGGGTCTCCTGGGTGCTGAGAGCTTTGCAAAGGAAGGTTAGTGTCCCTCCTCATTCCTTCCCCAGTTCTTAGAAGCCTAACGTTAGAGACCAGGGCAAGCAGGCAGCCCTCTCCAGGGCACTACCGTAGCGCCTTTGTTTTCAGGCCTATTTCAGGCTCAGATGGATAATGAAAAGATTCTTTTATTAGTATTTCCCCCGTGAACCTCACAATTTGAGAAATTATACTCACTTCCCCAGTTCTCTTAATCAAACGCATTTCGGCTACCAACTAGAAGTTCCAGGAGGCGTGGGATAACCTACCTCCCCTTACCGAGTTGGAATAATTCTGAAGCTCAGAAGTGTGATGTTTTGAAATGATGACCAAGGCTCACAGTCTTCCATTACTACCATCCAGTTCCCCTAGCGGTCTAACCTCCATTCAACTTGCTGCAGTCTTTCCCTTTCTGCTACTTCTGTGTAATTAGGTGTCCAGGCACCCCAAACCTGCTGTGCAGCCCAGGCCCTCCCGCACTTCCTCTCCTTCTTTTTCCTCCCATGATCATACGGCTCTTGTCCTCCTTTCCACCTCTTGCATTGCTTTAGCTCTTGGCTGGGCCTCAGGCTCCTGCTGGGCCTGGTTACCTGCCTACCTTCAAGGTTCAGCTAGCAGCCTTGGGTGTCAGAGAGATGTGGGTTCAAATCCAGGCTTTGTTACCCCCTGGCCTTGGGGCCTTGAGAAGGTCACCAATTCTCTCTGAGTCACAGTTCCCCCATCTGTAAATGGGTAAGATATTGTCAACATCCAAGGACAGTCTGGGGATTGGAGATTCTGGAAATATGGAGCCAGGTCTGAGCTGCCCTTGGTAAACAGCAGCAGTCCACTGTCTGTCACCAGCTACGTCGGCGCCGTCCACCACCAGCAGCCTGATCCACCCTCTGTGGCTGACGTCTCCGGTGTAGCTGCGTCCCTGCAGACAAGGGTGCAGACGGGGGCTTGGGCAGATGGTGAAAGACTCCCACTGTGGGTCAGTCATCGGCTTCCCATGCAGCGGGGAGTGTGGGTGAGCTCGTTGGTTTCCCAACTGCCGTCAGGCTTGTCCTCCTTTCCCATTTTACCGTATCAGTCATCACCATCCTGCACTGTTACTTCATTTTTTAAAAAGATGACTTGCTTTTTTAACCGTTTACTCTAAGTGATAGAATGTATGGGCTTAATCTATGTTTTTAATTTCTTGCTAAATACAAAAGAAATTAAAGTAGTTGAGCCATGTTTCCAAGGAAAATCACCTTGAATACCACACTTTAGGAAACATGGATCAGATGAACTTATATATATATTTTTTCCTTTGGTCAGTTCTTTATTACGGGAGATTTGAAACGTGTACAGAAGTGGGAAGAATAGTATGACGAACTCCTTTGTATTCATACTCCTCCTTCAAAAATGGTCAGTTTCTTGCTGTTTTTGATTCATCTGTCCCCCTTCACTTTCTTTCTTTTTTTTTTTTGCTGGAAGTTTTTTTTAAAGCAAATCCCAGACATTATATCATTTCACTGTAAATACTTCAGTGCATATCATTAACAGATAAGGACTTTTAACTTTAACATTACCATAATACCATTATCGCAGTCAACATAATTAATAACATTTTCTTAAGAGCAGCTAATACCTAGTCTGTGTTCAGTTTTCCCTGATTATCTCAAAAATGTCTTGTTTCGGTTGGTTGGTTTGAATCAGGCAGATGGATGTGGAAACTGTGCTCTAGTCTCTCTTTCTGTTTCAGTAATACTCATGTGTCTACATGTATCATTGCCTCTGTCTCTTCACCAATCAACTGATGATACATGCCCACTTTTTCTGATGGGTCCTTATTCCGTAGTTGCTATCTGTTTCCTCTTCCATCCATCCATCCTTTTCTCCAGCACAGATTTCCCTGCGGGCTCCCAAGTGGGGTCTCTGTCCAGCTGGTTGTGAAATCAGGAGCCCAATATCCTTCCCATTCCCAGCTTCCCTTCCCTGGCCTTGGCCTGGCTGCCCCGCTGCCTTGTGCCCAGGAAGGAGGGGGCTCTGGAGGGAGAGGAAGCCGGTGCCTCTCGGGTGAAGTTGGGCGGGGGAGGGGGGGAGCCCATGAGCCCACCTCCCTCGACGCCTCATCTGATGAATACCGTGTCCCTGCGACGTCCATGTAAGTCTGCTTGGCTTGCTCAGAGCTGGCGCCAGCGGGGAGCGCCGAAGCGGGTGGCCTTGGGGGTCACGTGGCTCTGGGAAGCCTTACCAGGCGGCTGGCCTGGGGCTGGCCAGGCCCTCGTGGGAACACACCCCTGCTTTCAGCCCTGTTCCCCACTGTGGCCCCACCCCGGGGGCCCCTGCCCTCTTGCTTTCATTGCCAGCCAAGGTCCTGCCCTCTCTGAGCCTGGTCCCAAGCTTGGGCTGCTGCTCTGTTCCTTTGATCCCATCTCCCTGGGGCTGGGAAAGTCACGCCCCAGAATCCCCGGGGCCTGCGTCCTTCCTCTCCTGCCTTTGCTTCCGAGGTCTCACGGCTCGGTCCTTTGCCTCCTGAGAAGTTGAGGGGATGGGGGGACTTGCGTCCTCCCAGATTTCTCCTTGAGATCCTGGTGGGGAAGCCTCAGCCCTTCCCTGGGTCTTAGTGTTCTCATCTGAGAAATGCTCAGAATAGCGCTTCACTTCAACGAGTGGCCAAGAGGGACATTTGAGGTTTAGGGGTGTGTGTGCGTGTGTGTGCGCGCACGCATGTGCTTGTGAGCGTCTGTGGACCTGTGTGCACCCAGGCTTTAGAACTGCAGCCCTCGAACATGTGTTGGGCTACAGGTGAGAAAGATGCCTGGCATCACTGAGGCCCAGCAGAACTTTCCAGCTCCTCACCCCCGTGTATGAGCGCATCTCATATTCTCCCTCTGCTGCCTCTTTCCTTCGGGTATCTCAGGTTCCACCTCCATGTCTTTGTATCTTTGTACTGTCTCTTTCCTGTCTGACTTTCCTCTTCGTGTCCATGTCACTCTCTCCCTCCTGCTGTGCCCCTCAGGACTCTGTAGGTACATGTCATCCTCATGGTCCTGCCTTGTTCCCCAAGTCCCAGCCCTTTGTCCTGACTCCCCAGCCCTTTGTCCTGACCCACAGCTGTAAAAGCCAGAGACTCTTCCCTCTTGACTCCGTGCATGGGGGGCCCGTTTGTCTCCCAAGTTTCTTCCAAAGCACTCTGTGGCTTGGGGGATTGGAGGGCTCATGTCCTCCTGCCCTCTGTCCCAGCAACACCCCTCCTTCCGCAAGGCAGCTACAGATGCCCCAGAGCACCCCTAACGCCTGACATCTTTGTGGAGGTGTTGCCCTCATGTGTGTGTTACTGAGAATCCCCCATTCCCGAGCCTGTACTGAATATGACATTTTTCCCTGAGAAGAACGATCCCTGAGATGTCCCTGATCTACCCAGTGGCACTGAAATTATGTGACTTAAGAGTCATCCAGGACGCAGGGTTGTTTGAGGTCCTGGAAGGAGCCCTGGCTTAGGAGATGGAAGACCTGGGTTCAAATTCTTGGTCTCTTCCTTTCCAGCTGTGGCGTCTCAGGGCACCTGCAAAATAGCAACAGTATGGGTGATGTCATCGAGTTGTGGAGAGGGTGGGGTGAGATGAGGCGCCCAAACGCCCCTTAGCAGTGGTGGTGCTGGGGGTCTGCAGTATCTTCCCCGTTGCCCAGGCTCTGCCCGGCTGGAGTACGCTCAGTACCGGAGGTGGCGTGGGGTGCGTTTGTCCAGCTTGGAGGGGCTGGAACGCAGCAAGGACAACCTGTAGTTTAGTCCACTTCTCAGGATGAGCACAGACCTCCTCTCTTGCCTGTGTGGGTGGGTGTCTCTGAGGGGTCCCTGGAGAGGGGAGAGTGCCAGGTCCCTGGCCAGGGCGTCTGTGCTGGTGGCGCCGGCTCCTGGGGCACCTCCAGGATGGTGCTGCGGGTGGGTGGAATCCACAGGGGTGAGACACCGAGGCCAAACGTGCCGAGGATGCTTGGGACTGCTTATCTCTGGCCAGGAATGTGCTGTGGTATTATTAGCCGGCAGCCTTCTCGCCTTTGGAATAATCACCCCAGTGTCGTGGCAGACACCTGTCCAGCTCTGCCTGCCCAGACAGCCCTCGGGTGTCTGCACCGAACCTCCCGTGGCTGGAGCTCATGTGTGTGCCTGTGTGTGTGTATGTGTGTGTGTGTATCCATGTGTATGTGTGTGGGGCACGTGCCTGTGTGGGTGCAAGTGTGCCTGTGTATCTGTACTGTGTTTTCACGTGTGTGTGTGCAGATGTGTATGTGCACATGGGTTTAAGTGCACATGCTTGTGTGTAGCGTGTAGATACCTGTGCAGGCATGTGTGCATGAGTGTGTGTGTATGAGGACGTGTGAGTGTGCATGATTATGTGTGTCTGTGTGTGCCCCTACCTGGGGGAAGCAGGAAGCCCTGAGGAGGCCTGGGAACAGGAGGGAAGTAACGGACAGAGGGGAGGCTGATGACCCCACCCTGCCAGGGCGTGGTGAGAGGCGGGGAGGCTGGATGGGGGCGGGGCAGGCAGGAGGGGCTGCTGGGGCTCTTGGCACTTGGGGTCTGGGCCACTCCCCTTGACTGGACTCTTCAAGGCAGCATGATAAAGAGCCTGAGACCGGCCAGCCTGAATCCATCATTCACTAGCCTTGTGACCTTGGGCAAGTGACTTAACCTCTCCAAGCCTCAGTTTCCTCATCTGTATGATGGTGATAATAATAGTAACCTGCCCAGTAGAGTTATAGGGAGAGTGAAAAAACAGTGCCTGACACACGCACAGAGCTTGATAAGTGATAATATATCACCATCATCATCATGACTATGGACCCCTCTGTCTGCCCTGCATCTGGCTTTGACAGTTCCTCTCTGGCCAGGACCTCCAGGCAGAATGGGCGACCCCCGGCTCATCTCCCTCATGGCAGGGCAATGAGATGGCGGCCTAGAGAGGGCACAGGAATGGTCCAGGGTCACCAGGAGGACGGACAGAGCCATAAAGATGCAGCCCCTTGGCTCCTGGCAGCACCTTCTGCCCACAAAAGCTACCAAGGCTCTTTCTGCCTCGCTCGTATTTCTGGGTTGGCAGTGCCTTGCCAGGAAGGAGAGGTAAGGAGAGTCTGGCAAGCTTTCTCACCCAGGCCAGCTGCTGCGGACAGCCCAGGATGCATCTGTTCACCACACAGTTTCTTAATGGAAACTGTCTTAACTACCCTCCAATGAGTCTTTGCTTTTGAGCTCTCCAGATCCTGCTGCAAATCCTGACTCTCAGATGGAGAGGAGTGGGCCCCAGCGGGGCCAGGCCCCAGGATCCTCGCTCCCTGGCCCAGTCCTGCCCAGGAGAGCTGGCCATCTGGCTCTGGACTGTGGTGCTCGCACCTTGTTGGGCTACCCTGGTCGCACCTTCTACCCCCAATTCCGGCCAGATGGGAGTGGAATTCCTAGGAAGCGCTGGGCCCCCACCTGCCTTCCCTCTGCCCCTACTGGCACATCCGCATCCTGTCCCTCGCCCTGCTAGGCCTCCCTGGAACTCCCAGGTGCCAGGACGGCTGCCCCCTGGGGTAGCAGGCCCAGGGTGTTGCCAGGAGTGTGGAGGTGGGAGTGGGCACTGCGGTGCCTCGGCATGGTGGGGCGGGGCTGGGCAGAGGCGGGTGGGATCTGCCCGGATCCCCGAGTGTGCACAGGCTGTGATTGCCCTGGACGCCGGCCAGAGAATTGTTTTTCACAACCACCACCCGCTACCGGAAGAAGAAAAAAAAGGAACAACAACAAAAACAACCACCAAATTTTTTTTTTTTTTTAATCTGCTGTTAGTGGCTGATTGGCTGTACATTATTAAACAGGCAGCTGGAGATCTGCCAGGGAAGGGCGCTTGAGCCAAGACTCACAGCCTGAACACAACGTTCCTAGGAAAACAGTCACCTGTGGGGTCCCCGGGGAGGAGGACCCAGAGGGATTGGCCCTCGCCCGGCTCATCCTTCCCACCTCAGCCTCTGCTCTGGTCATCATGTGGGGAGCAGGGCCGTGCTGCGCCTGGAGCATCCTTCGTCCGGGCCCTGTGGCTCCCTCGCCGCCCCAGGGTCCGAGCTACTCTTTCCCTCCTCATGGTTAAGTGGACAGGCTCCTGCTTCCATCCCATGTGGCTGAGGCCAGCGCCGGCTCTCCTGGGGGCTGGGCTGGGAGCTGGGCGTCTGGTCCTCTGTCCGATTCCATTGAGTTCCTCCTTGTGGTGACATTGGGACTCCCTACTTGTCCTCCCTGGGCTTCAGTTCCCACATCACTCCAAGGAGAGGACTGGGCTGGTCAGCACTAAATTCTCACCAATATTTTGTGAGCCCTGACTGGGTGGCCTTGCGGAGAGGCTGGGGTGACTGTTACCCAGACTTTGGAGCACTTCTTGCTCCTCCCTGATTCCACTGGTGAGACCAGGAGCCATGTCTCATGCCAGAGGGGCTGGCCACTGGACCCGTTCACATCCTTTTGGAAGTCCCTCCAGCTGTCTTGACGCCAGCCAGGGTAAAGGTCAAAGGTGTGAAGGTGACATCAAGTGGGAGAAAAGCAGAGGGTCTGGAGTTAGGGCGACTGCCATCTTGGTGAAGCCAGTGCTGTACTAGGGTGCACAGATAGGAGCACAGTATGGGGTCCGGCTCACGCCAGGGTGGGCCCACTGCCTTCCACATGGTCAGGCTGCTGCTGGCATGTGTGTGTGGGGACATTAGTTTGGGAACTGATCCTAAGGAACCTTCTCTGAGCCTCTAGAGATAAGATGGCAGAGCGGTGAGGAGTACAAACTGGGCTTCCCTCCCATCACCACTGTTTCTTTGCCGTCTTACTATTATTAACATTGGGTAGGTGACTTCACCTCTCATGTCTTAGCTTCCTCGGCTGTACAAAGTCGGTTAGAATAACACCTACTCCCAGGGCTGTGGTGTGGAGTGAATGAGCTTGTGCCTGGACAGGGCCCGGCGTGTGTGAAGGGCACACTAGCTGTTGGGAGGGAAGTGGTACCTCCTGCTGGCGTTCTGCTCTTCCTCTTCTTGTCACTGTGTGTGTATGTGTCTGTGCTTCTGTTTGTTCGATGTCTCTCCTCTTCCAGACCTTGAGGGCAGGCTCTCCACCTGCAGCTTGACCCACTGCAGCGCTCACAAAACATTTGCTGACTGAATGGGTGAATGAATAAATGAACAAATGAATGAAGGTTAACTGGAAAAGGATCAGAACCAGGGAAACACCTGAGCACCTAGAAAGTGGAAAGATCCAGAAACTGTGAAAGAGCGGGGAACGTTCAGCCTGGGAGTTGACTGTTCTGGGAGGTTGTGAGTGACTCTGTGTGTGTGTGTGTGTGTGTGTGTGTGTGTGTGTGTGTGTGTGTGGTGTGTGTGTGTGTAAGATTTTTGAATAAAGCTTTGAAAAGGTTTGTTCTCTGAAGTGGAACCAGGAGCCTTAGGAAAGCAGGCTGCCTCTCAGTGGTGGGAGCTGCCTTGAATGTGGGAGGGACTCAGGGCCTCAGGTGTGCAGGCAGAGACTGGGGGCACGCCTGGCACAGGGGGAGCCCTGACTCTCAAGGCCCTGAGGTCCCTGCTGACTCGCTGCTGCTTCAGCTGGAAGAGTGGTTGCAGTCCGAGCCGATGTCTGTGAACTTCAGTTTTCTCATCTATAAAATGGGATTAATAATGGTCAATACCCATAGGGTTGTGAAGAGGATTAAAGTGAGTTAATACCCACGAAGCTCTAAGAACATGAAAAGCACTCGATAAATCTGAGCGTTTATCAAACAGGACCAAAGAGCTATGGTGTGGCTTCGTCGATGCCTCATCGATGGCTGATGTGAAGGAGTAGGATGTGGGGGGAGCATAACCATACAGGGGGCTGCTCAGGCCAGACTCTGCACTCAGCGCCCAGAGTGGTTAAGTGATTTGCCTGAGGTCACACAGCCAGTCAGTGGGTGGCCAGCCTTCAGACTTGGTTTGTACAACTCCAAAGCCTGGACTCTCTCCCCTCCACTCCTCAGCCTGGGCAGGAGGGGGCCAGCTTTCTCTGATTTTCACCCCCTGGGAAGGACAGCACCTCATTGCAAGGTGGAGCAGAATGACTGTTATTCTCTATTATTGTCTATAAGAACCTAAGTCCTCAGGAAGGAAGTCTCCAGCTCTGTCCAACACTGAAAGTACTGCATAATTAAGAAAATATGGGGAGAGCGTGAGAGTAGGACAAGGGTTGAAATTTTCAGCAGCTCATTGCCATGGGGCCCAGGGCAAGGAGAGAGTCATAAGAGGAACACTGGAGGGATGAGGTTAGATGTTAGGAAGAAGGAATGGCGAGATGAGGGGCAACTTGAGGGGGTGCAGGGAAGGGAAGTAGAGGCACAGAAGGGTGAGGAGGTGGACCAAGGCCATGCTGGTGATAAGAGAGAGGAGGGAGAGGAACCCGAGGTTTGACAGGCCCTCGGCCACTGGGCAGCTCCAGACTTTGGGCAGGGGTGGCCGGCTAGGGCCAGTCCCCACAGGGCTACTGGGCAGTGTCAAGGAGGCAGTTTTAGGGAGTAGGAGGCCAGTTGATCAGCACATGAGCCAGCCTGGGACAGCAGGTGCAAACGGAAAGTTCAGCCACCAGCCCGCCTCCTTGCCTCTTCCAGCCTGGCAGCTGGCTTGTCCTAGAGGTCAGCTCTCATGCTGGGGCCAGCACGCTCTCTGCTGATCAGTCCCCACAGGCCTGGCTTTGTCAGGGTGCTGTCCTGTCCTTAGCAGCTACTCAGTCCCTGGCTGTTTCTGCCTCTTGGACATTCAGAGATGAATGGGAAATGGTCCCAGTCTCAAGGAATTCACAGATGCAGGGGTAGAAAGACAAGGGAGGTGTACATGGGCAGTGGAATTTGCCCTGGCTCACCTTCCCAAGACAGTTTTTCAAATATTTGATCATCTGAAATAAAAATTGGGCCCAATCTCTCTTGTGCTTTTATTCAACAAATATTTATTGAGTGTGTGCTGTTGTCCTCCTCTGGATGCCCTTTGGTTTATAGCGTATTGAAGAGAACTTGACATTTCTGATGGTGTCTGAGCAGCGTGGAGTAGAGTGGAACTTTCACCTTCTTTCATCTGGCTTCTGTACCTCTATTCACACAACCAACAGTGCACGTACCTTTTGGGGTCAGCCATATCCTATTGCCCGCTGAACTGAATTTGTTTTCACTAAATCTTAGACTTTTCCTTACATGATTAATTAATTCAGTTTTTTTAAAAAAATGAATCTTGCATCTTAGTTCAGGACTTTACTCCAAGAGAAATGCTTCCTTGCTAATTTTGGCCTTTTTATAAAGTCAGTTTTGCGCTTCAATTCAGTTCCATACCTTAGTTCTTCTTTCTGTTTTTTGTTTTCTACGTGTGCTTGGTGAGTCTCCATTCTGAGTCCTCACCTAGTTACTGATAAGTATGTCGGACAAGCCAGGGCAGAGGACAGTGCCCTTTGGCAAGTCAGGAAGCTGACATTGATCTATTAATCAACACCCCTTGGCTTGCTGGCTAGGAATCCACTCGACTTTCTATCTTTTCTCTAAGCATTTCATCATGGATCCTGCCAACACCTTCCTGAAACCCAGATAATCTAGGTTTGGGGATTCCCCAACAGTCCAGTCCAGGAACCGTATAATAATGGGGTTAGGGTGGTGGATGTGGCTGTGTGAGGGAGGGTTGCGGGCTCTCCCTGAAAGGATCCAGGCTGAGCCAGTGATCATCGCTGGGGGAGACCTAAGAGGAATCCTGTCCTGGAGGCACCTAAATCTCAGGGTCCTTCCTGCTTTAAAATCGCACTTCTCGGGGGAGATAGGGATTTGTGTGCAGTCAACTGACACCAGCAGCGACTTTCTGCCAAGGATCAACATCTGCCTGGAAACGTGTTCCAGGAATCTTCCAAGGGACCTGAGAGGTTATCGGATGAGGAGATGAAAGCCAAGAGGGGCCGAGAGTGACCTTTGGTCCCCAAGACAAAGCAGGGCTGAGCAGGGCTGGAACCCGAGGCCCTGACTCCCAGTTGGAGGCTCTTGGGGCTGGGTCCCACTGCCTCTCCTGGCTGGAAACTGAGGCTGGCTCCGGGGAGGGAGGGGCTGTCATCATGTGTCTTGGGGACACACTGTTGGCAGACTGTTTTCCCCATGCTTCCCCTGCCCTCTGATCCTCCACCTTCAGATTGTGGTGCAAATCTGAGAGTAGGACCCCTGAATGTGGAAGGCCTCGTGCTTCTCCTTCCCGGGGGGTGGGGGGGGTGGGGGGGGAGTGTGTGGCAAAGGGCCTGAGGCATTGCTGCACTTTGAGAGGTGCTGGGAACGCATGCAAATGAGATGCAAATAGGGGACTGCGGCGGGGCCGGGGGCGGGGGATGGGGGGGGCCTGACCCTGCCTCAGTCTGGCCTGAGTGTTAAGGATGACAAATAGTAAAGGAAACGACCATTGACCTGGGCTGTGAAGCCCAGCCTCAGGAAGGAAGGGAGGGAGAGGGGCTCTGTGGGGCAGCAGGGCGGGGTTTGGCTTCTGGAGTCAGTTCTGGAGGGTGCCCTAACCAGGGGGTCCCAGGGGTGGCCCAGAGATGACAGCACCCTGGAGGACAGCCCAAACTCATCCCCAGCTGCAGGGGGGTGGTGTGGTCAGAAGGGGGAGGGTGCAACCCGAATGCACAGACTTTGACCAATTGCCTAGGGCGACCCCCAGGGCCTGGCTCCCAGCCAGCGTGTGTCAGGTCCAGCAGGATTCTGAGGGCCAGGGTCTCTCCCCTTGGGGTCTGGGCATGTGGCCCTGTCTTCTCTGTAGTGGAGGGAGAGGAAGAGGGCGGGGCCAAGGGCCCTGGGGCGGGTGGCTCCGGGAGGCCACTCCCCTGCCTCCACCCTAGGAAGATTTCAGGAGCCAATCCCTCCCTGCTGGGTGTTTGTGGTCAACTCTTAGCCCAGCTCTGAGGAGCTTCCCCTCAGTACTGTAAGAGCCTGGGAATCTGGCCCAGCGAACGTGGGGGTCCAGGGGCGTGGTGCCCTCCAGGGGGAGTGCTGGGACCTGGAATGCCCAGTTGTGCCATATGGTGACAGAGCCTTGAGTTGGAAAACCTGGATCCAAATTCCTCCTCCTTCATCAGCTGCTCTGTGACGCTGGGTGATCGCTTAACTGCTCTGAGCCCATCTCTAAGACTGGGATAAGAGTCATAGTCACTTGCCAGGTTTTAATGGGGGTCTGCATGGAAAAGCACATGGAAAAGGTTTGGTGCAGGGTGGGCGTTTAAATAGGGGTGAAAATGAAATGAAGGAGCCAATGAGTTCAGCTGTGGGTTGACACGCCTCTCCCTCACAGCCCGCTGTGGGACTGAGAGGCCCGGGAAGCCGGCATTCAGTGCTCTTGGGCCTTGACCTTTCTTTCTTTTGACTTTCTCTTGGCCCTTTTTTCTCTGTCTCTCTGTGTCCTTCTGTCCCCCATTCTGTCGCGTCCCCTACTCTCCCCATGGCAATGCCTAACTCATCACCTGGCCCCGACGAGAGCGGTTCATTTTCCCTCTCTTCTCTGTGGCCTCTCTGTGGCTCCATGGGCGGCCCGCCACCCCCAGCCCCCTCTCCTTCATCCCTCTGGGTCCCTGCTTCTGACCCACTCTTTGTCCCACTCTCTCCTCCTGGCTTTTCTGCCCTCCGCGTCTCTAGCGTCTATCTGCCATTAACAAGCATCCATTGAACGCCTATTAGATGCCAGGCACTGCCCGGCTCCTTTCTGTGTTCTGCGTCTCCTTGCCTCCCAGCTGCCGCTTCTCTCCCTCCCGCCCCGTGCGGCCTCCTGCCCTCCCTTCCCCCAGCTGCACTGGGCTCCAACACTGGTATTATTCAGTTTTATGAGAACCCCCACAAGGCCTGCCCCTGAATGGACCAACCACAACTGGAACCAGATGTGCAGTGCTGTGCTTGGGGATGGGAGGGAGGAAGGGAGGGAGGGGGGAAAGGGGCATGGACTGGCTCAGGGAGAGGGGAAGGAGGGTTGGGGGATGGGAGATGGGAAACCCTGGGAATCCTGAGTCTTCATCAGCCTGGAGGAGGAGGAGCTGGGAGGGGACCGAAGGGCTGAGCAGGCTTCTGCGGGAAGCAGTTCTGGCGCTGTGTGTGTGTGTGTGTGTGTGTGTGTGTGTGTGTGTGTGTGTGTGTGTGTGTGTGAGATCGGCTGTGGGACAGCTCTTGGAAATAAAGGGAACGGCTGCTCTTCTTTGAAAGCCTCTAGTTTCTTGACTTCCTCTCTGTGTGGTTTTTAGAGATTTGCTGAATTCATGGTTCTGTACCCAGGTGTTGGAGCAGGAAGGCTGGGACAGAGGGAATGATGGTGGAGTGGGGGATGAGAGCGGCTGGAGGACAGTGTTTCTCAGAGCCCCCTGCATCTGCTGCAGCCCTGGGGTGGGTGGGATGCTCCTGGGACATCTGTGTGTCAGTTTGATGGTCCCCATGTCTTAGCATACTCAGGTTTTCTGTCTGTGATAATATAACTTTGAAGATAAAAGTCTGCATACAGTTATCTTGGTACAGCCTTGTGCAGAATTAAGCGTTTAAAAGAGCCCTTTCATTCGATTTTTAACTCATCATCCATCCATCTCTCCATTGTTCACTTATTCATTACACATTTATTGAGAATCTACTAGGTGTCAGCGTTGTGCTAGGCACTGGGCAAAGTTGGAAAGGAGAAAGAAAAAGACAAGTAGATCTTTGCTCAACTATTGGAAGATACAGGAGTGCACCCAACAAGTGTATGTCACAGCGTTAGCATTTGAGCGAGAGCCTCGGGTATTCAGCAGAGGGGTCAGTACCTACCAGATAGCTGGAGAAGGATCCATAGAGAATGTGGCTTTTGAACTGAGCCCTGAATGATGTGATGGCAAGGCTCAAAGGGCAGGGCTGCACCACAGAGGGTCTCGAATGTCATGCTGCAGAGCTGGGACTGGATACGGTAGGTTGTGGGGAGCTAGGGACTATCTGATGTCAAGCAGGATGATAGTAGGTGTGGGTTGGAAGGAGGCGACGGGGAGGATAGCACTTCTGCTCTTCTGTGACCTGGGAGAGGGTTCCACTTTTATTTTCTTATTTTAATTTTTAAATTAAAAATTTTTTTTGGCCGCACGGCATGGCATGTGGGATCTTAGCTCCCCGACCAGGGATTGAACCCACGCCCCCTGCACTGGAAGCACAGAGTCTTAACCACTGGACCGTCAGGGAAGCCCCGAGGGTTCCACTTTTATAGCAGACCCCCCTATCTACCTCTAGAAGAGCCTAGATGGCTGACATGGACTACTGTCACTTCCCTCCCCTGACCAGGGCTGACCCAAGCCCCTGAGCAGCCCCTGGTCTGCAGGGGGTGTGAGGGTTAGGCAGGATAAGGCTATTTGGAGACAACTTTGTCTCAGAGTTGGGGCAGTGAGGGCTGGGCAGGGGCCCCAGGAGGCCTGGGCCAGGTTTTCCTACACAATCTCAAAGGCACATTCTGTGGGACCAGGTCTTTCCCATCTCTGGTCAGTTCCCACGTACTTACAGATTGAGGACACTGTCAAGGTTGGTAGGTTCTGAGATGCTGGAATTTGGGACTCTGGGAGGCCAGCCACAGCTGCTGCCCCATCACTGCCCACCGACTCTTCCCATCTGGGAGGGGATGAGGTCATCTTGCTCTGGAGGCAGGGGGTGGATGCAATGAGGCCTCCGTCTCTGCCCTCCCCACGTAAGGTCCTGAGGAGGTGCCTCTCTCCCCGTCTCCGTCCTCCTGGGCTTCACTGTCACGGATTGGGGGGGGTGGTTGGGGAGCAGCCCTCTCACGTGCTGACCATCTCTGTGACGCTGGCCTCAGATGCCACCAAATCTTTCCTGAGGCTGTTTGTTCCTCCCGGGGCTCCCCTATCACTTTACTCTTTGGAAAATTGAAGCCTGGGTAAGGGTTTGGCTGGATTCATAAAATCAGTGAGCATTAGAACCAGAAAAGATCTCTGAAGACCTTTGGATCCAAACTCATCGGCCAGCAGGGGAAACTGAGGAGGCTCAGAGATGCAGGCCACTGACCCAGGACCTCACAGGAGGGTGGCCCAGGTGGCCAAGAGAAGGACCTTTGAATCTCTGGAGGGCTGAGTGGTGGGGAGCTTGTCTCTGGAGCCAGCCCGTAGGATCCGAGTTCCTGCTCTACACCATCCTGTGTGGTCTTGGACAAGTCAGCTAACCGCTCCAGGGTCACTTTCTTCAGCTAAAATAACAAGGGAGATTCGAAGATTAAGTGAGAGAGAGAGAATATTCTTTAAGTGCCAGGCGTACAAATAGGTATGCAGCAAATGACTTTTTCCTTCCCCTCAGAATAACCCTATCTGCTTCTTTTATCATTTGCATGGTACCCCAAACTTCAAATCACATTTCCCCCAATATTTTTAATTGTAAAAATTTTTTTGCATATCGAAAAGTTGAAAGGATAATATGGTAATCTCCCTGATTCTGTAATAAACACGTTGCTACATTGGCTTTATCACATTTCTATCTCTCCCTCCATCAATCCGTCTTATTTTTATTTTTGGATGTATTTCAAAGAGAATTGAAGCATGCATTTCATTAATGCGAGTTCAGTTCAAATCATTTTTGAATATACAGTCACAAATGTCTTAACTCAGCCCAGAGAAAAACGCCAGGATTGTTATCCCACATTTGACAGAAAAAAAAAACAACAAAAAAAACAGGTTCAGAAATGAGATTTTAGGTCTCCAGTCACAAAATGAGTTGGAAACAGCATAAAGCAGAGCGGTTTACAAAAGTTGGGAGTTGCTATTATTATTATTGTCTCACCAACCATCCTTCTCCACCCAGTAGTCCTTGGGCCATTTCTCTGTTGCTGTGTCTGGGGTCCTGGACCTCTTGGCATCCTGCCCCCTCTGCCCCGAAAGCCCTCTGTCCCTCGCTTCAGGTCCCCTGGGAGGCTGCTGGGCTGGTGGCCGAAGGGGGGGGCACCCTTCTTGGCATGCCTTGCCGCAGGCATACGGGCCCTGCCGCCCAGCTGGCCGAGCCGGGAGCTGGACGTGAATGCCCTGGCCGAGTGCTTCAGGGGTTAAAGGAGGCGGCGGGCAGACTGCTGGCCGGCTCCGGGAAGGGGGAAGGAGGAGGCGGTGCGCTGACAGCCCGCCCGCCTCCACTGCCAGGGGAGGGAGCCTGGCGAGCTGCGCCCTTGCTCAGTTCCCAGTAGGGGCCCTGGGACCAGCTCTGCCCCCTGCGCCAGCTCCCTGCCTGGACACAAGGCTCACTCACGCCCTCCTCTCGGCAACCAGCTTCTTGCCAGCCACAGCTGCTGCCCCATCACTGCTCACCGCCGCCCCCCGTCCTGTGAGCCCAGACACCCATCCCACCCAGTGGCTCCTCTGCCGGAAAGGTGAGTGTGGGGTGTGCGTGTGTGCGTGTGTGTGTGTGTGTGTGTGTGTGTGTGTGGCGGGCTGCCGGCACTGGTGCTGTCAGGACCACCAGTGGGGCATAAATTAGAGGAGGGGGGAGGTCAGTCTGTCTGCTCACGTGCCTCTGGGCTAGGTAGCCCCCCAGGCCAACATGTCAGCCCCCTGCCGCCGTCAGTGTCTGGTTCTGGCAGGGATGTCTGGGGTGCGGTTGTCCCTGCTTGGAGAGAGACCAGTCACAAGGAGTTTTGTTTGCTGGGGAAGTTGCTGGTGTCAGTGGCTGCTTGAGACCGAGGCCAGCAGGGACGAGTGGGGAGGGACACACTGACCAAGGCAGTGGGGAGGTTGGGGCATTTCGTCTCCAGGGTCCCTTCCCTTGCCTGCCTGCTGTCGCAGGGCTGCCTGGGGGCGAGGACCACGACACAGGCGTGGGCAGTTTTTCCTCTCCATTTCTTGCCCTGCCATGGGCGGGAGCTGTTACTGGGCACCTTCTTCCTCCTTGGGGCTCTTCTTGCTTCCACGCCTCATCTCCCAGGGGCAGCCACGTCTGCGAATGAGGGTCTGGCAGGCTCAAGAAGGTTTCCCACTTCACCCTCCTCAGCGTGGGTCCGTGCTCCCTTGCCCATGGGCACAGCCTGGCATGAGTGCCCCCTGCCGCCCTCCCCCAGCCAGCAGCTCCGACTCCCTTCTCACCCCTCTGGGTAGAAATAGCTAATCCAGGTGGTTAATGAACAGACACACGCAGCTGCCTTTCACCCCCCGCTCCTTCCTCTCTCCCCACCGCTCTCTCCTGCCCTGACCCTCGGTCATGCCTGCCACCCCTTGCCAAGCCCAAGCCCCCATACAGAGCTAACCTCAGTGTCTGTCCCCTACCCTCAGTTCAGGACCAGGGCCAGGACTGCCTCTCCAGATGTTTTTAGGTTGGGCACTGTCTTAGAAGAGGAAACTGGGAGGGTGGTGACCGAGAAGCCCGCTGTGCTCCCAAGCTGGGCTCCCTGCAGGGAGGTGGGATGGGGTTAGGGGACGGGATGGGTGCTGGGGAGGGGAGGAACTGGCTTGGGGAGGGTGGAACAGGCGGTCGTGGAGTGAGGCTTAGAGGGGCAGCTGGAGGCGAGGGTTCTCGAGCCTTTGGGGACAGGGGCTTCTCTTCCGGGAGCCCCAGCGTTCCTTCCATGTGGTAGAGCCAGCCAGGGGTTTGGGAGGGTGTGGGGGGAGTACCCTTTTTCCTCGAGTCTCTGCTGGGCCCCTTCCTGCAGCTGCCTGGGTCGGGTGGGGACCACTGTGGCTCAGACTTGGCCTTAAGTTGCTCCCACCCCTGCCAGCTGGCGGCTACTCCAGTCTCCCCCACCCTCGCTCTCCCCCGGGACCTCAAAGCTTGCTAAGGCTAAGGCACCCTCTGCCCTGACCCCTCTGGCCTAGGAGAGTAGGAGGGAGGACCTGGACCTGGCTCTGGAGTGGGGAGCTGGCTGGGACAGCTCTCAACGGGATCAGTGCTGGGATCGCAGCGTGGGGTTGGCCTTGACTCTGCTGCCCGCAGAGGGCAGGGAGTGGAGACAGTGGGCCAGGGCCTAGGAGGGTCTCTCAGCCAGTCTAATAGGACTGGGAGCCAGAACTTTGAGTTGAGAATTCTTGGGTGGCGGAGGAGGCAACCTGGGAACCTCTGCTTCCAAATCCTTGGCCTTGAACCCTTCTGGCTCTCCTTCCTGATCCCTCATCCCATGCTTCATCCTTCACTTCCCTCAAAGCCCCAGTTCAGAATCTCCCATGGGGGCTGCGGTGTCCAGAACTGTAAACACAGGGAGCTGGTGGCCAGGTTGGAGGGGGGCCGGGGTGGGGTGCAGAGGAATTCAGAGAGGAGGTTACTCTTTGGTGACCATCTTCTCATTGCTGATGGACTGTGTCTGAAGCTTTGGAGCTTGGGAACTCTCAGTGCCCTGTTTCTACTGAAGTAAGAGTAGGAAGCAAAGGGGCAGAATGGATTTTAGTTTGGTGAAGGAAGCTCAGCTCGGTGTAGCGAAGGGCTTCCTAACAAGCCTGGCGGGGCAGCAGGAGAAAGGGCTGCCTTGTAAGGTCGTGAGCTTCCCGTCTGGGGGCGGGGAGATCAGACAGAACCGGACAGCAGCTTGGAAGGATTCCTGAGCTGGGATGTGGTTAGAAGGGATGACCTTGAAGGTCTCTTGGGATGCTGAGGTCCTGGGATTCTTAGAGTCGGGGAATTCTCTGACACCCGGATCAGGGAGCAGGAAGGCAGTGGCCTCTGGCCTGGGGTGTGGGCACAGGCAGGACCTCTCAGGGTCCTTTTGTGCCCTGCCGATGTTCGGGGAACAGAGAGCCTGACGCTCTGCCCTCACACCCATAGCTCACTGCCCCACCAGGTCTGCTTCCTGCCAGGATTTTGAGTTTCTTCCGATTCCTCTTGTCCCACTGCTTGCCTTGCCTGGCTGGTTAACCCCACAAGGGCTGGAGCAGACCTGTGGGCCCAGGGCATGGTGTAGGATGGAGGGGAGCCCTGCTCCCCTGCAGTTAGAGCCCACATCCCGCCCTGAGGTGCTAACTGGGGGCAGTAGGCAAGGAGGGGGGTGTGCACTGAAGGTGGGCAGCTTGAGCCCCTGTCCAGTTTGACCCCCAAAAGGGGCCTCCCCAGCCTGCCTGGAAATGGTAGGCAGTGGAGCCAAGATCTGAGATGGGAAAAACACAGGGGCTGCACTTCTCTGAGCCTTGGTTTCCGAATTTGTAAAATAATACAGGGTAGTCAGGGCAGCTAGAGGTGGTTTGTGTAACTAACTGCTGGGGGTGCCAGCCAAGGGCGTAGTTCTAGTGCCTCTCTGGAGTGTGGGAGGAGCCGGCCACCTGCTCCCCGCCACTGGCCTCTCCAGACCTGTTTTCCAAGGTTGGGGTGGGGGGGCTTGAGGGCAGAGAGGAGAGGCAGGGTAGGGGTGGGGTTCAAGATTTCTGAGCATCAAACCCTGGGAGACTTGAGTTTCCCTTGATGGAGCGTCAAGGTGGGCTTCTGGGGTGGGCTCTGGACCCACACTGGATGTCCCAGCCTGCCTCTCTCTGCAGCCCCTCCTCTCTGGATGCCCTGGGAGCCCTTTTCTCCTTAGTGGAGAGAGCGAAGGAGTAGGGTCCTGGTCTCAGCTGAGGATGAAGTCCCTTCTGATGTCTAACTTCAGTACCTTGGGACCAGATGAAGCTGCTCAGTTAGGATGCTTCTTCCTCTGGTCTGACGGGGACCCAGTGGGAGGGGCAGGAAGGTGAGATGCTGAGTGTGCCCTTGACCCTGGAGAAGTCAGGGTCGGAGCTGGGGTGGCCGGCAAAGGGTTTCAGGTGCAGCTACTCCGGCTTCTTGGCTTATTTCTGGGGCCTTGAGTCTCTTTCACCCCAGAAAGGGAAACCGAGGCCCAGTTGAGGGATATGTATCGAAGGGGGGCAGAGGAAAGCTCTCCCAGTTACTCGACTCTGAAAAAAAGCGAATCAGAAATGGGTTGGTGCTGCGGGAGGGAGGGAGGGATCTGGGGAGGCTGGAGGGATTTTGTCCCCAGCACCGTCCGCCCATGGCCCCGGTCTTGGCTTCCAAAGCTGTTAGGCGTGCAGAGGTGTGGGCACCAGCAAGCTGGAACGAGGGTGGTGGCGGGGGGCAGGGCTGCCAGTCCTGTGGGCCACGCCACCCCCCCCTCGGGTGCCCCCTCTATTATGCATGGTCACATGCAGCCCTCCCCTCCTTCCTTCTCGCCAATCACCTGAAACGCTTTCCCATGGTGGGGGGCGGGGCCGCAGAAGGTGCAGCTGGGTCCCTGGCCTGCCTCTAGCCAGCCTGGTGACCTTGGCCATCTTCCTACTTGTCCACACCTCGGTTTCCTCAGGGAGGGTGGTCGGTGTCTGTGGGGTGGGGGGTGGTAGGTGGGCCCAAGGCCGTCCCTGGCGCTGCCAGTCCTAGTCCGTCCTCCAGGGTTAGTCTGGGCTCTCTAATCCCTGCCTTTTTAGGGCTGCAAGCCTGTAGCTCAGGCCTGGGTGTTCCAGGAAGCAGAGAGGGACTGGCCCAGAAGGGCTGTGTCCTGGGGAGCTGATGGGGCATGAGGGGCTACAGGAGGGCCCGAGTGGAATCCTGTCTTTCTGCCATTACGGGGCGAGGGTCCCAGGCCTAGGTCAGGGCCCCCAGGAGACTTCCTAGGCCTTCTCCAGCAGAGAATATGGGACCCTTCAGTTTTCCTAGCCCTTGCAAGCTTCCTATGTGCTCACCTGTCTTCGAGATGGATTACAAGCCCCTTGAGGGCATGCCTGTGCCACTTGCCTCCCTGGTGATCCTTGCTGTGCCTGGCACAGTGCTGCTTAGCGCGAATCAACTGACTAATGAGGGGCAGACGGGTGAGAGTTTCAGACAGTTTAAAAATTAAAAAAAAATTTTTATCCTTTAATGCAATTTTTAGAGGTTACGTTCCATGTACAGTTATTACAAAATATTGGCTAGATTCCCCGTGTTGTACAGTACATCCTTGTAGCCTAACAGTTTGTACAACCAATAGTTTGTACCTTCCACTCCCCTACCCTTCTATCCCCCCACCCCCGCCCTGCCACTGGTAACCACTAGTTTGTTCTCTCTCTCTGTGAGTCTGCTTTTTTTGTTATATTCACCAGTTTGTTGTATTTTTTAGATTCCACATATAAGTGATATACAGTATTTGTCTTTCCCTGTCTGACTTATTTTACCTAGCATAATGCCCTTGACAGTTTTAATAATAATTTCTGCCTCATAGTGTGGTTGTGAGGATCAGATGAGTTAGTTCACTGAAAACACTTTGAACAGTGCCTGGCACATAGTAAGTGCTCAATAAATGTTAGCAATTATTATTATTGCTATTATTATAATTATTACTGGTGGTCATGATGGTGGTGGTGGTGGTGGTGTCCTTCCAGGAGCCCAACTCTGGGTTGGCCCTTTTCTCTCTTGCTGTGGTTGTTCCACCCCTAAGATAGGGAGGCTTATGGGGCCAGAGAGTGGAGGAGATGTTGGCATCATTTTCCCCCAAGGGGTCCTAGCATTAGAGCCCAGAGAAGAGACGTCCTCCCCCACTCCAACTCTGTCTCTCTCTGTGACTGGGGGCTGGTAGGGAGATAAGGGGACCTCTCGAGGCCTTCTCTGCCCAGGGAAGGGAGCTGTGTTTATGGAGAACTCTGAGAAAGCTGCCATCACTGTAGACAAATGCATTATTATAAACCAGCCCAGGCTCCCCTTCTTGGATCCCATCCATTCCTTGATGAGAGTCACTGAATCAGAGACTCCCAGGCCCAGCAAGGATGTGGCCTGGCCTCCAGGCAGGCCACTCTTGACCTCTGGGCAAGCTACTCTTGACCATGGACTATACCCATAGGGGTAGCAACTATATTTGAAAGTGAGATTCCCCAAATAATGCTGCAAGTTGCTGTGTCTTATACCCTCTAGGTCTCTCTGAAGTCTAACCTGCATCCCTCTTTTAAATTTCTTTTCATTTTTGGCTGTGTCGGGTCTTCGTTGTTGCGTGCGGGCTTTCTCTAGTTGTGGCGAGCGGGGGCTACTCTTCGCTGCGGTGCTAGGGCTTCTCATTGTGGTGGTTTCTCTTGTTGAGGAGCACAGGCTCTAGGCGCGTGGGCTTCAGTAGCTGTAGTTCGTAGGCTCAGTAGCTGTGGCTCGTTGGCTGCAGAGCGCAGGCTCAGTAGTTGTGGCGCACGGGCTTCGTTGCTCCGTGGCATGTGGGATCTTCCCGGACCAGGGCTCGAACCCGTGTGCCCTGCATTGGCAGGCGGATTCTTAACCACTGCGCCACCAGGGAAGTCCTAACCTGCATCCCTCTTGCTGCAACTTTAGTTTAGTCCCTTATTGGTAGGAGTGGGGGAGAACCATGCCCAGCCTTTCCTGCATGCCTCAGAGCTGGGAGCTTTGACCCCGTGGTTGCAGGGGCAGGCTCTTGGCCACACTCCCTCACCATCTGAGGCCTCTCTGGGGTCCTCTGCTTTCTGGTGCCCCTGATGTTCCTCGTTAGTAGGGGTCAGCCCTCAAGGCCTGCCAAGCTACACCCTCCACCTAGCCCTGGTTCCCACCCAGGAAGGCTGAGGTTGCTCCGGGTTGGGGGTGTGAGCTCCATTTCCGGACCCCTGGTCCGCCCAATTGCAACTGTAAAAGGCATTAAGCTTTTTTTTTGGAGAAAGAATGGGCTTGGGCTGATGGTGATGACAGCTGCAAAGGGTTCCTGAGCTCAGCCCGACCCTATCTCGCTTCCCTTCCTCAGCCCCTGCTCACCTCTGCCCCATTGCTAGGCCATTGCCCATCTAGAGGAGGGGCTTACCTTTGACCCTTGACCTTGACCAGACCTGAGTAGTCAACTGGTCTCCGACAACCCTTTATGCGGAGCAGCCTGTGGGTTCAGCATGGGGCTTGTTGCTAGGGGGGCGTTGCCCAGGGGCAGACAGAGGGCTTCAGGGGATGCATAAGGGAGGGTTTCTGCCCTGGGGTCCCTGTGGCCTAGGGCAGTGGGAGAGCAGGGCTCCTGCTCTGTCCCTGGACTCTGGACCAATCCCTTCCCTTGCTGGGCCTGATGTCCTCACCTGTAGGATGGAGGGCTGGAGAGACGCTGGGCTGGAAGAATCTGCGAGTCCATTTCCCTGCCGGAGCCTCCCCGGGTCCCAGGCTGTGAACTTCACCTTGCATTGACCTTGCTTCCCTCCCCACCCCGCCCCCCCACCTCTGGCAATCACTGGCAGGAAGTCCTGCTGATTAGGGCCCTAATCACCAGCTGAGACTCCCAGAAAGGACGAGCTGGTAGAGCAGAGAGGGGCCACCAGGCCAGGAAGGGGGAAGCATGGGGAGTTGCCCCCACCCAGGGTGACATGGGCTGGGGTGTTGGCTGTGACTAGGGGGCACTAGATGCCTGCTTGGGATTGGGGGTCAGCTCCTTGGGCTGGGGCGGTGCCCGGACACCCACTGTCAGGGCCGTGTGGCAGCGGCTGAGTGCAGCTGGGCACACTTAAAAGCCTTTTTGGGCATCTACCCTCTACCCCGCAAGGTGCCAGGGGTATGTGTGGGGCTGGGAAGGCCAAGGAGACGTGGTCTAGTAGGAAACAAAGGGGAGTAGACAGAGGGTTTCCGCAACATGCAGTGGGAGCATCAAGCAGGAAGGAGTGCACACGAGCTGGTGGAATGGAGAAGACTTTGGAGAAGAGGTGCCATTTGAGATGGGTTTTGAAGGTTGAGAAGGAGTTCGGCAGGAAGGAGCAGGGACAAAGGTTTCTTCAGGCACAGGGGAAGGCACGCACAAAGGCGCAGTGGCACGCATGTAACGATGGATAAAATAACGGCTCCAGGCCTGTGTCAGAGTCGGACAGGCTTAGGTGTCCCTCCCACCTCTGCTGCTTACTAGCTGTATGACCTTGGGCTGAGCCTCAGCGTCTGCATCTGTAAAATGGGGTTAATATGCAATCTTATCGAGTTATGGTGGGATGAAATGAGATTGTACTTGTCAAGTGCCTACTTGTGAAGCTCAGTGTCTGCCACAGGCCAAGCCCACAGAAAGTGGTTTGTATGGGAAAGGCTGGCTTTGTGGGAGCCTGGAGGTGTTGCTTGGGGTCCGGCTGCGGGGGATTTTCTGGGAGAGGGAAACAGCAGAGGGCCTTCACGTGGGAGAAACACAAAGAGGGTTTTATTTAGGAAGGTGATTTGGGTAGCTGTGAAGGCTGTCCTGAGCCAGGGAGGCCGGGGACAGGCCACAAGTCCAATCTCCTGGAGTCCCTGGGCTGGGAAGCCCTCTCCTGAGTCCCTTCGCGCCTCTGGGCTTCCTTACCACGTGCTGTGCTACTCTCCTGGATCAGGAGGCTGGAGATGCATTGAGATCTCCTTCCTGGAAGATCTTTCAGGACAGAAGAGAGCCCTCCTCGGCAAGGCTTCACACATGAAGGGATGGACGACTGCAGCAGGCGGGAGTGAGGGTAGACCGCGGGCAGCTCCCATTTCTAAGGAATCAAGGGACTCCTTCGGGGGGCTGTCCTTCAGCACCTGCCCGGCACCCAGTAGGTGCTTACTATTTGTTGAATGAATGCGTGAACAAGGGTGTCCCCTGGTCAGTGCGGAGGCAGGGGGTGCCCAGCCTGACTGTAAGTGGTCTGGTTAGGGTCTGGACAGGGGCTGCCCTGTAGCCAAGAGGAATGCTGAGTGTTGCAGAGGCCAGGTGCTCAGCAACTGCATGGATGAGGGAGCGGAGATTTCAGGAGCTTTAACTGCCCGGAGTGAGGTCCTATCACAAGGGCAGTGTGGCACGGGGGGTCACGATCACAGACTCTGCAGCCACGCTGTCTGGGTTTGAATCCTGACCCCACCTCTCGCAGGCTGTGTGACTGCCGGCAACTTACCTAACCTGCCGGTGCTTGAGTTTATTCCGCTGTAAAATGTGGGAACCAGAAAGAGCTGTGTCTTCTGGACATACCGCATGACCTTTGGTTATTATTACTGCTATGGTTATTACCGTTGTGGATGCAGAGGGAGAGAGCCGGGCAGGGGCTTCTTGGCAGGGATGAGAGCGGCTGCGCAGAGCGGGCTGGGAGAGCGCTAGCGATAGGGGGGGGATTTGAAGAGTCCTCGGGGCCTCATGAGCTGCCTCCTCGGACACCACACATGGTGCTGCCTCTGCTGTGGCCAGCTGAGCCGAGCTGAGCGTGGGAGCGGAGGCAGCAGCCAGGCCTGGATTCCAGGCTGGAGCCCTGGGAGACAGGGGCGAGCCAGGGCGAGGGGTGGGGGAGGAGAGGTGAGCAGAGAGGAGGCCAGGACTCTCCCTAGTCCCCAGCTGGGACCCCAGGAATTCCTTCCATCATCTCTTGCCAGAGGGCCTGGCCTTTTAGCTTCAGAAGGCCTGTGGTCCATCTCCCTGCTTCCTGGGCAGACTGTTTCTGATGCCCCTTCACTGTTAGAAAGTGATTACTCTATACGAACCATCATCTGGCTGCAACTCCTTTCTTCCCCCTTCAGCTCGCCTTCAGCTCTGCCACCACCCGTGTTGTGGAATGAGAGCTGCTTTGCAGCATGGGAGAGTGAGGGTAGACTTCAGTGCTCTTCCCTGACTTGGGGCAGCGGGAGGGGATTAGCTGGAGGGACTGGTGGCAGGGGGGTCGGGTGGCCTGTTTCTAGTCCCCCTTTGGCACTGAGTGACCTTGGGAAAAGCACTTCCCCTCTCTGGGCTTCAGTTTCCTCGTTTGTGAGATGAGAAGGTGGAGTTAGGAGAGTTCTTGCGTTCTAATCAGTGATGAAATTCTGCAAGTCCATGGATCTTTCTGAACAGAGAGGCTCTTGCTCTTGGGGCTCTTGGAAGAGTTGTCCACCATGGACGTGGGGGCCCTGGAGCGTCTTTACGCATCTACTGGGAAGCCTGCTGAGACGCTGAGGAGGTCCCTTCCAGCCCTGGGACTGGAAGATTCTTTGCTCGGTGACCTCTCCTCCAGCTCCATTTCTTAGAACAGAGCGGAGGGCAACAGCTGTCAGAGTTGAATGGGCCAGAGCTTCTGGGTCTCTGTCCCAGTGACTCAGGTGGGGATGTGCTGGCGGGATTTGAGCTGGTGAAGTGAGGGAGGGAACTGGGCAGATCTGCCAGCTCCCCCTTGGCCACGCTTCGGGGACGGAGTGGGAGTAAGTGATGTGCTGAGCAGTGGACGTGCAGAGAGGAGTGAGTAACAGTTGTGAGTAATGGCTCAGTGTCTCTGCCGGGCAGGTGGCTCTTAGACTGTACAGAGCTGTCTGGGGCTCCGGAAATGCTCCCTGGAGGCCAAGCCACTGAGTCACGGCGGCAGCCTGAGCTTTGCTGCCACTGCCCTCCTTAGGAGTTGGGAGTCCAGCCCCAGCCCCTCCCCCCATCTATACCTCCACACCCCCTCAGCCCCATAGCTGCCCTGTTTTGTCCTCTAAGTGCCCTAGTGACTTGGATTGCCTGAAGGAGTATATATTTTGTATTCTGACTGTCCTGGGTTTGAGTCCCAGCTCAACTGCTCATAACCGAGTGGTCTTGGGAAACTTACTTTTCTTGTTGAGTTTCAGTGGCCTCATCTGGAAAAAGGGAGTATTGCCTGTTGTGCATATTGTTGAACGGGTTAAATGTGGTACTATGTCTGAAGTACACAGTACACGGTAGGTATTCAAATAAAATGGTTGTCCCACAAACCCTAAACTCTGTTTTGCTTCTCACCACCTCCACCTCTAAAATTCCTGCTTCTGTGCCTTTATCCCATAATTTTCAGGATGCTTATCCTCCAATTAGATCTGCCCCATCGTTTGTGCACATGCCATCCTGTTTCTGCCACCTCCTTCCCAGCTTCCGTCTGTGTGCCTTACCCCCTCACCTGCTCTAGCAGAAGGATGGGCAAGGCTCAGGTGGCCCGGGCGAGTCCAAGGGGAATTTGTCACTTGTCTGGCTGCAGTGGGTGGTCAGGCTCCTGTGGGCACCTCACATCCCCCACCTCTGTTGGTTCATGCTCTCCCCTCTCCACTGTCTGCCCACATGGGTCATTTCCCCCTCTGGCATTCTGAAATCAGCTGAGCTCAGGGCCATGCAGACTGCCCCTGCTAGTAGGTGTGCTGGCCGTGCTGCTGTGTTCCCGTCTGTGCGGCTCTGCTTGGGGCGGGGCGGGGAGGGAGCGCCAGGGAGTGACTTTGCATCTGCACCTGGCAGTGGTCCTGTGGTGTGTGTGTGCGCGCACACGCTCTGCGTGTGCCTCGGGGCGTCTGAGCTGTGTGTGTGCCGTGTCTCTGGGTCACTGGGCCTCTATCTGATGTGAGCTCTCTCTCCTGTCCAGTTAAAATCTGCCTGTTTTCCCAGCCAGATAAAGCCAGGTCTTCCGTTGCCTCTCCCTCCACCCCCTCTTCCCTCCAGACCTGGTTTCGGATGTGTGCATCTTGGAGGGCCTCCCGGGGAACAAGGAAACGTTGCAGAGGGGTGGATATGCGTCAGATGGAGCTGAACAATGCCGGTGACAGCCAGGCCTCCGCTGGCCTTCAGTGCTGGCCTGGCTTCAAGTCTCTGCGGCTGGCTAATTGGGAGCGAGAGGGGTCTTCCTGCGACTCAGCTACAGATGGATTTAAAGGAGCTCCATGGGGCTGGGCTTGCCCTGCCCTGCCCTGGGGACCTCCTGCTCCTGGGGCTCCTGGTGCAGTCCATCAGAACAGATGGGGTTCCAGAACACCAGCCCTTGACAGGCGCTAATCGTGCGGAACAGTCACACGAACTCCTCCTGTCGCTGCCATCTGTGGCCCAGGAGTTTTCTACATGAGTGACTTTTCAGATAGTTGAAGCTTAGGCCACCTAAGAGTCGAAAGCTCCAAAGAAAAAAAGGTGAATTGCTTTGATGGGAATCTTTTGCATTGTATTATACTGCTCCGAGCTCTGACTTAAGGCAGACAGGACCTTCCTCTCATTCTGTTACTGTTCCTCAGTTTTTTCCTCTGTAAAGTGGGCATATGAACAGAACCTACCTCACAGGGTTCAAGTGAGGATTGCATGAGTTGAGACACATCAGATGCACATAGTATGCCCCGTACAGTTTGCGGCCCTGTAACTGAAGGCGCGGAGGCATGGAGAGGTGCAAGAACTGCATCCGGCTCAAATAGAAGGGAGCTGACGTTTCCCAAGCATGTGCTGTGTTCCAGACATTTTTACTCATGTCATCTCAGTCAACTTTATTTTGTCCTCCCAAGCACTCTGCAAAGTAGGTCTCATTATCCCCAGCTTACAGATGAGGAAACTGAGACTCGGGGAGGTTCAATAAGGTCTCAATAGCAGGTCTATGGCAAATGGGTATTTGAGCCCAGGCCTAACCTAGTCCAGGGCTTTTCTAATCCTATCTCTTGTCTTTTGGTTGGAAACTCATGATCCCTCAGTGTGTTCAGGAATTTGGAAATGAGGGTCCACAAGCAGAAGGTGTTATGATCTATCAGAATTGAACCCGCTCCCAGTTGCCATGTTTGGGTTAGGTTCAGAGCGGTTTGGAGTCCGGTGATGAGACAAAATGACCTTTAGGGGTCTAGGGAACTCAAGAGCACATATGGACTTTGAGAATACAGAAGTTTTCTCCTGTTTGCTTTTCTTTTGGCAAGCCTTAAATCTTTAAAAAAGGAGGTAGGTAGGCATCGGGAAGGCCTTCCTGATAGCATCGGCACAGGGCAGTGATGCAGGCAGCATAGGGAGCTGAAGAACCAAAAAAACTTTAGGGAATTTCTTCAAATCCAAGGTGTCTTCTTCCCGCCCCCCCCCCCCCCCATTTTAATATTTCTGAACTTGGGATGCATCTTACGGTTGAAGTGTACAATACATTTCGGGTAGCATTTCCTCCTCAAAAGTTCTTGTCCAGTTGATGGTGCCCCAGACAATCAATGGTATCTTTGAGATTAGGAAACAGAGCCGTCCGTGAACACCTGTGGTTTGCAAGGCCTCTCGCAGATGTGGAAGGGAGAGAGAGCTGCAGACCGTTGCCCTGCCCTGAGAGCTGACTGTGGCCGGGTTTAAGAAAGCAAGAGGAACCTCTGATGTCTGTGTGGGTTTGAGGGTGGCCCCTAGCCCTGGAATTCTCAGTCTGGGACCTCGCTCAGCCCGTCTTCTCCTCCACCCCCCTGCCCCAGCCTCCTCCACCAGGGCCCCTGGTGTGCTCCTTGGCAGTTCCAGAACCCTCTGGC
Source organism: Orcinus orca (assembly GCF_937001465.1). Classification (NCBI taxonomy): domain Eukaryota; kingdom Metazoa; phylum Chordata; class Mammalia; order Artiodactyla; family Delphinidae; genus Orcinus; species Orcinus orca. The sequence continues at coordinate 101,138,797 of NC_064565.1, read as the reverse complement.
TTCTTGGGTTTCCCCCTTGCTCTTAAATTTGTTTCCCATGCATCCTTCCTGCCTTACTGTTTTAGCACAGCTTAGGGTCAAAGGCTTTTTTCCCTTAAAGTTTTCATCTAAGGTCAGAAACCCTCATGGGGAGTGAGAGGATGGGGCAGTCTCCCTCTGGGTATAATTTCTGGAAAAACAGATGGACTTGAATCCCAGTGAAGTAATAGCCCTCTTCATACCTCCGTTATAGCAGTTACTGAGCTCTTTATAATTCTCTGTTTACATGCCTGTCTCCTCCACTGGGCCACAGGTTCCCCTCCTGGACCAGGCCATTCTTACTCCTCTCTGTCTCCATAGCTGGGAAAGTGGCACCAAAGGGCCCTCAGTCACTGTTGTTGAAGGAATGCTTGGTCTTGCTTCTGTGCCCATCACCTCCCCTCTGTCCCCAGTTCCACTAGAACCTTGACTACAGACCGCAGCCCTTTCCTTCACCAGATTCTTCTAGGAGCTTCCTAGAAGTGATGTTTTCTCTGCTGGAGGCCGTGTCATCCAACCCACCTGCTTTAGAACAAATGGCCCTTCTCCAGGCAGGGAGGAAGGGCTGGGGTTTTCCCTGCTCTTTAGATCTTAGAAGGTAACCTTGAAGTCTGCATTTCCAACTCCCTGTTCAGTGCCTCCACTTATATAACAGAGGCCCTGCTTCCTCTGAGTCCTCCAGGCTGGGTCCCTCAGTGGTGGCTGATTTCTCCTCAGTCTTCTTATATCCCCTTGTACTGCTCTCGGTAACCTCACTCCTCTGCTCCTGACCCCAGCTCAGAGCCTCTTTTCACTTTGGTCTCTTCTTCTGCCACCCCCCACCCCCTCCCCTGGCCCAGACATCTCCCCGGCCCACCCACCTCAGAGGCTATGCCCCCCATGAATCTCTACCTTTGACCCCCGACTGGGCAAGGTGCTATGGTCCTGGGCGGAGCTGAGGCTTGGGGTGCCGCCAGGTTGGAACTCTGGTTCCATTACCTACTGGTTGTATGACCTCAGGCTAAGCACATTACCTCTCAGCACCTCGTTTCCCCATCTGTAAAATGGGCTGGTAACCCCTACCTCACAGTGTACCATATGGAAAAAAACCAAACAGACTTGACAATGGCGTTCTCTGGCTCGAGCACGGGCTTCGAGGCAGAGAGGTGAGGAATGGGACTGGAGAGAGAGACATAGCCAGGTCTCGAAGAGCCGTGAGGACCATATTAGGGCATCTGGACTTTATCCCATGGAGCCGGGAGCCATGGAAGGACTTCAGGCAGAGGAGTGGTATTAACGGCTATGCCTTGTAGAAATAGTTCTCTGGCTGCCGAGCGGAGAGTGGCTTAGAGGACTGGACTGAGGGCAGGGAGGCCTGTGCCAGGAGGCCGTTGTAAGAATCTCCACGATTAAAGAGACTAGGGGTGAGGGGGTGGCTTGGAGGGATATTTGGGTGGAGGAGTTGACCAGGCTTGGTTGGGGGGCGGTGTAGGAGGAGTGCAGCCAACCCTCAGGTTCGGGCTGAACAACCTTGGGTGGCCCGGAAGTTGGGTGGTTGTCAGTAGCCACGAGGGAGCCCAGGAGGAGGCAGAGTGGGGACAGGGCTGTGAGTGCAGGATGCTGACCAGTGTCAAGCCCTGGGCCCAGCTGTGCCTGTGGCCCTGCATGCCCCACGCTTGTCATTGCCGACCCCTGGCTCCCCTCTTGTGCTCCCAGGGCCTGGCGCCTAGGAGGCACTTGGTACCTGTTTGCTGGACTCATCTTCTCTGATTTTCTGCTCATGAGAAGTCTGGCCTGGCGTGGAACCTCAGCCCTCCCAGGGTCACTGACTTTGGGTGTGGGCCAGTGTGGCCCCTGAGCTGGGCCCTTGGGGCCCCAGCTTGGGTTCCAGGGCGGGCAGATCTTCAGAAAAGATGTTCTGCCACCAGCTAGGCATCCGGCGATCTGGGTGCTATCTTATGCCATCCTTCGGGTAAGCTCTGAAGGGGACCGGCTGCAGAGGGCAGGGCCTGCTGCTAGGCCTGCCCCACCTGCTTTGCTGTTGCCAGAACCTTCTTGGGAAATATCTGCTCTGAAATATCACAGTCCAGTGGGCTCAAGAGGGTCAGGCACACCCGGCCTTCCCCTTGGTTGGCGTTGGGCTGTGCAGGTCAGGGCTGCTGTGTGTGGGTGTGGCTAGAAACTTCTCTCTCTGGAGAGCCTCATCTTGAGTGTGTTACAGGGCCTGGAGGCTGGCAGAAGCTGGGGCGGCCAGTGAGTGGGGCCTGAGGAAAGGCTCCCGAGATAAGACGGAGGGTTGGGCTACCGGAGAGCTGCTGGAGCTGTGGGGGCGGGTTGATTGGGTCAGTGGTCCAAGAGGAGCCTGGCAGAGGAGGATTTGGGGGAGGGGGTGGGACTGGGGCTCTGGGGGCAGTGACCAGCGTCGGCTGTCTGGGTCATCCCTGTGTCTTGTCTGCTTGGGTTCTGAGTCAGAGACTGCTGGCTTTGGGGAAAGGGCCAGGCCCCCTCCTTGCCCCTGGCTGGCTCCCTGGCCCCGGAGGGGACTCTGGGCTGGGGCATGGCTCCCCGCCCCTCAGCTCTAGGTGTCCCTGGGAACAGGCCCCTTCTTGCCTCCAGGAACTTGACGCAGTTCCTTTCCCGGTCCCGAGCAGAACTCTATATAAGGGAAGGAAACAGCCGAGCAGGTCGGGACCAAGCTCTGGTGAGGATGGGTGGCCTGGAGGGGAGGGCGCAGGCCTGGGGAGGAGATAGAGCCAGGGCAGTGGCCCCTTCCTCCCCGGGACCCCCCTGCCCAGGGCCTGAGGCTCAGTCTGGGAGGCCAGTGTCTTCAAGCCATGCTGTGGCTCTGCCCCTTTCACCCCGGGCCTTGTACTGGCCCAGTCCCCGCCCCCCACCCCCATGGCCAGGGCATTTCGTAGCTGCCTGACCGTGAGCACCCTCGGGTCCTGGAGGGGTGCACTGCTCACCCCGGCTTCCAAGCCACGCCCTGGTCCACTAGGCTGGGCCTCCCAGCCTGCCCTTGCCTCGCTGGCAGGGGCCGACTGGGTCTTTCTTGATAGAGCCCACTGGACTCATAATGTGACCTCTGAGGTGCTGGGCTGTCCACAGACGGGGAGTCGTCTGGCTGTGTCCTCAGTCATGGGGCACGTGGGCTGGATTCCCCTGGGATCATTGTCTCCATCATTCTTGACCCCTCTGGTGTCTCCTGAGTGGCCAGGGCTCAGAGGATGGCTGCCGTCCTGGTTACAGGTTCCTCAAGTGGGTCCCAGAGGGCGAGCAGCAGACAGAGCTGAGGGCAGGATCCCTGGCTCTGTGAAGGGCAGGAAGGGGAGTGGTGCCCTCCCATGTTTTGGGTGGGGGAGAGAAGTAGAGGTTGGAGGGAGCGTCGGTTCAGATGAGGTGGGGATGAGGACCTGCAGGTTTCAGGGTGCCTGATGGCCCCTTGTCTCTAGGCTTTGGGGCTCTTCCCCCCTTGCTCCTTCCCCCATTACTATTAGTGTTACTGCACATCTCCTGCTTGCCTTAAGCTCCCCGTCCTTCACCTCCCTCTGGTCCCTCTCCTACTCAGGCACCTTCAGTGGCTCCCCAGTGCTGGCAGCTAAAAGTCTTAACTCCTCTGCTGGGCATTCAGAGTTGCCCATCGTCCAGCCTGGAAAGAGACTTTTTGGCCAGTCTGCCTCCCTCATCTCCTAACACGTGCCCCTCGGTGCTGTCTCTTCCCTTCCCCCACCCTGTGTCCCAGCCAAAGGGGATTCTTTTGACATGGAAAGCCTTCCCACCTCCATGCCTTGTTTGTGTGGTTATTTCCACCTGAAAAGCCCTTTTCCCATCTCCACCTTCAAAACCTTATCCATGGACCTAGGGAGCTCCAGGCTCTGAGCAGAGCCCCAGAGCTTCTCGATGCAAATGACCCATGTGCTTCCTGCCCTCATGGGGCTTGCGGGGAGTCGGTGAGACACACAGTAGACAAACAGAAGCAAGGCGTCCTGGAGGACTGGCTCGGGTACGCCCTCCTCCGTGGAGCCTGCCTGGGCCCCCCGAGCTCTCTCTGTGCTCTCACAAGTGGGGGCCTCATCCGGCCGTGGGGACAGTGTGGCGTGCTGGGAAGAGCAGGTATTGGAGTCAGGCTGATTCGGGTATCAGTCCTGGCACTGTCACTTGATAGATGTGTCATCTTGGATCTCACAGGATTGTTGAAGGGCTGCCTGAGATCCTGTAAGATGAGGCTGCTAATAACCTACCTCAAGGGGGTCGTGAAGGGTGAAGGGATAATGTACACAAGGGCTTAGAACCGTGCCAGGCACACAGTGAGTGTGCAGAAAACTTTGGCAACTACCGTTTATACTTCTGCCAATACTACTACTTCTAGCTGTTCGGCTTTGGGCAAGTTGCTTAAATTCTCTGAGCCTATTTACCTCAAAAACTTGTCAACAAGATTAAATAAAATAATGTATATACAGCAGCCAGCTCAGTGGCCAAGAGTGGGTCCTCTGCAAACCCCAGTTTCCTTCCTTTCCACGTATCTTCTGGTGTCATTTGAGGTGGGTGCCTGGAGTTGTTGGGACAGGGACGTGTAGCAGGTGTCAGCAAGGACTTCTCTGGAAACAGCCCAAGTGTCCATCCACAGATGGATGGATAAACACAATGTGGTATATTCATACGACGGAATAGTATTCAGCCTCAAAATGCAATGCAACTCTGATACATGCTACAACATGAATGAGTCTTGAAAACATTATGCCAAGCGTGTTAGTTTGCTGGGTCTACCATAACAAAATACCACACACTCAGTGCTTTAAACAACAGAAATTAATTTTCTCACAATTCTGGAGGCTGGAGGTCCAAGATCAAGGTGCTGGCAGGTTTGGTTTCCTCTGAGGTCTCTCTCCTTGGCTTGTAGACGGCCACCTCCTCCTTGTGTCCTCACAGGGTCCTCCCTTTGTGCGTGTACCCCTAGTGACTCTCTGTGGGTCCTGATCTCTTTTTGTAAGGACACCAGTCATATTGGATTAGGGCCCACCTTAATGGCCTCATTTTAACTTAGTTACCTCTTTATAGGCCAAGAGTGGGTGCTCTGAAAACCCCAGTTTCCTTCCTTTCCATGTGTCTTCTGGTGTCATTCGAGGTGGGTGCCTGCAGTTGTTGGGACAGGGACGTGTAGCAGGTGTCAGCAAGGACTTCTCTGGAAACAACCCAAGTGTTGTATTCAGTCGTATTCTGAGGTATTGGGGGTTAGGACGTCAACACAAGAATTTTGGAGTATACAATTCAGCTCATAACATTTAGCGAAAAAAGCCAGAGACAGAAAGGCAAATATTGTATGATTCCTCTTGTATGAGATACCTAGAGTAGGCATATTCATAGAGACAGAAGGTCGATTAGAGGTTATTAGGGGAGATAGGGGAATTATTGTTTAATGGGTGTCGGGTTTCTGTTTGGGATAATTAAAATGTTCTGGAAATGGATAGTGGAGATGATTTTACAGTATTGTTATACAGTGCCACTGAGTTACACTTAGAAATGGTTAAAATGGTAGCTTTTATGTTATGTGCATTTTATTTTTATGTGCATTACAAAGAAGGGACTAGCAAGACATAGGGGGAAAAACCTTTTCTGCTCAGGATTATATGAAATGCTTGATTCAGAGGCTCAAGTGGTTCTAGTTTAGGCTGAGACCAAGGCTGTCCTCCAGTCCTGGGGGCCAGGTGGATGTGGGTGGGGGAAGCCTCTCTGGAGGGCTGGGATTTCATGTAACCAATCCTGAGACTGGAGGATGGGAGTGTCACCTGCCACTCGTCAGGTAGTGAGGTGATGGGGGCAGTGGGAGGCGGGTTGGGTTTTCACCTCTACAGCTCTCCCCTTGCCGGCTGATTGACCCTGGATAAGTGTTATGACCTCTTCGAGCCTCCATTTCTTCATCTGTAAAATGGGAGCAATATTACTGACTCTGCAGTGTTGGAGGGTCTCAGAGACATAGGCATATGGTAGGATTAGCTCCCCTGCTCATAGCAGGTGCTTAACCAATGGCAGTGATTTTACCACTGGTGGTGACAGGTGCTTCCTTTCCTCAGAACTTGAGTTTCTTTCATCTTTCCACAAATTTTTTGTGTGTACCTACTGTGTGCTGGGACCAGCGTGATGAACAAGACATGCTCCCTGCCCTCATGGCATTTGATTTCTAGAGGGAGAAACAGATTATAGACAAGAAAATAAACACATCTATTATTACAAATTGTAATTAGGTCTGTGAAGGAAGACATAGGAGTTCAGGAGAGAGAATATCTCTGTGTAATCTCTCTCTCTGTGTGTGTGTGTGTGTGTGTGTGTGTGTGTGTGTGTGTGTGTGTGTGTAACTTAAGGGAGTCAGAGAGGGTCTCTCTCTGGGGTGGTGGCATTTAAGCCAAAGCCAGAAGGAGAGGAAGGACCCAGCTATGCAGAGAGCTGGGCTAAGAACATCCGGGCAGAGGGAACAGTATAAACAGAGCCCCTGGGGAAGAACAGAGCCAGGTGTGTCCCAAGGACTGAGAGGAACCTACCCCTTGCGTGTGGCTTTGGGTCCTGGACGAGGGGGATGGGCACAGAATGATGGTGGGGAGAAGGACAGGGACCAGGCTGTGCAGAGAGCTCTTTGCTTGGGCTGCCTGCTGACTGGTGCTTTAGACCCTCCTGTCCTGGGGGAGTCTCCAAGGCTGTGCCCTGTTGTTGGCACTGTGCCTGGGGACCTTTGAAATTCAGAAAATATTAGTAGTGGGGGGCTGCTAAATGCCAGGCATTGGCCTCGATCGGGCCTGCTAACACTCACATCCCGGCATCCCCGGCTCTCTAATTGCGGAGCCGCACTGTTCTGCTGCAGTGGCCTTGGGCAAGTTGTTACCCTTTCTGTGCCTTCGTTTCTTCCTCTGTGAAATGGAGATAATAACCCAAATGTATAACCCATACATTTTAAAAATATATATTTATTTATTTGGCTGCGCCGGGTCTTAGTTGCAGCACATGGGACCTTCGTTGCCGCACGCGGGATCTTTTAGTTGCGGCATGTAGGATCTAGTTCCCTGACCAGGGATCGAACCCGGGCCCCCTGCATTGGGAGTGTGGAGTCTTAACCACTGGACCACCAGGGAAGTCCCAACCCGTACACTTTCTATTAGGATCAAATGAGTCCAGGGAAAGGGCTTAGGACAGTAACAGACACATAGGCACATCCCATAAGCTTCCTGTTACCACTCTCGTTGTGTATGGCTCTGTGGAAATTCGTGTTTACAGGAGAGTTGACACAGCAGAGAGGGCAGGAGCATATCTCTGTCTGGAGCCAGACTGCTGGGTTTGCATCCTGCCTTCTCTGCTGGACAGTTGATTAACCTCTGTGCCTTGGTCTCCTCATCCATAAAACAGATGCTCAGGGTGGTTGTGAGAATGGAGTGAGTTAATTTACGCCAAGTACAAAGCACAGGGCCTGCCCTGTAGCAAGTGCGATGGAAGTATTTGATGTTGCTGCTACTTTTATTGCTGTTATAGTTTTCAGAATGGAAAGGCTGACCTGGGTGCTGATGCGTAGTGGAGGGAGACCCGGGGAGGAGGCTTACCTGAGGCCGACTTCCTGGGCCTGAGCCCTGAAATCCTATGCTGCCAGCCCTGGGGAGGCAAATGGTTGGCATCCCAGCGTCTGCCCCCTCTGCAGAGGGAGGCTTCCTAGCTGGGGTCCCCAGGGCCAGTGGGAGCGGTCACTGCTGGCCACAGGGCACGGGCCAGAGTGGCAGGGGGCCCTGGCTCTGCCTGGCACATTCCAGGCTCCTGAGAGGGTGGCCAGGGGCCAGGGTGCCGGAGGGAAGGAGAGAGCCTTTTAAGGAAACATTTCTCTGCTTAAAAAAAAAAAAAAAGAGACAAGAAACACTGAAACACACAACAAAGTTAGTGGGCTGGCTGGCCAGCTGTCCTGGAATGCACAGCTGTGGGTGGTGGGTGGAGGAGGCCACTGGGGGGCAGCAGGCCACAAGGGGCACCCAGGCATCAGGCCCTCGGACTGGGGGTCCTCAGCTGCCCCTCAGATCTCAGTCCTTGGCGGGGACAGGGAAGGGACCTGGGCTCAGGTCCCATTTTTTCCACGCCTTGGGGTGGTGCTGGGGTAGCAGCTCTCCCTCTTGTCTCAGAGGACACCTGTCCATCCTGCCCTTGCCTCAAAATGTGTCCGTAACGCCCTCTCTCACTTCCCCAAGTCCCAGTCCCGAATGGAGACTAGACACCCACTCTCGTGGATTGCAGGTGGAGACGGTGGCGGTGGACGTGGCTGGCCCGTGGCTGGCCCGTGGCTGGGAGGCCGTGGCGGTCGCCGGCAGCATGCCCTCCTCTTGCAGCTGATCCCACGTTTAGGTTCCCAGCCTCATCCCAGCTCTCGCTCCAAGGAAAGGAGCAGATCAGGGCGTGCTGCTCTGTGGATTGACCCGCTCCCACCCCGGCTTGAGGGCCCATGGGTGATAGGAGGAGTAGGGACAGGAGACCCTGGGAGCCTGGCCCTATGAGGTTGAAAGCTACAAGCCTCAGAGTGGGATTTGGGGCTGGGGGCAGGAGGAGACAGGCAGGAGGCCACTGCTGGATGCGGGACTCCTGCCCTCAAGGTGCCTAGGGGATAGCAGTGTTCCCGTGGCTGAGACCTTGTCGGGTGGGCAGGGTGCCCTGAAGGCTGCAGCCACCTCCGGACTTTCCTGCCCTTCTGGCATCCTCCACCCCACCCTTGGCCACTGATCAGCTGTGTGACCTTGGACAAGTTGTTTAACTTCTCTGTGCCCCCTGCACCTCAAACGGAGGTATAATAGTACCTACCTTATTGGGTTGTTGAAAGGATTGCATGAGTTAACGTGGGTAAGGCATCGATAATAATACCTGTGCACATTCAGTATGCATTATATAGGTTAGATATTGTTCCTTCCTTTTTTTTTGGCTTCATATGTGATTCTCCCAAGTCCTAGAGTAATGCTGAGTACGGGGTGATAGGTACTGAGGTTCAGCTCAGGCTTCTTTGCTGGAGAATGAGGTGGGCAGGGAGCCTGCGGTGTGGCCGGGTCAAGAACCCAGGGATGCTAACTCCCAGCCTCTCCACCCCTTCCAGAGCCCGGGGCACACTGTCCCACAGGTATGGTTCCCTTCTAGGCGGGTATGTCAAGCCAGGTGATCTCTGGGGCTGGTCAGATGCTAGAACAGGGTCAGGTGAAGGAAGGGCCCAGCTGAGGGTGAGGCCTCTATGAACAGCCATGTTCATAGAGCCCGGGCTGTCGGCTGGGCCGGGGGCCTGGGTTGCCTACTGTTTGAGGAGGCAGCCCCCCACTCTTCGGCGATCCACGGCTTATGTCCAGACACCCTCATGCCCGGAGTGGGGGGTGGCGGCGGGGAGAGCTTCCCCCGCCGTCCCCTCTGTGGGCCCCCTGCCTGGTGTTTGGGTCAGGAATTGGAGCCAAGGTTGAGGTATGAGCTCCAAGAAAAACGTGTCCCAGCTAGAAGAAAGGAACACATTGAGTCTCTGATAAAGGCCCCTGCTAATTGTCAGGGTAGTGGTTTGGCTGCCCGGCCCCTTGGGAGGGAGTGTTATCTCAGGGTAGCGAGCAGACCAGCCCCCTCCCTGCCCTCTCCCTCTGTCTTGAGGCCACATGGCCACCCCCCTCCCCCATTAGAGAAGAAGCCGAGGAGTCATAGCTCACCCGCCGAGGGTGCTTGCACTCTTCAAGGCCTTCCACATCTATTAGCGATGCGGCCGCCTTCGGAAGAGTCGACAGGCCCTTCCCCAGCCTGTTTCCCTGCACGGTCTGGGAAACTTTGCCAGTTGTCTGCAGCTGTGACCTTTGGGTCAGGTACCTTGGCATTTGGGAGAATGGAGGAGGTGACTCTTCCTTTTCTGGAGGTCTTAAACACGGTTTTTGAAAAAATTAAAACAAATCGTACCATACTGTAGGAAATTTACAACATAGAGCAAAGAAAAAAAAATACTCTTATTACCTTAACCCTGGTGCTTTGACCTCCAGTTTTTCCGCGTATTTTTTTACGGAGTTTAAAAAATGGGACTTGCATTTCACTTTTGCCTTCTGCCGCTCCCCCACCCGCTGAGTGTTATTGCCTAAGCAGCTTTCCGTATTGCTCCACGGTCCTCCCGCTGGAGAGTGTCGGTGTTTGTGAACTGAAGGAAGGGGTGTCCAGCACGGGGCGGCGGGGAGCGGAATGGTCTCAGGAGGCCCTGGTTTTCTATGGGGATGAAGATGCTAACCTTGCCCTTTCTTTGTTCCTCCCACAGGTGGCTGCTCCCTGCGTTCCTCCATCCAGCCATGAACTGGTGGTGAGTGACGGTCCATTCCCTGTCCCGCCAGCCCCGCCTCCCCTCTTTCCTCAGCTCCCGCTGCAGCTTGCTTGACCCAAGCATGCTGGTAGCCCCCATGGGTGCTGGGCCATTAGGTAATGATGAGGAAGGGGCCATGTCCCGAGGCCGAAGCTGAACTGGGAGGAAGTGAGTCATGAGGTCCTTTCATGACTTCATGAGATGCGGGGCCTCCTATTTCAATCTTGAGACTTAAGTCCTTGGAAAAACCCATAAAAGGACATCTCGCCTGTTTCTAGGCCTGGCCAGGTGCCTGTTGTCCTGGGGCTTACAGAACCAGGGAATGGCATCTCCTTCCACCCGCCTGGTCCCTGGTCAGGTACCGTTTGGCTGGAGGCAGGGGGAAGGATGGCGTGACCCACAAGAGTCCAGACACCTGGGCAGTTGCTCACGTTCAGGTGGCCTGTTCCACCTCCAGTCTCCTTCGCTGACTCTGCTTTTCTGCCTTCTCTCCGCGTCCCCCGCTCTTCCCTCTCTCCCCCAATCAGGTTTCCGGAAAAGCATGGATGGGGCAGGACTTCTGTGAGTTGTGGGCTGTGGAGAGAGGCCTGCTCCAGACCGATCCCAGCTGGGCTGATTTGGAATTTGTCCCTCCCTGCCCTCTCCCTGCCTTCCTTCCCTTCAGAGGTCTCTCTTGCTCCCCAGCCCAGTGCAGGAGGCAGGCGGGGCCCTGGAGCCTGGAGAGAGAAGCGCCTGCCTGCGTGCAGGTGCCTGTGTGTGCGTTTGCGCGTGGGGTGCGTCACAGAGGGCCCCTGTGGGCACCATCCGACTGGCTGGTGTGGAGGTGCCTGTGGTGACACTGATGTGGGTGGGAGTCCGGGGGAGGCGGCACGGGTGCCACAGGACCCAGGCAGTTGGAGGCCTCTGCACACCCGTGCGGTATCCAGCTTGGATACTGGAATCTCGCTCAGGTCTCCTGGCCTTTTCTCCTCCAACACCCGTTTGCCGTATGACAATGGGCCAGTCCCTGCCCTCTTTCTGAACCTCAGTTTCCCTCTCCGTCAAAGAGAGGGGTTGCACTGGATGCTCCAAAGGCTTTCTCTGTGCTGACACATATCCCCGCCCCCCCCCCGCCCCCACCACTGTTCAGGGTCATCGATGGAATGAAATAAAGTATGCAAAAAAAAAAAGTATGCAAAAGTGCTTGTGACTCTTAGCTGTCTTTGGACCCAGAACAGTGTCCCTGCTCTCTGCCCTCCCAGCCCAGGCTCTGCTTAGCTCTTTGCCTTCCTTGCATCGGCTCCTCTTTCCTAATCTCACCGGGCTCAAACCCTTCTGGGCCTCGGCACTGCCTGGCTGTGCCGCTCCAGATGTGGAGTATTATTCGTGCAGAGCTCAGTTGAAGGTCATCTGACAACAGCAGGGGGTGGGAGTGGGGTGCTGTGGGGATGAGGCCAGAGTGCAGGCCTGGTTTGGAACTGCCAGGGAGAAATCCCTCTGGGACTGTGGAGGGACACCGTCGGGGGCGGGTGGGGAGGGGTGGGGTGGCGAGCCTACGTCTCATCATTTCAACCCAACTTCCACTTCACTGCTGAGAACAGAACGTCCTTGGCTGGTCTAGTATGTCTGGGGGTCTCTGGGGTTTAGGGCTCTCCAGGCATAAGCCAGACGCCTGACCCCGGGAGTCTTGTGAACTTTGTTTAGGCGAGGAAGGGTCAGGGGTTGGAACAGGAGGGAATAGGTTGGCATTCTGGCTGGAGGGATTGCAGTCAGATACCAGAAGGGACTCCTGCCTGAGCCAGGCTGTGGAAGCTTCCCATCTCTGTGACGTGCCCCATCTGGGCAGGGGGGCTCTGATCTTCGCGGAGGTTGAATCAGCCATCTGCTGGTGGAATGCTTGTGACACCAGAGGTTTCCCCACCTGAGTCAGGACCTGACCCCTCCCAGCAGTGGTCAAAGAGCGAGGGAGTTCCACTACCTCCCTCTGGATCCCGGCTCCCCAGGCCCCGAGTCTGTGGCTGTGGACACATTGCTTAACCTCTCTGGACCTCAGTTTCCCCTCTGCGGGTTGGGAGTTAGTAATAGTACCTACCTTATAAGGCTGTGAGGAAAATGAAAGGAACAAATTAACGCACTGAATTAATCTGTATTCAGAATCCTCCAAGTGGCTGCCCACCACTTGGAGTAAAGGCCCAGGTTCTTCCATGGGTCTACACAACCCTGCACAATAGACAGATTTCCTCTCTGACCTCATCTTCAGAAACTCCCTCGTTCACTCACTCTGCTGTAACTACCTGGCCTTCTTGCTGGTCCTTGAACATACCAGGAAGATGCTGCCTCAGGGCCTTTGCACTTGCAAAGCTTTTCCTGCAGATACTTGCCAGGCTCTTTCCCTCCTTGAGGTCTTTACCCAAGTGTCAGATTTCCCTTCCCCCAGCAACCCTCTCTCCCTTCCCTGCTTTCTTTGCCCCTCAGCATGTGTCACCATCTTACTTGCTTATCTTGTTTAAAAGACTCCCCCCATGTTTAGCATGTGAACTCTATGATGACAAGGGACTTCTGTCCTTTGTGTTCATTGCTGTATCCCCACTGTCTGGCACATAGTAGGTGCTCAATGCATGTTTATGGAGTGGCTGGAAGAAAGGCATTCAGCCAGATGCCCGGCACAGATTAGGTGCTCAATAAATAGTACAGCTGTCCTCTATCCCTTACTGGTGGGCCGTGGGGGCCTATTAGGGGGGCCAGCCTCCAGCTGGAAACTCTGCTGCTGTCCCCGGGGAGGGAAAGTGGCCCAGGGGAAGCCGGGAGAAAGTTTGGCTTCCCCCAGAGAGCACTCAGCACCTGTTTCCTCACGGCAGGCAGGCAGGCAGGCAGGCAGGCAGGCGAGTGCTTTGAGCAGGTTCACAAGGGGCAGGAAAGGGCGGGTTTTATTTTTCCTTCCTTTTCCCTTTGCTGCCTGCCTTCAGCCTCTGTAGGGCTGGTCTCTGGCCTCCCCGCCCCTTCCCTCTTGCTTCACACTGTGTGTCTGTGTGTTTGTCAAGTTTTCTCCATGCCCCCAGCTCTCCCTCTGGCCTTCTCACCCATCTTACTTCAGTCCTACCCCCCTGGGATTGGGACCACTCATCCCTGGGCCTAGGATTTTTGCCAGCCTCTGTGCCCTGCCAGCCAGGGCAGAGTGGCTTAATCTTCAACCCATGTTTTCGTCTTACTTAACAGATGTTGCCCAAGGCCTTGGGTAGAAGGCTCCTAGGGTCACCTCCCTGCTGTGGGGTCCACCAGCGGGGGCGAGATGGAGAGGAGTGAGGGTGTGTTTGCCGTGGACACTCCTGATCCTTGGAAAGTGCTGAAGCAGCTTTTCTCAACTTCTGAAAAATAAGAGTCAAACGGAATTTCCCAAGGGTGATGGCCAAGTGGAGGGGCCACCCCGGTGGGCCAGATAGGAGCCCTTCTGCACGCACGGCCTGGCACCCAGGAGACCTGGGGGTGGGGGGAGAGCCGTGTGGGCACTGCTTCTCGTCCGCAGGCCAGCCCCGTGGCAGATGCTTGAAATGTCCTGTGGAACGAAACCCATTGAGTCGCAGGTGGGGTGGAGAGTCTGCGGTGGGGGAGGTGGATGGGGGATGGGAACGCCAGGTTGGTTTCATCTATAATAGTAATCAGAGCAATAGCGAAAAGTTAACCCTTGTGTGGAACTTTCTTTGCAGACCTTTGCTGTGAAAGCTGTACAAAAATAAACTCATTTATCCTTCACAGTAATGCAGTGAGGGAGGTGCTGTGATTATCCCGATGTCTCAGATGAGGAACACAGATGAGGCCTAAGGCCACAGAGCTATGTGAAGGGGGCGCTGGGATTTCAACATGGTCCACACTCGTAACCATAATAATGACAAACGTGACTGGCTTGCACAGCAGCTGCAGTTTTCAGAACCCTTACGCTGACACCGGGCCAACCCGAGCCCACAGTGACTTGTGTGGAGGTCTGGACAGGTGTGAGCCCTTCCTGGGGAGAGGAGCAGAGTGGGGCTCAGAAAGGCCAGGGGACTGATTTACAGCCATGCGGCGGTGGCAAGGGCTGGGATCAAGACTGGGGTTTTGGATTCCTGGGCCTGCTTTCTCCCTGAGACCCTCAGTACTTGCTGCTGATGTAAATAACCGATATTGCCAAGTGGGCTCCTCCTGGATTTCTTCTTCTAAACAGTGCCAGCCATGAGCTAGCTTCTCCATTTGCCAGCGGGCCTGGGATTTAGGGGCAGGTCTATCCATCCATCTATCTGCCATCCATCCTACCAAGAAACATCTCCTGAACGCCTGCCTTGTGCCAGGACTGTTCTCATGCTGGGGCTGCAAGGTTCCTTTCTGCTGAGTGCCAGGGCTTCTGGAAGGCAGGTGGAGATGCAGTAGGCACAGAGCCATAGGAGTGAGAGGACTGGAGGCCATCTAGTCAAATCCTGCTCTTTCCCAGCAGAGGAGACTGAGGCCCTGGGATTTTTTTTTTGCTCTAATTCATTTCAAAAATTATGGTAAAATACACATAACATAAAAATTACCATCTTAACCATTTTTGAGTGCACAGTCAGTGGATTAAATACATCCATTTCATTGCACAACGACCACCACCATCCACCTCCAGAAGGCTTTTCATCTTGTAAAACAAAAAACTCTGCACCCATTAAATAATAACTCCCCAGTCCTTGCTAACCACCATTCTACTTTCTGTCTCTGTGAATCTGACTACTCAAGTACCTCATGTAAGTGGATTCATACGATATTTGTCCTTTTGTGACTGTCTTATTACACCTAGCATAAAGTCCTCAAGGTTCACCCACGTTGTAGCATGTGTCAGAATGTCCTTCCTCTTTAAGGCCGAATAATATTCCAATGTGTGTAGATACCACATTTTACGGATTCATTCATCTGTCAATGGACACCTGGGTTATTTCCGTGTTTTAGTTACTGTGAATGATGCTGCTGTTAACATGGGTGTGTAAATATCTCTTCGAGTCCCTGCTTTCAGTTACTTTGCGTATATACTCAAAAGTTGAACTGCTGGATTATACAGTAATTCTGTTTTTGATTTTTTTGGAGGAACATACCGTTTCCCACAGCGGCTGTACCATCTTATATTCCCACCAGTAGCGCACAGAGGTTCTAATTTCTCCACATCTTTGCGAAAACGCTCTTCTTTTCTCTTGTCTTGTCTTCTCTCCTCTCCTCTTCTTTTTCTTTTCTTTTTTCCTTTTTTTTATAGTAGCCATCCTAATGGTTGTGAGGTGGTGGTCCTGAGATTTTCAAATGACTTTCTCAAGGTGCCCCTGGGGCGAGGAGGCATCACGCTGCCTCATGGAAGAAGAGAAGGCAGCAGAGAAGCACGTGGAGCCCTGCAGCCTGGCGCTGCCATCTGGCTCTCCATCAGGGAGAGTGGCCAAAAGTTGCTTTAGTTCATTCAAACTCCCAGCCCTGATGCATTTCATCCGAGGGCACTGAGGTGGCCATGGGTGGGCATCTTTGGGAGATTCTGGAAAATGGAACAATGCCAGGAGAAATGAGCCCGAGAGAGTCTTGATTCCAAGAGCGATGAGGGAGGTTGGAAATCCAGTTTGTGCACCACCTAGACTGCTTAGTCTGGAGAGGGAGAACACGGGCCGGTGCAGAATGGGAGAGAGAGCGTCTTGAAGGACAAGCTGGCTTCCTTTCTGTTGCTCTCCGAAGTAGAACCTCGTAGGTGGAGGGTCTCACAAAGAGGGGGAGACTTGGATGTAAAGAAGAGCTTTCTAACACCTAAAAAGGCCCATTGGGGCTGTCTAAGGGAGTTGCTGTCACTGGAACACATACTCACTGATGCCTATTAGGGTGCAGTTGGGAGCTTCCCTCCCTGGGGGAAGCTTAGGTAGAAGTCCTCAGGGTCCACTGAGGTCCCGCCCTTAAGCTGGGCTGAGAAGGGACATGGTCCCCGAAGGTCAAGGCATCTATGAATGTGCTTACCACCTCCCCTTTGACCCCCACTGGGAGAGGCCCCAGTTGGGTGAAGGGCCCTGCCCTCCAGGGACCCTGCTCAGTGTGGGAGAGAGAGAGAGAACCCTACGGTGGAAATGAATTAGTGCCCTCCTCGGGGGTTCTGACTGGAGGCGGCTTTGGGGCCCAGGGTGGGCTGCAGTCCGTCTGTGCTGCGCTGGTTGAGGAAGTCTGCCTGCTGTTCCAAGTCCAGGTTAAGATTTGAGCCAATGGAAGAGAGGAGGGAAGGAGAGAGGGCCTTCCAGAAGGTGGCAGGGCTGGAACAGAGAAGGGGTAGGGCCTTGGTGCAAATGACCAAGCCTGATGGGGGCCACAGCAAATCCAGTGCCCTCGCTGGGGGTATGAGGGGCCAGGCAATCTTGTATCACCTTGGTGGGCCTGGCTGGGGTGCCTGTGGGAAGGGCCTGAGTGTGGGAATGGAGGCGGGAGTAGTGTGGCATGGTGGTGGGGAGTGATGAGATGGGAGCAGAGTCTGCAGGTAGGGGAGGGGGGAAGGCAGTGGAGTCTACCTGAGGAAGAGGCGGCCAGATAAGGGAGGAATCCAGAAGCCAGGTTGGGGAACTTGAACTTGACGGGCCAAACACTAAGGGCCATTGTGGGTCCTTGAGTGGGGAAGTGGCCCAAAGCAGGCTTTGAGAGTGGGAGTCTGCTGCCAGCGGTGGGTGTGGCTCGCTGGAGAGGCGGCTGCCAGGAGGAGGGCTGGGTAGACCAGACGAGAGGCCGGTGCAGGTGCTCAGCATGGGGTGGAGGATTTGTGCAAGGGCGGTCAGAGGGGCGTGGAGGAAGGGCCTGGGGAGGCACAGACTCTGAGTGCCCCGGCAGAGAGGGAGGAGAACAGCATCCTCGGGGAGGGGAGCCTGGCAGGAGGGTGTGAGAAATATTCCAGCAGGACAGGGTGGGGTGAGGGAGGGAGTCCGCAGTTGCCTAGCCTCAGCAACCTGGAGTCGGGTGCTGGGTCCCTCAGGGTGAATTGTGGGGGGCCCTGAGGACAGGAGTGGGCTTGCCCAGTCCCCTCCCTGGGGGTGCAGGGAAAATCAGGCGTCATGTTCCATTTAATCACATCCAGCCTGTTCTTTTACTCTGGTGGCCTTGGCCTGCCTGGGAGAGGATGTGGCCCCTGGAGCGACTTCCCCCAAACACTCACGGGACCTGGGCTGCCGGAGCCCTCTCTCGAGCCCCTTGCGCTCCGTGTTGAAGCTTTCCCTTCCGGGGATGCTGGGAAATAACATGGGGCAAGGGGCTGACCTGCGCCCACGTGGAGCTCGCCAACCTCCCCGGAAACTCAGTTTTTCCACGTTCAGAGTGCTTCCCTGCTGCCTCTGCTGTGTGTTTTTGCTGTTACCAAGGTGCTGGTCCCCTGACTGGCTGTGGGGTCTGCTATGTGCCCTCCCAGCCACGCCCCCTCTAAGTGCCCTGTTAATGGTGCTTCCCTGCCCTTCCCTTTGGCTTTCAGTTCCCTCTCTTCATCTGCTTCGGGTTCTATTTTGAGAACGAGTGAGCCTAGAATATCGTGCTCTGGGTGCTGGGGCTGAGGACATCCCAGCCCGCACCACCCCCCCCGCCCTCGCCTCCTTTGCCAGCTCCCTTCCCCTCTTGACAGGCCGGCAGCACCGGCCCTGACCTCACAGTCTGTCTGTCCAGTGGCAGTAGATGTGATGTCATGGGGTCTTTTTGTCCTGAAAAACTGCCCGGATTCCAGGCCTCCCAGGGGGCAAGAGTGGAGAGAGCTGGAGGGGTGGAAGGAGGGAGGGTGTGAGGAATTTCTGGACGGAATGTTCCTCTGGAGGCTGAGTCCGCATTCTGCGCCCCCCTCCCCCCAGTCCAGGGCTTGGGCACCTCCCCCCACCCGCTATGGCCCTCTGCCTTTTCCTTCCTCCAAAACAGCAGCCCACAGATACATTTTTTTCCCAGCTCACCCTCCCTGCAGGCCGCCGAAATGTCCTGCTGCGTGAACCTCCAGGCAGTCATCCCAGCCACCTTGGCCTCTGCAGACCGGCCCCCCCTCAGGCCCACACTGCTGGGGGTGGGTAAACGCATGGAGAGGGCATGCATGTCTTTTTTTGGAAAAAAAAACCTCCCAAAACTTGAGGAAAGGATGTGCAGCTTCCCTTATCCACACTGTGGTTCACAGCCCCTCACATTCAGGAAGTTCTCTCTGATGTCTGGTCCCAGTCTCTCCTATTGCAGCCCGTTTCCTCCTCTTCCTCTGGAAGCGCATTGAAGAAACCTTTTCCTCCTGAGGACCTGAGACAATTAGTCTTTAAGCCGCAGAAAGCTTGTTCGCAACGGGAGGGCAGTTGATTAGGAAGGAGTAAGAGGAACTGAATGAAGATTATGGCCAGGGGGGAGAGACAGAGCATGAGGGGATGTAAAGAGTGGCATTCAGATAGCAGCTGTCCTTATCTACAGGCTGTGTGACGTTGGCCAGGTTATTTAATCTCTCGGGCCCTCAGTTTCCTCACCTGTAAAATGGGGTAATGCTTGCCTTGTGAGCATTGGTTATGAGGAATAATGATCATGAAAGCCAGGAGCCCAGTGTTAAGCCCAAGGCATCATTAGTACCTGCTGAGTAATTGCTGTTACTGCAGTAATGTTAGGAAAATGCACCTCCAGACCAGGGCCGGGAAGAGGTAAGGCAAGTGAGGCACCTGGGGTGCACAATTGGAGAAGGTCTTGCTCTCAGCGTTGTGCATCCTGAGACTAAATGCCTCCTTACGTTTTCTGCCCTAAGAGCCTCACTCCAGTCCTTCCCTTGCTCCCGACTCCCGGGTTTGAGGCCCCAGAGCAGAGTGGTCACAGATAGCAAGACCTGGCCGTCGAGTGGCACTAGGTCTAAGCTCTGCCACCTGCTCCTGAGCTGGGTTCGAGTCGTCCTGCTTGGGAGCAAGAGGCGTTCTGGAAGACCCCTGGTGGGGCAGTGATTTGGCCACCCTCAGCTTTGGAAAGCCAGGGTTCGTTTTTGGGATTGGGCAGGGGGAGGGGCCAGGTGGGGGAGGGGCCATCCCTGTCGGGGCTCCCTCTGCTTCATCCTTCTACAGCTGAGTCTGAGGAAGAAGGAAGAGCAGAGTCCACCAACCAAGAGGCAAGAGCTAACCCTGCCTGCAGGCTGGCTGGGGATCAGGGTGAGGGGCAGTGGGTGAGCTCAGTGATGGGCTTTATAAAACCTGGGTGCCCACCTGAGTCCTGCCATGCATCTCACTGTGAGAGGCTGGGCGAGTCATACCCGCACCTCTCTGTACCTCAGTTTCCCCATCTGTGAAATGGGGAGGGAGGAGATGGTGTCTGAGGAGTGGTGTGCAAAGATGGTGTGTGTGTGTATGTTTCCGAGCTAACGGTAGGGTGACAGCCGAGGCTTAGTGGGTCTCTGCCAACCACTGGAACTCTGAGGCTGTGGCCTCCGGAGACCACAGCCCTGATGGCCTGGGAGCTTTCCCTAGTATACCCAAGCTTCCCTGCAGGGCCTAGGGCAGGGGCAGCCTCAGGGGAGAACACCCACGCCCACCCCGCCCCGTGATGAGTTCCCTTGGCTTTTTCATTCCCAGCAGCCCCAGAGCTGGCAGCGCATGGAAAGCAGAGAAGCAGGACTTCAATCCCAGGAGGACTGGGGTGGAAGGGAGGGGTGGGGAGCGCAGCATGCCTGCTGGGCCGTGTTTGCAAACACTGCAGGAAAACACTGGGTGTTGAGGTTGGAAAGCGTTTTTGGAAATTTCTAGCTCCTCAGAAGGCCTCTCCACCGGTACGCTGAAGGCAGGCGTCTGGTGGCTGGCCCTGTGGCTGGCCTCCAGCTGGTGTGGGGAAGGGCTGGGAGCAGAGGGGCTGGTGCTCAGATGGTTGCTGGCAGGGAGAGAAGTTTCTCGTGCCCTGCTGAGGCCTGTGGTTTCTAAAGTTGACTCCCTGGTCTGCATTGTGTCAGACCCAGGAGGGATGGGGCAGGAGGGTCAAGGTGGGGCAAGGTGGGGCAGGGTGGGCTGGGAGAGGGCCCGGCCTTGCACCTGTGCAGTCGGAGCTGATAAATAACAGCTCACATTTATTGAGAGCTTCCTAAGTGGCAGGCCCCGTTCTAAGTGCTTCATCTCATTTGCTTCTCACAAAAGAGGACCATGCCTTCCCACTGAAGAGCAGCAAGGACAGGGTGACCTGCTTGAGGTCACAGAGTCAGTAGCAGAGAGAGTCAGGACGTGGCCCAGCCGTCTGCTGCCAATGCTGTCAGACTAGACCAGCGGTTTTCAAAGTGTCATCCTCAGACCTGGAAACCTGTTAGAGATGCACATCCTTGAGTCCCTCTCTAGGCTACTGGATCCGACCCTCTGGGGAGGGCCCAGCCACCCGTGTGTCCGTCAGCAGCCCTCCAGGTGATTGGGAGGCACACTGAAGTTTGAGACCCCCGGCTCTCACTCTGCTGTGCCCCGTCGGGGTCTCTTGGGAGGCTCTTCAGGGCCTGTCATGGGCCTGGGACAGGTACTCTTGTCTCTGGTTGCTCCATCCCACCCCATTTCTGAACCTTCTGACCCCCCCAGTCAGGGAGGGGGATTATATAGACTGTGAAGAGGGAGGGCTTTGGAACTGGGAGGTCTGGGTTCAGAGGCAGTCCTGTTGTGTAGGCTCTGCACGCAGAAGGTCCCTGTGATCTGCGCTCCAAGCCTTCTCCCCACAGAAAGCCAGAGCAGCTCAGAGCGGGGGCAGTTGGCCCGTTCTGCCCAGCCCATGGTCTCCACATGAGCATTACAGAGCCCTGGACCAGAAGAGATGGGCGGAGGCTCAGAGGGCTGGGGCAGGCTGGCACTGCTGCGGAGGACTCCCCTGGTGGGGCCGGGTGGCGGTTGGAGGCTGAGTGGAGACCCTGGTCCTGATTGTTAGGCAGCTCCTAGAGCTCAGTCTGGGGAAGGGATCCCGGGGGATTTGCTGTGGGCTCATTTGCCTCCTGCCCGGTGGCCTGTGGCTCAGGAATGGGGTTCTGGGGGCTGGCTAGGTGAGGATTAGGGCTGGGCTGGGGGGGACAGAATGTGGCCTCTTGACTCCCCCTGCAGAGCCATCCTCACACTCCAGGTGGGCCCACCTAGTGGGCTGGGAGGGGCTGGCTGATACGACGTTCCTGGACTCTGTCTTCCCTCAACCCTCCCAAGTTGCCTTGACCCTGAACTATACAGGGGGTTTCACCCACCTGGAAAGAAGTTTTGGCCTCAGTCTCTTGTCTCCCAGGCAGTAGGGGGAAAGTCTGGGCGTTTTTAGAAAGAGCGCTACTGCCTTCAGCTCAGCCCACTTCCTTCCTCCATCCCTATCTTGGCCCAGTTCTCCTCCCAGATGCCAGAACATTTCAGAGGTCATTCTATCCACTCCCCTGTCTTCAGACATGAACAGCTCACCCTCAGGTCCCGGGATGGGGTTGGGGCAGGTGCTTCCTATTCAGAGACCTACTGTCTAAACCTGGTCCACAGTCATCTCAGCAAAGGCTTGTTTCCGTGACCTTGACGTTCATGTCCATGTCCATCTGTGTGATTCAAGGGCCCCTCTAACCACATCACTGAGTTGGAAATGGAGCCCTGGAGACCGTGGTCAGGAGGTGGCCCTGGAATGGGGAGTTTCTCTCTCATTATGGGGGAGTCCAAGGAGCCCACGTTTTAGGATGCCTTTAGTAGGAAGTTGGTCTGCGCAAGGGAAGGACGGCACCAGGGTGAGGGACAGGATCAGTCCCCGGGTGTTTATTGACGGCTCGCTACACGTACGGCACAGTCTCCGGCCCGAGGGCTATGGCAACTCAGTTGGTAAAAACGCTGCTCTGACTCTGTTTCGGAGGCAGGTGGGATAAGAATCACAAATAAAAATAAAACAAGAGTTGGGGAATTAGACATATTCCCACAATGAGATTATTCACACGCTGAGGACCAGATAAGTAGCTCAGACAGTAAGGCTTACTGGAGTTCTGAGGTGGGAGAGAGAGAGCCCTTTGCTGGGGTGTTCAGGGAGGGCTTCATGGAGGAGGAGAGCTAGTAAGAAAAGAGGAGAAGCTGCTCCACAAACAAAAGCCCGGATGTGGGAATAGCAAGGGGTCTGGATGGAAGAGAGTTTTGGGGTAAGGAAATTGAGGTCTGCAAGGGGGCAGGGCCAAAGATGGGGATGGCCCTTGAAAGTCCACCGAAGCATGAAGACTCTGGCAGGCCTGGTATCTGCGGCTGCTGTGGTTTCACACAGCATGAAGTGTAGAGACCCAAGATGGGGTTCCAACCCTTTTGTCCCCCTTAGTAGTCAGTGGCTTTGGTCCACTCATCACATTTCTGCTTATTTGTAAAGTGGGGCTCAAAGATAGTAATAGTACTTACCTCACTGGGTTCTTGTGAATAAATGAAGCGGCTGGTGTAGGCACACGTGCCTGGCAGGTAGGAGCAAGAGTCACTTACTCGCTCCTCGTTCCTTTTTGAGGGGTCGGTGACTGTCGGAGTCAGGGGCCTTAGTGAGTTTTGTCAAGCTGGATGGTTCTAGGACCAATAGGATTGTCTTTCATTTTCCAGACTCTGCCCCCCAAGCTTGGGGTCAGCACAATATGTCTGAGTCTTGGGTTGGCACCATCGGTGCTGTCTCAGGAGGCCTTCTGCCCATCACGGCCACCAGCCCCGGGGAGAGAGCCAACCTGGGGATGTTTGCCCTGAGGCCTCATGCTGTTTTCTCCCTCTGCCCACAGCCCGTCAACACTGAAACTGCTCCAAAGAATGTAGTGGACACGGTGAGTGACAGCAGGTAGGGCAGGGTGAGCACCTGGGGAGGCCGGGAAAGCATAAGGAAGATTGGGGGGAAAGTGAACGGATGTGTTTGAGGACACCCTTCTGGAGTAGATTTGGGGAACTTGGGGGAAGGACGGAGACATGGGTGGCACTGGAAGCTGGATATCGGAGCATCCCCTTGTGTGTTCAGAAATGGATTGCTGGGGAACTAGGCAGACAGGGAGGGAGAGGCCCGTGGTTAAACGTGGGCTTCTTTATTAGATATGTAGAATGTGAGAGAGCCAGGCAGATCTTTCCAAACACGTCTTTCTGACTCAGCAGACAGACGATTTCCTCAAGGCTGCGTGGAGGAGGAAGGGAAGGAAGTGGGTGGGTCGTGTGGTGGGGAAACCGAGGCTGGCAGCTGAGAGGCGTCTCCTGGCAACAGCCGGCATGGAGTGATGGGCTCAGAGATGGAGGACTTGGGTTCACCTCCCAACTCCTCCAAGGTTCTATTTGTGAGACTGTAGCAAGTCCTGAGCCTATCTGTGCCTCAGTTTTCTCATCTGCAGAAATGGGAATAATAATATCTCCCCCAGGAGAGACGCAAATGAGAGGATATGGTTGGCTCTGAAGGGCCGTCAGTGGACAAAGAAATGCTACACAAACAACCAAGCCCCCTCCCAGACCCTTCCGCCAAGCCCTCACCCCCACCACTGCCACATCCAGCAGATGAAAGACCTGGTACCTTTCGATGTCTTTCCTCGACTGCCCTCTCTGACTGCCTTTTCTTTGTCTCCAGGGAGAAGGAGCCTTCCGGGGTGGAAACACACGGAAAAGCCTTGAGGAAGATGTAAGTATTCGGAAGGGAAGGAGGAAGGTGCGGCGAGTCCCTGGGGTGCGGGGGATGGGGGAGGCAGACATGCCTAACACCTGTCTTGTTTGGTGGGCGTCCCTCGCAGCCTCTGTAGAAGAGCTCATCTCAATTCCGGAGTGGGGAGAGGGGCTGGGAGGGTGAGCAGGCCCCATGACTGAGACACTGGGCCTTAGTCTTGGCTTCAGCCTCCAGCCCAGCTGGATCTAGAGTTGGTTTGCCCGTCACTGAGGCAGACCTTAGTGCTGCAGGGTGGGGATGGAGGGGAGCAGAGGCTGCTGTGCGAGGCCTCGCTGGGTGGTGAGCGGTCACCAGGGCAACGGCCAGGGGAATGGGCAACACTGCAGCAAGAGGGGCTAGGGGCAGAGATGAAGAGGGACTCCTGGGCTCTTGGAGGGTCATCAGCCCCTGGGGAATCGCAGGCTCTGCTTCTTCAGAGGGAGAAGCCTTTGAAAATGGGCTAAATGCCATTGATTCAGGAGGGAGCAGGAACATGGGCTGGTTGGTCTCATGGGCTCCTCCTGCCCTGCTGGAGGGCGATGGGCAAATTCCTTAAGTGGAAGGACCCCAGGGAAGGGAAGAGGGGCTCTCCTGGGACCCTGCTTTGAGCCGAACTCGTGCCTGGGCTTGTCCTCACACCACCCCAGGGGCAGATGCCCGGCAACATCGGACCTTTCTCTTTTTTCCCTGCCCTTCTCTGACAATTTGCCCCTCTGCTGGCCTCTCCATCCTTGCCCGCCCTGATCTGCAGAGGAACAGGGAGTGGTTTTGGCGGTTGGCATGGGGGAGCTGTTGATGGCATGAGGCCCTATCATCTGACAGCTGCCTGACCCATGGCGGGGAGGGCCTCGGAGGGAGGTGCTGGGCTGCTGCAGGCAGCACACTTCTGCGGTGAGCCCACCACCTCCGTCACATTGCCCTGGGCCAGCCCCGCAAGGCCAGCCCGGCAAGGTGGAGGTGTCCCCCGGGCCACACAGGGCCCCGCCAGGAAGAGCAGAAAACATGCCTCTCAAATTAATGGGCAAGGCTCTGTTCAAGGTACGCGCGGGTCCTATGGGAGTGGAGTACACATGCTGGGATGGACCCTTGTCCGAGTTTGTGATGTTTCTGGGGCTGGGGTACAGGGGAGAAAGTAATTTTCTTGTGTGCCTGCTACTAAAAGTTAACTAGCTTAATGCACACAAAAGGTATACTATGTGCTCAATAAATGTTAACCGGTCTTATTACTGTTATTTTGGCTAAGGGCCAGGAACTGGGCTGGGTATATATTTTGTGTGTGTGTATGGTCGTGCTGTGCAGCATGTGGGATCTTAGTTCCTCCACTAGGGATCAAACCCATGTCCCCTGAAGTGGCAGCGTGGAGTCTTAACCACTGGACCACCAGGGAAGTCCCCACTGGCTGGGTATTTTTTGATCCCCGTGACATCCCGCTATGGCAGATGCTGTGGCCCCATTTTATAGGTGAGGAAACAGAGGCTTGGAGGGGCTCACTGACTCAATGAATGTCTTCTCCATCCCATCCTGGGACTGCTGCCTGGATCTGGTGTTTCCCAACCCTTGGCCAGGGGACAGGGCGATGGTGTGTGAACCAAGCCTTTTAGCCAATGGTCTGGACACTCTTATGAGCCGAGTCCTAGAGCAGTTGCTCCCCACAACTCCAGCCTGGGCCAGACAGATCCTACAAGGTAAGGTTGCAGCAAGAGAGAGTGAAATTAGACATCATGGAGAACTTTTTGATGCAAGGGTGTGTATGACCTTGGTCCTGGAGAAGAAAGAGGTTGCCGCTTAGTTGGAATGAGAGGTTTTTTAGGAGAAAGTTCTGTTGATCTGGGATGAAAGTGTGTGTGTCTGTGCGTGCCGGGGTGCGTAAGGGTGGCGTCTTGCCTGGATATGGGAGAAGGGACAAGATGAGTTTGGGTCTAGTTAGTTTATTTAAAGGAGTTCATGAAAGGCTAAGCAAGTGAGCAGATTGCAGAATGGCACGAGTACTGCAAAGGAAGAGAGAAAACCTAATTCTTGAGGATCCCAGACACCTGTCCCAGGTTGAGTGGCTTCAGGGTCCCCTCCCCAGCCACTGGGCTCTCCTGCAGTCTGCCTCGGGTGAGGAGACCCGTTTCCGAAGCGGCATGGTTGCTGCCCTGGGCCTGCTGCTGTGATAATGTGCCTGTTTGTTGAGCTGTTTTCCTGTCTCTGGCCCGCAGCCCAGGACTCACAGGGCAGGAATGGCTGTTTTCCTCCAACGGGGTTGGTGTGTTGCAGAGTTTGTGGATGATGTGCTGTGTCGCACTTTGTTTTGGGAAAATCCAGGCGGGTGGGCAGGAAGGAGAGAGGAAGGGGTGTGGCTGGAGGGGCTGGTGCGGAGGGGAGGGGGTTGGCCACAGCCCCCAGAGGAGTCATAGGGGTGGGGAAGGGCCCCTGACGTAGATTGGTCACCAATCTCTGCCTGCCTGACATGGCCCCTGGTGTTGCTTCCAGACCCTCCTCCCAACTGTGCCCCCTGGGGACGTGGGCTCCGGAAACAGCTTTTCTTTTGGTCCAGAGCTGTTGTGTTTGGTCTATGAACCTCAAAGGAAGGCAGGACTCTTCCCACACAGTCGTTGCTCCAAACCGACCCCACCCAGGTCCTCGGGTTCCCACTCTTGCTACATGGCGGGGAAGAAGGCAAAAAACGGAGCCGAGGGTCATAGGTCTTGAGCTGCCGTGGAGCATCTATCTGAGCGGTGGGCTGCAGCTTCCGCCTGCAGTGAGGACCAAAGCCAACAGAGTTGGCCGAATCTGTAGCAGGAAGGGTGAGGGTTAGATACCAGGAGGAACTGCCTGATAGTAAGAGAAGTAAGACACTGTTTGAGGAAGGCTGTGGAATTTCCTTTCACAGTGTCCTTTAAGCAAAGGAGAGACTGTGTTTTGGTGATGACGATATGGGAGAGATCTTGGTGCCTAGGGAGTTGGATCAAAAGTCCTATTATTGATCTATGTCTTGGGTGGAGCAGGGAAGAAGTTCAGAGCCTGTGGGTAAAGGACTCTGACAGCCCCAGAGAGGAAAGGAATGGAATTACAGGCAGACAGAGAGCTTCTTTTTCTTTATAAAATAAAACGTTTAGAGTACTCTTTGTAAAGCCCTCTGGTAGTTTTTCCTGGAGGCTCTAAGTGGAGCAGGTATATCACACAAGACTGTGCTGTACCCATTTTACAGATTGGTCAGTGAGACCAAGCGACTGCTTCTTACACTGGCTTCGTGGATGAGTATCTTCCTTCGTAGAATGTAAGCTCTCTGAGGTCAGGGAACTCACGCACAGCCGGTGGCCCTCAGTGAAGTTCACTGAATGAGAGAATGCACGTGACGTTGGGGAGCAGAGAGGACAGCCTCCCTCTTGAAAACGGCCTGTGTGATTAGGCAGCTGGCGAAGGTGCCCCGTCTCTAGCCCTGCATGTGGGAGGTCACTGTGTTTCCTGGAGCGTTAAGTTGTGTTGCTCACATGCTCCGCCCCCTCCCCCGACCCATTTCTGGTTCTCCGGTTCTCCTTGTGACTCTTTCCACCAACCCTCAGACGTGTTACCTGTGCACGTCTGCTTTCTGCCAGTGAGTGTCACATGCCCCCAAACTTTGCAGAAAACAGGAAGCACTGTCAGTTAGAGGGCAGCCCAGTGATTCATCAGGGGATGACTGTCCAGCTGTTCGTCCCTGTCCTCTGGGCTGGGGTCACTGTCCAGGGCAGTTTCCTCCCCTGCCACCCCTTCCCCCACCCCCACCCCACAAGCCTGGCGGAGCAGAGCCGGCTTGGACTTTGTCTTATCACCTCTGGAGGCAGTATGGCCAGACTCTGCTGGGGCCAAGTTTTTATTTATCTTTCCTGGTTTTTTGGGGTGGGGAGGCTGAGGAATGTGGAGTGTTGTAACATTGGGGAGGGGGGGTGGAGAAGCGAGCGGGAGCTGGCTCTCCTGCCCTGTCCATGCCTCTCGCCCCTGTGCCCGTGGCAGCTCCCCTGGCTCCCCTCGGCTCCGCGGTCCCCCTGCCAAGCCCGTCTCAATATCCAATTGTCTCTCTGAGCTCGGCCCCGTGTTCCTGGCCACACCTCCAGCCTTGGCTACGGTTGTGGCTTCCAGTTGTTAGAAGCAGCGGTGCAGCCTCCTCCAAACATGGCTGTGGGTCAGCAGTGGATGGAACCCGAGGGGCTATTTATAGCAGGGTGGCCCTGGGGCCTGGAGCAGGGCCTAGGGCCTGGGGAGATTCAGCGGCTCCTCATGAGGGACCAGCGAAACGGAGACGGATGAAGTGTTGGGTTTCTGCGTTCCTCTGAGTGGGTAGTTTTGGAACAGCCTGGTTCGGGTCTTGAAAACCAAACACAACTCAACCCCTCCTTACTGCCCCCGCCTTCGCACCCCCCAGCTCCCCAAGCCTGACTCATGCAAACCCAAGTCCTCAGGGCCAGGAGAGCTGGGGAGACAGAGAAACTTTCCACCCTGACAGCCCCCCTTGGCTGTTTCCTCCTCCTGCTGCCTCCAAGGCTGAGCTGTTCAGAGCTGGGCGGCGGCCCAGGCAGAGGGGACTCTGGCCGCAGCCTTCTTACGGGAGGCTGGGTGGAGGGTCCTCCTCTTAGCGGGGCTGCCCTGACTTTGGGCTCAGCTGGGAGCTGGGCCTCAGAGCCCACCCACCCCTGCCTCGTAGGCGCTGCGGGGCCTGGAGAGGGCTGAAGGGGGCTCCTCTTCTTGGGACCCCCGTGGTCCAGCCCGAAATCTGAGGTGCATCTTGCTGGTCATCTGTTTCT
The DNA here is from genome assembly GCF_937001465.1 of Orcinus orca. Lineage (NCBI taxonomy): Eukaryota > Metazoa > Chordata > Mammalia > Artiodactyla > Delphinidae > Orcinus > Orcinus orca. Next base: position 101,110,156 of record NC_064565.1, on the reverse strand, counting down.
CCTCTCCTTGGTGGATTGTGGTTCCGTCTCCTCCAAGAGGTAGATGCAACTTGGTGGTCAGGAAAGGCCGGTTTTGGGGAGGCTCAGGGATGTTTGGAAGGTGCCAGTGGGCTCAGAGGGCTCTGGCTGGGCCTGGGAATGTGCAGGTTGGACGTCCGGTTCTGCATCGAGCGAGACGGCTGAAAGGATGGTGGCAGCTGGTGACGCAGGGTTTTGCTTTACTGTAGGGGTGAATGTTTGGCTGTATCGCTAACTACCCTTTTAATTGTACTTGATGTAATAATGGTGAGAGCGTGTAAGTGCCTTATGTGCATAATTCCCTTTAATCTTCAAGCAATACCGTAAGGATTGTTCCATCTCACTGGTGACATTATAGAGGCTCAGAGCGTTAAGTAATGCAAGGCTGTCCAGCAGGATGCTGTGGGACTCTGATCCTGCACTTTCATCACCGTGCTGTTGGGTTGCCTGGGATGTTTTGGACACTGACTTGGGTCCATTTGCCTAATTTTGTACAAGTCGACAACCCTGGAGATGGGAATGGGTGAGGGGGGTAACAGACAATGGACAGTGCGTCCTTAGGAGCACGATTTGCTGCCTAGCCCTGGGTGGTGCACACCGTGCCTGGCCGCTTCCTGTCTCAAAACTTGGTTGAATGAGCCGGTGTTGCTGCTTTAAAGGAGGGGAATGTGGGCAGCTGGTGGTCAGAGGAGAAGTGTTCAGAGCTGGACAGAGCGGGGCCGGTGCTCTCATCTTTCCTTCTTTCATGGTTGCCAGCTCTATTCTCCACTTGGGGTCACGATTCTGACGTCCAGCGAATCCAGGTGAAATGCGTTTCTATCGGTTTAGTGACTTTTATTGAGTGTGTACTCAGCCACATGGCAACAGCCCAGGCGTGGTGCATTTCTCAGCATTTGGGATTTCTCCCTCGCCCAAGGAAAGAGAGCCCTTCCCCTTGGGGGCTCGCAGGCACACTGGCGCGCTCATGTGGGATTGGCATTGATCGCTTTTGACTTTGAGTTGCTGTGTTGCTGGGCTTTAGGGTGCCTGGGCTGGAATGTTGGCAGAGGCAGGAGAAGGGAATCTGTGTTTCCCTGTGGCCCTGACAGCTCGCGTGGACAGCTCTCTGCTGTCCTCCTGCCATCCAGCCGGCCACCGCCCTAATGCTGCTTCTCTCCTCTCTTTCCCAGAGCTCCACCAGAGTCACGCCAAGTGTCCAGCCCCATCCCCAGCCCATCAGGTATGCCTGGGCTATGGGGGACGCAGTGGGTGCAGGCAGTGAGGTCACTGTGGGTGTTCCCAGCAAGTCATGCCTCTGGGTCTCCGAGACCAAAGTCACAAAGCACGTGATAGGGAGCACGGGCGGACGTGGAAGCCACAGAGAGAGGATACAGGTAGACGCCAGTGGGAAACTCAAAAGTTTTAGCTTGAAGCCAGTCCTTGAGCTGGATTCTTCATTTACCTGCATGATCTCATCTAGTCCTTGCAACAACCCTGCAAGGTAAGTATTTTATTCCCATTTTGCAGATGAAGAAACTGAGTCTCAGGGAGGTGAGGCGATTCGTGAAAGGTCACACAACCACTAAGAGGCAGCACTGGGTTTGCATTCAGGACCGGCTAGCGCTGGTGCCTGTGCTAGATCCCGTTCTTCTCCAGAGGCAGAGGTTTCTGTTGTTGGAGGGTCGTTTATAAAAGGAAGGTTCTCTATCTGGCTGAGCTGGTGGGGGCTGGGGGAAGGGGATGCACAGGGGACTTTGGTCATCCAGAGTCTCTCTTTTTTTTTTTTTTTTTTGCGGTGCGCGGGCCTCTCACTGTTGTGGCCTCTCCCGTGCGGAGCACAGGCTCCGGACACGCCGGCTCAGCGGCCATGGCTCACGGGCCCAGGCACTCCACGGCATTTTGGATCTTCCCGGACCAGGGCACGAGCCCACGTCCCCTGCATCGGCAGGCGTACTCTCAACCACTGCGCCACCAGGGAAGCCCCAGAGTCTCTTTTCCCTGGGTCCAGGTTCTCTGGTTTTTTGGCTTGGGCCCTTCCCTCTCTGACTCCCCCCTCGCCCCTGAGGCTCCTGAGATGAGTGAGAATCTGGCCCCAGGGATATGGACCACCAGTCAGAGAGGGTCTGGTGTGGGTGGGTTGTAGTCCAGCTGCCAGCTGTCCACAGAGACTGGTGGGGTCCTTTAGAGTATCCCCTCCTCCCCTACAGATGAGAATCACCTTGGGGTGGGCGGGTGCAGAGTGCGATGCCGAGGTTGTCCAGGTGGTGGTGCTGTTCTGCCTTGAGTAGGAGCCCCACCCACAAAGGCTGCAGGACAAGGAAAGACCCGGACTCAGAGGCCAAATTCAAAGTGGGCTCCCAGCGCACTGGCCCCTCTGCTCCTTGGTCCCTGTCATTGCCACCACAGAGAAGCTGTATGTCACCCTTGGCTCTCCTGTTTCCAAGCCCCATCTACACTGTTGGGCTCGGAGCTAACCGTGGTGGAGATCTGTATTCTGTCCGGTTTCTTGGTGTCCCGGGGCTGTACCCCCATGTCACCCCATCACTTTGAAACACCCCATGGTATTCCTCCCGCTGCCCCTCCAGTCCCAACTTTACCCCACAGAAGTGAAGGGTTATCAACATGAACTGTGAGTTGCCCACCTTGGGTAGAGAAGGGAAGCAGGACCCTAGGAGGCTGGGGTGATGGGGTAAGAAGGGGAGGGTGTGAGGTGACCCCAGAAACTACAGGTGGGCCTCAGAATGGAATGCCAGTGTCCTGAGACCCATTTCCCCTTCCCATCAGCTCCCCAGTGGGCACCCTGGACCCTCCTTTGGAAGAGCAGTTGGGTGAGGTGTAAAGGTGTGAGACCCCCACCTCCCCTCACCCGGTGCCCAGCCCAGGGGGCTCCCCACCTCTCTGAGGAGCTCAGGTGGCACTGGGATGTCTGGGGATCACCTGCCGCTGCAGCAGCCCCCTCTGCTTCCTGAGCCCTTAGAAATCAGGGAGGTCACTGGTAGGAAGCAGCCCTGCGGGGCAGTGGGAGCTGCCAGAGGTGGGGAGAGAGCCAGGGAAAAAGGGCAGGAGCTGTCCTGCCTCTGGGGAGGGCTGGAATGTGTGCTGTGGTCTGGCTTACCTGGAGCCCAGGTGAGCATGTCACCTGAGCTGCCCCTGCTCCTGAGGGGCCTCCCCGCCCACTCCGCAGCTCAGAGCAAGGGGAGGGCAGCAGAAGGCTAGCTCCAGGATGTGAGAGGACCCAGTTCAGGCTCTCCTTCCTCTTCCGGAGCCGTCCGGGGATCCTTCGAGAAACTTCTGCCAGACCAGGAGGCCACAGTATATTAGGAGGCTGAGCTGGACTCCCGGGCCCTGGCTGGTTCCGGCCCTGGCTCTGACCTCTGACCTCTGGGATCACAGGTTGAAGGCCATGCCGACAGGATTGATGCACACCTAGGATTGGTGTCGTCGCTCTTTGGCTCTGAAATGGCCTGAGGTCCTTGCCAGCTCCTGCCCAGCTCTGTTATCCCCGGCGCTCCCAGACTGGGCTTGTGGGCTGCATTGGCCTTGCCGGGGGAAGGCTCTGGCTTTGGCTCTGGGTCAGGGGGCAGCCGAGCCCCCGGGTTAGATTTGGGGGCTACGTATAGTGTGTAGGGGGTTTAGACCCCTGGACCTTGTCCTGGGGGCCTGGATTCTGATCACGACCCGCCTCTGCCTACTGTCTCCCCAGAAACATGAGTGTGAGCCGGGCCGCGGAGGACAGCTGTGAGCTGGACCTGGTGTATGTCACTGAGAGGATCATCGCCGTCTCCTTCCCCAGCACAGCCAATGAGGAGAACTTCCGGAGCAACCTCCGTGAGGTGGCCCAGATGCTCAAGTCCAAACATGGAGGCAACTACCTGGTGAGGATGGGGCCCCTTGCCCGCTGGCCCAGTGCCCCGTCCTTTCTGCTTGCCACCTCCTCCTGCTGGTGTCTTGTCCCACCTGCCCCTGAGCCAGCTGTTCCTCTTCTCTCCCTGCACCTGCCCTTGGCCCTAAGGAGTGTCTCTGCAGCTGGGATGCGGCATCTGGAGCCAAGTCGTGTGTGTGTGTGTGTGTGTGTGTGTGTGTGTGGTTTGTATGTTTGTGTGTACGTGTGGGTACGCGCGTGTGCGTGTGGGTGTACGTACGTGTGTTGACCAGGAGGAGAGAATAACGGGAAAAGCTCATGTTATTGAGCCCTGGTGATAAACCAGGCCCTGTTCTAACTCCTTTTCACACATTTAACACCACGACAGTCCTAGGAAGCAGGTTTTTCGAGAACACAGCGAGGTGGGGTGTTTGTCTAAGGTCACAGAGTCAGGAAGTGGCAGAGGTGTCGTGCTGTCGGTGCCGCTGAGCAGTCTTAGGGCAGAGTTGTGGCAGAGTGTGTCTTGAGAGACCTGGTGTTGCTGACACCGGGATCATACCTGGCACAGGAGGATCTCCTAACCAGTGTGGAGGAAGTCCCCTCCACCCCCCACCATGGTCTCCAATGTCAGAAGGGCTGCCCTGGGGGATTGGATCTATCCTGGCCTCATAGGAGCGCTCAGGCCTGCTTTACAAGGAGGTACTTGTGGCCTGGACCCACAGATTGGACAGACCATCATGAGGGGCTGCCCTGGGAGGTCTGAGCACAGGTGGGGTGTAGGGGCTGTATTAGGTCCCTAGGGCTGCTGTAACAAATTACCACAAATTAGGTGGCTTAAAACAACAAAATTAAGTTTTTCACAGTCTGGAAGCTAGAAGTCCAAATCAAGGTGTCAGTGGGGCCATGCTCTCTCCGAATCCCGCAGGGGAGAGTCCTGCCTTGCCTCTTCCTGTCTGCTGGTGGCTCCCGGCAGTCTAGTGGCTCCTTGGCTTGCAGTAGCCTTGCTCTAGTCTCTACTTCTGTCATCATGTGACCTTCCTTCTTTCCTGTGTCCGTGTGGCCTCTCCTCTTCTTATAAGGACACCAGTCATTGGATTTGGGGCCCACCCTGAATCCAGGATGATCTCATCTCCAGATCCTTGACTACTTACATCAGCAAAGGACCTATTTCCAAATAAAGTCACATTCTGAAGTTCCGCGTCGATGTGAATTTTTGTGGGATACCATTCAGCCCTCTACGGAGACCCATCCGTCAGCTATGTTGGGCGTTGTTAAGAGTCTGGCATTAAACGTCAGAATGTTCTGGGTTGGAATGCTGCTGTGCTCTCACCAACTATCTGATCTTGGCACTTAGCCTCATTAAGCCTTAGGATCCCCATCTGTAAAATGGGTCTACTTACCTCTATGGTTGTGGAGAGAATTAAGGCAGGTGGTAGATGTAAAGTCCTTAGTGCGGCCTGGCAGGCTGTGGACACTGTAACACTGAAGTGTTAGCCATTGCTAATGGCATAAAGTGTGTTCCTTTACGGCCTCAAGAGTGGACCAGAAGCTATCTAAGATCCTGCCCTATTTCAGGAGCCCAGGATTCCATGGGTTTTTGCTGCATCCTGCCCGTTCCAGACCCTGCAGTCCTCTTCTCTCCCCAGGTGACATCACAGGGGTTTTGAGTTTCCCAGACCATGAGGTGGATGTGGGGAGTTCTGCACGCTTCTTTCAGAGGTGGAGAAGGGAATCCAGAGGTTGGGGGATTCCCGTGGGATGTGGTCAGGTGTTGGGCGGTGTCTTCTGGGAGAGGGGTGTCAGGGGTCTGAGAGGGCTGACCCAGCACAGTTTGCACCCTCCTATGGAGGGCGCCCGACCACGGAGCAGTTACATCTTCGTGCGGTGAGCTTCTGAAGTCGACATGTGAAGAGGAAACCAGAGATGGCCAAATGCTTATCGTTTGACACTACTGAATTTCCATTCAGTGTGGAGAGATGCCCACCTTGGCGGTGGCATGTGGGACCTGAGACAGGTTCTGTCCCCTTCTCATCTTCAGTTCAGGATGTCCGCTCATCCAGGGGAGTGGCTGGGCATGTACATACTTGTTTCTGTCTCCCTCTTTATCCTGAGAACCTGCAGTTGAGTTCCTGTCCATCCGTGTGTATCTGGTAGGACTCCATGTATGGTCATGTAGGTAGAGTTTCCAGCAGGGAAAAGAGAGACAACCTTCTCACAATCTCTTCCTTTTCCTCCTTCTAGCTTTTCAACCTCTCTGAGCGGAGACCTGACATCACGAAGCTCCACGCCAAGGTGAGTCCATGGCTGTTTGGGGTGGGGAGGGATTCTCCCTGCCTGGAAGAGGGAACAGGGGGGCTCCCTTCCTCTGAGGTTCCCACATTAGAATCTTGGGGGAAAGTGCTATGACAGTTTGCAAAGCCTGTTCAGACTTACAGTGCCATCTTCTATTTGGAAAATAGAAAATAATATATTTATTGTTTCTGTAATACGAATTACAGAAAGCAAAGCTCAGTACAGTGATTTCCACCAAGGTCTGCCACCTGTGGTGCACACAGAGTCTCTGGGGTGGGGCTGGAGCTGTGAGATTTTGAGTCTTATTGAAAAGTATCCTGGATTTAAACCAGCTGGGAATCACCACCGTAGACCCTCCTACAGCCAACTTTCTTTCACTTGCTGTTCAGTGTGCTGTGTGTGCGCTTTGCATGCCCATCTGCTCCGGCCCCTGGATTATGGTGCCTGTCGCTGTGTGACCTTGAGCGGGTGGCAGACTTCTCTGGGCCTCAGTTTCCACCTCTGAAAGTGGACAGGCTGGATTAGATGTGCTCTCTGGGCCCTTCCGAGCACAGATTTTCTTTTAAAGTTTTGTGAGTTAAGAAAGGTTTGAAGGAGCCTGATGACTGCTATTCAGATCTGCTCTCTGTCTCGCTCAGGCCTCCTTCGGCTGGCCTGAAAACTTGATGGTTTGTGTGTCCAGGGCCTGGAAAAGAGCCGTGAACAGGCTTCACCTTTCCTTCTTCCTCCCTGAGCCAGATCTCAGGGTTATCTGTGGGAGGAGAGCTGGGGAACAATGCTGGAGGCTCCCAGCGCATTTTAAGGTCGCAGTCATATGGAAGGGACCTGGGGCCATCGGCTCTAAGCCTCTGCTTTCTGCACAATCAGAAACGGGGGCTGGCGAAGGGGCTGTGACTGGCCTGAGGCCCACAGGGAGCCAGTGTCAGAACCCAGGGTCTGTAGGCCTGGGTCAGTGTCCTTTGCCTCCACACCCCTGCCTTCCAGAGTGTTGATGTGCAGGGCAGGAGCTGAGGCCCCACTGCTGGTGGCATCGCTGTGGGGCTGGCGCGTGGCGTGTGTGGGCACCTCCCTACCCCCCTGCCCGTTGACTCTCTGGACTTCTGCCGCTTCTCACTCATGGCTTGGGCCACAGGTACTGGAATTTGGCTGGCCCGACCTCCACACCCCAGCCCTGGAGAAGATCTGCAGTGTCTGCAAGGCCATGGACACTTGGCTCAACGCAGATCCCCACAATGTTGTCGTTTTACACAACAAGGTCAGAGCGGGGGCTGCAGGATGTCTGTGTGTGTGTGTGTGTGTGTGTGTGTGTGTGTGTGCGCGCGCGTGTTCATGCCCATGCACGAATATATTCTTGGATGGGTGTATGCACCTGCCCGTGTCACTGGATTGTGTGAGCGTGCAAGTTTGTTTTCGTGTGTACTCTCCTTCTTGGGGATAACCGATTCTGTCTGGGGTGCACCCCCAGGAAGTGGAGGTACCAGCCTCCCATCCGCTTCCTCCCTCCTCCGATTCTCCCTGAGAACCCGCCCCTCTCTGCAGCCCCTGCCCGCCTTGCTCGGGGGCAGGAGGGCCAGCCTTAGAAGTAAAGGCTTTTGTGTTTCGGGGCTTTTTCAGGGAAACCGAGGCAGGATAGGTGTTGTGATCGCGGCTTACATGCACTACAGCAACATTTCTGCCAGGTAAGAGGGCCCCGAGCCTCCCATTCTCTGAATATTGACAGCAGAGCCCCCTTCCCCCACCCACCCAAGGCCTCTCCCTCCCTTCGGGTTGGAGGATAAGGGCAGAGGAGGTGAGAGGTGCTGAGGACAGGGGGAGGAGCCCCTGGAAAGGAGAATGTCCCTGCCCTCAGCTCTGGGACAGGGGCCCCTGGACAGAGCAGGAGAGAGGAAACACTACTGTCTGGGGCCCTGGGGAGGGGCAGCCGTGGGAGGCAGGCCCATGGATGGACACCCCGTCCAGTCAGCTTCTTGGGGCCACTTTTCTTTGCCCAACTGCCTTCTGTTTACCTGAGTGAGCAGAGAGGGAGTCACAAAGAAACACTGGATCACATCTGGGTCCAGCAGAGCCATCTGGAAGGTTTCTCGTCTATTCCCCTGCTTCTGGCCGGCAGGGGCATCTTCCCACTTAGGTGTTTTGCATCCAGAATAGGAAACAACCAATGGATGATTCCCATTCTGATTTGGATTTTCAGAGAGGCAGAGGAATTCCTCCACTCATTTAGTCATTTGACGACAGTTATGGAACCTCCACTGTGCAGGCGGCTCTAGGTGCTGGAAGTAGAGCAGTGGGCAAAGCCAGGCCACTGCCCTCATGAATGTGAAATGAGTAAACAAACACATCAGTAAGAGCAGGTGATGAGTACTTTGAAGGACGGAGACTAGAGCAAGACAGTGGGGAAAGGAGGCCTCTTGAGGAGGTGATATTTGAGCAGAATTAAGTGGCGAGAGGGGGGAAGAACTGAGTCTTATACAGTCCATGAGGGGGTGGGGTGGGTGGTGTCAGGAGACCTTCCAGGCAGAGAAGAGGGAAGGACAAAGACCAGCAGTGGGAATTCGAGGGGCTGGCGTGTTTGGAGAGCCGAGTGAGTGAGGGGATGAAGAGTGGGAAGTGAAGCTGGGAGGAGGCAGAGCCCGGGGGCCTTGTACCCTTGATAAGGACTTTGGGGTTGATTCTGAGAGGGATGGGACCTCGTTGGAGAGTCAAGAATGGAGAAGCTATGTGATCTGTCTCTTTAAAAAATGATCTCTTTGAGGATGGGTAGAATGCTCTATGAAGGGCTTGCAATAGGACGGTAGTTTTATGACTTTAAGAAACCTGACCCAGCTTAATCTTTGCATAATGGTCAACATTTCCTGTGCACCTACTGTGTGCCCACATGTGCCAAGCTCTTTATAGATGTCATCTCAGTCAATTGCCACAACAGCCTTCAAGGAAGGCACGGTTATCACCTCATTTGACAGGGAAGAAAAGTCAAGCCCAGGAAGGTTAAGTAACCTGCCGCAAGTTGCAGGGCTACTAAGCCAGTGATGAACTTGAGGTGGGCTCCCAGGCTGCCTGGCTCCAAGGCCCTTGTGCTGAGTAGTGCAGCACACAGGATGGAGAGATGCTGGGGCAGTCCTTTCCTGAAGGCTTCTCCGGACAGAGTGGCCGGAGGGCTCTGCGGGTCTGGGAAGCAGGGCTGGGTGGACAAGGGACCCGTGGAGGTTGACTCCTCTGACCACCTGTCTCTCCCCACAGTGCCGACCAGGCCCTGGACCGCTTTGCAATGAAGCGGTTCTACGAGGATAAGATTGTACCCATTGGCCAGCCATCCCAGAGGAGGTAGGTCTCCAGGGCTCTCGGCCCAGTGCATGTGTGTTCGAGTGCGTGTGCGTGTGTGTGCGTGTGTGTGCTCGCTGTACGTGGGAACTAGCCTCGTGTACCCATGGTGGGGGTGTACCAAGCATGCATGTTCAGGTGCCAGCCTGCTGGGGTGGGAGCTCAGGGACATGAGTGAAGCCGTGAGCAGCTGTGTGTGCTCACAGTGGGGCATGGCAGTTGCTCCTGAGGTTGGTGCCAGAGAGCAGCAGGGGCAGCAGTGGGGGAGGTACAAGAAGGCAGCTTGTATAAGAAGGCAGTGCCTTTCTTCCTGGCAGCAGGGCTGCTTCCGTGTTTTGATGGGTCTACAGGAGGCTGATGTCACTGCCACCTGCCCTGAGGAGGTCACAGATGTTCGTGATAAGGGTCACCTTCTGCTGTGAGAGCTTTAAAATTTTACAACGGTCTCTCACCCATGTGGTCCCCAACAGCCCAGGCAGGAAGGAGGACAGGGATGGATTCCTTCATTCATTTGGCAAATTTTAGGTACTCTAGTATGTTCCAAGTGCTGGAGGTATCTAGTTGGACAGGACAGAGCCTTTTGCCCTTAGTGAGCTGACATTGTATTGGGAAAGATGGACATTACACAAGTAAATAAACCTTCAAGGTCATTTCAGACAGTGGTAAGTGCTTTGATGGGGAAAAAACCAAACCAGAACACGACGGGCTAGAGAATGACAGGGGTGAACGTGAGGGGCTGATTCCAGTGTGCTGACCTTTCTGAGAAGATGACATGTGAGGTGAGGTCTGAGAAGGGAGAAGGAAACATCTAAGTAAAGGTCTGGGGTAAAGGGTCCAGGTAGAGGGAATAGCAAGTATAAAGGCCAAAATGTCTCACTGACTTTTCTATCCCTTCGGAACACTGACTGGGCAAGCAGGACCCCCTAGCTACAGATCCTGGAGCTTTTCAGCCTCTCCATGCCGGAGGTCCCCAACTCACACCCCGTCACCCCTACCTTGCCTGGCTAGAATGTGCCGGCACCACCGGGGACTGTTTCCACCATTGTAGCAGGAAGCCCAAGCAGAAGTGAATGAGTCCGCTGGCAACCAGCGCCTTACAACTGGCACAGGACAGCTGGTAGCCAGCCTCTGGGTCAGAGATCAGAAACGGAATGTCTTTATGTGCAGAAAATTCTGACTAGGCTGCCAGACACAGCAGCTGTGGATCAGTGAGAGTCTTCCCAGGGAAGAAGTCTCAGGGAGGAAAGAAGTATTATTTAAGATCCTGACTTGCTACCTGTGGCTGGTGGCCTTGGTCACGAGTCCGGCCCTTGACCTGGAAAGATAAGAGGTTCAAATAGAGGAGCACGCTGTTGCGATGGCACAATGTGGCTTGGAGAGAGAGGGCAGAGCTGTCACATTTCTGAAGCGGAAAGCCTGGAGAATGGGGATTAGTGTTACCTCTCAGGACCAGGATTGTTCAGGGATTCCACCGTGCTCAATGTGTGCTTACGTAGCATGCCATCGGTGTGTGTGTGTGTGTGTGTGTGTGTGTGTCCGTGTTTACATTATCTGTATCTGCTGTGCAGCTCGTATGTGCAACTGCATCTGCTCATGGGTGGGTAATTCTGTCTGTGCCCAAATGTGGAAGTGCAGCTGCTGGGAAAGTGGCATTCCTTGCCACTTTCCCGCCTTCTTGTCAGTGTCGCTTGCAGGGATTGGAGCAGCTGGAGGAGAGGAGGGCAGGGAGAGAGGGAGGGAGGGGCTTTGCCTGCAGCTCCCCCATTCATTGTCACCCCACCCCGGGCTCATTGTCCCCAGCACACAGACACATCCTGTTGGCACGATCAGAAGATCTGATAGGAACCCGCCATTCCAGGTTTCCGGTTTGAGCAACGGGGCTGGGGGCTGGGCAGGGGCCTGAATAGGAGCTCGTGCTGCCCATCAGATTATCTTGCTGGGAGAGTCCAAGGTGGCCCCACCCCAGCCCAGGAACAGAGGCCCACAGGCCTGGAGGTGGGCCGAGGAGCCAAAAGACGGGACGGGACCATTGTCATGGTTGTGAGCGTTCTGGTCTCACTGGCCTCAAATCAGAATGCATTCTGATTGGTCCAGCTGACCCAGCTTGGTGTCCTCTGGCCAGTCAGAAAAGGAGGACACACCAACCAAAAGGATTGGCCTCTCCTAGTAGATGCACTGGAGTGAGACTGCTTCCCTTCTCCTCCCACCTGCTCTCCTCCCACCTTTGTGTGCTCTTGCAGTGTGCCTTTGGGAGGCTGATGACCCTTTCTGGACCTAATTTTCCCTCTCTTCTAGAAGGAGTGGGGATGGCTTATTCCTTCCATTCTTCCAACGAGATCCTTTTAAGGGAATTGGGGCATGTTGACCCTAGAGATAGGAATACTTAGTGGAAGTTAGATATCCTCTAATGTCAAATATGGTACAGAGGAATTTTGTACCCTTCAGCGTGATATAAAAAAATGAAGGACCAGAATTACTGAGCTCTTACTATTTGCTGGATTGTCATGTGGCTGGTGGGTCTTGTGGGAGCAGAACTGGGGCCTGTGGGTACAGATGCAAGGTTGGTTTGGGCTCGGTGTGAGGCTGTCAGAGCTGTCTGACGGTTGATCACCCTGCCTTGTGCGGTAGTGAACAGCTAAATGATGCCTGTCAGGGATGTGTGGGAGGGCATTTGGTCCAGCGGGAGATTCCTGGGCCGGGAGTGAAGCAGGAACGAGATGGCCACATTGACCACCAGGAGGCGCCAGAGAACCCCAAGTGGGAGGTTTGGCTGGATGCCACTCCAGATGTAGTAGTACCTGTTCGTTCCTGGGGCTACCGGCAGCAAGGGTGGAGACCCCACCTGCCAGGAGGCCTGGGGGTTGGTGCGGGAGCGGGGGGATGTTGGCAGGGCAACCTAGGGCAATATGCCGGGGGAAAAGAGAACAGAATGGCTCTGCTCCAGCAGAGGCCTCCCTGGCTGAAGCTGCCCTTCTCCCTGCTCCAGGTACGTGCATTATTTCAGCGGCCTGCTCTCTGGCTCCATCAAAATGAACAACAAGCCCTTGTTTCTGCACCACGTGATCATGCACGGCATCCCCAACTTTGAGTCTAAAGGAGGTACTTGCCCGAGCCCTCTAGCTTCCATTCCCCTCCTGTCTTCCATCTCTTTGTCTTAGGAGGCAGCCTTGGGGGTAAAAATACGGGCTAGCTGCAGTCTTAGGCTTGGAGTCTCAACTGTACCACTTCCTATTTCTCTGAGCCCCAGTTGATTCATTTGCAAAATGGGTTGGATACTGGCAGTGCCTGTGGGCAGGTGACGCTGGACGGTGTGGTGTTTTTGTAAACTCAAAATGCCTTTGAAATGAAAAGTTAGCATTTCTTCCTCTTTCTTTTTCCATTTCTCCTTCCTTTTTTCCTCCTTCCCTTTCCCCCTTTCTTCCCTTTCCTCCTCCTGGCCGATCCTTCCTTCCTTCATCTCTCCTCTCCCCCTTCCTCCTCCCACTGTTTCTGCTGTCTTGGCTAATAGCGCCCCTCCCTTACAGGGTGTCGGCCATTTCTCCGGATCTACCAGGCCATGCAACCTGTTTACACTTCTGGTATCTAGTAGGTATTCCACAGGGATGCCGGAGGTCCAAGGCTGAGGACTGGGGGCCGGGGGCCGGGGTTGGGGGGCTGCCTAGGACCTTTTCTAGGAGGACTTCTAGGGTAGGGCTGAGGGATGGGTCAGCGAGCTTTCACAATAGCCCCCTGGCAGAGGGGCAGCTGGGAGAAAGTGCACTGCCCGGCCGCCTCAGCAGCCCTCTGTCCCTCTGCCTGCCTCGCTCCCATAGCAACGTCCAGGGAGACAGCCAGACCAGCATCTGCATCACCATCGAGCCTGGGCTGCTCTTGAAGGGAGACATCTTGGTAAGTTGCCCCTCTGTCTCAAGCCCCCGCACCGCCGTTGAATTTTTCTTCCTTTTCTCTTCCTCCTCCCCTTCTGCCTCTCTGGACAAGAGCGTCCCTCCTGGTGGGCCACCAGCCTTGGGGTCGTTGGCTCTCAGGGCCCCTGCAAGGCCTTCCAACCTTGACGGTCCTTGTCCATCCCCTGCCTCAGTGTCGGATGTGCCTTCCCCCGGGCTTGCCCCTTGTTCTGGAGTATCTCCAGGGACATACATCTCTGTGTGAGCTGTTACCTCCGGGCTTCCTGCTGGTGACAAGGACTCCCTCAATTCTAACTTCACTCCTTCCTCCTGTGATTGAAATCCACTCCTACGTTGCCCATTCTGACTGGTGTACAGGAACTTCTTGGGAGGATAGCTTTGTCCCCACAGGGCAAGGCTGGCTGTCAACTCTCTGCTGTTCTGGAAGTTTCCGCAGAGAGCTCTGAGATCCTGTTTGGGGTTGGTGACCTTTTCCTCACTGGGTTTGGGGCTTAGTCGTGGAGCTGATAAGGAGGCCCCTTGGGACTAACTTTCCACCTTCGGCCCCTGATGGGCTCTGCTGTCTTTCCCACCCAGCTGAAGTGTTACCACAAGAAGTTCCGGAGCCCAGCCCGAGACGTCATCTTCCGCGTGCAGTTCCATACCTGCGCCATCCATGACCTGGGGGTTGTCTTTGGGAAGGAGGACCTCGATGATGCCTTCAAAGGTGGGCTCGCTGAGTAGAGAGGCAGACCTAGCAAGGAATAATTAGGCCACAGGATAGGAGAGCAATAATGGAGGGGCTGTGGCAGCAGTGAAGGGTGACCGTTTTCCCACGGGAAGGGAGGTGTTCCGGGAGCTGTCTCCCTTTGCTTCTTTCCTCGATCTGTTTAAGGTTTTATCTGTATTACATTCAGGCTCAGGACGTGTCCACATCCATCCACCCATCCACTCATCCATCCATCTGTCCATGTATAAATCCACCAGCATCACTGTGTGTCTGTATGTGCCAGGCATGCGCTAGACCCTGGTGATACAAAGAGAAAGACGTCAGGCCCTACCCTCAGGGAGCTCCCAGTCTTATGGGAGAAAGGCACAAACAGACATGATACTATGAAGTGATGCTTGCAGTGATGGAGATATACACAGGCATGATGGGTGCTCCAGGGAGCCGACACCACCCCTGCTGTAACTTCCCTTCCTGCAAGCAGTGGATGGTGATCTGTGTGCAGATTGGGCTCAGGCAGAGATCAGAGCGTGGGGCTGGGGCTCTGAGGAGGAGAGGCCTGATCCCCCAGTGTGGTCTGGCTCATGCAGGAGAAGGATGTTTCTATGATGAGCTTTCCCTGTACCGGAGCCAGGAGAGCAAAAGCAGAAGATGCCGTTATAATTGCAGAAGAGAATGTAAATGTCATCAGTCTTAACAAAGAAAGTAAGAGACTAGCTGACAAAATAAACGTAGAGTTGCGGAGAGGTGGGAGAAGGGTGGGGCCCAAACTTCCTCCTCCTACATGGAGGGAATCAGGGCACCATCGGAAATGGACAGATCAAGAAATAGAGGCTTAACCATCGTATTGAAAGTTTCAGAGGTAATCAGAAGGGTGAACTAATAATGATAACAGTAGTCATAGTAATAATAATAATAAACCAGGTTTAAGAAGGGAGGTGGGAATACTATAAGTGATCCAAATTGTTCATCTTCATAGTGGTGAATCAGTGAAGATTATTTGAAACTGATATATCTAGAAATAGTGGCATAAAAACTGTGGTTATTATTTAGGGTCTTAGAGGTGACTGCTCGTAGAACAAGAAATAGAAATGCTAAGAAATGGTTACCTCAGACAGGTAAGACAGGGCTAGGTGGGTAGGAGACTTAATGGTATTATGTGTACTACTTATTATATTATCAACCATGTATACATGTATTACTTTAAACTCTTCTAGAAGAAAACTTTTTGTGGAGTCCTCTTTTGGGAATCAGTTGCCCATTTTTGTTTTTCCTTTTCCTTTTTTCAGATGATCGATTTCCAGAATATGGCAAAGTTGAATTTGTGTTTTCCTATGGACCAGAGAAAATTCAAGGTAAATGCCAAGTTAGAATCCATTGATTCATTCCCTTCCCTCCACTCTGCCCTGCCCGACCTCAACCATTTTCCCACTGATCTGCTCTACAAATATCAAGTTACCTGTGGTTGAGAGTCAGGCCAGCAGTAAAAGATCTGGGTATCATAGTGGACCCCTAGCTAAACATGAACCAGTGACTTAATCTCTGGATAATAAAAATAAAAAAGTAGACAGAGAGGCGCTGGGTTGGATAAACTATTCTGGCCCCATTAGGTCATCATCCTATTATATTCAGAGACTGAAGGCTATGGTGGATAGAGGGAGTGGCCAAGGGGACTCTCAAAGGTGCTGGATGGACGATAAGTATTTATGAGAACTGAGGTGATTCAACCTGAAGATGAGAAGGCCAATTTAATAATAGCCTTTAAGCCGTTAGACTGGTTATATGTGGAGACCAGTTGTTCTTCATCTTATTTGGGAACAGAATAGGAAGAGGTGAAGTCAGGTTACAGCAGAGGGACTCTGGGCAGACTAAAGAAAGGACTGCTGGGTCAGGACGGTAACTCACCCAGAAGGCCTGACTTGCATCCTGGGCTTTCTCTGGATGTGTAGGAGAGATTCTGCCTCTCTCCTCAGATTTCTGCCTGCAGTGGCAAGCATCTTAAGTGGAAGGGCAGGGGGATGGCTGGGATGACCTGTGTCCTCTCAACGTCAAGGCTGTGATTTGCCTGCTGTCCGTGACCCCGTGCAGCCCTTCACAGGCCTCTCCTGCACTTCCCCCTGACTCCAGGGCCAGACTCTCTGGACTCTTGGCACTGCCCCAGGGCTCCCTGGGACACAGAAGAGAAAGAGGCAGCCACCCAGCCAGAGGGTCCCCCAGCTTTCTTCTAAAGGGTCTTTGTTGCTCAGTGCTGCTGTCCTCATTTACCCTTATGACCTGGTGTGAACCTTTTCAAGAATGCAAGAAACCAGACTCCTGGGTTCTCCATCCAACTTAAGCGAGTGGTCCTGCCTCGCCATGGTCAAGAACATGAGAAGTCCCTTAGGGAGCATCCTTAGGGAACTTGTTGGTTTCCTCTGTTTTTCCAGCTGCTGATTGGTTTTTTCTTTCTCTTCACGGTCGTCTCCGCCTTTCCCATTTTCTAAGGCATGGAACACCTGGAGAACGGGCCGAGCGTGTCCGTGGACTATAACACCTCCGACCCCCTCATCCGCTGGGATTCCTATGACAACTTCAATGGGCATCAAGATGATGGCATGGAGGGTAGGTGGGACCAGTGGCTTCCAGCCCCTCTGTGGCTGCACAGCCCCTGCTCACAGGGCCTCGGCTGTCTCGGTTTGCTATGACACCGTACTGGGTTCAGAGGGAGGGGAGGTGCAGAGGAGAGGTCCAAAGCACCTCTGAGAGCTCACAGTTCAGTGGGGGAAGATAAAACAAAGCAGGAATGAGCTGAAGAATGAGGCGAAACAGCCGTACAAGGGTGTATCCTTAGTGCCGAATGAGTCCCATAGGCAGTGAGTGCTCTGAGATTGGCAGGGGATGGATTCTCGAGAGCTGGAGTGGTCTGGGAGGGCTCCTTGCAGGAAGTGGCCTTGCGTGGAGCTTGAGATACCCTCCTGTGCTTAAAACACAGCGTTTGTTAGGTTTCTTTTAACCCCGTTGTTGGATTTCTCCAGGCTCCCTGCCCGAGTTCTCTGGGGTCAGAGCACTGGGAAGGTAGACACAGCATTTAGGATCCACAAGCTTTCATCAACAGCCAATGAAAATGTTTGTGAGCTGGAAGCAAACTGGTCGGCTCCAGAATTTGAAAAGAAAGCAGCAGAATTGAAATGAATATTTGTTTAATTTAGCAACGAAACCTAACATAATGTCAAATGGTCATCCACAACTCGGTTCAACTCCTGAGAGTTATATATGCGTTCTGTTGATTTATGTGGTCCATTTGAGTATGTGTGATGGGATGCAGGGCGGGGCCTCTGAGAATGAGCATGTCTGGAGCTCAGGAACTCTTGAGACGCCCTGTCTGGAGTTTGGCCACAGGCTTGTTACCCTGATTTGGTCCCAGGATCACGGAATGTGGAAGCTAGGAGGACCTCAGGACCGTTGGCCCATCCCCCATCAGTTTTCAGCCTGGGTAACTGAGACCTGCGTCCGCCCCCCGGCCCAGAAGGAGGCATCTCTTGATTTACTCCTATGGCCAGGATATGTCCTTTCAAGGACACCAGCACCCAGCCTCTGTGCTTCTCCTCCCAGCTGAAGCTTGTCCTGGGGTGGGGACCCTGGGCCATGTGGCAGAGCTGGATTAGGTAGACCAGGGACCCTCACCCTGGACTCCGCCTCCAAGGTTTTGGATTTGTTGACTCCATGCTGAAAGTCTTTTAGGCCTTTTTCTGCATAAAGATTCTCCCTCTGACCTTAGAGACACCAGAATGAGCGATGCAGTTCAGAGGGGGTGGGATGAGGGCGATGCTTAGGCTAGAATTTAGGGTTTGATGGGAGAAGTTCATGTGCAGTGTTGCAGTGGTGCAAGTTTGTCCTCTCCCTGCCTAGTTCCCGCACTTCTCCCCCACCCCTCCGGGGGCCTAGACACTCCACCGGGGCCCTCCCTACTGTGCTGAGGCTGCCCCCCCCCGCCCCCGCCAAAGCGCTCCTCTTCCTGCTCCAGCCACATCCCCTTGTGCCCTGGAGCTGGGGAGAAGGCAGAGGATGAAATGCATCAGTCCTGAGGTACCGGTGGCTGCCAGCCTAATTCTTCATCGTTCTGGGGATGTTTGCATTTTTAACAAGAACACTTGGCGATTGGAAGGAATTTTCAATGTCTCTCCATCTCTCCCTGGTGTGGATTCAATGCGATGATAAATGTAAAAACATTTAGTAAACTATAAAGTGCCAGGCAAACAAAAGGTAAAACAATTAAGGGGAAAGGAGGGGCTGCGGGAAGGATGGGGCTTGGGACACAGTCAGCCGTGAGGGAAGGAAGCAGGCGGACTGATCAGGAGGCTGGGACCAGAGGCAGGGAAGGGGGAGGAAGGAAGAGGAGAGGGGGGCCCTGGGCTCCTCTCCCTCCCCCTTGCCCGCCCTCCTCTCTCCTCCGATCTGCTCTCCCAGGCAGAGGAATGGAACCAGTAGGATCTTTTGGCCAGTTAAAGGTCAGCTCGTCCCGTAGGGACAGAGGGGCTCCTGTCTGGAGGCTGAGACACTGGCCCTGCGCCCAAGGGTGGGAAGGGAAGGCAGCAGCTCACAGCCCTGCCGTCCTCTTCCCTTGCTGGCTGGCCCGGGCCCGGAGCTGGGCGGCTGGAGCGGTCACCCGGGCAGACACAGCCTGTCCCGCTGTGTACTCCCCACTGTCACTGGGCTGCATCCCCCACAGGGACAGGAGAGTCAGTGGGGTGGCCCCGGGGCAGGAGCGGTGATGTTATCCTCACCCTGCTTCTGCTGGCTGGAGCACTTCTAAAAGGCTCTAGATTCTGGGGCCCAGAGGTAAATGCATTTTCTTCTGGCTAATTCTCTGGTTCATGAGAGGGAAGCCCAAGGCCTCTGTCTGTTCCCCTAGTTGCGTGCAAGTCACTGTGCTCCAGTTTCCACACGTGCTAGCTGGGATAAGGGCCCCAACCCCCAAGACTCTGGGGTGCTCAGGAGATGGCCCACGCTGGAGCCTGGGCGGTGGTTTGGCCATTTGCTGGAGCTGCGCTCGGGCTGGGGGATGGCCCTGTGGGCTGCAATGTGGTGCCCGGGGAGGCCCTGGACCAGGAGAGGCAGGATGACCCTGAGGTGCTAGAGCGCTCGAGCACGTGTGCTTTAGAGCCCAGCTGCCTGGTCCACACTGTGGAGTCTCCCGTCTGCAGCGTGTGCCCTTGGTCAAATGATCACGCCTTCCTGTCGTCTTCATTTCCTTATCTGCAAACGGGACGGTGACGGTACTCACGTGATTGGGTTACCGTAGCAATTTTCATGAGAGGTAGTTTGTACTGAGGTTAGGACTGTGGCCTCTGGAGCCAAACTGTCCGGGTTCAAATCCTCTGCCACGATGCCATCCTCTTGGGGCCTCCGTTGACTCTGTTGTAATGTGGGGATTTGGTGACAAATCATTTCGAGCACCTTTCGGGGAGCGGGAGCTGCAGAGGAGCTGCCTGCTGTGTTCCCTCGTGAGTCTCTGTCACGTTGGTAGTGACCACGATCTCAGGGGTCTGCTGACAGGGCTCGGGAGGAGGCCCCTTGGCCTTGGGAGCCAGCTCGGGCTTTGCCGCGCGCCGGTTACGATGCCAAGAACTTGATAGCCTCCATCTCATCTAACACTTGCAGCCACGTTGTGAGGTGGGCACTGTTATTATGCCTGGATGGGGGACTGGGGCACAGAGGGGTTAAGTGACCTGCCCAAGGTAGCCTCGCTAGTAAAGAGCGGATCTGATGTGGAACCCCGGTGCTAACTGCTATAGCGTCCTCAGCTGGCCATCGTCCCCAAGGGTCTGTCCTGGGTGTCTGGTCCTGTGGCAGCACCTGGGTCCCGCTGAGCTTGGGTGAGGGTCTGCTCGCTCTGCCCCCCACTTCTCACCACTGGACAGTCCAGATCTCCCCTGCCCTGCCTCTCAGTATGTGCGGGGGGCTTATACGCGGTGAGGCACGGAGTGCAGTACCCTGTGGCAGGTACCCAGCAGGGCTGCGGTGCCGGGAACAGCTGAGGCACATCCCTGATGTCCCCCTGTCCCCGCCCCCCCCCATACACAGGAGGGGCTGCTCACGCAGGACTGCCTCTGGTGAGGGGCTGGCCTCTCAAACTACAGACAGGGTGGTGTGTTGGAGGTGAGGTGAGGCCATTTCTGGAAGCTGCCCGCCTCTGCTATTTCAGGCCCACCAGGGGCGGGTTTAGGAGGAGTGGCCTAGTCCCTCTGGAGTCCACCGGGTGACTCAGAGTGGTGGGCGGGGGCACTGAGCCCAGCTCTTGGGGCAAAGGTCATCTCTGGCCTGGGCCCCACCTCCGCTCTCCCTGAAGTGAGAGGCGGTCGGTGCTGGGGTCAGAGCTCCGTTCCTCCGGGAAGCCCTCCAGGTGACCCTGACTTTACCCTCCACGTCAGGAATTGCTCTGTGTTTAACCCCTTCCTCACTGCCTGCATCCCTACCCTCTGAACCCTCGTGCAGGTTTCCAGTTGAAGGCATGCAGACCCGTGGCACTCAGCATGCTCTTCCTTCCCTTCAGGGTGTCCCCCGTCAATCTCAGCAGCAAAATGAAGGCAGAAAACATGTGGGGACTTCTGATCTCTGCAGGCCGGCCCCCCCAGATCACAGAGCCCATCTCACACCCTCCTGCTGTAGAGAGGAAACTGAGGCTCGACAGGGGAAGGGACCTGTCAAAGAGGGGGACATCCCTACAAGTGGAACCCTCCTTTCATGATCTCAGCTCACCCTGTTGCAGCCCCATTACGTGATGACCATACCGCATGTAGGGAGGTCAGCGCTCTAGCCCGGGGTCAGGAGATCAGAGTAAGGCTGGCGTGTGCATTCAGGTGTCAGCTGCAAATCCCTCCCGCCCCTGGCTCCTCACCTTAGATGACGGGATGCTCACTGCCCCACAGGGTGGCCCATTTCCCTGGAGGATGGGGCCAGGAAGTCGAGTCAGAAACAGAAGGAGAGTGTGCCTCTGCGTGGTGGGCCTAGGCTGCGGTGACCGTGCTGCTCAGGACCATTTGGGCTCCCCTGCACTTAAGCCAGAAGGAGGGGGAGGTGATGAAAGGTGAAGAATCCAATGAAGAACCTTCTGAGCAGAGAAGTTTCCAGGCCTTGGGGCAGGTGGCCGGGGAGCATAGGATGAGTGCCTGTCGTTTTGGGGACTCCTTACTTTGGGAACAGAACCCCGTCGTGAGCCTGATGACCAACAGACTGATGTTGTCGTCTGCTTGGGTGGCCACTGCAAAGCACCACAGACTGTTTGCCGTAAACAATAGACATTTATTTTCTCACAGCTCTGGAGGCCAGAAGTCTGAGATCAAGGTGTGGGCAGGGCTGGTTTCTCCTGAGGCCTCGCTCCTTGGCTTGTTGACGGCTGTCTCCTCTTTGTGTCTTCACATGGTCTTCCCTCTGTGTGTGTCTGCGTCCTCACCTCCTCTTCCCTTAAGGACATCAGTCATATTGGATTAGGGCCGACCCTTATGACCTAATTTTAACTTAAGCGCCTCTTTAAAGGCCCTATCTCCAAGTACAGTCACATTCTGAGGTACTGGGGGTTAGGACTTCAGCATATGAATTTTGGGAGTGGGGACACAATTCAGCCCATGACACCCAGGAAGGAGTTTTCTGGGTTGCCTGTAGTTGGATGCCTGGAGTCTTGGTCCTGAGTGAGGAGTAAGAGAAGGTCCAGGGTGGGTGGAGGGGAGAACAGTCTGGCCCCCCCCACCAGACTCCGCCTCTCTGCCTCTCTCCAGTTTGGTCTGGAGCCTGCCAGCTCAGCGCTCTGGCTGGTACCACATTTCACAGCCTCCAGAAGCCCCATTAGCTCTTTGGCCTGAGTAATGAAGCCCCGTGCCCAGATCCCAGCTCCCTGTGGGTGGGAGCAGGGCTGTGTTTTTGCCTATGCTGCACGGAGCTGTCTCCAAATTCCTCCAGAGTGTTCCAGGGCAAGCCTTCCCGGAAGCAAGTGCGAGACCAAGGGGGTGTGGGCTGCCTTCCGATTCTGAGAAGCCCACAGGTTGACCAGGCCTGAATTATCTCATTGCCCACCCACTCCCCCCCCTCCACCTTTCCCCAACCTCCTTGGACACTGAGTTGATTAGAGTTTCTCAAGGCTTAAAAGAGGACGGGGGAATAGGGGCTGAGGCTGGATAAAGCAGCAGATTGCTCAGAGCCAAAAGGAGTAATGAAGGGAGAAATGACAAGTCTGCTGGCCTGGCTGAAGATGGCAAGGGGACTAATAACCACCCCTGCAGGATGCCCGGCAGCCCTTCTTTTGTTTGTGTGGGCAGCCCCGTCAGAGCCAGGGGCTGGTGACAAGGAGGCTTGGTTTTGTGCCCAAGCCTCTCACCCTCAGGCTCTGTGAGGAGAGGAATCCCCTTCCTTGGGGGAGAGATTCCAGCTCTGTAGGACACCCACCTCCTCTTCATGTTCTTTTGTCTGAGCTGGAGAAGAGCCTCCCTGATGGTAGCCAGGAGTCCCTAGCCTGTGGTAACTTCTCATGAGCTGGGCTTGTCCAAGGATTCTCTGATATTTTTTTTTCTTTTGAGAGAAAGGAAAGAGGAAGGGAGAGAGACACACAAACAGGCAGAGAGTGAGGAGAGAGAAACAGGTGAGAGACATGGAGAGACAGACAGACTCAGACACACACTGGCCTGGGAGGCAGGAGATTTGGGTTTGGGTGTCCTTGGTAACTCCTTTTCTTTAGATCTTTTTTATTTCCTGGAAAATGAGGAAGTTGGAGTAGCAATTCTTTCCATTTCTTTGAGCTCATTACTCCTTTTTGTGACTTGTGAGGAGCTAAGATGGACTTAGCTTCCCTCTCTTGAGCTTGTAGTGGGAAGCAGCATTGCTCAGTCAGGAGGGGCTTGGTTATGCTGCATAACAAACAGCCCCAAATTCTCGGGGACTTAACCAACAAAAGTGTATTGCTTGCCCACGCTGCCTGTCCAGTGTGGATTGACAGGGGTCTTTGTTCATCTTACTTCCTCCAGGCTGATGGTGGCTTCATGGCATAGGTGCATCCACCACTGCTGCTGAAGTAGGCAGAGGACACTGTGACCTGCACACTGCTCCTGTCTGGACATGACACACTCTCCTTCTGCTCACATTTCATTGGCCCAAACATGTCACACATCCATGCTTAGTTTCAAAGGGGGCAGGGAATTTGTGTGTGGAAGAAAGTAGAAATACCGTTGAACAGACTGATGTCTACTCTAGGGATTAAGACTGTGGAATTGAGGATCGGAAGATCGGTTCCAAGCTCTGTGGTTCATAATTGTGTTCCTTGGTCAGGTCACTTTGCCTCTCTGATGCCTCATCTGTAACATCGGTACAATAACAGTACTTTCCTTCCAGGGCTGTTGTCAAGGCTCAATGAGGTAACGTATGTGCAGTGTGAAAAGTAAGTGCCTGGTGTGTACTATGCTGGCAATAATTTGTGTCTATTATTATTATTATTGAAGTGCTGGAGGAAAGAAGATAGAGGTGTGATTTTGAATGTATACAAGCCCTCTCTTCTTAAGAAAAAACCCATATTCCCCTGGTCCCTCTACTCTCTGGGAACTGTCTGTAGCTGGTTCTGTTCTGGGAGCCCCACTCTTGGAAGTCAAGAGACTTGCCTCTGACACCAACTTGCTGTGTGACTTTGGAAAAGTTACTTTCCCTCTCTGGCTCTCAGTTTCCCTTATCAGTGAATTGAGGGGGGTTGATATGCAAGGAGACTTCCAGCTCTACAACTCTAATGATGACAGTGATGATGACAAAGGTAATGACTGGATGATAGCTAGCCTTGTGTTCTTACCCTGTGTATGTTCGCTTGGTTACTCCTCCCCAAATGCCTATAGGTGGCTGCTGTTTTGTAACCATTAGGCTGACCAAGCAGAACTTGTTAGGATGTGGTTTTAAAGCTTCCCCTGCGCCCGAATGACATTAGGGTGAGTCCCGTGCCTTTTCTAGCCACACTCAGGTAATGTTATACAAGAGCCTCGGGGCAGTAATAACGACGCCCAGAGTGAACTTGGTGAACTTGGTGCTTCACCCAGAATTAGTTCTTCCCCCTTGTCTGCCCCTACCTTGCTTCAGCTGTGGATGGGAGGGGGTGGGGGTCGTTTCTGTAGGTTTTCTCTCTGTTTCCCTGACTGATGGGAAGAGAGGAAGGAGAGAAGGGATGGGAACATTTTGACTTGCCTGCACCCCTGTCAAGTGGAGACACAGGCACGGATGATATGACATCTGAGCTCTTTGACAGTGGAAGGTTCCGGGTGACTGTTTCCTCCTGCAGCACTTCCGTGGATGTTTTGGAGCCCCTCCCCCCTTGAACTCCCCAAGAGTCTCTTCTCACCGTTTCCTTCGGGTGGGTGACTGCAGATCTGTCAGAGGCTCACCCTTTCCTCGGCCCCAGCATCCCTCGCTCCCTCCACTTCCTCCTGTGGAGGTGTTTCAGCCCTCCAGGTGGCCCTCTAGGACAGGATGTGAGGCAGCCCCGGGCTGGATCTCTCCCCTTGGCCCGCAGGAGCCCTAAGGCGCCCTTGGGCTCAGCAAAGCTTGGGACTGAGGTGGCCAGCGCAGCCGCTGTCTCTGTTCCCTGGCTGGCCTCTCACCGTGTGGACTTCCAGGCCTGAGCTAGGCCCGTCTCTCACGTTTTCCAGCCCCAGCGGACCCGAGCTGAGCTGAGCAGACTCACCGAGGTGAGGGGAAAGCCCCTCCCTGGCAGGTAGTACTTGCAGCAAAACAACACTCTTCTCTCCAAGATTCCTCTTAGAATCACTCACTTTCTGATCCTTTCACTCCCTTGACATGCATGTGTGTGGGGGGCAGTTTAGAGCCACAGAACAGTTTTCAGCCATCACTGTCTTAAAAATTTTTTTTAATAGCTAATATTATATATTCCCAATATAATATAATGAAGTAATATTACATTGATATAATTTAATATCATAACTTCACCTATTTAAAGAGTAGAATTCAGTAGGTTTTCGTATATTTAGGGTGGTACAACCCTCACCATAATCTAATTTTAGAACATTATCACCCCCCTCGAAGAAACTTCATACTCATTAGCAGTCACTCCCCACATCTTTACCCACCCCCAGCCCTAGTCTACTTTCTATCTCTATAGATTTGTCTGTTCTGCATATTTCATGTGAACAGAATTACACAGTATGTGGCCTTTCGTGGCCTTCTTGCACTCAGCGTTATGTTTTCAGGGTTCATCCAGTTTGCAGTGTGTATAGTTCATTTTGATTTGCCTTGTAATATTCTATTGTATGGCCATACCACATTTTGTTTATACATACATCAGTGGATGAATATTTGCACTGTTTCCATTTTTTGGCTATTATGAAGAATGCCGCTATGGGCATTCATGTATAAGTTTTTGCATGGACTTATGTTTTCATTTCTCTTGGGTAGATACCTATGAGTGGAATTGCTGGGTCATATAGTAACTCAATATTTAATCATTTGAGGAGCTGTCAGACTGTTTTCCAAAGTGACTGCACCATCTTACATTCCTACCAGCCAGTGTATGAGGATTACAGTATCTCCGCATCCTCACCAACACTTGTAGTTTTCTATCTTTGGGATTCTAGCCATCCTGGTGGGTATAAAGTGGTATTTTATTATGGCTTTGATTTGCATTTCCCTAGTAATTAATGATGTTGAACATCTTTGTTAATTGGCTATCTTCTTTAAAGGAACATCTATTCACAACCTTTGCACATACTTAAAGTTAGATTTTTGTCTTTTTGTTATTAAGCTATAAGAGTTTTTTATATATTCTGGAAATATGTCCCTTATTAGATATATGATTTGCAAATATTTTCTCCTATCCAGTGGGTTGACTTTTCACTGTCTTGATGTCAGTCATCCCTTTTTACAAGCCCTGCCTTACTTTTGGAACATGGCATTCATTTTCCTGGGGCCTCTGTCACAACTGAGACCCAAATAGTTCCACATACACCTGGTTGTGAGTGTTCCCATTTTACAGGAGAGAAAACTGTGGCAATCACAGAGGCTTAGGGACCTTGTTCAGATGACACCCTTAGTAAATGGTGAAGGCAGGATTTGGAAGGGAATGGGTGGGGCTCTGGAGCCCGTCAGGGATACTGCGTCCTATCGTTCTGTGACCTTGATCTGAAAGATGATACATCTATAGCCTGAAATGCTTTAGGCTGCTTCATCTGATCTCTTTCCAGCCCTGGAACTGGTGCCTCGACTGGTCTGGAACACCTGCCCCATTACACAGAGAGGGAGGCCAGGTTCCAGGTCCCTGGATGTCAGGACAGCACCAAAGCTCACGAGTTCTGCCTCCGGGCTGCCTCAGCCACCTGCGCGGCCCTGTTTCCCTTCATCTCCCAGGGCGAGGCAGGGTGGGGAAGGGTAGCAGAAGGCGGCCCCTTTGGAGGCGGTCACTGGGGACAACAGCCCTTGTGCCCACCCTGGAAGAACACCTGAGCACCACGGTGAATGTTTACCCTTGATGTACTTTCACAGAGTGTGACATTGTTGCCTTCTGAACTTTTGGGTAAGATGTGGAGGAACCAGTAAAAAATGGGAGAGCAAGATTGCAGGTGGTCCCAAATTATTCAGGAAAAGCGTCCAAGGATCCCGAGTGATACATCTGCCCCTTGAGCAGAGGGTTTTAGGGGTGACTTTCTAAGCACAGGTGCTAACAGCCTGATTTTTTTTTTTTTTTTTTTTGGTCATGCTGCACGGCTTGTGGGATCTCAGTTCCCTGACCAGGGATTGAACCCAGGCCACAGCAGTGAAAGCGCCGAATCCTAACCGCTAGACTACCGGGGAACTCCCCCCGAGAGGCTGATTTTTGTTGGGAAGTCCTACTGGCTGCTGGAGGGGGCGGCCCTTCCGCTCTGGTCAGGGTGGGCGGGGGGCGGGTAAGGGCAGGGAGGGAGAAATTCAAAGCTGTTACTGAAAGCTTCAGCTTCTGTCCCTGTTCTATCACATCCTATAGTCCAAAGAGCTGGAGCTTAGACTGCAGCAGGAGGGGTTTGAACTAGCCACCTGGAAAAACTTCCCGACTGTGAAAGGGTAGATCAACTGTGGCAGGGAGGCTGGGCCCTTGTCCTCTTGGCCCGCTTGGGCAGAGATGTCGAGAAATAAGGGAAATGGGTCTCAGTGTGGGGTGGTCTACATAGAGACAGTGGCACAGGCAGGGTTGGGATGACTTCTTGAGGAGGATCTGGGTTTCTACTTTCCCAAGAGGGAGTCCTCTCCTGACCTGCTGGAACAATCAGAGTGCCGAGAATTTAAAGGTAGGGTCGGTCTGACCTTGTGGATAAAGACGACGACTCCACTGACCCAGCATCTGCCGGCCACCTGCTTAGCGCTGTTCCTGGTGGGGTGGGGTGGGGCTTGTGCCGATGCCCTTGGACCCTTAGCTGGCCCTGCTCTGGGAGGCAGCTGGCAGGCTTGAAGAGCAGTGTCTGCCCGTGGAACATTCAGTAAACCAATACCCTCCTGACTGAATGTGCCTTTGGTCCTCCGTAATCTCTGCCATCAGGTGGAGGTTGGAAGGCCGGAGCCACACTCGGAGCAGACGCAGAGCTCTTGGCCAGGGGCCTTAGCGGCACGTCTGCCCTCTTGCTGTGCTCAAATATCAAGCTTCAGGCCGGGGAAGAGGAGAACGTGCAGTCTTTCCCCCTCAACCACCCTCCCTGCTTCCGCTCCTGCCAGACATGCAGACAAGTGCAAGTTAGCTGGGCTCGGCGAGACCCCAAGATACGGACTCTCACCACGTCCAAGAAAAGAAATACAAGCTTCCATTGATCAAATATTTTTGGGGACCCAACTAAAGCTGCTTTTCACCCATCATTCCCTGGCTCCCTCCCCTCCTTCTTCCTTCCCTCCCTTCCTTTTCTCTCTCCTTTCTTTCCCAAATGCTTATAGATCACCTACTAGATGGTGGGCCCTAGGCTAGCCTTGGTGCTGTAGAAAATCCTGCAGACAAGGGCAGGGAGGGGGTGCGTCCAGATCAGACAAGTGCACCGTCCACCGCGACCCACAGCCAAATGGAGAAGAATCGTGGCCAAGAGCCAGGCTTCTCAGGAGAGAAGAAGCTTCTGGGATGGTGGTGATCAGAGGTGGATGACTTTGCAGAGGGGCTGCATGTGTCCTGGGCCTGGGAGGGTAGATGGCAGTGAAAACAGAATTGCTTTTCAGATCTAGAAGTGGCATAACAACATTGCTTGAAGTCTAGAAAGTAGAGGGAAAGAAAGCAGTCAAATCACTCTGGCCTCCTTCTCACCACTGCCCCCCGTCCCATGGTGGGCTGGGTAGGATGTCAGTGGAAAGCAGGAGTTGGTGAAGATGGGAATGTTGGAGAAGGCGGAGGGAGGGTGAGGGGAGCCCCAAGGGAACCATATTTACGGGGTCCAGGAGGGGAGGACAAACCAGGAGATTAAGAGGAAAGACAGCACACAAAATCCTGCAGTGGATGGGTCCCTGGAGCCCAGATCTGTTGCCCGGTGGATGTGACTGAGTGATGGGTACTAAGAGAGAATGGAGCTGGTGAGAGTTGTCTTTCTGGATTCTTCTGGATTATTCCTTGTTGGACCTATTCAGGCCCTGGGTGCTCCTCCCTGCCTTTGGAGGCTGTGCCTGACCCTCCTTCTCCTCGTCCAGGCCAGTTGGCCTGGAGCTGGCTCGTAGGTGCTAGCTGAGGCCGCTTTGCTTCTTGGCAAAGTTTAACTCCTTCACTAATGGTGCTGGCCTTCGGGCCCATCTCTCCACCAGCCTTTGAGAGGCAGCGCCCTCCCTGGAGCTTGTCTGTGTCTTGCCCATTCCTTCTGCCTACTAGCTGGTGCGCTTCTCTTCAGGCGACAGAGCCCGTCCCTTTTGGTCCACTCTCCCAGGCCCTGCTTTCTGTCCAATGGGGACCATTTATGGGAAAAGGTTTCAGTGGGTCTGGGATCTGGAGGATGATCCGTCCTCTCTCCTTTCATGGTTCCCCTCCCTCTACTTCCCCAGCTGCTCATGGGTGATTCATCCCCGTACATCTCTTTCTTCTCTATGCTCCTCCCCCTGCCAAGAGACCTTCTGAAATCCTGACAAAGTCGCTGAGCTCACATACCTTCAGTAATAGGCAGCCTCCACTGAGGTTGAGAAGGACAGTATCTTAGAGTGGCCTGAGAAGAGACAAAAGCCACATCCTTGGGAGGCAGTAGAGGCACCATAGTGGTTGAAAGCCTGGGCTCGGGACTCAGGCTGCCTGGGGTCAAGCCCAGCTCTGCCTCCTGCCCGCTGTTGACCCTGGGCAAATCATTTAGCCTTTCTGAGCCTTAGTGTTCTCCCCAGTAAAATGGGGACAAAGATATACCTCTCCTATAGGCTGAGAATGAAGTGAGATAACGGATGGGTGCCTAGCTCTGTGCCTATTCCATAGTAAGTCATCAGTTGATGTTAGTTGTTACTGATACCACCACCTGACCTTGGGTGGTACTTTATGCAGTGCTTCCCTGAGTGCCAGTTTCGACCATCCCTGTTGTTGAACTGGACTTTGAACCCTGGCCTCAGGTCTGTATTCTTCCTACTGAACCTTTCCCCTGGCATCATGCAAATGCCAGGCTCCATTCCTCTGCTCAGGGGTTGGGCCGTTTGCAGAGGTCCCTCAGACGGTTGGGGGCAGAGCAGGCCTAGCTCCCAGGGTCTATCCAGGGTCCTAATCTCCTCGGCACTGTTCATCAGTGATGGCCAGGCTGTGGGCCATGGTGATTGCTGGAGCGGCCATAAAGCTGCTTCTTTCTCCTCCATTTGAGAAAACATATCAGGATGCAAGAGAGTGAAAATGATGTGATTATAGGTGTAACCTTGAATCCACTGTATTGAAGAAGAAGAAAAAAAGAAAAAGCCAAATCATTTGTGTTCTTTGGTATGTGGACTGTCTGCATTAACATTCATTTATTCAGTCAACAAATATTTATTGAGTATCTACTGTGTGTCACTATTTAGTTGCTGAGGATACAGTAGTGAACAAAACAAAGATCCTTGCCCTTGTCATGATTGTATTCTAGTGGGAGAAGACAGACAATAAAACATTTTTTAAAAAGACATTATGAGTACATTTGACCCGCGAATAACACAGATCTGAACTGTGCAGGCCCACTTATACACAGTTTTTTTCCAATAAATACCTGTATTTTTATTTATGGATCTTTGTGGGGGAAAGTTTGTGTTCAGTTAGAGATCACAATATGTGGAATCAAAAGAACTAGGGTTTGAGTCCTGATTCTATCCAAACTATTTCAGCTTCCTGCCCTTGGGTGAGTCATTTCTCAACTCTTTTGTTTTGGGGGCAGAGAAAGCAGTATGTGGATTTTTCAGTGTGAGGATGTGGGTGGTGAGTGCGTAGGGGCGGGTGGGTCAGTGCCCCTAACCCTGGCATTGTTCAAGGGTCAGCTGTAAGTGAGAGAGCATCTTAGAAGGTGATAAATACTCTGGGAAAAAAATATTACAGAGTAAGGGTGATTGGGAGTTGTTGGTGATGGGCGTCGAGCGGTGAGTTGAAATTTTTTAAAAAGCTGGTCAGGACTTCCCTGGTGGCGCAGTGGTTAAGAATCCACCTGCCAATGCAGGGGACATGGGTTCAAGCCCTGGTCCAGGAAGATCCCACATGCCGTGGAGCAACTAAGCCTGTGTGCCACAACTACTGAGCCTGCGCTCTAGAGCCCACGTGCCACAACTGCTGAAGCCCGTGTGCCACAACTACTGAAGCCCATGCGCCTAGAGCCCATACTCTGCAACAAGAGAAGCCACCACAGTGAGAAGGCTGTGCACCACAATGAAGAGTAGCCCCCGCTTGCTGCAACTAGAGAAAGCCCGTGAGCAGCAATGAAGACCCAACAGCCGGAAAAAAAAAAAAAAAATGCTGGTCAGCCTAAGCTTCACTGAGGTGGGGGCATATGAACAAAGAATTGAAGGAAGTGAGGGAGTCAGCCAAGCAAATCACTGAGGAAGAGCATTCCAGGCAGGGGGAATAGCAAGTGCAAAGGTCCTGAGGCAGGAGTCCACCTAAGATGTTTGAGAAGCAGCAAAGGGGCCAATGTGACTGCAGTGAAGGTTGTAATAGCAGATGAGGTTAGAGGTAATGGGGACCAGATCATTTAGGGTCCGGTAACCACCGTAAGGATCTGGCTTGTACCTGAGCAGTTTCATCTAATAACAAAGCATGGAGATCTTTTCATAATAACAAATAATAACAAAGAGCCTTCTCACTTTTTTCAAATAATTTTCAAATAATTTTTTCAAATAATAATTTTCAAACAAATAATAACAGAGCCTTCTCATTTTTTTCACCTGCATGACATTCCACTGTACAAAGGTTCTGTGTTTTATTTAACTAGTATTTTATTTAACTGTATTTAAGTAACATGGACATTTAGGTTGTTTCTAATCTTTTGCTGTTTTCAAAAATTCTGCAATGAGTAACGTTTTTATTTGTGCGTAACACCATTTCATTTGTGCAAGTCTGTCTGTAGGACAAATTTCTAGAAGTGGAATTGCTGGATGGAAGAAATATGCATATATAATTTTTTTTTTTTTTTTTTTTTTTGCGGTACGCGGGCCTCTCGCTGTTGTGGCCTCTCCCGTTGCGGAGCACAGGCTCCGGACGTGCAGGCTCAGCGGCCATGGCTCACAGACAGGCCCAGCCGCTCCACGGCATGTGGGATCTTCCCGGACCGGGGCACGAACCTGCGTCCCCTGCATCGGCAGGCGGACTCTCAACCACTGCGCCACCAGGGAAGCCCATATGATTTTGATAGCATCATACTGGCCTCCATAAGGGTTGTATTAATTGGCACTCCCAACCAGCAATTTGATTAGGCACTAGGAGGAAAATCTATATCTCCCTTCTCTATACACCCTCCACGTGTGAGGTTCTGTTAGGTGCCCATTATTTCCTTTACTCCTCATGACCCTCCTGTGAGCTGAGTACTCTTGTTCCTATTTCACAGATGAGGAAACAGGCACAGAGAGGTTAAGTAACCTCCCGGTGTTTACACAGCCAGGAAGACTTAGAGCTGGGATTCTGATGCCCACCATTCCTCACCATGGCTTCACGAGGGCAGGAGTTTGAGGCACCCTGCCTCCTGTCCCTCTGCTCCCTCTGCCCCACGCAAGTGGGCATGTGGACCTAACACTGCTGTGCCTGCATTTCGGAGACCCTTGCAGGCCAGTGGAAGGGTGGGAAGAGGCCAACCCGAGGGACCTGGAATCACACTGGGTGAGCTGGCCAACCCTGGCCTCCCCTTCTGTCCCTCCCATTGTCAGCCCCGGGGTGAGACCTGGGAGGCTGCAATCTAGCTAATTCTGCTCCAGGTGGGGAGCTCCCCACCGCATCTGCTGGGTCAGCTTGCTCCAGGGATTGGGTTTCAGCATTTCACTGATGAAAATAAATCAGCCTCTTTATTGCCCTGCATGGCCCTCGGAACCTCTGCAGCCTGGCGTGTATTTCCAGACTTTCTGTAAGTCACTGTTTCTGTTCTAGCCCCCAGGGGCTCTGTGTCTGCTGCAGAAATAGCCTTGGACGAGTTTGGAGCCTGGAGCCACCCAGGCAAGACCAAGCAGGAGAGGAGCATCAGGTCCACAGAGAAAATGCCAGGTTGAGCATCTTCTCTGTGTTGGATCCTTGAGCATCTAGAGTTGGCCAGGTGTTCAGAGACCATCTATCTGGTTGTACTCTCCCATTGCACAGAGGAGTAAACTGAGGCCTGTCCACAATCACTCCTTAGTACTCTGGCCCTTTGACCGCCCCCCCCCACCCCAGTCTACTGCTGTTGCTGCCAGACAACACTTTCTCTAGGTCTGTGTACTGTGCAGTGGCCAGTTAGGGATTGGAGAGCGGAGTTGGAGAGAGTAAGTTTTAGCTGCAGCAGGCGGGGTGGGGGTCTGACTTCCAGGAAAGCTGTCTTGCTTTTGAGGCACATGAGAAAGGGGAGCTTGTGGCAGGACTGGATTTTCTTGAGGTTGAGGAGAATCCTCCACCCCACACACCTGTCCAGATAGGGTGAGGGACCATGGTGCATGAACATGAAAGAACAGGCAGTGTCTAGAGGGTTCTGACAAAGCCCCAGCAGGTTCTGCATGCAAAGGGGCCTTGGGAGCCTTGCCAAACTCCCCCTTCTCCTGCCCTTCTTTTTTTTCTGCTCAAGCATTATTTGCACCTGCAAGACTCTCCTGCAGGGACATGGGGCATCCTGCCTCAGATAGCAGGCCAGCTGGACTGCCCTCCCACCCTCCAGGGCCAGGGCCTGGTCCAGCCCCAGCCGGCTTATCCAGGCTGCCGGTGGGGCCCCCTGGTTCTGGAAAGCAGTGCAGAGCTGTCAGTGGTTGGGAGCCAGGAGCTGCTGGCGGCCTTTCTCATCCTTTCTCATCGCGGACCATGTCTTTACATCCTTGCAGCTAGTCAATGCCCCGGTGCTCATTGGAGACTTTCGCCTGGTGGTGCTTCGATTGCTTAAAAAACTGTTAGCAGCAAAGTGTTCTTCAGTGTTTGTTCTCCTTCTCCAGGGGCAGTGAGATCAGATTTTGATATGAAAGCTCAAAGCTTCTCAGATCTTTCCTGCTTCCTTTCTGCCTCTCCGTCCCGCTTTTTCTGCACACTGCTTAACAGCCTTCAAGGGCCAGGCAGGCACTCTTCACAAGGCTAGAAAGAGGCCTGGGCTGGTTCCCTGTCTCCTGTCTCCTGTCCAGGCCTGTGCCCCATGGTGCTGTAGCCCCTGCGGATCAAGAGGGTCACTCCCAGCTTGTCCCCCTGCAGCAGCGCCTTCCGGCTTCTTGCCCGCACCTGCTTGTGTGTGAGCTTGCACACGAGTGCCGGGAGACCCCCACGGAGATGCCTACCCGAGCCTCGTTATACTCACGCACACGGAGGGACCCGTCTGGGAAAGGAAGCAGAGACCACCCAGATCCCACACCCACCCCCATCCCCACACCCACTCAAAACAGAACCACAGAGAGCCCTCTGCAAACACCCAGCACTCGTGCACAGAACCCCGCAGACCCCTCGCCCCCCGCATACCCCACAGAGTGAAGGGAGCTGTTGTTATGAAGCACGGCCAGCCTGGTAACCAGTACTTAGGTGAGGTACTTCGTGGGCCTGTTAAGCACCACTGACATGGGATCGACCTTAAGTGCAAAGACGGGTTCATTGTGTGAGTGGTGAACCAGCTCTGAGGCAGTTCCCTACAAGTTTCCAGAAATGCTCTGAACCCTGGCAGCATCATTAGGATACAGGCATACAAATTCCCAGGGACCACTTTGATGGGGGCAGCACTCATTTGGATGGTGGGGTTTGGGCGGGTTGTTCTAAACCAACATTGTGATTTGATTGTTACCCTCCACTCCCTTCGTCCCACGGGGTCCTCCAAGCTCTCATCCTTTGCCCGCCCCTCTCCTTCTTCCTTCCTCCTTCCTCTCTGGGAAGTAGAAAGAACTTGAGCATCAGTGAGCCTGGCAGTGTGATCTTGATCAAGCCCCCGCCGCTAAGCCTCGGTCTCTTTTTCAGGGATCTACCTTGAAGGGCAGTTGTGGAAGCAAAGGAGAGAACATCCATTAACGTGCAAGCACATAGTTCAAATGCACCCTCCCCGTTCCGTGGTGCTGTCTCATTCTTCCTGGCTCCCCAAGCCCACGGCCCCTCTCCCCACTCTCCCTCCGTCCTTCCCAAGTGAGGACTGCTACTGAAGTGGTGTCCAGGCCCCGGGGGGCAATCCGAGTGGGGAGAGGCAGGAGGGAGGTGAGTGGATCTATCCTGACGCTTGCCCAGCCCAGCCATCTGCCTGGGAGTTGGCGATTCCCTTCCTGGGTGATCCTCTGGTGCGGAGGCTCCTGCCCAGCTCTCAGGGAACAGGCTCCGGAGCCTGGCCCTGTCCACTGCCTTCCTGAGGTACCATGTGGAGACCCTGGAAGGCTGGGGCCATGCGAGGGGGGCCCTGAGCTCTGGGTCAGCCTGCCTTCCCTCTGTGCTGGGCTGGGAGGTGGGGAGGAGGTCCTGCGGGGGTCTGTGACTTGTTTCTATGTCACATCCTGCGCCACACCCAGCCCAGGCAGTGGCCTTTCCCCAGGGTCCTCCCTCGCCCCCCCAGACCTTTCACACCTTGAACCTTGGGACGCCAGGCCTTTCTCCTCCTCCCTGTGTTCTGCTTAGAACCAGAAGTTTGAGAGTGCAAAGCTCATCTTGCTCTTTTCTCTCATTTTACCACTTTGGAAACTGAGGCCCAGGAAATGACTTGGCCAAGGTCACAAGGTGAGTTAGTGGCCCAGCTGGGATTGGGACCCAGGACTCCTGAGTCAGTCCCGAGCTCTGTCTCTCACACCCCAAACTCCTTCCGCCCTCAGTTGGTCTCGGGGTGTGTTGGCTGTGGCACTGTTGACATTGGACATGGGACTGTCCTGTGTGTTAGAGGATGTTCAGAAGCATCTCTACCCACTGGATGCCAATAGCATTTCTTCTAGATGTGACAACCCCAGATATTTCCAGCCATTGCCTCATGTTCCCTGGAGAGTACATCGCCTTGGGGGAGGACCACCGGTCTAGTTGTCTCCTCAGTCTCTTGTCTCTGGGACCTCACCTCTCACACTCGTAGGGTGTGAGGTAGCCCTTCAGTGAAGACGCTCTGTTCCGCTTCCTGCTTCTGTTCTCGGACTGGGTTTCTTAGAAACCAAAACACTCAGTCATTTTGTTCCTTACGAGAGAGAGCAAAAAACCAGGTCTGGAAAGATGCCACCCCTCCCTCCTCTTGGTCCTTGGTGTTGAAGCCATCTCTGGAGGGGGGAGGGGGGTGACATTTTCAGGCATACTGTTGGCAGTAACTGATGCCGGGACAGACCCAGTGTTTGTTGATTGAACAACATCCCATCCTCAGAGTCTGGGATGTGAGACTCTTCTCTTTGCTGGACACTCGATGCCATGATATTTGAGCAGAGAAAGGACAGGCCAAATGATATGTCCTGAAGCTTAAGCACTGGGTGTGTTTCATCTGGGCCCAGTGAGCTAGGGTCACCAAGGTGCTGTTCAGGGTGGGCCGGGTAGGGAAGGAAGATTGGGAAGCAGATGTCGAGGTGATGGTGGTTGTATATACGTGGCTGCCTCATTTAGAGCACCTCTGTGTGCTTTTTACTGTGCTGAGTGCTTTACACGCATTGTATCAGTCTTTGCAGTACTCTCTGAGATACCCATTTTATAGATAAAGAAACTGAAACTCAGAAAAATTAAGTAATTGGCCCAGGGTTGCACTAAGCTAGTAAGTAGTAGTGTCTGCATTTAAACCAGTGTCGGCTTGACCCCTAAGCCCGTGTTCTTAGCCACTGTGTTCCTGGCAGATGCTGAAGTGAAACGAGTCAGAAGGGCTGGGTATAAATTTAGGTTGCATTATTAAAGGCATGGTTTCCAGAAACTGGAAGGTGATAGGCCTGTGGTGCTCCTCGTAGGTCAGAGGGCCCACACGGGTCGTCCCTTGCTTCAGTGATAAGAACCACTGGTAACAAGTGCTCAGGTGGTGAGGAGAAGCAAAGAGAGGTATGGTGGGCTCGGGGGCTTTGCGGGTGGGAGTGGGGGAGGTTTGTTTGTCAAAGGAGACGCTCCGGAGGACTTGCACATCCCATTCGGTGTCCGAAGCTCTCATGTGGTTGAGATTTGGCTTGTCTGAGCCGCCCAATCAGGCACCACAAGGTTAGTGGAAAAGTCAGGGAGCTAAAATCTATCTGTTAGAGCCATGTAATGATGAAACGGGCTTCTGGAGTAAGGTCCCTATAATTGAAAACAGTGAAGTACAGCTAGGACCATTTTTTGCCAAACTTGGCTGCCTAGGATTCTCCACTGGAGAGTGTTCTACAATTCAGATTCCCAGGTCCCACCCCTGGCAATTCGGCCTCTGGAGGTCTGGGGTGGGGCCAGAGGGTCAGGGTTTTGATAAAACTCCCCAGAGCCTTCTGGTGCAGCCGGTCCCTGGATGGTAGCAGAGAACCATGGGATCGGGTTGCTACTTACAGAGACTGTTGTATGGTGGTGTTTCCAAAGTCTGGTACATTGGCCAGACTGGTAATTATATATGAAATGATTTTAAGTCTATTTATTTTAAAGCATATTAGAAGAGAAAGTGTATCGCTTTCACACCAAATCTGTGATATCGTGGATATTGATGCTTTGAACTACTTGGAAGTTAAATTTATTTTAAACATTTTACAAAATCCTATCAAAATAATACTATGGATGGGATTCAGATGTGCAGATAAACATGAAGGTCGTATGCAAATAAAGTCTAGGTTAACACTGTTGTCAGGGTAGGGACTATTGGGTGGACTGGTTGACCATACCCTTTCAAGAGCCTGGGGTTTGTCAGTTAGTCCCAGAAGGCTCTATGGAGGTAAGAGGATAATTACGGTAGTTTGTCCAAACTGTGGTCTTACAACAGTCCTGCGCCGGGTAAACTGGAAGTCCTTCTGCCCCAGTTTGGAGCCTGAGGCATGCAACCCCTCTTCTCCCTTCCCCATTCTTGATGGTTTCTGGGAAGTCTTTGACGCTGGGCAGGGGTGTTCCCCATCTCATCAGTGAAAATGCCGTTAAGATAAGGCAAGGGCCAGAGTACAGAGCACCATTTTTGTTCTTATTTTTCTTCTTTACTCTCAGAAAGAAGCAGCTAGTGATGCTGGCAATGGGGAGGGGGCTAGGGATGAGGTGTCTGCTCCGAAGAGGGAGAAGTAGGTGGCCTGCACCCGGCATGCCTCTCCCTCCCGGGCCTGCGGTGCCCGACCTGTCTGTGAAAGGTCTGGGCGTCAGCGTGGGGTGGCTGCAGAAGCACTTTGGGGTGGCAAACTAACTGGGGCTCGGTCAAGGAGACACCGGGCTCGAAGCCACTGCTGGCCTGGCTGCAAATCCTAGGCCATCTCCTACTGCCTGTGGGAGTTGGGTTGGGCACTCAATTGAAACGCAAATAAGAGATGGAATTTGGTGTCCTGCTGTCAGTTAGGGACTACTGGTACTTTTCAGGGCACACCAGGCTGATGGTGGGGTCATTTGGGCAGCTCGTGTGGCTTCTAGCTGAGGGGGCTCTTTTGGATCTAGCTGCTTAGATGTGAGGGTAGACATCACCTACACTCCAAAAAGTTATCCTCTCCGCCATTCGTGATTGTCATGGGTGGGAACAAATGGAATACCAGCAGCCAGTGACCTGGAGGCATCTCAGGTGGCCCGGCAGGTCAGTGTCCTGAGCCAGACACACACTCGCCTTCCCAAAGTCAGGCCTCAAGAACGGTCAATGTTCCTGGGTCAGAATCCAGAGCTTTCCACTGCATATCTCACTTTGCGGCTCCCATCCCTCCCAGCATCCTGCGTGTGTGATACCCCAGGGTCATCTCTGGGAGATATAGGAGCTTGTGGGGGTTTTCCTCCTTTTATAAGCCAAGGAAGTGTCCTGGCTCCTAGACGCTGCCCTGTGGCGGGTGTGTGCTGGGTGGCGAGGAGGGAGAGAGAGAGGAAAAAAAAGATTTCCACCTTATTGTTCAGCAGCTGGAAAATTGTTGTCATCTGTTCTGCCTTTCATTTGCTGAGAATGGGGAAAAAATGTGGAAAAATTTGGGGAAATAAATCTCAATACCCTCATAGGAGCTCTCACCCTTCCCTCTCCCTCTCCCTCACGTCCCAGCCGCTTTTCTCCCACTTCTTCTCTGGGTCCTGGAGCCACAGTGGGTTTGGGACTGGGGCCGGGCCGGGGCAGTTCTGAGGCTGTGCTGGGCTGTGCTGGGCCTGGACGGGGCTGGGGCCATCGCTGGACTAGGATGGAGCTGGGGCCGGAGATGGGCTGGCCTGGCCACTTCTCACTCCATGTGGAGGGCTTGGGAAGCCACTGTGATGTCATTCAAGAGCTGCATAGCTACGGGATGATAAGTGAAGCCCTGGGGACCCAGCTGGCTGAAATTACAGACAGAGTTTTATCCCACTGGCTTCCTACAAGCCAGAGTGAGGCAGAGCAAGCCGAGCTGAGAGGGGGAGAGAGAGAGAGAGGGAGAGAGGGAGAGAGAGAGAGAGAGAGAGAGAGTGCGAGCGCGAGCTCGAGCGTGCGCGTGAGCGAGAGGCAGAGGGAGGGAGTGGTGTGTGTGTGTGTGTGTGTGTGTGTGTGTGCGCGCGCGCGCGCGCGCGCGCGCGCGCTCCAGAGCCACAGGCAGGGCAGGCAGGCGGCACTGGCTCCTCCCACCTCTGACAGTCCGAGGGAGCCCAAGTAGGACACAGACAGCGCTGGGAGCTGCAGCCATGGACGGATTATTTGAAACTTGAGGCACAAGGAGCAGAGATCAGTTCAGCGCGCTTCTTTTCCTTCCCCTCGCTCCCTCTCTGTCCAGAGGGTAAGTGTCTGCCGGGCGGCTGTTTCTCCCGTGTGTGTCCTCGTGTGGCTCTCCGCTGGATCCGGGGAGAGGGTGGAGGGTGGCTTCTGGGCCTGGGGGCTGGGGGCTGCCGTGGACCTGGACTGGGTAAGGGCGTGGGTCTGCGTGGGGCTGTGGCCTCTGGCGTTGCCTTTGGAGGCAGATGGGGCTGACCTGGCCACCTCCTTCCTGGACTCGCTGCCCTGGAATGTGTAAGAGCCGCCGCCTCAGGTCTGAGGGGTTGCTGCGTCGGAGGGGGGCAGTGGATCTGAGCGGCCTCACCCTTTGGGGTAGTGGTTCATGGCGGGAGAGAATGGGATGGGCAGAGGGCATGTGGCAGAGGCATGGACTCGCCCCTGAAACATTCCTGTTTATTCAGGACAGCACCCGCACCCCCAGTTCTGTGGTCTGAACTTTGTGGCACCCTCGGGGCTGACCATTCCCCCACTGGCCTCCTGTGGGCTCCCATTCATGGCTTTCTCCCAACTTTGGCAGGGCTCTTGGCGGCTCGACTGTGCCCCTGGCCAGGAATCTCTGAGTGTCCAGGCGGGTGCCCTGGCCTGGCAAAGAAGGACGGCGGTTGTTGTGGGCTCAGGAGCTATTTTTACCATCCGGAGTGTGCCTGTGATATCTGCTGCCCGGATAGGCCGAGGGAGGGGCCTGGGAGTGCCAGGCTCTGGTTATAGTGCCTGGCGTGGGAGCTGAAGTCCAGGCTGGAGTCAGGAGGCTGGTCTGCAAGTTCACGTTCACCCCACTGGCGTGGGCTGGCCCGTGACCGGGCCGGTCACTCACCCTCCAGGCCCTGGTCCCTTGGGTCTGAAAGAAAGGTCACCGTGAGGTTTTCTGTGCCTACTCCCCTCTCTCTGGAGGAATGCAAGTAAGATGGTATCTGTGTAAAGTGTGTGGGTCCTTCCTGAGGAGGCCCTGGGGACACATCTCTCATCATCACTTGACCCAGCTCCGTATCTTATATCGTGAGGTTCTTGGTCTGCAGCCACAGCTGGAGAGTGCCCCCGCCCCCCAGGCTCCTCCAGCGTCTTCACCTTGAAGCACCATTAGGGGGAAGAACGCTGTACTTTGAAGCAGGGAGGCGAATCTGTAGCCCTCGAGCTGGGTGACCTCGGGGGGGGTTCCCGGAGCCTACGGAGCCTCATTGTCCTGTAAGATGAGGGGTGGGCAGTGGATTAACTGAGCCCTCAAGGCACGTCAGCTCCCCAAACCCCATGGCTTTTAAAAAGCTCTCACGGCCCAGCTGGTCCCGGGAGCCACGGGCAGGAGCCGCTGGTGGGAGGCGGCTGTGGTTTCCATTTCTGTTTGGATGGTGACTTTCTCCATCTTCCGTCTGGGCCCTGGGCTTAGTGCCTCCCTCCTTCTTTCCTGCCTCGGCAGATTGGGTCCACAGAGGCAGATTTTGGGGTGACCCTGGTGAGGTCCCTTGTACAGGGGACAGAGCCACCTGTGTAAAGATTGACAGCAGCCCTGGGAAGAATCTTGTTCTCTTCTCTCCAGTATCAGAAAATGCAGTGGCTTCCCTCTGAGTGCTGCTAAACAGGAAGAAAGACAGGTGTCTGCCACACCCGGACTCATCCGTCCCTGCCCACAGGTTCCCGTGCTTGTCAGTGTGGCACCAGTGGACACTTCCCACTGTGAACCTGAGTCCCTGAGGTTGCACCTGTCACCTGCCCGCTTTGCCTCTCAGAGGCTGTGTCTCCTCTCTGTGGTTCCCCTGCAGAGACTCGGTCTTCAACCCCTAATTCTGAAGCTCTTGAGAGCCCCCGAGGAAGCTCTTTCCTATTTAGAGAAGTTCTAGAACTCTCTGTGAGCTGTGTTTCAAACAAAGGGCTGCCTCAGGCCCTGGCTGGCTGCGAGGGTTGCGCAGGGAGGTCAGCATGTGTGGAGTCCAGGACTGTCACAGATGGGCCACAGGAGGTCCCTGCTGCCGTTGCCTGGGCGTCTCAGGAGGACCCCCAGGCCATGCTCGAGCCATGGGGCTGAGGTTCCCCACAGCTCTCTCCATCCTCCACCCCTCCTCACACACCTCCCCTGGGTGTCCATCACCCCTCTGAAATCATGTACAAAATTTGTATTTGGGCATTCTGGGGGGAATTCTTCAGATACCGCGGGGGGTCCTCGGCTAGGAAAGCGAATGTCCACTGGACTGGGCTAGAGTGTGGCTGAGGCGTCCTGTGGGGGCTGCCATAGGGTGGGCTCTGGCTCGGCCAATCTACAAGGACTTGCACGGGGCCCAGCCTGTGCTACCAACACCCGTCTTTCATGATATTCTGGCTGCAGTGTGTCTCTTCCCTTTGGGAGAAGCTCGAGGTCCACCTGGAGTCCCTGATTTTCCACTTCTCTGGGTGCCAGTGGGAGAACAGTATCTCAGTGGCTGACAGGACTGTATAAAGCTTTATTTATTGTTCTGCAAGAAGCCTGATGGAACACCTCACGCGTGCCAGGCCCTGCGCTCCGTAGGGCCATCCTGTGTAGCTGTGTGAGCTGTGCATTGAACCCAAGAGGCACTGTTGACGTAGACCGCATTGTGAATGGTGCTCTCTGCGAACCAGGGACTGGAGGAGACAGAGAAAGAGGTCAAGGCCTTCCTCAAGGAACTTAGTGGGGAAGACAAACGTGGTCGACAGTAGTGTCTGTCCAGTGGGTGACCAGTGTTACAGTCATGGGAACAGCGCAGTGGGAACAGGAAAAAGGTTTATCTGAGTCTGGCGGACTGTAGGAAAGGGGTAAGGCCAGGGGAGGCTTCCCAGAGAGGTTCACAGTGAGCCTGAAGGAGGAGGAAGAGGTTTGCCAGGGAGGTTGGGAGTTGCGGGAGCAGGATGGGGAAGGGCCTTTCAGGAGCGGGAGCAGCGTGTGCGAGGCACAGGGTGCGAAAGAGCATGTGAATAGTGTGAGTAGCGTGGGGCGTGTTTGGAGTGTTGAGGACAGTGAAGGGGAGGCTTCAAAAGGCAGGTGGGGGCCAGATGATAAAAGGTCTGCATGGCCGGGAAGGGGAGAGGTTAGCGTGCCTGTGGATGTGCCAGGCCTAGCTCAAGGTGCTTAGCGCCTGAATCCTGTCACTCAGCAAACCTGCAAGTAAGCATCTGAATCTTCACCTGATGGGCTCGGAGGCCGGGCTCCGCGTGGTGAAGGAGGTTTAGTGGTTAACACAAGCTGAATTAGCCGTTAAGATGGGGGCCATCCTTCTGAGTGAGCTGGTGAGGGGGTGGGGCGGGAGGGGCCCTTCCGCTCTGCTTCCTCTCCAGAACTGCATCCCTCTGGCCTCCCTGGTACCCTTCCTCTGGCTTTCACACGTTGCTTCTCAGTAGCCGCCCCGCCCCCCCCCCCCCCCCCCCAGCCTCAGCCCACCTCCCCACCCCGTGGCTGGGGAAGAGGTCGTGGCTAAAGGGATAACACACCCAGAACTTGCTCTCCTGGCTGCGTCCTGGCCAAGCTTCATTGTTTGTCAAAGCTCACCTACCTGCCCGACACACATGGTTTTTGATGCCTCATTCCCACGTTTAAGGAGCCGAGAGTCCCTCCTGGCTTGCTGGGGCCCCCGTCTGCCTCTAAACCGCCTGTGTCCAGGGTGGGCACCGTGCCTCTTCCTATTGGCACGGCATTGATTTTCCTCCACGTTGGTTGGTCATCACTGCTCCGGGTAATGTATTGTAATGAGCTGTTATTCTGCTGGACGTGGACCCAAAGAACTTTTTATCATGAAGGGCCCCATCTTGAAGACCTTAATAAATCATTCACTGTGCACAACGGGTCTGCTCTTGGACAGGGAGAGGTCTCTCGTCACTGAGTCACTTTCTTGCAGTCCACCAGGCTGGCACCCTTGACTTTTCCCGGTTGGCCTGTCTGTTCTGACACCTAAATAAGTGACATCTCCCCACTTGACATTAGTGAGAGAAGCGGAGGTCCTTAACCTCAGGGCTCAAAACGCTGACCACCTGGGTCAAGGTTTCCCAAGATGTTACCCAGAAGCCCCTGAGAGCTAGTTAAAATGCTGATTCTTGGCCCTACCCTAGATCTATGCGTGAAAATCTTTGGAGATGGGGCCCTGGAATCTACATTTTTTTTAACAATCCCCGGAGGAGATTCTTATGAACATCAAAATTAGACAGCAACTGCCCAGACCCTTTATCACTTTAGCATCCCATGTTTATTTCTTGTGTTCCTTTTGAAGTGTGTGGGATGGACACATCTTTCCTTTCCTGCGTACTGGCCTGTGCTGTGCTTCCAGCTACACCCGAACTTCCGCAGTTCACTGGAGGGAGCCTAGGGGGTAGGGAGTAGAGAGTAGGTCCACGTCCAAGTCAGCTGGGGATTTTCCTCAGAGCTTTCCAGAAGCATGACACGCACATCTGGATTACGGCCGCCGTGGAATAAGGGCCCCTTGCTGCAATCCAGCTCAGCGTTGAGGGTGGAGTCCAGGGCTTGGAGCAGCTGCTGGGAAGAGCCAGGCATAATCAGACAAAGCAAGCAGGGCCTTGAAGAGACTTCTCCACTTCCCTAGAGAAATGGGCAGGATGTCCAGGCTGGCCCGGGCTGGGGGCCTGGGAGATCAGCCCCCTGGGCTGCCTATACCTTGTGTTTCCCCTTCTCAGTACCCGCAGCTCCACCCAGGCAGGTCCCTCCCTCTATCCCCTGCTCCCTCCCACTGGGTGTCCAACTCCCTCTCATCTGAGATGTTTTTACCTGAACTGGCTGGGCCCATAGAGGCTGCTGGGACTTCAAGATGGATCTGGTGGCCCCTTAAGAGCCTTGAAGCCATCTCCCCTCACCTCTCGAAGTCCCCTCTCCTCCTCCCCCACTCTGTTTCACTCCTCTTTGCTCTGCCCGCCTCTCTCTTTTGCCCTTCCTGCCTTAATAGATTGAAACCGACATGGTGTTCCGGCTTCTTGCGGTCCTGGTAAATAGCTCTTAATGTGGACGTGGTTGATGGGGAGAAGGGGATGACAAGCGTGTTGTATGGCGTGAGGGATGTGGGCTCTTTCCTTCACTCCTGATGGGAGCAGCAGGTGTTCGTGCCCCTC
Organism: Orcinus orca; assembly: GCF_937001465.1. NCBI lineage: Eukaryota > Metazoa > Chordata > Mammalia > Artiodactyla > Delphinidae > Orcinus > Orcinus orca. The sequence goes on along the minus strand of NC_064565.1, from coordinate 101,065,666 downwards.
AGGTGCACTGGGATTTCAGCAGAGCCCTCACGGGGGCTGACAGACCTAGGAGGGGCCTGGGTGTCCTCAGTTTCTCCTCTTGATTTGAAAAGGAAGATGACCCAGTGCAGGTGTAGCACAGCCTGGAGCGTGCTGCCAGCACTGGGCATCAGGAGCAGCTGGCCCCTTCTCTGAGATCAGGAACAGGCATTTCCACTTGTACTTGGCAAATGGGATTCAATTAAACAGTCTACACTTCTTCGATTTTCTTACTAAGCCTTAGTTGCCTGGCAGTTATCATCCTGATGTTGTTCCTGTGAGCAGTAGCCCATGTCGGGGTAAATGACGTCGTGGCAGAATAAATTTGATATTGGCATTTTCAAAGTCAGTGAAGAGTAAGGCGTGGCCCAGAGGGCCAAGATATCAGGTAGTGGTAATCAGTGTGAATTCTCCCTCCCTGTCTTGGAAGATGTTTTTTTTGGTTTTTTTTTTTGCGGTACGCGGGCCTCTCACTGTTGTGGCGTCTCCCGTTGCGGAGCACAGGCTCCGGACGCACAGGCTCAGCGGCCATGGCCCACGGGCCCAGCCGCTCCGCAGCATGTGGGATCTTCCCGGACCAGGGCACGAACCCGTGTCCCCTGCATCGGCAGGCGGACTCTCAACCACTGCGCCACCAGGCAAGCCCGGAAGATGCTTTCTTGTCTCTCTTGCCAACAGCTTTTCTTTTGTGAACCCTAGTGAGATGCTGGGGTGGGTTTGCTTTCTCCTAGGAAGGAATGCTCTCAGATCTGCTCTGGCTTGCACCCAGTGGTTCTCATTGCCTTCTGAGTATAAATGGGAGGGCGTTGGACACTCCACCCTTTGCTTTGCTCCTCCCCGCTGCTTCCCGGCCTATGTGCGCATGGACCTGGGAGATGAGGGGCTTCAGGGGATGGAGGAGATCCCAGGCCCAGGAGAAATACTCTGTCATCTCACTGTGTGGGCTGGAGAGTAGGGCCAGGGCCTAGGAATGGGCCAGCAGCTTTCTGGGTACAGTGAGAAGGAAAGACAGCTCTTCGGACTGCCACTAAATGGTGTGAGGGGCCCATCCTCACGGGAACCACCCTCCAAAATCTGAGTGGATGAGAGCCTTCTGTCTGCAATACTTTTCTCCTCTGGAAACAGCCAGCCAGAGTCTCTTTTTTGTGTGTAGAACATGGAGCCCGGTTCTTTGGAAGGCCACAGCATGAGGGGCAGCTTCTCATCTGCATTTCGGCCCCTTTAGGGATGATGCCACGTGAGTTGGGAGAGGCAGCATGTGTATAACTGCATCTTAGTAGCCTTTTGGGGTCCCGGAACACGGGGCAGGTTTTCGGAGAATCAGACCTTTCTCAGCCAAAACCCTTTTCCAGTTCAGACCGGCGCCATCGCTGTGAGCCCTGGGCTGCGGCAACACTCTGGCCCGGTGTCACTTGGGGCCTGCTGCTGGCTGAGACCCCAAAGCCCCAGGGAAAACTGGGGGCAGAGAGATGGTTCTGAGGGTTAAGTGAATGGGCAGAGCCTCCAGCCCCCAGGGGCTGCGTGTGGACGATGTGCCTCGTCGGGCATGTCGGTGCTGGTGCTGGGGTGACGTCATTCGGTTGGCCTGTGGTTTGTTGTGTGTGTGTGTTGATCAGGATGTTCCTGTTTTGCGGTTGTCTGATCACTTGTTTTTGGCCGTGGACTTCTGGATGAGTGTTTATTTTTAGAGGCTGCCACTTCTGGCCTGAGGGCTGATCCTTGGGCATGGTAGGAGCTTGTATTTTCTGAAATGTTTGTGGCTTTAAATTTCAGTATTTATTTTGGGGTATTGCTACTTTCTATGTGTTTATTCTGTGGGTGCGTGTGTGTGTGATATGACAGTGCAGAATAATAAAAAATTGTGTGGTCTGTGAAGTTCTGCTTTAGCTTTGATTTTAATTTAGTTTTTTAAAAAATTTTAAATTAGTTCTGATTTAAAATCCCAGCTTTACCAAGTACTATGTGTCTGCAAATAAATGGTTTCACGTCTCAGTTTCTCCGTCTTTAAAATAGGCATAACAACCCTGACTCACAGGATTAGAAATAATGTATGTGTAAACGTAGCAAAGTGTTCCCTGAATGTTACTGTTAACATTAGTATTTGTGTATTCGTATCCACACCTGCTCTTTCTGACCGCGGTGCTGGGGCTGTCTGGTGTACTCCGTGAGTGCACGCGTCTGGGTGTTTTTGATTTGGGTGATTTCTGGTGGGAGTGTGTGTCTCTGGATGTCTTTTGGTTTTCTGTGTGTGAGTGTGTGTGTGATTGTTGGTGTCTGGGCTGGAGTTTGGGAGGGGGCTTTTTTTCTTGCCAGTTGGGGGCCTGCCTTGGAGGGGGAGGAAGGGAGGTGTGTGTGTGTGTGTGTGTGTGTGTGTGTGTCAAGGCTGGAAACTGGACTGCTGACTGTACAGGGTGTGAAATCACTGAGTTCCTCTGGGCAGGGAAGTTCTTCGTTCCTGAGTCAGCCCTTTGGCCTCTAGCCACCCAGCGCTCACTTTTTCCTTTCAGAGAAAGTATTGCTCACGGGGTCCCCAGAGCATCTCAGACAAAATGGCACAGGGGGCACCTCTCCCTGCTGAAAACCCCTACTTTTGTGTCCTCAACCCCTAAGATGCTCCCTCCACCCTTGGCCCCTGAAGCTCCTTTCCAGAACGTCCACGGGCCCTGGCATTCAGAGGGAAACTGTGTCCTCCTTAACACCGGGCCTGCCGCCTTTGCTGGACCCCATCTCAGCCCAACACCCCAGGCCCTTGGGAAACGAGCGCAGTGCCGCATCCAGGCTTTGGACCGGGGCATCTTGCCCCCAGGACCCCGGCCCAACCCTGGACTCCACTGCCTGGCCCTGACCCTGGGTGCAGGGGAGGGCTCTGCTCGGAAGCTCGGGGAAAGAGTCCTTTTGTCCTTTTGCCCTCTGCCACCTTGGCTCTCTCTCGGGGTGCTGAGAGGATTCCCTTTGGGGATCCAGGGAAGGGAAGCTTTCAGCTGCTTTCCTCGGGAGAATAGAAGATGTCCCACCTCCCACTGACATCTGCTGTCTGTCTCCCCTCTGGTCCCTCCCTTGTAGAGGTTGTGGGCCACACGCAGGGACCCCTGGACGGGAGCCTGTACGCCAAGGTGAAGAAGAAGGACTCCCTGCACGGCAGCACCGGGGCCGTCAACGCCACACGGCCCGCTCTGTCGGCTACCCCCAACCACGTGGAGCACACCCTCTCCGTGAGCAGCGACTCGGGCAACTCCACAGCCTCCACCAAGACAGACAAGACCGATGAGCCTGCCCCCGGCCCCTCCAGCGCCCCTGCTTCCCTGAGTCCCGAGGAGAAGCGTGAGCTGGACCGCCTGCTCAGCGGCTTTGGCTTGGAGCGAGAGAAGCAAGGCACCATGTACCACACGCAGCATCTCCGGTCCCGCCTGGCGGGGGGCCCGGCTGCTCCCTCCTCCGGCCGCCATGTCGTCCCGGCCCAGGTTCACGTCAATGGCAGGGCCTTGGCATCTGAGCGGGAGACAGACATCCTGGATGATGAGCTGCCCAACCAGGATGGGCACAGCGTGGGCAGCATGGGCACACTGTCCTCCCTGGATGGGGTCACTAACACCAGTGAGGGGGGCTACCCGGAGGCCCTGTCTCCACTGACCAACGGTCTGGACAAGCCCTACCCCATGGAACCTATAGTCAATGGTGGGGGATACCCCTATGAGTCTGCCAGCCGGGCAGTGCCTGCCCAAGCTGGCCACCCTGCCCCCATGCGACCCTCCTACTCTGCACAGGAGAGTTTAGCTGGCTACCAGCGGGAGGGGCCCCACCCAGCCTGGCCACAGTCAATGACCACCTCCCACTATGGCCATGACCCCAGCGGTATGTTCCGCTCTCAGTCCTTTCCGGAAACCAAGCCCCAGCTGCCCCCAGCTCCAGCCCGGGGCGGGAGCAGCCGGGAGGCTGTGCAGAGGGGCCTGAATTCCTGGCAGCCTCAGCCACCTCCTCGCCAGCAGGAAAGAGCCCACTTGGAGAGCCTCGGGCTCAGCAGGCCCAGTCCCCAGCCATTGGCAGAGCCCCCCATGCCTGGCCTTCCCGAGTTCCCGCGGGCGGCCTCCCAGCAGGAGATCGAGCAGTCCATCGAAGCCCTCAATATGCTGATGCTGGACCTGGAGCCAGCCACGGCGGCCGCCCCACTGCACAAGTCCCAGAGTGTCCCTGGGGCCTGGCCCGGCGCTTCCCCGCTCTCCTCCCAGCCCCTCTCTGGCTCTTCCTCCCAGTCCCATCCACTGACCCAGTCCAGATCTGGCTACATCCCCAGTGGGCATTCCTTGGGCACCCCTGAGCCTGCTCCCCGGGCCTCCCTGGAGTCTGTCCCTCCTGGCAGGCCTTACTCACCTTATGATTATCAGCCGTGTCTAACGGGGCCCAACCAGAGTTACCGTCCAAAGAGCCCAGCTGCCTCCTCCTCGTCTGCCTTCCTTCCAAACACCCAGAGCTCTCCGGGGCCTCAGCTGCCCCCAGTCTCTCTCCCTGGCCTCACCACTCAGCCTCAGCTTCCACCGAAGGAGGTGACTTCAGACCCATCCCGAACCCCAGAGGAGGAGCCATTGAACCTGGAGGGGCTTGTGGCCCACCGGGTAGCAGGTAAGAGCCTCAGGGGCCATGAGTTCTGGGTATCCCCTCCTTATTCCCTCCACACCTTCCCTCTCTGGTCGTGGCTGGTTTTGCTGGAGCGAGGTGCAGGCCCAGCCATCACGCCTTAGCGGGTGCTGCTTTGGCCTGGGGAAGAGGCTGTCAGGAGCCCACATGACAGCCATCCCTTCCTGCATTCATTGCCTGTTAGGCTCCAAGCCAGGCACTGAGGTTCAAAGATCAGGAATTTTCGTTCTAGTGAGGGAGCAGGTACACAGACAGATAATTTCTATCAGAGAGCAATGTGTACTACAACAGAAGTGGGGAACAAAGCCCCAGAGCCTGGGAAAGCAAGGTTTCCCACCTAGGGCAATCAGGGAAAGCTTCTTGGAGGTGGTGACTCCAGGGCTGGAGTACAAATTTTCTAGGCAGAGAGGAGATGCTCTCTGCAGCTGCCTGCGGTGGAGAAGGCCTGGAGAAGGTTGGAGGGAGGCCTCTGTGGACTCCAGTTCCCTTTTGAGCCCTCCCAGAGGCACAGCAATGCCTGAGAGGGTGTCCTAAAGCCCTTGGGCTCCATCTGAGTGTTCATCCCTGGTGTGTCCTTTCAGGATATTTCTCCGTTTCTGGGGAGGCCAAGGTCCATCTTCTTGTTCAGCTGTCCTGCTAGTCCTTGCTTTAGGACCAGCTCTGTATGGGAAGCAGCAGGCACTAAGAAACAGAGCCCCATTTCCTATCAGAGAATGGACTTAGTCTCCAGAGAGAGGAGACAGAGTGGGGCAACCAGATGAGCTTACTGGGGAGATAAAGGCAAGAAATGGCAGCGTGTCCAGGGCCATGTTGGGAGGGGCAGGAAGGGGCTCCCTTCCTTCCCTCTGGCCTAAGCCTGTGACCATTCCATGGGGGCAGCCAGACTGGGCGGGAAATCCTATGAGTTGGTTTTATTGTGGAGGTGAAGCCCAGACCAGGGTGGACCAGAGCCTGGGGCGAGGGGGACCTTGTGCTAAGCCCCTCAGCTGACAGGGTGGTGGGTAGTCAGGGAGCAGAAGGGGAGCCTGGGCAGCTGACTCTGCCTTCTGTCCCTTTTCCTAAATTTAGGGGAAGCTGAGTCACCATGCCAGCTACAGGGAGGAAGGGAGACGCCATCCCTGAGGATGGATGGTGGGTTTAGGGAAGTAGCTGGGGCCAGGCCAGTTGGCTGTTGGGTTTGAGTCCAGGACCTGGTGTGGCGGCATGGACTCCCTGCTCCTGTATTTCAGAGCAGAGCACAGCCCCCAGTTCAACTATTGGTAACTTGAAATTGGCCATAATGGCAGTATTCACACTATGGAAATTGGCAATCAAGGACTTCCCCTGCCCTGGTAGCATCACATCATTGTCTTTACCCAAGAGTCAAAACATAAGATGCGTAGCTCTATAACCCGAGGGGTGAAATGCTCCATGGGGGTCCCCATGGGGCTGGTGTCTTCTACTTTTGTCTACATCTGGGCCCATGAGATAAGGAGTACCTGGCTTGTCAGCAGAAACCATTTTCCTCCTGGTTTTGTTGAAGGGAGAGGAACGGGCCCTCTCAGTATTTTACAGAGTTGGGATGGTGGCCTGAGGAATAGTGACACTCTAGTCTAATAATGGGCAGGATCCAAGGGGCTTTTCTTTGGGGGAGCAGGATGAGTTTCCTCCTTTTCACAGAACCCTCTGTATAGCTCTCCCAGAGCTTGCTCAGAAGGAAGCCATACTTTAATGGCCCTAGAAGGATGTCCATCTTGTAGTGGCTTTCACCTCATCCTTTTCTCTCCTACCAGTTTCTGAGGTCTTGCCTCTCAACCTCCATATCCTGTAGCTGCTCAGGTTTTGGCTGCCAAGAAGTCCTATGGAGGGAGGGATATTGTTGACACAGTACCTGTGTCCTCCAACCCTGCTGTCATCTCCTCCACCAACTGTGAGTGACTCAGTCAGGAGAAGGGATAAGAGCTGTAGAGGGGACAGTTATATTTGGTCTCCAGGGCTACAAAGGACCTCTTGGGTCCATGCCCTGTCATGAACAGTATTTCTTATGTCAGCAGGTCCTGCTTGCACAACTTCTTCAGTAGCCCTATCCGCAGTGCTGTGTAGATAAAGATGCACCGGCAGGATTAATTTGTAGAACAGTCCAGGAGCCAAGGGATAGACTTTCAGCACTGCCTTTTTCTTCTCATTTTACATTCTTCTGCAAGAAGCTGGAATGTAAGCTTCAACATGAGTAACCTCAGATCCGAGGGAGAACCTCTATATGGTCATCAGTATGATCTGGTTTCTCCTGGCCTTTCTCCCTCAAGTCTGCTCTTTTTCCTTGGCTGTCAACTGAGGCTGTTATACCTCAGTTCCATGTCCTTGGTTCATCCCACTTTGATCCAACTACTCCTTACGTCTTATTTCAGCTTAGCGCTCAGAGTATGTAGGGTTAGTTTTCTTAACTTGACAAAGGGTAGGTACTGTAGCACATGTCACACTTTCTTGTGAAACATTAGAATTAGAAGCATTCCCATTACACCAGGGACAAAATAAAGATGCCTGTTATCACCACTATCATTTAACATTGTACTGGATATCCCAGCCAGTGCAATAAGACAAGAAAAGGAAATAAGAGTCATAGTTGTTGAGTCCAATCAAGTTATCTTATGATCCTGATTCTGTGACTGTACTGATCTCAGGTGTCTCTAGAGGTAGAGATTTCAATGCATATTGGAAATCAGAAGTTGATCTTATCCTTAAGGAGTCTAGAGTTTAGAAAGGGGAAAAAGAACTGGAACTTTAAAATGAAGTTATTTGTAATAAGAGAGGTATGAAGAAAGTTCTGTGGGAATGAAGAAAAAGGGAAGCTCACTATCAGCTGGAGAGATTGGGGAGGCTCTTTGTTGAGTGTGGCTTTTACAGAGCCTTGGAAGATGGGTAGGACTTTGAAAATGGGTGAGGTCGTTGGAGAGAGAGGGCTCATAATGAAGATAGGAAAACTTAAGGCATGTTTGAAGAATAGAGTGGATTGAGAGCATATAGGCTGTGTGAGAGAGAGTCAAGAAAGGTAGCCTGGGGCCTGCGTCTGTTTGGTTGTAATACCAGACTAAGGAGCCTGAATCTTACCTAGTGGCAGTGTAGGAAGCCATTACTGTGTTTAGGAGAGGATGCCATGATCAGGGCTGTAGTTTAGGAAGATGTATCTGGTGGGTCTGGGCAGAAAGGATACAAAAAGGGAGAGACTTTGAGCTGGGAGATGCTAGGAGCTTATTAGCTAACCTAGGTGATGGGGGCTGAGTTAGGGTGCTGACCATGGAAATGAAAAAGAAGAGATGGGTGCCAAGGATGCTGTGGTGGGATGAGAACTGATGCATTTACAAGTTGATTGGATGTAGTAGGTGAAGAAGAGGAAGACATCAAAGATAATTCTGAGGCTCCATGAATAGAAACAGAATGATGGTTCCATTAATAAGCCAGAAGTTAGCAGGAGGAGCAGGTCTGGTGTAAGGTGAAGACCTCAGTGTTAGATATGTTGAATTTGAGTGACAGTGGAGCCTCCAGGTAGAGATGTATGGAAGGCAATCAGACATCGGAATTGGAGCTCAAAAGAGTGGAAAGAGCTATAGATTTGGGAGTCATTCTCACAAAGGTAAAGGTTAAAGCTTTGGGCATGGATGAGATCTCAATATGTCAGAGGGCATGGAGAGAAAAGAACTTAGAATGAGATGGCCACGAGGGAATGGAGGTCATACGGGGGACTAAGAACAAATGTTCAGGACAGAGAGAGGACACTAGGACAGCCGGTCATCACAGAAGTCAGAATAGTAAAGGGTTTCCAGGAGGAGGGGTGGGAGGTTAGCAATATCACTGTAGAGAGAGCATGATGAGAAGGACTCAGGAAACTTCACTGGGCTTTTGCCAATTAGGCGGCCCCAGTGATTTTCAAAGGCATATTTTCAATAGAGTGGTGGTGACAGAAACCAGACAGGGATTGAGGAGTGAGAGATGAGAGGGTGCAGACAGCATATCAACCACTCTTTTGAGTGGCTTTGTGATAAGAGGGAAGAGGGTGGTAGCTAAAGAGGGTAGCCAGATACTGAGAACTTCTTTCTGTGAATATAGGAGCCATGAGAATGTTTTTAGAGGGGGAGGAGGGAGAGGTTGAATATGGAGGGAAGAGGGAGAAGAAAAAGATAGAAGAGAAAGAAATTGATAGACTAGGTCTCTAAGGAGGCAAGGGGAGTTAGGCTTAGGAACCCAGGTGGATAATTTAGGCTCAACCAGGAGGTGAGGTACCTCTTCATGAAATAAGAATAGAGGATGGATACAGATATAGGGAGATATTGGTGTCAAGCCTTGGGAGCTTGAATTGAGAACCCGATTTTTATATTTCATCATGGAAATAGGAGTTGAGATCAAGGCCCATTCCATCATTCATTCAATGTGTGCTCTTAATCCATGCTACATGCTAGCATAGGTTCTGGAAAAATGGTGGTAAACAAAAGAGATAAAGATCCTTTTTTTAAGAGGTGGAAATGGACAATAAACAAATATACATATAATATGTCAGATGGGTGATAAGTACCATAGAGATAAAATAAAGCAGTGAAATGCCAATGAGGGGTGAAGGGTTGTGGGGGGTGGTGGTAGGATGTTCAGGGAAAAGGCTTCCCTGGGCAGGGAGGGAATGTGCCAGATGGAATAGCAAGTGCAAAGGTCCTGAGGCGGGAGTGTGCCTGATATGGGGAAAGTAGGGGGCCCGAAATCAGAGAGGGAATGAGCATGGGGACCAGCTTTCTGTGGGCCTTGTAGGTGATCATAAGACCTCTGGCTTACACTCTGCATGGTGTGAGAAGGCTTAGGAAGGATTTGGGCAGAGGAGTGACTTCACCTGACTTTCTCTAAAGACATCAGTGTGGCCAGGATGGAAGGAGGGAGACCAGTTAGCATGCTGGTGCTTTTGATCAGGATGGTGTCTGGAGATGGTGAGACACACTCAGATTGTAGACGTATTTTGGAGGTGTCGCCATCGAGATTTACAGAGAGACTAGACATGGGATGTGAGAGAAGGAAAAGTCAAGGTTTCTGGCCTGAGCACCTAAAGGATGGAGTTGCTCTTTATTGAGATGGAGAAGGACGTGGGAAGAGCAGGCTTAGAGGGGATATCAGAAGTGTGAGTTTGGCCACATTAGATTTGAGGTGCTCATGAAATGTCCAAGACAGTTGGATGTATGAGTCGGGAGTTTATGAGGGAGAGATTGGAGCTTAGAAATGTGGGAGTTGTCAGTATATGATGTCATGTGAAGTAAGGCACTGCATGATATCGCCTAGCGGGGTGAGCACAGATAGAGAAGGGTTGAGTTCTGGAGCCTTGAACATTTAGCAATTTGAGGCAGGAGGAGGAACCGGCAAAGAAACTGGTATGGAGCAGCATTTGAAGTGGAGGAAACTCAAAGGGTGTGGTTCTCTGGAAGCCAGGAAAGGGTGATATTGGTCACTGCATGGCCCCTGTGTTGTGAGATCGATTGGAGTCAGCTGGGGGGAATAAAAGGACCTCACAGGTCCTTACAGGTCCTTACGGTGCATCCTCATCTTAAGGACTTTTCGGTGGTACTCAGCAGTTTGGGGCAGGAGTAGAAAATCCTAAGTGGCTCCCGTGGAAGAGGGTTACTAAGAGGGGTGTGATGGAAGAATGAAGGGCCGAGGGATGCCCCGATGCTCAGGAAGATGACCCTCGGGCTCAGACTGGCAGGGTCACTGCCGAACCCAGGAAGAAGCAGGTGACCGTGAGAGGAGAAAAGTCCTGGGATGAGGTCGTGTTGACCGTGAGGGCGGGTGAGGTATGGGGCCACAGGACTGAAATCTCCTGGTCCCAGGCTGGCACCTTCCTGCTCCATGCTGGGGTTGGAAAAGAGAGAGGTGGGTGGCGTCCTGCTGGACAGCAGAAAGTCCACCTGCCCTTTGGAGAAGCGAGACCCTAGATCCACCCTCTCATCTTGTCTGACACCCTGCCCGCCCCCCTCCAGCCTGTGGCCAGAACCCAGACTCAGAACACTGACTAACCTTGATTTTCTCTTTGTTTTTGTTTTGTTTCGTCTTGTTAAATGCCTTGTCCCTGGCGTTCTTCGTGTGTCCCGTGTCCATCTGTCCCCTGTGCCGTGGGCGTGGTGCCTTCCTTGCCTGGTGTCCTCCCCCCCCGCCCCCCCTCCCTGCTTGCCTCCCTGCTGCCGGCTCCCCGGGGTGGGGTGGGGAGCAGCGTACAATGCCAGGCTGCAGGGCACTGGGCAGAGTGTCGGCTCCGGGCACCCTCCTCTCCACCGGCTCCGATCTTCCTCTCTCTCTGGTTGGTTCCTCTCCCCGCTTCCCCCTTTATGACTTACCTGAGCTCTCCGTTTCTTTCTTTTCCCTTCTTCCTTCATGCGCTGCTCCTCCACATTTTTGCCCACTTTCTTCTACTTCCTCGTTTCCCATTTCCTCCTCACTTTCCTTCCTCTCCCTCTTCTGTTCTCTCCGTCTCTTTCTTCTCTTTGTCCCCCACCTCTTCTCTCACTGCCCCCTTCTTCCTCCTGCCTCCCTCCTCTCTGCATGAGTGGGTGCTCCCACTTCTGCATGGACACGGCCTGATGCTTCCAGCCTTGGCCTTCCCTGCTGGGAACAGGGTCCGGGGTGACTAGGTGAACTTTCAGCCCCCCCGTGGGCACACAGGCCTTTGCAACAAGGGTGCTCAGTGAGGGTTCGGGACTGCCCAGCTCCCCAGCTACCTTGGCCAGATCACCTGGGCTGCCCGGCCAGAGCCTCAGCAGGAGCCAGGCCGAGCTCTGCGTGGACCAGCGGGCACAAGACGCAGAGTGGTGCCCTGCCACCTGCTGCACTGTCCATTCTGGAGTACAGCACTCCCTGGGGACAGGGCACCCCCTCTGACCTCATCCTGAATCTCTGATCCTAGGACCCATGGCCAAGAGTCAGAAGCCCTGGGTGTGGTCCTGGCTTTTCCTGTGACCTCCTCTGTGACACTCCCGGGGAAGTCTCTGAATTGCTCAGAGCTCTGTCTCCCAGTGTGACACGTGGAGGATCGTAGCCTTGCCACGTGCCTTTTGCATGGTGGCTTGATGTGCCCCAACATGGTGGACCCCCCATCAAAGTCACGTTGCTCTGTTAGAGGGCGATGTCATCCACTGGCGTCTCCCACCAGCTCTCGGACACACAACCCCTAGACTTCTAGCTCTGGGGAGGGAATCACCTCATCCTTTCTCTGCTCCTCAGAGCCCAGAGGCCCAGGGCAGGGAGAAGACGATGTGCTCAGGCTTACCCCAGGCCGTGGCCTTGAGCAGTTCCGGGAAAAGCCTTGGGGGTGGAGTGGGGTGGGAACTGTTGACTCCCAGTGGCAATATCTGGTGCTCTCACGGCCCCTTCTTCTCCCAGTCTGTGGATAATGGGGAGATGGTTCTAGCAGAATGCCTCCTGTCCCCCTCCTCTCCTGTCCCTCCACCTTTTCTCGGCCCAGTGGTGGGGAGTGCGGTGTTCGGTGGGGCCTGGGGGTTTGGGCAGTTCTGGGGGTTCCTGAGGGGAGCTGGCATGGCTTGCCCTGGGGCTGCTAGTGTGGTTGCCGTGTGGCTTTCTGGTGCCCTGGCCCAGCAGGTGGCCTCCCGGATCCCCTCCCTTCTGGAGCCCCAGGCAAGCAGTCGGACACCCAGCCCCGCCACCTGGAGCTGAGGAATCCAGTTTTTTGGAAATTGGAAGGCTGGAAAGAAGAGCTGGGTCTGTCGGGGTGGAAGCGGCCAGTCCTGGGGCGGGTAGGGGAGGCATGTGATGAAGCCTGACACCAGGGCATATGTCCATGGAACTCGGGGGTGGTGGGCAGCCGTGCTCCATCTATTAACCAGGTGTATTGATGTGTGTTAGGGCTACAGCCCCTGGAATTGCCCGTGTGTGTGTGTGTGTGTGTGTGTGTGTGTGTGTGTGTGTGTGTGATGAAGAGGATTCACGGCCTCGGTTCCAGCCCACTTTAGGGGAGCCTAGGAGCCAGCTGTTCCCCCGAGCACAACGCCATCCTGGGGAGCAGAGTGAGGACCCCGGGAGATGGGGCTGCTCCGGCCCCTTGCTCTTCAGGTCTGGTGGTCAATGTGGAGGCCCCGGGCTGGGGTGACCACTGTCCTCCAGGAGGAGGGGAAGGTCCGATGCCCACAGTGTGTGACATCCCTTGGAGGATGACAAAGGGCTTCTGGATGTAGCGCGTTATTATCCCAAAGGCCACTTTCTGGCCGCTCCTCGTGCTGCCGGGGCTGGAGGGCTGGACCCACCAGCTTTCCTGGGAGGACCTTCCAGAGTCCCTTGCCTGCCTCTCTTTGCCCCTTTCTTCGTGAGCTTCCTCTGGCCCCCGTTCTCCTGCTGGGGAAGGGCTGAGTGTGGAGGTTCTGAGGGTGACTGTGACCCACCACTGTTCCTGCCAGGCTAAGGCTGCGTGCGCCCACACGTGTCTGTACGTGTGTGTACGCGTGTGCCTGTGTGTGTGCAGGGAGCGGGGCACGTAGACGGAGGCCCTGAGAGCGGGGCCGGGGCCAGGAGACCAAGAAAGTCCTGGGGTCGGGGGTGGGGGAGGGGAGGAGGCCGGTGGGGAGTGCGGGTCTATTTTTATTATCCGTCAGCTTCTGGGACATGAGGGAGTGGTGTTCTCTCTCTGACACTGGCTGTCAGCTTGTGTCCAGACGTCCCAGCTTGGCTGAGGAACAATGGGGCTCTCTTCTCTCCCCTCTGCCATGGCCCGTCTCCCCTCCCGTAGAGAGAGACAAGAGAGAGGGAACATGGCTCTCCAGGCGCTCCGGGGCAGATCTGGGACTGCCAAGGCGGACAACAGTGGGACACTGTGTTCAAACAATGTGAGAGGCCCAGGCTGGCCACTGGGGCCGTGGGTGCTCTGCGGGAGAGGGGCTGTCCCTGTGGGAGTGGTATGCCGGGTCTTCCCCCTTCTGCAGCGGGAGGCTCTGCCCTGCAGGACCCTAGCTCTTTGGACGGCAACCTGTCCATGCCCCCTGCCTCTGGACAGAGCCGGTCCCACTCCAGTGGTGGTGGAGAGGCGGCTTGGAGAGGTGTGATTACCCTCAAGTGTCTGACTGCCTTGGGCCAGGTCTCGCATCCTCCAAAGCCCAGAAGCCCCTCCAACGGTCCCGCCTCTTCTCTGGGCGCTGCAACCCTCTGCATCCCCAGAATGTGGGGGATGTTCTGGGTGCATCGGGGAGAATGCTCTCTGTCCCTCTGGGAGACTTAGGGCCTCGCATTGAAACAGACCCAGTTTTCAAGGGCAGATATCGGATCCCCAAACAGGGAAACTGGCCACCCCTTGCAGAGGCATGGGGACCTGCCAGAAAGAGGCTGCGGGTCTGGGCCAGCCAGAACTGAGAGCAGCCCTAATGCGTTTCTTTTAACCTTGGGGCTGAAGTTGGTTCCAAACCCCAAGGGCCTTTCCCAAATGGGCCTCCTTTGTCACGATTATTATTAGAAAATCAATGGCTACGTCTCTTTCTCTCTAATGTTTTTGCCAGGAGTGGAAGCAGCAGCGGCTTTGGACCAAGCTGCCCCAGAGGCCTGAGGGGGAAGGGGGCTCGACGGTGGGGGGAGCACGGCCAGGGACAGGGCCGGTCAGGGTGCTTCTCTGAGGGCTGGCAGCCTGGGATTGCTGGAGGGTCCCGGCTGCTGCCCCACCCTTTAGAGCCAGGCCCCGTCTTTCATCCGTGTTGATGATCATAGCAGCCCCTGGTTAGGTAGGACTCTGCGACCCCCATTTTTCTATTCTGAAAATAAAGGTCCTTCGAGGCAAGGGGTTTATTTGCTTTCAGTAAAGCAGTCGTGAGTCTGGTTTACTGTCTTTAGCCAGGGCTCTTTTTTCCTCGGTTGAGATGGTAGGCAGGTTGCCTCTGATTAACGAAGAGCCCGAAGTGGAGCCTCAGAACATCCCCACCCCCCCCGAAAAATAAAGAACACCGCCCCACCCAGCTACCTTCTGCACTTACATGTGCTCTCCAGATGGGGCTCCTAATCAGGAGATGATATGAGTGCATGACTTGGAGTGATGGTGTGAGTGTTCGAGAGTATGTGTCCATCCCTAGACTTGGCAGCCGGCAGCCTGCTGTTCATGACAAGGAGGGAGGCTTCCCAGCCTGTGCTCGTCATGACAGCCTTAGTGGCTGCTCCAGGCTGGAGCTGAAGGGCCCCCAGGGCCACGCAGACCCCGCTGTGGAGGGTACATGGTGATCCAGTCTGAATGAGGGTGACTTCTGCTTGGTTGAGCTGGCGTGTCCCTGCGGCCAGCTGTGTGTGCATGTGCGTGTGCGTGTGTGTGTGTGTGTTGTGTGCATGTGTGCCACGAGGCGGTTGGTCTGCCCACAAGTGCTGGCCTGAGGCTGCTGTGGCCAGGGTCTCACAAGACCTTTGATAAGTCCCAGCACCTCTTCTCACCTGCCCCCTCGGGTGGTGGTGAAAGGAGGGCTGGGAATTTCCTCCTGCAGGACAATGAGGGCAAGGGGCCCGCCCTCAGGCTGGGTCTTGGCCTCTGGGCCCCGGGGAATGAGTTCTCTAGGATTCTGGAGCCAGCTCAGTGAGGCAATGGGTTTCGTGCAGCAGCCCAGCTGTGGGAAGAGGGAGTGGGAAGGGAGGAGGGTGAGATTAACAACATCCCCAGGCCTGCGGAATGGAAGGGAAGTGCACAGAAGCAGATGGGGCGCATGGCGTCGGGCTGTTTGCCTGCTGCTCTGCTGGGAGAGGCAGGCTGGAACCTGGGCCATCTTTGGGGCAGGAGAAGGGTGAACAGATAAGGGGCCAGCATAAAGGAAGCGGGAAGGAGCTTTCAGAGGTGCACTGGTTGAGGGTTGGGCCCTCCCAGAGAAGGCCAGCAGTGTTCCGGGGGCCGGCTGGGGCTGGGGACACTGTGACAAGACTTAGTCATTCCTTGATTTCTTCTCGCGAGCGCCATTTGCAAGATGATGCATCATTCATTCTTTCCAAAAGTCTTCCCCACGGGCCTGGTGTTGCTTGTTGGTTGAGGCAGTCGCCTTGGAGACTGATTCTCCTCCCTCCACCTTCCCTCTTTTGCCTGGAAGCTCTGGCCCTCTGCCTCCGGGGCTTGGAAGAAGTTGACATCTGTTTCTTGTATCAGTCCTTTGTGCTCTGGGCCCCAACCCTGTGCAGAGTGGAGATTCTTGGTGAAGGCCAGCCAATCTAAGCCGATCCCCCACCCTGCAGAGAAACCGGGGTGTGGGCAGAGGGAGGCTGGTGGGAGGATGTGCTGAGGGGAGACAAGCCCAGCTCCAGCTGGGCCCCCTGGGCTAAGATGCACTGCCTTCTCTGGGGGAGTTAGGCCCGATGGATCCTTTCCCCCACATCATGCTCAGTGCTCTCTACGTTCTGCCATTCCTCCCAGGGGTGCAAGCTCGGGAGAAGCAGCCTGCAGAGCCCCCAGCACCTCTCCGGAGGCGGGCAGCCAGCGATGGGCAGTACGAGAACCAGTCGCCAGAACCTGCATCGCCCCGTAGTCCTGGGGTTCGCTCCCCTGTCCAGTGTGTCTCCCCAGAGCTGGCTCTCACCATCGCTCTCAATCCTGGAGGGCGGCCCAAAGAGGTGAGTCCTGGGACCGTATCCTGGGGCCACAGAGGGTAGCGGAGCCCACCTGAACTATTGAGGAACTTGATGGTTAACTGGGCAGCAATGACCTGTCAGTAAACTCAGTAATCTTTCCTCCCTGCATCCTCAGCCTAGGTCTCCTCTCAGGCTTGTGGAATCTGGAGCCCATTTCCTTCCCTAAATAGCTTTTATGCCCCTACTTCTTCCATGATCACTGAGACTGAGGTTCCCTTCTTGATTCCTAAAGGGCCCCCCCTAGAAGGGTGGTAAGGATCCTGGGTATGATGTAGGTGACCACAGTCTCTAAACTCCAAGCCAGATCCTAGAGACTGACTTTGTTTTTGAGCCCTTTCTAGACGTGTGGTTTTCTCGGGAGATCAAATTTCAATGTCAAATTGTTTGTATTTCTGAGACGTTCAGTAGTTTGAGGAAGTAGGTCTTAAACTTTAGCGAGCATAACAATCACCAGGGAATCTACTAAAAATGTAGGTCCCCCAAGTCCCCCTCCAGAGATTCTAGCCTATCAGACCTGGGATGGGACCCAAGAATCTGCATTTTAAACACGCACCCTGGAAGATTCTGATGCGAGTGGCCCATATTTGATACAATCCAGGTTTACAAGTCATTCTGGATATAAATGGCGTTTGGACATCTTTTCTCTCTCGCCTTCAGTAACCTGCCCCCAACGCCTTCTCTTTGGCCCTGTTGTGAAATATTCCCAAGGCAGGTGCTGCTGGACCATGGCCTTGCATAGCCACTTTTCTATTCTCTTGGCTGCAAGGAGTTTGGGCTCACGGATGGCGAGGATCTCCCTTTGACCTCTGTGTTTACCAGGGGAGGGTGGTGGTCAGGCTGGTTAACTGGGAGCCCCTCCTCCTCAGGGTCACAGCCACCGTTTTCCTCCCTTGTTCTTCCGCAGCCCCATCTGCACAGCTACAAGGAGGCCTTTGAGGAGATGGAGAGAACCTCCCCGACCAGCCCACCGTCCAGTGGGGGTAAGAACTTCACACTCAGCCTGCCTTCCCTGGGTCCCCTCTGGCCTGTGTGAGCACCCAGGTTTGGGGGTGCAGGCAAAGTTGGGAGGGGCCAGAACCTGCCGCTTCCCATCCCTATGGCTCATTTTACTCCAGCTTCCCTCCCCCGCTTCTATTCTTTTCTGCCGTCCACGCTCACACGTCTAAGGATGCAGCAGCCGCAGTCCTGGGATCCGGACTGACCTACTGTGGGGCCCGTGGGCTCCCACGTTACGGAGTTTGCTGGTTGCTGAGAGTCTTCGCATCCTATGTGCAAAACATCCCCCATCCTAAAGGGACTCTTTGTGCCCTGCTGGTGTGTCTCTGAGACACCCCTTGACCTTCTTGCTTCTGATCCCCATTTTTGTCTGCATCCAGGCACCTCTTCCACTTCAGGCAACCTATTTAGGTTCCACCGAGGAAAGAAAGGTTCAGAAGCCTCAGGCGGACCGTATCCCCATCTCATTCATCCCTTGGCTTCCAGACAGGAGCCTTTAGTCTGTACCCCTCTGATGCTCTCACAGGAGAGGCAAATCCCTGAAGGGCAGAGACATTTTTACCCAAAGAGAAGACCTGGGTGAGCCCAGGAGAGGGGCAGTGTTCCTTTTTGTGGTAGAAGAGACATGAGGAGGAGCTGGAGGAGGCCTGGGAAAGCAGGGATGGAAAGCAGTACCAGGCTGTGAAGGACTCAGGGTCCCTGTGAGAGGCCTGGGTCGGCAGAGGTAGAGAGGCTGGCGGTGCTCCAGGATCAGGTTGGGTGGGCCCTGCCCAGGCTATTCATTTGTCCCGCTGAGAGGGGAGGAGGGTGAGGACGGGGGAGTTGGAGCTGGCCATGCGTTCTCCTGGTGGTCGGCTGTCCCACAGAGGGGAGGAATGTGACACTGGTACCTGGCCCCTGCGCCAGCAGAACTCGTGTTGGCTACCATCTTGGACACGCAGGAGGCTGAAGCTATGAGTGGATGCCATGGCTGTCCCTAGAGCAGTGCTGTCCAGTGGAAAAATAACATGAGCCATGATTGCACTGGAGAATTTACTAATAGCTCTATTGAAGAACATAAAGGAAACTGGAGAAATTAATTGTAATGATTTTTAAATTTAACTCAAAATATCCAAAGTATTATAATTTCAACAGGTAAATCGAAATAAAAATATTAATGAGATATCTTACAATCTTTTAAAATAAAATCTAAAAAGATGCTGGTGAAATTAATTTTAATAATAGATTTTATTTAACCCCAAGGATCTAAAATATCATTTCAACATGTAATCAGTATAAAGAGATATTTCACATTCTTGTTTCATACAAGTTTGAAATCACTGTGTGTTTTGCACTTACAACTTTGTTTAGACTGGCCACACCGCCTGTGCTCCATAGTCCCAAGTGGCTCATGGCTACCATATTTGGACAGTGCAAGCCCAGGGCAATCTGCTCGAGATAGCTCTGTGCCTTTTATGACTCGTGGAATGTCTCTCCCTGGTCTTAACCCCCCACCTTCACACCTGCTCCAATTCCCTGTGGGTCCAAATAGCCAGGATCCTGGCCAGCACCCTGTTTGGGATGAAGCCATCTGGGCTGGGCTAGAGTTGGGTTCTGCCACATGTTTCTGTTCGCATTCTTCTTTCCCTCCCCTTCTCCCCTTGGCCAACCCCGAGAGAGCCCCGGGCAGGGAGGATAAGTTAGAGGTTTCCTCCATGCCCAGAGGCGGAGAAATGCGAGGAATTCTTCTCTCAGGAAGCCAAGCCTTGCCTGGCTTCAGGGCCACCCACTTGTCTGCCTCAGACGGGCCAGATGCCTGGGGACTGAGGACAGGAGTGATTAGGGAGTTGGAGGTGCTGAGGGGAGCCTAGAGAAACCTCCCACCGCCTCTGTCCCCTTGTCCCCTTCACCTCCTTTCACTGGTCCACCTGTGCCTCTGCTGCACCCGCTGGGCAAACACATGCAAACTTGTGGGCCGGAGAGACTTCGTGGTCATTCCATGGACAGTGGTCTCTGAGGCTGGGCTCATTCTTCCATAATTAATCACATTCAAAGTTGCAAGATACCTCTGCGTGTGTGTGTGTGTGTGTGTGTGTGCGCGTGTGTGTGTGTGTGTGTGTGTGTGTGTGTGTGTGTGTAATGAGAGAAAGAGGGATACACAGGGGCATGCAGGCCTAGACCTACGCCATGGCTAGGTGTTTGTGTCTGTACTTATTTGTCTCCTCTGCTGTATTTGTCTGTTGGGCATCTCAGGGTTAGGGTGGAGCATAGGGGTGGGCCACCCATCTGGACTCCTGCGATGCCTCTCTATTCCCACAGACCCCTATGTACACACCGGCACGTGCACACATAAGTTATTTAAATTGCTTTCATTGGGAGATTATATTTTGGGGGCTTAGTTTCCTACAGGTCTCACTGTCTTTGGGGAGAGGGAGGAGGCGCCAGGGAGGGTCCTGGAGCTGCTGTGTGCGACCTGGGCACCCAAGGGGCACAGCTGGTCTGTTGAGGCCGTCGGTGTGGGGCAGGCAGTCTTGGGGTCTGGCACACCTGTGCGGCTGCATGTCCTCAGCAGCTGTGGCCTCTGCAGGGTCCCGAGAGCTGCGGCCGGAGACACAGAGCTCATTTCTTTACTTCTCCTCAGAGGTGTGTTAGGAGACGTGGCAGCTGCCGCTGAGAAATCTCGTGACTGGGCACAGCAACTGCCCTGCAGCTCAGCTCGGAGTCCGGCCATGTCCTTGGCTAATGGGAGAAAGCCTGACCGCCCTTTCTGACCTTGTGTGTCATGTGACACTTCCAACCCAGACGGGCGGCTTGGGAGGGAGCTGGGGCTCCTGCGGGGTGGTGGTGCTCTTGGCCAAGGACTGTAGAGATGGGGCTTCTCCCTCTTCCAAACACTGAGGTTTGGCGGTCAAGAGAGCCCCCTGCTGAGAAATTCTCCCTTCGTGGGGCTTGCAAGAGACCTGTTTGTCTGGGGGCCAAAGACCTGTGGCCGAGGGCGAGCCTGGGGACTCAGGGTTGGTTCTGCTGGTGGTCCCTTCTCCTCCTTCTGTCCTTTATATGTTGTGCTGTCTTGACACTCCATTTTCTTTAAGTCCATCTGCCTGTGTGCCTGTGTGTGTGTGCGTGTGCGTGTGTGTGTGTGTGTGTTTGTGCGTGCCTGTTTGTTTTGGGGGCGGGTAGGGAAAGTGAGAGAAGGGGGTTAGAGAGAGAATAACAGGGAAAGGCAGAGGGCACCCGAGAAACCAATGTGTATGTTATAAACCACGGCCATGCGGAGGGACCGTAGCAAAGGAACTCAGGGCCTAGGGATAGAAATTACTTTCTGGAGGTTGAGGGGCAGGGCCATTTGCTGACTTCCTTTAGCCTTTACACTGTGGAGAAACACAGAGACAGGAGAGGCAGTGGAGCCGCAGCAGCGTCCCCGGGGCTGGGGCTGGTTCGTCCGCTCAGCCTTCGGCTGCCCACCCTCCCCGACATGCCCAGACTCAGGAGGGGTCCTCTTCCCAGCCCATCACCTGCGCTCACTCCTGGGGTCTCGCCTCTTCTTCTCGGCGCAGTGCGCTCCCCTCCAGGTCTGGCCAAGACACCTCTGTCTGCTCTGGGCCTGAAGCCCCATAACCCAGCCAGCATCCTGCTGCACCCCACCGGCGGTGAGTGGTTCCAGTGGGAAGGGAGGTGGTCGGGGAGGCTGGAGGGAGGAGTGGGGGGTTGGAGGACCCCTGTGGTCCTGGGCAGGGCCCAGAGGTGGTGGGTTCTCAGGACCCTTCTGGAAACAAGGTGGCAGCCTAGCTCTGTGTCTATGATGAGATCAGGCCTCAGTGGGGCTCTCTGTGTGGGGTTTGAGGGGGACGGATACCTCTGTAGCCTTCCTGCCATCGCCTGGTGGGGTCAGTGCCGCTCCCAGCATCCTCTGACATGGGGGTTTGGAGGCCTGCCCTGTTTCCCTGGAGTCAGTTAGGTCTCTGCCGGAAGCCTGGCTTCCACCCCCCAGCGTCCAGGCGCTCGTGTACACGCACACACCCCCGGCTCACACCTCGTCACACTTCCCGGCTCCTCTCCTCTCTGTGGGGAAGGGGCAAGTGGGGGCCCTGGGCCCTCAGTGGCCGTTTCCAACAGGCTGAGCCCAGAAACTTGCTCCCTAGACTCTGGTTTGGGGGCTGGGCTGGGACTCTGGGGACAGCTTTGCTTCTTTTCCTTAGTCACCAAAAGACTGATCCAGCCAGGTAGGCGGGCAGTGGCGTGCAGGTGTGACCCACGCAGACACAGCAGGGCACAGCCTCCCTCTCAGGATGTGTCTGCGTGGCCAGGGACACCAGGTCACTGGGAGGGGGGCTGCCTGTCACCAGGCCAGCACACTCCTGCTTGAGGCACGGGAGCTGTGACAAGGACACCGGGCCTGCTGTTCCCAAGAGCGAAGGCCTCTCTCAGCGGTGCGCCCTGAGTGCCTTGCCACCCTGGAGCCCCGGGGCCCCGTCTGGGTGGACCGCACCCCTCACCCTGCGGCCCTTCTGGAGAGTCCGTCTCTGCCCCCGTCTCACCCCTGCTTTCCCACCTCCCTTTTCTCGCAAAGTCTCTCTCTCAAGAAATAAGCCGTTAATGCATCTCTCTCTCTCCTTTTTGCTCTTCCTCTCCATCACCTGCCTCTCCTTCCTCCTCACCTCTCTTCCCATCTTCCCTCAGACGAGGATGAGGGGAAGGTGGTGAGAGAGCTTTCTGAAGGTAAGTGTGGCATCGCCGTGCTGCTGCTTTGCGCTCTCCGGGTCTGGGAATGGCTTTTCACTCCGTTTGCTCTGCCTGATGTGGGGGGCCAGCTCTCTTCTCTGATCAGGTCTCATGTGACTGAGCACAGAGCCCCCTGGTCCCCACCCCTGTGCTGAGCTGTCACTCCGGATGCTGACTGAGGCGCTCACGGCCGCAGAGCGCGGGTCCAGGCACGGACAGTGTCCAGGCGCTACTGCGGTGCCACCTTGCCGACAAAACAGCCCTCCCCCGGCGGTGCTTCCGCCCGCCTGCCCGGGGTGCAGCAAGGCCCTTCAGAGGGCGGGTTTCTCTTATCCCGCTTCCCGGGTGAGCCCCACATTTATAGCTCAGAGCACGGTTTCTCAGCCTCGGCACTACCGACGCTTAGGGCCGGACAGTTCTTCGTTGTGGGGCTGCCACGTGCATTGTAGGATGTTTACAGCATCCCTGGCCTCTACCTGCTGCACGCCAGTAGCAGGCGCCCAGTTGCGACAGTCAAAATGGCTCAAACATGGCGAAGAACCACTCCCGGTTCAGAGCTACTGTCTTGGAGCCACGAGTTGCCTTCTTGAAGCCCTTGCCTGGTTTCATATCAACACAGACGGTAGGACGTCTGTCTTTCTGGGATCTTGGATGACTTTGGGGATTTTGGAAAAGCTATGGACTCACCCCTATACAGATGCCTCCGGATATCCGTGCACATAATTGTGACGGGTTCAAGGAGTTAGCACATCTGTGTCCTGGCTTAACCCCTGATTTAGATGAACTCGCATCGCACACAGCGAAGCAGAGAGGGGATGTAAGCGGGTTGAAGGCCTTTAATTTATTAGGAACATAGCTCAAATGGTGCCTCAGAGCAGCAGGTGGAATGAGGGGAATGCCGGCCTGTGCGGCCTGGGTGGCCTGGGCATCCATGTCCCCGTCTCTACCGGGCTTGCTGGGATGAGGTGGGCTCCACTGAGCACCTTCCAGCTTGGATGTGTTAGACGTTCTGACTTCTCACCTTGGCCCTGGAGCTGTGTGGCCTGGTTTCTTTAAACACTCTGTCCGGTTTCTTTCTTTCTTCCTTTTTTTTTGACTGCGCCACGGCTTGTGGGATCTTAGTTCTCCAACCAGGGACTGAACCTGGGCCCTCAGCAGTGAGAGCACAGAGTCCTAACCACTGGATTGCCAGGGAATTCCTCCATCTGGTTTCTTAAGCCCACTTCCCACTTCCCTTTGCACTCATTACCTTGATTTTCTATCCCCCAATTGGGCATGGGCTGTGCCCCTCTGAATCTGCCATCACCCAGAAAAGATGGCTGGAGTTTCCCATAAAGCTTTGCTCACTCCTAGCCAGCCAGAGTTCTGGCAACAATGCCCGGCTGCCTGGGGGGTGCAGAACAAGGCAGCCCCCCCCCCCAACAACAGATCCCAGAATGGGGAGAGCCACAGCGGGGCCTCACCCCCAGTCAACCTCATACCCGGGGAGAGGACCTCCCCCAGGCTGGTGGCTGACTGCTGGTTCCCAACAGGAGTATAGAATCAGCTGGGGCCTGGAGCCAGTGTTGGTGTGCTGTGTTCCAGGTGCACACCCACACGGGAGCTCTTGGGTCCCTTCGTGGTTGCTGATCTCCACAGACTGGTGGGACCCACACACTTTCCAGTGGGAAGGTCTGAGGGTGACAGGCCCTGGCTGTGTGTTCCCCACTTTGGGGTGACACTTCAACAGATCGGAAGTGACACCTGACCCTTGCACCTTATGAGAGAATCTAGGCCTACAGGGCCCCGAGCCCTCTGACCCTCCCACCTGTCCTGCAGCCACAGAGTTTGCAGGGAAGGTTCTTAGGGCTCGACTCTACCACACCCATCATTTTCAGATGTGGAGCTGAGGTCTGTGTTGTGGGGTGAGGGTGGGGCATCTTCCCAAGCTCACAGTTAAGAGGAAGCAGGGCCGAGGCTGGACTTACTGGTCTCCTGTCTCCTAATCAAGGGGCTGTTTCAAAGCCCTCCTCCTGCCTCCAGGCGCCATGCCCTGGGATTCTAGCATGGGGATCGGAATTGTTGTCCATCCCCCCTCCCTGGGGAGGGAGGTGGGTGGAGGCAGGGGACATTCTGTTTTTCCTGACTCACGCATCACCTCCCGGGTCAGACTTTGCTGACCCTCTGAAGCACTGCTTGATTTCCCTGCTGATACTCTGAAGGGAAATTCAGAAAAAGATGCTTGTGAGGAAAAATAATCAGAGACAGACAGACTTATTCAGCTGGGGGAAAGAAAAGACTTTAGGGGAGTCTGTTCCGTTCAGTGTGCCGTGCTAAACGCTTTACATTCATTCATTCTGTCGTTCGTTGATTCAACAAATACTTTGTGTGCCTCCTATGTGCCAGGCACTCTGGAGATATAATGATAAGCATACTATGATTCCTAATCTCGTGGAGGAAATTCATGAACCGGCGCCAGAATTAAATTATCACCGAGAATTAAGTATTGAGATAAGCGCTCCGGAGCGAAGGGATACAGGTTTATGAGACCCTGGCTCATAAAAGAAGTAAGATGGGAGGGTGAGTAACATTAACTCAGTGACACTGGGATGGGAGAAGAGCATTCCACGTAGAGGTAAAGGGCATGTGCAAAGTCCCTGGGGTGGGAGGGACAGCATGCTCCACGGAGCAAGGGCGGGGAGTGTGGTACAGAGTGAGGGTCAGCAGGCAGGGGCGGGACTGTGTGGGTCATTGTCACATCATCTTGTTTAATAATCACAGCAGCACTGTGAGGAAGGTGGCAGGAACCCCAGTTTGCTGATGAGGAGATGACATGTACGGATGTTAAATGACTTGTCCAGGCCCCGACAGTCAATTGGGGGCATGGCTGAGAGCCTACGCTGGATCAGCCCGTGGAGGCTGCCCCTTTCCATGTGATCGTACGGGGCACAACCTCTAAACATAAACAGTGTCTTTACTGGGTACCCTTCTCCATGAAGGAAGGAGAAGAAGAAAGCCTGTAACAGTAAAGGCATGATATCCTCAAGATATCAAGGATATCTTCCCAGTGGGGAAACAGGGAAAGAAATTGCTGAACCTTCTTTCCTGGAGGAACGGGAACAGGGAACATTCAGCTTAGGTTCTGTCTGTTCAGATGATTAGACGGTATGGATGTGGCACAAAGGAAGACAGTGGACTAGAAATGGCCCCTCTGGGGATCCTTCCTGCTCTGAGATCCTCGGTGATGGGTGGACTGTGGCATCTGGGTATTTTTGGGGCAGTGCTGTGCAACACAGATTTACTGAGCACCTACTCTGTGCCAGGTCCTGTGCTAGGTACTGAGGGCTTAAAGATGAGTGAGCTAGCCTGGTAAAGACAGATATCTCTGCATAAGGTAGAAGTGCTGAGCTGGGGGAGGAACAGGGTGTGATGGGAGCTCAGAGGAGGGCTGTGAGATTCCAATCTCAGAGTTTGGAATTCTAACTTTTGAGCTCCTGGATTGGGCCTCGGGGGGTTTTGCTTCCTCCCTACCCCGCATCTGCACGTCTTCATTTCACTTGGAGCGGGCAGGCCCTTTCTCTCCAGGCAAAGAACCTTTTCTGGGAGGCAGGAAATGCACTTCAGGGTGTGGGTGAAGAGCTGACAGTGCCCCCAGCCTGGTGGGGCTAAGTCACTCAGCCTCATGTCCAGCTGCTCTCAGCCTCCAGCAGCCACTTGGAATGGGTTTGGGCTCCTGGAATGTTCTACACGAAGCACCCTCCCTGGCCCCTCCTCTCCTGCCCTTCCCAGTTCCCGTTGCCTCTGGGTGCAGCTGCTTGGGATCGGCAGAGAGGAGGAAAGCAGCAGGAGAGAGGGTAGAGGGAGGCAGGCACAGGCACGGCTCGGGTACAGGTGGGCAACGGTGGGGCTGCTTATAAACCGGCGTTGCAACTAGTGGAAAGAATTAGAAGGGACTTTCCTTCTCTTGTCACTCGATCCTAGCTGGGCAGGTGAGTATTCTCATTCCCATTTTACACATGAGGAAACTGAGTCCCAGAAACGTTCAGCAGCCTGCTCCAGGTCACCCCTCCAGTAAGTGAAATAAGGGGGAGCCCACAGGTTGTATGTTGTACTGAGGTAGGGAGGAGGGAGGGAGGATGGGGACAGATAGGAAAAGGGAGGTATTTTCAATATGGAAATCTGAGTCTGAAAACTTGGGAAAATGGATGTTTTGGCCCAAAAGGTTGGTTTTGAACAGTTCTGGAGATGGACTTGGAAAATCAGATAGCTTCCCAAAGATCCCTCCTGCTCTGGGTTCATGAGGAAGAGAGATTGAGTGAATCTCTACCCCTGATTTGGGCCTGGAAGGTCAGCCAACCAAGGAAGAGGATGGAGGTAGAGAGTAAGGTGAGGGCAGAGCCAGGCGGGCTGGGCCTGAAATCCGCAGGCTGCGAGCCTCAGAGCAAAGCCCCCAGGCTTGTTGGCCACCTCAACTCATAGGGCTGTTTCCAGCCTTCGTGGTGGGAATGGCTTCTGGTGCTTCTTCCTGGGTAAGCAGTTCTGTCCTCAAGTTCAGATGCTGGGTCCTCTGAGAGCTCCCCTGTAGCTTAGGATCTGATGGGAGTGGGGAAGGGGCTCACGAGCCTCATGCCTTAGGGATGTGGCCATCCTATAGGAGCTCAGGTTTTCTAATATCTCCAGACTTTCTAACATACAGTCCCATTGATGTTCTGTGCAAACTACACTCAGGCTCCTGTCACTGTGTCTGGGCCAGAAGGAGTTGGTGGGGACGCAGCCTTGAGTGATGGCAAACAGAGCAGATGGGAGTCAGCATCTGTGGTCCCAGGCTTGGCACGGTCCTGACTCTGGCACCAGGTGGTGTGGGCGGCCTTACCTCAGTTCTGCTGCTGGTAAAAGCAGTGTGCGTACTTTTTCACAGGATGGGGTGCTTATGTGAGTCGGGAATATAATATGAGTTGCTTACCCACTTCAGGTCTTGGCAGGAAACAGCTGGCTCATTCCAATGGGGCAACCGAGGAGACAATGGACTATTTAGAAGGTCTGGGCAAACCGACGAGGGATGGTGAAGCACCCCGCCACCGGGTGGCCCTCCTAGCAGGAGGTGGGAGCCATCCGCCCGCCAGGCCCGTAGGACAGGAGGGAGCCGGAGGAGAGGGCCCCCGACTGGAGCTGGGATCTTGGGTGGAAGATGCAGCCCTGGCACTTTGACCTTCTCTCCTCACCACCCCCCATCCCCTCCTAGTCTCTCCTACTAGCCAGCGGCCGAAGGTCAAAGCCATGTGGAGCCCTGAGGCGGGGTGTCTGGGGGATGCGGTCGGTAAAAGTTGGCCTGCAGGGACACAGAGCAGGTTGGGGAGTGGATCAGAAGGACATGGCAGGTGGAAAAGATCACCGACTTCAGGGCTCACCACGTGCATTTTAGCTTCACCTTTTGGGTTCAGCAAGAATTCAAGAGAAGGAGAAAAACGAATGTGTGCCTTTTAGGTCTTAGTTATTGTGCACCTCTGTGTGGGTGGGGCGGAGGGTAAAGGTCACACATCTACTAGTTTGTGGGACAGGAACTTATTGAGGACTTACTGTGTGCCAGGCACTGCAAATACAGATCAGCAAGGAGCCCGGGGCTGCCAGGGAGCAGATGGATCCCCTTGCCATCTCTGGGTGGGAGAGAAGGGTGCTAAGCGCTGCGGGCACCAGCATGAAGCCGAGAGCCTGGAGGTGTCCAGGAGGAGTTTTCAGAGAGTGACCCCGGGGTGAGGGATGGGCAGGGAAGGTGGGCTCTGGCCTTGGGTCACAATTGCCATTTCTGTGGGCGTGAGGGGTCCTGTCTGAGGTCTCTTCTGTCAGAGTTACCCCAGAGCATGAAGCCAGCCCCCCAAGGCTAAAGACACTGAAATTCTCGGCTCCCTGATTTTCACCTGGCGGTATGTGCAGGGCCCAAGAGCAGGACCTGGGCCAGACTGCCTGCGTTCCTAGGCCAATTCTGCCACAGTCTACGTGTGGCCCAGGCAAGACACTTACATTCTCCAAATTCTACTCTCCTCATACAGTTGTTTGCTATTTTTACTATTATTAATAGCCCTGTGGAGCTGGGTCTTCTCTGGCTGATGGGCTGGAGTTCTGGGTAGCAGCCAACTCTGGGTGTCCCAGGAGGCTGTGGCCCCTCTAGGCCACCCAGAGACAGCATTGAGAGTCAGGAGATGGTAGCCGTGGCCGCTGATTCGCTGTGTGTTCTGGGGCAAATCGCTCCACCTCTCTGGGCTGAGCAGACAGGTTACATCAGGAGCCAGCAGTCTGTGGCCAAATCCGGCCCATCATCTATTTTTGTAAAGAAAGTTTTATTGTAACACAGCCATGCTCATCGCTTAATGTATGGTCTGTGGCTGCTCGCGCGATAACAACAGCAGAACTGAGCAGCTGTGAGAGAGACCGTCTGGCCCTCTAAGCCTGAAATATTTACTGTCGGGTGCTTTTCAAAAAAAGTGTGCTGCCCGTCTCTTTGCTCCAGCAGGGCCTCAGGCTTGGACGGCGTGGCATCATTGCCTTTGGAGGGGCTGTGGCCTGGGGCTTCTGTGGGATGGGTGGGTGGCCCGGCCTGGATGAGGGGGTTTTTGAGGGCGCCTTGCTGGCCTCAGCCCACGTGGACTCTATCTCTGGGTGCCGAGGTGTCACCCTGGGCTGGGTCCCTGGAATAGGCTGCCCCATGCCTGTCGCTTTGCAGACCTCTTGCCCCAGCCCCATTCACTGTTGCTGTTGGTTGGAGGGAACTCCGTGTGGAAACTAAAAGATACACTGGCAGCCTCTGGCTGGAGTTGTATGCAGACCGCAGGCCTCCTCCGTAAAGGGTCCTGTTCTAAAGGACCATCCTCTCCCTGGGTCCCCAGGCCTCTGGGCCTGGATGCAGGATATCAGGCCTGGAAGTCACCTCAGAGACCAGGGCCTGTAACGGCCCCGTAACGCCTTGGTGATTGGGCTCCTTCCAAAGTAAAGCTTTCTTTGAGCTGAGGGGAGGGGGCGATTCTCTGACTCAGTGGTCAGCACAGTCCGGCTGCAGAGGCTCCAGGGGCCTGCCCCCTGCCCCCGCCCCCAGGGCTGCACAGACTCTGCAGTTCTTCCATTTCTGAGGCTGGTTTCAGCGGATGCCCTAATTGTGGGCAGAGGGTAGGTGTGTGCTCAGATCATGTTCCCCCTGGGACGTCCTCAGGGACGGTGCCAGGTTTGGAGGTGGTAGGAACGTCATCTATCCCTGATCCTGTCCCTGGAGAAGCCCAGAGTGCCCTGCTTCTTCTTCCTGTTTGATAACAAGTTAGTCTGGGGGCTGGCTTCAGAGGCCGGGATCGGGGGCTGGGAGGGGCGCACAGCACTGGGCGGGGTGGTGGCCCGGGAGACCCGAGTCCTGGTTGTACCTCCAGCCGCTTCACTCTCCAGGACTCAGCGTCTGCATCTGCAAAATGACTTTTCTGGCACTTGCTCCTCCCCCTCCCCCGCCTAGCCTTCCTCTCAGGCCATTCTGAACACCAAGTGGGATAATGATGTCAGTCTCGGGAGGAATGCTAAGTGTGTCAGGCAAGGTGGGTGGGTGTGTCTTGGCATGCAGGGGCTGGGCGTGACTCACCCGCACAGGCCTGTTGCTAGGCCAGCAAGCCTGTTTCTGGATTCTGGGTGTGGGGAGGAGCCAGCATGAGCCCTGGCGCTGTCCCGAGATGCACGGCTGGGCTGGAGCTTGGGGTCCACGAAGAGCTCAGACTCCAGCGGTGCCTGGGGAGCCTAGAAGGGCCTGGGGGCCTGGGTAGCAGGTCATAGAAAAGAAGCAGCTAGAGGGGATACCAGTGAAGGATGGGCATCCTGGCTCTAGGAGGGAGGATTCTGTGATGGCTGTGTTTTGGGGTCCATTTCTGGGAAGGTTCTCAGAACGAGGCCCCGGTTAAAGGTTCCTTGAGGACTCACAGCTTCTCCAAGATGCTGGGAAGAGGGTGGGCCTGGGAAGGCAGAAGCCCTGGAGAATTGCCCTTTGCCTGCTTGGCTGTCCTTTTGGGGTTGTCCCCATAGGCCCTGGGGAAGGGGGCTCCCTGGAGGTTGGGTGGGGTCCGCACTGCACCCCTGTGGATCCAGACTCAGTCCCTGTCCCCTTGCCCCTTCCAGAGCCCCGGAGCTATGTGGAGTCGGTGGTGCGGACGGCAGTGGCTGGTCCCCGGACTCAGGATCCTGAGCCCAAGAGCTTTAGCGCCCCGGTTGCCCAGGCCTATGGCCGCGAGACACCCCTGAGGAACGGGACCCTGGGAGGCTCCTTTGTCTCCCCCAGCCCCCTTTCCACCAGCAGCCCCATCCTCAGCGCTGACAGGTAAGTGGGGAGGAAGATCCAGGCCTGGGACAGCACAGATGAGGTCTCTTGGACCTGTCTAGGGCGTGGACAGGCAGAAATCACATCCAGGTTGCTGCTCCTGGGAAACTAGCTCATCGGGGTGCATGGTGAGAGCATCCCCTGAGTGCCAGCTCCCCAGGGAGAGTATGAAGGTGAACCAGGCATAGTCTTTACCCCAGGTTTATTTATTTATTTTTTAAAGTTTTTTAAAAATAAATTTATTTATTTCATTTATTTATTTTTGGCTGTGTTGGGGTCTTCGTTGCTGCGTGAAGGCTTTCTCTAGTTGTGGTGAGCAGGGGCTACTCTTCGTTGCGGTGCGTGGGCTTCTCATTTTGGTGGCTTCTCTTGTGGCTGAGCACGGGCCCTAGGCATGTGGGCTTCGGTACTTGTGGCTCACGGGCTCTAGAGCGCAGGCTCAGTAGTTGTGGCGCAAGGGCTTAGTTGCTCCGCGACATGTGGGGTCTTCCCGGACCAGGGCTTGAACACGTGTCCCCTGCGTTGGCAAGTGGACTCTTAACCACTGCACCACCAGGGAAGCACTTTTTTTTAATTTAAAAATAATTTTTATTTTTATTTTTTGGCCACACCACGTGGCATGCGGGATCTTACTTCCCAACCAGGGATGGACCCTGTGCCCCATGCAGTGGAAATGTGGAGTCTTAACCACTGGACTGCCAGGGAAGTCCCCTTCCCCCAGGTTTAAAATTGAACACGAGTAATTACTATGTGGTGAGTGCTTCCTATGTGCCAGGCATTTTGCTAAGTGCTTTCTGTTTAAACCTCACAGCAATCCTATGAGGTAGGTACTATTATTATTCACACTTCTCAGAAGAGGAAACTGAGGCAGAGAGATATAAAGTAGCTTATTCAAGGTCCTACAGCTACATAATAGCAAAAATAGGATTCAAACCGAAGGTGTCTGGCTCCGAAACCCACATCTCTATCCTTCCCCACAGACCTGCGTTATGGTGCCTGACGGTCACGGGGTGAGAGTCAGATGTGCCCAGAGCAGATGTTTAAGCCACGAGCTCAGAGCGAGAGGCCGCTATTTCTGCCTTGGGATGCAGAGAGGGTCTCTGGGGGCTGAAAGTATTTGTGCTGAGGCCAGAAGGATGAGCAGGGGTTGAAAGGTGAAGGGGGAGGGAACGGCCCTTCCAGAAGGACAGCACGGCAAGGACAGAGCCGGGGGGTGTGGAGGTGTTGGGCGTGGCGGCCTCGGGCACGCAGCTGCTGGTGAGGGGTTGCTGTAGGGTGAGAGGAGGGATGTCTTGGCGGATGGCTGGCTGGCGTTCTGAGGCGGGTCAGACAGAAAGGGTAGCCTGAAATTTCCCAGAGAGTGAGGCTCCTGTGTTTGGGGTGCAGTGAGAAGCTGCTTGACTGGGGGTGGTGGTGAGGCTTTATGATGGAGAGACAGGGAAGACAACATAGGAGAGGGACCCTGAGAGGAGCCTAGGCAGGGCAAAGGGTGCCAGGCGGGGAGGGGGCCCCAGAGAGCCTGCCTGGAGGCTGGAACTCGCCTCCAGGAGGGGAGCCTGCCCCTACCATCCCTTCCCATGTCCACTGCCCTTCTCAGCCCGGGACCCCACGGGGCCCGGTCACTGTCCAGCCACCTCTTCACAATTCTGCATGTGGAGGGGTGTGCCAAGCTTGCGGTGTACCTGCACTGGTCCAGCGTAATGCACCCCTCCTGGGTCGGGGCGGGGGGCGTGGGTGAGCAGAGGCACTTTTCTTCTGGAGGCTAAGAATTTGAAACCTCAAGCCAAGCACACACACCCCAGTCCACCTTACCCCTCCCCAGCCTCCTGATGCCTCCATTTTTGGAAAGGTCTGCCTCTGGGCAGAAGCTGCATTCTTCTTTTAGGGGAAAGGAGATTTTCCTCACCTCTCCAGCCACCCTTGCTGATATTCAGGGAGTGCTGACATTAGGAAGTTTTCACTGTTTCTCACTCCTCAAATTCCTCCTGCAGTAGGCCTCAGGAAGCCAGCTTCCCCTCCAGAACTCCATTTCCATGTCCCCAGCCCCCCCTGTGCAGCCTGACCTATCCCCCCATTCCTCAGAATCCAGGTTATTCTGTACCGAAGTGGTGTTCCACTTTGGCCCCTTCTGGGATGTGAGGTAGACTCTGTCCTGGCCTGGCCCCTGCCCTTCTCCCTGCCCTTGGCTCGTGCCTAGCCCTCCCACCTCACATCACCCAGGGGACCTGAGCTTATCCAACCTGGCCCAGGGTGTGGCCGGCCAGCCTCCAGACTCCTTCCAGTCTGCGGCTCCAGGCTTTGGAGCATCCTCTTATGTAAGGACCTTCCCCACCCCCCTGCCCCAGGGGCTGCTGGTGCAGAATTTGCCTGCTACCTCCCTGCAGCTGCTGCTTATGCGTGGTCTCTGTCAACCTTTGTCTCTCCTGCCATATCATCGAGGAATAGAAGTTTGGGTCTGGAAGGAATCAGAGTCATCTAACCTATTTCCCTCATTTTACACGTGGGAAAACTTTTAACAAGCAGAATCCAGGTTTCCCAACTCCCAGGCCATGGACTTGTATCAATACTTAACTTTAGAGGAGAACCTTTGACTGTGGCCATTCCCCCGGATACAGTGCCCTCTGAACTGACTTTTATCAGTCTTAGAATTGAGAGCGACCTCTGAGCTCATCTCATGTAACCTCCCAATGGAGGAAATTTCCTCCACAGCATTTGGGTCAAGAGGTTGGTCAGTCTCTGCTTAAATGCTCCTAATGATGGGAGCCTCATTACCATGTAAAGCGGCCTGCTCCATTGGTGGCCAGATCCAGTGGCTAGAATGCAGATCTTATAATGAGCTGAAATCTCCTGTGAGATTTCTTCATCTTTGCTGTTTTGGAGCTACCCAGGAATGGATGCCCAGTTACACTCTCAGTGTTTAAAGATGCTGATAGCACACCTGGGGAAACTGAGTCAAGGTAGGATACTTCCAGTAGGAACAGGATCCAAGTGGTCTAACCCCCTCTCCAGTGTTCAGTTTCTGTGATGCTGGAGGGGGCAACAGGACAGCCACCTTCAGTTTCGATAGGAGAGATCTCGCTCTGACCTGTGGTTGAGCAGTCAGGGTGGTGCTTGAGGATACATGGGCTTTGGAGTTAGACACAGCTGAGTTGAAATCCTGGTCTATTATGAGCTGTGTGGGTGTGAGCCTATTGCTTAACCTCTCTGAGCCTCAGTTTTCTCTTCTGATGTCTGTAGGGTGACATATCAAAGCCCTAACTTTCCTGTGCATGTGAGGGGAGCTTTTATTGTCATTATTAGTGGTTGGAGGGAGGGCTGAGGGTTCACTGAAAGCCTGTCCTTCACTAAATGCCATTTGGTGACATCTTGACCTGCCCCGTCTCTCTCTAGCACTTCAGTGGGGAGTTTCCCATCAGGGGAGAGCAGCGACCAGGGCCCGCGGACACCCACCCAGCCTCTGCTGGATTCTGGCTTCCGCTCTGGCAGCCTGGGCCAGCCCAGCCCTTCGGCTCAGAGAAGCTACCAGAGCTCTTCTCCTCTCCCGACTGCGGGCAGCATCTACAGCAGCCCCGACTACTCACTTCAGCCGTTCAGCTCCCTGGAAAGCCAGGCCCGGTCTCAGTTCGGTGTGGCGGGTGTCCACATGGTACCTGGGAGCCCTCAGGCACGGCACAGGACAGTGGGCACCAACACTCCCTCTAGTCCTGGCTTTGTCCGCCGGGCCGTGAATCCCGCCATGGCTGCCCCCAGCAGCCCCAGTTTGACCCACCGCCAGGTGATGGATCCACCCGGAACTGGTTTCCATGGTAACACGGTCTCCAGCCCCCAGAGCAGTGCAGCAACCACTCCGGGAAGCCCCAGCCTGGGTCGGCACCCTGGGGCCCACCAGGTTTCAAGCCTCCATGGCAATGTGGCCACCACTCCAGGGAGCCCCAGCCTGGGCCGGCACCCTGGGGCCCACCAAGGCAACCTGGCCTCCAGTCTCCATGGCAACACAGTAGCCAGCCCCGGAAGCCCCAGCCTGGGCCGTCACCTGGGAGGGTCTGGATCTGTGGTTTCCGGCAGCCCCAGCTTGGACCAGCAGGTGGCCTATGGTGGCTACTCCACGCCTGAGGACCGGAGACCCACGTTGTCCCGACAGAGCAGCGCCTCGGGCTACCAGGCCCCTTCCACGCCCTCCTTTCCTGTGTCCCCTGCCTACTACCCCGGCCTGAGCAACCCCGCCGCCTCCCCCTCGCCAGATTCAGCAGCCTTCCGGCAAGGGAGCCCGACCCCGGCCTTGCCAGAGAAGAGGAGGATGTCCATGGGAGACCGAGCGGGCAGCCTCCCCAACTATGCCACCGTCAACGGGAAGGTGTCCTCCTCGCCTGTCGCCAGCGGCATGTCCAGTCCCAGCGGGGGCAGCGCCGTCTCCTTCTCCCACACTCTGCCCGACTTCTCCAAGTACTCCATGCCAGGTGCGCCCTCCTTCCATGTCATCTCTCCCGCTGACAGATGAAGCCCAGCAGTTAGTTAGGGTATCTGTGCTAGTCTCTGTTCTGACATCTCCTTGGCGGACTGAAGCCCAGCAGTTAGGGTACCTGTGCTAGTCTCTGTTCTGACATCTCCTTGGCAGACACAACCTCGGGTGGATCACCAACTTCTGGGCCTCAGACGCCTTCCCTGTGTAATGGGAGTTGGAGCCGTGGTCGTGGCAGCCTTACCTGTGTAATGGGAGTTGGAGCTGTGGTCGTGGCAGCCTTACCTGTGTAATGGGAGTTGGAGCTGTGGTCGCGGCAGCAGTGGGGGCAGGGATGAGGAGGTAGATGCGATGATGGCACTGCTGTTACAATGATCTTCACCATCATCGTAGCCACCACCACTTGTTGAGCACATGCTCTGTGCCAGGCTCTGAGCCAAGGACTATCTCATCAGTCCTCACGGCCACCTGGCAAAGTGGGTATGATTTTGCCCAATTTGCACATTACTTTTCCAGCCCACAGCACGGTTCCCACCTTTTGATCCCCACTTTGCGCACATCACTAGTAATAGATCTGGCAGCCGGAGCGATATGGCACAAGGCCGAGGGTTAAGCATTTTTACTGGAGTCTAGTTTCTACCAACCCGGCTTCACTGAAGCCCACGCAGTCTTGCACACTGAATTCTTCTCTCATCGTCAGAACTGGGCATCTTTTGCCTCCACTTCGAGGGCTCATTTTCTAAACAAAAAGGTCAGGGTGTCAGCTGATCTGCAGCTTCTCAGCCAGATCTCCAACCTGACTATGTACAGAGCAGCCCTGGAGCCCTGGGACATTCAAGGAAGATTTAGAATGCTGCAGGCAGCCTGGGATGGGCCCCAGCTGCCCAGATTCTCAGTATCACTCCCAGGTCCTGCCCTGAGCCTGCCAAACGACACTGCACACCCCTGCTTCCTGCTGCTCGCCAGAGACATCTGGTTCCCAGCCCCAGTTCTTGGAGGATGCAGAACTTCTAGTAGTTGGGACATTTCCTGTTTCCCACCATCTTCCTTGCTTAAAATAGCCATGGGAGTCAACACAGGAAGGCACATGGGGCTGTAGCCACCTCTGACAGCTCGTTAGACAGGCCCCAGCAGCCCCAGGGCCTGGGGCTTTGGAGCCGAGAGAGGCAGCTTGCACAGTTGTACAGCCCAGCTGCCTAGCCCAGAGGCCCTGCTAAGTGCACAGCTGCCAGGAAAAGGAGCTGACCTACCCCATCTCCGTCCTCCAGAAACAGATCCCAGAAGCCTAGCAGAGTGTAAATGACAAGTTGAAATTGACTAAGCACCCGACACACAGCCTAACAACATCTCTGGTCTGTGCCCTGAACTTCACAGCACCGTGAGCACAGGCTCCTCTGTTCCAGCCTCTCACTGACGAAAGGAGTGGAAACATGCAGATTTGGAATATTCTTTTTCACCCTTCTCCCCCATCGTCCCTTTGTTTTCTTTGGTGCCAGAAGATGAAGGAAGAGGTTGGAGAGTGAGACCCACATGTCCTAATACCCAGACAGGAAGATATGGTGTAGCTGGCACCAAACTGGTTGCTGCATCTTCTTACCTGGGAAGGTCTTACAAAAGCCTTTCTGTGGACCATCTGTGTGACTTGGGCAAGTTGCTCTCCCTCTCTGAACCTCACATTCCTCACTTGTAAAGTAATAGGTTGGATAAGGTGCTCTCTGAGCTCCTCCAGAACCTAACATTCTATGAAAGCATCCCTAGTCTGCAGAGGGTCTGGGATGGGGATGTCTGCCAGAGAAGTGGGGTCTGTGACACTCAGATGGCCTCTTAATTCTAGGCCAACCCTTCTCCTATTTGTCCCAGGCAGGGCAGGAGCAATCTTTTTGCTCTACCTGAGGCAGAACCCGGGCTTTCCATATGGGAAGTGAGGCGGAGCTTGGGGAAAGTGGACAGAAATGTGTTTTTCTGCTCTCATCCTCAAGGTTGTTATGATAGAGTTGGGAAATTGAGCCCATGGAGAAAGGGACTAGCAGGTGGGAGGGAAACTTCGGGAAGGGTTTAGTCTGAATCTTCTAGAGAAAGGGGGAGATGGGATGGAGTAGGGCTCTCGCTGGCTTGGTGAGAATGCTGTTCAGTCTCTTCAACAGGAGGGCAGCACCGTGAGCCACGGTGGTTGTTGGAAGACAGGGGGAGGATGTGAAAGCAGGTCAAGGCCCCTCCCAGCAATGCTCTGATGATGTCTGAGCAGACCAGCTCTCTGTGTTAGTTTCCTAGGTCAGCCATAGCAAAGGACCACACACTAGGTGGCTTAAGACAACAGAAATTTATCCTCTCACAGTAGCTGAGGCTGGAAATCCCAAATCAAGGTATTGGCAGGACTGGTTCCTTCTGGAGACTCTGAGGGAGACTGTGTTCTAATCTCAGCTTCTCATGGTGGCTGGCAGTCTTGGGGTCCCTTGGCTTGAAGGTGCATCTTCCTAATCTCTGCCTCCATCTTCACATGACACTCTCCCCTTGTGTCTCCCTGTCCCTTTCCTTCTTTTTATAAGGACACCAGTCATATCGGATTGGGGTCCACTCTAATCCAGCACGACTGCATCTTATCTTGTTTACATCTGCAAAGACCCTATTTCCAAATAAGGTCCCATTCACAGGTACTGGGGGTTGATTCCAACATACCTTTTTGGGGGACAGAGATGGAGACTCATAACACCTTCTTTCCCTCTCCTTCTCCTTTAGACAACAGCCCTGAGACGCGGGCGAAAGTGAAATTTGTCCAGGACACTTCCAAGTATTGGTACAAGCCCGAGATCTCCAGAGAGCAGGGTAAGTGCTGGGTGGTGCTGAAGGTCCTGGGGTCCATCTGAGGCCACAGCTGGCGGCTGCCCACCTTGTCTTCCCTGGGCAAGGGACATAAGCAGACTCATTCCTCTTTGCAGTAGGTGGTGGTCACAGAGAGGAGCTGGGACCAAGGTTGGACAGGAAGAGGCACCTCCCCACAGTGAAGCGTTGGGCAGCAGAAGCAGTGGTTGTAGCTGTTTCCTTAAAAGCAGCAAAGTCTTGGTTTTCCAGGACAAAATGAAAGGCTGGCCGAGATACTGTGAAACCTTAGCTCTCCATCTGCATGATGTGGGAGATTGTTGCCCATTTTACAGAAAAATACATAGTTGGGATTGTGGGGATGGAGATGAGAGGCCTCAGCCCCTAGGGGAAGTCTGTGTGGATGTAGGGCAGGGTGACCTCCAGCCAGGGGTCAGAGCCGGACAGTTTTCTTGGAACGACCCCATCTATTCGTTTACTCACTGTATGGGCTGCTTTTGTGCTGTGATGGCAACGATGAGTAGTGCCTGCAAAGCCTGAAATATTTACTGTCTGGCTATTTATAGAAAAACTTTGCTGACTCTAGTGTAGGAGGACCCTTAGGAGTGTTTACATTTTAACTTTAAGGACTCTCATCTCACCTGAGAAAGAAAGAGGTTCAAGACCTGATGAGACTTAAGCCAGTGCATCAGTTTCTCATTTCCCCTTCTCTCCTCCCGATTCAGCCATAGCCCTCCTTAAGGACCAGGAGCCAGGGGCTTTCATCATCCGAGACAGCCACTCCTTCCGAGGAGCCTATGGGCTGGCCATGAAGGTGTCTTCGCCCCCTCCGACCATCATGCAGCAGAATAAAAAAGGTAACACCAGCTTGTCCACTGGGGCCTCAGGACTAGGTGGTCCCTACAGTCTCTTTAGGTCCTGAGCTGCCAGAGGACGAGGGGTGGCTATGTGGGGTGGGCAGGTCTCTTAATTCTCATGGGAGCTGGTCCCTTCTAATCAGACGCTTCAGAAGAGCAGGTCTTGGGCTTGGTGATGATTGAGGTCAGAGAACAGGGAAGCAAGATGACTGGGACCCTGTGATTGAGTTTCCTTGAGGGGTGGGCTAGCAGTGGTGGTCTCTCCATCCCAGGGCTCTGGCCGTGTTATCGCTGTGACCCTTTCTCCATCACAGCCCAGCACACTGGAGAAGTTGGAAGTAGTGCTGGGAGGTGGCGGAAGGACACCGTGGGCAGTGACGCATCCACGTTTCTTTCTCTTCGTCCCAGGGGACATGACCCATGAGCTCGTGAGGCATTTCCTGATAGAGACGAGCCCCAGAGGAGTCAAGCTCAAGGGCTGCCCCAACGAGCCAAACTTCGGTGAGCTGTCCCCGCCTCCGTCCCCACGGTCTCAGGCCTGTCCCAGGCTCCCCGCTGCAGCGTCTGCCCGTCACCCTTGTCATAGACGCAGCAGAGAAATGCACGGCGACTCCCTTCCTCTGTGCTGTGGCGCCTTCACTCTGCCAGATTTCTTTCTGTATTTGTCCTACCCCGCGGAAACTTGTTATCATTACCACTGGAGTAACAACTATAACAACAGTTGCCTTTATCCACTACCTACTATGTAGGTACCTTATATCACTTAGTAGGTACCTTATATCACTTCTGGTCTCCCGACCATCCTGCGTGGTAGGTGTCATCGTCCCATTTTACACACGAGGGAACTGAGATTTATCCAGGGACACACAGCTAATAAGTTACTGAGTGGGGATTTGATCCCATCATCCTCTGACACTTCTGCTGCACTCTCCTGAG
The DNA here is from genome assembly GCF_937001465.1 of Orcinus orca. Lineage (NCBI taxonomy): Eukaryota > Metazoa > Chordata > Mammalia > Artiodactyla > Delphinidae > Orcinus > Orcinus orca. The sequence continues at coordinate 101,026,344 of NC_064565.1, read as the reverse complement.
TGGAGCCCTGGCAGCTGGAGGGACTTAGGAGAGATGCTGAGAGTAACTTTCGATAAAGAAAAGTTGTGGGGGGCTTCCCTGGTGGCGCAGTGGTTGAGAGTCCGCCTGCCGATGCAGGGGATGCAGGTTCGTGCCCCGGTCCAGGAAGATCCCATGTGCCGCGGAGCGGCTGGGCCCATGAGCCATGGCCGCTAAGCCTGCGCGTCCAGAGCCTGTGCTCCGCAACAGGAGAGGCCACAGCAGTGAGAGGCCCGCGTACCGCAAAAAAAAAAAAAGAAAAGGAAAAGTTGTGGGGCAACCGTCTGACGGCTAGAGTGAGCCTTTAGAGTTTTCTCCCTTGGATCTTGCTGTCAAAGAGGGAATGAATTTTCAGTTTTGTGGAGGGGATGAGGGAGAGGTAAGAACGAACCTAAAGATTATGGACAGTGGGATGGGGTGGGTGTGCTTCCTCAGTGCCCCCGACGTGCTCCCAGTAACGCTGCCTCTGCCGGCTGTCTCCCTCCCTGCAGGATCTCTGTCTGCCCTGGTCTACCAGCACTCCATCATCCCGCTGGCTCTGCCCTGTAAGCTGGTCATTCCAAACCGAGGTAGGAACCTGAGACTCCTCGCCCTCCAAGCGCACCCTTGTGCTGGCCTCCTTCACGTCTCTGCCCAGCCAGCTGCTTCAGAACATGTGCCAGGCTTGGAGGAAACGGGTCATGTTGCCAATCTTGGGAAACTCAAAACCACTCTCCTCTTTATTTTTTCTAATAAAAAAGAAGGGAAAGTTCATTAAAAATCTTAATTCCAGAAACACACATAATTGACTTGCCAGATTGTTCCAGAGAAAATTCTCTGGAGGCTTTAAGAATTCATACTTGAATCCTGAGAATTACGACTCATCCCAGGGGAGGAAATAGAAGCAGGAGACAGCCATGGGGAGGACCGTGTCCGGAGGGTGAGATGGGCATCAGTGGGCAGGGCCGAGGGAGGGGGGAGGGAAAGGCAGAGGTAGGTCATGGGGCATCCAGGTGTGGGAGGGCGGTCTGAATGGAGAGGAGAGAGCACACTCAAGGGACCTCTTAGGGATCCACATGGCGTGGGAAGGAGACAGGAAGCCCAAGATGTCCCTGGAGTTTCTAGTCTGCATGGCTGAGAGGGTGTTCCCTCGCTGAGGGGACATCGAGCTAATGGGAGGAGCAAGCCCTCTTTTGATTGTGGGAAGTACAAATAGAATTCAAGGGCTTTAGGACGTATAGGGCGAGAATTTGAGTGAGACACTGCGGCTGGCAAAAGAGATTTTAGCTCCTCTTAGAGAGATGTCCCAGCCTCGGAGGAAGGCGGATGGACACCCCAAACCTTTCGACAGCACAGGCTTCCATTATGTAGCCCCAGATACACGGGGCTCCCGCGAGGGGAGGGGAATATGCCTGGCCCTGAACTTGAGGTCTAGGAACTGGTAACTGGGGTGCCTTCTCCCCATGCTCTCTGTCCACTAATAGGATATTCGGAATTGTGTCCGGGACTTGCTTTCAGTCTCTCTTGGAGGTCCTGGGGTTATGTCCATAATTAAAACCTCCAATATTATTTGGCAATATCTATGTATCCAATTCGATTCATTGAATTATTAATGATAATTGACCACTATTATCAACTTAAAAGTTCAAATACTATGTCAATAGCCCTATTAACCACATGATTTAGACACTAATTAAATTATATTTCTAAGGAATTTAGCAAAGTAATTTAATAATTATAACACTGCTCTTTATTTACATTGTATAAACCAGTGGTTCTCACAGTACGGTCCCCAGACCAGCAGCATCAGCACCCCTGGGAACTTGTTCAAAATGTAGCTATTCTCAAGCCCCCCCAATCAGAAGCTTTAGTGTGGTGCCCAGAAATCTGTGTTTTAACAAGCCTGCACACCAACGTCTGAGAAATGCTGGTATAAACAATACTCAGTTCTTATTAATATTGAAATTGTAGTTGTGCTGCATTGTGGTTTAATGAGTTGGGCATTTACTGATCTACACATAAGATACGTCCATGCAGAACAACCATACCAGTTGCCACTTGAAGGCTTGCTTTATGTCAACGACTAGACTAACACTGTACACGGAACATCTCAAAAACCCAGGGAAGTGGGCGCTCTCATCATCACCTCCGTTTTATACATACTTGGCAAGTGACTGGGTGAGCATCTGAACCCTGCTCTGTTGGACTCCACAGCTCCCAACCAGTGTGCTGAATACTTAGAGCAATCACTGGACATTCAAACTGGACACACGTGCTGACTGCCAGGGCTTATTATGAGAAGCGGTATCCGTTGCACAAAGTATTTGCAGAGCTAGCCTGAGGCCCAGCCAACCTTGTGCTTCTTTCCAGCTCTGCAGTTTTAATTACCAGCTGAATTAAATTTTTGTCTCAGACCCCACAGATGAATCAAAAGATAGCTCGGGCCCTGCCAACTCAACCACTGACCTGCTGAAGCAAGGGGCAGGTGAGTGGCCACCCCAGACGGGATCCCTGCCCAGGCCTTTCCTCCCCCGGGCCCTGTACCCTCCTGCAGGTGCAGGCTGGATATCTCTCCCAGACCCAGATGTCTCTGGGCAGACCACATTTCTGTGTGCAGATGCCTCGGCCCAAGGCTGGCCTGAAATTCATCTGCTCTCTTCTTCCCGAAGAGAGGACCTGGGGATGGTTCCCACCCACTTCGGCCCCCATGACACCTCCTTGGGTGGGTTTCTTCCAGCCTGCAACGTGCTCTTCATAAACTCTGTGGACATGGAGTCACTCACTGGGCCACAGGCCATCTCCAAAGCCACTTCTGAGACACTGGCTACTGACCCCACGCCGGCTGCCACCATCGTCCACTTCAAAGTTTCTGCCCAGGGAATCACACTGACTGACAACCAGAGAAAGTAAGATTCTTTTTTTTTTTTCCAAAGATGGTGTTTTTTTGTTTTCTTGTTTTTGTTTTTTATTAATTAATTAATTAATTTTTGGCTGCTTTGGGTCTTTGTTGCTGAGCGCGGGCTTTTCTTTTTAGTTGCGGTGAGCGGGGGCTACTCTTCGTTGCGGTGCGTGGGCTTCTCTTGTTGCCGAGCACAGGTTCTAGGCGCGCAGGCTTCAGTAGTTGTGACACGCGAGCTCAGTAGTTGTGGCTCGCGGGCTCAGTAGTTGTGGCTCGCGGGCTCTAGAGCGCAGGCTCAGTAGTTGTGGTGCACGGGCTTAGTTGCTCCGCGGCATGTGGGATCTTCCCGGACCAGGGATTGAACCCATGTCCCCTGCATTGGCAGGCGGATTCTTAACCACTGCGCCACCAGGGAAGCCCAGTAAGATTCTTCTAATTGCTTCTGTGTTGGGCTCCCCCCAGCCCTGTGACCCATCCATCCATCCACTTTCTCACCCACTCACCAATTGATCCATCCATTCCTGCCTCCATTCATCCCCCATTTATCTTCGCCCACCCATTTATCCCTTCACTAATTTGTCTCCCTCTATCCATCATCCATCCATCCATCCAGCCTTCCTTCCTTCCACAAATATGCCTGCACTTGTTATACAGCTGTAAATGCAACTGATAAAAGTCCCTGCTTTCTAGAGCAGAGGCCCTTCCTCTCACGCTCTCTCCCCAGCCCCTTTTCTTCCTCCTCCAGAGTTCCCCCGTTTCTCATTCCTCAATGCCAGTTTCTTCCTTCTTTTCCTAGCCTCTAGCATTTGAGACATGTTTCTATGAGACATCTCTCTGTCCCTATGCATGGCTTTATGTCCCCAAAGGGAGCAGCCCAGGCCATCGTGCTCAGAAGGGAAAGGCTGTGTCGACCTGTGACAGCCACAGGTGGTGGCCTGACCTGAAGGAGGCGTCACTTCAGCACTCATTCTCTGTTTATCTGATGTGTGTGCCACAGGCTCTTCTTCAGACGCCACTACCCCCTCAACACCATCACCTTCTGTGACCTGGATCCACAGGAGAGGAAGTAAGTCTCTTGTAGACACTTGCCTTCCCAGCCATCTTTCGAACGCTGAAGTCTGTGTGTATGCATGTATGTGTGTGTATGCACTCCTGTGTGTGTGTGTGTGTGTGTGTGTGTGTGTGCGCATTCTTGGCTCAATTTGAAGATCTGCCCATGCCTGTGGGACCGTGAGTAGCTGTGTTGGCATCTTTTTGAGTTTTTCCCGCCACCAGTTTGAAGCCCCTCCCAGGGACCCAAACGCCTGCTTCTACCCCTCTGACCCTGAAGCTGCTTCTCTCCACGTTGGGGAAAGCTCCTTGGGAGGCAGGCCGCAGTGCTCTCTCCGCTGTGAATGCCCTGATGCGTGGTCTTTGGAGGCTCCCGCCCCCCTGGCACAGGGGCTCTGCCTTCCCCAGGGGTCCAGGCACACCCGGGGCTGGGCTCTGAGGGAGAAGTGGTGGTTTACGCTGTGCCGTCATTCTCTCCACAGGTGGATGAAGACGGAGGGAGGTTCCCCTGCTAAGTAAGTACGCTTCTCCCCACCCGGCTGGCTGGTCTTCATGCTCCTTGCCTGGGGCAGAGGTGGGTGCGGGAGTGGGTTTAGGATCCAGGAACAGGACGTAGGCAAAGGGCAGCTCTGGAGAAAAGCTTGCCCAGGCAGCCAGGTCTTTGGCCTTCTCCTGCCTCGAGGCCAAAGGTCCAGCCTCCAGTCTTGTCCCCTTCCCTCTCTCAGGACCAGACCAGCAGGGGTCTGAGGAAGGGATCTGAAAGCTGAGCGTTTTATTGGAGGTGACGGCAGTGGGGCAGGGGTTGTTTAAATGATCTTTTCTGCCACAATCCTGGCATCCTTGATTCCCATTCCTGCTCTCTTGGCGGACTTCTGTGCATGACGTGGCTGGGCTAGACCTCCACGTCAGACCGCGGGAGTCCGGTAGGTCTGAATTCCTTCCGAAATTCCACTGATGGCCCTGGGGTCCTTTGGTCAATTTTCCGTCTATTTGGCATTTCGTAAGTGCTTCCAGGGAACTAACTCAGCCCTGGGAAAATTCAGACCAATCAGAGGGCTGATTCTGCCCTCGGGTGCCTGATGGTAGCACAGTAGATAAGAGAAGTATATAAGCAGGCTAAGGTGCTGCAGTGGTTTTCAAGCTGTGTTCCAAGGAACGCTAGGTTCCTCAGGTTGTAACTGAGCCGCTATGAGGGGAGGTACGATTTGCAGTTATTTATCAGGATGAATCGGAGTTTTCTCAGTAAAACCAAAACAAAGTAGAGGAATAACCTGGGTACTGAAGCTGACATAAGACTGTCACTATGGTCCATAATTCCACCTTTTACTTCGTTGGGCTCACCCAAACAGCCCCATTTTTTTCTCACTGATTGACTTTATCATAGGTAAACGTTACGCTGTTGAATTGATCCATTTATTGCCATAAGTACTGCTGTCACCTTTACATATCCAGACCTCATATAAGATTGGCTTTAGAAAAAGAAAACTTTCACTATTAAAAAGAAATCAAAACCACTGCTGATTTGGGAAGGTTTGGGGAAAGAACCCTTGTTTAAAAATAGGCTTGGGGCTTCCCTGGTGGCACAGTGGTTGGGAGTCCGCCTGCCGATGCAGGGGACACGGGTTCGTGAAGATCCCACATGCCGCGGAGCGGCCGGGCCCGTGAGCCGTGGCCGCTGAGCCTGCGCGTCCGGAGCCTGTGCTCCGCAACGGGAGAGGCCACAACAGTGAGACGCCCGAGTACTGCAAAAAAAAAAAAAAAATAGGTCTTATACGACAGGTAGAAATGGGTGTGGGAGCAGGAGAGAGCTGATTTCATGGGGATGGGGCTGGAGAGGCCACCAGATTGCAAGCTCCCTGAAGGCATGACTGTATCTGCCATGTGGGAGGGGCTGATAGATATTTAGTAAGGAAATGAAAGGATGGAGGCAGGGAGGAGGAGAGCGAGGAGGAGGCCCAGTGAGGCCACTGTGGTCCAGATGCGTGGAACTGACCAGGGTCAGCACGATGAAAGCTCTCCTGGGGGTGTCCGTGTAACCGCAAGTCGGGTCTGGCTGCTCCCCTTTCAAAAGCCAATACAGAGGCCAGGTTGGTGGAAAGGAAAGTTTGCTTCATTTTGGATGCCGGCAATCACGGGGGAGGGTGGATGCAGCCCCCACCCCACCCCCACTGACAACCAGGGGGCAAGAGCTTTTATAGACGGGGGGAGGGGGCTACATGCCCCCTTAACTGGCCATGATGTAGTTAATTTCTTCCACCTGGTGGGAGTTTCAGTATCTACAAGACAGCTCACAGGATATGTCTCAGGATATTATCTATAGGCCTTGAGAAGGAACTAAAGGTCCTTAACTATGCTTAGTGACTAAACTACTATTATTTAGTCTTGTCGGACTGGTTTCCTTTGCTTCTGCATTTTCTCTGATTAAGCTTATTCTCTGGCTAAAGTTTTTCCACAGACGAAAGGCAAGCAGAAGACATGGGGGTCAAGGACCATAGGGTCCTGCTCTGTTTCATCCAGAGGGGCCATGTGGGATGGAGGAGACCTCTCCTGGCTCAAGGTCACATAAAGAGTTAGCAGCTCAGCTGAAAAGAGGCCCCCGTGTGCAGTCCTCTCAAAGCTTATCTCAGCCTCCCCTGGGGCTCATGGGGTCACTGGGCTCTCCAAGTCCCTGCCGCCAGCCAGGAGGCCAGAGCTCTGCGTTTGAAGGGTCTTGTCTTACTCACCACCCGGCCCTCCGAGGGGGAGATGCATCCGGGACAGAAGCGGGCTGGTCCCAGGCCTGGAGATTCATCCTTGAGGAGTAGCTTTTGTGCTGAGCTTCCTTCTGACTCGCCCTTGTGGGGGCCCAGGAGAGCTCAGGGCTGGACGAGGGTGAGGCAGGCGAGATGCCTCAGGCCCCCAGTTTAAGGAGGTGCTCGCTCTGGGTGCTTGTAAGCGCTCCTCTCTGCCCCTAGGGGCCGAGGTTTCTTGCCGCATCCATTCCCCCAAGCAGAGGAAGGACTTGGGCTACTGTTGAGTTGGCCCTGAGGCCCACAGAGCTGAAATAAACATGAAGGGAGGGCAGGCGGGCAGTGTTCAGGCCTGAGAGGTGGGCCGGTTCTCCATCCTGGCCTGGAGAGGGGGCTCCGGGGGGGGGTGATCCATGGGCCCAGGCTTCCCCACCACTTGGGTAGACTGTTACCCTAGACCTCTGACCTGATTGTCCCCAGCCCCTGAAACACATTTGGGTACAGCAAAACTGTGGGGAGCCCTGTGTGTGTGTGTGGGGGGGGTAAGCCAGTCCCAACTCTGCTAATTTTAGCTGCTGTGGTCCGTCCAGTCCTGGGAGAGGGGTTTCCATCGGAATCTCCAGCTGTCCCGATTTTCCCATCCAGCAATGTGCTGGCTGGGAGGGGACCTGAGCTCACATTCTGTTCTTCCGCGCTTGTATTTTTAACTCTGTTTTGCACAGAGAGAACGCTCAGTCATTCCAGTCCTGGTATGAGGAGTGGGGTTTGGGGGGGAACAGGTGTGGGGTCCCCCTCCCCCTCCCATTCTCTGGAGAAGTGTGTGTGCATGTGTGTGTGTAGTGGGGGACGGTGGCCCCTCGTCCTTTGGTCTCTGACCTTCTGTGGTGTCCGAGGCAGGCGGGCCCTTTGACAGGCAGACGGCACTTTGCTTACGTGTTGTGTGTAAGAACATTCGGCTAGGGGTGTGGCAGGGATGGGCTGAGAGAAGCTGGTCTAGGAATGTCCCATTTTATTTTTGGTCTCATCCCCCCCTCTTACTGTCGGGTCTTGTCACTCACCTCCAGCACCTCTTCCTCCTGCTCCCTGCCCACAAAGGGGAATTTCTGCTGACCCTGAACAAGTGACGTGCTGTCTCCAGGCGTTGGTTTTCTTGTTGGTGAAGGAGAGAAAGGATTCTCTCTCATGCTCCACCCTCAGTGCCCAGTGCTCAGGGAGGTGGGGAAAGATGGGGAAGGGAGCAAAGATGAGCTTGCTTTCCTGGGCGCCTCCCCCAGGCCTGGGGTTCCTCCTGACCCCCACCCCCACCTGTCACCCATCTCCCCCCCTGCAGGCTCTTCGGCTTTGTGGCCCGGAAACAGGGCAGCACCACGGACAACGCCTGCCACCTCTTTGCTGAGCTTGACCCCAACCAGCCGGCCTCCGCCATCGTCAACTTTGTCTCCAAGGTCATGCTGAGTGCCGGCCAGAAGAGATGAACTCCCCCCTCCCCTTGCCCGGGGCCGGGGCAGTGGGGATGGGTATGTGGGGAAGGGACCTGTGCATCCTGACCATCCTTGAATCCAGAAGGAGGACTTTGGGCCAATTTTGGAGAAGGAGAGAAGAAAGTGTCATGTGGGGAGAGGGAAGTGAATTGAGCGGGGAGGGGGAGAGAGAGAGAAAGAAGGAAAAAGATGGAGGAGAATAACTCGGATTCCCCCGGGGAGATGGATACTGCAAAACCCCCAGAGCCTCCAAAACTAACCAGGTCCACCTAACTCCCCCTCCACCCTCCGAGAGGATGGAACTCCTCAAGAAAGGCAGAATGAACCTCTCTGGAGATCCACATTTTGGGGGGAAATGGAAATGCTCTTTCTTCCTAACCCAACTGCTTTGCAAGGAGAAGAAATCTTGTCAAGAGAATCTTTTTCTGTCCACCTCTAGGGTAGATCACCAAACCAAAAAGAGCCACCATGAGACATCCAGTGGCGGAACTTTTGCTTTTGAAAGTATCTCGGACCTGAGGCCCCTAAGGTCTCTTTGCTCTGCCTCTGATGTACAGTTTGTGGGTGTCTTTATGGGGTGTATATATGGCCACACCCACATCCTCACACACTGATTTCTGTTTGCCTCTCAGCTTGAAGTAGAAACAGGTATACTTGTCCGTGTCCCCTGTGTTTGCACACACAAGTGCATACTGTCCAAAGAAAGTTAGAGTCGGGGGTGACAGGGCAGCAGGGAGTGGGCATAAGCCCCCTTCCCCAGGAACACCCAGGATTGTGGGTAATGGACACTCTCTTGGTCCCTGCACCTGCTCTAACAGCCTTGGGTGCCGCCAACCCCTTCTCCTCGACGGAGACCCCCACGGAGTGGGTCTGGCCACGCTGCAACGTTACCCCTGATCTGCCTCCACCAGGAAGCTGGAGCATTGGTTTGAGGAGATGGGGACTTGTGTGTCCAGAGCTCTGGGGAAGAGATCCCTCAGGAAGGGAGGCTGCTGAGCTCTAGGCACCTTCCCCGAGGCGTGTGGCCCAGCCTCGGGGTGGGCAGGTGGCTCCCGCCAGCTCCCAGCCCTCAGCCCCTTCTTGGGTTTCGTGCCCCAGACCAGCCTTTCTCAGACTTGCTTATGTGCATGTTGCCTTTTTGGGTGCTGGTGATTGAGGCTTCCTGCTCTGCCCTGCCCTGTTCTGTCCTGCAGGGTCCCCACGTGGGGGCTCATCCTGGGAACCTGCTTCTATAAGCCGTGCTCGGCGAGGCCCAGGAGAGACCCCTGCAGTTCCTGTGCTCCCTCTGCAAGGGATCGGGGGTCTGACTTTTGCTGGGCCGCCCAGGGGAGCTGGTCAGTTCTGGGGGAGGCTGCCTGCACACCACATGGCCTGCCTGCGATACCAAAGCCTTGCCCTTCCCCCTTCTGCCTGGTTTCCCCCCCGAGCCCAGCTGCCGTGGAGCAGAGGGCAGAAGCCGCACATTTAGGCCGAAGGGCTGAGAGTCCAGCTGGGCGACTGGGCGCTCCCTGACCACCACCCAAGTGCTCTAAGCTAGACGGGAAATCCACCAGGACTCCATCCCTGAGTAGCTTCTTAAGCCTCTGGGTTCCCTAGAGAGAGGCATTGTACTGATATATAAATATATATAATATATATGTGAGACATACTGACAGAATCTGTAAGCTAATGAAATATAAGAAAAGGTTAAAAAAAAAAAGAATAGGTAAATTGACAAGAAGTATTTATTATTTCCCCATCTAGCTTTATTGCCTCCCTGGCATAATCCAGTCCCCATCCCTCTCTGTACCTATAAGTGAAGCCTGAAAGGTAGGGGCCTTTATCCTTGGAGCAATCAGGGGTCTCCTTGCCCTGGCCTTGGCCTTCCCTAGACTCTGACTAGGGCTCAGCGGGGAGGGGGTGCACGTGTTCCATCCCCTTCACCCCCCTTATTTTTGGCAAGCTGGGCCCGGCTGTCAGCTCCCAGAGATGAGGGCTTAGCAGCCCGCCTCCCTGCAGGCCCGAGCGGGTGTGTGAGCCTGCAGGGGACACGGGTGTGTGTGGTGGGTGTGGGTGACGTGTGCGTCTTGTATTTTTTTTCTCTTCCAAGAAGCTGTATCTGTGTGGATGTTCTGTTTCAGGGAGTTGGAAAGGAGAGCGTCTGAAGATGGTGGGGAGTAGCCCCCTGCTTCCCAAAGATTGAAACCTTGTTCTTGGTGACCAAGACTCCCCCAAAGGGCTCTTCCTTCTGAGGCTTTCAAGCCAGACACCGCGGTTTCCCCTCTCTCATTCCCTACCTAACCCCAACTCTCTTCCCAGACAGAAGAGGATATTCCCGCCCACTTCCTTTGTAAATATCTTGATGTCCCACTGGACAGCCCGGGAACTCTCTCCTCCTGGTCTGCATGGCCGGGAGGAACATCAGACCCTTCATGTGAGTCTGGGGTCAGCCTTCACACGTGCTTTCCCACCGCCCACCAGCAGCCCACCCCACTCAGGCCTGAGCCGTGTGTGACTCTGGGAAGGACTCGAGATGCTGGGGAGCTGATCGACTCCCCCGACCCAACATCCTTCTGGAAAGAGTCAGTTTCCGAGAGTGTGGCCTGTCCAGAAGAACGATCTGTCCAATCTCCACCGTGGTCTCACCTTTGGGTCAGACACTGCTTGGGATAACCCTCCCGTGTCTCACAGGTTAGGCCCGTGCACCTAGCACACGTGCGCACACATACACACACACACAACCACAGCACTGCAGTATGTTCTTGCCAAAGATTTCCTTTAAAAGAAAGCACTTTTAATAATTATTGTTGTTATCGTGTGAATGTTTATCCTTGTTTCTCCCCATCCCTCTCCCCAACCTTTTTTGCTGTTGTTTATTGTTGAATCTGTTTGTCAGCCAGGAGAGTGCCGTCTGGTCTTGAAAGTGGGCTGGGGAGTTGGGGATGGGAAAGGGTCTGGGAGGAGTTGGCAAGAGAGAGCCGGAGGCTGGAGAGGCCTGGTCAGCTCGTGATGCAGGGATGCAGACCCCAGGCAAGCTCAGGCCCCAGCCCCAGGCCCAGCCTGTGTCTTGCTGTGCATCCAGGCCTCTGAGGCAGCCGAGGCCTTACCGTAGCTGCCCTGTACGGTGTCTGGAGGAAACAGGGGGCGGGGAAGTGACAGCCCTCCAATTCAGCAGGGAGAGAGGCCCAGAAAGGTCCCCGTGGCCCTTCCCAGATGGAGCGAGAGGGGAGGACTGAGCATGGGAATAGTGGAGAGGTGAGCCCAGAGGGGAAATGGGGAGGAAGGGAACAGTTGGATGGAGTTCCAGGGCTGAGCGGATGCCTCTGCCCTGTGATCGTGGTGCTCTGGCTCCCTCCTCCAGCCAGGTGTTCCAGGGACAGAGACATTGCGTCCTAGGCTTGGGAAAGGCCCTTTGACCCAGGTCCTCATCGGAGCCTCTTCCGCAGCAGCTCCAAATGCTTGCGGACTGCCAGGATGCGTTCTTCCTTGGCAGGGTTTTGAGGGATCCCTGGGTGTGTCAGAGACAGGCAGCATAGGGGTGGGGGGACCTGGTGGCTCTGTGATCATGAGAGGGAGCCCAAGGGGCGCGTGTGATTCTCTGTAAAGGGGCTCCCGAGGGAGATGAGCCGAACATCCTTCTGCCCACTCGGGTGAGCCGAGCAGAGGTTGGGCAGGCCCCTGGTGCCACCCAGGGGTCTGTGGACGAGTCTGTATGTGGAGCAGTGTCCGTAGCCCCCTTCCCTGGGACGTTCGTTCATCACCCCCGCCTCCCGGGTCTTCTCCCCTGCTTTGGTCTTTCCCAGCTTCAGGATCTGGATCTGGGGGGGGATCAAGGAGGCCGATGCCCTTTCCGAGGGCTGCCTCCTGCCCCTACATCTCCCCACCCTTGGGATCCTTGGAGAGGCTGGGGGCAGAGTCCCGGGGCTACTTTTCACCCGGGTCGAGGCCCCGGAATCCCGAGACTGGAGTGCCCTGGTCAGTGGTAACACAGAACGTGTGCGCGCGCGTGTGCAAGTGTGGGTGTATGTGTGTGCGTTTTTTGCTTGTCTCTTTAGGGAACTTAGGAGTCGGGTCGGAGGTGGTTGGCAATGGGATGTCAAGTTCACTATCACCCAGCGGCGGAAGGAATCAGGAGGCAGGGCTCGTAGGGCCCCTGATTGGGGGAATCTCAGTGTCAGTGACGGTGGGATCAACCACACGGGGTGGCGCTCCTCTGTCCTCAGATGTTGAAGTGTTGGAGGACCTCTGTTTATTTCCCACGCTTGGACTTTTCCCAGCTGCGAGGTAATTGTAGAGGGATAGCCCACTTTTGTTTCTAACAGTGTTCCACAGCTTGAGACTCTCCTGCGTGTCCACATGTGGCTCATGTGTGTGACAGGGCACATCTGTGCGTGCATGCTGTGTTTCCCCACCTTTCCCCTCTCTGACATGTCATTCAAAACAAATGTAAGAAACTCCTCACTCCATCCCCTCCTGCCTCCCAGACCCTATGCAGGAAAACCCGAATAACCCAGCATCCTCCAGATGCCCTGGCTGTGTATTTATATAGATGGAAATATACTTTCTATTTTGTATCATCGTGCCTATAATCTCTGTCACCTTGTATAAACCCTGATGTATGCTACTTACCCTGGATATGAATGTATTGTACACTGATGCTGTCCCACTCCTGTACAGCTGCTTTGTTTCTTTGCAATACATGGTATGGCTTTATAAATGATAAAGTGAAAGAAAAATCTGTGCCGTTAACTAGCTGTGTTGTTTGGAAAGGGGATCTGTCAGGTCTCCAGTGGGTAAAAAGGGGCCTCGCCCAGGCTCCGGATATGTGGTGGGCTTCAGGGATGCCGGTGGCGGACGACTCACCCCAAATCCTCCCAGGGCTTCCCTACCATCCAGGTCTTGGGTCTGCTTACAATGAGTTTTTCATCTGGACTGTTTTAGCTAGAAGACAAACTCACATCAAAATGGTTTAAGGAGGGCCTTCCCTGGTGGCGCAGTGGTTGAGAGTCCGCCTGCCGATGCAGGGGACACGGGTTCGTGCCCCGGTCCGGGAGGATCCCACGCGCCGCGGAGCGGCTGGGCCCGTGAGCCATGGCCGCTGAGCCTGCGCGTCCGGAGCCTGTGCTCCACAACGAGAGAGGCCACAACAGTGAGAGGCCCGCGTACCGCAAAAATAAATAAATAAATAAAATGGTTTAAGGAAAAAAAAAAAGGAATTTGGTGGCAACATAACCGAGAAGTCCAAGCACAGCTGGTTCCAGAGGCTCAAATGGCAGAACCAGGAATTTGTCTCTATCTTGGTTCTGAGTTGGCTTCATTCTCAGGCAAGCTCTATCCCAGGGGTGGTACCACCGGATGCTCCAGGATATGGCCACTCGAGGCTCCAGGCTTTCATCCTACCGGTAAAAAGAGAGCTTGTTTCTCCCAGTGCTTTCGACAAAAACCTGGGACGAATGCTCATTGGCTCTGATAGACCCTGCTGGGGTCATATGACTAATTCTGAACCAACCGCTCCATCTGGATCTGGGTCACATGACTGCCTCTGGAGCCTTCTGAACCACGGGGACTGAGAACGGGGCAGTGGCTGATCCCTAGAAGGGTGAGATTTATCAGAGGAAGGGGGAGTGGAGGCTGCCAGGCAAAACCAGTGGCTGCCCATCAGATGGCAGGTGTGTATCTCACTGGGACACCAGGCCCAGTGGTCCTAGGTAAACTCTTGTCAATTCAGAAAGTCTGAGGTGAAGCATGCCTAGCACAGTACAGTGTTCCTTGGGAGATCGCAAATACTCATGTGACAGCTGCAGTTCCTCATCGAGCTGATCTGAGCTCGGATGAGCTGATTTGGGAGAGTGTGTGTCGAGACCCGCACGCGGCCAGCACAGTGAGTGCCGTGACACGTGGCAGTCTTCTCAAACTGTGTGGTCTCAGGATTCCTTTACCGTCTTAAAAATATTGAGGACCCCAAAGAGCTTTTGTTCACCTGGATTACCTCTTTCCATATTTACCATATTATAAATTAAAGCTGAGAACATTTAAAAAATGTTCACATTGGGCTTCCCTGGTGGCACAGTGGTTGAGAGTGCACCTGCCGATGTGTGCGACGCGGGTTCGTGCCCTGGTCCGGGAGGATCCCACATGCCGCGGAGCGGCTGGGCCCATGAGCCATGGCCACTGAGCCTGCGCGTCCGGAGCCTGTGCTCCGCAACGGGAGAGGCCACAACAGTGAGAGGCCCGCGTACAGCAAAAAAAAAAAAAAAAAAGTTCACTAATTCACTTCCGCAACAATGTTAAACTCACTACGTTAACATAAATAGCTTTTTAATGAAAACTTACATTTTCTAAAACAAAAAAGATTGGATGAGAAGGGTAACACTGTTTTGCAGTTTTGAAAAGCCCCTTTCACGCCTGGATTCACAGAAGCCAGCTGGATTCTCCTGTCTGCTCCTGCATTCCCTTTGTTGTGATATCACACATATGTACCCCTGGAAAACTCCACCATACACTCGTGGGAAAATGAGAGTGAAAAAGACAAATAACAGCTTAGTATTATTAAGAAATTAGTTTCGATAGTGGTTACTTTACACAACCTCTGAAAGGGTCTCAGGGATCTCTGAGGCCCCAGGCTATACTTTGGGAACTGCTGCTCTGAGGGACAAAGACACGTGGAGCACGGACACCCTGCCTGTGATGGTGGATTAACATGTACCGCACCTCTACCGTGTGCTAGGCTTCGTCCTCCCTAATCTTCCCAATGAACCCCTGAGGCAGGTGTTGTTATACCCAAGTGACAAACAAGGAAACTGAGGTCGTGAGAGGCCACATAGCTTCTAACTGGCAGAGATGATGCTTCTCACCACTAGTGACAGCTGGCATTTAGCACACCTGCTAAGTGCCAGGGATGGCACTGAGCACGTATGTGTACTTTCTCATGCGCACACACCCAGTGAGATAAGGGCTGTGTCCCTGTCTTCATTTTATAGAGAAAGAAACAGATTCAAAGGGGTTCAGAGAATGCCCGAAATCACAAAGTTACCAAGGGGCAGAGCCAGGCTATGAACCCAGGCGAGCTGACTTCCCAGCTCATGCCTCTTCCTCTGCTCTCAGGGTTGGCACCAGGAGGGAAAGACAGACTGATGAGTGACGGGCAGGCAGGAGAGCAAACTGACGGCATTGGTCAGATAGGGATTCTAGGCCTGGGCAGTGGTGCTGGCTTGCCAGGGAGTGGCCCAGGGCTCCTGCTGCGCGATGGGGGAGGGCACAACCAGCTGTGGAGCGATGTGGCTACCTGAGGCTGGGCCTGGCACAGGGGATGAGAGAGCTAGGTCTGTGCGCTGGGCTGATCTAGCCTGGCTTTGAGGGAACTGAACAGCGAGGCAGGGTGGGGGCCAGCTGTGCTCCCAGTGCCCAGAGGAAGAGGAAATGGGCTGGAGCTGCAGCGGGAGGGGCAGGGAGGTGAGCGCTCATGACCCATCTCAGCACACTGAAGACCCAAAGGACCTTTTCATTTCTTGTAAAGTGTGTGGTCCAGGCACCGTCAGCATCGACCTCGGTGGAGAGCTTATTAGAAAGGCAGAATCTCTGATCCCACCTCAGACCTGCAGATCAGAATCTGCATGTTAACAGGACCCCCAGGAAACCTGCGCAGGCACTGAAGTCCCAGCAGCCCGGGCGGGTCTCACACAACTGGGACTTGACCCCAGGACTTGCCTCAGCAGCTCCTGAAAGGTCAGGACTGAAGTGCTCTTGTCTGGGTCTACACTGGGGGAGAGCAGTGGGGCCCGCCCTGCTGCTGGGGTTCTGGAGTCTCTGCAGAGACTGGGGCCAGGTAGGGGTGAGGCCAGGCCCTGGCGAGCAGGAACTCCTGTTGCAGCAGATGGACATGCAGGGTGTGAGCAGAGTCACACCCGGGAAGAGGCGGGAACGTCAGCTGAGGAGAGGGCAGGAGGGGCATAGGGGTGGGGCTGGGGGCCGTAGGTGAGGCGCCTCACACTCAGTCTCAGACTTGGCTGAAAAGTACCGAAGCCCGGGTCCCACCCAGAGGTTCTGAGTGAATTGGTCTGAGGACCAGCTGTGGCGCTGGGGTTTTTCGTCTCTCCCCAGGGATTGTACAGGCAGCCAGGGCACAGAAGCACTCCTTAAATGGATTCTTCCGTGGCAGGTGTGTGTGTACCGGAGACGGACAGGGAGGAGAGCAGAGTGTGGAGAAGTCCCCCCGGATTGGCTTGGGCTTCCCCACAGCCAGCCCTTCCCCACGTCCCTCCTTCTTGGGGCGGGAGAATGCTGTCCAAATGTCCGTCCCCTGCACCCAGGCCGGGCTCTACCCAGCCGCCCTAAGGGCCAGTCTTTGTAGGGGGCATGCCCTCTAGGGCCTATAGACAGACAATGTTGCGAAGGGAAGGGCCTGGAGAATCTAACTCCAGGGGCTCTGGAATGCCTCCTTATCGGTGTTAGGTCAAAGTCTGCCTCCTTCTATGAAAGAACTGGATTTTCCTCATCAGTTGGTGAAAATGACTATTAGTCTTAGCAGTTTCCAAGCAGTTCAAAATAGGGAAAGGATACGGCCGCTTACACAAACACTGATAGGTAAGTGTAGGAACACACACACACACACACACACAAGAGACCTGGCCCCTTGGGCCGTGCTGAGTCTCCACTCCTTCCTCCTTCCTGCCAACATTCTGTTCAGGCCCAGGGGTGGGGTACCAGGCCAGCAGGGGGACAGGGCTGACCCACAGTGTGCCGACCCCTGACTGAGCTAATTAGCAGAGCTGCATGATCAGAGGGGGGAGAGAGCACCCCCATGAGTTCTGGGGGTCAGACCCACTGGGAGGCCTGGTGCACACGGCACATGGCACGTGAGCAAGCTGCAGTCGGTGCAGAAGGGCCCGGGAGACCTCGGCTTGGAGAATAGATGGTGCTGGGAGGATGGGATGTTGGCTGTCCAATGTGCGATGGCCTCTCTTGGACGAGAGAGTCAGCCCTCTCTGGGTGTCACACTGTCATAGGTGAGGGCCACAGGGAAGTCAGAGGAGAGAGGGCTGCTGGTAATGAAAGGGATGCTTTGGGAAGGGTGAGTTCCCTGTCCCTGCAGGCGTTGGAGCCAGGACTGCAGAAGGCCCCTCCCAGCCTCCATCCTGGGTGCGGCTGCATGCGCGGCCTAGGAGAGCGCCTCTTCCGGCCAGAGCCGGGAGTGCAGACATGGCTGGGCCCATCCTCCAGGTGCCCTCCCTCAGAGCCTGCTGGCCTCAGAGGCAGGCTTGGCTGGGTGTGGTTCTGGCTTTGCTGGGATCTCAGGAAAGTTGTTTCCCTCTCTGGGCCAAGCTTTCGCATCTGTAAAATGGGCTAACACCCACCCTGGAGGGCCGGTGTGAGGATTGAGACCACATGGCACGGAGCATGGCCCTTCGTCTACTACTGGGCTGTCAGCCCTGGAGGAGTATGTATTTCCCCCTTTTCTTGTGCCTCTTGCCGCCTCCACTCCATTTTCTCAGGCCTCTGGGGAGACTTGGCAGCAGAGAGGACTTGTAGCTGAAAGCCTCCCGAACGATATTGATCTCGCCGGCTCCTGACTCCAGACCACGGTGCTTGGGGATGGTGGTACAGCCGCCTCCACGGCTCCAGCTTTTATGGGGTTTAAAGATCATCTCTGGTCATCGAGACAGGATGTCCAGGTTCTGGGTCCCTCCTCTCAGTCTCTGCTCCATTCCCTGACTGGTCCTGGGAAACCTCACATTCCAGGGTGAGGTCCTGGGAAAGTAGGGGGTGCCCTACTTTCAGGTCACCAGCCCCCTGCCCACCTCCAGCACCACATCCTGCCTGAGCAGAATCTGACCTGACAGCACCACGGCCCTCCCTCAGGGGACTCGGACTGGTTGGGGATATCAGGAGTGGGAGCACGTGGGGCAGGGGTCCTTGAGGAGGGCAGGAGATCACCAGGAGAAATGAGGAAAACATCACACCAATGGAGACCTCAGGGCGACCTTGAGTAAGTCAATCACTCCATCAATTAATTAATTCTCCAGGTATTTATTGAGCATCTACTATGTGAGGTACTGAGCAATCTGGGTGTTTGTTCATCTTGCAGCATCCCAGTCTAAGGGCAGTGGGGAAGGGGGGAGGGCAGGGAAAACCTATGAAGAAATGTCAAATTTATCATCACAATGTGATAAATGCCCTGGGCAAAAGGTACACCATGCAGCAAGAATTTGTAAATGGACCTGGATGGTCTGGGGAGAGCAAAGAAAATGTCCCTTAGGAAGTGACACTTTCTGAATGTTAAGGTCCAAAGGGTGAACAGAAGAGGATCTGGGCAAAGTGGGGGAGCAAGGTGTTTCAGGCCGAGGGAATAGCACATGCCAAGGTCCAGGGGCAGGAGAGGCGTTTGGGTCTGAGCCCTTCTACCTCCCCTGGGTAGCACTTGTTTTTTTGGGGGGGGGGTGGGTAGCACTTTTGACAGTGTCACTTGACACTCCTTTGGAGGCCAGGTAGAAAAGTGATTATGTGCACAGGCTGTGGTGTCAGACTGCCTGGGTTCAAATTCTAGCTCCATCCCTACTAGCTGTGTGACCTTGGCCATGTTCCTTGCCCTTGTTGTTTCCACACCTGTAAATGTGAGATGGTAATAGAGGTACCTGGCTCAGGGGGCTGTGGTAAGAAATGGGAGTCTGCACTTTTACAAGCAGCTTGGGACAGCGCCCGGCCACCAGCAGATGCTCATACATGTTAGCCGGGTTTGCCACTTATGTATTTAATATTTCCCCCCCCCTCAACTATAAAGTCCCTAAGAGCAAGGACCCAGGTCTGTATCTGAAGCCCCAGCACAGTGTCCTGCATGTTGGAGGCCCTCTATCGATGTTGGTGGAAGGAATGAGGTAACGGCAAGGTCAGTGTAGCCCCTGGAGCTGGGGGTTGGGGGGTGGGAAGGGTGAGTTAGGCGGGGCTTATTTGGTCATGTGAAGCATCTGGTGTTTGCTGTAAAAGCAGGGGAGGTTTTTGAAGGTTCTGCATCAAGGGGGTGGTGGGATCAGGCCGGCATTTTGCAAAGATGACTGGGCTGTTTCAACATCTATTGAACCCCAACTATATGCTAGATGCTGTATTAGGTGTTGTATTAAATGTTATCTCATTTATTTGTTGATAAAATGACCCTGGGAAATAGGTGTACAGCTAAGGAAATTAAAGCTTAGAAAGATTAAGCAGTTTGCCCAAGATGTCATAGCTGGAAAATTCTACATAAATGGACTTAAGATCTCTTTAGTTCTGTATTATTTAGCATATTGGTTCAGCTTTTATAACAGAGACTTCAAATGACCAAACACTTAAATGTGATAGAAGTTGGGACGAAGTGAGAGAGTGGCATGGACATATATACACTACCCAATGTAAAATAGATAGCTAGTGGGAAACAGCCGCATAGCACAGGGAGATCAGCTCGGTGCTTTGTGACCACCTAGAGGGGTGGGATAGGGAGGGTGGGAGGGAGATGCAAGAGGGAGGAGATATGGGGACATATGTATATGTATAACTGATTCACTTTGTTATAAAGCAGAAACTAACACACCATTGTAAAGCAGTTATTCTCCAATAAAGATGTTGAAAAAAAAAAAAAAAGTTTGGATGGGACAGTAGAGACCGGGAAAGAAGGCAATTTGCCCTGGAAATCTAAAGCCCCCTGGGGGTGGCCTTTCAGGAGAAGCTGCCTGATACCTAAGCAGCAGTATCAGCAGGTGTCAGTTGGGGAAAGAGAAGCCTGCTCTCAATGACACGCCTTCAGTGACTAAAGCCTGCGAACTCTATCTCACGTGGAGATAAGAGAGGTGAGAACCAGGTGAGCTGCAGTGTTAGCCTTTGTGTGGGCTCCGGGTGGCATTACAGCCATCTCACTCACTTCCTCTGCTCGACTTCCTGCTCCAGGGGCTTGCCCACCCAGCCTCTAATAACCCCAAGTCCTGGACTGCTGTTGAGGGGACTGGCTGGGCCAGGTAAACAGGCAGGGAGGGAACAGACGCAAACACCAGAGGAGGGTGCTGGGCACTCCTCTGGACTCGACACAGGGGGCAGCCCCGCGGAGGCTCTTCCCATCTGTCTAGCGCCTTCATTTTTCCCTTCCTATCTGCACTTTCCTTCTTCCTTCCCTGTTTTCTGTCCCCGCCTGTCCTGTCTCCCAGCGGCCCCTCCCAGTCGAGCCACCAGTAGACAGGGCTTTGGCTGTAGCTGCTGCAGGTGGTTCCTCTTGGGGGATGGACCAGGGGGAACCTCCCTTCCCAGGGGCCTCAGGGGACATGAGGGGCCTAGGCTTGGGCTGGGGAGAGCTGAGGGAGGACTTTGGAAAGTCCAGCCAGGGTTAGGATTCTCCAATCTGCGTGTTTTCTCCTCCAGCCTTGTGTCCACACTGGGGATGGCTTCTCAGAGCACTAGTGGGCCTAAGGCTCCCTCCAGTGGCCAACAGGGGCACTGCAGGCACTCGAGGCACCTTCTGGAAGAGGTCATAGTGCGCAGCTGGCTGAGCCAACTTCCAAGGCCTAAGGGATGCAGTGGGTTGAGAGCTGGAAGCTGAGAGTCATCGGGCACTTAGAAGCAGGCTGTTTATTGAAAGCTCCAGGGGAGTGGCGGGAACGGAGAGCTGGTGGCCTCTGTTCCCAGCATCAGTCACCCCTCCCGGCAGATTGGAGCTGGTCCCGAGCTTCTCCATGGCTTACTTGGGGGCAGGGCTGGAGACCACGCAGGTGGTCAGAGGTGGCAGGAGCCAGTGAGGCCCTGGTCCCAGGGGGTGGCCAGTGGAAGGGGCACTGGATTAGCAGCCAGGAGCTTTGGGTAGACTAGGGGCTGGCCAAGAGAACTCTCATCACAAAGCCTCAGTGCCCTCTTCTTGAACTGGGCCTCTGGGACAAGTGATGTCTCTAGGTGTCTCCTCACAGCCCTGCATGGCCCATCCCCGTGTTCTTACTCCCTGGGTCTGCAAGGCCCATCTGTCCACACCCCTGCAGCCGGCCCGAAGTGCACCCTCTCCGTCAAGCTGGCAAGCAGACGAGTGTCTCTCCCAGGCCAACGATGCAGCTTTCTGTCCCCTTTGCCCTTTAGAATGATCTGACACTGGATATTTTCTTCTGCTCACCCTCGTGTCCCCTCCTTCTGCGCGAGCGCACTTCTGGAGAGCCCAGTGCTTACGAAGACAGAAAACAGCTGCTTCCCGTCCTCAGGGTTCTGGGTCTGAGAATCAGGCATGAGGCATCTGCATCCCCTGGACTTGGTTAGTTTACTTCCTTCTTCTTCACAGTCAATGACCTCCATGAAGAGAGTGAGAATAAGCATCTATATTTCTCTCTAGCACTCTCAGGCCTCTGATCTCACCACAGTGCCCCAGGTCTTTAGGACAGAGAAGCTGAATCTGATGGAAAAGAAAAATAAATGGATGAGTGAATAAACCTGTTTTCCCCAAAAAGGAGGGATGGTGGGTGCCTTTGCCCATGCAGAACCAAAGCTCTGATAAACCAGCTGAGAAGCAAAGATGAGAAAACTTCTCCTTTCACTGGTGTGTGACGCATGGAGGAAGAACGCATGGTTGGGGAGGAGCAGCCCTCAGGTCCTTGCAACTGGAGCCTGAGTTGCAGCTTATGATCCCCAGGCCAGTTTGCCCTCTCTCTGCCTCAGTTTCCTTGCCTATAAAATGGGACGGTAATTGACAAAATTATATGCATATTCATGATTATATATGTAGAGTGTCTAGCCCTGTGCTCATGTGGAATACTGGGAGTGAAGTAACGTCTATTGACTGCCTACGATACGGCAGGTCCTATGGGAGATGCACAGATCTCAGTTCACAGATGAGCAAACTAAGACTCAGAGAAGGTGCCAATTGAATTCATGAGAACCTACGTCTATCAGCTTCTAAAGACTGTGGGTCTATCTAGAAAGGTGTAGATGTGGAGGGGGCAGGAGCCCACCGAAGGTAGGGTCCTGAGAAGGCGGAAGCCCTTGTGAGATCAGAGAAGAGCCAGAGGGAGGGAGGGAAGGAGGGAGGGAGGGAGGGAGGGAGAAGGGAGACAGCAAGTATAGAGCTTACAGAGGAGACTCAGGGCTCATGTGACCTGGTGACCATCTCATCTCACTGTGCCCTTTGCAAGCAAGACAGCCGAGCTCAGAGAGGGGAAGCGACTTTCCACAGGTCGCTTGATATCTTAGAGCCTGGCTGGTCCAAAGAGCCAGTGATAGAGATCCTAGAACAGTCAGCAAGAGGCTGGTAAGGCCAGACAGTTTCTAGGATGCATTTGGGAAGAATCCAGGCCTGGCCATGGATGGCACGGGGAAGCAGGCCCACGGAGGGAGTGGGGACACCCTCAAAGCGGGGGTGGGGTGGTGGGAAGCCTCCTGTCCAGCCGGAGCCAGGAGAGCCCCGAGACAGCACTGAGGGGGAGGGGTCACCTCCCCCGACTCTGGAGAAGCTCCTGGACTCAGTAGGAGAGAACCAACCTCATGGGAATGCAGGGAAGGTGAAGCCACAGAGAGGCAGCTCAAGCCCAGGGACGTCACAGTTTAGTGTCTGAATCAGCCCAACGTCCAGCTGTGGCCACTGAGGCCAGTCGCCTGGTTCAGAATTCTCTCCCTTTTTAGAAGAGGAAAGTGGGCATTCGGCCTCCCTGCTGCCTCTGCCCTGGTCCTGGGGAAGAGGTTGGTTTTAAGAATGGGGGCTGTAGAGCAGGGGTTCCCAACCCCCGGGCCGCGGACCGGTGCTGGTCCGCGGCCTGTTAGGAACCGGGCCGCGCAGCAGGAGGTGAGCGGCAGGCGAGCGAGTGAAGCTTCCTCTGCCGCTGCCCATCGCTCCCATTACCGCCTGAGCCATCCCCACCCCCGCCACCCCCGGTCCATGGAAAAATTGTCTTCCACGAAACGAAACCGGTCCCTGGTGCCAAAAAGTTTGGGGACGGCGGCTGCAGAGGAATTTGAAAGGGGATGTCGCCCCCTGGTGGCCCGTGGCAGTGGTACTGCGAGCCAAGGCTGGAAGGCCAGAGGAGGTGCCCCGGGCAGCCAGAGCTGACTTGATGAAATACTTTTGAGCTCCTCCTGGTGTCAGGCTCCCTTTGTGAGTGAGGCCCAGGAGCAGGGCGCATGGGGGATAGAGCGGTGGCTTTCAATACACGACCAAACGTAAAATAGATAGCTAGTGGGAAAGCAGCCGCATGGCACAGGGAGATCAGCTCGGCGCTTTGTGACCACCTAGAGGGGTGGGATAGGGAGGGTGGGAGGGAGGGAGACGCAAGAGGGAAGAGATATGGGAACATATGTATATGTATAGCTGATTCACTTTGTTATAAAGCAGAAACTAACACACCATTGTAAAGCAATTATACCCCAATAAAGATGTTAAAAAAAGAATCAATGTAGTGAGTGTGGTTTTCTCTGGAGACACTTTGGGGCTATAGCAGGCACAGTACAGTAGTGGCGGTGGTGGGTACAGAGGCACAGAAGGATGCGTACTGAGCTCCTAGCATGAACCAGGCCCTGTGCTAGCCACTGAGGATGCAGAGATGAACAGGACCTGCTCCTTGCCCTCCATGGTCTACGCAGGACTCAGATGAGAGACCAGGTGACGAGAATACAGCCATCCCAGGATGGAGACACACAGTGGCAGGGGCGCAGCCATTTCTCCTGTGGAGGAGTTTCTGGCCTCTCTCCTCACCCCTCAGTCTTTTTCATGTCAGGACAAGTGACTCGTCGGGTTGGGAGTTTGTGAGGAGAAATCGAGCAAGTTGTCCAGCTCCTTCTGCTTGCCTTCTCTCCCTCCGAGCCAGCATGTTCTCAGGGCATTTGCACTCCAGTCTCCTCGCTCACTGGCAAGGGCCCTGTCCTGTGCAGGGGCCTGTGGCTGTTTAGCACTGCTCATGTCCAGGACAGGAGGCTCTAGTTTTTGTTGTTGTTGTTGTTGTTTTGTTTTTGCGGTACGCGGGCCTCTCACTGTTGTGGCCTCCAGACACTCAGGCTCAGCGGCCATGGCTCACGGGCCCTGCCGCTCCGTGGCATGTGGGATCCTCCCGGACCGGGGCACGAACTCGTGTCCCCTGCATCGGCAGGCGGACTCCCAACCACTGCACTACCAGGTGAAGCCCCCGAGGCTCTAGATTTGAGTGATATATGAACAGTTCTTGTGGCCATGGATCTAAAGTCACGTTCTTCAGTCAGCTCTGTCACTAACATTTTGATTTTCATCTTCAGGACTTTTGGCCAATCTCTCAGTAGCTTCTGAATTCAGGTGTGGGGAGAGGATGTTATTTGTTGATTCTCTAAAGCAGTGATTCTCAACCAGGTGTGGTTTCTCCTGCCCAGGTGACACTTATCATAACTGCGGGGTGGGGGAGTGGTGCTCTTGGCACGTAGTAGAGGCTGGGGATGCTAAAAAAAAAATGTCCTAAGATACCCAAGACTGCCCCTCACAACAAGAATTATCCAACCCAAACTGTCAAGAGTTCTGAGGTTGATAAACCTTCACCTGAAGCATAGAGAAATTAAAACAGAAATGTCTAATTCAGCCTTGTGGAGGAAGGTGTGTGACGTAGGAGTTTAAAGAAGGCTTCTGGAAGGAGGTAATATCTGGTTTGGGTTTTGATGTATAAGTTGGAGATTTCCATGCAGACGAAGAGTATAGAGGGGGGACAGGTGGAAATATCCAGACAGCAGGAAGAGCGTGCACAGGCATGAGGGTGAAAGGCCATGGTGCCTGTGGTTGAGCATGTTTGGGGCAGGGGTTGTGAACAGGGAGTGTAGGCTGTGGAGGTGGGCAGGACCAAGCAAACTTTGCTACAGAGTACGTTTTTGTAAAGTATAGACAACCATAAAATACATTCAGAAAAGAGCACAAATGCAAGTGTATGTAATGTAGAGCTCAATGAATCATTAAGTATATGGTGTTGTTTCCAGTTCTGGGCTACTACGAATAAAGCTCTATATACATCTTTGTACATGTCTCTTGATGTTCACTCTTATGAATTTCTTTCTGGGTGTAAATCTAGGAATGGAATGGCAGGGTCAAGGGGTATTCATATGTTCAACTTCAGTCGATATTGTCAAGCGATTTTCCAAAGCTCTTGTAGGAATCTACACTCCTGCCAATAGTGAAAGAGAATTCCCATTGTTCTCCATCTCCATCAACACCTAACATCAGCAGTTTCTTAAATTTTAGCGCTTCTGGGGTATGTGTAATGGCAGGCATTTGGTGTATTTTTTAAAAATAAGGTTTATTGATTATATAATTTGTATAACAGTAAAATTCACCATTTTAGGTCTACAGGTCTATGAATTTTCACTAACCTATATGTTTTTGTAATGAAAATATATAATATTTCCTCACCCCCAAAGTTCCCTTGCTCCTCTTTGTAGTCGATCCTCTCCTGTCATCCCCAGTCCCTAGAAACCAACTGATCTGTTTTCTGTCTTTATAGTTGTGCCTTTTCTGGAATGCTGTGTATATGGAATCATAGATTATGACTACTTTCTTATAGCAATATGTTTTTGACATTCATCTGACGTATTGCATGGATGAGCAGATGGCTAATTTCAAAAGCAAGATGGAAACTATGGGAAAATCAAATGGAAATGCTAGAAATAGAAAATATGGTAACAGAAATGAAGAATGTCTTTCATAGTTAATTATCAGAGAAATGCAAATCAAAACTACAATGAGGTATCACCTCACACCAGTCAGAATGGCCATCATTAAAAGTCCACAAACAATAAATGCTGGAGAGGGTGTTGAGAAAAGGGAACCCTCCTACACTGTTGGTGGAAATGTAAATCGGTGCAGCCGCTATGCAAAACATTCTGGAAGTTCCTTAAAAAACTAAAAATAGAGTTACATACGATCCAGCAATCCCACTCCTGGGTACATATCCAGACAAAACTGTAACTAGAAAAGATTCATGCACCCCAGTGTTCATAGTAGCACTATTTACAATAGCCAAGACATGGAAGCAACCTAAATGTCCATCGAAAAATGAATGGGTAGGGCTTCTCTGGTGGCGCAGTGGTTGGGAGTCCGCCTGCCGATGCGGGGTACGTGGGTTTGTGCCCCGGTCCGGGAGGAGCCCATATGCCGCGGAGCGGCTGGGCCCGTGAGCCATGGCCGCTGAGCCTGCGCGTCCGGAGCCTGTGCTCCGCAACGGAAGAGGCCACGACAGTGAGAGGCCCACGTACCGCAAAACAAACAAACAAACAAACAAAAATGAATGGGTAAAGAAGATGTGGTATATGTATACAATGGAATACTAGTCAGCCATAAACTAGAATGAAATAATGCCATTTGCAGCAACATGGATGGACCTAGAGATTATCATACTAAGTGAAGTTAAGTCAGACAGAGAAAGACAAATATATGTTATCGCTTATATGTGGAATCTAAAATATGATACAAATGAACTTATTTACAAAACAGAAACAGATTCACAGACATAGAAAAAAAATTTATAGTTACCAAAGGGGAAAGGGATGGGAGGGATAAATTAGGAGTTTGGGATTAACAGATATACACTATTCTATATAAAATAGATAAACAACAAGGTCCTACTGTAGAGCACAGGGAACTATATTCAATATTTTGTAATAACCTATAATGGAAATAAATATGAAAAAGAATATGTATATTTCACTTTGCTGTACACAAGAAACTAACACAGTGTTGTAAATCAACTATACTTCAAATAAAATAATGTAAAAAAAGAAAAGAAATGAAGAATGCCTTTGATGGGTTCATCTCTCATCTCTTTCTTTCCTTCTGTGTCATAATTTTCAGCATAAATAGTGGGAAGAGACACAAACAAGAAAAAAATGTGATGATAGGTTCTTTGGTTGTTTGTGTTTCTTAGAACACCATTGTCTTTTTCTGAGTTCAAACCAAGATCTGGTTCACATGGAAGGTGTGGCCTCTCATGGCTGTCAGTGTCCTGCTTACCCAGTCGTAGATATAACATGCTTACCTCGTGCTCACTTTTGGTCTTGCTGAATTCCCACGCATAGTGCATCCACTGGATTCTATGCTGTGGGACATTGCCAACAGCGGTATGTGTGTGGGCAGCAAGGAATAGGGGACAAGCTTGTTGCTGAGTCTTCTATGCTAATGGGCATGCTCCATGGGCCCATTTGACTTGACTTACAAAACACAAGTTCAAAGATACACTCATTGAGAATGGCATGATGTTGACAGCAGAACATTAATACAAGAATGGGGCCCTCCTGAGGGCAGGGCCTTCACAGCTGTATGGACCCTGGAACCCTGCTCCATCCTTCCTTATCCCAGCCCTTCATCCAAATGGAACTTTAACTTTGTTTCTTCTTTTTTTTTTAAACTGATGTATAGATAATTTACAATATTGTGTTAGTTTCAGGTCTATAGCATAGCGATTCAGTTGTATTTTTCAGATCGTATTTCATTATAGGTTATTACAAGATATTGAATGTAATTCCTCATGTTATATAGTAAATCCTTGTTGCTTATTTATTTTATGTATAGTCGTTTGTATCTGTTAATCCCATACTCCTAATTTGTCCCTCCATCCCTCTCCCCTTTGGTAACCATAAATTTGTTTTTTTTTTTTTTTTTTTTTTGCGGTACGCAGGCCTCTCACTGTTGTGGCCTCTCCCGTTGCGGAGCACAGGCTCCGGACGCGCAGGCTCAGTGGCCATGGCTCACGGGCCCAGCCACTCCGCGGCATGTGGGATCTTCCCGGACTGGGGCACGAACCCATGTCCCCTGCATTGGCAGGCAGACTCTCAACCACTGCGCCACCAGGGAAGACCTGTTTTCTATATCTTTTAACTTCCTGTTTTTAAGTTTTGTTTGTTTGTGATTTCCTCTCCCATGCTATAATCCTGTTTCTTGATTATCAGTTTAAGAGATTATCCAGTCTTTTTCTGCTATGAAAGATGACTGCTAACTCATATAATTCCAGTTCCTACCAAATCGTTACTTTTAGTTCCTCTTTTGTTTATTTTGAAAACTTATAAAAATAAAATGCTTCCTTATTTCTTGGTACATAAGTTATAAAAATGTATCTTGATTCCCCAGTTTTGTAAATTGAGGATATTCGGGACCATTTCCTTCACCTATTTTCACTTTTTGCATGTGTGCTTTTACTTACCATATCTGTTAGAGTGAGTGCAACATGAACGAAACAAATATGTCTCAAGGCCAATAAAGGTTTATTTACTGTTCATGTAATGGCACTGGAAGATGAATAGGTTGGCAGGTCATTTGTTGATTTAGTCTGATGGAAACCTTATGAATTCAATGACAAATCAAT
Organism: Orcinus orca; assembly: GCF_937001465.1. Taxonomy (NCBI): domain Eukaryota; kingdom Metazoa; phylum Chordata; class Mammalia; order Artiodactyla; family Delphinidae; genus Orcinus; species Orcinus orca. Next base: position 100,997,924 of record NC_064565.1, on the reverse strand, counting down.
GTGGTTTCCATGGTAATAATCAGCTTTTAAGCCAGCTGGAAAGAATAAAGAATGTGGGCAAGAGTACATGGGGGATGTTTATGGACCAGGCACAGAAGTGGCATGTGTTATTTCATTCACATTCCATTGGCTAGAACTCTGTCATATGGGCACACTTTACTGCAAGGGACTTTGGGAAATGTATTCTACTTAGGTGCCCAGGAAGAAGAGGAAATCAGAATGATTCATTTTGATTAATAACTAGTGGTCTTCGTATATTGTCAAGTTCTGAGTCTGCATTTTCTCTTTCAGCAATTTATTTCTGTGTTAAATCTAAAAGCTGAAAATCAACATCTCGCTTTTACACGAACACAGCTGTGTGGTCATGATTATGGTGCAGGACAAAATCCATTCTAGATAGTCTGATGGGGAAGAAATTTATTAAATGGATTTCAACATTATCAGGAGGGCTGAAAAAAACAGATGCTAGCTTAAGATTTCAGGAACTCCTTCAGAAATAGTCCCCAAGAGACCTGTGACTCTTGTGGAGTCAGGGAGCTGCCATCTCCAGAGCCATGCTGGTCGGGTCTGTGAACAGGATGCTGCCTTAATGAAGGAGCTACCACTGCGGGCTCTAGAACCACACAGAGCTGCTCTGACTTGACGAGCAGAATGACCTCAGCACTCTTGAGCTTGTGGCTGGACATTCAGACTTCTGTTAATGCTGCCACGGAAACACCAGTACCTCCATGGCTGTGTGTACTGGCAGGAAACAGCACAAGCAGAAAAACCCCACCTCTGCTTTCAAACAGCTTGAGTGCCTCTGACTGACAGAGTGTAAATCACATCTAAAACTCTAGCTGCAAGGGAGCCTGGGAAACATAGCACTCAGTTGTCCAGCCTCTGCCGCACAGAAACACACACCAGAGGAGGGGGAGGGGAATGGAGGCTGAGCACCAACCCGCCCCATCCGTCAAATTCCATCCCTTTACTAATCATCATCTTTTACCCATACTTAAATTTACAAACAACTTCTATAGGAACAACGTTCCCCCTCTGAATATAATACAATCATTTCTTATGAACCAAAACACATTCATGGTCTCCTACAAGGCTGATGGGACACCCAAAGTTGCATTAGTTATTTCATGCACCACTTGGTCATGAGCTTTCTCCCTCTTGTTTAATTACAATGACAGCTGGAGATGTTGTAGCCCATGGACTAAATGATGAAATTAACCCCCCAAACACCTTCTATAAAAAATTTCTATAAAATAAAAAAAAATTCTATAAAAAATTCTATAAAAAAAATTTATAGAATTTTTATACATTCTATAAAAAATGGTAGGGAAAAGAAAAAGGGAAAAATAGGAAATTGTGATTGCTATTTTTAAGTAACAAAGAAAGCAAGAGAACTTGGGTGGCTTTTATAGCCCTCCTATCTGCAACTGGTCATGAGATTGTAGTGTCATTTGGGTATTGCCCTGGTGGAGTGACCCCAAACTATTCCTGAGGGCTCTGAGTCTTTGATGGACTTCTTCCTATTGGGTTGCTAGAATGTTCCAGTTATTTGCCACTGAACATGGCCATATTTGGAGAGGCTCCAGAGGATTGCTTGGATTCTTGACATATTTTCCCTGCTGCCACACAGGGAACTTTATTCCTGTGATGCAACCTTATTCCCCCTTTGCCTTATTCTTATGCCTTTGCCTGTTGATTTAATGGCATAAAAAAGACCCAGATGGCTAGGAAACAGGTTCCTATTCCTATGTTTAGTGGATCCATTTTTGGTTTCCTAGGGGACGATTTTTTCCTTTGGGTACTTAGATGTCTACATCAGCTTAGCCCAAGGAATGGGAAAAATTGTCTGTAAGGGCCCTTTAGGGTTAATAGAGAGGGGTACCTCCCCTATTTCTATTCCTTAGTTCCTCCATATGTGTATTTCTGGCTATAAGCACAACAGTCTCCTATCTTTTTTTTTTTTTTTTTTTTTTTTTTTTTTTGCGGTATGCGGGCCTCTCACCGCTGTGGCCTCTCCCGTCGCGGAGCACAGGCTCCGGACGCGCAGGCTCAGCGGCCATGGCTCACAGGCGCAGCCGCTCCGCGGCATGTGGGATCTTCCCGGACCGGGGCACGAACCCGCGTCCCCTGCATTGGCAGGCGGACTCTCAACCACTGCGCCACCAGGGAAGCCCAACAGTCTCCTATCTTAACCCCAGTTCTGAGCACATACTGCGACCTGCAAATGACATCCCACACTCATAAGATGTTGACTCCAAGCTAAAGTTGTAATGAAATCTTCAACACGTTAGTCGGCTGTTCTATTACTCCAGCTTCTGTGGGTGATGAGATCCATGATAAGTCTAGTGTATCCTTTGGAAATAAGCCTTTCATCCATTGATCTAAAATGGCTTTCCTGGACAGAAGCAATGTTGAGAGGAAGAAACAATGGTGTTGCTGGCAGAGGAACAACAGGCAGAGAAGACAAATCCATATTCCAGGAAGTCTCTACTCCAGTAAGGACAAATCACTTCCCCTTCCATGATGGAAAGTGTCTAATAGGGTGGCAAACTATTGCACTGGGTGCTCAGTATGCCTCTCTGCTATTGCATACTCAGAATAATCTCAGGGAAGGGAAATCTGGGCCCTTGCATGAAGTCCACCTCTGCTATCATGGCCACTTTGTTCATGAACCCATTGAATAAACACTGGGCTGTCTGGGTAGAGAGGCCAGCTGATATCTGTTGAATAGGTCATCTTGTCCACCCAATCATCAGAAGCCTTGTCTGCAGAGAATGCATTTGGTAAGTTTGGTAGGCAGAACGACGCCCTGAAGATGTCCGTATCCTAATCTTTAGAATCGTAAATGTGCTACCCTACATGGCAAAAGAGACTTTGCTGACGTGATTAAGTTAAAGGTCAGAGCTAGATTATCCTGGATTATCTGGGTGGGTCTAACAGGAAGGGGCGGGAGGTTGAGAGTCAGAGAAGGAGATGTGAGTATGAAGCAGACGTCAGAGTGATGGGATTGCATGAGCCAAGGAACACAGGTGGCCTCGAGAAGCTGGAAAACTGGAAAAGGCAAGAACCGATTCTCTCCTAGAGCCTCCAGAAGGAACAGAGACCCACCAGCACTTTGATTTTAGCTCAGTGTGACTCATTTCAGATTTCCGAATTGTAAGATAATAAACTTGTGTTGCTTTAAACCATGAAGTGTGTAGTAATTTGTTATAGCAGCAATAGGAAGCAAATATAGTAATCCTTGTCTTACTGCTGACTTAATCATGAATGTTTTCTGTGGCTCTCTGTGAAAGATGTTTTATCAAGTAAAGAAAATATCCATACATTTCTATTTTATTTAATTTACATTTTTTGTATCACGAATGGATCTAGAATTTAGTCAAATATCTTCCAGGATTTACGGAAATAATCGCATATGTTAAATCATCTCTTAACATGATCGATCACATTAATGGCTTTTCTAACAAAGAGTTATCCTGGCATTCCTAGAATGGTCCCATTTGATCATGTTTTTAATATTTTTATGCTGAAATGATAAAAAAAATCAACTTTGAGGCATAAGTAACACCCAGTAGATTGAATCCCCTTAAAGTGTATACTGTTTTGTCACTTGCAGATAGCCACGAAGCTATGACCATAATTAAGATACAGTGCTTTTCCATTAACCCCAAAAGGGTCCTCATTCTTCTTTACAGCATGTCCCTCCCTCTACTCCTAGCCTCCGGCAACCACTAATTCTATCCCTATATATTAGTTTGAATTTTCTATAAATGGAGTAATACCGTATATACTCTTTTAGTTGTATCATCTTTCACTCTGCATATGAATTTTGATATTCAGCCTTTTGTGGTATTTATCAGTAGTTTGTTTCTTTTTACTGCTGAACAGTATTCCTGTGTACGGTACGCCACTTTTGTTTATCCATTCACTTCAATGATGAATGCTTAAGTTGTTTACAGTGTTTTTGGCCATTGAGAGTAAAGCTGCTGTGGGCAATTCTGTGCAAGTCTCACTGTGGACACTTGCTTTTATTTCTCTTGGGTAAATACCGAGGAGTGGGTTGGCCGTGTCCTATGGTCAGTATATTTGCAACTTTCTAAGAAGCTGCCAGACGGTTTTTGGAAGTGGCTGTATCATTTTACATTCCTTCCAGTACTGTATGGGGTTCCAGTTTCTCCACATTCTCACCAGCATTTGGTACTGTCAGTCTTTTAAATGTTAAACACCCTAATGCGTGTGTTAAGAACCTTGTCATGTGCTTTTTGGTTTCTCTGGCTATCTTACTATTTTTGATTTCAAAATTTAATGTAGTTGAGTTAGAGAAACGTTCTGTATGATTTCAATTCTTTTAAATGTATTGAGGCTTGTTTCATTGTCAATCTTGTGGACGTACAGTGTGCACTTGTAGTGAATGTGTATCCTGTAGTTGGGTGTAGTGTCTCTATCATTTAGGATAACATGGTTTAGACTGTCATTCAGATCCTTGAATAATATTTTTACATTGACAGCTCTTCACTGATGATTTTTGTCTAGTTATTCTATCGATTGCTGAGAGAAGGGTGTTAAAATCTCCCGTGATGATTGTGCAATTGTTTCTTTTTCCTTTTAATTCTGTCAACTTTTGCTTTGTGTGTTTTGAAGCCCTTTTGATAGTTGTATACTCATGTATGGTTATTGGTCTTCTCAGTGAACTGATCCTTCTGTCCTTATAAAATATCCCTCTTTATTTCTGGCACTATCCTACCTTGAAGTCTATTCTATCAGATACTCATATAACTACTCTAGCCCTTGTATGGTTCTCTATGGTATACCTTTTTTTCCATTCATTTAATTTCATTGTATCCCTGTCTTTATATTTAAAGGGTATTAGGTCATGCTTTAAAAAAATGCATTCTTCTAATCTTTGCTTTTCCATTTGAATATTTAAGCCATGTCTTAGTCCATTTGGGCTGCTGTAGCAAATTACCAAAGACTGAGGAGTTGCTAAACAACAGAGACTTACTTCTGGGGCTTCCCGGGTGGTGCAGTGGTTAAAAATCTGCCTGCCAATGCAAGGGACACGGGTTTGAGCCCTGGCCTGGGAAGATCCCACATGCCACGGAGCAACTAAGCCTGTGCGCCACAACTGCTGAGCCTGAGCTCTAGAGCCCGCAAGCCACAACTACTGAGCCCACGTGCCACAACTACTGAAGCCTGCGTGCCTAGAGCCCGTGCTCCGCAACAAGAGAAGCCACGACAATGAGAAGCCCGCGCACCGCAACGAAGAGTAGCCCCCGCTCACCGCAACTAGAGAAAGCCCGTGCACAGCAACGAAGACCCAACGCAGCCAAAAATAAATAAATAAATAAATAAAAAGAAACTTATTTCTCAAAGTTCTGGAGGCTGGGAAGTTCAAGATCCCGGTGCCAGCATGGTCGTGTTCCAGTGAAGGCCCTCCTCCTGGTTCCTAGGCAGTGCCTTCTTGCTGTGTCCTCACATGGCCAGAGGGGTGAGGGAGCTCTGTGGGTCTCTTACAGGAACATTAACTTCATTCATGAGGGCTCCACCCTCATGACCTAATCACCTCCTGTTACCCTTAGTACAGTCATCCCTGTGTATCCACGGGGGATTGGTTCCTGGACTCCTGCAGATACCAAAATCTGTGGATGCTCCAGTCTCTATAAGGGCGTAGTATTACATATAACCTCCTGTATACTTTAAATCATCTCTAGATTACTGATAATACGTAATAGAATATAAATGTGATGTAAAATGTTGCTTGTGTGCATCAAATTCAAGTTTGGCTTTTTGGAACTTTCTGGAATTTTCCCCCCCAATATTTCTGATCCCCAGTCGGTTGAATTTGCAGATGTGGGACCACAGATATGGAGTGCCAGCTGTATATTCATTATTGCCTGACCAACATTTTTGCTCCTACCCTCCAACCCCACCCCCTTCTCCCCAGACACCCTCTTCACCTTGCATGGAACATCCTCATGCTAAAACATTATTCACTGTTTACCTGAAATTCCAATTTAACTGGGGATCTTGTCATTTTCTTTACTAAATCCGGTAGCCCTCCTGAAGGGTCATCCCAACTTTAGCGCTCCTGCGGGGTCAGCTGAGCCTTCCGAAGCTCTGCCCTGTCTGCGTCCCCTCCCCAGCACAGGTGTTGATCTCTGGAAAGCTCCCCAATAAACTTCCTGTTTGCTCTTCTCCTCAGAGTTGGCCTTCAGTGGAACTTGACCTGCAATACCAAGTCTCTGCCGTCTTCTTCCCCTGGTCCTAAGACCCCTGACCCACAGTGGTGGAAGTCCAGTCCCCAGAGCAGCCTCCCTCCTGGCCCCCAGGCCTGGGGTTTATGTCAGGAGGACCTAATCACAGCTCAGGTCTTGAGGTGGTCCTATGCCCACCAGGGGGCAGTCGTTACCCACGTGTGAGCCTCACAGCGGCCCAGGCAGTGTAGGGGGTGGGCTCAAGGAGAGATTGCTGCTGCGTGTATGGTGTGTACGGTGTGGATGTGCTGGAGGACAGGTGCTGGCTGTGCAAGCCCCAGCTCTAGCATGCATGACCTGCGTGTGCGCACACGTGTGTGTGCCTGACCCTGGGCCAGTCGATCCTGTAATCTGGACCTGTTTTCTCATCTGTCCAAGGAAAGGGTCCTTCTTTCTGACAGTCTGTGTTCCTTTGTCTCTCAGCACCCTTGGGTCATCTCTTTAGAAATCTCTGTGCTCATTTCAAAGAGTTAAGGATTTCAGAGGGGGCCGGGGAGGGGAGGAGACAAAGAGGAATGGAGAAGTTTTATCTTCTGCTCCCCAAAGCAATGCTTGAGTTGATTAAACAAAATCTGTATTTTCAATTTTATAAAAGTTTTATTTCAAAATAATGTGAGTTATTAGTCCTATACAAAGGCACTAGTGCCCTTGGATAGAGCTCTAGTCATTTTCAGGAATCTAGTCCGACCTCTAATTCTCAGAACAGTTGGGACTTTCCAACCAAGCACCCCTCACCCAGAGGAGAAAAATGTAGTGGTGAAGACACTGGGCCTCAGGGTCAGCCTTTCTGATCCTCGCTGGGCAGCCAGTTAGTGGCTGCGCTGCAGTCTCATCTGTAAAATGGGAGTAGTCATAGCAACGTAAGTCATTTCACTGTTAACTATTGTTGGTGAATATCGGTGGTGTTCTGTCTCAGCTCCCTCACACAATGGTCTGTGACCTTGAACCTTCTCCCTGTGGCACCGCTGTTTCCTGTCATCACGGGAAGTAACAGCACTCATTTTGTGCAGTTGCAGTGAACAGGTTGGGTGCTTGCGGAACCACCCAGTACATAGTAAGTCCTAAGTAAATTCCAAGTTCTTTCCTGGACCAGCGCTACTTCCTGATCAAAACGTTAACTCTGCCCCGGGCCTTCCCTGGCAGTCCAGTGGTTAAGACTCCATGCTTCACTGCAGGGGACGTGGGTTCTATCCCTGGTCGGGGAAGTTCCACATGCTGCTGTGAGGTATGGCCAACCCCCCCCGCCCACCCCCAAAAAAAACCTTACTCTGCCCTGTCTCCCTGACCTCCGCCACGAGGTCATGGTGATAAGACAACTGATTCCACTTGGTAGACACCTTTCCAGGGCATCTGCATATAGGGGATGGCAAGAGGGCAGCGCATTCAGGAAGGCTCAGGGGAGGACAGACGGGCTTCCTGGAGGGCTTTTTGTTACCCCTGAGCAATCCCTGGTGGCTTACTGCTGCTGTACCTTTGGGTAAGGGGAGGGAGTAGAGATGTCCTGTCATGCCCCCTGGAAGTCCCTCTTTGGAGGTGGAGCCGTGTCATCCACTTGTGTGAGAGAGGGGGACCCATGTTCTGTTCTCCTGGTATTTTTCCCGGCCCCGCTCCTAAGTCTCATGACGACAGCCTGCCCGTTTGAAACCCCTGCTTTTGGAGTTTGGTGCTGCAGGGTGGTGAGTAGGAATTGCTTAGATACTAGTCTTTTCTGGCATTTTCCCCCTGGAAGCCTGAGTTCTTTGAGAGGGGAAGCCTGAGGGAAGAGTCCCGAGGCCCAGTGCCCTCTCCCCCGGCAGTGCCCGTGGTACGCAGGACCCCTGGGCGGACTGTGTGATGTGTCTGGGACTGGGTTTCTCCGGCACTAATTGGTTCAGAGGCAGCAGAGCCTCTGGGCTCCTGAGGCCTGTGCGGCATTAGCCCAGGTGTCTCAGCAGTAACCAGTGGGGACAAGTGGCCCGCGACCACACGTGCTCCCCTCTCCATGAACGCTGGTAAGAGAGAGGCTGGGTGAGCGTCTCATTAATGATGGAGACTGAATTTCCTGCCTCCAGGTGGGATGCGGGCTTAGAGACAGATTTAGCTTGATTCAAAGCCATTTTTTAAAATGACATTTGTTGCACACCTGCAACTGTGGAGACCACGTATGGTTGCTATTTCTGAATTTCCCGTAGCCCCACACAGCCTCGCCCACTGCACATGCTTACGGAGCCCTTCTCCTCATGGGCCAGGCTACCTAGTAAGTCCTCCCCTCTGTTCAAGGCCTGAAGCAATGGGCTTGCCTGGGAGAGTCCAGGGCCAGGTCTCGAGACAGCAGGTGCCTTGATCGGCGCCCCCAACAGTCAGCATCGGACACAACGGTCCTCTTGGGGAAGGTTGGCTGGAACTAATGACGACAGTAATAGCCGCCACTGATTGGGTGTTTACGATCTGCTGGACACACTTCTAAGCCCGTCGTGTATATTATCTCATGAGTCCTCACAGCAGCCTATGAGGTCAGTACTCTATTGTCTCCATTTTACAGATGAGAAAGCCATCACCACTGTGAAGAAGCTAGCAGGTGGCAGAGGCAGGATACTCACCCAGGTGGTCGACTCCAGAGCCCCGCACTTTAAGCATCTGGAGCAAGTAAGTAGTTGACTGATTGGCTGAACAAATAAGCAAGTGCAGGAATCATAAATTAGACCGGGGAACGGCAAGGCAGATGACTTTACTTCCGCCCTTGAAACTTCTCTTCAGTGACCTTTTCCCTCTCTGCTCCCCTCAGAGCCCACCCAGCCCTTGGGTAAGTGAGGTCACTGGTCCATCTCTGCGGACCCGCTTGGGCTTCTGGTTCTAACTCTGGGCTCGGGAGGCGGGAGCCCTGGTTCCTTTTCTACCAATGATGGACAGAGTCGTTCTTTTTCTTTTTCTTTCCTCCATAGCATTTTGTTAAGTCAGAAAATCCTTGAGGAGTGAAGTCACATTTTCCGTGCTGCTGAAAGCTCTGGAGAGCCAGAGAGCCGATGAGTATTATTGTAACCAGAGGAGGCTGGGGACAGAGGAAGCTTATAATTTTGTAAACAGAGGCTTGGGAGAGGCCTGCCTGTAATGGCTTTCCAGGGGGAGGGTGAAGCGGAGAAGCAGAATTTGGAAAAACGTGAAGCCCGGGGGAATTGCAGGACTGGTCAGCATTGAGGCCTGGGGCCCAGGTGTTTCAGAATCCCTCCTGCCTCCTTCCTCACTCACTGCTCCCCAGCACCCCCTCGTCATTTCTGCTAAATTCCAAGTTGACTCGCTGAAGGGGCAGGATCTCTGGGCTTGGGGTGAAGAGCGTAGCTGGTTAAGAGCCTTGGCTTTTTGACCTCAGTTTCCTCATCTGCAAGGTGGGTTTAACCCCAGAGGGTCTCTGCTCAGCTTGGTGAGGGTGCCACACTTCTCTCTCACCCTCCCGAAGCTTCCAACATTCCCCCCTGACTTTGGGCCAGACTACATAGGCTGGGGTGTCTGCCAAGGAGCTGTCATTTTCTGGGGATCTGAAAGTCCCCTGGCCTCAAATCAGAAGGATGATAAGAGCTAATATTGAGTGCTGTGTGCTAAGTCACTCCTACCTATCTTATTTAATGTGCACAGAAACTTACAAGGTAGATGTTATGACTATCATTTTTATTTTACAGGGCTAAGAAGGTAAAGGTGCAGAGGAGGGAGGGGGGAAGCCCAGCGCTGTGCAGCCATCTGTCTGCAGGGCCCGCATGTGGACCCACCGTGCAGCTTTGCCCTCTCTTCTCCAGCCACAGCCTCCTGAACGGTGGGTTTGAGCCTGGGATGCTTGTCATGGAGCACATCTTAACGCCCTGGAGCACAGCTTGAGCAGCTGTGGACAGGACACAGGAGCTGACTAGCTAGCTCCTTGCTTCATCGTGAGACAGGCCCATTAAATTGGAGCGAGGTAGAGAGACAGACTGAGAGAGAGATGGGGAGACAGAGAGACTGAGAGAGATACACATGCACACAGCACCGAGAAAGACACACAGAGACACTGAGAGACAGAGAGAGACACTGAGAGGGAAGGCCAACATCCCTGTTACCAGGGAGACCTAGCTGGGGTAAGTTTCATCACTAAAGTCATGCTTTGAAGGGGCAGAGGAACAGACCATCAGTGAGGGCTCTCCAACCCAACTGGGGGAGACCAGAAGCTCCTTGGAATGTGTGTTTTGATCCACACAAGCTGAGGATGGCAGTGCCCTCGCCTAGGCAGAGAGGAATCCTCATAGAGGACACAGAGGTAGCTCGCCATCTCCCTCTGTTCTTGGGAGTAGCTAGGCCTGGGTGAGGAGGAAGCCTCAGCGGGGTGCCTGGGAGGTCTCTGCCCCCTGCCTGGGGGGTCTCTGCCCCCTGCCTGGGGGACAGGCTTCTGCACTTGGAGGCTCAGGAGAGGAAGAACCAGGCCAGAACTGGAAGAGGGGAGGCAGCCCATGCTCGCGGAGGAGACCCAGGAACATGCTGACCTTGAACACGCTCATTCCCCCACCCACCCACGGGACTCCTACCCCTGGCTCCAGCCCAGACGCCTGGTGTAGAGATCTCCAGCCCAGGGCAGACGGACGGTAACCCTGAAGCTGGATGTTTTCTCTCCATCTTTGAATTTGCAGCCCACCCCCGTCCAGTGCATTTGTCTTCAGAGGGGCTTTTTTTTGGGTCTTCTCTCTGTATCTGTGCAGCCTTAGTGACGACCATGTGGCAAGCAAGAGGAAGCAGCAGTCACCTGCTTGGACCTAATTTGAGAGGTGCTGAATCAGGCCACCTGTCCCCAAGCTTCCCTCCCACACAGCCTGTCACAGAGTCTGCCCCCCGCCTAGGATAAGATCGGAGAATGTTCGAGTTTGGAGGGTTGTAAGAGCCCAGTCTACTCCTTGAAGCCCCATCCCTTCAGTTCTGGGAAAGAGAGATGAGCCCAGGGAGGCAGTGCACAGGCTACGTTCATCCTCCTTTGCAATTTGGGCACCAGTGAGCCTAAGCGTGGTGAGGGGGTGAGGGGGCCCCACTCTGGACCCAGACTGCCCGGATCTAAATCCTAGCCCTGCTACTTAATATCTGAAAAACCCGTGCCTCAGTTCCCTCCTCTGTGAAATGGGATTCATGATAGTGCCTTCCCCAAAGGGTTTGAGATAAAGTATCTAGAGCAGGACCCAGGCATCACCCAAAGTTAAAGTGCTTTCCCTCTCCTCCCCGCCTCACTGTAGCATCCTCAATGCCTTTAATATGCTAAGGGCAACCCGGAAGTTCCAAGAGGGTTGGTCTAGTGGCAGAATTTCCCAGGATTATTTGTCCAAAGGAACCTCTTTCTGTGGAGCATCTAATGGGATTGGAGTTCCTCAAGTCATCTTCTAGGAAACATTGCTAATGCAAATGCCTCATTTTAATAGTCCAGGGAGAAGGAGAGGCCTCCTTCTCCAGGTGCTGGGGATTGGCTAGGGCTCCTGGTCAGGGAGCATCTGTTCCAGCTGGAGAGCAGGCCGAACAGGTCCCCACGACTGTGCCAGGAGCATTATGCTCTGCTCCCAGGGACCTCAGCAGCCGCTGTCTCTCCAGGGCTCTCGAAGGGTCTTCAAGGCACGGCGGAATGCTGCCCCTGTGAGAATGACCATGCTCGGCCCTGCACCGACACTCAAAGGTGGGTTGACGGCAGCTGGTTCAAGTGGATACTGGGGGTGGTGGCTAGCCAGCTGTGACCCTGGAGGAGCTTAGCAGGTCAGCTCTTACTCCCAGGACCTGGGGATCCTAGGGAGGGGGCAGCAGAGGTGGAACGGCGCATGTCAGAGGTGGGAGGGTCCCTGGGCATCATTGGGCCCAGAGATTCCCATTAGCCGTGTGAAATTTTCTTTAAAAGAAGCTAAAAAGGAACCCCACTAGATGAAAAAAGAAGACGAAAGTAAAGCGTTCTGGTTGAAATATGTGTGGGGAGGCCTGGAGAATGCTGATCTCATTGACCACACCCCCGCCACCTTCCGCCTCCCGCCAGAGGGACAGGGAGGTCGTTCGGAAGCCGTGTGTCCGGATCCCTTCTGCTTAGCTATGCTCTTCGTGTCATGGCTCCTGTTCCAGGAGGTACCACGGGGTCCTGTCTGCTAGGGGGTTGGGGGCTGCAGAGGAAACAAAAGCAAAGGGGCTGGCCGGCCCCTGTCTCCTCCTGAGCTGGTCATTCCTTCCCAGCATTTCCACAGTAGAAACTTTTTGGCTGAGGGGAGAACTGGTCTATCCCTGGTCCCCAGTCTGGAATCTGGAAGCTAGAATCCCAGTCTGGTTGGTGACCTCTTTGGCACTGATCTCCAGGAAGGATGACGCCTGCTCGCTGGCCCCTCTGAAATCTCTCTGCCTCATCGGAGAGCACCTCCAGCACTCTTGCTGCCATCACGTCCCTTGTGACTTCTGAATGCCGCCACCTGCTGCCCTGGCAGCTGGGACACAGAGTCTCGCTGGGTTCCCAAGGTCAGTGGGCTCGCCACTATTTCCTTGGCCGCTTTCTCCTCTCAGTAGAGCTGGTCTCCTAAAGCCACAATTCTTTCCTTAGTTTCCGTTTCTGGGTCATCTTGGGTTATAGCTCAGGACTGGTTTGCACCAGAACTAACCGGTGTTCTATCGTTCAAAACTCTTCTAACTGGGGAAGGAGACGCTTGGTGAGGGAAGATGCAAGCCTCCTACAGGCTTTCTTCCTCAGGGGCCGAGTTTGCCACCCTAGCATCAGAAGCCCAGTTAGATTTCCGCAGCCCTTCTCTGTCTTGACCCAACTTGTACCCTTGTGGGGCATTGTCGTGACTGACTGGGAGAGCCACCCTTCTCTGCCCACCCACATGGTGTCTCAGCCCCCTGCAGAGGGTGGCTGGATGCTAGTGATGGTCCGAATCTAGGTCTGGAGGGCCCTGGATAAGTGCAGACGCCTAAGAAGGTCCACACTTGGGTGAGGCAGGCCCTCGCCATCCACTCACCTGGGTACTGGCATCTGGCTGGGTATTTGGCCTGTGAGGGTGGATGGCTCTCATTGTGAGTGTGTGTGATGCGGGGAGGGGGCACGTATGCAATTTTTCATTGTTCATTCCGTGGCCATAGGACCCTGAGACGTTAGGCCGTGCAGGACAATTCCCTGAATGGGAGGGAAGAGCCAATGGCACGTGTGTGGCATCATGGTGTGTGGCATCGCAGGTCCCAGCTCTTGTCACGACCTCAGCACCCCCAGGAGTCCTTCAGCTGCCCTGGGAGTCAGGGGTCCCAAAGGCTAGGCCTCTGCCCAGGTCGGGTGTGCACCAAGTTCGCGTGGGAACCAGAGGTAGAGCGCATGTGCAGGTCCTCTCTGGAAAGGGCCAGGCCTTTGTCCCGTGGAGCCTGCAGCCTGCGGGACATACACAGTCCTGTTTACCGTCCCATATGTCCTTTCCAGAGGGTGTGCCAGCAGCTTGCGGATCCTGTGGGCTCTCACTGGAAAGCCAGGGGCTGAGTCCAGGAAAGTTGATTTTTGTCTCCTGAGATGCTTGCACGGGCCCCAGGCCAAGCTCTGCTGAGGGCTGGCAGCCGACTGGGAAATGCTCTGCTCTCCTGTCATTGTGGACTCCAGCGGCAGCCTCTGGGGAGGAGAAAATCCTCATGGAGGACGAGGAAGCCTTGCCATGCTGATGAGACAAAACAAAAGGGGGGCAGTTTCCTGGAGAGGGGATGGACAGGCCTTCCTCTGGGGTAAAAGTGCTGACTAGTAAGTCTGACCCAGGAAGAGGAGAAGGAACCAGGAGGGGGGAAGGAAAAACAAGGGGATATTGGAAAAGCTCCAAGGGGCACTGTTGTCCCTCCCTGGAAGGGAAATCATGGAGAGCAACAGCTAGAACAGGAGTTGAGCTGGAAAGGAGACAATACTGACCTCCATGCTTTGGGATTCAAGATGGTGGCACTAGAAAGGCTGACTCCACTTGGTGAGTGGAGAGGCCTCAGGATCAGGCAGAGGGAACTCCCTGTTTGGACTTTGGCTCCTTCTTTGCTGGGCTTTCACTGGTCTGCAAACCCCCAAAGGCAGAGGTTCCTGTCTATTTTGCTCATTGCTTCAATGCCAGTGGGTAAAATAGAGACAAGCAGAGATGAGGTTCTCCAAAACAAAAGTTTGTTGAATGAATAAGTAATTTGAGCACAGGGATGTAAGGAAAGGAACATTATATCTTAGGGACTGAGCTAAGAGTCTCTTCCAACTCTCCTTTGGGGTCCTTGAAATGCTTGCAAGGGATATTTTAGAAATCCACTGGCTGCTTCCCACTAGCTAACTACCTTACGTTTGGTAGTGTATATATGTCCATGCCTCTTTATTGCTTTGTCACCGTTTACCCTTCCCCCTTGTGACCGCCTGGAGGGGTGGGATAGGGAGGGTGGGAGGGAGGGAGACGCAAGCGGGAAGAGATATGGGAATATATGTATATATATAACTGATTCATTTTGTTGTGAAGCTGAAACTAACATACCATTGTAAAGCAATTATACTCCAACAAAGATGTTAAAAAAAAAAAAAAAAATCAGTGACCTCTTTCGATTTTGAGATTCATGTCTTTTTGAAGCTCTAAGAAATTATCTACCAATTGTATCAAAACACTACTCTTCTTCATTCTCTTTCTGGATTCCTATTAAATGGATATTGAAATGTAAAAAAAAAAAAAAAAAAAAAAAAGAAATCCACTGGGTCATTCCACTGTAGCGAACAAACTGAGGGAGACCTATAACTGGGGGAGAAAGCAAAGAGAAAACTCAAGGTTGACTGTGTTGGGGGACAGTCCAGGCTGGAAGACAAGTGCTACAAGGTCATGGTCTGGGTCAGTGGGTAGAGGACCAGAGTAGGGAGGCAGGTATCACACCAGATGGTCAGCCCACCTCCTGGGGCTGCAGCAGGTGACTTTTGGAAGTTCAGGTGGTCCAGTGATGTCTGCCATCTGACAGCAGGGCCTTGGAGCAAGAGCAGGAGTGAGAGTGAGACAAGGGTTCTGGGTCATCATCGGGGCTGGTTTCGAAGCAGGATGTCACGATAGGGCTCAGGATGGGCCCGAGGCAGCAGGGAGGGTAGCATGCAGACCTGGGCCCACGACTCACGGCTGATGGCTGCAAGGAAGCTGCGTGTCCAAGGTAGAGGCTGAAACTCCTTCTCTCTCCTGGCTTCCTGTTAAGATTCATTCTAGAACTTGGGACAGGGTGAGCTGCAAGTGAAGATCATGTGACTCTAGTGGTGGGAACAGGAAAACCTCAGACCTTAGGAAGAAGACAGGATCCTAACATAGGGTACACCAGCAACAAGGAGGGTCGGGGGTGTGGTGGTAAAGAGACCCCAAATAAGTAAGATAGCTGTGTGGACAAGAATGGCCAATGAGGACAATTGCAGAGGTCATGGGCAAAATGGAGGGTCTCTGTGTGATGTGAGAAGCAGGCTCTCTTCTTTCTGTGGGCCAGACTGGGATTTTTGTGCTCAGCTTGGAACGAGGACACAATCTTTCCAGGGAGGAGCAGTCCTTTCTGTGTGACAGAGAGTGTCCCCAGTATCAGAGGATGGCTGGGGAAAGACACGAAGGAAGTTCCTTGGGGATAATTGCAGGCGTTGAGTATTGAGCACTTGCAGGGGGGAGTAAGTGAATGTAGGGAGGGAGCAGGCAGGAGTAATAGTGTATTTTCAGACTTAAAAAGTGACTTTCCCAAGGCCATAAGCAAGTTGGTGGCAGAGACATGCTGCCTCTCCAAGTGCCAGGGTGGAAGAGTTGGGGAGAGAGAGTCACCAACACGGGGCTAATGGGGCTAAAGTCGAGCAAAGAGGGACGTTAAGTGGAGACTGAATGTGTTTCCTGATCCTGATTTCAGGGAGGGCAGTTGAGGAGAAGGTCAGGGGTTTGGACTACGAGAAGCTCTAGCCTCAGGGAAGCAAGGCACACATGAGCCTTTCCCAGGCATCCAAGAAAGCCATGGGTGAAACCGATCCACCACTTTCTCAGAAGTGTGGAGAACCTCAGCCAGCTGGAGAGTGAGGCAGGAAGCCCCGTTTCTGATGCTCCCAGAAGGGGTCCGGTATCTGTTTATGCTTATACAGGCTGCGGAGTGTGAGGGGTGGTCCAGCTTGGTGAGTTGGCACCTTCAGTGTGGGTGAGGAAGGATGAGGGTGGATCCTTTTCTGTCAGCCAGTCCCTGGGTCTTGGAACCCTTGCTGCAAATACCTGAGAGAACATTCCAGTTTTTCACTCCACAAACACTTACTGAAAACCAACCCTGTGCCAGGTACTGGCTTAGGAGCTGTGTAAACAGTGGTGAGTAAAGGCAGGTGTGGTCTCTGCTCCCATGGAGCTTAGCGTCAAGCAGGAGAGAGAGGGATTGATGGAGTAATTGCGGATAGGATGTATGTTCTAAGGATATTTGGAGGTCAGGGAGGGTTTCCTTGGAAAATGGCACTTGAGTTGAGACTGGAAAAACGCGAGACTCTGTCTAGGTGAGGGATGGTGTTGTGAGGGAGTATGTGTATTCCTGCTGGGGAGGCAGCTTGGGCAAAGGCCCTGTGGTGGGCAGAAGAATGGTGCTTTCAAGGAATATCTGAAAAGCAGAGATGGAGGAACTCGCCTGAGAAAAGGCCCAGGCGGTACAGTACGATTTAGGCCAGAGTCAGGCTTTGTCTTCATCCTGAGTGCAGTGGGAAACTTTTGAAGGTTTTTATGCAGTGGTGGTAGAGGGTGGGTGTTGAACGTGGTCAAAGGTGCATTTTGCAAAGCTCCTTTTGGCTCCGCTCTGAGGAGACCAGATTTGAGAACAGAGTATATTTAAGGAGACCAAATAGAAGGCTATAGAAATCATCCAGTTGAGAGGTGAGGATGGTTTAAAACAGTGAAAATGGAGGGGAATCCGAATTCAAGAAATATCACAGCGAGTATTTATTTAGTGTTTACTATGTGCCAGGCACTCTTCTGGGAGCTTTCCATGGAGTGTTTAATCCTCACAATATGGTGGGTACTGTTATCCCCACTTAAAGATGGGGAAACAGGCACATGGAGGTTTAGTAATTAGTGGAGCCAGGGTATGGACCAGGAGCCCACAATCTTATCCATCACTCTCAGTGGTTAGGATGTTAGGAGGTAAGCATGAGAGGACTTGGTGTTCCATTAGATATGAGGGGGCATTAGTACACGAGATGCTCATGGCTTGCTTCATGGGTACTGGTTACTCTAATAGGCACCAGCTGAATGGGGCTGGGTTTGGGAGAGGAGTTCACAAGTCTGGTCTTGGACAGTGTCGTGGTTTTAAGATAGGTCCATGAATTCTCTGATACTATTCTCTTCAAAGAGATGGAGCTTGGTTCTCCTCCCCTTAGTTGTGGACTGGATTTAGTAACTTGCTTCTAATAAATAGAACATGGTGCCAATGCCAGTGTATGTTCCGAGACTAGGTCATAACGAGCATTGTGGCTTCCATCTTCCTCTCCCTTGGGTCACTTGCTATGGGGGAATTCACTGCCATGTCACGAGAGGCCTATGTAGCAAGGAGCTGAGGTCTCCAGCCAAGAGCTGTGTGCGTGTGCCCTTTGGGAAGTGGATCCTCCTGTCCCAGTCAAGCATTCAGATGACTGCAGCCCCAGCCAGCATCTTGGCTGCCACTTCCTGAGATACCTGGGGCCGGAATCACCCTGCTATGCTTCTCCTGGCTTCCTGACTCTTAGAAACTGTGTGAGATGACATTTATTGTTTCTAAGCCACTAAGTTTTGAGGTAATTTGTTAGGCAGCAATAAATAACTAATGCCGACAGCCAAGGGTAGGTGCTGGCTAAGCATTTATTGTGATTGGAAATTAAAATGTGGCGGTTGACAGCGGTTTGATGGTGGCTGAGCGCTTAGGAAGACAAAAGAAGGGGAAGAGGCCCACATTGGGCTTTGAGGAGTTCTGTCCCTCAGTGACCCTGTGGAGAACGTGAAGTGGTTTTCCATTTGTGTTCTGCATTGTCTTTGGTCTATGGAGTGGCCTTGGGGGATGAGGGAGGTTTGATGGGCTGCTACCCTGCCAGGGCTCTGGTCAGATTTATTTGGAATGGCCCTGCTTTTTCTGTTTTTAGGTTGGGATTTAGAGTAAGATTCATTCGGGGGAAAGCAAGGATCTGACTCTAAAATACGCAAACTGCTAACCTGCGCAATCTCTCTTCTTACAGATGAGGAAACTGAGGTTCAGGCAGGCGAAGTGACTTGCCCAAGCTCAGGAAGACTTGGGCATAAGTCTCTGGCCCCCGTCTAATGTCACTGAACCTCCCTGACTCTAGCTCCTTCCAGTGGAACTTGGGGCAGAGAGGTAGGGGATGTACAGAGGATGAGATGGGATGTACAGAGGATGAGATGGGATGTACAGAGGATGAGATGGGCTCCTGCCCTTGGTGTTCTACTCCCCGCCCTCCACCAGGGGGACAATGACACCCCCGCAGGCCCACACGGTGCCTCCTCTGAGGAGGTGACAGGAGTCGTGGGAGTTCTTCCTAGCTCTGCTAGGCATGTAGCTGCCCTGAGCTTCAGTTTTCCCGTATGTGAAGTGGGAATGAGGATTCATACCCCCCTGCCAGGCTGCTGTGAGGGTCAAATGAGGTAGCAGAGGCCACAGGACTTGTCCCCAGTGAAGTGCTGTATGGCTGGAGCAGGTAGGTCATTGCTGGCTGGGGAAACTCAAACTCTCAGGCTATCCCTGGGCAGAATGAGGCCTTTGGGGCCCTGGAGACCCGTAAACCCTTACATGGTATGAATCCTCTGCTAGAGCAAATGCAGGCCAGTGTCTCAGAATGCTGGAGCTGCCAAACTTTCAATCACCTGAATCCTGCTGGTCAGGGGGTCCCCCTGCGTGGGATTTGTGGTGCACATGGAGTCATAGCTGTTCCAAGTTCTCTTGGCTCTCAAGAACCCATCCTCCAGCCCCCCTTATTCTGTAAATCTTCCCCCCTAATTAGCTCCC
Source organism: Orcinus orca (assembly GCF_937001465.1). NCBI lineage: Eukaryota > Metazoa > Chordata > Mammalia > Artiodactyla > Delphinidae > Orcinus > Orcinus orca. Next base: position 100,978,719 of record NC_064565.1, on the reverse strand, counting down.
TGTCTACTTGGGAATTGTATAGAAGGGATGTTAGAAATCACACACCAATTTGTCCTTCTGTGTCTGGCTTATTTCGTTTAGCATAATGTCTTCAAGGTTCATCTCTATTGTAGCATGCGTCACAATTTCATTCTTTCTTAAGGCTGAGTAATATTCTATTTGTATGGGATATTAAGTCAATATTACACCCCATAATACTTTTAAGTATTATAAATAAAGTACCACATTTTCGGTGTCCATTCATTTCTTGAGGACACTTGAGGTGCTTCCACTCTTGGCTATTGTGAATAGTGCTGCTATGAACATGGGCGTGCGAAAAGAAAGACCAGTTCTCAGGGGGACAGAAGGACCTCTGGGTCAGCAGGCCAAGCCACGGAAAGGAGCCCACACTTCCCCGCTCCTGTCTCGAATTCCCGTTGCCGACTAAGAGGAAAGGGCTGGGATGACAGCTAGAAGGACTAAAAGCACTTGTCAGACACATGCATAGAAACAAAAGGAAACACGATGGGATGCTTATTCCATGCCAAGGTAACGCACTAACCACACGACACACGTTAACTCCTGAATCCTCACGGTAGTCTTCTGGATAAATGCTATTAACAGGCCCATCTGCAGGCAAAGAAAGCAAAGCACAGAGAGGGCAAGTGACCTACTCACAGCTCATCAGCTAGCAAGAGGCGGAGCCAGGATTAGAACTTAGAGCTCCTGCTTCAAGGCTATGCTGGAGACACAGGGACCTCCCCCGGCCCAGGGGAAGGCAGGGGAAATGATTTCATGCCTTGATCTACCCGCACATCTTCCCCAAACAGAGAGAAAGAGGGACTGAGATCGAGCAGTCAGGGAGAATCTGCTGGAGACACGTCTGGCCCACCAGGGCTGAAGTCTTGGGGGGCTTGAGAAGCTGAGGGGCCCAAGAGGGAGCTAGAGGGGGTAGTTCGTCCCCGGAGGAGGAAGGGTGTAATTCTGAGGCCTAGAGGATTCCTGCAGGGGGAGCCCTCCTGGCAGCCTAGGTTTCTGTGGGCCCCACTTGCCTTGGAAACCACAAAGCCAAAATGTAAAGGAATCTGTTTTCTAAGGAAAACACATACTTACACATTCTGAGTAATTTCCCGTGGAACTAGGAAAAATAAACACAACACCCCAAATGGTTTTTTGCTTACAAATGGTTTCAAGCAAAGAGAAGTGGGAGAAGAAAATATAGGGCCGGGGGAAACTCTCTGCTGGTTCCAAACCTCAGAAACTGCCTGGAGGCTCGAGGGGCCTGGAGGGATGGGGGTACAGGAGAGCCAGGCGTCGGGGTGAGGCGCCCAGACCCAGGGGCTTGCTGGCTCCTCTCCAAGAACTCTGAGCCCACCCTCGGAGGACTGGTGAGTCACATCTCACACGTGGAGGGGGTTTGCCAGCTGGAGAGGGAGACCATGGGTCTACAGGCCATAAGCTTCTGACTGGGTTCAAGGGCCAGGTGCCTAGTGCGAATTAGCCAGTCAGCGGTGGTGTGGGCAGGATTAAGGTGAAAGCAGGGGTCATGTTGCCATAGATTGGATGGTTCGGGAAGAACCGGCTGGGGAGAGCCTGGGGGCTATGAAAGGACAGTTACGTGGAGGGGGTTAAGATCACAGACATCATTCCAAAGAAACCCTGAAAGCGGAAGTGGGTGGTAGAGGACAGCATCATCGTGGACAAATCACTTCACTTTCTTGGACCTCTCTGTCTCCCCTGTAAAACAATGGGTGCGCTCTACTTTCAGAGACAGAAAGTAGAACGGTGGTTACCAGGGGCTGGGGGGAGGGAGGAATGAGGGGTTTATTGTGTAGAGTTTCAGTTGGAGATGATGAAAAAGGTCTGGAGAGGAGTGGTGGTGATGGTTCCACAAGAATGTGAATGTACTTGACGCCCATGAACAGTACACATACAAATGGTTAAAAGGGTAAATTTTATGTTTTGTATATTTTACCACAGTAAAAAAGGCAGAAATAAAAAATATAGATCAATAATAATTTAAAAATTTTCCTTTCAACACCTTCTGAGAGGGATACTGATAAGAAGGTACTCATCCCTGTGGGGGGCATGAAGGTGAGATAGTCTTCCTGGAGGGATTTTAGGGCAAAAGATAGATTCATAGACAATAAACCATAGTGCAAGGCATTCAGGACTCATTCTGGTCCTGAGAACTAATTTTGGGGGAGCCCAGGGGAAGTTAGAAAGTCCGCCTGGAACAGGATGGTGACATTTGAGCTGGGCTTTGAAGGATGAGTAGGAGTTTTCAGCTCAGGCTGATGGGACAGATGAGTAAAGGTGAAGTTAAAGGGTTGAGGGACATTAATTCATATGTGTGGCTGGACAGTGGGAAGCTGGGGGAGGTGGGGGAAGTGATACTGGAAAGGGAGATTGGGGTCAGATTGTGAGACCTCTGGGGGCCACACCAGGACAGTTGACACCTCTGAAGATCTGTTGACCAGACTGATGGCTGAAGTGAAAACACCTCGACTCTCCTTGATCCAAAAATACTGCTCTCCTGGGCCTAAAAGAGTGCAAGCCTTTTTGTATGTTTTGTTTTGTTTTTGTTTTATACAGGACAATTCCAGGTACCAGGACAAGCTTGTGGGTGATGTTCAGGGGACATCCAAGTCTTTGTTATCTGTCATCCCAAAGGTGTTCATGGGCTGCCTGATCCCCACTTGGCCATTGTTTCTGAGGGTCCTGCTCCAGAGCCTGTTCCTTCCTGGGTTCCTTAGAGATGCCTCCTCGGCTTTCTCAGAATTCAGCAAGGCCCGCTTCCTCCAGGACACCCTCCTGGGCTAAGCCAATGGCACTGAATCCATCTAAGTCCCATCACGTTAAGCTGTCATTCTCTTAGGGAGAAGGATGTGGGAATGAGAGGCCTAAACTCTGGGCCGGAGGGGCTGGGTGGGCTCGAATCCAAACTCTGCTACCCAGCAGCTGTGAGAACTTGGGGGAGTGACGGGGCACCATGCCTGTTTCCTTGTATGTGAAACGGGGATCGTACTTCATTTGCCAGTTGTACTGAGGATGACAGCCCCTGCTCATTGTGTTAGGGCGCTTCGTGCTTACACAGCTGTTTCCTGGCCACAGAATGGGCTGTATCCGGAATGGCTCCGGTAAAGGAAAACTCTCCTAACGGGGGATTTCTAAGCTTCCCCAGGTGGAGGCTGTGGTGGGAGAGGTTGACGCAAGTCAGTGTGGCTGTAAGAGCAGCTCCTGACCTCAGCTCGGCTTCTGGGACTGGGCTTGACAGTTGTAACTGGCCCACCTTATTGCTTTTAACCTTCTCCCCTGGCCAGCTTCCCTGGGGGAGCTCTCTGGGGTCCACAGAGATTCTAGGAAGCAGCCTCATGTCACAGAGATGCGCTATCTCCTCCTCCTTCCTGGACCGGAGGCCTGGCTGCTGGTGACGTGTGTGTGGCTCTCCTGGTCCCCACAGCACTCCACTTCCTCCTAATATGTGACCGTGCATCCATTCCGTATTAACTAGGCACCACCGTTTGTCAGGGGGAGGCCAGGCACTGGGGACAAAGCGCCTCACAGCCAGATGGTGCCCTGCTTCAAGGGGCTTTTGTTCTAATGGTCAGTGGTTAGTTTTAAGTGCCAGTCCCTGAGCTCAAACTTCCTTTGCATTATTTCGGTTAATGCTACCAGCAGGCTTAGTAGGTGGTGTCAGATCTTTTCTTCTTCAGAGAAGCATTATTTTTTGTGATGGGGAGATGCCTAAGTCTACTTGGGGATGCAAGAGGGAGGTTTGGAGGCCCCAGTAATGAGAGCTTCCCCTCCAGTCACCGTCCTTCCACTTAGGGGCTTTTTGCCTGAAAGATTTTGGTCATTTGAGTGACTCCTCTGGTGCTGGTGACAGGCCCTGTAGACCCCTTGGCACCCTCTGCTGCAGACCCCAGGGGCCTCCACATTAGGTCAGGCCTGGTTCGCTTCCCCAGAGGAAGCCCAGCTCGGAGCCCTCAGTCATATCTCTGATGGAAAGGGTACAGGGAGATAGCGAGCCGGCCAGGTATAGAGGACAAAGGCCAGAGCAGCGCGTGACTCCAGCGCTAGGGGAAGGAGGACAGTGGCAACCTGCCAGGGCGTCGTATGCATACCTGGCAACTCAGCAGCTGGATGCCCCACTTGGGGGAAGATCACAGGTCGGACCAGGCGTGGGGCTGAGCCACATGGGCCGGTTGTGCGGAAGCCCTGATGCCCCTCTCGTTACCTCCTAATCCCACCTTCTGTTTTCACTTGCTCTGCTTCCTGCTAAATTCCCTTCCCAGGCTAAAAGTTTCCATCTCTGGGCTTGGCCCCAAAGTGAAATTCTTTGGAAACTTTCAGCTGAGTTCATTTAGTTACTGTTGAGTGGGAGAAAGTGGGTGGGGGAGACAATCTGGGTTCTGCTTCCTTTTGATACTTCAAATGAAAGCCCTGTGAGACCCAGAACTTGCCCCTTGGCTGTTCAGTTCTCAGCTGGGGTGTTGGGGGAAAATGGTGTAATGGAAAGAGCTTAGGGGAGCGGGCTGGGACCCCTTGGATTCTAGCCCCGGCTAGGATGAGTCCTGCCTCGCCGCCTTGCCTGTAAGGTGCTTTCTCTCGCTGAACCTGTGTGTTCATTTCTAAAGCTGGATCTTTTGAATAAATCATTTCTAAGGTTCTGCCCTGATGCTGGCTGATCGATGCTTTAGCCCCATGGTATGATTTTTCTTTGAAATGAATCCTGCTTCCTTCCATGTGTGGGCAGTTATCAGAGGGTTCTAGCTTCTGCAGATGCCTGTGCAGCCCTGTCAGCCTCCAAATCATAATCAACCGTGTGGCTAGACCACAAAGGTCTCAGGCTTGGCCTGATGGAAGCCAGGCAGCTGGCCCGGAAGGAATGAGCCTTGTTCTGCTCACCCCTCCTCTCCTGTTTGTTTGGTTTTACTTGTGTTCTGCGTCAGAGATGAGCTGGTGGGGAGAAGGGTATGAAACTTAGAGCCTGGATCCACATATGTTGTTTGGTTTGGGAAATTAAAAACAAAATATTTGGTTGATTTTTGTCCAATAAAGTAATTTTTTAGAAAGACAGGTCGTTGGTCGGGACTTAGCTGATTTCTGTTTTTTACCCTAACATAAAAAGGTTAAAAAAAATCAGCCATTATATTAAAAAAAAGGTTTGTAAACTGGTTTTGGGGAATTAAGGTCCAGCCTAGAGGGTCCCTTGCAGGTGGGAGCTGGAAGGTGTAAGTCAGATGAGTGGAGGGTGGCAGGAAAGGGAGAGGGGGGCAGAGGCCACTGTGGGATTTTCAGATCATCAGGAAGTTCTGTGGCTTCGGCACCATTTCGGAGACATATTTGTAAACTGTCTAAAATGTGCGGAAAGAGAGGAAGGGGCTGCAAAGTCCCTCTTCCCCTAGAGACCTTAAAAGCAAGAAGGTTCCCTGGTGTCCCTGGGGTTTCTTAGCAGTCCTGCCTGGAGGCGGAGGGATGGATGGCGTGGCCTCTGGAGGGTATGCTGATGCAACAGGGAGATCGATCAGCCTCTCTGGTGAGTACGTAGGACGACGGCCCCCAGCTTCCTGGAGTGGAGACCTTCCGGCGTCTCTCTCCCCTGGTGGGGAGGGGCCCAGCTCTTTCCCTCTTTTCTCTGTCCTCTCCAGTCTTGGACTGGGAATCTGTTCAGATTATTCCAGAGACCCTCACTCAGTGCTTTTTATGCCTTTTGGATGTTGAGCTGCTCGACGCTGGGAGGGTCCGTCGTTACTGTTCTCACACCTCTTCCCCCTTAGCTCATGGTCCCACTTGGCCCCTGAGATTCTTGTCTACCTTTTAACAAGCAGGAGTTTAAATGGCAGATGCGAAGCTATGAGGGGAGATACGTTGGGATGAAAGGTGCCTCTCTTTTACCCTGTGGGCCCCTGCCTCTTACCTAGCTCTGAAACGGTCAGTGTTCATCCTTACCATGAGCCGAGTAGCTCTCATGTGTGGGGCTCTGTGCTACCCTCAAAGGGTATTATCCACATCTGACAGCTTGGGAAACTGAGGTTTTGGCCCAAAGCCACGACTCTGGTGAGATGCAAAGCAAGCATTGGAATCTAGATTTGTCTGACCCCAAACCCATGATCTGCACCCACGTGCTCAGCCAGCTCTTGGGGGCCAGTGGTCAGAAGAGTCACCAGCAATTCCCAGTAGCTGTGATGCTGGCTGTGTGCCTGACTGCTGCTAAGTGCTGGGTCGCCGCATTCAACGCGCTGCTGCTCCGTGCCCAGCTTTGGTACAGTTGACTGACACTGAGAGGGTCCTCAGGTCCCAGCCATCTACCCGCCCCGGGGCTGCAGCCGCCTCAGGGCCTCTTGCTGTCAGGGCCCCGATGTGTTTTCTGTGGCCCTGAGACACCTCGCCCTAGTGGGCTCCTTCTTCCAGAGAAAAATGTTAAAAATTATATTGTATGACTACATTGGTACAAAGAAAAATATAATTCAGGCTGGGTTTATGATTATGTATTCGCTTTCATGATATTCAGTTTTGCTTATAATTTTTAAAGAAACTAAGAAAAACACACTTTTCAGGGGTCCCCAGAGTAGCGCAGGCCCTAGGCACAGAGCCTTGTGGAGATGTAGGCCTGCATGCTGTGCTGTAAGTGGCAGGGCGGGCCTGACAGCCTTGTCTGTGGCTCTAGGGCTCCACGAATTCCCCTGGGCCCCACTGCCACCTGATGTAAAGGCAAACCCCACTCCTTCAGCCGCTTGGCTCCAAGGGTCCAGGAAACCAGGAATGCCTCTGTCCTCCTCCCTCACCCTCTTCCCCATCTCTCGACAGCCTTCCAAGACTGGTAGGGAATCACACTCCAGAGAAAGCAACCTCTCTAGGCCCTTCCAAAATCCCCTGAGTCCCCCTCCCCTCCCCCAGCAAAGGTTCTCCGATTTTTGTCTCATTCCCCTTTGGGAATGACTTAACTACAGTGAACTCAGCAACTCACTGCACACCCTGGGAAAGTCTCTTTTTCCTTCCGTCAGAGGAAGGTGGCAGCTCAGATTCGGGGCTGAATCCTGCAGAAGTGCCTGGGAGGAAGCGGTTGGTGCTCTGGGAATTGGGTCATCCAGTACCTCCCACCCCCACTCCCTTGCAGGCTTTGTACCCCGAAGCAGTGCGCCCCAGGGCCTTGATGAAGAGAAACACCTTCCCAGCCAGGCCCCGCCCTCCTATGGGTGGGACCCAGAGTAGAAGGTCCATCTAGCGTATGGCTAGTATTCCAAAGTCATAAACAGAGCTGCAAACGTGTATGTTCTTTCCTCCTTCCTTGAAAAATCCCTTTACAACAACCTAGAAGATCGGCTTCTACTTTGGAACTTCAGACTCTTCAGAGTTCTGTCCAAAATCTTCTGGGCAAGGGAGGACTGGTCCTGCCCACCCCACTCAGTGTGCACGTGCGGGGTTGCACTAGCTCCGGCAGCCAAGTTTGGCCACCTCTAAAGCCCAGTTATGTGGGTGCTAGTGGAGGGGTTTGGTCCCGTCTCGAGAGGAGGAGCCCTGGGCAGAGGTCTGGGCAGGGACCCAGAGTGTGGTTCAGAAGGGGGCACTGGGCATTGGGCTAACATAATCCCTTTGCCCCCAGAACCTTGCCCTGTGCGGAGTGTCGAGTCCCGATTACAGCCTTTGAAGAGTGGCCTAGGATAAGGTCCCCGCTCGCCTGGCCCTGAGGGTGGCGCTGTCCTTGGCTGTCCCTGGGATACTCTCTGATGGTCTATTTAGATCCGCTGACTCAGCTTGTAAGAGCTCCTGTTTTAAAAGAAGAGAGCTGCTCTTCGGGCACATGGCGTGGCGGCCTCATGATTGATCCCCACATGCTGGAGGCGAACAGAACTCTATTAAAGCCATTTATGAGCAAACTGAAGTCTCAAAAACCAAGCTGAAAGAGAGGCAAACCCCTAAGGACAATAGAGCAGCTTCCTCCCTAATATTGATGGCTGTTGGAAAATGTTGATAATTTCGTAATTAGAGCTTTAGTAGGACATTTTGTTTTGTTTTGTCTTTTTAAGGCTGCACCCCGAAGCATGCGGGATTGTAGTTCCTGGACCAGGGATCGAACCCATGCCCCCTGCGTTGGGAGCGTGGAGTCTTAATCACTGGACCGCCAGGGAACTCTCTCGTAGGATGTTTTTGTGACATACCCACTGCAGTCAAAGTCTACAAGGGCATGAATGACTCCCAAGTTTCACACCAACACTTCTTACTCTCTAAATCGAGAGAAACATCATGAGTGCTGCGTGGTGAAAGTTGTTGCTTTTTTAATCCATAGCTGAATTATTCGAACCAGGAAAATCCCTTGGTCTGGCATTCTAACCCTCCCATCACCAGTCTGAAATTTCAGCCTTCTTGCATCTTCCCCCCTTATGGATGCAAAATGGAGAGAATACCAAACTTCATGCCCGGCTCTTTTCCTCCAGAGGAATGACTTTCCAGTCTCCTTAGCCAATTAAGTCAACTATAATTACTGAGTACTGACCATGTGTGGGCAGCTGGTTGGCACTTTGAGCGCAAGGGGGACTCACACAAGTGTGGTCCTGAACCTCATGTTTACAAAACCTATTTTTTTTTTTAAAAGTAAGAAAATGCTTAAATCCCTCTATTGCTTTAAATTTAAATCCAGTGAAGTTTCTTTTAGTAGCCAAGTATTCCCTTCATAATCACTGGTGTGAAAGTTTCTCACAGTCTTCCGTCTGATAGGAGGAAGTGTGACCCTAGGACCGACTCCTTTAAGCAATTGAGAGCCCAAGAGTGTCTAAAAATCTATCACATGGGCTTGGCTACCAACTCACTGTGTCACTTGGAAAAAAGTCATTTATTTTCTCTGAGACTCAGTTTCCTAACTTATACTGCAAGAGAGCTGACCTAGATGATCCCCGATCTCCCCTCACCCTGACATCCTATGACAAACATTTTCCGAATAGACGATAAGCCGTGTTTTAAACACAGGCCCTGAGGGAGTCCACTGTGCTCACCCTGATGCCCACGTTGCACTGTCCTGCAGCAGAGGTCATCTGGCCTCTCCCTGTCAGCCATCTCAATCTGATCAGCATCTTCTCTCATCCTTGAACTGCTTTGGAAGCTGCAGGCAGGATGGGTCCCAGCTGCCGGTGGCCTCTGGGACTTCCCAGATCCCTCTGACTGGAGAACCAAACCCAAAGCTTTCATGATGTTCTCACATCTGTTTTAGCACTTGTCATGGCGTGGTGATCAATCTATCCCTCACTAGATTGATCCATTCATTGCACAAATATTTATTGAGAGTCTGGTAGTGCCAGGCATTGTTTTAGTTACAGTCGGGGTATAAAAGGGCCTAAACTGCATGGGGCTTACATTCTAACGGGGAGGGCAAAGGGGGAGAAATACACACACACACACACACACACACACACACACACACACACACACACAATGTGATGTCACTGAGTGATAAGTGTGTGAGAATTAGTAAAACAGATTAAGGGGACAGAGTGTGAAGCAGAAGTGCTATTTTAGCTTGGGTGATCAGGGAGGACTTTCTGGAAGGTGATTTTGAGCAGAGACCTGGAAGACATGAAGGCACGGGCCAAGATATGTGGGAAAGAATAATTCATGGAGAGGCACAGCGAGAGCAAAGGCCCTGAGGTGAGAGAGTGCTGGCTGGGCTCCAGACACAGCAAAATGGCCAGTGCGACTGAAACTGGGGTGAATGAAGGGCAGACAGTGGACAGGTGGCCGGAGGCCTAGAAGTCAGGTCCCGTAGAGGCCCAATGAGTAGGCTTTTGTTTGAAGTGGGATGGGAAATCTTTTCTTGGCAGGGGGTGGTTTGAAGAAGGGGACAAAACAAATACGACCTGATTTGGGTTTTAAAAGGACAATTGAGCTGCTGTGTATAGAAGAGACAGAAGTGAAGCAAAGAGAGAAAAGCACGAGGACCATTGAAGAGGTGACTGCGGGAGACCCGGGGGAGATGATGCTGGCTCGGTCAGGGTGGAGGAAGGGGGAAGCGCCTGTGTTCAGGATGTCTGCGTGTGGCTCAGACTGTGGTTAGACACTGAAACAGTATCTGGCACAGAGCAGGTGATCAGATAGGGAAGGAAGGAGAGGGGAGGGCCGTTGTGGGAGGCTGAGAGCCTGGAGAGCAGGGCAGGGCACTCACTGCTCCAGAAACCTGGCCTCTGAGCCTCTGTCTGCATCTCCCACACCTCTTTTGTTTGCCCTGATGAGTATGGAATAGAAATACCCTCATGGATCACACGTAGCAGCTTCCATCCCTAAACCTATTGTTTTGTCTGTCTAGGACCCCTTCCTTCTTGGGACAGTGCTTCCTTCTCTTGGGATCTGTGTCCCTGACGCCCACCACCTTAGCATCACCTGAGATTTGCTTGCTCATGGAGATCCTCACCTGTTGCAGCCACACCTGCAAGGATTGCCAGTGATCCCCTTCCCTGGGATGAGTCTGGGCTCCAGCATGGCCTCCGTCACTCCTGCCATGGTGGACCTGATCCATGGAGGGCCTCATCTCCCCCACTCTGGTCTCTGATGAAGTTCACACAGCAGAGTGTGGCATTTGGCTTCACCAGCGACTCCCCCAGGATGCCAAGTGATGCGACAACCCAGTAGTGTCAGGGAGGTAATGCCCTGTGTGGACAACTTTGACCTACGAGAGACAGGAGATGGGAGGGATTCAGTAGACACATTTCTCTCCCTCTTGCCATCTGATCACTGTCCTTAGGTGCAGTGATGATGCCTCACATGTGTCAAGGTGTCCGGTGTGATGAGAGGCAGGCGTGGCCTTCCGTGACGCTGTGGACAACTTAGTAATGCATCCCTTGTACCTGCTTCCTTACCTTCTTTTTCCTGACCTCTCACTGCCTTGAGATTTCACCCCTGATGGACGTGATCACGTAAGGGGTGCCTCAGGCCTTATTTTCTTAGTTGCCCCCAGTCATGTGGTTCTAGTGGGCTCTGTCAACCAGTTCCTGGTCCCTTGGCCACAGAGGAAGGCACATGTCCCCGGCTAGGCCAGTAGAAGTCCTTACCTGCGTCTTTTCAATTCAGACTGAAAGAGCAACAGTTGTTCTGGCAATGAACCTGAAGATGTGAGCCTGGTGCTGCTGGGGACCGTTCCCAGGGAACGTGGAGGAAAACCGTCCGGGGGAAGGAAGCCGGCAATGAGAGGACTCTGGGAGCCATGGCTCCTGAGATCCAGCTGCATCCCTGGTTTGCCCACAGTTTCCTTCTGTGAGGCAGTACATTCCTCCTCTTTCCTGGCTGGTTTGAATTGGATTTCTGTCATCTGCTGTACTAGTCAGGGGCCAGAGAGAAAACAGAAACCACCCTGAGTATTTTACAGGGAGAGTTGAACACAGGGAGTTGGTTACACAGAGGGGGGACAGCTGAGAAACCAAGCAGGGATGAATGGCACTGGGAAGCTTTTAACACCCCTGGGGCTGGAGGGGTCCGGGGTGTGACATTCCTGGCAACCAGGATGGGGGTCGCCTGGCAGAAGCTAAAACCGTGGGCAGCCCGTGTGGTGGGAGCTAGCTGCAGAGTGAAGGCTGCTTGAGATCTACCCAAAGCAGAGAGGGAGGGGTAGAAACAGTGTGGCCCCCACTTCCTTCTGCCCCTCAGCCTCTCTCGTGCCTTCCATGTCAGAGCTGTCCCCGAGTCAGAGGACAAGGGAGTCTCGGAACATGATTTCCAGCAACGTGGAGCAGAGCAGAGAGGGGACAGAGGGTGGGGAGCAAACAGGCAAATGACAGGCACACTGGTGGTTGAAGAGTCGGGTTACTGTGTGTGCTTTTTATTTTTATGTTTTACTGGTGCACAGTTGATTTACAAAGTTGTGTTAGTTTCAGGTGTACAACAAAGTGACTCCGTTATATGTATATATCTATTCTTTTGCAGATTCTTTTCCTTTATAGGTTATTACAAGATAGTGAATATAGTTCCCTGTGCTAAACAGTAGGTCCTTGTTGTTTATCTATTTTATATCTAGTAGTGTGTATCTGTTAATCCCAAACTCCTAATTTATCTATCCCTTCTCCCCCTTTCCCCTTTGGTAACTATAAGTTTGTTTTCTATGTCTATTTCAGTTTTGTAAATAAATTCATTTGTATCATTTTTTTTTTAGATTCAATGTATGATATCATATTGTATGATATCTGTCTTTCTCACTTCACTTAGTATGATAATCTCTAGATCCATCCATGTTGCTGCAAATGGCATTGTTTCATTCTTTTTATGGCTGAGTAATATTCCATATATACACCACATCTTCTTTATCCATTCATCCGTCGATGGACATTTAGATTGATTCCATGTCTTGGCTATTGTGAATAGTGCTGCAATGAACATTGGGGTGCATGTATCTTTTTGAATTAGAATTTCCCACTGTGTGTGCTTCTGACTGTGAACCTCAAGAATCCTCGTCTGCAGGAAGAGCACTGTGCCATTTCCTAGAAGCTCCTCACAAAGAACTGCTGGTGGTAGCGATTACCATGGCCGTCCCTGAGAAGTCCTGCTCCCTTGGAGGAATAGGTTGATTCTCCTCGGACATGTTTTAATGCCTTTACACCCATGTGGGGAATCCACAGGAAGTTGATGTCATTATTTAGGGACTCAGTTGAGTCCCAGAGAGAACCAGGTATACCTTCAGAATTTCTATAGCCAATAATCTCCTTCCAGCACAGCTAAAGTACGAGTCTACTTAATTCCAGCTCAGAGGCTGATCAGAGCTGTCTGAGCTGTGCTGGGTGCATCTGGAAGTTTCTCTAGTGTCCAGTCTAAGTCCCTGTATTGTCAGATCACCCTTGGGAGACCTGGGAGGAGACTGTCCCCTGTGACCTAGAAGATAATTTAGGATATTGAAAAAAGGGGGAAAAAGAAAGATTTTTGAATTTGAACTGAGCATGGACTTAGTGAATTCTGATGATGTGGCAAAGGAGGGGCTGGGATGGGGGTCATGTGAGGGATTTTCAGACTCCAGAGTGACCGGAATGACTAACTGGAGGTTGTCCAGGCAGTGGGGTTTGAGGTCCAGTTGTGCTCAGCAAAGAGGTTCCTGGGAACCTAATGGGGACAATTTGGGGTTTTGCAGATCATCTGAACCAAGGGTGTTGCACATATGTTGGAGGACATGCAGCTCCCTATACGTCTATATTTTAAAGTAAATAAAAGGCTCTCTGAGCAAACCACACAGTATTGGATGGATTCAGATTCCAGTTCGGAAGCCTCTGCCTTCTGGCTTTACAGGAGCCTGTGGTGACCACTCGGGCTGGGAGTCCGGGTTGCTGGGTCAGCTTCTGGCTCCCACCGATGATTCACTGTAGCTCCCGTGGATGGGCAGCCTGCCGCGCCTGGGCCTCAGTTTTGCCCTTCTGTGAAACAGGCAGAGGGGCCAGCGGGTGCCGTGAGAACAGATGGAATTTTAGCTCAGTATTATGGGTTGAGTTGTGTCCCCCCGGCCCAATTCATATGTTGAAGTCCTAACCCCCTGGTACCTCAGAATATGGCCTTATTTGGAGGTAGGGTCTTTACAGAGGTAATGAAGTTAAAATGAGGCCATTAGGTGCTAATCCAGTATGACTCAGGTCCTGATAAAAAGGGAGAAATTTGGACACAGAGACACACGTAGAAGGAAGATGCTGTGAAGACGGCCATCCGCAAGCCCAGGGCAGATGCCTGGAACAGATCTTTCCCTCAAGGCCCTCAGAAGGAACCAACCCTGCCAATACCTTGATTTTAGACTTCTAGCCTCCAGCTCAAGCAAGGTGATACACTCTGTCTCCTGTCTCTTCTCACCGTAAAGGTGTCAGGGGAATCCCTGCTCCCTTTTTTCTTCCCCATCTTCTTTCCCCTCACCACTCCTATGTCGCCATAACAAGCTCAGTTCAAAGTTCTATACTACTTTTATCTAAAAAATGTATTGTTGGGACTTCCCTGGTGGTGCAGTAGTTAAGAATCTGTGCTTCCACTGCAGGGGGCACAGGTTCGATCCCTGGTCGGGGAATTAAGATCCTGCATGCCGCACAGCACAGCCAAAATAATTTTTTTTATTGTCACTCATATGCCTTCAACACTGCAAGCTTCCACACCCCTTGAGTATAAAAGGAAAATGGCTCTTCGTTGGTGTCAAGGGTCAATTCACCACAGCAATACAAGTGCAGTCAATGGGATGGAGAGGAGCCATTGGGAGGGGCCACCTGTTGGGTAGGGGGAGGTGAGGCAGTAGGGATGGTTGGGAAGGGAGGATGTCACCACTTCTTTCCCAGAAATCTGGTTAAGAAGTGGGCCACAATCTCTGGGGCTTGAGTAAAGGGCAGTACTACTTGAAGATAGAGTGGATGGAATGACTCCCATGGGGCCTTGAAAACTAGTTCCCAAGTCTGGGTACATCAGATTACTTGGAGAACTTTAAAATTTTCCCACCCCCTTTTATGTTAGTGAAAATGCAAAATACCACAGAAAGTATCTTTGCACCTACAGGTTTAGCTGAGATGAAACAGTACAGGTAGAATTAAAAGTACCTGTGTACTCCTCTCATTTTCAGCCTGGCAACTTTAAATGTCACATAGATTCGCAGCCCTAACTCAGGCTACTAAACCAGAATCAGCAGAGGTGGGGCTCAGGACTCTGTGTTTCACGAGTTCTCCTGGTGGTTCAGTGCAGGCAGAGGGACAGAGCACACCTATGGACGGAGCCAATGCTGGGATTACATCTGAGAGCCCCCAGACCCTCCATCCAGGACCCAGCTCCACACACCTGCATGCTGGGGCCGGCCTGTGGGGATGAAGTGGGCCAGGGGGGTAACTGGGACTGAGGTGGCTCAAAAGTCAGAGGCTGCTGGTGGCCATGAGCTGGGTGACATTTGTGGGGCAGAGAAAGGCCAGAGTGGAAGAGAGGTCAGGGGCAGTAACTCCCAGGAGAAAGAGAATGGAGGTCACCCTTGTATCAGGATCCGGGGAAATGAGTCAGCCATCTCCCACATCGATTTCTAAGACGAGATTCTCTTCCTGTTAGATGGGGACTAATGTCTAACCTCCTTTCCCAGCTGTTCTATTTTCAGCCCTTTTCTTTCTTCCCCAGTTATATGATCATGGGCAAGTCACCTTGAACCCTAATTTCCACCTCTCCAAAGTGGAACTAATATTATCTTTCTTATTCTGTTTGATAGCATGGTCATTAGCTTCAAATTAACTGATGTTTATGCAAGTACTTTCAAACCGTAAAGGGTTCAGTCCTATCCATCCTTCAGTGTCAAGACTGACCATCATCTCCTCTGTCCCGCCACCCTGGACCCCACCCCACCTTTCTCTGCGGGGCCAGAAAGAATCACGTTGTTTCCTCCTTCTTTCAAGGATCACATCACAGTCTCCTTTAAAGTGTAATTGTTTGCTCTCACATCTGTTTCACTCACCAGACTGTGTGAGCCCCAGAAGGACAGGATAAACGTTTCATCCAGGACTGCATCTCCAACAATGGAGATTGCCTGCCACAGGACAGGCGATTGGCAAATGTGTTTTGCATTGAGGAATGAAGACTTTAGGCGGACTGTGCCACTGATCAGTCCCCAGCGGGCTGCAGAGCCGTGCTTCAGGTGGGTCCGGGCCTGGGTGGGGACAGCAAACGCAGGCTTCCGCGTTGCAGCTGAACCCGCAGGAGGCCCTGCTTCTAGTTTGTCTTCAGCCAGTGCCGTGGCTGCTCAAGCTCCAGCCAACTCCCCTCCAGTGTCTCCTGCCTTCCAGTCTGTTGGGACTACGGGGCAGTTGACTTGTGTGTCCATTTCAGAAGGCAAACATGTAATTTCAGGTCATGCCCGGTGCTATTTGGAAAGAAGCTCAGGTTTCCCTAAGTGGAAACAGCATGCTCTGAGAGTGATTACGGGCCGGGCGGCATGTTCTGGAGTGAGACCCAGCATTTATAAGCAAAGGTTACCCTTTCAGCCTAGTGACAGGACAACCCAGGGAGGACACCATCAGTCCCAGTTAACCCCTGTAGTATCCCAGCAGAGCCTGCACCAACCCTGGCACAGGGATATCTGCCAGGATTCTGGCCCCTGGTTTCCAACGGACTCTTGGATCACTCTTTTCCATGTTAAGACCTCAGACACAGAATATGACAGTTCCCTCATTAAGAATGGTGGGACCTTGGACAGTCATATCCCGTTCAATTTCATGAGGAGGTTGAGCTAGTTGGCCTCTGACCAGTTGTGTGCTGGTGAAAGTTTAACACTAGTTCTCTGGGGGAAAAAAGGCCTTGATCTGTAGCATCTGCTCATCTCTGTGGTGTCAATACTCCCACCCTGGCAGATTTCAATGTTAAGCCATTGAACGCAGACTTGGAAAGAGTTGCTACGTCGACTGTTGAGAGCCAGCCCCGCACATCGCTGCTTCTGACTCTGGCACCGGCAAGGCTCTGCCGCTCTTATCCAGCTGTGTGTTACCCAATGTTCATCTGCTATGCACCTGTGCAGGTATACCCAGGGATGCCTACATAATTTGTGGGTCCCAGGGCAAAGTGAAAATGTGGGCCCTTTATTCAAACAGCAGGAAAATAAGTACCATGAGAGATACTAAAACATGAAGTTCTCAAGGTGTTTTCTGTTTTTTTTCTTTTTTCTTTTTTTAAAGTTTTCTCTCTCATTTAATTAAAAAAAAATTTAACTGTAGTTGATTTACAGAATTGTGTTAGTTTCAGGTGTGCAGCTTCAGATTCTTTTGCATTTTAGGTATTATAGGATATTGAATATAGTTCCCTGTGCTATACAGTAAATCCTTGTTTATCTATTTTATATATAGTGGTGTGTATCAGTTAATCCCATACTCCTAATTTATCCCGCCCCCTCCCCTTTTCCCTTTGGTAACCATAAGTTTGTTTTCTATGTCTGTGAGTCTATTTTTGTTTTATAAATAAGGTAATTTGTATTATTTTTTAATATTCCACATATAGGTGATGTCATATAATGTTTGTCTTTCTCTTTCTGACTTACTTCACTTAGTATGATAATCTCTAGGTGCATCCATGTTGCTGCAAATGGCATTATTTCATTCCTTTTTATGGCTGAGTAATATTCCATTGTATATATCTACCACGTCTCCTTTATCTGTTCTTCTGTCGATGGGCATTTAGGCTGTTTCCATGTCTTGGCTATTGTGAAGAGTGCTGCTATGGACATTGGGGTGCATATATCTTTTGAAATTAGAGTTTTTGTCTTTTCTGTATATATGCAAGTGGCGGGGGGAATGCTAGATCATATGGAAACTCTATTTTTAACTTTTTAAGGAACCTCAAGACTGTTTTCCATAGTGGCTGCACCAATTTACAGTCCCGTCCATCTCAAGGTGTTTTTAATTTTCTACTTAATGTAGTTCTAAGTAAATGAAAATTTAAAAATTAAACCATTAGCATGAATTTTGTCGTTATATTGTACAATGCCAGTCTGGGATGAAAGTTTAAGAGTGTTTAACTAGTGGAACCACCACAATTACACAGTCTTTATTCATAGCTCACATGTGAATAGTGGAAGCTCTCACAGAACAAACTCTACTGTTTTTATTGTACCTCTCAATGTGCCCACATTCTAAGAGCTCTCCCTACCTTCCTTCAGCTTACTGATGAGGAAGGAAAGATGGAAAGGAAAGAGGTCTATGAATTGTCCTGCCTTCCCCATTCCTTGGCTTTTCATGTTTCCTAGAAGACATTTCCTTCTCTCTGTGTTCAAAGCAAGTTCTGGTTTGAATGGAAGATGTAGCTTGTCGAGGCTGTCAGCTCCTATGTCACTTAGTTGTTTGCATAATGCACTTTCTCATACTCACTCTGAGTTTTGCTGAGCTGCCATATAGAGTGTGTCCACTGGAATTCTGTGCTCATAGGAATTGCAAATGCTATATGCAAATGGAGAGGCAAAGAATGGTGGCCAAGCATTATGCCCATGTCTGCTCTGCTCACATGCACACCCCAGTGTCCCACTGGGCTTCACCTGCAAAACGCAAACATAAAATTATTAAGAATTTCAAATTAAGAATTTTTCCAAAGAGGAAATGCAGATGGCCAACAGGCACATGAAAGGATGCTCAACATCGCTAATCATCAGGGAAATGCAAATCAAAACCACAATGAGATATCACCTCACACCTGTCAGAATGGCCATCATCAAAAAGAACACAAATAACAAATGTTGGTGAGGACGTGGAGAAAAGGGAGCCCTCGTGCACTGTTTGTGGGGATGTAAATTGGTGCGGCCACTGTGGAAAACGGTATGGAGGTTTCTCAAAAAACTAAAAATAGAACTACCATACGACCCAGCAATTCCACTCCTGGGTATATATCTGAAAGAAACAAAACCACTAATTCAAAAAGATACATGCACCCCTGTGTTCGTAGAAGCATTATTTACAATTGCCAAGATATGGAAGCAACCTAAGTGTCCATCAACACAATGGAATACTACTCAGCCATAAAAAGAATGAAATTTTGCCATTTGCAGCAACATGGATGGACTTGGAGGGAAGTGAAATAAGCCAAGTGAAATAAGGCAGAGAAAGACAAATACTGTATGATATCACTTATATGTGGAATCTAAAAATGCTACAAACTAGTGAATATAACAAAAAAGGGGACTCACAGATATAGAGAACAAACTAGGGGTTACCAGTGGAGCGAGGGAAGGGGGGAGGGGCAATATGAGGTGGGGGGTTAAGAGGTACAAACTATTAGGTATAAAAGTAAGCTACAAGGGACTTCCCTGGTGGTACAGTGGTTAAGAACCTGCCTGCCAATGCAGGGGACACAGGTTTGATCCCTGGTCCGGGAAGATCCCACATGCTGCGCAACAACTAAGCCTGTGTGCCACAACTACTGAGCCCATGCACTGCAACTACTGAAGCCCATGCACCTAGAGGACACGCTCTGCAACAAGAGAAGCCACAGCAATGAGAAGCCCGAGCACTGCAACGAAGAGTAGTCCCCGCTCGCTACAACTAGAGAAAGCCCGTGTGCAGCAGAGAAGACACAATGCAGCCAAAAAAAAAAAAAAATTGAAAAAAATAATAAGCTACAAGGATATATTGTACAACACGGGGACTATAGCCAATACTTTATAATAACTATAAATGGAGTATAACCTTTAAAGATTATGAATCACTATATCATATACCTGTAATCTACATAATATTGTACAGCAACTATACTTAAAAAAAAAAAAGAATTGCAAGACGGTGACAGCAGAGTGTCAAACCCTCCGTGGAGCACTTCCGAGCTCAGAGACCCCATGTGCTTGCACAGGTCACACATCTAGGAACGGGATGTGGGTGGACCATTGCTTATGTCTGTGGTCGCAGATTTACTGGTGAGGTTCTGATGCAGTGTGGGGTGGGATGAGAGGGACCCTGGGAAGTCCTTATCTTATGGCCACCTCGTGTTTCTGCGGCAGAGGATCAATCCACCTCAATCTGAAAAGCACTGCTGCAAAGAAAGTAAACTTTGGAAAAAAGGAGGAGACCATAGGCCTGGCAGAGAACTAGGGCTCAAGAAATCTTTGTTAAATGAATGAATGCGTGAATGAATTAGAGGATTTGAAAAGCCTGGAGTCGTTCAGGAGAGATTTTAGGGAGAGGTCAAGTCTGAGTTTCCCGTTCAGTCCTATGTACCCCATCTCTTCCCACCTTATAAATGAATTCCCAGCACTGATCCCAGTGCTGGGGAGTGGAGGAGTGCCGCTCATGCTTGTTGAATGACTGAGGGACTAGAGGGCACCCCATGTCTCCCACAACCCTGATCCCAGCTACTCGTGGTCAGCTGAGGGCAGAGGGGGATAAGATCTCAGCGCTTTCTCCTAGTCACGCTGGCTTCACAGTCACCAGGGGTCTTGAGCAAGACCCTTTCTGTGCAAATCCAGCCAGGCTCTGCCGGGAGCTCTCAGGGCTGTGGGAAGTTGGCACGGGGAGTCGCAGAGCCCGGAGGAGGAGTGGGGTTTGAGGAGACGGGCCCACATTTTGGTTCTGGATCCCCTTCAAGGTCTTAAGAGAAATGCTCTTAGCTGCCTCCCTCACCTGTTCCTGTGTCTCATCCGGGAAAGTCAGGAGCTAAATCCCCATGGATTTGGCTGTCTGGGGCACAGAAATGCCACCTGGGTCAAATGCCTGCTCCTTGCCCTCCAGCTGGAAGGCTCCACTCCTTTTCTTGGAACTCCCAGAGCCTTTCATCTGTACCACTGCCTCTAAGACACTTGTTGCAGCCAACCCTGTGACTTGGGTGGCATTTGTTCTCCTGGTGAGTAGGGCCGGAGTGATTTATCTCTGTGCACCTTTCTACACTCTCACCCCAAGTGTCTATTTAGCACCGAGCTGCCTGGGTCTGGCTTGCAACACACCCAGAGCTGGAATGAAGGCTGGAAGGTCTGTGTCCTGTGATCCTAGCACAGGGCAAGTGGGCGGCTGGGCTTGTGAGGCTCTCCCGATGGCAAAGGGGTCATTCATCAGGTCTCACGGTGCAGCGCCAATGCATGTCCACAGGTGCCGCGGCGTGGGGGCAGGAGCGGTCCTGAGCAGGTCAGCTATTTTCTGAGCTGGGCTGGAAGAGTCTTGTTGAAAGGCACATCCTGTCCCCAGTGGCTCTCCATGTGGGAGGGGATCCAGTCTCGACAAAGAGTGGAGGTGAGACCATAGGGACAGGGTCCATGGTGAAACTGGAGCTGGTAGGGGGGCCTGCCATGCAACCAGCTGGGTCCAGTTTTATCACCTGCCAAAGGAGACTAATAATTAGACAACAGAAGAAGGATTCAGAGGATCTGGTGGTCTCCCATGTCCACTTTTAGCATCCATGTGCTCTGTCCTGACTCCCTTTGCCTCATGTCTCCTGGGTCCTCATTCAACCTCCCTCCTCCATGGGGACCCGTCCAGCAAAGCTTGAAGAGGCCAGGCTCTCCCCTTCCTTTACTTGTCTCCAGTCAGAACTACAATAATTACAAGTACTATTTAGTGGACACTTACTGTGTACCCTGCATTTTACTAAGCTCTTTCATGCACTAACCGATTGAATCCTCATGGTAACCCAGTGAGTTAGGCATTTCCATCTTCCCCATTCTCTAAATGAAGAATGGAAACTCAGAGAGGCAAAGTAATTTGCCCAAGGTTGCACAGCTAGGAAGCTGAGGAGTTGGGTCTGAAAGTAGGTTTGTCTGACATCACGGTTGGTGGTCTTTTTCACCACACTCCACCAGCTTCCTGAACTTCTTCTCAAATTCTGGAGCTGCAGATCCCTGTTGGTGTCTGGCTGGATGATTTTGAAGCCGTTTGGAGATAAGGGGTCAGGCACTTAATGTGTTGGCCTTTGGCATTTTTTTTTTCTTTTAAATTTCCTTTTTTTTTCCATCTTTATTGGAGTATAATTGCTTTACAATGGTGTGTTAGTTTCTGCTTTATAACAAAGTGAATCAGTTATACATATACATATGTTGCCATATCTCTTCCCTCTTGCGTCTCCCTCCCACCCTCCCTATCCCACCCCTCTAGGTGGTCACAAAGCACCAAGCTGATCTCCCTGTGCGATGCGGCTGCTTCCCACTAGCTGTCTATTTTATGTTTGGTGGCCTTTGGCATTTTAACTGACCTCTTGGGCTTGTGGCCTTACTGAAGGGGAGAGAGCCTGTGATGCTGAAATACCATGCTGGGGACGAGGTGTCCAGGGCTCGTGCTGTAAGATCAGCCCTCCTCCTGCCTCTTTTCTCCTCGGAGAAGCCTCCTGTCTCTGAGACCCCAGCCCCAAGCAGCAGGTCTTGCGGCTGAGTTTGTCCCTGACCTTGGACTCCCAGCACAGTTGCTGTCTGAGATCTATTTAACTGCCTGTTGGCTCTGGGGACAGAGCCGAGTTGGAAAAAGGCACCCACTTTGGCTTCCAGACCCATGGAATCTTTCTCAGCTGATGAGTGAGCAAAGACAGGGGGTTAGTCTCTGTGGCTCATAGGGCTTGGGACGCTGGGGATGACCTCACAGAACAACCCCTCCGACCTGAGAGCTGGTGAGGGTCATGGTCTCTGTGAGGTACTGGCTGGAGACGGTGCTTCCTCCCCTCACTTTTCTGGCAGGCCATGTGGGCAGCCGTGTGACCTGTCAGCCTACAGCTCCGTCTGGGGGCTGGCTGTGTCCTAGTGGGCAGATTGCTTCACCTCTGTTCTTGGGTTTTCTTATCTGTGAGGCGGGGTTGCCGTGTCCGTTCTGCTTACTCCTGCAGGGCTGCTGTAAAAACCCGAGTGGGAAATGCTTTTAATATAACTGAACATAAATGAAGTTGCCATTGGCTACAGGGTTGTGAATGAGACCCTGAAGTGATAATTTGAAGGTTTCTACCTAGAGGAAAAGGCCGTTTCACAGAAATATACTGAACACTCACTATTAGGTTATTGGTAAGCCCTGGCGAGATCAGGGTGCTGAGCAGTTATGAACTAATGGCGCACTTGTGTGTCATATTTGGCCTATAGTATACGCGTGCGTCTGTTGTAAAGGATAAGCACATTTTCTTTTAGCCTAAGTAAGGTATTATGACTTGAGAAAAGGCAAACTTTCATGCGGGTTATACAAAATAAAGAGTTGATGCAGCTCTGGTCCCTGGTGGAAATTTATGCACATTCTTATTTCTTCATGGATATTAATTAAATAAACTGGGAGTAAATTACTGTCAGCTGGATCCCTGTGAAGGCCTGTGGAGAGGGATGAATGAGCTCTGGGACCACCGTCGGGCTGGCTTATGGGCAGTGGTATCCCCCTCCCCCCAACATCCCCCAAGGATGTCCAGGTGAGGAACACTTCACTCTTTGCAACCATGCTTTTCTTTTTGTTTTTAATTCAACAAACATTTACTGAGTGCCCATCACCTGCCAGACATTGTTTAAAAAACAGCTTTATTGAGATATAATTGCACACAATAAACTGCATGTATTTAAGGTGTACAATTTGGCAAATTTTGACACATGTATATTCCTGTGAAACCACTACCATAATCAAGTTATAAACATGTCCATAATCCCCAAAAGTTTCTTTGTGGCCCTTTGCAATCCTTCTCTCTTGCTCCTCTCTCCACTGCAATCAGTGATCTGCTTTATGTCTCTATAGGGTAGTTTGAATTTCTGAGAATTTTATACAAATGGAATTATCCATTATATGTACTCTTGTGTGACTTCTTTCACCCAGCATACTTACTGTAGGATTCATGCATGCTGTAGTGCATAGCGATAGTTCATTCCTGGTAATTGCTAGTAGCATGGCATTGTACGGATATACCACAGTTTGCTTATCCATTCACCTGTTGAAAGGTTGTTTCAAGTTTTTGGCTATTACAAATAAAGCTGCTATAAAAATCCATGTACAAGTCTTTGCATGGGCATATGCTTTTATTTCTCTTGGGTAAATACCCAAGAGTGAAATGACTGGATCGTTTGGTAGATATATATTTAATTTTTAAAGAAACTGCCAACAGCTTTCCAAAGGGCTTGTCCTATTTTACAAAACCACTAGCAGTTTAGGAGCGTTCCAGTTCCTCCACATCCTCATCAACACTTGATATGGTCAATGTTTTTTTTTTTTTGCGGTACGTGGGCCTCTCACTGTTGTGGCCTCTCCCGTTGTGGAGCACAGGCTCCGGACACGCAGGCTCAGCGGCCATGGCTCACAGGCCTAGCCGCTCCGCAGCATGTGGGATCTTCCTGGACCGGGGCACGAACCCGTGTCCCCTGCGTCGGCAGGCGGACTCTAAACCACTGCGCCACCAGGGAAGCCCTGGTCAATCTTTTTAATGTTAGCCATTCTAATAGTTGTTCACTGTGTTAAAATATATACTGAGACATATTAAAAATGTTAACAGTTTATTTGAGCAAAAATGAATTCGGGCAGCATCACACGGGAAGTGGTTAGGTGTGCTCCATCGGTAGGAGTTTGGGAGAGACTTTCACAGAAGCAAAGTAAGGAAATTATTGATTGCCTACTGTTTAAAGGCTAGTTGGCTGTTTGTGATTGGTTGTCCTTTAGTGTCCGGATTTTGTAACCTTGAGGCATTTACAGGCTTAGATTTTTTTTAAACTTTTTATTTTATATTGGAGTATAGTTGATTAACAATGTTGTTTTAGTTTCAGTTGTACAGCAAAGTGATTCAGTTATACATATACATGTATCTATTCTTTTTCAAATTCTTTTCCCAATTAGGTTGTTACATAATACTGAGCAGAGTTCCATGCGCTATACAGTAGGTCCTTGTCGGTTACCCGTTTTAAAAATAACAGTGTGTACATGTCAATCCAAACTCCCTAACTATCCCTGCCCCTCCTTTTCTTTCATAGGCTGCTAGGTCATTAGAGCCACCTGAGTCTAATGGACTCCTCCTCTTCCATACCAGACTATACCTCTCATACAATAATAACAGGTGGTATGTCATTGTGGTTTTAATTTGCACTTCCCTAATGACTTATGACATTGAACTTCCTTTCATGTGCTTATTTGAAAAGATACATCCATGTATCTTTTTTGGGGAGAAGTGTCTGTTCAAACCTTTTGCCCATTTTTAAAAAATTGGGCTGTTTATTCTTATTATTTAGTCTTGAGAGATCTCGATAGAAATCTGTATTGAAGTTGTTTGACAGATAAATAATTTGTAAATATTTTCTCTCAGTGTGAGGCTTATCTTTTTATCCTGATTTTGAAGGACAAATGTTCTTAATTTTGATGAAGCCCAGTTTATCAATTTGTTCCTTTATTGCTTGTAATTTTGGTATTGTGTTTTAAGAAATCATAAAAATTTCCTTCTATATTTTCTCTATATATGGTTTTATAGTTTTGTATTTTACCTGTAGGTCTATAATTCATTTTGAGTTAATCTTTTTTACCTGGTGTGAGGTACTATTCCTGCTGCTCCCCATTCCTTTGGGAGATTAATTTTCCATCTGGTTTTATTTTCTTTCTGACTGATGGACTTTCTTTAACATTTCTTCTTGTACGAGTCTGCTGGTTGGTAATGGATTCTTCCAGGTTTTTATGCTGGAAAACATCTTTATTTAATCCTTTTTTTTGAAGAAAGGTTTTCACTAAGTATAGAATTCCAATTTTTCCTTTCAATACTTTGAAGGTGTTGCTCTACTGCCTTCTCATGTGACCTGTTTGGGATGAGACACCTGCTCACATTTTGATCTTTGTTACTTTGTTTATAATGTGTCTGGTTTTCTCTGACTGCTTTTAAAGTCGTCTCTTTATCACTGGTTTTGAACAATTAATTCTGTGGGTGTTTTTCTTCACATTTCTTTTGCTTCACATTTATTGGGTTTCCTGGCTTTGTAGCGTTCACTAAATTTGGAAAATAGCCAGGATTTTTTCAAATTTTTTTTTCTGTCATCTCCCCCCCCCCCCCCGCCCCGCCCAATTCTGTGACATCAATCGTACATGTATTAGGCTGCTTGAAGGTGTCCCTTCAAGGTGTCCCTTGAAGGTGTCACTGGTGCTCTGCCCATTTTTCTTAAACTATCTTTCACTCTCTGTGTCCTTTTGAATAGTTCTTATTGCTATGTCTTCAAGTTTACTAATCCTCTTCGGCAGTGCCTGATTTCCCATACATACTAACTAGTGTATTTTTCATCTCAGACATTTTAGTTTTCACCTTTAGAAGTTTGATCTGAGTCTTTTAAAATATCTTGCATGTCTCCACTGGACTTTTAAAACATTTATAACACAGCTATAGTAACTGTTTCAATTTCCTTGTCTGCGAATTCTAACACCTGTGTCAGTTCCCGATTGGTTTTGGTAAGTTGATTGATCTCATTATGGGTAATATTTTCCTGATCTTTTGAATGTGTCAGTGTAGAAGTCACCTCAGTCGTTTCTTCCCTGGAGCCTTTGAACCAATAGATTAGATGTTGGAACCTAGTAGTCAGAATGCTGAATCCAGTCTGTGGATGTGTTTTGTTTGTGCACAGTGTTTTAAAAATGATCTCACGTGTTTCTTACACTTAAAAACCAAGAGATCTCCTGCAAAACCATGGATTCCTTTAAAATAAAAAAAGTCAGGATATCTTGCAGCATGGCTGCTGTTCCTGCTGGGAACAAACAGCTAGAGAGTGGCCACCCCATTTAGATGGATGGGACGTTTTGACAGCCCCTTCTATTTACACCCCCTAAATGTGTGCATTTTAGTTTGAATAGCTGTTGTCTCAGTTCAGTTTTTCAGAAGCAGATCCTGAGACTAGTATTAGTGCATGAATGATTTATTAATGAGGGGCTCCTGGTACAAACTTGAGAGGGAGTGGGGCATGCAGGACAGACGAGAGGGAGGAATCAAGCAAGCGTGAAATTTCAGGCAAAGATGCATGGGGGAGACTTTACCCTGATCCCTCTGAGGAATGAGGGAGTGACATCTCAGAGTTTGTCCCATCTAGCGGTAAGGGACCCAAACTTTCATACTTCCTCCTCAGTTAGTCAAATAGTTCCCCTTTCACCTGGCAAGGTGGGCAAAAAGGGAAGGGCAGTAGGGCTGGGCATCTGCATTGCTAGTTCCGTGCTTTTCCAGCTGTGCCAGAGGGGCTGTGCCAGGCCCACCTGGGAGCCTCCAGTGGTCCTGGCTGGGGTAAGGACCAGAAAGGTTGCTGCTCTCATGGGATCAAAACCAGGAAAGAGTGTGTGACTCCTTCATCTTGACAATGCCACAGCTTTCTCATCTCCAAGATGGGAAGATGAATTAAGATCACTAGTGGAGGCTCATTTTATAGATGAGAAAACTTGGGTGCAACGACGGATGGGGATTTACCCAAGGACTGCTCTCTCCCCCTGTTGGAAAGCCTAGCTGATGTCACCTCACACGTTTCCTTACTTTTAGGAGACATCCCCCAGATTAAGTATCACTGTAGTCCCAGGAGTCTCTAGAGAGGGGAACCCAGGAGCCTTCCATTCATTCATTAACTCACTCACTCATCATTCATTCGCTCACTCATAAACATTTACTGATCAAGCAGCATTTCTGAAGAACAGCTTGAAGGAGTGTAGTTTGACGCATTTATAAAACAGTGCCTTATCACTCTGCCCTGACTCACTTCTCCCAGTTTTCAGGAGGAAATCAGGCAGTCTGCTATTGTTGCTCCAAATTCCTTCAAATGCTGCAACTGGAGGATTCCAACCTATGTCCTTCCAATCTATGCCTAGAGAGGAAGCTCTGTGCCTTAAGTGACAGACCCAAGAGCTCCAAGTTCAGGCCCCGCAGCCTGCCCTCTGGGTCTCTCTGTATCTCCTCTCTGTCTCTAGATCTTCACTTTCCCCCGTGTGAGCTAAAACAATGACCAGGGGCCGAGCACTGGCTGTCACAGGCTCCTAGGACGGGGTGAGCAGAAGGAAATAGAGGAACAAGAAAGCCCTTCGTCAGGCCATCTCAACCTCTGCACAGCCTTGGAGATAAGTGTAAATAACAGATCTGCTTTGGGGATGCAGTGCTCTGAAGGAATGGGCTGGATGAGGACCACAGGGAGAGAGTGGGGGTAGGGTGGGGCAGGCAGGAGATAGAGAAGATGCAGCTGGTGGTGGGCGTACTGATGCTCTAGTCATTGCTCAGCTTTCAGTCTGCTGGTGTGAGCTGAGAACTGGAGGAGAGGCAGAGAGAGAGGAGAGGAAGGGAAGAGAGAGAACAGAGGAAAAAGAGCAGGAAAGAGAGAGAGAAAGGCAGTGGAGGGGGAGAAAGAGACACGGAAAGAAGGAGAAAGAGAAATCCCGTGCTCGGGGAGGGGAAGGATGCTGCCGAGGGACGGTCCGGTTTGGAAATTCTAGGGGTGCTGCAATTCTGGGATGTGGTGAAAGCGCCTCAGGGTCTCAAGAAGCTAACGGTAGGCCTGTGCCAGGCCATAATGACAGCCTGTCGGTGGCTCTAACCCGCTCTGGCCTCTCAACTCCCAGGAACACTAAATTCACACAGGCGCAAAATGCAGCCCCGCTCCAGCGCGTGCAGCCTAATAGCTATCATTCAGTTTGTGCTGCACTCGCAAGCATCACGGGCAATTAAGAAAGTTGTCTGTTGCAGTCCTGGGCTGCCATTTAAGGGCTGGAGCCTGGAGCCCTCCGATGCGACACAAATGAGCGGGGAAGGAGCGTTGTTTCCCGGGAGAGGGACCCTTGTCATCAGCTGGCAGATCCCAAAGGGAGGCGGACAAAGGCTGCTGTGGGTTCGCAGGAAGGGGGAGGAGGTGGGCGGACGAGGGACCCTGATTGTGCAAAGGACACGTACACACACACAGGCACACCTTCTCACAGGCCGGCATGCACTAGCACGTACACACCTTCACCCTCACCTGGAACACAGTCCTGCAGACATGTCAGGGGGAAATATGTGTAGAGCGCGCACACACTTGCATGCACACACGACAGCTTCATGCACGTGCCACCAACAACTGCACACACTCATGGGCTCACACGGGCATTTGTACCAAGTTTGCATTTTCTGGGTACATTTATTGACATAAACCCACACTCACACATTGTTAGGCACTCTCACGGACACAAATATATGTACCTGTGCACATGGATAAAAGCGTGGATGCACTCAGGCTCACATACTTGCGCACATACAGACATACCCTCATCTTTTCATCCAAAATCCCAAAGCAAGATGGCTCTGAAGACCTTTAAAATATGCATACTCTAAACTCCAGGCTTCTTTCGTGGCCATGAAAAAGAATGGACTTGGAGACTGGGGCTGATGCATTTGTCTGGTGGAAGAGAGAAAAGTGTTAGAAGAGAGAGTTGTCCTTTCTTTGTTCTGCTTTGAGCCACAGCCAGTGTCATTTAGGTAGTTGAAAAATAATTGTTGGGGGACAGCGTCTTTCCAGGAGCCCATCACCAGCCCCTTGACCCTGTTGCCACTGATGCCATGCTGATGATTTTTAGGCTCTCTGGGAAGGAAATTTCAAAATATTCTTGATGCTGTGAAAGCAGAGCTGACACGCCTCACTTCCCCAAAGTGTCTCTTCTTCCGTAGCCTGCCCAGAGTAGGGGACCAGATTGGATGAGTAGAGGGCTGTGTACTGTGACTTGGCGAATTTGATTTTCTCATTTTTGAAATAGAGTTTAGAAATGTTTTCCTCCTTTTCTGAGGTTTGGGGTTTCTCCCTTTCCCTGCCTCCCTCACCCCTATCTCCCGCACTGTTATTAGGGCAAGAAAATTGGAGACGGTGTCCATTTTGAGAACATCTCCCAGAATTATTGTGCTGTGACACACGGGGAGCGCAAACTGAAAACAGGAAACCCAGCTGCAAGGGCTCGTTTGAACTGGCAAACTTTGCAGCAAAGTTTTCAGCCAGAAAGTCCTCAGCTTGCAGCCATTGCCCACAACACCACTTCCCTCTGTGTCTGGTTGAGAGTGGAGCCTGCCATTGGCCTGATGCATATCCTGTGGTGGGGATGGTGACCTTCCCCATCAGACCCCAAGACAAAGTTCAGTGCATTTGCTGTTTTCTCCACGTGGCACATTCTGGAAGCCAGCAGCCTCTGACCACCCTCCTACTGCTGTGCTCCGTGGAGCCAAGGCTCTGTTGGAAACCTGCCAAGGACATTTGTTTTGGAGGTTTTTTGGCAGTTTAGATCTGGGTCAGAAGTGGCTTCAGGAAACCTAATTGACTTAAGTATTTTCATTGTACTTTGAGCACCCTCCTCATTTTGATCTTTCAATTTCTCTTAATCGATAATGAAACGTGCTAGAAAGATCAGAATATTTGACTGCTCGGGTGCTCAGAATTCCTGGTGAGTGGACGTGATGCTACTGAAGGATGCTGACACCAACTTCAATAGAGCTTCTTCTGCAGCTCCTGGGGCTGGCACTGGGTGAGAAAGAAGTGGCAAAGGATGCTTTGGGGTGTGGTTTTCCTCTAAGACAGGGGCTAGTGTGTGTGACCTTCCCAAGAGCCATTCTGGTATTTAGAGGCAATGATAATTAGCTATTTTAATATTTAAAGGTCTTTCCCCCTGGCCAAGGAATCAAGATTATTCTGTATAGCTCTAGAGGGCTATTATGGAGTGCATCAGTTTATATTTTCTGCATAGGAAGACACCCCAAAACTTAATGACTTAAAACAACCATTTATTTAGCTCATGATTCTGAGGGTGTGCAATTAGGGCTGGGCTCAGCAGGGCGGTTCTGCTGATCTGGACCAGCTGGGCTGATCTCAATGGTGCATCTATGGTCAGCCAGCAGGTTGGCTGTGGCCTGACTAGTCTAGGATGGTTCAAGCTGGCATGACTCAGTTCTCCTTTACGTGTTTGTTCATCCTCCAGCAGGTTACCCTGATCTCGTTCTCATGGTGTTGACAGGGTTCTGAGAGAGTAGACATAGGCAAGACCCCTTGAAGCCTAGGCTCCATAATGGCATGGCATCACTTTGCTGCATTCTGTTGGGCAAAGCAAGTCATAAGATCAATCCTGCAAAGTCACATGTGAAGGGCATGGAAACAAGGAGTGGAGAATGATGACCATTTTTACAGTTTACCACAGAGGGTACAGATTCTGACTTGACATTCAGAAGCACTTTCTAAACGATCTAGAGCTGCTCAGTGGTGGGACAGACAGACTCGCCCACCACGGGCTTGCTCTGGAGGAAGGACTACCTCTCAGGTGATCAGAATGGGACCAGGTAGCTTCTAGGAGCCCTTTAATTCCAAGTGTTTCTTTACTAGGACCTTATTTTCAACAACCTGGAGTAGAATATTTT
Source organism: Orcinus orca (assembly GCF_937001465.1). Taxonomy (NCBI): domain Eukaryota; kingdom Metazoa; phylum Chordata; class Mammalia; order Artiodactyla; family Delphinidae; genus Orcinus; species Orcinus orca. The sequence continues at coordinate 100,948,023 of NC_064565.1, read as the reverse complement.
CATAACCTGAGAATCAGAAGACCTGGAATAATTTCCCAAATCCCTGATAGCCCCAATCTTGACCCCATCCCTCCTCTCCTTACCCTCCCCCTGCCAAATGCTGACCGGATTCCTCTCTTTCCCTTTCACCCATAATTATACCTTCTAGTCCCATGCACCTGCCCGGGCTCTGTTTGGTGAGGGATAGGGCAGAAGAGAGAGGATAAAACATGCTTCCAAAGACCAAGACTGCTGGGCTCCAAATTTACGCTATGGTCTCTAAAGAAAGAGGTGTATTGGAGAGGAGAAAGGAAAGAGCATGTACATATTTTTCAAAGAAAAGCACACATGCAGGGAGTGGAAAATAAAAGAAACCAATAACCCAACCCAAAGTCACTTCTAAAGGAGGGCGATGTGAACTTGAGCTCTGGAACTGGGGCCAGGACAGGAAGTGGGCTTGGCCTGCACGAGGGGCATATGCCACATGGAAAACCACCCTGGGCCCAGGCTCCCTGTCTTCCTAATTCCCTTCAGCCTCCAGCCCCTGCTGACCCTGGGAACAAAGCAGCTCTGTGCTGAAGGGTTTTCAGCCCGAGCAGCCAAGACTGTGCCTTTTGTGATGGCCTGGGAGAGGAAGACTGGAGAAGCTGGTTGGACGTCTGCACGTGTGAATCACTCATGTCACGTGGCTGGGCCTGCTGCAGCGGCTCCCTGGGGACACACAAGGGCACTAGGGGAGCATGATTTGAGCCCACGCCTGGAGGCTGGTGAACCAGCTGCAGGGTGCCCTGCTCTGAACCGAACAGCCAGGGAAAGGACAGGGAATGGGCTGGGGGTGGGGGAAAGCCTGGCCCAGCAAGGCCCTTGAGGACATTGGTGCCACGGTGCGGGCTCTGGGACCCTGGACATCTCTCTCCAAATCCCAGATCAGTTGCAGGGACTGTGTCTGATGGTCTCGAGTCACAGAACGTCTGCTTCATCCCTGAAGCCTGCAGGATCTTGGCTCGTTCCTTGATGCAGGCAGGTCAAGACTCCTTCCGCTGAGGCAGCTTTCCCCATGGACTGGAGAGCGTCCAGAGTATGGAGAAGACACCCCATTCTGCAGCAGAGAGGATACAGTGAGTCGGGCAGGAGCTGGGGGCTGCTGCGTTTCCCAGAACAGTCTGGATTCTGGCTACAAAGTGAGAAACGCCCAGGCCTGTCTGCCGGCTCCTCCGAGGGCTGATTGGAGAATGTGAACATCAGGGCAGGTGGAAGATTCAGGCCAGGCGGAACAGATTGCCTGGGGTGAGGGCAGTCCCTGTCCCTGCTTCAACTTGGAGGGGGCTTGCCCTGCATGGAGGCAGGGGTATAGATCCCATGACCCTGGGAGGTCTGAATTACATTCACCTGCCCCAGCCCAGCCTGGGTACATCTCCCTGGTGCCCTGCAGAGGGCAGTGTGGTACCGTGGGCAGGACTCCGCTGCCTCATGAGCTTTTCTTTCCACTCCACTGCCCTCCTAATCTTTTCAAACCAAAGCTGCTTAGACACACACAACCTGAGCCCTGCTTGAATGACATGGATTTAACCTGGTGTTCTGGGCTCCCTTTGCTGAGAGAAGCACCCCCATCCTTGGCTATGCTCAGAGAGGACGCCTAACTCTCCCCCAGTCCTAAAGGCAGCTGCGTAGATGTGCAGAACTTGCTTGTACATATGTAGAGCTTTATGGTTTTCAAGACACCTTCTCATGGGCTCCTCAACAGTTATGAGAGGTGTGGGAGCGGTGCAGTGACAGCACAGAGGGGCTCAACTGGTAAGAGGCAGAGCCAAGTTGGGGTGCTGTCTTCTAACCCTTGTTCCGCTGCCCACTGCACCCTGCCCCGGTGCCCCTGAAATTCAACCAGCACCATCCTTATCCCCCAACCCCTTCCCCCTCTTTGTGGTTGCATTTTCTCCCAAAAGAGAGTTGTGAAGACATCTCTACCCTTCTAGATTCTCATGCTACTCTCTGGTCAACTGTATAATCTTGGGCAAGTTACTTCCCCTCTCTGGGACTTTCTTTCTCCATCAGGAAAATGAGGGTTTTGGATCAGATGGTGTTTACGGTGGCTTGGGATCTTGACTGTTTGTGGTTCCGTGTTTGGGCTGTAGGACCAATTACAAGTTAGCTGATCTAAATGAAGAATAAAACTCTCGAAGGTTGTGATGGGTGGAGTCGCTATGTGAGTTCAAATTATGAGTCTGACCAAACTCTTGCATTTCAACTGGTTGTTTCCACACGTTGGATGCAACCTTTGCCTCTCAGGGCTTAGGAGAGTCAGACAAAGCCACACGGGGAGTCTCTCATGCTGACAAGTGACACAGACAATGGTGGCAGTGAACACGGATGATGGTCGGTGACTGAGCCCAGTGGAGCTGCACACTCAGAAGCTTGCTGGGAGATGCTGGGGAAGCAGCCTGTCCCTCCGGGGGTCTTGCTTTTTCTGGGCAGTCTCTCCAGCAGCCATTTACAGTCCCAGCAGTTTGGAGGCAGCACAAAGCTACCTCTAAGGCTGCCTCAGGAGGTCTGCTCTTTTCCAAGGGGTGCACAGTGGACAAAGAGGCAAACTCTCCAAGGCACAACCAGGGTCAGACGTACAAGACATAACTGGGGCGTGTGGCATGAGGAGGAGTGGAAGGCCAGAGCCTTCAAGTCAGAATTCCTTTATAACATCACCAGTCGCCATTACTTGCGGACTGAGTCAACCAGTTGATGCTGTTACCGTCTCCACTTTACAGATGAAGAAATTGAGGCCCGGAGAGGTTGAATAACTAGTCCAAGGTCATAGAGCTCACCAGAGGTAGAGTTAGGACTGCAAAGCACACATCCTTCATCACCACTCTGGGCTGTGACGGTCTCTCTGGGAGAGAGAGAGAGAGGGTTATCTTCCCTATTCTCTGGACAAGAAATTACGAGATGCCATTTTAAATGGATGAATGTGCTAATGAGGCATCTGAGGAAGAACATCTGTTATCCACACTGTTGCCAGAAATCTGGATTATTATTTGTCTGTGTATCGATTTATTATCTATCTATCTATCTATCTACTTATCTACCTATCTTCCCTCTCCTCCCCCACCAAGCAGGAAGTATAAAAAGACCTGAAGCTTGTTGTGGCTTCTGTATCATTGTTCTTTGGATAGCTCTGCAGTGTGGGGAGGGTCTCAGCTCCCTCATCATCCTGAGATGAGGGAGCTGAGACCTGGCGAAGGTCAGTGACTTGTTCAAGGACCCACAGGTAGTTGGTGACTGTCCTGGGGTAAGAACCAAGATCTCCTGATTCCCAGTCATAGTGTCCTGTTGACCACAGGTGTCCTGGGGACAGAGTGTTGGCTTGGCCAGTGAGACTGGGGGATGCTGGCTTCCCAGCCATAGGGTTTCTGCCTCTGGGTACTTTGAGCTCCTGGGAGTTCTGTGCAAATATGCACCCAGAAGTTCAGCTCTGCCTTTGACAGGAACAGCACAGGATTTCGGTCCAGATGCAGGTTTGGGTGGGAGGTTTTGCGGGATTTATCCTGCACCTGAGTTCTGATGTGGGGAGGCATGGGCTTTCCTATAAGCCGTGTCAGGGCTGAGAGTCAGGTGGACGTGCCGAGCTTTGTGCTTCCAACCAGAGCTGCCCCCACCAAGCCAGTGCTGCCGCTGGGCTGTCCTGGGGCAGCTGGAGACGGAGACAAGCCCACAGGAGGGAGACTTGGGTGAGGGCTGAACGGCATTTGCACGGGGTTTCATGCCCCAGATGCACTGTGTGGCTTAGATTTCTGAGAAATGGTTCCACCCAGTCTGGGTGGCTTAAGGAAAGTCTTTTCTGGAGGCAGCGGGACCGAATGATTTTAGAGATTATTTTCTGCTTAAGTTTTTCCTTCTTCTGACTAGTTTTACTTTTCTGCTTTAAAAACTGCCATGGTTAAATGTCTATAATGTAAAACTTCAACTATTTACCTTGCCAGTAAGGCTACCTTCTTATCTCATCCCTGCCGCTCCCTTTCTCAGGCCTCGATCTTCCTCGTGTTTCTATTTTCTAACCCCTATGAACACCTGTGTGATTTTGGGCATGTCTTGTGTGTTTCAGGCTGTAATGACTAGAGCTGAGCTCCAATCTCTGCAGGCAGGCTCCAGCCAGCTGCATGAACCTGGGTAAATCACCCAATCTTTCTGAACCTCAACTTATTCTCCTGTAAGATGGGGATAATGATATCTAACTCATCTAGTTGTTACCAAGATCTCAGGAGGACCTGTAAGTTCTTAGAACGTAGAGAGTCTCAGAATCTGCTGGAATGAGGCAGTTTGGTGAGTGAGGAAGAGAGAATCTATGGAATGTGGAGAAGACCAGATTTTTCAACTTGATTTTAGTCACAGAGTAATTGAGTTCTTCCAACGTGACATGTGAATCTGTGGATTAGCAGATGTGGCTTGGGGGCACTTGTGGTCAGTACCTGTCCTGGAATGTGAGCTTGAGTGCGCGCTGATGATGGCATTTGGAGTGGGTGTGTGGGGTAAAGGAGGTATCTGAGAAGGTCTCCCGGCACTGGGGATTCAATATGATTCTAGCATCTTAGGAAGAGGGAAGCTGGAGAGCTAATTCACCATGTGAGATGGTTTGAGAAAGTGCTGGAAGGCTGGAGAATGGAGTTGTGTGGCATTTGTCTTTGTAGGGGTAGAGGTGGTGTTTTATGGCCCTTTAAAAGAAATTCAAGAAGGTAGGGGAGGCCAGAAGATGGAATGCTTTGAAGCTCCATCCGTAGAAGGTTTAATTTAGGCTGAAAGAGGCTTTGGCTAACGGTAGAGAATTCAACAAAATATGGGGAGGGTGGAGTGAAAGGGGAGGTGGATGGGATGCTGGAATTCTACCAGCTTTTGCTTATGAGAGCACACCCACCTCGGAGAACATCTTAAAATGGCTTATTTGTTTAATTTTTTCATTGCTTTGATGTTTCAGACAGCAGCCCTCAAAGCTGCCTACCAGACTCAACTTAGCCTCAGCGAACACTTAGTTCCAGATGATCTGTGTCTCCATGTCACACCCCCTCTGAGCCCTGCGGCCCAGGCAAATGGGCAATCCAAAGCACTTGAGAAGCTGCTCTTGATGTGAGCACCATGGAGATCATCAGAGAGCCCCATGGGTGTGGCACGGTCAGGGGTAGGCTTCTGGCAAAGCTCGCCTTCTTACCCTCGGCAGCATCTGGTGGCCATGACCTTCTCACAGTCTCCTGGAGAAAAGCTGCTATGGAAAGGAGGAGACCAAATGATTGGTGTCTTGCGTTAGCATCCTGTGTCCCTGAGTGATCTTCACAATTTCTAAGCAACTCATTCTAAGCCATGTGAGCCTGGGATAGGCTTTTCCAGGGAGAAGCAGATTAGGTGTTATTCATTTAGATTTAACTGTCTAAAAGATATTGACTTTTTAAAAGAACTGAAGTATAGTTGATTTACAATGTTGTGTTAGTTTCAGGTGTACAGCACAGTGATTCAGTTATATATGTATGTGTATATATATATATATACACATACATATATATATATATATATATATACACACACACACATATATATATATTTTTCAGATTCTTTTCCATTATAGTTTATTACTGGGTATTGAATATAGTTCCCTGTATTATATAGTAGGACTTTGTTGTTTATCTATTTTATATAGAGTAGTTTGTATCTGTTAATCCCTAACACCTAATTTATCCCTCACCCCCCTTTCCCCTTTGGTAACCATAAGTTTGTTTTCTGTGTCGTTTCTGTTTTGTAAATAAGTTCATTTGTATCATTTTATTTAGATTCCACATATAAGTGATATATATTTGTCTTTCTGCCTGACTTACTTCATTTAGTTTGATAATCTGTAGGTCCATCCATGTTGCTGTAAATGACCTTATTTCATTCTTTTTTATGGCTGAGTAATATTCCACTGTATATGTGTATATATACACCACATCTTCTTTATCCATTCTTCTGTCAATGGACATTTAAGTTAAATAGTGCTGCTATGAACATTGGGGTGCATGTATCTTTTTGGATTAGAGTTTTCTCCAGATATATGCCCAGGAGTGAGATTGCTCAATCATATGGTAACTCTATTATAGTTTTTTAAGGAACTTCCATACAGTTTTCCATAGTGGTTGCACGAATTTATATGCCCACCAAGAGTGGAGGAGGATTCCCTTTTCTCCACATTCTCTCCAGCATTTATTATTTCAAGAGATTGACTTCTTAACACTTTTCAGAAGGCCTGTAAGCATTGCAGTCTCTTCCCCTGTGGAGGAAGATACTCTTCGCTTGTGCCCAGAACTTGAAAGGGACTTTGGGTATTGTCACATCCCTGCTGTTTTCTTTCCTTTCTGGCGCAACAGGAAGTTTAGCCATCTTTGGACTCCTGTTTGAGACTTCACTCCAACTGTACTAGAGGTAAGTATTGTTACTGCAAACCCTACCAGGTGCTGATAGCATAAAGGGTTTAAGATTGCAGTTAGAGAACGTGCATTCAAATTCTGGCTTTGTCACAGTGTTCTGGGCTTCAGTTTATTTCCCTGTGAATGGGAAAAATAATGAAATCTACCTCAAAAGTTTGTTGTGAGAATTAAAAGAGATGATGAATGTGAAATGTAAAAGAAAGGAAATCATAAGCATAGGAGAAGCACTTTAAAGATGGCGTTGTTTCTTTCACCCGGGTTCCAACAAGTCTTTAGTATTTTGGGGCTGAGAGTTCTAGTTGTGTCATTAAGGGAGTTCTAATCAATGGAGGGGCTGGGGTCCTGTATTTGGTGAGGATGCAGCCCAGTTCCATCACCCCCTTAGGACCTTCATCATGTTTCTTGGGTTGTCTTTTTCTGCAGACCAAGCAAATACAACTCTGCTCAAGTGCCCATTATCTGTAGGTTGAATATACACATCACTTGAATTGGACACATCAATTTAAAATGGAGTTATAAGGCTAATCACTGGCACAGGGCCTCCTGCCACTTTGGATGACACTGAAAGAGTTCTCGGTCCCACATGCTACCTGGCAAAGGCACAGGAAACTGTCTGAACCAAAGGCATCTTTTGATACCTCCTTTTCTTCCCTTGGGGGGATTTTTGGTCTTTCCATGTTACTTCTAATTCTTGCTCATTTACCTGAGTGGCCTCCACCTTGTTTCCTTCCTACTCTCTTTTTTCTACTAATTGACAATGATTAAGTTTGATCTATGTTGCAAATGCAACCAAAAGAAAAGGAATTCTCATAATACTCTTATCAAAGCCAATGAAAACAGTAAACTTGGGTATAGTTAAGAAATAAGGAAAAGAATGACAATACTCATGATATTGAGAGTGTGGGGGGCAGGCACTCATGAACTGGTGGAAACGTAGTTTGGTCCAACCATACTAGAAGGCAATTTGGCATAGGTATCAAAAATTAATAAACTCTTACATGATGATTTTGCATCTAGGAATGTATTCTGAAGAAGTGACCAGGCAAATTCACATAGTTGTATATGCAAGATGGGGAGCTTATTACAGTGTTGTTTATAAATATCAAAAATTGGAAACACAGTAAATATTCAATAATAGGGATTTGTTGACTAGATTATAGAATAGCCATATGATAGTACACTACATAGCCAATTAGAATGATGGTCTGGATTGGATGTTATTGTTAAAACTGAGAAGAGAAGAGACTACAAAATATGTGTAATTTTTATGTAAACGAAGCACTAATAAGTGCATAGAAAAAAAATCTGTAAGTTATGCAGATTTTGTGGGAGAGGAAATTAAGCGGGATTTAATTTAAAGGAAAATTTTCTGTTCAATTGAATTTTGATTTTTTTTCCTATAATAAACATATATTACTTCTTTAATAAAGAAATCACAATAGTTTAAATAGAATCATGACCATTAACACAGACTTAAATAGTGTCCAGCTGACATTTCCATCAGAATCCCAAAGTCTCTATCTTTCTTTCTCTTTAGAATAGATTTGCTTCCCAGGATTCTAGGAATGTAAAACACAAACAATTAGTTCTTCAGCAATATTATTGAGTAATCTTGTGCTGAATTTACTAATTTGCCAATGATACTGTTTTCCGCTGTTTTTCGTTTATGGCATTTCTACTTCATTTGGGCTGAAGGAAGCTGAAGAGGGATTCTTAGTCCTGTTTTCATTTTTGCATGACTGTCCTTTCCAGCTGCAGCTTTGGAGAGGAAACATTGAAACCCCAGCAGGGAGGCAGCTGTACCCATCCCAATCAGTCTGCCTGGAAGGAATCACTCTTGGGAACTGACCCAAGGGCAGAAGCTCATTTCCCGTCCTCCCAGCCCTGCCACCCTGTCTCCACTTTTCTTGACTTTCTCTGAGCCTTGTTCCTGGAGGGCTTTTGGAACTGAGTTTAGGGTACCTGTAGCTTAATTCTCTTTTCCAGAGGAACTTAATTTGTCCATGAGAAACGAGTTAGCATGCAGAGCCTGGAGGTGTGAGACACTTCTGTTCTGAGATCTGGAATCTTCCTGACAGTCAAGAAAGTCCTGAAGGGTAAAGGCTAAAGGCCTAAAGGATGGAGCATTTGGTTTCTGGCTTGGGTAGGCATGTTCTCTAGAGAAGGCAGAGCGATTTTGTTAAAAACAGGAAGATACACTGGTATGGGGTTTCTGGGCTGGCGTGAGACCGGACCCTTTCTCCCCTGCAATCCTGGCCTCACACCAATGTGTGAATTCATTATCAGAGCACTTGTTAAATTCTGGGTTTCATTTAGGGCTTGGCTATGTGCAGGAGAAGAGCAGGATGGGACAGCAAGCTGAGAGGTTGGGGTGAGAAATTTGAAGGATTAGGGTAAGCTAACAGGATAGCATAAGATACAACTGGGGGTCGGGTGGCATGGACCCAACTGAGCAGTGGTCCTCTAAATTGCCAGAGGAGATTGGATGGACCCCAGTGAAGGATTGCTGCTGGTGGTGTGTTCCTTACTTGCAGTCTCCATCTGCAGAAGAGAACAGAATAAGACACCAGGAAGAAAATCACGAGACATGGCAATCAGTATCCAGTGGAATTTTCTCTCCTGGAGAATTTATTTTTCAGAAGGAAAGAGGTGGTCCTGGCAGGACTGGTTTGGTTGTAGCTTTGCAGAGATGTAGAGTGATTAACAAGAAGACACACGGGGAGGGAACACTAGTTACCACCCTGGCTGCTTTTCATCCCAACCCTCTCCTCTGCTAGGAGAATTTACCACTGTGTGAGTCTTAGGTATGAAGCGTGGCTCTTGTCCCCCCATAGGAAGCTCAAAGAATCAGAACCCTATTCCCCTGTGACCCTGGAGGTTATGCAATGTTCAGTGCTCCCACTGGAGGACTAAAGTCTCAAGAAGCTTGACAGAAAGAAGCAGGGACAGCGTAGAACTCGTTCTGGTGGTGGTGACTCCCAGAGTCCAGGGTCTAGTGGTAGTGATAGTGCAATGGTGGTGGTGCAATGGTGGTGGTGTCCCAGGACAAGTGACAGTAAGAATGGCACCTTAAGCAGATGGTTTCTGAGGCATAAACTTGGCTATTCTCCCTGAAGAGCGGAATTATCTGTCCTTCCTGTTGATTCTTTGAGTTACCCAATGTTGTTCCATTAGCTTCTTTCCTGAGGATGAAACAAGCAGAATCACCTTTAGCTCATTTCTATAATTTGTAACCAAGAAACTGGACTGGTATATTCTTGAAGATGTTAATCTTTTCAAGAACAGAAACTTGCATTCCCAAATGAGAATATATCATAACCCTTTTCTTCCTTCCTTCCAGGTGTCCCGCTGGGACGACTTCTCACTGGAGGCCCTGATTCTATCCTATGCCCCAATTGTAAGGTGGGCTTTGGAGAGTCTAGGTATTTTGAGCTGTGAGTTTTAGGATTCCTGGGGTTTTCCTGGTTGTTGAGAGGGTTTATGTAACAGAGATAGGCTAATCTTAACTTGTCACCGCTACTGACCAAACAAAGATTTATAGAAATCAGCCATGTATCATTCAGTCCCAGATTCCACCCAGACTATAGCAAAAAGATGATTCAACCAGAGATATATCAGCTCCACCTCCTTGAATAATACCATCTTGCATTTATGTGGGGCTGTTAGCTTTTCAGACCTCTGTTTAGTCTGCTCTCTCATCAGATCTGGGAGAGCGGTAGGCATGGAACAGTAGTTACTTTTTTTTTTTTTTTTTTTTTTTTGTGGTACGCGGGCCTCTCACTGTTGCAGCCTCTCCTGTTGCGGAGCACAGGCTCCGGACGCGCAGGCTCAGCGGCCATGGCTCACAGGCCCAGCCGCTCTGCAGCATGTAGGATCTTCCTGGACCGGGGCACGAACCCACATCCCCTGCATCTGCAGGCGGACTCTCAACCACTGCACCACCAGGGAAGCCCCACCTATGTTTTTCGATGTGGTCCTCTCATTATAGTCCCAACACTAGAGCAATTCTTGGCAGTTGGTTATTAAACAAAATACTTGAACTTAATTTTTCTTCCCCCTGCCCCTGATGGAGAAGCTGATGAACTTGGCATTGGGAAAGATGGACATGGAAGGCAATATGGAAAACAGAAAAAAAAAGTCATGACTTTGGATCAGACAGGCCTAGAGTTGCTCAGTTAACAGGCTAGATTTTTCTAACTCACACTGTGACTTTGGAAAGTGACTTAGGGTATAGCTGGAGCTTTCGCGTTTGCAAGTGACAGAATCCCAACTCAAACCGCCTTCATCAGCAGAGGTATTGGATCGTGTTCCTGGGAATGATGTGGTGGAGTGTGCGTCAGGCGTGTCTGATTTCAGAGGGTCAACACTCTCGTCAGCCTGCTCCTTCCAGTTTTGTTTTTTTGTTTGTGACGGTTTGGTCTAAAAGGCATCCTCAGTGGTCTGAAAGCATGTCCACTTCAGTGACTCCCATATCTGAGTCTCCTTTCAAGTGTCCCCCTGCATTCTGCTATGGTCTGTCCCTCCTCGTCCATCTTGAGACCATCAGGGAGTCTCCAAGGGCCTGGGTTCTTATGATCCTGACCCTAGAACGTGGGGCAGAGGGAGATGGCATTCCCTGAGATCCATCTAAGCTCTTGCTACCATCTTGCCCTTTCCCCCTATTTTGCACTCAAAGCATGCTGTTCTACTGGGGCCGACTCCTGGTGACCCGACGGGGAGCTGAGCTGGATTTCTAATGTGGTGATTGGAAACAGAGATGCAGTGGGGAGTTGGGGAAGAGGGAGGTGGCTGATTCAGGAAAAGCAGCCAGTTCTGCTGGGCCAGTCTGCTGCCTGGGGTGGTATCTGAGGCTGGGATCTGGACACAAGTCTGTCTCCCATCCAGATTTCTGCAGCGGGAACAAAGTGACCTGGTCCTTGTCTGTCCAAGCCTCCATGCAAGTGGTTTCTGTCAAGTTTTGTAATGTGAGAGCTTCTCTGGAGGCCGAGGCCTTTGTGCTTAGCTGCAGGTTGTTGAGACGCCATTTCCAATCATTTTAGCAAGTGGATTGGCTTCCAGATTGACAGCCTTGGAAACCGGATTCCTCTGTTTGTCCCACAAACAGGTATTGCCTGTGGATTGCAAGCAGACGCAGAACACGGTGTCCAAGGCCAACTCCTGATTTTGTACAGTTTGGGGTGGGTGTGGGAGGGTGAGGGAACATGTGAAGAGCCCAGAAAAATGATGTCTGTAACCCAGAATTAATAATGGTTATGAAAACTCAGCCACCTGCCTTAACTTCCCCCTGAATAAGATGTTTCTAAAGTCAAGTAGCTGAAAAGTGACATTCAAACGATTTCAGTTCTAACTCGTCCATCACTTTGAGGTTGCCCTCCAAGGACAGAGCTGATGAGAAGCAAAGAATGTTTCTGCCCCTCTTCAGGCAATAGAGACAGGAGAGAGAGTCCAGCCCTTACCCTTCCTTCCAGGTGTACATCTGAGAATCTGGGGAAATTGGTGCTAGAATTTCAAATGGATTGTCTTGTTTAATTCTTACCACAAGAAGAAAGACAATAACAACAGGAGGATCTATGGTTTATTAAACACCTACTACGCACCAGATGCTTTATACATATAATCTCTAATCCCCAAACACTCTTGCGAGGGAGTTGTCATTACCCTCATTTTATAGACGAAGGGTCTGAACAAAGAGTCTAGAAGAAGTTGTCACTTGCCCAAATTTACATGACTCAGAAATGTTGAGACTGGGATCCAGGTGGACATATTTTCACTCCAAGTCAGGAGTGCTTTTCCCCATGGTGCTCTGGGCAGACTCACGATCTCCATCTTCCCCCAGATCCAGGACAGGTCAGGATCAGGGAAGAGAGACGTCCACTGCTCACCCAGCTCTTGGCTTCTTCAGTGTACAACTCTTGGCTGGAATCCATTGTCCTGGTCTACCGCTTGGCTGGGAGAGGAAATGGATTAATTTGTCTTCCAAACCTCAGAAAGGTAGAGGTGGTTGGGCAGAGGGATGCCAAGGGAGGAACCAGGGGTGGAGATGGGAGGTGAGAAATTGGCTGTGTTGGTTTAGAGGACTGTTTACAGATATTTCTCAAGGTGAGGGGCATGTTCACTCGGTCTTTCCTGTGTTCTCGGAGATGATGGAGGGAATTCTCTTTAAAAACAAAATTTACAGGTATTAAAGGTTTCTGATTTCTCTGATGAAGGCTGGTCAGCAGGGCTCGGTCAGATTCACTTATATCTCAGGGTTGTAAGAGCATTTTAGGACTGTGCAGCTGCCCTTTTAGCCACCATCAGTGGTTCTGGTGTCCCCAGAGAATTTGGGGGAAATCTCCCAAAGGCCCCATATGGTTGGGAGGAGTCAAGGAGCCCTGGGAAGAAATGTAAAGCCATTAACCAGAAAGATGTCCTGAGCCAGGAGCTCAGAGACAGTGATAGGAAATGGCTGCAGATTTGGAACCTGGGGCCAACTTCACCACGAGGGACAAAATCTTCAATGCTTGCTGATGGGTCAGCACGTTGGACACTCCCCTGTCCAGCCCTGTCTGCCACTTTCCCCACTCCCAACCCTGCCTTCTGCTTTACGACTCGTGCTACCTCACGGCCCCAGTCTCCCCATTGTACTAGCCTGAGATGACCACAGTCCCCTTAAGTAGTGGTGACAGGGAGAGAAGTTTCAAGGACAGTCAAAACAAAAATAATGCTCCCCAGAGGGTGGACTCCGCACCAGGCATGCAAAGTGCTTTATGTACATTAACTCTAACCCTCTGCAGAGAATGAACGTCCATTTTACAGTACCAAGATTCAGAGAGGTTAAGCGACTTACTCAGGGTCACATAGCTAGGAACAGAGTCAGAATCCAAATTCAGGTCTGATGGGTTCCAGAACCCACAGCAAAGAGGACAGAGTAGAAGTGGTCTTTCTAGTCATGAATACCAACATCACTGCTCAGTTATCCCTGTGCTTGGTGTGATCTGTGGGATTCTGAGCGCTGGGTGCTGTTAGCCCCAGGTGGAGAAGCTAGAGCATAGAGATTTTGAGTGAAATATCTACGGTCCCAAACAGGTCAACAGAATAAAGCAAGATGTGGGTGGTCCATTAATTCATTCCCTCTTTGCAAAAACTGCCAAGAGATCCAATCGATTGCATGAAAAATATCAACTCAGGGAAACACGTCAGTCAAACTGATAAAGATGTCAAACATCAAGACACATGTTTGTCTAGTGAGTCAAGTGTAAGAAATGTGGGTGGGTGACGTCTTTGAATGCTGGCCTGGGTGATGCTCCTATTCATAGGATCACAGATTCCAGAGTAGGGAGGGATCTGGAAAGTCAGAGGGCCTAGCCCTTACTGCATCCCTGCCAAGCCATCGCCCAGCTCCTGCCCAATACGCACAGTGAAAGGGAATTCACATTTTCAGGGCCTGTGAATTCTGCTTCTGGACATTCTGACTTCTGGTCAATAGAAGTAGAACTTCAGTATTCTCAGCCTGAGTTCCTTTAGATGCAAATGAGGCCACCATAAGGGTCAAACACTTTGGGACCCTTTGGGAATGCCAAATGGTCTAGCCACTTGGGAATACAGGTTGGCCATTTCTTATAAAGTTAAATATATGCTTACCATAGGGCCCAGTGGTCCCACTCTTAGGTATTTCCCCGACGACAACATTTGTCCACACTAAAAGTTGTATGCGAATGCTTCATTCTTCATCATCCAAAATTGGAAACAACGAAACATCAACAACAGTAGTCCACCGATTGGCAGATGGATAAACAAACTGTGGTGTGCCCATACCTGGGATAGTACTAGCATAGCAAGAAAAAAAGAACACAGGACTGATAGGTACAATGTCATGAATAAATCCCAAGAGCCTTACCTAAGGGAAAGAAATCACACTCAAAGGCTACATATGCTATGATTTCATTTATATGACATCCTGGAAGAGACAACAAACAGAACGTATACATATATTGGGACAAAAGACATGGGTGGTTGTCAGGGGCTGGGGACGCAAGCGAGGTACTGACTTCACAGAGGCTTGAGGGGATGTTTCGGGGGATGGAGATGCTCTGTATCTTGACTGTGCAGGCGATTTTACAACTTTATGCGCTTGTGAACATTTATTAAATTGTACATCTTAAAAAGCTAATTTTAAGTCTGACTTAAGGATAATATTAAAAGAAGATACAGATACAAAACTGAATCACTGGATGGCCTCCATCTGTGTGGCTGCAGAAGCTTGGTCCTCATGGTGAGAATGGTAATGAGAGGACCCCTGCTCTGGAAATCTACAAGGGCTCCCGTCCACGAGGGCCTGAATCCACGGAGCCGCTGCCAAAACCTGGCCACTACTCTCTACTCTCTGATGGGCCAATAATTCTGATGTTCCAGCAGCTCTGTCCGGGGCTCTATCTCTGAAGCTGCATTTGGTCTGAAGTCTGTCAAGGCCTTTCCACCCCAGGCTGCTGATGTGCTCCCTGTGCTCCAAGCTTCTTTTTTTTTTTTGCGGTACACGGGCCTCTCACTGTTGTGGCCTCTCCCGTTGCGGAGCACAGGCTCCGGACGCGCAGGCTCATCAGCCATGGCTCACGGGCCCAGCCACTCTGCTGCATGTGGGATCTTCCCGGACCAGGGCACGAACCCGTGTCCCCTGCATCGGCAGGCGGACTCTCAACCACTGCGCCACCAGGGAAGCCCCAAGCTTCTTGATTGTAATTTTTTTTTTCCTGCCAAGATGAATGGTTTCTTTTTCTTGGTTGTCTACTCCTTTGCGGTTCTCTCTGAAGAATTGCTTGTGTCCTTAAATCTCATGGCTTTTTTAATGTTTACACAAGACACTTTACTCTTTATACACATGTCACCAGGGTGCCTGGGACTGAGGCAGATTAAAGCAAGGCCACCACCATGCTATTCCCAGTACCTCCACTCTCACCCTTGACGCCCAGACCCTGGGGCGATGTCCAGCACTCCAGGGTTTTTCTACCCTCGTTGCAGATTCTCCTTTGCTTCTTCCTTTCAAATTTAGCTTCTCTTGGCATGTGCTTCACGCACACCCGAAATTCAGCATGCCCTTTTCTATGTCTGAACACCAAGTTTTTCTACGGCTCAAGTTCTTTCCCCAGAATATTCTAACACTCTATGCAAATTAGTGTTGTAAATAAATTTTGGGCTTGGAGGAGTATACCTAACTTCAGATGTTTGTGATAGTTCAATTCTAATTTTGGCTAAAACCTTTTTTTTTTATTATTATAGTGAAGATGTTTTTGCCTCTAGCATCTTCTGTGTATTGTCCCCATTCTTCTCCTCTTCTGCTGAGCTGAGCAAATCTAATGCCTCTTCTGGTGACAGGGCTTCAGCTACTTGAAGACAATGGTCATGTTTTTCTGGACTCTTCTATCCAGGCTGGCTTAGCAAGAAGGCCATGTCTGTTGAGAAGACTTCATCTGGAGCCCTGAACTAAGACGTGGACCCTGGATGAGAGAAGAAAATAGAGAAAAAGAGAGGGAGAGGTGGCTCAGCAAAGGACAAGCAGAGGCACCCACGCCAGCAGCCCCGGAAGAGGGACAGCCCTGGACCCACCTTTGCTTCCTATGCAGGAACAACCTGTCCTTGCCACGTCATTACTAAGCAAAAAATCTCCTTCCCATCAGAGAATCTGGAGTGAAATGATACTACCCCTGAAAGTTTTCCATGGAGTTATTGGCATGTTTTCGAATAAATTATTTTTACTTTTTGGCCTCAAAGTGAATTTAGCATCTCCTAGGAGTATCAGCTTAGGCTGGATTTGGGGTAGAGGCTTAGAAGGAGGAAAAGTCCTGGCTTTAATGGAAGAAACACCCCAGACATGTGGGGAAAAGACCCAAAAACTAAAACAGAGAGGTGTAGTGTACCCAGCCCTCCTCAAAGCACCTGGGAGTTGGCACTGTGTGTGCAATTCTGGTGCTCAATCAAGGTTGAAATATAACCCAAACGTTGGTGAGTCCAGGGGCCAACTCCCTACATTTCTGGAATGTCTCACTGAGAATTAGAAATACACTTTATGGATCAGAATTCCTCTTAGTCTTTACCACCCAGGCTGCCTCTTCTGTCTTTATTGGACAAGACCGACCCTATTCTGAGCACAGCAAAGTTGTCTGAGCACAGATGGAGACCCCCTTTCCTCCCTCTTCAAAATTCTTTCCTGGAGAGGGCCCTGTGTGTATTTGGAAGAAATATTTTGAGTCACTATGGGTGCAGGGTGACACCCAAGGGTATGCTCAAGTAACAAAAGAGGCCTTCGGAACTCGTGCGTGTAGGACATGGAGGGGGATTTGTGGTGTTCCTGGGAGGAGAGAGAGGAGAGAAAAGAGTAGAAAGAGGTGAGAGAGAAGCCAGGATATGGAAGAGACCTGGAGGGTGCTCCTAACTCCTGGAAGGTTTAATGTATAAGTAAGTTATTAAACTCACATTATGGACTTAGGGATGAGTAGACTAGAGAAGGGCTGAATATTGTGCCTAAACTTGAGGGGTAGAGGCCAGAGACTGTGGCAGGGATGCAGGAACTATCAGTCTGAACCTGAGTTACATTTGTTTCTTTGTTTATTTCACCCATTGAACTTGAACTCCTTCCTCTGGTGGCTCCACCTTTGTATTTCCAGTGCCTAGCACACTGCCTGAAATATAAAAGGCCCTCAATCAATGTTGTTTAAAAGAAAGAAGGATGGAAAGATAGGAAGTAAAATCTTCTAATTTTGCAAGTAATAAAGAGTAAAAGATAATTGAGACTGTCTCAGAAACTTCAAAGATAATTGAGACTGTCTCAGAAACTTCAAAGTCTCAATATTGATTTCTTGTAAAGCTTTCTGATTCATTCAAAGGAAAATGGGATCTGTTAAACTTCTCTTAAAACATTGTCTCTTTTATCTTGACACTGTCTCTTCTTTAAGTCCAGCCCAGAGGCACCTGCTCCTTGAAGCCTCTTCTATGTCCCTGACTGGACATCATGGTACATGACCTAGAATCACGGAAAATTAGGATTGAGAAGGGACATTAGAAGTCACTTACAGGGACTTCCCTGGTGGTGCAGTGGTTAAGAATTTGTCTGCTAATGCAGGGGACACGGGTTCGAGCCCTGGTCTGGGAAGATCCCACATGCTGCGGAGCAACTAAGCCCATGTGCCACAACTACTGAAGCCCGCACGCCTAGAGCCCGTGCTCTGCAACAAGAGAAGCCACTGCAATGAGAAGCCCACGTACCGAAACGAAGAGTAGCCCCCGCTTGCTGCAACTAGAGGAAGCCCGTACACAGCAATGAAGACCCAATGCATCCATAAATAAATTTTAAAAAAAGTTCACTATATATTAAAAAAAAAAATTCACTTACAGATAATCTGATTCCTGGATCTTTCTTATGTCACTTAATACTTTCTATCTTAGTTGGTTTGTTTTCTAAAATGTCTTTTACTTTATTTTTTATTTTATTTTACTTTTTTTTACATCTTTATTGGAGTATAATTGCTTTACAATGGTGTGTTAGTTTCTGCTTTATAACAAAGTGAATCAGTTATACATATACATATGTTTCCATATCTCTTCCCTCTTGCGTCTCCCTCCCTCCCACCCTCCCTATCCTACTCCTCCAGGCAGTCACAAAGCACTGAGCTGATCTCCCTTTTACTTTAAAATGAGGTCTCTCTGGGCCTGTCAACATAGATGTTGTTCCACACATGAATAAACCTAAGTTGAAAGCATGAAACATGATTGGCATAACGTTGGTGCTGGAAAGTGCTTTGCAAATGTTTTACAAGAAATAGATATTACTATTTCAAACCAATATGGCTTCCTGGTGAATGAAAGACCCTTTTGTTCAGTACAGCCCCTTGAGTTAGAATATGCAAAGTGGACTTGGAGTTCAGATTTGGAGCAGGAATTGGAAGAAGTCCAACTGGCGTTCCAGTAGTAGGGTTGAAGGGCCGTCTGGGAGGGAGGAGAAGAGGTGAGGCAAAAATGGATGGACCAGTGAGATGCTGAGAGTTGGGGGTGAGGGGTGACATGGCAGGGAAAGCATCCTCTGGCAACATCTGAGAGTCAAAGTGGGGCATGTCCATGTTCTCATGATGTAACCTTGCCCCCTTCTCCATTTCCTGCAAACCTTGAGTTGGATTTTTGAGCAAAGTGGACAGTTTCCCCAGGAACTCATAGACATCTTGAGAAAGGCATTGATCTTCAACAGGATGTACAATAGAGGTATGAGAAATCCTACCTAGAGCTTAAAAGCAGGGAGACCCCAGCAGATATCTGAGTTACGCAAGATTACTTAATATCTTGGAAATCTATGTATATACAAATAAGTGTTTCTTCTCTACATCATCACCTTGAAATTTACATATTTAAAAACCGGAGATAGAGATAAAATTTATACATAAATAGTCAAATCTCAGCTGTAAAGTACAAAACATCAATTGAGTGCCTTTCATATAGTTTTTGTCTTTCTCTGGTATAAATTTGGATGATGTCATTATTACACAAGAGAACTGAAGATCATCACCAATGTGAAGTGGGGACACTTGGGCAAAAAGATGGTGTTAGTGATATATTATCCCAACAGGTTCCACAGTAAAGTCTGATAAAAAGTTTTCACACCTCATTATACACCCAAAGCAGAATATGGATGTGGCATATCTACAAACCAATCCTGAGCCAGGAGCCTGGTGAAATCTAGGGCTGTGACACTTCCAGTGCCATAGGAGAGAATTACTGCTATGATAAGCTGTGAGACAATCCCTAGCCAGATGGCTTTATTTCTGGAAAGACCTTGTTGGAAGATGAAATTGCTCCAGGTTTTCTTCATGATCAGATATGCTATTTGGTAGTTCATGATGCCAGGGAGAGCAGCTGTGTAGCCTGTACATTATAGGTATTTCCTCTGATACCTCGTCCATTCTTGTCCATAGCAATCGTCCCCATCGTTCATGCTGTTATTCCTCCATTGCTCCAGAGGTTAATGAGAGTGCTGGGCCTAAATCTCCTCCGTGCATACATGGTGACATAGACAACGAAAGCTCCTGGGCTTGCATGAGGCCAGTGTGTTGGCAGGACTACATGGCAAGTGACTTGTTCACCAATCTGTCCATTTTCTTATGGTGGGGTTTCTGGTTCAAAATGACACTTTCAGCTTTCCCATAGGATAGAGCAATAAGGGAGTTAAGTCTGTGCCCAGATTGATGAACGAGATAGTAATGATGCCAGTGATCAGGGAAAGCCCGACAATAGGGTAAATCAAAAAAATGCAAAGCTTGGCAATGTTCTGGGTCAGAGTATAAGCAATAATCTTCTTTAGGTTGTCAAAGATGAGGTGGCCTTCCTCTACCCTGTGGTTAGAGATGCAAAGACATCACTGTCATCCAGTAAGCCTGTGTGGCCTGCATTTTTGGATCCATTAGAACCTGCTACCCTCATGGCAATCCCAACATCTGCATTCTTTAGAGCTGGAGAAGCGTTAAGTCCATCCTCTGTCACGGGAACAAGTGCATCTGTCTCTGACAGCCCACATCAGTGATTGGCTTCTGCTGGAGGGATGTCTGAGCAAAGGTGGTTTCCAAGTACTTGGTTAAGAGCTCATCCAAGGTGCTCTTGATTTATGTCCTTCAGCTCCATACTGGACATCACAGTGGCTTTACCCTATCTGTGTACTTGCTCCATAGCAAGGTTGAGGCTTTTTCAATGTCTTTCACCATCTATCTCACTGTTGGCTGAAATGATACGTGGCAATAGTGTTGGCTGTGAAGGGATGATCACTTGTGACCATAACAACTTTGACCCCAGCACTCTGGTATTTGGTAAGTATCTCAGGCACAGTGGACCGAAGGGGATCAGTCCTTGACAAGAGCCCACAAATCAGAAACTGGAGGTGGGAAAGGTCATGACATCTGTCAAATGAGTAGGCTTCTGGGAACTTGATTGCTGGCAGGAAGAGGTGACAGAAACCCAGAATGGGGCTCCTCCGGAACCCCTAACTCCACGTACATGGTGTGGAAGGCCTTAGCTGTGCTCTCGACCCGAGGCTGCTCTAGGACATCAATAATGATGGTGCTGCACTTCTCTAGGATCTTCTCAGGGGCCCCTGCATCATCGTGAGGCAGCATCTGTCACTGGGGTCATCCATCTCATGTATGGGGGCTGAAATTTGTTGGTAGAATCAAAAGGGATTCCAGGCACTTTGCAGTCTCATTTCCTAATTTCTATCACATCCCCCAAAATGACCTCTGAAAATGACCTCCAACCACAACTTTCTCCATGATGGTTTCTCGTGTCCTTGTTTGAACTCAACTTGGTTATGCAGTGTTATTATCTTGAATAAGGAGGCCCAGATTCCAGAGCTTCAGGCAAGGAGTTGGTTTTTCTGTTCGTCATGTGTCAGCCACATAGATCAGCTTGTCACACCGCACATGAGTTCTGTTGTGAGTCTGAGGGTTGATCTTGTCAGAGCAAATGATAGAGGCGGAACTGAGGTCTTCACTGCTTCCAGGTTCATCTCCAGGCAGTTCTTGGCCACTTGTTTTTCTGTCATTAATGGAGTGACAGTGACAATCACCAGGAGGTCCTCAGGTTCATGGGCCACAGTGACACCAATGAAGAAGGTGGTGGAGTCCAGGGCATACTTCATGGACACTGTGATAACAAAGAAAAGGATGCTGGTGAAGTGGTCACTTCTGCCACAATACAAACAAACGAAGTGCTCAATCTCAGTGGCAATGGCTGTCTTCCTATTGCCAATTCCTGAAGCCATTGAGGCAATCTGTCTGTGTTGGTGATTGTGCCAGTTGCCACACCTTTAAAATAAGTTGTAGAAGAGAAGCCAGTGTTCTTTGTTTCAAGGGGATTGCCATGAGTAAAGTCACGGGAACAGGAGTGGGGCTCAGACCTCCTAGTGAGAGATAAATTATCTGTTTTAGCTCACTGAGAAGCCAGCCACCTGATATCCCTAGGAATTTGGTCTCCACCCTTAATCTCCACCATGTTCCGGACCATTAGCTGCTCTTCAGGGATTGTACTCTCCCTTGCATCCCAGATGACAAAAACTTGGAGAGGAATAATTTACTGAATCTTAACATGATGTTGGTGCTTTTCACTTATTGGAAATAAGCAAATATCACCCCAACCAGAGCAAGCACAGAACCCAAGTACACACTATCTAAGCATGCACACTTATCATTGGAGTACTGAATTCCAAATGCAAGCCAGCATGGAACAGCTCCTGTCCATAGAAGGATGGGGAAGCCCCACACCATCTACTGAGAAATTTGACAATCCCTCATGTATCTTTGAAAGGCCTGAGTGTACTGGGGCTGTCCTGAACCAAAAGCTCTTCAGCTCTCATGCTGGACAGCACTGTATCTCATTTGGACCATAGTTCTCTTCCAATTCCTTATTGCTCAATTTCTGATCATCTAGGTGAATTCTTTCTTGGGTTCCTCTTTCTAGTGATTCTTTATGAGTTCCTAGCAGTTGTACTTCAGGATCTGGTACTTCTCCTGGCCATCCCTACTGGGTGTTTTCTCTATGTCTTTAGTTCCACTGAGCTTCACAGAGTAAGTTTTTGGTGTTGTTTTGCCCATGATGCTGATGACATGGGTGCTTGTGGAATGAAGTTGGTCACAGAAGGGCACAGTTCCAGGGTGTGAGCTGTACTAAGGGCCTGGAACTCAGGGGTCCAGCTGCAGTAGTTTGAGGTGGGAGACCTGAAGGGCCAGTCTCAGACTGGACCCTGCGCTGCTGAAGCCCAGTGGGTTCAGTGCCTGCTCATAGTTTTCTATCTTATTTCTGCTCATTTAAAAATCTACTCTACCAGGTTGAAATCCTCCTGAGAGCAGAGCCTGTGTTTGTTTACCATTGTATTCTCAACACATGGGGATTCAAAATAGATATTTGTTGAATGACTAAATGATCTCATAATTGGGGACCTGTGGGTTTTGGCCATCTCTTGACAAAGTAATATTAGCCTCTGACTAGAAGAGATAAAGCCTGGACGAATGTGCTTCATAAAGAGAGGAACTTGAACTAGGTCAGCATTTCTCAGCTGAAGCCTCTGGAAATCTTTGCAGGGAATGAGGTACACAAGTCAATCTGAGTCTCAGTTTCTGCATCTGTAAAGTCAGGATGAAAATAGGGGAAAGGCAATATTTACCTCTTGGGGTTGTTAGAATTAAATGAGATAATGCACATAGAGCACTTAGAACTATTCCTTGTACTTAGTAAGCACTCAAATTTAGTTATTAATGTTAATATTACAATACATGATCATAATAAAAAAGTAATGTCTTGTAGGGACTCTAGATCCTGTAGCTCTATTTTATTCTATTTGTCAACTATTAACTGCCTATGACACATGAGAAATTGTGGAGGAGGACAAACATTTGTCTGATTTACCATAACTTACTAACCCAGAGATGGTTAGCCACCAGCAGCACCATCTTTGTCCCTGCAGATAGAGTGCTCATTCTAGCTCACGATGACATTTTTGGTAGTTATTGACTTTGGAAGGTTCATATGGTGGTCTTTCAGACACTTCTCAAGAGAAACAAATATATGCATCACCCTTTATGGAGCTCTTTGAAGGAAGGGAACATGTTCCCTTCATCTCATTATCCTGCACACCTAGAACACACAGGAGATGCTAAATACACTTTTTTTTGGTAACATCTTTATTGGAGTATAATTGCTTTACAATGGTGTGTTAGTTTCTGCTTTTTTTTTTTAAACATCTTTATTGGGGTATAATTGCTTTACAATGGTGTGTTAGTTTCTGCTTTATAACAAACGGAATCAGTTATACATACACATATGTTCCCATATCTCTTCTCTCTTGCATCTCCCTCCCTCCCACCTTCCCTATGCCCCTACTCTAGGTGGTGACAAAGCACCGAGCTGATCTCCCTATGCTATGCGGCTACTTCCCACTAGCTATCTATTTTACGTTTGGTAGTGTATATATGTCCATGCCACTCTCTCACTTTGTCACAGCTTACCCTTCCCCCTCCCCATATCCTCAAGTCCATTCTCTAGTAGGTCTGTGTCTTTATTCCTGTCTTACCCCTAGATTCTTCATGACATTTTTTTTCTTCTTAGGTTCCATATATATGTGTTAGCATACGGTATTTGTCTTAGTCTCTTTCTGACTTACTTCACTCTGTATGACAGACTCTAGGTCCATCCACCTCACTACAAATAACTCAATTTCATTTCTTTTTATGGCTGAGTAATATTCCATTGTATATATGTGCCACATCTTCTTTATCCATTCATCCAATGATGGACACTTAGGTTGCTTCCATCTCCTGGCTATTGTAAATAGAGCTGCAATGAACATTTTGGTACATGACTCTTTTTGAATTATGGTTTTCTCAGGGTATATGCCCAGTAGTGGGATTGCTGGGTCATATGGTAGTTCTATTTGTAGTTTTTTAAGGAACCTCCATAGTGTTCTTCATAGTGGCTGTACCAATTCACATTCCCACCAGCAGTGCAAGAGTGTTCCCTTTTCTCCACACCCTCTCCAGCATTTATTGTTTCTAGATTTTTTCATGATGGCCATTCTGACCAGTGTGAGATGATATCTCATTGTAGTTTTGATTTGCATTTCTCTATTGATTAATGACGTTGAGCATTCTGTCATGTGTTTGTTGGCAATCTGTATATCTTCTTTGGAGAAATGTCTATTTAAGTCTTCTGTCCATTTTTGGATTGGGTTGTTTGTTTTTTTGTTATTGAGCTGCATGAGCTGCTTGTAAATTTTGGAGATTAATCCTTTGTCAGTTGCTTCATTTGCAAATATTTTCTCCCATTCTGAGGGGCTACAGTAATCCGGACAGTATGGTACTGGCACAAAAACAGAAATATAGATCAATGGAACAGTATAGAAAGCCCAGAGATAAACCCACGCACATATGGTCACCTTATCTTTGATAAAGGAGGCAAGAATATATAGTGGAGAAAAGACAGCCTCTTCAATAAGTGGTGCTGGGAAAACTAGACAGCTACATGTAAAAGTATGAGATTAGAACACTCCCTAACACCATACACAAAAATAAGCTCAAAATGGATTAAAGCCCTAAATTAAGGCCAGAAACTATGAAACTCTTAGAGGAAAACATAGGCAGAACACTCTATGACATAAATCACAGCAAGATCCTTTTTTTTCTTTTTTTTTTTTGCAGTACGCAGGCCTCTCACTGTTGTGGCCTCTCCCATTGCAGAGCACAGGCTCCGGACGCGCAGGCTCAGCGGCCATGGCTCACAGGCCCAGCCGCTCTGCGGCATGTGGGATCTTCCCGGACCGGGGCACGAACCCGTGTCCCCTGCATCAGCAGGCGGACTCTCAACCACTGCGCCACCAGGGAAGCCCCACAGCAAGATCCTTTTTGACCCACCTCCTAGAGAAAGGGAAATAAAATAAAAATAAACAAATGGGACCTAATGAAAGTTAAAAGCTTTTGCACAGCAAAGGAAACCATAAACAAGACCAAAAGACAACCCTAAATACACTTTTGAATGAATGAATGAATCCTATTCATGGAAGGCATTGATACTGAACATTGGTTCAAAATAATTCAGAATCAGTGGTGATTTAGAAGTGATGGAATTGAACCCCAAAACTTCCTTAGAGACCTTTCCATATGGGGAAGTTCTCATTATGTTATGATGTATCCTGTAACCAACAAACTTGTGCCCACTGAACCCGTTCCAGATTTGGATCCAGCAGCTGCCTCCACAGGGAAGAGAGGGTTAAACATCTGATTTGTTCTAATTAAAAGTCATTCAATCTGGGCTCTGGAGGGACACAGTCTGATGTAACCCTCATCAACTTCATCAACAGGCCATGATACATTTTAAGAGTTGAGCTGATGTGGCTTATCAAGGGCCCTTAGCTACTATGACACCATGGCCTGGCTTGATGCCCTCAGCCAAAGCCAAGTGTTGGGTGGGTAGCTTGGCTCTCTCAATGGCTTGCTTGGCCCACTCTGGTGATATGTGTCAGGGCAGCAAGAATGCATTGCCTAAGCTAGGAATATGGACTGTCTCTGAGGGCTGGAGGAAGAGGGTAATAGAGGGAGGGAGTTCTGATTCCGGTGGTGGAACAAGCGAACAGGTCGTCTAGAAGGACATGTAAGCAGTCCTTGAATCCAGCATCCTTGCTGTTATCCACAGTTACTCACAGTTAACGTATCGTGGGTATTGTTCTAGGGCAGGGAAAGAGTGGAGCCAAACCAGGAGCAAATGACAAGGCACATTCCAGATCTGGTACATAGGTATAAACTTGACCTTGGAATACAGTGGACATGGCTGGGGATGCCATAACTTTATAGGAGGTCCCTAAATTTAATCTTTGGAAAGAGATATGTTCATCCCAAGGATACCTTCAGGGCCCATCTTCGCAAAGAGACACATCCTAATTTGATGATTAGAAGGACACTAGAAGTCCTGTTTTCTCCCCATCCCAGCCTTTCCCCATCCAGGCAAAGAAGGACCACGAATAATCTCATTCCTTTTCCCTTGCTGATTGTTAATTAATTTTAGCTTATGGAAAATTTTTAATAAGAACAGGTTCACCTCACTGAATTGGAATTTGGGCTTGAAAGGCAGGACCTTAGGACTTTGAAAAGTTTTGTAGAAAAGGCATTGTCGTAAGGGCTCCTCTATTACCAAATGCCATTCCCACTGGAGGGAACGAAACCACTCCTCGAAAGTGACTCATCCTGCAGGTGACAAAGTGGCTGTGGTCTAAGTTTCTGGTGCAGTAAGCTTGATACTATGAAGAATATGTTATTTACCCTCTTTGCTCAGCCATCTTAACTTTCTGACATCCCTAGAATATACCAGGATTTTTCCTGCCTACACACTCCACTGCCCTGGTCATTGCACGACTGACTCGTTTTTATTCTTCAAGTCCCTGCTCAAGGTCAGCTTCTCAAAGAAGCCTTCCCTGACCACTCAATGTCTAAAGTAGGTGTTCAGCTCTACCTCCCCCTATATGTTCTAGGACAGCCCTCTAGTTCTTTCTTTTCTGACCCTCTTCACAACTCTAATTGCATTTATGCGTTATTCACTTGTTTGTTGTCCTCAAAGTGTGAGCTCTATGAGGGCAAGCCTGTCTTGTTCACTGCTGTATTTTCAGGGTACAGGACCAACCTATTATAATTAGAATATTTAAGTCTATCATGCACACTTCAGTACTTTCGTAATTTCTGGGGATGTGAGTTGGACCCAGACTCTTAAACTTAAGGTCTAGTTGGGAAGACAGAAAATTTGTCAGTAGCACTTGTGATAAGTGCTTTGAGAGAGGGAGTACAGGGAGCTGCTGGAGAAACACCCAGACAAGTCTGCAGAAGTTAGAGGAGGCTTCCTCCTGGAAAATAGAAGCACTGAGACCCAAAGAAAGTAGAAATTAACCAAAGAAAGAGAGAAAGAGTTCTGGCAGAAGGGATAGCATGTGCAAAGGCCTTGGGGTGGGAAAAATGATGGCACTATTGAGGACCTGGAAGTTTAGTAGGTATAAGAGGGCTAGCAGCAAGAGATGAGGATGGAGACACAGCAGTGCCGAGAGCACAGCATGGTGAAGCTATACTAGATTTGGATTTTATTCTGTAGGACATGGAGAGCTACTGAAGAGTTATAAGCAGAGAGAGGCATGAGTTGATGTTCACTTTTGAAGGATCACTCTGCTTTGTGGGGAGCAAGGGATTGGAGGAGCAAGACTAAAGAAAGGGTAAACATATAAGGGTATATTGGTGGCCCAGGAGAGCAAAGATGGCAGCCTGGGCTAGGAAGGTAGCTTTGGGTATGAAGAGCATAGGAATGGTTCATTAATATTTAGGAGCAGGGTCTAAAGATAGATGATTGACTACGAGGGAAAGTGGACTGCTGGAGTGCTTAGTGAGGCTTTGGTAGAGATAAGGATGAGGCCCATTTTACTTGGGCATCTGTGTGGGTGGTGATGGCATTCATGGAGATGGGAGAGCCAGGGGGAGGAGACATACCAAGTATGTCACCACCTTTGAGCCACCCTTTCTTTTCTCTTTCCCTTGGGAAATTCCAACTGCCCTAGAGACTAAGTGCCGTCTCCTTCTTGACTTTCCCTCTGAACCCTCCTCTGAACCATAACACCAGGAACTAGCCCATAGCCTTTGCCACTTGTGTATGTTGCTATGAATTATTTTATCCAAGTTAGTCTTGTCTTTCCAACTAGGTGCTGTGCTTATTGGTGGCAGAACAATTTGTCTCAGTGACTGCCATGGGGCTAAGTACATGGCAGATGCTCAGTCCTTGGGGACTGTGTTTGTCAGCCTTCTACAGAGAAACAGAACAAATAAGATGTGTCTATATAGAAAGAGATCTTTGTAAGGAATTGGCTCAGGCAATTATGGAGGCTGGCAAGTCCAAAATCTGCAGTGTGGGCTTGCAGGCTGGAGACCCAGGAAGAACTGATGGTGCAGATGAATTCTGAAGGCAGTCTGCTGAAGAATTCCCTCTTACTTGGGGAGGCAGCTCTTTTTGTTCTATGCAGGCCTTCAAGGGATTGGATGTGGCCCACCTATATTATGGAGGGCAATCTGCTTACTCAAATTTAAATGTTAATCTCATCTAGAAGCACCCTTCAATTGTTATAAGGAGTTAATGGGTCAAATATTTCTAAGGCACTTGGAGTGGTGTCTGGCACATAAGAAATACTGTGTAAAGCTGCATTCAATGAATAAAACCTGTCCAAAAAAAAAAAAAAAAACAAACAACAACAACCATGCCCTTCAAGTTGACACACAAATTCACTGTTACAGGGACTATAAGAGTAATTTTATGCAAATCATGATCATGCTTTTAGGCTAAATGAGTGGTCAGGTTGGCAAGGCTATAACTTCTTGGGTTTCACAGGCTTATATAGTAAAGTTGAAAGAGAATGCCTGGGCCCAGAGAGGTGAAGTGATTTTCCCAAGTTCACCTAGCAAGGTACTGCCAGTAGTGGAACCCAGGTTTCTAGACATCTAGAAACATTTGCATTTTTTCTACTGCATCTCACAATGGACAGTGTGTGTGTGTGTGTGTGTGTGTGTGTGTGTGTGTGTCCCTGTCAAGAGGCCAAGATACCTCACTGGAACTGTGACTTGCAATTTTTAATTTGGAAATTATAAAACATGAAGAAAGGAGATACTTTTCTCCAGTTGTGTATTCTTTGTCACTGAGCTTCTAAAAACAAGAGTTTGGGCTGGAATACAGGAAAGATATGACACAACTTAAGGCCTTCATCAAAAATAACCAGTTCCAGGTCACTGAACTGAGGCAGCCTCAGGCCTGGGAGCCCTGGACAGTCTGGATTTGCATGGGCGCCTTGAGTCCTGAGGACAAGGTGGAAAGCTGTCAAGTTGGAAGAGACAGGCAAGATTTAGGATCCAAACTAGAAAGGTGGGGGTCGCTCCAGGCCAGAGGTGCTCACCAGTCACCAGGCCTCACACAGGCCCAGAATCTAGAGTTCCAGCTTGGGATGAGTTTGGGATTTCTAGTTAAGCATAAGAAAATTAGGTAACCCATGGAATTTAGACCAGAATACTTGGGTCAGGGAATAGCCTGTTAAACTCTGCTCCAGGTAACTGGGGTGGGACGATTGAGCCCAGGGTCTGAATGCCTCGCGTTTAATCTCTCTGTCTGTTTCTCCATCTCTCTGTCTCTCTCTCTCTCGTGGGCTGGAAAATGTGGCTGGCATGTGCTGCTCCTCTGAAGGCCTCGTAGGTCTGCCCATGAGGGTAAGCGGCACCAGGAGTCTAGCTTCTCAGGGGACCCTCCCTGCTCTCCTAGAAACTCTCTGGGCAGCAGCAAGAATTCAAAGCAATTGGCCTCTTTCATAAAGCCTTTAATGCAGCAAAATTCAACATGATATATATATATGGACAGGCCTTGGAGGATGCTATAATAGGATTTGATCTGCATAGTTTCAGTACTTGTCAAGACAGTAGAATCAGATACCAATTATGTCCCCAGGATGCCAACTACCCAGATGGCAGAGAACAATCCATTTGTCAGCTTGGTCCACTGACATTCCAGAGAACAGAAATTCCCCAAATTTCCGAATTTGTGAAATGGTAGAGACTGGATTCATTGTGCTTTCTCTCCTCTAAAACTGCTGTATTTTATTTTCTTAGCTAAAAGGATTAGTACAAAAGAACTTGGAACCCCACAGATGTCACAAGGGAGAGCTCGGGAGTCAGTGCAGTTTGCAGCCACCTTTTCAGAGGCCCACACTCACACCCCCAGACCCACAGGCCACGCCTTAAGTGCCACATTTCAGAGAATACCTAATGGATAAATACATTAGGCACCAAGACCCTAGCTGGTGGGGAGTGTGGAAACCTGGAGGTGTCATAAATTCTCAAGAGCATGGTGAATGTTTAGAGCTCTAATCAAACATGATCTCTGCTATATGCACCAGAGCACCATGGAAAACACAACTGGGATCACAAAGGGGAAAGTGCAAAGGCCTCTGTAGGGAGAGAGGCAGGCCTGGCCAGTAGGCCAGTCCTGCAGACAAACTAAAGAGTAAATTTTGAAACCTCAATGGGTGGGTGGAGGATGGGTTGGTTTTCTTTTCCATTATTCTTTTTCTATTTGCAGAATTACTCAATAATAGGATGAAAGGAGTTCTGTAGATGTTATAGGTTTGATATTTTCGGAAAAATGTGATAGGACTCCTTGTAAATTTCAATTTGCTATGTGGACAGATTATTTTGGGAGGCACTGCAGCCAGTTCCCTGCCGGAGAAATGGCCAGAGGCCAGGAGGAGTGATCGTAGCAGCTGCAACGTTGGTCACCAATATTGGTGTGTGTGGTGGAGGGGACTGGCTGGTTACTTGCAGACTGAACCATTGGAGAGCAGAGCTTCACCTCTCTCCAACCTCCTTTCCAAGCCATGTATGGATTCCGGAACAGGAGGTGTTGGTGGACAGCAGCAAAGATTCCAGGACAGAACTTTCCAAATTTAAAGATCCTTCCTTGGTGGGAAGAGACAGGAACTTAACAAAGTCCAGCCCGGAACTGGACAAACAAATACATCTGTGAGACAAGAATCCCAAATACAAATATGCAAACAGTAGGGAGAAAGCTGGAAAAAATTAGCACTAAGAGAGACCTGGGGCAGGAGGGGCGGACTGTCAATTTGTTTCGTACTTGCCCTTGACTTACCACTGGCTGACCCAGGGCTGAGGGATGAGGAATGGTGGGTGGGCGAAGGAGAAGGAGAAGCCAGTACTATTTAGGGCTGCAGACAAATGTAGCTGAGGTCATGGGGAAGGGCAGTAAGTGATCTTCTTGTAGACGCTAATGAGACTATAGCAGTAAAGAACTTAGAGACAAGAGTTCATGTCCCTGGAGTGATAGATTCTGGAAGAGTTTCAAAGAGGAAAGGGTCTGAAAGCCCAGCATGATGTCAGTTTAGCATCATGACTGAGGTCTTTTTGCTTTGCTAAAGGATAGCATTTTAGGATTTGCTGGGGGTCTGCACAGCATAAAAAGGGAAAACTGCAGAAAAAAACCAAGGCAGCAAAAGAGAGACTAATGTTGCCAGAGTAGAGGATAAAGAAGTGAGAATTAGAAGGATTCTCAGAGCCCATCATGTCTATTCTCTTTCAAGGTCCAGGAGGAGGGTGATATAGAGGGTGGGGGATGAGTGGTTTTAGCCTCCAGGGTTCCCCTGGGTTCTATAACATAGAATGAAATAAGGGAAGAGACTTGTGTGCAGCTCAAGATTATCCTCACTGTGTATGGCACGAGCTGGTGCAACGTCTCTTTTGGGGATGGAGAAGAGGTGAGAAGCTAGAGCTTGAGTAGATATTGGATAGGAGCAAACATCAGCAGGGGTAATTTTGGAAACTGGGTGGGTCGTTGGCGCAATCCTGAACAACCTTTCAGAATTGCATTTCCCCCTTAGTGTCCACAGGAAGCCCACAGGTGGAAAGACAGTGGGGGGAAGTGTGGGTGGGAGAAGGGGTTGACATTGCTGGAAGGAGAAGGTACGCTGATCTCTACGATGGATATCTTTTGGATTCTTAACTCAGGAAATGCCTTCTTTGAGATCTTTTCCACTCCCTGGGAATGTGGGGTTTCCCTCACCTAGTCCTCATAAGTACTGTGGGGAGTACTGCGTTCAGAGACATCTGGAGGCTGGCAGACGTTTTGCCATGTAGAAGACCCTCATGACAACCCCAGCTGCATTAGCTGGCTTGTGAGTCCTGACTCTACTCCCTGCACGAAGGCTGAGCTGGGTGCTGAAGATTACTGAGGGATGTGGTTAAAAGCAAAGATCCTAAGACCTCCCCCTCCCAGACCTCCTGATTCAGAAATTTGGGGGTGGGCTGTCAGTCAATATTAAAAAAAAAGCTTTCCTGATGAATCTGATGTGTGATTGGGGTTACAAACCTCTATGTCTGAAGACATTGCTCAGAGTGGGGTCCTTATCTTCCAGAAGTTTCTGATGTAAAACAGGTAGCATGGTCTTAACATCTGCAGTACTCAGACCATTATAAATAATGGCAGTAAATGTTGAAAAAATGTGTAAGATTTATATATACATTGTGCAGAACTCAAAGATATATTTGTGTTACTGGAATGTCATCATAAATCTAGACAATGACAAACTATGTTGGCATTTCATTGGAACACACATTCTCTTTTAGTCTATAGTACAAGGGGACCTTCCTCCTTACCAGCATCTTCTTGGTTTGCTCAATTTTCAAAGCAGTTTCTTTCAAAGCGATTTCTAGGGCATAGAGGCAGAAGCCCTCTGTAGTGTGTAAGGGTTTCTTGGGGAGAAGCAGGACTTCAGAATTCTGTTAAGAATGGGATTTTTCAGGTTGTTTGTATGTGTGTGTGTGCCTGCACTTGTGACATTTGATGGGTTTCTAGATGTTTAAGTGAAATGCCCTTACACCCAACACTTGTGTAAGAAATGCAAGTCAAATAGATGGGTTTGCCGTGAGCACGCAGCAACATTTTCAGGATCTAGGGATGGAATTAAATTGACAGCATGGCAATGACAGTGAGGAGACCAAAAAAGAAATGGCGAAGGGAGACTCATCAGTTGTGTCCTTCACCTGGAGAGGGGCTGGATTAATCCATTCAAAGAGACAAAGAGTGAGGGAGACTTGAGGAGCTTCCATCACCTCTGTGGATTCCTACAGAGAAGATTGATTTTGTCAGTTTCTCAAACAGGTTAGCAAGTCAACAGAACAGCTTCCCCAGAGCTGGAGACAGTCTTTGCTGCACACCAGTTATTTGCTTGATAAACAGAGCAAAGCCCTGGGGAGTGTTGAAAGAGAGGGTTGCGGCCAATGCCTTTGGCTGACAGCACATTCAGAAGAGCTAAGAAAACAAAGGTATAAACTTTAAAAATCTTTTAGGTTTTGTTTACTCAGGCAAAAAGGAGTCCAGACTATAGCAATTAACTGAGTGTGATGAATAGATATAGCTGACCTGGCAAAATCAGATCAGCAACCCTTTGTCAGTAGCCTATGTGGTCTTTACCTTCCTTCCCCAACCCATCCCTCCCCTAAAACACACACACACACACACACACACACACACACACACACACACACACACATGCCTGCAAAAACTCAGTTATACTGTCTCATTTGATTTATTTATCTTTCAGCTCAGGGAACTATATATGCTGAATTTCATTGTTCCCCAATTATTTCATGCAGGAAAATCTTATCTTTCTGGAGAACCAGTGTTGTATATTTTGCTGCTACTTCTTTCCTTTCCTTTTTTCCCTTTTTCCCTCTTTTTCTTCCTTTCTCTCTTCCTTTCTACTTCCTTCTACAGGGTCTGCCTAGCTAGTGCTGGGTCTACGTTGAGCCTTCACTCATTGCTTTATTCTTTCACTAAACTGTCTTTAATAAGCACCTACTATGTACCAGTCACTGGGCGAAGCTCTGGTGATACAGAGATAAAAGCCATGCTCTCAATCTTCAGACTGTTCATAGTCCAGCAGAGAAGTTCTCTGAGGCTAAGGCATCAAACTGTATGTACATGATTTGTTGAAAATAATTGAATCTTTAATGCTGAAATTTACAACTTTAGAAACTGGTAGGTTGGAAAGATGTTTGAACATGGATTTAAAAACCATCAAATGGATGAAAATGGTGGAGCCAATCGCACATGGCCAAGGGAGCTTTCATGTCCTGGTGCGGCTGTCTAAAGCAGTCCTATAAGTCACCCAGCTCTCAGAACTGGTTTTCAAAAAGGCTGGGAGAGGTCTCTTACACTCCGATAGTAGCTCAAATGTGGGAAACCCAGAGTGAAGGCAAGTGAAGCCAACTGGAGCACTCAGCTCTAGCCACATGTGAATTCAACTGTGGTGAAAATTCTCTAGAACTCTCCTGGGCTTGGCATACTTTTCAAAGTCAGAAGAACTTTCCTCAGATTGCCCAGTTTCTCTGAACTTTGAGAATAAATTTCTCCTTTGTGGTTTAGAAAAGAAGTAGAGTGAGGGGGAAAAAGAAGCAGGAGAAAATATTAGTTTAATAATCCCTCAATTGTAAGAATGGGCAAAATATTCAGGGAAAAATGAACATGATTCAGAGGAGGGACTGGGTGTTTGGAAAATACGGCTTTCTCTGCCCAGCAAAGTCCTTGCTTACTGCAGGGAAGTTCAGATGAGCTTCAGTGTGTGTGAAAGTGGATCTCTTTGGAGTAAATTGTTTAATTTGATCTGGGGATGGAATGTACCTTGTACACCTCCTTCTTCAAGGAACTGACATATTTCCAGCTTGTAATTCAGTTTACTTAAGATGAGGACAAAACAAATCACAGCATTTCCAGAAAGTCTAGGATGGCAAAAATTCCCCTCTCTGTCTTCACCATTACACACACACACACACACACACACATACCCACCCCCACACACACGATCTCCATTGGGTGGGGCATCTTGTACCAAGTGCCAACAGTTTAGATGCCTATATACCATTTGGTTGTTATTGCATGAAGAAGACTGGGTGTGGTATGAAATCAGCTGGTTGAATTCTTGTCTGGAAAAATGGCAAATGTTTAAAATACTCAGTGCTCCCTGTTGGTGTACAGTGAATCCTGTCCTTCCTGGATAAGAATGCTTGTTTGGTGGAACTGGTCTGTGTAGACCTTCTCATGGTAGAGGAAGAAGAACCTTTGGGTTCACTACCAACAATATTAGATTTGAGGTTTTGAGACCTCAGGAACACGTTGGACATGGTTGTGACTATAAAAAGGCATTTGGGGGATTGATCTCTCAAAACATGGGAAAAGAAGTAATTTTAGAAGATTGAACCTATAGATATTTTGCAAGTTATAGGCAATATAGTCTGAGGAATTCAGTATGTCTTTCTAGGTTATGAATTATTTCATGTTATGGGTTTTGTTGGGTTATTCTCTGTTTACTAGGAAACCCCCTCCCTTCCCTCAAAAGGAGAAAGTGGGCTTTTATGATAGTCAGAATATTCAAATTAAAAACAAGGAAAAATACTGTAACTTTGTTCTTAAGAGAGGGACAAAAGCACAAAAGATGACTCTGCTAGAAATCTATTCTTGGTTTGGTAGCCTTTGTGTCTATTCCATACAGGTTAAATTTGTCTGTGTCTTAATGTCTTCTGAAATTACATTGCACTGATGTGTCCAAAAACATTGGCCATCAACTTGAACTTGAAAATCGGTTCCACAAACAATTGTCTGCCTACATTGCGCCAGGTGCTGAAAACAGGGATCGATACGACCTCAGGTCTCTCTAAGTTGAGTCAAATTGGTGACCTGCCAATAGAGGGCCCTGAAGCTCAAAGTATGCAACTGCTCTGCCTTGTGTCCCACCCAACATATGACAGTGGGCTTGATCCAGGGAAATACAGGAACATTTTCAAGGGTGAAAGGGGGTCCAGAGAGTGTTTCTTCTGAAACGCTGGGTTAAATGAATCATCCATAACATCACGATCACGGTCACTATTATTACGTTTCATTTGATCTTCAACTCTAGGCCTCCAAAATGGTGGCACGCTTTTTATGGGAAGGGAGAATGAAGAGGCATCACCATGTCCAGAGATTTTGACTGAGCAAGTTGGTCTTGCCACTTTTCATAAAGCTGATAGGGTTTAGGAAGTCCCCCGGGCAGCCTAGTCAGTAATTGGACTCTTTAAGATGTATGTCACCTCACCATGAAGCCATTAAATCAAGGCAGAGAAAACGCTCAAAAGAACAAAATCAACTTTTTCCTCAGCCTTTACTGGGTGCTGGGGGAGTCTTGTTGGACTTTGTGGCTGTGGTGAGGCATGGTGTCAACAATGTATGTGTGTGTGTGTGTGTGTGTGTGTGTGTGTGTAAGAGAAAGAGAGAGAACAGCAGTGCCAAGTTTTGTCTCTTAGAGATAACTCTCATTCTTAATGTGAATCCCAAAAGAATAGGATTGGGAGTTATCTCCCAAATACTCTAGTTTCCCGTAACTGTGGATTTGCCGTTCTAGTACCTGCCTAAGCATTTTCAGACTGTCAGATGAAATACACTTTATGTTACTGGCTTTCTGGACACGCAGGACAGTGCTTTCTTTGACTTTTCCAGAGCAGAAGTGCCCCTGGTGGATAAGTCTTCATTTTCCCCAGCCCAGGTGAGGAGGTGATGCTGGGGACTGAGGGTGGGACTGGAGGAGGGGAAATGTTAGCAGAGACTCCACCTGTGTTTCCAAGGTCCTCTGATACTCAGACATAGAGAAGCCTTGCTGCTGGGGGAAGACCTGGGGAGGCCCTACCGTCCCTCCCCAGCTCCCACTGTGGGCTCAGCTAGCCATTCTGAGAGGCGCAGCTGGATATGAGGAAAAGTGGGTGAAGCTTTGTGGACAAAGCATTTTTTAGTGACCCCAGTGGGCCCCCTGATCTCTCAGTAAGACTTGGGGAGCCATAAAACGCCGTCTAGTACTCAAGGGAACTTCTAGGCCATGACTATAGGATCTAATGACACGTGGCCAGTGATGAGGTGAAAGGAGAGGCCGAGGGAATGGAGCTGGCTTGCCCAAGGTCACTCTGGTGGCCAGCGGCAGAAGCAAGGCCTCCCACCTTCCAGCCCTGGACTTCTCTTCCTACACCATGAGCCTGTGTGCTTGTGGAATGTCCTCTGGAGATTTTGGGGTGGAGTCCTTCTGGCTCCTGGTCTCAGTCTTGACCTAGAGACTTTCACACCGCTTTGCTTTTCTCAGCCAGACCCTTCTTTACTCGCTCTCTTTCGGTGCTCCAGCCATCTGCTCAGCCACCCTGAAACTCAGAAAAGAAAAGAGAAATCTGTGTGACCCATGGAAAATTTCACTGCAGACAAAACCAGCCCCAACCCCCCCCCTCCCCGCTTTGTTCCATTAGCAATCTCGAAGGCAGTTTTCTTTGGCTTGTCCTCTGCAGGTTTTCCCAACATTGGAATTGCCCTGACTCCCAGCAGTCCTGCTGGGTTGCCATGCCTCAGTCAGAATTTGAAATTTGCCATTCTTCTTAAAATCATTTTTTCTAGGGGTTTGCCCTGTCAGCTTGACTTATCTTGCACTCAATTTGTTTCTGGCTCTGATTTTTTTTTTTTTTTCATATTGAAATTTGAACTGGCTAACAGACCTGTTGGTTTCCTCCATCACTAGCTTGATGTAAATTGGTTTTGGGCCTTAAGTAATTGTGAAATTGTTGAAATGTGTCTCTGGCACCCAACCACCTCCTTTTCCAGCCCCTTCCTATCTCATACCTTTTCCTTCCCTAGCTTTGTCCAGTGCTAGCTATTTCTCTTGGAAGTATTTACCAATATAACCACGTTATCTGATTAGACCTATTACACTTGTACAATAACAGCATTTCTAAGACAATTTAGGCATCTTCCCATCTCCACTTCTTTTCAGTTGTGCCAGAAGTTGGTGATCTGTAAACTTGGCTGGTCACAGAATATCCAGAGATTTTTGTTCCAAATACACGCCTCACCAGGGGACAAAAGAAGGGAATCCTTGGGGCCTGGTATTTTTAAACAATATTTCCAGGCAATTCTGATAATTAACTGCTTATTTCCAGTTGGAAGATTCCTTCCAACCCTGAGATTATGTGATGCTATGATTTTATCCTCATCACAGCCCTGCGAAGAATCATAATGATAATAACAGCTGACATATTAAGCACTTACTAGATATCAACTTCAGAGCTAGGCATTTACATGAATTACCGCAGGAGTGAGGCTATTCTTAATCCCTCTTCAACAACAGGGAAATTTAAGGCACATATTGATCAACATCAACTGATAGAGAACTGACTAGTGTCTTAAAATTTCTGTAACTACTGAGGAGTAAAAAATCCTCCAAATTCCCCACTCTGGGTTCCAGGGTTCTTTGTGCAACATGGGATCAGTAAAAGTGGTCTCAGGTCATTCAATCTGCAGTCCAGCTGTGAAGTCCTTAAGGACAAGGAACGTGTCTTCTTTTCTACACTCTCCCCTCCTCTAACACACCCTCACATCCTGCCTGGCAAAGAGAAGGCCCTTAGCAGATGTTTGTTGAACTGAAATTATCTGTAACCCAGGTCTCTTGACTTCTAGCCCAGGGCATTTCTGCTATCAAGACTTAATGAACTCCAGAACCCCAAGGTATAAATTGAGAACAGAGTTTAATTTGTTATATCATGGACAGATATTTGGGATTTTAAAGACTCAAATCATGCAAATTACAGAGATAATTATCTCGAATGATGGACAAGTGACCATATATATGTGACCCACATATATATGGTCACTTGTTTTTCAACAAAGGCACCAATGCTGTTCAATGGGGAAAGGAAGCTTTTTTCAGTGAGTGGTACTAGAACAACTGGATATTAATATGGAGTATAAAAAAAAGAAACTCTAGCCCCTACCTCACAGCATACATACAAGTTAATTTGAAATGAGTCATAGACTTAAATGCAGAAGCAAAAACGTTAAAACTTCTAGTAGATAACATAGAAGAATATCTTTGTAACTGTGGGGTGAACAAAGACTTCTTGGCCACAAATTTACAAACCTCAAAAAAAAACTGATAAATTGGATCTCATCAAAACTCAGAAACGAATTTCTGTTCATCACAAGATAATATTAAGAAAGTAAAAAAGGCAAGTTGTATGGGAGAAAATATTTGCCAAAAGACTAGTATCCAGAATGTACAAAGAACTCTTACAGCTCATTTATAACAAAACAAATCACCCAGTTAAAAAATGTGCACACACACACACACACAATCAACTATACGCCAATAAAAATTTAAAAACATGTGCGCAAGATTGAACAGGATTTCCACAAAGATATCCAAGTGGCCAACAAGCTGCTCAATATTATTAGACATCAGGAAGCGCAAAATAAATTAAGAGAGGTATTACAGTGTACATGTTAGAATGGCTAAGATTAAAATGACTGACAATATGAAGTGCTGGTCAGAGTGTGGAACATCTGGAACTCTCATACACTGCTGGTGGTAGTACAGAATGCTGGAATCCATTTGGAAAACTGGAATTTTCTAATAAATATCAACATACACTTACTCTATGACCCAACAATTCCACTCCTAAGCGTTTATCCAAGAGAGATGGAAATATATGTTTAAGGAAGACTTGCCTAGGAATGTTCAATAGCAGGTTTATTAGTAAAATCCCTAAACTGGAAACAATGCAAATGTCTCTCAACAGGAGATCAGGTAAACAAGTTATAGTATATTAATAACATGGAATACTATTTAGCAATGAAAAGTCGCTGATACAAACAACAGCACAGAGGATTCTCAGAAGCAGTATATTGAGTGAAAGAAACCAGTCACAAAGACTTCATGTTGGATGATTCTATTTATATGAAGTTTGAGAGCAGCCAGAATGAATTTATGATGGTAAGTGTTAGAAACATGATTATCTCAGAGAGGGAGGGAAGATGTTATTGACCGGGCAGGGGCACGTATAAACTCCAGTGGTCTGTTGTCAAGTAACAAACTCCCCCTAAACTAATGGCTTAAAGCAACGACTGGCTCATTCTAACCCACAGTTTTGTGGGTCAGGAATTCAGGCAGGGTTTGATGGAGAGATTCTTCTTTTCCATGTGGCACTGATGCGTAGGCTGGCCTTGAGGGTCCCAGACAGATTCCTGGTATATCTGACACCTGCAGAGCTGGTTAGAAGGCGGGGCTCAGCTGAACTCTTAACTGGATCACCACGGTGACTTCAGGCAGTCGGTGGCTTCAGGCAGTCGGTGACTTCAGGCAGTCAAACTTCTTACTTGGGCTTAGGACGTTGAGAATGGGTGTTCGGAGACTAAGGCAGAAGCTCCATGGCCTTTAACTGGTGTAGCCTTGGCAGTCACACAGTATCACTTCTGCTGGATTCCACATCAAGGCAATCACGAGCCTGCCCAGATTCAGAGAGAGCAACATGTATCCCACCTCTCAAAGGCAGAAGTGTCAAAGGATTTGCAACCATGTTTTAAAACTGCCCTAGGAACTTTCTGGGGCTGATGGGAATCTTCTATAGTTTGATCTGGGTGGTATGGTGGTTACGAGTGTGTAGAAAATGATTGAGCCGTATACTTGAGATCTGCCCACTTTATGTAAGTTACACTGCAATTTAAAATCTCTGCAGAGTGCTTTACATACAACACTCTCATTATTTTCACAACAATCCCATGAGTCAAAAATTATTATCTCATTTTACAGATATACTATTTTACTTAGTAGTTGGGCCAATGCCAGACAGAATCAGAGTTCAAATCCAGGTTTATCTGATCCCAAAGTGTCTTGTCTATCCACTAATATCCTGTTACAGGGACAAAATGGTTCATTCATTCATTCATTTATTCTTCAGTTAATGTCTATTGAGAACCCACCGTATGTTGGGTTCCAGGCTAAGAACTGGGGATAAAAAGGAGACTAGCATATATCCTTGCCTTCAAGGGGCTCATGACCTAAAGGAGGAGACAGATTTGTATATAAATGTCAATCTATAATGTGATCAGTATTATATCATATTGGATACATTTTCTGGACTCCCAAATCAGGATCCCATGAAATATTTGGTACCCATGGACAAAAAAGGATAGAATATTTGAAATCAGAACTTGTTCTAGAAGATATATGGTCGCAGTAGACTAGCACATTGACAAATGTGCGAATGGGGCCCAGAAGAAGGAAGCCTGGAGGGAGAACAAATTTTTTAGAACACCACTGCTTTACTCTCCCAGAACTAGACCCTGACTGTCTATGCTTAGTTACGTCTGTAATCTTTCAACTTTACATTTCAGAAATACTCTTTATCCTGTTACATTCTTGCATGTAAATTTAATTTGCTTAGATGTTTTTCTCTTAAAAAACTTTTTTTTGGCTTTAGGGTTTGAATTTGATTGGATTTTTACCTCTTACTTTCTTACTCCTTCTGCTTTTTGTCATTTTAATCGCATTTGGGATGGATTTGGTCCAGACTTGAACTGTCACACCTTCTCCTTCTGTGACCACACAGGGCCATCTGCTCTGAGACCTCAGTCTTTGTGATTGCCATCCTGGGATCCATCTTTCATGCCTTTTTCTTGTTTGGCATTCCAGGCTGCCAGAGTTAGCTAGCTTTGACTAGCAGGTGTTGATGTGTTGATCTCTTGAAAACAATTTTTTCTTCCTTGTCAGCTCCCCGATGTATCTCCCCATTGTCACCAGCCACCCTGAGATATGGGGGCCTCAGCCAGAGATTATGGAGTGTCAGCTCTCTAGAAAGTGTCTGGGGCCCCATCAGTCAGCAGCGGGCTTGGAGGGCCTGCGGCATTGTGCTAGCCTGAGTTTACAGAGAGAGACCGCTGAGCAGCTGCTGGGGCTGGGACATACTCTGGGTTATTTCTTCTGGGAGTGGGTAGGGGGCTGATTTTCTAGTTTTTCTGGTCACTTGGATGGATTTACCTCATCTATCTGCTGAGGCTCTCCGTGTACCTAAAAAAGATAACAGTGAGACAGCCATTGAGGTGTGAGCAGACCGGCTCATCCGTGGACTGGCCCATGATACTGGCAGCCTGATCTTGCCTTTTCAGCACATTTATTGAGTGCTTACTGAATGTTCTGACAAGTGGTTCAACAGCAATATTTCATTCAATTCTGATGATGACCCCGAGGAGGAAGATAAGCCTCAGAGAGATTAAATAACTCTTCACAGTCACATCGCGATTAAGTGTGTGGGTCAGAATTTGAACTCAGGATTGCCTGATTCCAGACAATGTAATCTGACCTCTTTGCTGTGCTCTCCTGACTCTCTGAGGATGTAACAATTTAACCATCGGTTACCTATGTGCTAAATGTGGGGCTGGTAGCACGGGAATGAATGAGATAGAGTCCCTGCCTTTGAGAAGTTCTCAGTTTAGTGAATGAGACACAGACTGGAACACAAATAATTCTAATCAGGGCATCAATAGGAGTTCAAGGAGTTGATGTGGAATCGGAAGGGCATGGACCTCTGTGTTTGGGGATGGAGTGAAACCGGGGATGCTTCCCAAAAGCAGATGGGGTGGAGGGGGAATGTCTGGGCAGGGTCTGAAGGGTACGGGACTTACCCCCTCACACCGCATGCGGAGACTCTGTCTTTATGGAGACAGAGAAAGCCGATAAGCCATCCTTAACCTCCAGGGTCTTTTCCTGTGCCCCTTCTCAGGGACTGAGGCTAAAAATGTGCCTCCGTGGAGCCTGTGAGTCTGCTTCTGTTCCTGGCACCCAAGACTCTGAAATTCCCTGCCCAAACGACCCTGAGACTTTCTGTTCTCCCAGGGGTGGCACAGCCATTGTGCACATTCCTTGACCCCAGGGTGGCCAAGGAGAGGCTATATGTAGGGTCAGGGGGCTGTGGCCTGAGCTTGAAAGAGAAGCCCTGAGCGTCCACATGTGTCTGTGTAGGTCTCCTTGTTGTATGGGAAGGAACTGGGGAGGGAAGAGGAGAGAGGTGAGTCACTGACCAGAGTCCAGAGGC
Organism: Orcinus orca; assembly: GCF_937001465.1. Classification (NCBI taxonomy): domain Eukaryota; kingdom Metazoa; phylum Chordata; class Mammalia; order Artiodactyla; family Delphinidae; genus Orcinus; species Orcinus orca. The sequence goes on along the minus strand of NC_064565.1, from coordinate 100,905,608 downwards.
TGAGGGCCCAGATACTGATAGATACTTCTCAATTCAAACCTGGCTTTTGAGATCATTATGAAGGTTTTTTTTAAATTTTGAGAGAATTTTACAAGACTTACAAAAATTGTACAGAGAGATCTTGTATATCTTTGACTCAGTTGTCCTGAATATTAATGTCTTACACGACTGCAATACCATTAACAAAATAAATCAACATTGGGCAATACTATTAACTAAATGACAGACTGAAAACTGGTAATTAATGCCTAAGCTAGAAAGTCCCTCATCTCTGAGGGGGTGACTGCATCTTCCAAAGCTAGAACTGGCACCCTGGAGTTTGGGATTTCCAGGCACCCAAGGGGTGCATCTTGTCAGCATATTTACCATCCTGGGAAACCAGAGGCTTGGACCTGAGGCTTGGAGGTTCACCCAGAGGCCAGGCCTTAGCTCGGTGACAACCTGATAAACTTCAGCTCTCCGATTCTACAATTTATGATCTGATGAGGGAGCAAGCAGTGTCCTCTAGGTCTGAGGTACGTTTCATGAGAAGCTCCCAGGGTCTAAGAATCAGGGCTCTATGAATATCAGATCCTGTTAGATTTTAGAGTATTAGATTATATTAGATAATGTGGGTGTTTGAAGAAGCCAAACACCCCATGCAGGTGTACATACATGCAAGTTCTCATCTTGGTCTTCTTAATTCCCCTCTCTTCACTCTGCTTTCTACCTGCTGAAGAGTGGAGAGAATCAGGCTGGAGTCAGGAGGGCCTGGTACTTCAACAGGGCAAATAACTTCACCCCTGCACATCCTACCTGCCACCTAAGAGGAAGTTGACTTCTATGATCTTTAAGACTTTGTTCTCCCTTCTCTGTACGTGCCTTTTCCTCTGCTCGCCTTCCCTCAGCCCACATCCTTCTTATTTCCCTCAGTCCTTCCCTCTCTCATTTGTCTACTTTGCTGGTACTTTCCCCTCCCCCTCCTCATTCTTCCTCCACGTTCACCCTCGTTCCCTCTCCTCCCCACTCTCTCAATGCCCCCCATTGCTTCTTCTTTCTTCTCCTCTCTTTCTCTTCCTTATTCCCCCCACATCCCATCCCCCCATCTAGGTACGATCTGTGCTACACAAGGTCCTCGATGGCCCACCAAATGCTTGCGGCAATTTTTTCAAGTGAGAGGGAAGAAAAGAAGGAATTAAATCATAGTATTGGCAGCTGGCAATCTGCTTCAATCGCAGAAAAATGTCCCCGGCTTCCTCAAATATTGAAACATTGATGAAGAACAGATTTTCCCTGGCTGTGTGAATTCCCTTCCGTCCGAGTTTGGCAGAGGGACTGCCTTGCTTGTTATTATTATAGGCGTTTTGATGCATTCCCTGCTTAGCAAAGTTGGAATGCATTTCAACCAACCCCTGAATTGATGTAACACTATTTTTATTTGTAATGAGGGTGTATTAAAATATATATACATTTCCACTGATTTCTGGCTCTGGGGAGGGTGGGATCTGAGGACGTCCAGGCAGGAAGGCCTGGGTTTTTCCATCCTCTGTCCATGGGGAGAGTGCTGGAATTTAGGCATTCTCGCTGTCCCCACCCCCTTGTTAGATTGCACTGATTTTAATAAACATTTTCCTGTCTTAGGTTTCCTCAGTGACATAGAATCAGATGTGTCAGTTGGATGGTGTCTTCCAGAGGTCACCTCTCTCTGCCCTGGACACATGGCCAATGGGCCCGAGCTGCGTAGGGACTGAGTGAGGGGTTAGGGAGGAGACAAAGAAAAGGAGAGTTAAACACATGGAGAAAATGTACAGATACAGATATGCAGTTATTTCACTGTGATCTGTCCTGAGCAGGGGGACACAGAGTGAGTGGGTGATGAGAGGAAGGGGCACAGAGGCCGGCCCGCTAGGCTGGTAGAAGGGGCTGTGAAGAGGGCAGGGATGGTTTGATAGCAAGGAGCACAGGGATGCTGGGAAGGGCAGTGGCAATGGCTACTCACAGGGAGCTTCTCTTTTTTGGAAAAACCTTTAGTACCTTCCATCAGGGTAGCTCCATCCTTTTATCAGCAGGTAACTGCCCCACGCAAGCATACCTGGATGCAAGCTCTTTGGAATTCCAGAGTTCGCTGGGATCCTAGAAAAGATGATCTAGTTCTGGGGTCTTAAGCTGGAGTTTCTGAGAGTTCTGAGAATGCCCTTAAATGAAAGAAATGACATCAGTGTTCATTTTTTTCTGGGGCGTGGGGAAAAGGTATAGCCTTCATCACTCCTGAAAGAGACTCTGATCCAGATATTCTCAAACCACTGGTCCAGTTCAGCCCCTAGATTGACCATCTGGAGGAACTGAGGACCAGCAAGGTGATGTGGCTTAACTAAGGCCTTGTAGAGAGTTATTGTAATTTTTTCCATTTACGGACAATGAAACAGGCCTGGGGAATTCTAGTGACTCAGACAGCCAGCAGCAGAGCCAGGCTTAGATTTGGTAGCCTGGCTCTCAGCCCAGCCTCCTTTGCTCATGCCCATCTTTCCTGCTGTGCCGCTGCTGCCTCCTTAACCTCCCCATCAGTGTCAAGCAGCAGCAATGCCTGTCTGTCCCAGACTTCACTCCCAACCCCCAAGAATTGACAGAAATACCTGGAAAGGTATTTGAATGGAGCTGGTGTTCACTGTGATGTTGTTTAAGGTCAGCATTCTAACACCCAGTATAGTGGTTCCAACCTCTTTGGTTTGGAGGAGGCTGAGGGATGGAAACTCTAAGGCTTGACTTAATAGCGTGTGATGCAGCCCCGCTGATCTCCACTTACTGTCGTTAGTACTCATGCTCCATTTGCTCCAAAACAAATTCACTTTAAAAATCAGGTGTGGGAGGATAACATAAGGGTCAGAGGGCTTGGCAGCAATCCGGTTAAGCCTTTCAAGCTTTGTCAGTTTTCACCAGGGGCTCTGAACTCCAGGTCCTCCGAACCTTTTTCTGTTCTTTGAATACACCACGCTCTTCCATGCCTTTGGTGCAAGCTGTTCGTTTAGCCTGAAACACCCTTCCTCTGGAAATGCCTTATGTTTCTGAGACTTGCCCCCAAAGTCACCCCCACTGTGAAGCTTTTTCTGGCTCTCCTTGCAGAGCTGGTTCTCCCTCTTTTCTGTTCCTGGGCCTGTTAGAGAGCTTGTCCTGGGTTTTGGTGGGTAATGGTGTAGGGATTTGATGTCCCAGCTAGACTGTGAGCTCCTGGAGGATGGGGACTGTATAGAACACTAAAGGGCAATGACTCTCACTGGGGACCATTTTTTCCCCTACCCCCTGAGGGGGAGAGGTGGAGCGCTAGTGGCCTCTAGTAGGAAGATTTCAGAGATGTTGTTAAATATCCTACAACACCCAGGACAATAAATACTTTTTGGGCCCCAAATATCAATAGTGCCACTGTTGAGGGACCTGCCATAGAGGGTCAATAACCTGTGGTCAAATTCCTCCAACAGCTGACGCAAATGTGTGAAGGGTTAATGCAGTCTGGGAAGAGCATTAAATGTTTCCACGTCTGAGTGGACAGACAAGGGGTGTGGCCTTTGACAACAGACATTTTAAAGAAAGTTGCAAACACTTGGTTTGTGTTCTAAGAACTTTTTGTGACTCTGTCAGCCCTCAGAGAAGATGGCATTGAAGTTTCCTTCCAAATCTGGTATTCTAGAACTTAGTGCCCAGTAAATATTTCTTGAAAGGCAAGGATTAAGGCTGCTGGCTCTTTGGATGGGAGACCTAATTTAGGAAGATTACATCTTTATGAAACTCTTCTCATGCTCTCAAAGGAACTAAAGTTCTTTAAATGAGGATTTTAAAAATCCCATTTGAGGATTTATTGCAAGATAAGAGACAGACTACAAGTAGAATTTTAGGCATATTCTACCTAATCAGCCATATTCTTGAGTGTTTATCTTGGAACAAACACATGGATGAACCATCCTTAAATAGTCAGCATATAAACTAAGGAATTTTCTGTAGCTCCTCTGAAGCATGCTAGTTAGAAGGCTAAAGCAGAGACAGTACCCACATGAGGGTCCATTCAGGAGGAGCTGGAGCTGGGGTGCTGGGGAGGGGAGGGATGTGCAAGTTCATGGCAAGGAGGGGAAGTAGAAGGAAGGAGGGTAAAAAGAAAAGGTTGTTTGGTGAATTGAAAAAGGCAAGGGACAGGAGAATGGTGTGTGGGTGCCACAAGGAGGCTGGCTTAACAACACAGTCTTGGATGAGTTGAGTCATTTGGAGAGGAGGTCCATAGCTATAGGAAAATGTTTCTATATCTCTAAGAGCAGTGGTTCCCAAACGTAGCCACCATCACAATCATCTGAGCCCCTTAAAATATTCAGATTCCAAGGCCCCATCCCTGGAGGTTCTGATTCTATAGGTTTGGGGTAAGGTCCAAGAATCTTCAGTTCACAAGAGTTCCCCAGTGATTCTGATACTCATCCAGGTTTAGGTATCAGTGTCCCAGATTAGAAAAAACTGAGGAGGTGCCGATGGCTGTGGAGTAGCAAGGATACTGATCATTCAGTCAAAGAAATTGACTAGATTTGGAACTACACTAGGTGTTGGGAAAGGTGTAAGACACAGGGGTCTCTATCCTTAAGGGGCTTGTAAAGGGGTTCATAAAAGGCGGTGGGTGCAAATTCAAAGAGAATTGACTGTGTAAGTCATACACGAGGGTCTTGTAAGTGGCAAATAAGTGATTATAGTGGTTGGGATGGTCAGAACCTGTCAGGGGAGGGGTGAGGTAGATGTGAGCCCTTCTGGAATGATGGGTATGATTTCAGTGGGGAGGGACTCAACCAAAGGAGGAGGAGGTTATGGGGTAAAGGTGTGATGTATTCAGAGTTTGGACCAAGGCTTTGGTGTTGGAGTCAGGGAGGATGGGCACAGCTGGCAGTCTTTTGGGAAATGTAGTAGATGGATGCCAGGCATTGCTGGGGAACCTCTCATCTCCTCCTTGTCTCAGGGCTGTGTTGTTATCTTTCTCAAAGAGGGACCTTCTCCAGACCAGGGCCTGTGGCTGCAACTCCCCAGAGACCTGGTGGGTACATTTGCCATTGAGGAAAGTCCTTGGACAGGAGAGTTTAGGAGCTCTGGAGGACACTGCTGATGTCCAGACTGCAGCCATTCCCTTCCTAGGGGAGGGATCACAAGTGTCCACAGTCTTTACAGCCCTGTCTACAAGTCTTTCTCTTTCCCTCAAAAAAAAAAAAAAAAAAAAAAAAGAAGAACAAACCAACAAAAAACCAGATTGGATGATTTTGCTCTTGAAGAGTGGGCTTATAGAAAAAAGCTTGCATTTATTGAGCATTTATATACCAGATATATATCAAAAGAGCTTCAGTTACATTATCTTATTTAATCTTAATATAACCTCTTGAGATAGGTACCGTATTAGCCAGGGTTCTCTAGAGAAAGAGAACCAATAAGGTCTCTCTCATCTATCTGTCTATCTGTCTATCTGTCTATCTATCTATCATGTAACAATAAAGATTTATTATAAGGAATTGGCTCATGCAATTATGGAGGCTGGCAAGTCTAAAATCTGCAAAGCTGATGCCCCAGTTCAAGTCCCAAGGCCAGCAGGCTGCTATAGAATCAGAAAGAGTTGAAGTCCCAGTTCAAAGACCATCAGGCAGGAAACTTCTCTCTTATTTGCAGGAGGGTCAGGCTTTTGTCCTACTCGGGCCTTCCACTGACTGGATGAGGCCCATCTACATAATGAAGGGCATTCCGATTTCCTCAGTCTACTGGTTTAAATGTTAATCTCCTCTAAAAACGCCCTCACACAAACACCCAGAATAAAGTTTGCCCAAATACCTGGGCGCCCTGTAGCCCAGCGAAGCTGACACGTAGAGTTAACCATCACAAGTACCAAGAGCGTCGGCATCCTTATTTTGTAGAAGAGGCAGGGAGGCATGGATGGGTGAAGTCTTGTGCACAACGTCACACAGCAGTGGTTTGCAGAGCAGGAGTTTGAGCTGATGTAGCCACTGCTTGACTTGCTTAAGCTTTGACCTTACTATCTCTCTCATGGAAGGGGGACTAGGTAACTACTCCTGGTGTGATTCATCAGACCAAAGTGGACATCTCAGACCTCTGAAAGTCTCTACCATCACCTTGCTCGTTGCCTGGAGTTCTTCCCAAATGTGAAATCTTTTTCAGGTCACCATGAAATATTTTTCCTCGTCTATGCTTCTTTGTTTCCTGGGGGCAGAAGTGTGTGTGTCTTCATCAGCTTGTCAATCAGCAAGCCTAATTCTGTCTGATTTATCTAGCAACTCTGCATCCTCATGGGCCAAGGGATGGAGAGCTGGGTAAGTCACTTCTGCTGAAGCAACCTTGCTCTCCTGTCCCTGGGTGTCCCCGTGGGGGTATCCTGAACAGTCCAAGAACAGCAAGAAGACAGTGGACTCCTGGAGAAAGTAACAGGTTTCTGAAAGGAACCGTGTTTCTTTAATATTTCCAGTGGTGAGAAACTCACCACCTCACCAAGTAATCCATTATCCTTTTAAGAACATAAAAGGAAATTTCTGCTTGAATTGAAATCTGCTTTCCCTTATTCTGGAGTAACAGAAAGAATAACCTCTTTCTTACATGAACACTTTTCAAATATTTGCAAACAGGGATAATATCCCCATGAGACATTTCTTCTCCAGGCTAAATGCTTCCAGTTCCTTCTAGCATTCTTTTTGTGATTCAGCTTATAGACCCTTTGTTGGCTTTGTCTTCCCCTGTCTATGGTGGATGCCCTTCTTAAAAAAATCCCAAGTGTTCTAGTTCTGCTCTGACTAATGCATTTAGTAGAGTGGAAGTATCACTTCCATTGTTTTGGAAATTAGGTATGTATCAGTGTATCTAGGTTGCATTAACTTTTGTAATAACATTTATTATTTTATATTGAGACTGAAGTCAACTTACATTAGGTCTTACCACGTTATACTTCTGCACTTGGTTTTTGGATTTGAAATTTAGAATTTTATATTAATTCTTATTAACGTATATCTTTGTTATATAACCCATATTTCAACCTGATTCTGCCATCTACATCTTGCTGCTGATTTGTGGCTAGGGGAGAAAATGGAGGGGCACTGAAGAGAAAGTCCTCTTAGTTGGCGCCTCTGTCCATTGCTGTTCTGAGGCTGGAGGAAGACCTTCAATGGCATCGGAGCTTCCTGGGGAGTGGGGGTCACAGTGAGGTTAGGGTCCAGGCAAATATGCTGACAGCGAGTCCCTACACTGGAAAAATAACACTGTGTTGTATTTTCCTTTTCCATTTTCACTTGTCCCAGGAATCTGAGAACAAGGAAGCCTCCAGGGATGGAGATCCGAATGGAAAGACCTTGTGCAAAGGATCCTATTGTTATTCAAAGCTTTCACATGGACCTCTTATGTTTCCTTGGGGGCTCAGTCTAACCTCTTTCAGAGTCTTGGTCCAGAAGCAATGGAAGATGTGGTCCTTGCCCTCAGGAAGAATCATATGATGGTTTGGGCAAGAAGACTTGCCTGTGTGAAACCACAGCAAACTGGCTAGGAATGAAGACAAATTTGTGCTAAGTGGCCTGGAGCTGACCACAGCCCACATAGGGGTCTATGGACAAGGAGGAGGTAAGAGGAGAATGAATCCATTAGGGAGTGTCCCAGAGGAAGTGGGAATGGAGCTGGGTCCAGAAGGGTGTAGAAGGGGAAGAAGGAAGGAACGACTTTACAAGGTAGGGAGGGGCATGAACAAAGTGGCTGGTGGTGACAGCAACTCTGCAGGGACCCAGAGAAGGAAAACAGACTGGTTCTTCCCTAGGCAATGGAAAAACTCACCAATGGGAAGTGTCCTGTGACAAAGACCTTTCAAAGACCCCATCCTTGGATCTGGCCCAGTTCTGCCATTTCTCTTACCACCAGCCCAATCCAGGCTCTCTTCCTCTAATTTCCAGATTCTTCACCCTTTCTTTGCTGGTCTTCTTGCCTCTAATGTCCTAAACTCTTACTCAAGATACATATTAATTTCTTCCCAAACATTGGAGATGGGCAAGATACAAAGAGGCACATTAACGCTGTCCCAATTGCAAATATTCTGCCCCACTGTCCCTATTTGCTGATCTCCCCCGATAGCATTTGCATCTCAGTTTTTCACTTAGAATACACAATAATAATATTATTAATAACGGATAATAGCAGCTGACATCCAGAGTGAAATAGATACGCCAGGTTTTATATGTGCCGTGAGTTAAACATGACAATCATCAATAAGGTAGGTACTATTATCATCCGCATTTTATAGAATAGAAAATTGAGGTGCATAAAGGTTAAGTAAATTGCCCAAAGACATACAGATAGTAAGTGACAGCACTGGGACAAGCCCAGGCCATCTGACTCCAGGTTCTGCCCTATTTATCATATACCACTTCTTCATTCTAGAAAATACAGGATTAGAGTGTTCCAGGAGAAGGAATGGAAAGAAAGGGAGTTTTTATTGACACCTAGTATATGCCATTCCTTGTGCTAAGGCACTGTACATGTGTCGCCTCAACTAATCCTTACCCCACTCTGAAAGACAGATTATTACAAAAGAAGGAGATGGATGCAAAATGAAGTAGCTGGTGTGGGCACACAGCTGGTACAATGGGTAGTCAGATTTCAACTGAAGTCTGTTTTTCTCCCGGAATCCACGTGTTTCCATTGCAAATGTGAACTAGATCTCAAGCGGCTGGTATAAGGAGAGTGAAAATGAGCCACATGCCAGCAGAAAGAGCCTAAGAAAACTTTCCTCACCATGAAAAAGCACAGCATTTCAGTCCATGTGACACAGCCAGGCACAGCTGGAAGATAGCATTTAGGCAGTCTCTGTGGCCAATGTGCTGTTGATTCATGCATTTGAGAACAAAAGAGTCTGGGCTGATCTTCAGCGTTTATGTGCCAAGAATCTGAGAGAGTAGCAGGCACGCAAGTACCAGCTACTGACTGCATCAAAAAGTATCTATCCCCTTTGTACAGTACAGCAAGGGACCGTCTACTCACAATCACAATGACCTCTTTAGCCTAAGCTACCATCCAGGTGGTAAATGCCACCTGCAGGGTCATCTTTGGATGACCTGGGGGAGAGAAACCCAATTTCCATGATTTTGGAAAATCTGGATGCTCTGTTCCCTTATCTTCTTCCCTTCAGGATGGGATAGGAATAGGCAGGGAAAGGAGAGAGACAGAGAGACACACACACAGAGAGAGAGAGAGAGAGAGAGAGAGAGAGAGAGAGAGAGAGAGGTGTTTCTCATTGGGACCCACAGCTTCTGAGGTTCTGGACCAGTATTTCTCTAACTTTCCTGTGTGTCAAAATCACCCAGAAGTGACTGTTAAACCTGAGATGTTAAATGAGATTGTTAAAATTCAATCTTGTTAAAACTGAGGCTGTGGGACCCGCTCTCAGAGTTTCGGAATCAGTAGGGCTCAGGAAGAATTACTAGGTCTCGAGCAGGGCTCACACGTTTGCATTTCTACCCAGTCCTCAGGCGGTGCTGATGTTGCTGTTTCCGGGACCACACATGATCTCTCAGGCTGAACAGCCCCTTTCTCTCTTTCTTTAACCTCCACACTTGCCTTGAACATACCGGGTGCCTCAGTCAGGGGTCCTGGCAAGAACCATCTTGGATGGTTCAAACATGACTCTGCTGAGGGGCTGCTTACAGGAGTGTGGGCAGGATATTAAAGGGGTGCGCAAGGGAAGTTGAGGCACCTGGAGACCCACAGCAGCAGGAGCGGTGACCACCTTAGGGCTGCAGAAACAAGGGAGGGGACAGTGTTTCCAGGGCTGGGTGAGGACCATCTGGGGGAGCCGGGGCCGGAGGGTGGGGTGAGGGTGGTGGGATATGCCAGAAATGCAGCACGAGAAGAGACCTCTGCTTCTCTACTCTCCAGCTGCCTCCTGGAGTGTCCCAGTGGCTGAATCCTGCTGGGTGCCAGAAAGCAGTGGTTGAAGTCATTTGCAGGGGTCCCAGGGCACGGAACAGAGCAGAGGGTGGACCTGGGGTGGGTGGAGGGCGAATGGAGAATGACCAACACACCAGGTGAGACCCCGCCCCTCTCCCTCATGATGCCCCATCTCTTCCACCTTTGGTTCTTCCAGGAGCTTACTAGGAGCCAGCTGACCCAAGAGAGCAGAGGGATGGCATCATGCCTGTAGTTATCCTCAGCCCTCACTCAGTAAATTGGGACTCTGGACTCTACCTCAACTGTGCACAGGGACCTCAGGACTCCCAGAGAGGCTGTAAGCAGAGCTGTGTCTCCCTCCCAGCGCTCCCCTTCCCAAAAAACTCTCTCCCCCAATCTCAGACAGGATGGCAATATTTCCACTGGCCTGCTCCGGCTTGCATAGGGTCAGGGTGGACTGGAAAAACCCTCGCTGCTTCTGCAGCAACCTTCATGGGGCTCTGATAGGAGAGATCACAGGAGCTGGGGGGACTGCGGGGGATGCCTGGCGGGCGGGGAGGGGGGCGGGCAGAGAGTTTCAAGTTATTTCCAAACCAAACTGTAGGGAACACACAGTGCTTGGCGTCGGCTCAGATAGAGCTCCCTTTCCATCTATGGAACAATGAAGATGACAACTCAATCCTCAGGAAAGAAAACAGAGAGAGGGGAAAACAAGAGGAAGAGGAGAGCTGTTTACAGGCGAGAACTGCCAGGCCAAGGGCCATGTTGCTACTGGCCCTCGCTGGCCTGAGTTTGTGTCTCAATTTACCTTTCTGTGGCCGTCAGGATACTTTCCTGAGCCACGCAGCAAGATCTCTGTTAGATAACCCCTCCGTGGGAGCATGTTTAGGGAAACTGTGCTGGCTGGCAGCTTTATACCCTGACATGGCAGCGGGTGGGCGGCAGACAAGCTTGGAGGCTCTCATGCCCTCTGGAAAAGGAGGACTGGGCTTCTCTGGGGGCAGGGAGGGGGCTCTCGGATGTCAGACTCCAGGAAGGCCTCCTGGGCAGAGTGGCCTGGTGAAGTGGTCTAGTCCCTCCCCAGGTGGATTAAAAGAGTTTCTTCTCAGCTAGTCCTTTTCTAGTCCCTTTTCTTCTTGAGATAAAAACAAAACAAAAGAAACTGAAGCCAGAGTCTGTCAAGGGCTCCTGAGCCTTGAAAAAGGGGCCGTTTATGGATTAGGAACAGAAAGCTCTGGCTGGAGACCGAGAAATGGGCTCCCTGCAGTATGATGGATTCCCCTCCATCGTTCTTCATTTGCTTTTTTTTTTTTTTAAATATGATTATTTATTTATTTTTGGCTGTGTTGGGCCTTCGTTTCTGTGCGAGGGCTTTCTCTAGCTGATGCAAGTGGGGGCCACTCTTCATCGCAGTGCGCAGGCCTCTCACTATCGCGGCCTCTCTTGTTGCAGAGCACAGGCTCCAGACGCGCAGGCTCAGTAGTTGTGGCTCATGGGCCTAGTTGCTCCGCAGCATGTGGGATCTTCCCAGACCAGGGCTCGAACCCGTGTCCCCTGCATTGGCAGGTGGATTCTCAACCACTGCGCCACCAGGGAAGCCCGGTTCTTCATTTTCTTATCGCTCTGGGTAGAGACCTTGGCCTCCCCCATCATACTCCATGAACCCTAACTCTATCCTCGAGTTCACCCCTTGCCCATTTTGAACCCAACACACAGAATCTTTGTTCTGTCTCCTTTGACTCAGGCGACACAGAAAGAGCTGGGAAGCAGACAAGCTTCTGCTGTGTATTTAAGAGCCCGGTGTATGTGGAAGGGAACAGAGGTCCTCTTTGGCTGGGTCCTGTGGAAGAGGAGATGCTGGGTTGGGAGGAAGCTGGGCAGCATGAGGGGGAGGCAGGGACAGACTTTGCTCCCAGATAGGGGTGAGTGCTGGGCCTTTCTCGGGGTTTCCTGTGACAGACACTTCTACTACCCCCATGGCATCCCGGAGTTGGAGGAAACCTAAATGTGTCATCTGATCGTGGGACAACTGGACGGCAGTTCAGGGATCCCGGAACTGGAGGGAACCTAAATGTGTCTTTTGATGGTGGGACTATTGGACGGCAGTTCAGGGAACCCGGGGTTCAGTCCACTTTCTGCTACAGTCTAACCTGGGGGAGACTTTCCCTCCCTGAGCTGCTAACTTCCCAGGGGTGTCTGGCTAGATGAACTTGGAGATCCTGTCTGGCCTTGGCAGTCTGTGATTCTATAGTCTCTGTATGTTTCTCGTATTCAGAGATGGGGTTCACATTTGTGCTTTGAAGAGGAAAACAGAGGATTGAGAATCTACCACATTTGGGAAATACATCTTCCTGACATCACTTCCGTTATTACAGAGGCTGAGTCCAGGCCACTGCACACTACGATTTTTAGAGAAGCTCAAGTGTTAGTGAGTTGGGGCCCTTTCCCTGGCCCTTAAGCCTTGTGTGCTGTGGCTAACGTTTCTATCCAGACACCTCATCTCCTCCTGGCAGCTTCCACGCCCATAGTCTCAGGCCCGGGTCTGACCCAGAGCTAGGGTTTCTAGCTCTAGCCTTTCAAGTTGGCCACAAGATGCTGTTTTCCCTTCTGTTCAGATCCAGGTCAAGTGCTCAGATCAGTATCGGGGCTAAAGGAATATGGGAGATGTGAGGGTGGGTCAAGGTTGGTAGCAGAGACTCAGAGCTGAGAGAGGGACCATGAAGGCCTGTTCTTGGAGTCTCACAGATCCAGGGCCCAACCTCTGTGACCCAGGGCTACTCATTTCATTTCCCTAGCCTCAGTTTCCTCATCTGAGAAATGTGTATCCCCCTTAGATAATAAAATTATACACACTTTTGGGGGTAGCTAGCAGGTGGACATGAAAACATTTATGTAAAGCGTTTCTCTCATGTCCTAGCTTAAGTTAAACATTCAGTTCATGAGTTTCCTTTCCTTTTAAATTTCCTTTTAAATCTCTGGCAAGAAAGTGAGAGGAGAGAGAGCCATTCTGGAGAAAAGCGAGCCAACGCATGAGTTGGAAATGGCTGTGACATACACAGGAAGATGACTCACAGGTGTGCAGACTGTGCCCTTCAGAAAAGAGAGCAGGTATGCCCATCACAGAAAGAAAATGATTTTGGGTAACCACAAACACATAGAGCCCAGGGAAGGGGAGGCTGGTGGCAAAGATGACCATTTCTAAGGTGTTGTCCTTCAGCTGGTAGATTGTCAGTGCTGGGTGGGCATCTTGGCATTCCTTCTCACACTTGCCTCTTTCTCGCTTCTCTTCCCCACATCTAGGTCTTCTCTCTGCCTCTTTCCTCACCCCTCTTGGCCGCTTGGAGCCCTTCAGTCCTCAGTAGAAGCGGGCTTTTCTTGTTCAGGTCCCTCAGAGTAGAGCACTGATCACACCCAGACCTCTCCCTCACCAATACTGCTGCCGAGAATTATTATACCAAAGGAATCTCTTCCCAGACAGGTCAGGAGGGAGAGTCAAGGGAGTGAGGGGCCCACCAATTGCATTCTGTACATTGAAGGATGCCCCGATAGCCTTTTATGAATCTCCATAGACTCACATCATCAAGTAGCTGGAGGGATGGAGGCCAGACATCAAGAAGATTATTCTAATAATGGGAGTAAAAGTCCTAGATCAGCTAAGCAACACAATCTCACACTCCCTCCAACCCAATGCATTTTCCAAAAACCGAAAAGAGACTCCTTTTTAAGAGAATGGCTACCAGGATCAGGGGGACGGAGGAAAGAAGCCCTCAAGGCATTTTTTCCTTTAGGGCTCCACAAATCAGTTCAGACAGGGCTGGGTGTAGCGGGAACCCAGGGAGCGGGCTGCTGGACCACTCAGGTGGGGATTTAGTCCCCTCCGAGCCCCATCCTCACGCTCCTGCAGCCCCCGTGTTTCTGGTCCTCTGCACACGTGGGCCCAGACCCAGATTCACAGCATGGGTGAATTCCTTCACCCGTGTTCTGCAGAGACCCGCCTTTGTTCTGGTGCCCACTCCTAGCTTCCTCTGAGAACAAAGAGGAAGTCCAGTTACAAATGTCCTCTTGCAAAGTAATTAAGCTCATGGCATGGGGGCCAGTGCTCCTCGGGGCTGGTCAGCAGGGGAGAGTTGGAGTCCACAATAGGTCTTCCCAGAGGAACCTGCTGGTTCTCACGTCCTTCCATCCCCTAGTGGAAGTGGCGCTCCCACACGTGGCTGTCCAAGTGGTGACGCTGTGGGCACAGGGGCCTCGGGATGTGTCCTGGGGCCTGCTGGCATCGTGCACGGAGCCGCGACCTCCTGGCTGCATTGGTCACTGGGATGCTACAGGCTCAGCCACACGTGGTCACGGAGGGTGCTTAAGGGAGGGCTTTGTTTACCCAAGACCTATGAATCAGCTCATAAAAGGGAAGGCTGTGCTGCCAAGGACATGTGCTGGGGGAGGAAGAAAAGAGAGGGATCGGTTAGGCTTTATGTAGTGGACTGGGGCCAAAAGTTCTCTTTCTTTACTGAAAGAAGCAACAGAGACTGCAATAAAAAGAATTTAAGTTAGAAGTGCGCGCTAGGATGTTTCAGCACCAGGAACAAACAAAGAGGAACAGGCTGGATTTCTTTCCTCTGGGTATTCTTCTGAAAGGAATAGGGTATATATTTGAGAATCCTAGCTGGAGGCAGGGAAAGGAGCCCCCTGGCTGTGCATGACACTTACCAGAAGTGACAGATCTGAGATGGCCCAGGGAGCAGGACCGTGGCAGCTTCTAGAATCTCTGTGCTGAGTTAGGAGTGTTTCAGAGATGTTTTCTCCAGAGGGCACAACTTGATCCCACAGATTGGTGAGCAGGGGGAAGGCTTTCGCCGACTAGGAGGAAGAACATTTTAACAACCAAAGCTGTCTAACTGTGGAAGGGACTGTTTTATTAAGGCAGTAAACTTCTGATTTTGGGGGGTATTTAAATCAAAGGTTCAAATCTGGAATCCTTTGGAGGGATTTCCTGCATTGGAAGGATGGAATCAATGCCCTTTCAGGTTCCCTTAAGTGCTCAGATGCTCTGTTTCTTATTCTTCTATCTGTCTCTAAAAGTCAATGGACTTAGAGCTATAATTCCTTTTTGGTGGAAAGATGGCTTCATCAGGCCAGGGTCTGTTCATTAATTTATTTACTTGTCCTTGGAATGCCTAGGTACCAGGCCTGGAGATACAAAAATGAAAAAGACACGGCGACTCTGTATTTGGGGAGTTCATTGTATATTGGGAATGCAGACATGGAAACAGATTGATTGCAATTTTGCATGGCGAGGGCCAAACAAAAGCATCAAGAAAGAGCTGTGAATGCACAGAGGAGGGAATAAGAAGCAGCTGTCCCTGGGAGAATAGGGAAAGAAGTACCTTTTCAGCTGACAGCTCGGTCCCAATCCAATTCCATTCCAATCCAGTCCAGGTAGACTTACTCAATGTCTGCCACGTGTAAGGCAAAGAGATTGGCCACAAAGAGGCATTCTCTAAAGAGTTATACAGATGAAAGTTCGTCTTTGTGCCGTTGGAGTTGTGTGCCTTGGGATGGAGGATACACAGATGAACAAAGCCTGGTCTTTGAGGAGTTTCCAGTCTTCCAACAGCCCCCTTTTCCAGGATGTGTGTCCCTGATTCTGGTGTATAAGCTGGATCAGAGGGAGTAGGTGAATAGGGTGACCACTTGGAAGAGGTGTCAGAGGGTAGTGTTAGGGAATATGTTTCTATGGCTCACCTGTCCTTTCTTGGGGTGGAGGTGATGTCTGATATGTGGCTGTCTAAGCAATGACATCATGGACACAGGGGACAAAACACACTCTGCCGGGCCCTCATATCTCCAGTTTGCAGCCCTGGGTGAGGTCCACTGAATGCCAGCAGGAGGCAGGGACATGTTTTATGGTTTGCTTCTTGTCTGGATGCAGCAAGAGGTAGGGAGGGCAAGGCTGCTGGGTGGAGGGAGACAGAGATCATCTCTTTTGCTCATTCTGTGGATTTATCTGGACCATTGAAGTGACTGAGGAACTGCAGGCAGCTCCAGGGCCCAGTCATGAGACAAAACACCACTGTGGTTTCTCAAAGAGGTAATTTAACCCAAAGAATTGTTAGGCTCAGTTGGGCTATTGAGGAGATGTCAGACCAAGAAAGTTGCCAAACGACGTCAGGTTGGCTTCTGAATTAACGTGATTCAGCGATTGAAACAAACACAAACTAAAAAATGTCTTGCCGCTTAAATATAATTCCTTCTAGCTCTCATAAGTCCAATATGGGTGTTTCTGATAACTGGGTGACTTTCTTCCAGGCAGTGAGTCAGGGATGCAAGTTCCTTCCATCTGGTTCTGTAACTTCAACACTGGCTTCCAAGTTTGCACCCTCATCTGTATCGAGTCAGCAGCAGAAGAAATCCCATGTGCCCACATTTCATTGTCTAGGCCTCAGGTGGACACATCTAACTGCAAGCAAGCCTGGGGAATGCAGTCCAGTTCTGTGCCCAGGAAGAAGAGAAAAAGAGGAAATAAAGAGCCAATTTCAGCCACACGTTCAGCAGGTCCTAGATAGGTTAGCCTTTCCGCAGTCCTTTCCTGTGAACACGGGCTGAATTTAGCTGACTCCACAGATGTGTGCAAGGAAATCGAGCCAGAGAAGGTGGGAAAGATAGAGGGAAGAAATGCCCTAAGAAATCATAATTTGTTTTTCACTTCAGTCAAACAAAGCCTTGTGTTCCCACGGAGGTTTTGTTTTCAAGAAGGAAAAACAACAACAAAATTCAAAGGGTATGTATGTTGCTAATGTGTTTCTCCCATTTTTGCTTGTCTTTTGACTTGGTTGATGGTGTCTTTTGCAACAAATGTTTTATATTTTAATATTGTAAAGTTTATTAATTTTTGTTATGTATTTCCTCTTCCCAATCCAAAGTCATAAACACATTCTCCCATATTTTCTTCCAATACTTTCATGTGCAGATTGTTAAGGTTTTTAAATCCATCTGGACTTCATTTTTGTGAATGACATGGTACAGAAATCTGATTCCATTGATTTATTTTTAACCAGATGACTAGCTAATTGCCTATCCTTTTCCAGTTATTTGACATGATGCTTTTATCATATCTTAATTCCTTTATATACATGATGTATTAGTTTCCTATTGCTGTTGTAACAAATCACACAGATTTAGTGGCTTAAAGCAACACAAATTTATTACCTTACAGTTCTAGAGATCAGCGTCTGCAGTGGTTTCATGGGTCTAAAATCAAGGCGTTGGTAGGGCTGCATTTCTGGGGAGGGTCTACTGGAGAAGCTGTTTCCTTGCTCTTTCCAGCTGCCCACATTCCTTGGTTCATGTCCCCCTTCTATTTTAGAGTCAGCAATGGCCAGTAGGGTCTTTCTCATGCTGCATCACTCTGAAGTTGACTCTCATGATCCCCTCTTTCACTTAGAAGGACCCTTGTGATTACACTGGGCCTAACTAGATAATCCAGGATAATCTCCTCACCTCATTCAAGGTCAGATAATTAATTCCATCTTCAGCTTTAATTCCCTGCTGCCGCTGCCGTGTGTTATGAGCTAATTCCTGTCTCCCCATAATTTATATGTTGGAGCACTAACCCCCAGTATCTCAGAATGTGACTGTATCTGGAGAAAGTGACTTTACAGAGGTAAGTAAGATTAAGTGAAGTCATATGAGTGGACCCTAATACAACCTGACTGGTGTCTTTTTAAGAAGAGGAAATTTGGACATACAGGGAGACACCAGGGATGCATGAGTACAGAGGAAAAGACAAAGTGAAGAGGCAGTAATAGGTCAGTCACCTGCAAACCAAGGAGAAAGGCCTCAGAGAAAACCAACTCTGCTGGCACCTTGATCTTTCAGCCTCCAGAACTGTGAGAAGGTAAATTTCTGTTGTTTAAGCCACCCAGTCTAGGGTGTTTTGTTATGGCAGCCCTAGCAAACTAATATACTACCTAATATAACATATTCACAGGCTCCAGGGATTAAGACATGGGTAGGGGCTTCTTTGGGAGGGCACACATTAGTTGATTTGTAGTTGTTCTGTTGCATTGACCTATTCATTTATTCCTGAACCAATACCACATTTTAAATATTTCTAGGGTGTTATAATTATTTTACTTGGTGGGGTGAGTTTCCTTTTGTGTTCTTCTTTGTCTTCCTTTTACCCAATATTGTATTGATTACTCTTATGCAATTGTTCCATATCGATTTTAGAATCATCAAGTTTCCTGAAGATTGTGATTGTGTTAAATGTACAGATTAATCTGGGGCCCCTGACATCTTCACATGAACACAGTATTCTTCCATTTAACCAGATCTTCTCTGCACCTTTCTTCATAATGTGCTTTCACATTTCCTGGTAGTAGGTCTTTCAGAGCTGCTTTATAATTGTCATTGATATTGGAAGTAAGTCGAGTCTCCCTCCTCTACAGAAGGAAAACAGGCCCGGGGAGGGAAAGGACTTATCTGGCAGCAGGCTCTGGTGGAACACAGGCCTCTGATTCCTAACCCTCATGCTCTGTGCTTGGCCACTTAGAGAACAGTGCTGGACCAGCCTGGGAACAGGCTTTCTTCGAGCTCGGGGTAGTTGAGGGGTCATGTAATGGTCTCTCCTGTTTCACAGATGGAAACATCATAGGCTAGTGGTTGGGTGAGAAGTCTGAGAAGGAAACAAGGGAGCATCTGTAGAATCACTTACTTCTTCACCTTGGCCTATTAAGCAACTCTCATCAGGGAAGGAGTGTGTACTCATAAAAAGCAATAACAAATAGAGCTCTTGTTCACAATTCACAAGAATAAAAATCCAACTCCTGCTCAGTGGGGAGCAGTAAAGAGGCCCCAAAGCTCTTCATTAGAATGACTAAAAAGATTAAGAATGATAAAAGAGAGACATTAGGTTAATTTGACCATGGAAGAGAATGTGTACTATGGTCCAGAGATATCGGAAGTTCAGGGAATGCAGAGGGGTTGAAGAAAGACTATGCTCTCTCAGGTTGCTCAGACCACCTCCCTGCATGGCCCCAGCTTCAGGAGCAGCCGCGGGGCGAGCTTGACCTTGCTCATCTACGGGTACACCCCGGGGCCCCTTTCAGGAGCTGCTCCGTTTGGACGCTCCCAGCCTTAGGCAGAGGTCATGATCCATTAGCTACACTCAAGGGTACTGCGTTTGCAAATACGATACTTTGGGGGATTTTTCCAAATATCTTTCAGCAGCTGTATTTTCTAATGTCTAATGATGCCTAATGTCTAAGAAATTGAGGAATACTGCTTATTTCCAAGCAAGAGGGGCTTTTGAGATCCCAACTCTGCTCCATATGAAGACATCAATTTTTTTTTTTGTGGTACACAGTCCTCTCACCGTTGGGGCCTCTCCCGTTGCAGAGCACAGGCTCCGGACGCGCAGGCTCAGTGGCCATGGCTCATAGGCCCAGCTGCTCCACGGCATGTGGGATCTTCCCAGACCGGGGCACGAACCCATGTCCCCTGCATTGGCAGGCGGACTCTCAACCACTGCGCCACCAGGGAAGCCCTGAAGACCTCAATTTTATAAACCAGGCAGTGGAGGCTTGAGAGTAAGTTACTTGAGTCAACATTGTTTATTACTCTTAGAAGTCTTAGGGCCTAAGGCTCCAGGATAGTTCACCTTTTAGGGGGTGGTTCTTCCCCTGGCTGATAGGATAGATTACAAGCCATAAAAACTGTAGAGACCAAGATGTCAATAGTGGTAAATGTGTGTGCGTGTGGGAAGGGGATATGCAGGAAAGGGGGATAATGTTCTTCATTTTTCCCAGAGGCAGAAGACTGCTGCTCCCTCATGGGCACAGAGGAAATGTTCTAACAGGAAATTGAGTATTAGATCCACTTGTCCTTTCATCCATCCATTCATTTGTCCATCTATCCATGCATCTATACATACATCCAATATATTCATGCATGCACGGCATGAATAGTGTTTGAATGGTATGGAGTTGTAAAGTGCCTTGCTGAGAAATTTGGAGTTAAGCCTAGAGTCAGTGAGGAGCCACTGCAGATTCCTGGATGAGGGAGTGGCTAGATGTGGGAAGGGATTCAAGGAGAGTGAGGCAGCATAAAGAGAGATCTAAGGGGCAAAGGCTAGATGTGGTCCTTTCACAGGTCTCACAGGTGAGCTTGAATTCATCTCTTTTCTGGTTGAGGTCTGGAGCCAGGTTCTGGTCTTGACTGAAAAGGGGTCAGACAAAAATGAGAAAGATGGGGCTTCCCTGGTGGCGCAGTGGTTGAGAGTCCGCCTGCCGATGCAGGGGACACGGGTTCGTGGCCCGGTCTGGGAAGATCCCACGTGCCGCGGAGTGGCTGGGCCCGTGAGCCATGGCCACTGAGTCTGCGCGTCCGGAGCCTGTGCTCCGCAAAGGGGGAGTGGCCACAACAGTGAAAGGCCCGAGTACAGCAAAAAAAAAAAAAAAAAAAAAAAAAAAAAGAGAAGGATGTAAAAATTGGCTAGAAGCCTGAGAGAACGAGATATATGATGTGATGTGTTCAGTGGACTTGTCTGGAAAATAATCAGTTCAACAAATATTTGCTGGGTACTCTCAATTTTCCCTGTCATTTTCTTCCACCCTCCAGCCCAAAGGGCCCTGTGCTTTCTGGCAGGACTATTAGGGAAGGAAAGACTGGGTATGGGTCTGGGTCTTGGGGCTGTATATTTTGCACATTTCTGGCCACTCCAGCAAATTCAGCAATCTGGCATATGGAATGGGTTTGGAAGTTGAGGAGGGTACCTTGTATATGAAGAGACAGGAGACAGAGCAAATAGGGGTTTGTTGGTGAACAAAAACCAAGGGTAACGTTAGGGGCAGTGGGAAAAGGGGCCCTCCTCTTCCATCTTTAACTAAACAGTTGCCTGCACAAGTCTCTGTGTTGGGGGCCCTGCAGAGTACATTGTCAGGATGCTTGCCTTCCAAAGGATTACGGCAAGGGGAAGGGGAAGGAGCAAGAGATTTAGAGTCACACAGATCTGCTTACCAGCTGTGTGACCTGGGCCCTGCTTGCCTCAAGCTCTCTGAGCCTCAGTTTCTTCAACTGGAAAATGAGGATCATAATGTCACCTGACTCATGGGATTCTTTTGAGGACTAAACACAATAATGTATGTGAGAATGACTTTTTAGAATGTCAACCACAATTTAAAGATTAAATATGAATAATAACGAGAAGTTTCCAATGTAATTGCTGTTGTCTTAAAATGCAAGCATGTTAACCCCCTTCCAAAATCTTCTGTGGTGCTAACATCTGGGGGGCAAACATCCAGGAGGGAAAAGACCATTTGGGACCCTCAGTATTTATAAGTAAAGGCTGTGTTCTCAGCCATAAGGTGACTCATGAGTGTATGGATGAAGCACCCTGCCTTTTTTAGAACGTGCACAGGTCTTTATTTTCACATTTCATGACCTTCTATTGGTTTTTAAAATATGATTTATTGTGCCATTATATCTAGCTGACCTTCTCATGTTTTTTGTTTGTTTGGTGTGTGTGTGTGTGTGTGTGTGTGTTTTGCTTTGTTTTGTTTTGTGAATCAAATCTAGAAAATAAAACATTACTTCCAAATGATTGGAGTTAGAGGAAGAGGGGGAGGAAACATGGCCCCTAGTTGAACCTAAGGAGATTCGAGACAGAACTCCATAGATTTCTGGAAACGCGGCCACCTTCCACTTTATCCTTGTCTAGAAGGAAAGTCTTGCAGCTTGTTGGTTTCTGGTACTGGCCTTCTTCTTCTCCGCCCTGGGGAGAACCTGCCACTTGCTGATATCCATCCAGAGCCACAGGATGGGGCTGCCACCAAGGCCAGGGCTGGGAGCGAGTCACTTTGTCCAGAGACAGGGAACACTGGGTGGGTGGAGGGTCAGCTGGGAGAGGCAATTTTCCTGGCACCAGGTCCTTGTCCTGGGGGAATGAGGATGTGAAAATTTTCTGTTTAGTTTTAGTTGTTCCTGTTCAGCAACTGGTAACCTCCCCCTCTGTTGAAGGCATGGATTCAGTTAACGCTGGGGCTTTGGGCCTGTTAAATTGTTAAAATGCAAAATGACAACCCCCTTTGCTGGTTAAGAATATTTATTTCGAGTCCTAAATCAATTTCAGCCCCTCTCTCTCTTTCTCTCACCACTTTTCTCCTCCTCCCCTTTGGAACTTGGGAAAATCCAATTTCCTTCCTGCCTTAATCTCTCTCCAGCGTTTGCACTGGCTCTGCTCTGCCCGCACCTGCTCCTTCCAGCTGTGAGATTCCTTTTGGTAAAATACTTTGTGTCCTGCCAAGTTGTCGATGGACAAGACCCCCATGGCCACTTCCTGGATCCCTTAATGAACATAGTTGTTCGGTCCCACCGGGTCCCCAGGAGCTCCTTGCTTCAATCTGTTAGCCAGTGGTGGTTTCCACATTTAGAATGAGACCCCTGCCCTGGGCCCCCGAGCGCCTGCTCTTGACTGAGGAAAGAATTTGAAATCTAGCACTCCCCATGCTGGTACTAAGTGCTTTGAGCCTTACAGGCCCTACTCCTGTATCACAGGAATGTCAGGCTAAGCAGAGAGACTCCAGATCTGCCGTCTCCCCAGCCTTGGGGCTAAACTATCATTATTAATGACAGCAATCACCACCCAGAACTCTGGCCATAAATAATAAGTGTCTTTCAGCAGTCACAAGAATGGCTGCAAACATTCATCATCTACACACCTCTCGAAATAGCCATGGGAATGAACAGCAGAACTATTAGGGCCAATTCTATCTCTATGTCAATGCTAACAACTTAGTTTTATGTAAAAAGAAAAGTCCAAAGCAGCATGAACTTCATGTGGCAGTGACAGAGATTCTACAAAAAAGGATTCTATTGCTTGAAAAACTCTTTGTTTATTAAAAAAAAAGTTAAATAGATTTCTTTATAGAAGGATTTCTCTGAGTCTTTAATATGCTAATGTGCATTGGGAATTTCCAAGAGAGGTGAGTTGTGTTTCCCCAAAGTTTATTTGACCTTAACTTTTTTCCCCTTTGGCATACGTAATGTGTCACATCTTACACGACACTATTTAGTGGTGTGCTGGAAATATTTAACAACTGGCTCTCCAGGAGGAGGTGAAAGTCCCCATTAGTAGTGTTTGCTGGTTTCCACGGTGTAAATACTCCCATCATGACTGATTTCAAGCTGCCAGCATGAAATCACTGAACATGGTGTTGGCTTCTTCGCTTGCGATCTAAATCCTTGGGTCCTTTAGCTCTAGTTTCTCCTCCCCTCCCCTCCTTTCTCCTCTTCCTAGATGATCAAATCCATTCTCATGGGTTTAAATACCACCATTATTCTGATGACTCCCAAAAATATAAGTTGAAATCATACCTCTTCTCTGAGCCTCACATTTCTATAACCAACAGTCGACTTAGTACCTCTACCTGGATGTCTTACAAGTTTCTCAACTTTAACTTGTGCAGAAAGGAACTTGATGTACCATCCGCCCTGTTTCTCCCTCAGCCTCCCTTATCTCATAGCATTTCCTTCGATCTAGTTGCCTGAGCCCCAAATCTAGGAATCATTCTTGATTCAACTTTTTTTCTTATCTTCCATATCCAATCTATCAGTCTTGAATGAATGAATTTCACTCTATTTCCCCTTTTATCTTGAGGGTTATTATCTTCTATTACACTCAAGCTCTGAAACAGTCTGCTGGGTCCATATTCTTCTGTTCTGACTTACCAAAGAGAAAAATCTAGAAGAGGGATTTCAACTTAATTACTCTTAGATTTTCTTTTGACTTTTCTCCAAACTAGTAGACCACCAGGTTCTCCAAAGTGTCCTTCTTGCCCAACAGATCCCAAATGGGCTTCTCCTTGTTCAAGGGGTCCAAGTTAGCCTGGGATCCCTTCCCATTTCCCTTATACTCAGTCATTGTTCCATGGCCTTTGTCATTCCACTGCCACCCCCACTCCCAAACATAGATGGGACTTTAAATGGGACAAGGCACCTTGGGAAAATTCAAATAAGTGAGGTACAGGCTTCAGGAAATACTGGTTTATTCTTTTTTTTCCTTTTATGACTTTGTCTCTAGGCTGCTTTTGGTTTCATGTTGATTTCCTGTGAATCCCCAGCCTTGCCTGTGGGAAGTAGGAAATTCCAAGGAATTTCCCCTCATTTTAAGATAGAGAACTGAGACTCAGACCGTGGCTGGACAAACTCAAGGCAGAGTGACAGCCATGTGGTTCCTCTGGCCCCGTCTCTAGCAGGTAGAGTTATAGACCATAATTCAAGTTTCCCCTAGAGCACTGCTGTGTTGAGCAATGGGCATAAGGAAGGGGATATGCAGGTTCTATGGGGCCTTATGTGTGTATAATTTGGGGTCCCTCTTTAAGAAAATAAATACAAAATTCTGTACAAAAGTGAACATTCAATTAGAACAAGAAAAGAAATCACAACAAATTGCAAATTAAAAAATGCAGACAAGGGCTTCCCTGGTGGCGCAGTGGTTGAGAGTCCGCCTGCCGATGCAGGGGACACGGGTTCGTGCCCCGGTCCGGGAAGATCCCACATGCCGCGAGGCGGCTGGGCCCGTGAGCCATGGCCGCTAGGCCTGCGCGTCCGGAGCCTGTGCTCCGCAACGGGAGAGGCCACGACAGTGAGAGGCCCGCGTACCACAAAAAAAAAAAAAAAAAAAAAAAAAAAAAAAAAAAATGCAGACAAAATACCACGAACATAACAGAATCTAAAAATAACACTTATAGTTTTATTGATTAACAGACCATCTCATGATGCTTTTTCTATATTGTGGCTGCATATTGTTTTATTGCTTTTTTATATGTCAACAATTTGGTAACATTTTTGACAGCAAGAATAATTACAGAAAGATTATTTAGCTTTTTTCTACCTTGATTATATGCGCTTTTTAAATGATTGATCACTTAGTAAACTTTTTTGTCAGTTTTATGACTTTTTATTGACAGTGTCATGTAACTTTTTGGGTTTTGAATACTAAATTTGGGAACATCTCAATCACTTTTCTGTCATATATGAGCTGGAAGATTTAACGCATTTCACATTTTTCTTTTTTAAAATTAAAACATCTAAATATGGTAAAATATGCATAACATAAAATTTACCATCTTAACCATTTTTCAAGTGTACAGTTTAGTGCACTAAACGCTATATCCATTAAACGAAAATTCCCCCTTCACCCCTCTCCCTATCCCCTGGGAGCCACCATTCTACTTTCAGTTTCTATGAATTTGACGACCCTAGGTACCTCATTTAAGTGAAATCACACAGTATTTGTCTTTTGGTGACTGGCTTATTTCACTTAATGTCCTTAAGGTTCATTTACGTTGTAGCATGTGTTAGAATTTCTTTCCTGTCAAAGGCTGAATAATATTCCATTGTATATATCAACCACATTTTGCTTACCTGTTCATCCATTGATGGACAGCTGGGTTGCCTCCACCCTTTGGCTATTGTGTAAAATGCTGCTATGAACATAGGTGTACAAATATCTATTTGAGACCATGCTTTCAATTCTTTTGAGTATATACCCAGAAGTGGAATTGCTAGATAATATGTTAATTCTATTTTACATTTTTTTGAGGAACCACCATACTGTTTTTCAAAGTGGCTATACCATTTTGCATTTCTACCAACAGTATAGTTATTTTCTGTTTTTTTTTTTTTTATTTTTATCATAGCCATCTTATAGTGTGTGAGGTGGTAGCTCATTGTGATTTTGATCTGTATTTCCCTAATTATTAGTGACGTTGACCATCTTTTCATGTGCTTATTGGCCATCTGTATTATCTTTTTTGGAGAAATGTCTATTCAAGTCCTTTTCCCATTTTTCAATCGAATTTTGTTGTTGTTGTTATTTGTCATTGATAATCTTTCTTGAGCAGTGACTAATTTTAAATGCCCCCTGAATTGATTGCACTCATTAACCAATTTGCCTTTCATGGTGTTGTAGTAGTATATTGTGAGTTTTGTTATTTTTTAGTGCCACCACAATCAGCAAGAAATTAAACTTGTTTTCCAATGTGTTTATATAATTTTCTTCTCTTTTAAAGTTGAACTACCTAACCATCCAAGAGTCTATTCATTTCTCTTATTTAAAATGCATCTCTGTTAGTGAATTATTGCTTTTGGAATAATCAAAAACTTTTTTGTTATAATCATGTGTTGATGTCAAAGTTATCTCTTCTGATTTCATGTAGAAATCTATGAAAACAAATTTAAATGTATAATGTGTTTGTAACTGTATACATAGAGTTGTCAAGTGCATTCCTGGTAAGAGAATACTTCCTTTTTGCCTAGGGACCAATGAGAACTGAACCTTCCATGTACGATTCTATGCTTCCAATGATCGTATAATTTTCCACGGCCTAGCTTCTGGTTCCTTATATTTCAAACCTTAATTCTTCTACATTATACAGATACTTCCAATTCTAGTGCCATAGGATACCTTTGTCACGATAGCACCTCTGGCCTGGCACCTTTATGTCATGACACTGGGTGGGTCAGTAGAGTGGAATATTTCTGGGAGCCATTCCTGCCATGAGGCAGCTGGAATTGAAAGCAGGAGGAACTGTGAACCGCATAAAATTATCCCACTAAACCAAGACTAAAAGTACCTTCAATTCAATTCTCTTTTAGCTAAATCCTCCAAATACCAACACCACCTGATATTAGAGGATATGTGACTGAGGGAAAGTCAGAATGGAAAGAGACAGTGGTCATAACTGATTATGGTTAAAATATCTTTCCTCTGCAAATTTTGCAAAAAAATAGTTCACCATGTGAAACATCTCTAGGACTCTTTCCAGGGCCTTGAAACTGGCATGTACAAGTGGGGGGCCCTGAAGCTTAAACTTCATTAGCTTCAGGGTAAATCTGGTCTGGCCGTAGGGTGGAGAAGTAGGGCCCTTCTGTTTCTCAGGGTGGGTGAGATGAGGAATGTGAGGAAGGGCAGTGATCTGGTCAATTTGCATCTTGAGAACCCAGGCTCCCAATCCAGGGTCCGGCACATTTTCTGGTCTTCCCGCCCTTCCTCTGCAATCACACACCACATGCTCCGTATTCCTGGAATGGCCCATTTTGGCTGGGGACTGTGGATTTCCTGGTAAGATGTCAGCAAGCTGTGATATTTTTATTTTACTATCCCGCCATTCTTCACCTACAACAAATGTCCCCTTAATTGCTTCAGCATGAACCCCAGCTGACATTCCCTATTCCTAAGGGTCTCTCAGTCCCAACCTCACAGTAAACTCAAGACATCCAAATGAGGCTGCCAGACGTGGCAGCTGGAATCCAGACATCACGGCCGATTTGAGCAATTAGCTGAGCTCCCATCCTGGGCCGGCCTCATTAGGGGTGTCCAGATGTCCACTGCTGGAGCTGCCTTCCATCCCTGGGGATGGGCTGTCTCCCCAGGTGAGGCCAAACTTCTGTTTGTGGGAAGCATGTCGGAACTTAGAGCCTGTCCTCATTTTCAGGGCTGCTAATTGAAGTTGAGTGGGAATCGCAGAGGCACAGGCTGTGGCTGTCCGGTCCCCAAGGCTCTCTGGTTTCCCATGCATAATTGCTGTCTGCACAGAGCTCTCTCCATCTGGGGGCAAGCCCAGCTGCCACAGCTCAATCGATTGTGAAGGGTGTCCAGGCACAGTCATGCCATTTGTCTGCTAGTCTCCCAGCATGACTAAGTGGGAACATCTGGAAAAGGGCAGGGCAGGGCTGGGGCCACAGGGAGAAGTGTGGGGGAGGATTAAACCTGCTCCTTCTTTATGGTAAGATTTTCTCTGTTAATGTGTGCTGCTTCTTTCCCATGTGGTGGGAGGTGGGGAAAAGAGAATTTCGTTCCAGGACAACCTGACAGATGGCCCGGTCAAAGATACCAGCTGTTATAAGGGCCTCTAGCGCACTCCACTTGGGAGATGGTTCACATCATAGTCTATGGAAATGGCGCCCCCTGGAGTTTTGAGGTGCACAACATGTGTGGCCGTAAAGCATTAGCCCTGCCAGCTAGACACAAACTGGACCATGGGCTTGTCTTAGCTCGGCTGTTCCTAGAAGCAGATGCCAAGATAAGTTGTTGATTTGGGAGGTGATACCAGGATGTACCAGTGGGGAGTGGGGAAATGAGATGGGGAAGGAAGGAAGGAAAGATGTGGTAGTGAGTAAGTTGGTTAAGGATGACCAGCCGTCCAGTTTGCTGGGGACTGAGTCCCACTTGGATGTGGGACTTCCAGTGCTAAACTGGGAAAGTCCCAGGGCAACTGGAACAAGTGGGTCACCCAAGTTGTATTAGTAAGTAGGTCACTGCTGTGGACAACTGGGCTCAATCAATTCCACAGGGATCACCTGGGTGACTGTGTAGACCTTGCCTTAGAACTGTCCCACTGAGGGGCAAAGAAGCTGGGGTGTTTATCCACCAGCTCCTGTCCATTGTTGGTTGAAGGCTGCTCCCTAAGGTGTTCATTCTGTGATGTCTCTGGCCTGCCTGCCTGGAGACAAGCATGCTCCTATGCCCAGAGGAAGAAAAGGAAAGAAACCCGGAAATGGATGCAATACATACCCTGCCTTCAAGCAGCCTGGGGTAAGGGAATCTCAGAGGTGAAGAGCTCCTCCTGGAATGTGTCTTCTCCCATGGACCCTGGTGCACTGGGCTCTGTGGTAGGGAGAAAAATGTGCCCCCAGATTTGTGTAACATGGCAAAGGGGAATTAAGGCTGCAGATGGAATTGAGGTTATTAATCAGATGACCATGAAATAGGTTGATTAATTTTGATTATCCAAGTGGGCCCAATGTAATCACACGAGTCCTTAAAAGTGGAAGAGAGTCAGAGAAGAAGATATGCCTATGGAAGAAAAGTTTTAAGAGATGCAATGCTGTTAGCTTCGAAGGTGGAGAAAAGGAGCCACGTGGATGGTTTCTAGAAGCTTGAAAAGGCAAGGAAAAGGCTTCTCCCCTAGAGCCTCCAGAAAGCAACGCAGTCCTGCTGACACCTCGATTTCAGCCCGGGAGGTCTGTGTTGGACTTCTAACCTCTGGAGCTGTAAGATAATACATTTGTGTCATTTTAAGCTACTAATTTTGGGGTGATTTGTTACAGCAGCAATTTAGAACAATAGCACAGTCTCTGCCCTCGCAAAACAAGCATTGTTTTGCTGTGTTTTACTCATTTGTAAAACTCCTTCCTCCAAGTAAGGAGCTCTAGGGCTGAAAATACGAAATCCAATGAACCAAGCCAATTCAGTTCCTGCCTTCTTGGAGCTGAGAGTATCATGGGAGAAATTGAGAGTGCAGAAAGGCACTTGCTACAGAGGGCTACAGAGGAAGTCCTTTAGGAACAAAATTCCTAGCCTGCCTGGGAATAACTATGGATTTCTGGAATTGGAGCCTCATCTTTAAGGCCTGGGCTTGGTTTCATGCAGAAGAATGACTTCATAGGGCCACTCAACAGGGCCCTGGAATATTTGTTGAACTGAGTTACATTGAACTTGGGGAAGTAGGCTTTTAATTTACATTAGAATTTTTCTGTACACCTTGAGTAAGCCCCAGTCTGATTTCATCTGGGAAGACTTTGTTCATGAAGATGCCATGAGAACCCCAAGACCTCTCTGGGGGGGAGCAGAGTCAGCATTGCTGTTGAGTTTATCTCTAACTAGCCTAGTTCCTTCTACACACGTCAGTCATGTAATTCCCAAGACCCTTTCTGTGGTTGGTGATATTTCTTCAGTGGCACTTGTGGTTTGAATTAATTTATTTGTCAAGCACGTGTATCATCTGTCCCAGTGCCCCCTCTGCCCCAGCACAATATTTGCATGTCCACTAAAGCAATTGTCATGTTATACTGTGGTTTGTGTTATTTTATCGGACTGTCCTGTTGCACTGTGAGTGGCCCAAACGTCCGTGTCTTATTCAATTTTGTAGACTGACCTTTCTTAGCAAAGTGCTGGGGGCCTGGCATACTCTAGCTGCTCAGTAGATGTTTATGAATGAATGAATGAATAAGCCTTTGTCCTGTCTTGCTCTCTAAGTTGGTGTTTACTTTCATGGAAATACAAAGGTAGGAGTTGTTAATAGTCACTTAGAGGGGAATCCTTTATGGAACATGTGACAATTAAGCTGGTTCCTTAGAAAGGAGTAGAGCAGATGGCTAGCGGTGGTGGTGGTCATGGTGGTTGTATAGCAGGCAAGGAGAAGAGCAGGGGCCCAAGTTCAGAGTGCGCTTGGGGACGAATGACCAGACTGGCGTGGCTCGGGCACAGAGTGCGCGGAGCTGCTTAATGGGAATTCAGCTTAGGTTTGTAGATTGGGTACTGATCAAGGCGGGCTTTCAATGAAGTGTCAGGTTTGGAATTAATTCTTTGGGCAACAGGGAGCCAAGGAAGGCTTTGGAGGATACGAGAGAGTGGGTTTTGGTGGCAGTAAAAGTTGTAGGCATTTAGTGTAGACATTATGTAGTGTTTTCCCTACACTCTAGTGAGCCTGAATTACCAATCTTTTAGGCATTTCAAAATAACCATGTCACCTTTCTGGGGATCTTTTAGACATGGCCCTCGTTGGGGGCCCTAGGAAAGAATCTATGTCATTTCTGAGTTGTCTCCAGCCCTAAGAAACTCTGGTTTGAGACTTGTGGGAGGCATGTCAGAATCGATGGTGATTCAGGAGTCAGCCCGTTGCATCCTGGGAGAGGCTCTGGGGCTGGGTGTCTCTTTTGGAATCAGCCGGAAGTCTCCAGGCCTTCCGAGGATATTAATGATCTGTCCCCTGAAGACTCTTGGGGGCAAGGAAGGATGAACTGCACCTGAAGTGTGTGCAGTACATGACAACTTGGCTCAGATGTGCAACCTCTGTGCCTTTATGACGTTACCCAGGAGGCATTCACAATATGTTCTAGAAAGCTTCCAGGAAGTATGCTGAGAAACTGTTGTCCAGTTGTGAATTTTCTCTCCCCGGATCACCACTGTGTGCCTGGTGCAGGTGGAGAGGGGTGCTCCCTGAAGAAGAGGCATCTTGATCCTGGGAACTTGGATCGTAGCCCCACATCCACGGCCTGCTTTTCTTAGTGTCCTGGCCTGGGGTGGGCTGGGGCCCTGAACTTCATGTCGTACAGATGAGAAAAGGACCTCATCCTTCCTCTAGCTCTGGCCAGCTTCCCTTCCCCACAGAACAAATAGGGCCCAGGTGTTGCTGGACAGGGTTTGGTTGAGAGAGGATGGTCTGTTGGTTTGGGGGCAGACTGGAGCCCGAAAGAGCTCAGACGGGCCAAGGGGAAGTTAGCGGGGCATTAGAGAAGAGAGATGAAGGTTGGAGTCACCTGTTCCTGCTCACCAGAAAAAGATGAGGCAGCAGAGTTTGTGCCCCTTCTAGCATCCCCCCAATTTGTCCCACTTGCCTAATCCTCCTCTTTCTTGCACAATATTGACAAACAAGCATTTGCCAGAGGGTTGGAATGGTGAAGGGGAGACATTCTTTTTGACTTTTCCTGGACCCAGGACATGGTGGGAAGGGTGAGCAAAGTGCCCTATGATGACTGATGGCCCTTCATCATGGGAATGTGTCCATTAGCTTTGCAGAACCACATCTGCCAGGTTAAAAAAAAAAACATACATGCAGAGGTACCATTTGATGTGTTTGAGCGTATCTAGGTTTTGGTTTATGAAATACTCTGGGAGATGTTGGTCACTCTCGTCTTGTTTGCCATCAAACCATAGATCATGGAGTCCCTGAGTCATAGAAACAGAAGGCACATTAGATAGAAATGATCTTGGCTTCCCTTGGTAAAACACGTGAAATGTGTGAGGTCCCCAGCCCTTGGGCTTCCTCAGGGGAACATTGTGTGAGGCTCCGTTTCCACACTAGGTTGGGGACTGTGCGGACAGCATGCTGCCTTGGCAGGAAACTTTTTTTTTTTTTTCCTGGCTGTATTTTTCCAAAAGCCAGAGATGAGAGGATCATCTGAATGCCAGTCCTGCAGGAGGACAGGAAATAAGAACTGACTTTGGGAATGCACCTCTGGGAACACTCCTTGGCTGCGCGAGCTGTCGCTTACCCTGGCTCCGGAGCTCCCTCCACTCTCCGCTCAATCACAGAGCATGAGTGCTGTGCTGAATCTGTGCATCAGGGCTTGGGAAGCTGTCAGAAGACAGGGCAGGGTTTCCAGATGGCTGGAAGCGGAGGGACTGCTTGGGACCCCGCACAACTTTCCCACTAGCGGGGATGTGGGTTATCCCTACAGTGCTGCCTGTCTTCCCCGTGCCCGGCATGACTAAGCAAGAATTTATATTAACATATAAAGACCACAGGGCTTCCCTGGTGGCACAGTGGCTGAGAGTCCGCCTGCCGATGCAGGGGACGCGGGTTCGTGCCCCGGTCCGGGAAGATCCCACATGCCGCGGAGCGGCTGGGCCCGTGAGCCATGGCCGTTGAGCCTGCGCGTCCGGAGCCTGTGCTCCGCAACGGGAGAGGCCACAACAGTGAGAAGCCCGCGTACCGCAAAAAAAAAAAAAAAAAAAAGCCACAAAATAGATGTCCTTCCCTCTCTTTGGGTTAGATTCTGAGGTGCCCAGGAGCAGGATCTGGCCTAGTTTCCAAGGGAAAGTACAGATCCCCGAGTGTTGAAAGGAGGGGTATTCTGCTTAGTTAGACCGGAGAGGAATTTAGCTCAAAGTTCCTCTTATTTCTCCTCTGCTCCTCTTTGTTCTATATTCCAACAGTTATTCCCTGTAATTAAACTGTTAAATCAGGCTTAGTTATCTGACTGTGATGGGAGAATCTAGAATGCAGATTGTCTTTCAAATTTCCTCCTAAGAATGTTAGCATCATTTTTCCATCTTAGTACTGCATACCTCCCTGCCTCTAGAGAAGGGGGACCCAAAGGGAGATTAAAAAACATCTGCCCTCTGCACTCTTTATTCCATTGCTGATGTCACTGGCTCCCCAAACTTAGGTGGCGCCCTTTAATGTCTAAGGGACCAAAGGAAACGCTTTTGTTCAAAATAGCTTGGCTGACCTGCCCTGGATTTTGCTCTGTGAAGATTAGCCTGGGCTTCTTCTCCCAGCTCAACCACTAGTGCGTGCTGTGGCCTTGGGCGAGCAAGGGTGCCTCTCTGCACCTCTGCCTCTTCTGTGTAAAATGTAGGAGCTGGTTTAGGTGATCTCTAGAGACCCTCCTTCTTGTGAATCTCCAGCTTCATGCTCCGTCCTGGTCCCGCACTTCAGCCTTCTCCCTTCACGCAGGCCTGCTAACACTTGGATTTATGTGGGGCACTGCCTTTCCCCACCCTCTCATTTCCGCTGCTTATTACCAGAGGGGAGGGAGTCATTAGCCTTGCTTTGCTTACTGAGCTTTCTCTCCCAAGATTTCATGTAGGGATGGCATGTTTAACCCCCAGGACTAACAGCAGCAAAATTTCCGGTTGCACTTTACTAATCCTAGAACTGAAAAGTGATTTTAGGGAGCACTGATAGGTGGGGAGGAGAACAGAATGCCTTGAACCTTTACTGACTGCTGATCTCAGTTGGGTTGGGTAAGGGTGGGGACATGTGTGGGAAATATGCAGGCTGGGAAGGTGAGCTGTGCTTCAGTTTCTTCTTCCTGCTGGGATTTGCTTAGTCAGGTTGACAGTGGTTATTACTGGGGCTGCTGTTGCGAGAGTAGCTGTATCATTATTTGGAAAGGAAGTGGGCGGATCATGAATAAAAATCATTCTGTGGATGGGAGAGAATAGGAAGAAGGAAGTAGGCTTTGCCTAGGGTTAGTTCTTGATGGTTAACCTCAGCCTTTCTTATTTCTATAGGTCTCTAGATAGTAGACTTCTAATACTTTCCCAAGGAGCAGTAGAGTATGATCGATTATATACAGCCATGGTATTTTTAACAGGGACACAAAGATTCTGTAATTTAAAGTCTGAAGAGTAGAGAGAATTCTTCCCCAAAGCTGGTATGTCTAGAATTTCTACCACATCAGTAAGCATAGGAACTGAGTATTTTGTTTAGCATCAATCCTATGAGATGCTCAGGAAAAAAAACGTGTGTCCCAGTAAATTCTGAAAAAGGTTCAAACTCCTCTCTTAGAGGGTAATATTATTCACCACTGTAGTAAAATTCAAAAATCCTACAGGGTAAGGGGAACTACTTAATTTGGTTTAAGCTTTAAGCACCCAAGTGTATTTGAGAATAGAACCATTTAATTTTTAATATCCCACACAACCAGTGTTCTGTGGATCAGACTTTGGGAAATGCTACCCAGGGTGAACTCTGCCATTGGAAGCTATTGGTCTGGGTTTTCTTTGCTGCACAGATGCAGACCTTGTTCAGGGTCTATGGGAATGGGATTTTACTTCTTTCTAGATCCTGGGAAAGGCAACTACATGGATTTATGTCTTATTTTTGATAAATCCACCGAGGGCATACTAAAACTCCAAGTTCAAGGTATAAAACCAAAAATAAATGAAGTGAAAAAAAAAGTAATATAATTCATGGGTGTAACAGCGGGAGAGATATACTACACTACTTCCATTTGGGAGGCACACAATTTGAAGAAAGAGGAAATAGAAGAGCCAAGTGGGGGGAGGCAGTCTGCCTAAATTACTTCCTCCAGCTAGGGAGAGGGAAGCTATAATGAGGGCTGTTTCAGGCTACATTCTTTAAACACAGAGCCTGAGGCAAGCATGCTAACATTGTTTTGGAGAGTACACTCCGAGGCCAGCAAGAGTAAGGGATAAAGATGAGGCAGGGAAGGAGGGAAAGAAAATACAAAGTGGTGCATAAGGAGTTGGCCACAGCCTTACAAGAAGACAAGCAGCGAGGCGTCTAGGCACATGCGAAGTCTTTGGAGAGAATGTAAGGAATAATCTTGGACTATCTTGGAACAGTCTTTTGGAGACTCTACTCTGGAGAGTAGAGAAGAAGACTTATTGGCTAGACCCTTTCCATCATTTGCCTCTCATCATTCAGAGTTTACCCCTCCATGAATCCAGCTGAGTCAGACCTGAGTGCTGGAGTTGCCGGGGCTCCATAACCACCAGAACACTCACCCCAGAACAGACGTGCTGGAGGCCTCACTGAAACCCAGCTCCTGCCCTTTGGGGAGGCTGAGTCATCTGGCAGTTTTAGAAGATGAGGTGATGTAGCCAAGACTCTCCACTGAGCAAGCAACCCAGGTCCAGGGCAGGTGGAGTCAAGCAGATCTGGAGAGAAAGAGAACTGAGTCTGGTATGAGGACTATCTGGAGAAATAGAAATGGATATAATCCCTCCAGAAGGAGGATGCAATAAATTACTTTTTTCTGCAGTGTCAGACCTTGGGACCCAGGCATGATGATACAGGATGGACAAGACAGTCTAGTGGTCAGAAAGCCAACATGTCAGCCATCCACATCCCGCATTTTGGTAGAGGCCACATCCATACAATGGAGGGAAGACATGAGCCATTTTAGACCCTCTTTCCAAGCACTGATCTCTAGTCTGGCCCAGGAGAGGGGTGGTCTTATGTACTAAGAGTCATTTTTGCCTGTCCCAGCATTCAGACTATGACAAGTTTATTTTGGTTCAACCTTGGGTTGTCTACTCCCAGAGACCCATGCCTCCTTTGTGAGGAAACCCCCCTTCTCTTTGTGGTCTCCTGTCTGACACTCGGCAGGCCTGGACCAGCTGGGAGGCCATCTAGAGTTACATCTTCACAGGAGCTCACAAAGATTGTTTTCCCCATGCTTCTCAAGTGTTCTGCAAAAGAAAAACAAAAGAGAGAAAGGAAAACAACCCCTCCCCTTCTACCGCAGAAATAGGCAAGAACTCAGTAGCTCTGAGTCTCTGGCCGGCAGGGACAGAGCATCCTCTCCTTCTAGAAGGTTCAGTACTTAGTGGAGTACTTTAAAACCATGGGAGAAAGTGAGACTTAGTGGGGATCAGAGGACCTGCGGGTGGGCATGAAGTCTCAGTGTTGCACTGAATTAGACCCTGAGCTCCTCTCCAGTTGCCATTTTCACACTGTAAGCTGCTGGCTGGCTCAGGGTGGTTATGTAACTGGCCTAAAGTCACACAGCAACATGCAAAGCATTGGATTCAAACTTAGGGTTGCCCAAATCCAAAGTCTCTTTGAATCTCTTCTTTATCCTATAGGCTAATTCCTCTCTTCAAGGCTCTTAAGCTCAAAGAGAGGAGGCTCTTTGAGGTCTTAAATTCCCTGCAGACTCATAGCATGTACTGTTTCTAGAGGTGAACATTACTAAGTTAAGATACATTTAGAATCTGGGAAATGTCAAGGTTTTCCCTATTGCTATCTTCTCCTTGTCCACCACAGAGACTGGCCTTCTTAGGAGCCTAGAAAAAGTTCCTGGGGTAGTTCTGCTTTTAGATTAGGGCTGGGAGCTTCTGATCTGTGCATGGGTGTGGTATCCATTTACCAGTGACTGTGCACTGCAGAGATCACAGTGGCCATGTCCCAGCTTCTGAGCACGATGGTTCCTGAAGGAAGACCACGGCAGAAGAAAACGGTCTTGCTTGTTTTTGTTCTGTTAATTGTGAGATTCATCAAAGTGCCCTTCATTAATGTATTTGGAAATAAGTAGAACACATGAAAAAAAACTGCATTAATTTTGACTTTGCTTTGAAGGACCTTCCAAACAACTTAAAGTATCATTGCTTGACAGACAGTTCAGGCCACTTTTAGCATGACTGTTACTACATTTAAGAGAAATAAGATCTTAGAGCCAAAGTTCTTTAAAGAAGGCCCTTACCACCCTACATATGCAAAAATTAAGCTAGAAGTATCATGTGTGTCCCCTGGCTTTTCTTAGATACTCTTTTATTTCAGAGGCAGAAGGGCTTTATTTCCTCTTTTACAAAGACAAATATAATTTTTCCCTTTGGAAAATTAGAAAAATATTCAACAATAAAATGTTGGCTTTTTTTCCCAGCCTCAGACCTTGGGACCCAGGCATGATGACACAGGATGGACAAGGCAGTCTAGCAGTCAGAAAGCCAAGCTATCAACCGTCCACATCTGGCATTTTGGCAGAGGCCACATCCATGCAATGGGGGGTAGACTCTCTCCCTAAGCACTGACTCTAGTCTGGAGATCTTGTTCAGTGATTTTCAGCTATGTTTCATGAAGATTTGGGGCATCATGAGGGAGTTTCAGGGATACCACAAGCATTTATTTTATTCCCATTTCATTCTGGAAAAAAAAAAAACTGTTTTGAAAGCTCTAATAAAAGCACCCCATTTTAATGCATTTGAGAACTCCAGAAAACTAACTTGTGTTGCCAGGTTGCTAGAGTAATGCTAGTTGCTATAAAAAATTATTCAATAGATCAAGTACATTCGAAGAATAAAGCCTAAAATTGGTATTTCTGAGTGCTGGTCAGCTGTCTTTCCAGCAGAGTTGTGAGGACCCAGGCTCCTGCGGTCTCATGGTTCCACCATCTCTCACCCAGGACTTCCAAGTTTTCTGTGTTCCTCTGTGTTGAGCCAGCAGAGGGGCCAAGAACTGAAAGGTAGTGTGTCAGAGATTTTGGGGATCTGAGCGCACACATGGTATTGGCTAGAAATCTGTCACGTGGCTGTTTCTAACTGTGAGGGACTCTGGGAAATGTAGTCTATCAGCTTACCAGTCTCTGCCTTACCAGGTTATGCTTTGAGGTGCATACTGGAAATCAGAAGTTTATCTGAAGAGTAACCACTTTTAAACTATGTATCTGTGAATCTGAATTTTGAGACTCTGTAATTAAATTGAACATAGGTGTCAATTTTTATTCATACATCTGGATATGATGTTTTTGTATTCATCAAAATAGCCTCATCAGGTTCACGGTTTGTATAAATAACAAGTAAATATTATGCATTTGAATTTAGGAAATATTGTATGTTAATGAAATGCTACTTTGATCTGCTCTATAAAATATGAGGTTCTACTGCTAAAAAACCTTGAAAAAAGTACTCATCAGGTGAAATTTTCTCGTTCTACAGGAAATAGAGACCCAGGGAGAAGAGGATACTTGCCCAAGGTCATGCATTGATCAAGAAACAGCTGGTGTTTGAACTGAGACTTCCTGGCTCTTAGTCCAGGACCTTTTCTTCTATTTAAACTTGCTCCAGGGCCTCAAGACCCTCATAACTTAGATGTTTTTTGGCCCATTTTCATTTTCTTTGTCCGCAAGCGAGAGAACAGCTGAAACTTGAGGGCTGTTAATTCTGTTGTTAAGATTTAATGTCTTGCATTTTTTGGTCCAGCTGCTTCATGAATCAACATTCAAGAAGCATTTATTGAACATCTATTATATGCCACACATTGTGCTGTGAGCTGAGGATGCAGTGGTTCAACAGATACTTTTCCATAGCAGTCTTGCAGTCTAGCAGGATACATAATGGAACAAAAGTGTAAATGTATATATATCCAATTGGTGCTATAAGGGAGGGAAACAACAGACTGAGATAGAAACTGGGAGAGTGAGCTTTTTCAGATGAGGTGATCGGGACCAATGGGCTCCTTGGCCTGATTCTGGAAACATTCGGAGGTTGGCCATGTCAGTGAGCCAGGATTCTGGAAGGAATGGCTTCCTTCCCTTCTGAACATTACCAGTAAGATTCTTGGCCTGGGAGAATGTAGGTTCTTGGTCAAAGGCTGCAGAATGTGCACAGATGTTAAAATAAGTACAAATAATTAAAGATGAAAGCGAGTCAAGATTCCTCCAAGAACTAAATAAGAAAAGAGGTTTCTCTGATGGCTGATGAAGTAGCTAAGTAAACTATAAAAGACAAATAGCTTTTCCATTTTTTAAAGGGGTAGGTTGGGGGAACCTTTATTAACTATTCATTGGCATACTTGTTGCCTCTTCCTTCTCTCTGAGTTTTCACATCTGCAACCTGTTCCAGAGCCTTCCTATGTAGGTGAAAATGAAGACAGAGGAGCCAAGGCCATGTAGGGGTGGGACTGAAGTGGATACAGACCACGGAGTAGTGAATATAGATGTATGAGTGGTGTGTGTGTGTGAGGTGTGTGTAGGGGATGTGTACTGGGTTGAGCACATGGTGATCAGTTGATCAAAGGACCTGACACCAATGGCGAGGAGGAGAGCATAATGGGTGTTACCCCAAGCTTCTCCGGAAGGGAGTGATAGGCAGGGAGTAAGCATGTGATAGAATGCCAGGATTCTAGATATAAAAGGGATGTAAAGAGCTTCTGGTTCACTCTCCCATTTCTTACGTAAGAAGACTGAGGCCAGAGAAGGGCAGCAACATGCTTAGAGTCGCAGGATGAGTCAGTGATTGGAGCCAGGTTAGGACTCCAGTCCATGTAGCCATTCCCACACCAGTCCGTGCCAGGTTGCCGTTGGGCCAGCGTGAGGGAGACTGCCGTTGAGGAGTCTTGGAGTAGGGGTGAGTTTAAGATAAAAAGAATCCTATTCCATACTTTCCACTGCTTTGGGGGCCAGAAAGATATGGCTAATACAGAAGAGGGATAGAGACTAAGATGGAGCCCAGTGTGACCGCTGTAGCCTCGTGGCTGCAGATAGACTGATAGCAAGTGACTGGGTGAAAGAGTGCACTTGTTTTTAAACATTTCAAGTTGAAATTGTGACCCTTGTGAGAATCGTATATGTGTTCATATTTTATGGGTACAATGATACTTTTATCTATTTAAATGAGATTTCCTCATTAAAATATTTTGTCATTAAAATATTTCCTTCTCTCAAAATATTTGAGTAAGTTTGTACAAAGCAGCTGAGTTAATTCATTTTGGGTGAAGACAAGGAATTTAACATGGTATCTAGAGGCTTTGCAGGATCTATGTCATCTCTCTTTTCCCTCTATCCATCCTCCTGGCCTCAAGTACCATTTTCACGTGGGTGGTTCCTAAATCCACATCCCTCTTGTTGGTACCCCCAGTTGGTATCCATCTTCATCTCCTTGTCCCATAATAATTTCAAGGTCAACATTGTTCCCCTATCTTAGGCTGGGCTCTGTAGAAGACAGAGCCTGAAACAGAGACTTATGTGCCGTGTTAGGGTTCTTCAGAGAAACAGAACACATAGGATGTGTATTTAGAAAGAGATTTATTTTAAGGAATGAGCTCATGCCATTATGGAGACTGGAAAGTCCAAAATCTGCAGGGTGGGCCATCACGCTGGAGACCCAGGAAGGGCTGATGTTGCTGTTCACATCTGAAGACCATCTCCTGGCAGAATTCCCTCTTGCTTGGGAGAGGGCAGTCTGTTATTTTATTCTATTTTGCCCTTCAACTGATTGCATGAGGCCCACCCACATTATGGAGGTAATAAGCCTTATACAATAATGATAATCTCATCCAAAAGCATCCTTACAGAAACATCCAGAAAAATGTTTGACCATACATCTGGGCATTGTAGGCCAACTAAGTTGACATGTAAGATTAGCCATCCCATGTGTGAATAGTTTATGTGGGAAAATGTTCCCAAAGATGAGTGAGGGAAAAGGAGAATGAAACAGGAAGGAGGGAGATCTGATATAAAGATCTGGCCACTGGGTGATCCAGCCTCTGGGACCTTCTGCAAAGATGAAGTATTCTTCCATCAGCTCCCATCCTCTATTGGGTGCCCACTGGGTGTTAATTCTCCTGCACTGCACGTGAGCCTCCAGTGGTTCCCTTAGGCATGGAAGCCACTGCAGGCTAGAGAAGTCCAGGACAAAGAGCCCCAGGGAAGGGACACAGGCTGCAGGTGGGGTGCCTCCACGCTGTATCTACTCAGAACTGGTGGAAGCTACCCAGAACTGGCGGCTGAAGCCTTGGCTGCCATCAGAGGTGAGGCTGAGATGGTGCTCAAGAGGTGACAGTTGCTTTTTCCCCAATAGCCTTCTTCCCCTGACGCCCCTGTTTTGGGAACTGACATTATATCATCTAGCTGCCAAGCCTTGGAGTCATTCCAGATTCCTCCATTTCCCTCACCAGTCATCTGATTAAGAACGGTTCTTCCATTTTTTCCCTCTTTTTAATATGCTTCTTATATGTATTCCTCCTCTCCAACCCCACCCATTAAATCCTCACCAACTCTTCTCTGAGTTCTTTGAAATGATTTTTCAGCTGGTCTCTTTGCCTCCAGCCTTGGATACCTCCCAAAGGGATCTCTCTAAAATGCATGCCTGACTGTGGAATGTTCCTTGCTTAATACTCCTCCACAGCTCTGAGGTTTGAAGACTACATTTTTTCCAACTCCTCAGATAGGCACACAAAGCCCTTTATAATCCGACCTCCATCGACCTCTCATTTCATCTCTTGCAACATTGCTGCTTGGATGCTCTGCTCCTCTAGGGAAGAACCCTTGGAGGCCACTCAGGGCAACATGCTGTGTCATGCTCTGATGCCTTTAGTTATGCTGCACTCTCTGCCTGGAATGCTCTCCCTCCTCCTTAGGTCTTCATCCCCAGCCCAAGTTTACCTAGTGAGCATGTTCTCCTCTTTCAAAACTTGGCTCATGCGTCACCTTCACTATGAAATTTTCCTGCGCCTTCCAGATGTAGAATTGACCATCTTTGATACCCTTCCCACATCTTTACAGACATCCTTCACTAGGTCCATATAATACTTAATTACACTTGCAATGAACATATCTGTCTTTCTCAAACAGTAAGTGCCTTGACAGCAGGGATCCTATTCTGGTCATCTCTTTGCATCCATACCATGTAATGCTCAGCCTGGCACAAAGTAGATGCTCAGTTAGATGGCGGCAGATGAGATGATGGAGCTCAGAAGGGACTATGCTTAGACTGCTGGTGGAAGGGTTTCCTACCTGAGGCACAGAGGCAGGAGGCTGGGGAATGATCACATTATGTCTCCTGGCAAAGTTTAAGAACAGGTGAGGGCCTTGTGCACTGAATTGTGTTAGGGACAGACCTGGCTCAATGAAGTGGGGGAATATATTTGTGCCTGTGGAGCCCCCGCTCCCTTACAGTCTGAGTCTTGAGAAGCCAGACGTAGTTTAAGCAGAAGCTGAGTTCTTAAGGTCTCGCCAGAGTAGGTTGTGTTGGCCTGGCTCCCGAAGAGCCAGTGCTTCTAGGTTCTGAGAATTCTTCCCTAATCTCTGCTTACAGGACTCCCAGCGGCTGGAGCCTGCATAAAAGGGGCCTTTGTCTGATATGGGAATGGCTTTGGGCGCTAATCACTCCTTGGATGTATTTTAATTCACTTTAATGACTCTGCCTCCTGTCAGACTTTTCTTCAGTGAGGGGGGGTTTGTTAAAGAGATTAGAAGAAGTGAACATGAGCTCCCAAATCTAGCTTTCCTCAGAAGGTGCTGTTCTTGGGAAAACAGTATTCTGCAAAATGTATTAGGATGCTCTGGGAGGGAGTGGGGAGGGAGCGGAGTGGAGAATAGGAAAATTAGATCTCTAATAAACACATGCACGTATAAACACTCTGCACGTCCTTACACCAAGCTCATCCACCAGCCCGCTGCAACTCTCACTGGCCCCCCTCTCCTGCTGACAGTGGTGGGAGTTGAAGCAGACAAGACAGAAAGATGTCATCCCTAGGATACTGTCCTTTCTCTCCCTTGCTCCCTCTCCTCTAGTTTTGTATAAACACAGCTGTTTGTGAGGCATGCTGGGTTGGGAAAACATAAACCATGGGCATTAAAGACCTTTCCTCTCCACCACACACCCCTTCCTACAGAATGTGGAAGACTGGAATGCTTTCAGCCCGGCAGCCCCATTGTCCTCATGTCTGCAACACCAGGCCTTTTGCCTTTCTGGCTGGGGCCTGGGGTGCCCCGGCTCAGGGACCGTGCAAAGTCCTGCAGGCCAGACAGGAGCTCTGGTTGCAGGTGACACCTGCGACTACCTGTGGAAGATTCCTGGAGGAGCACGGAGAGAGGAGGAGGGCTGCTCTCTTAGGCTGGGGGATGCAGGGTGGAGGTCGGTGGGGAGGAAGGAGTCCACAGTGGATGCAGGCTCTCTGGCTGGAACCAGAGCTGCCAGCCTCTGGGGAATCAAGGGGAACAAAATAGCTATGGTGGGTTTCAGACCCCGGCTGCAGGGCAAAGCTATTGCAGAGGGAAGGGCTGTTGGGTTAACTCCATGCTCATGACAGCAACCCATCCCCTTTCCAGGGCGTTCACAGTCACGATTTGAGACCAAAAGCCTTTTTTCCTTATAAGGAGTAGAGAAGGGGGCAGCTAAAGGGAGAAATCAAGCCTGAGCTCATGCAGCCCAGCTTCTTTTGAAATCCAGCGGTACTGCGGCCCACAGCAACTTATTGGTGGTAGTTTTCCATTTCCGGTTGTTGACCTCTGGGCCTTGGGGGTTAGGATGGCTTTTATTCAGGCTACTGAACTTGGCATTTTGGCTGAGAACACGCGGGCTTCCTGGCCCCCCTGCCCTATCCCGGTCTACTCTCTCAGTGCCCCACTCTGCTGTGTGGTTTTGTGGCCACAGCTGCAAAGAACTCCCTGAACCTCCCTTTCCAAGGGCCAAGCCCCCTAGAATGTGACCCAGAACAGCTGTCACTGTGGAATGATGGGATTCAGTGCTAGAGAAATGGGGGTGGGTGGTGAGCCAGTGATCTTCATTGAGTCCTCTCTAGGATTTCCATGGGGAGAGAAGACAAGTCTTTACCTACTTTTCCACGTTAAGTAAAAATCTCAGAGGCCACGCTCCTGGAGACCCTGCAGTAACATTTGGCCCCTGGTTGCCTCTCTCGCCTGCAATTTGCCAAAGCAAATGTCTATCCACATCCTTACTGGGCGCCTGCTGTGTGTCAGGCGGGGTGCTAGATGCTTTGCATCTGTTCCAGTTTTATCCTTGCAAAACCACAGTGTTATTAAACAGTGCTATTTTATAATGAGCGATAAAGAAACTGAGATAAAGGTAGTTTAAGAAACACTATCCAGTGATAGTGATGGAGCCAGGATTCACACCCGCTCAAATTTCAATGTCCATGCATTCCAAGAATTCAGAAGGAGATAGGGTAGGAGTGATCAGAACAGACCTGAGAGACAGAGATGGCAACTGCCTATGTGAGGTGGTGTGAGGGATACAATTCACATCCCTCACCTCCCCAAATATTCCCCTTACAGCCTGAAACCCTACGTTACAGAGCCATTCCTTTGTGCTAAGCAAAACTCTGTTTTTGAATGGAAGTATTTCTGGGAGGGGAAGTCATTTAGCCATTAAAATGCTCTATTAAAAAAAAAATAAAACTCTCCTTTTCTTTCTTTCTTTATTATTATTATTTTTTTGTGTTACGCGGGCGTCTCACTGTTGTGGCCTCTCCCGTTGCGGAGCACAGGCTCCGGACGCGCAGGCTCAGCGGCCATGGCTCACGGGCCCAGCCGCTCGGCGGCATGTGGGATCTTCCCGGACCGGGGCACGAACCCGAGTCCCCTGCATCGGCAGGTGGACTGTCAACAACTGCGCCACCAGGGAAGCCCTCATTTTCTTTTAAAATGTTTTACTTTTAAATTAATTGTGTTCCTTGTAAAGTAATCCTTAGCAGAAAGTAGTTTGTATCAGAATAAATGTCTGGGAGGAGACCTCTTAAGGGAGTTAGAAGCGTTAATCTTTGACATTTACTATTATAAGCACATTTAAAGTAATTCCTAGAAACTGATAAAATCTATTTGGAGAAAAGGATTTCTCACTCTTTTTAAGTAGTAGAATATTTCACCCTTCAGAGCTAAAAAAAAGATAGACATTGGTGTTAACTTTCTGAGATATACCTACAAAACTGAAATCTCTTGGAAGTCTGCTTCAAAGAAGGAAAAAGAAGGAATGTGAAAGATAGTTTGAAAGCTTCAAATATTATGAGGTGAGAATGTATTTGTTAAAACACTTGGAAAAACCCTAGAGGTAAATGAATAGAAGCTATAGTTATTCCTCCTAGAAATTACATGGACAACAAAGGAGTGAGAGGAATAATGTCCCAAGGCAGTATTTCCCAAGAATTTTCAGGTGGTGACTATGCCTTATGCTGTCAATAGTGTTACATGACTGCAGAATTTTCTGGTTAAATGAATTTGGAAAGCACTGGGTGACACAAAGTTAAACAAGTTTCTTT
Organism: Orcinus orca; assembly: GCF_937001465.1. Lineage (NCBI taxonomy): Eukaryota > Metazoa > Chordata > Mammalia > Artiodactyla > Delphinidae > Orcinus > Orcinus orca. Next base: position 100,860,660 of record NC_064565.1, on the reverse strand, counting down.
ATGATAGGAGTTATCAGAGCTTTTAATATATAATTGTGCATTCTCCCAGAGGGTGTACAGTACAATATAGAGAGTTTCTTAAACTCACTTGACCAATACATTTTTTTTGGGGGGGTGAGAGAGCTAGCATTTTGTAAGACCAGCATTTTATGGAACACAGTTTGAGAAACACAGCCTTAAACAATAGTCAATATGCAATATGATATGGCAGCTCAGGTGATCTGAATTTAAATCCTAGCTTCACCACTTGAAAGGGATGCAAGCTTGGGCAATTTACTTAGCTTCCCTATGCCTCAGTTTCTTCCATCTGTAAAATGGGAGGAGTAACATTACCTATTTAGTCAGCCATGAGGATTAAATCAAGAGTACCTGCCGTACGAATAATGAAAAGTATTCTTTTTCATTCTCCCTATCCATGTCCACCATGTGTCTGGATTTCTGCTTGACTATTGTATGGTTAGAAGAAAATCAGAGACAACTCCTGCCTACTACCTCAATTTTACTAGCCTGACTGCAAGTCTCCACAGCCTCTGAGATGTTTCGTAGCTGCTGTCACCTCTCAGAGCTCTCACAGCCCTTTGCACCTACCACGTACCACTGTTAGCAGTTTTGTCACCGTGAATAGGTCTTTCCCCTTGCTCTGAGGTTTGTGGGACCCGCCTTGGTATCCCCTGGCCCTTGACCCAGAGCCTGGCACGTAGCAGGTTCTCAGCACGTAATTACTGGGAAAGTGAGAAAATGTCCTATAGGATGCCTTTAAACAGAGGCTCAGAAATAGCCTCCCAACTCCTTCTGTGTCTGAAATCTGAGCCCCATTAGCAACCCCCTGTCCCTGACCCTGACTTGAACTTTAGTCTGCTGAAAAGAGAGAAAAGTGTAGAATGGGAAGAGGTGCATATGTTTTCTTAGCCCCATGGGCCTTTGCTGCCCTCTGGCCCACGCATTCCAAGGCAGATCAGGAGCCAGGCGGAGCTGGCTGACCTGCACCCTGATCCCTGATGGGGGCAGAAAGGCCTGCCCAAGAGTCTACCCAGCCCATGGGATGTGTGCAGGGCCTGCTCTGACCCACAGCTGAACTGCCACGGTCCCATCTTAATACCCTCACAGCTGCTCCAGGGGCAGGAGACCTGGGGGAGGCAAGCCCCGTGTGAAAGACCAACCCCAGAGTGCTGGTGGAGGCTGTTCTTTGCAGGAGGGATAATTTCTGAAGGGCTGGGTTGTGTTTCCCAACTGCGGAGACTTGTGGAAAGAGGTCCCAATGTCCCCGAGAATGCTGAGATTAGAGAGAAAACATGGAGGGAAGAGCCGGGTGGGAAGTCAACCCCTTTCCATGCTCCTTGGAGGTAGAGAGAGAGAGGAACACCAGGAAGTATTTCCATAGTATTCAAATATGAAAATGATGACTCAGAAATGATTATACTTCATTTCTCACATTTACTCATCTCCTCTGATTCTGGGTAGACCCTGGGAGACAGGTGGAGCTCCACAGAACAGCAGAGGACACTGAGGCCAGAGAGAAGCTACTTGGCTCAGATTTGAAATTCCAGGAGCCTCATGAATTCCTTTCTAGGAGACGTTATCACCAAGAATATGTGGTCTGAAGCGACTTCGGTGATTCTCTATTCCAACCTCCTTGTTTTTCAGATAAAGCATCTCAGTGCCGTCATATCTTGTCCCAAAGGAATGGAAGGATATTTTGGGGATGGAGGTCTTGCCTGGGGGGGTTGGTCGAAGAAAAGTGATTGTCTTACGCATCTTTGGTGAAGAGGAGGAGGTTTGTATAAGCCTCTCAGTCTCCATCATGCGATTTTGTTGGCTCTCTTATTCCCTAGAAAGTTGCCTTCTGTGTTCATTCTTACCCAGCGGTCCCTGGCTGAGATGTTTAGAGTTGGGGGATGGAATTGAGAGTTGCATACAGTCCAATGTGATGTGCCCCTTCCACTTAGGAGGATCCTGTTCTCAGAATCTGGCCTAGTCTGTACCTGGTAGAAGTTCTCAGGGAAGGAGCAGAAGTGACTTGCTGCATTCCAGAGCCATCTTGGGCCCTGGGATGGAATGCATGGAGTTCCAAAGGCCAAAAGGACTGGCAGAGGACACACAGTAAGAAATGGAGCCCTAGCCCCATTCCGCAAGGTGTCATCAGGCAGTGGGGTGAGGTAGAAGGGTGATGCACTTCCATCTTAATAAATTTTCTTGTGTCTCAGAGACTCTGGCCATCCATAGAGCAAAACCCTACCTGTTCAGGTTGTGGCTCTAGCACCACAGCTTTTCACTCCAACCCTTTCCTCCACATATGACCTTGCTCTTGGTTGAGACAGCCAGGGGAACAGAGAGCGGATGATTAGAAGAGAAATGGGTGAAGTTTTGGAAATGGCCAATGACTTATCAGGTGGACTACTTATCAGGTGGATGAGTATCTTCAACCTTGTTTTATAGATGGAAACTGAGGGCTAGAGACTATGACCTGGTCAATGACCAGGCTCTTCAAAGGTTATAATAAGTGATACACTAGGTCAAATTTCAGTTCCTGTGGCTTGTTTCAGAAATATAAAAGAATGTGGAGTAGACCATGGAATGTGGTCTCTGCAGCAGCATGGTGCATGGGACCCTGTGCTTCCAGGACTCTGGAATGACACTGGAGCAATCTCTCAACCTGATTTAGGAAATACCATGATTTCCAAGGACTTGTCTTCTATATGCATTTTAAATGACCACATCCATTGGTTAAGATGTTTCCAACTGCAAGAAACAGAAAGTCTCATACTTGTTTAAGAGGTAAAGACGTTTGAAATGTCACGTAAAGGAAGTCTAGAGGTAAGAGGGACTGTAGACAAGATATGCTCATCTGATCCATTTCTATGTGATTTGCTCAGCTCCTTTCCCCTCTAAGTGTTGGTCTTGGCTCAGACCAACTTGCCTCACAGTTTCAAGATGGCTGCCAGGGATGATACGTTTTCTTATTTCACATACAGGCAGATAGGGAAAGTGTGGAACAAAATTCTACCCCAGCAGGGAATAAAATTTCTTCCCTTCTACCTGATTGCCCAACTTAAGTCATGTGCCCATTTCTGAACAGATAACAGTCGTTAGGGGGATGCTGTGTGCTGACTGGCTTAAACCTGAGTTCTTGAATCAAACACTGAGGCTGCTATGATTGGGTTCGTGTACTCAGAACCCACATCTGAAGGCGTGTAGGACAAGTGAGGGAGGACGGTTGCTTGAACAAAACTGGAGTCTCCTAGGAACGAGGAAAGAGTGAGAGATGCTGGATAGATACTCAAACAAGTTCACTATACCTACCATTTAAGCATCCCAAAGAGAACTTCCAATACCTGTGGGCTTCCTGGGTAGATTTCATACTCTTCCATCTCTGAGGTCATGCGTGTTTCCCACACTGAGCTGATAGGTGGTTGCCTTTGACTACTCTCCTCTCCCTGGCCAGAAAAGTTGTGACGATGTGGCAGGGTTGATTTTGCTCGACACTTGAGGCATAAGCTATAGAAATTTTTGCAGGAAATGACGGCATGGAACCATTTTCCTCCAAAGGGAGCCATATAATTGGTAGGCTCCTAAAAGCTTACTGGTGGACGTAGATCAGAAAGGTTAAAAGTCCCTTGGCTGAGGTCATACATTGCTGAGTGTCAGAGCCTGCATTAGAAACAGATCTTGTGGCTCATATTCCAGTGCTCTTTCCAGAATACCAGGGAGATGTCACTGTGGTAGAAATGACGTCAACACTTTGGTAGCAAGGGTATGTGTGAAGAACGCAAATTTTGAGCTTGAGCAAGTTCCTTAACTTCTCTAGGCCTTGCTTTATTCACTACTGTGATAAAGGGATCTTATTAGATGACATTTAAGGTACCTCCAATTCTAAGAATCTGTGAATAGCTTTAGGTCATGCTTCTCTTCCAAAAACCTGAAAACACTTGTTCTATTAGATCATTTAACTGCAGATTATTTGTTTAAATAGTTTCCCAGGAGTGTCCCAGAGCATCCTACATGATCAACCAGTTGTTAAATCATAAGCAATATGGACAGGATGCATCATCATTATGCTTCCCTACTGACATCTCTGGAGCCTTCTGGTTACTTGGACACTCTGGCTAATGGAGTGTTGTCAGGGATTCCCTATGTGGGTGACCACTTTTCCAAGAATTAGAAAACAACAGACTGTAACAAACACTAGAGCTCTCCTGGAAAAAAGTGTCCTTTTTTTTTTTTTTGATGAAATGTAACTGTGAAAAATCAAAGAAATTTGTGTTCTTTCAACTCCCTTCTTATCTTGGTGCTCTTATTACCCACCCCACACCTTGCTGTTATCAAATTCTCAGCATGGACCACCAATCCTCACTTAACTAGGTGAGGTTTAGAGTGTTACGTTCCCTGGAGTATTTGTAGGAAATCTTAAAGCCTCCAGACCCAAAGGAATATATAGCTAATGGTAACATTTGCCATCCTATGATGGTCCAGCATAAGAGCTATTATAAGGAAAAGATAGTCTTCTTAGAGCATCTCAAAGCAAGCATTGAACCTATTTTGTTTCCCAAGAGGGGTAACAAAACCCCAAAGTTTCAGGCTTCCTTCAGAATATTAGCTGGTGCTATAAGAAGGGCACGCAGGATAGGAAGAGGGAAGGATTACTTGAGTTCCAGAGAATTTACATTTAGTGATGTCTATTAATTCTCCCTCACACAATGGCTCTGTGCTATCGTGATGAAGAGAAGGTAAATGATTTGCATATACATACTGTTAAGAAGAAAGAAATGCAGAACAATAGCTAGAGTATGATTTTATTTGTATTAGGATGGTCTAGGCTATTCTTTGGTAACATAGAAACATCAGATTTCTGAGACTTAACACTACCAAGGTTTATTTCTTGCTCATGTCACAGTCCAGTGTGGGCCAGTTGACTCTCTGGTGTGCCTTTCTTCCAAGCAGGGACCTGGCACCCAAGTTGCCTCCATTTTGTAATCCCGTAATCTCAGAATCCTTTTCTTCTAGCCATGGGGATGAAAAACAGGCAATGTGAAGAAACCATTCCCAAACATAACTGCCTTGGACCAGAAGTGACATGTGACTTCTGCTCATACTCCCACTGGCTATAACTCAGTCACATGTTCCCAACCTATTTGCAAGGGAAGCTGGGAACTATTTTCTCACTGTACGTCCAGGATTAAGTAATGATGTGGTGAATACATAGTATGATACGATTTCTGCTGCATCATTTATATAAGAATGAAAATAAAACTACTTAAGTGTGTGTGTGTAGATGCATTTATATAAATACAAAGAAAAATGTCTGCAAGGATATGCACTAAAGTTACCTTCAGGGAAGGAAGTGGGGTTGAGATAGTAAGATAAGGTATGACTAAAGGGGTTTTTCAGGATTTATTCTGTTTTTGTTTTTTGCATTGTTAAAAATTTTTACAATGGTGTATTTATGAATTACCTGTATTATTAAATAAAAACTCTTCCTCCCCCATACGCATAACTTGTCAATGGTTTCACAGCAAGAGAGATTTGCCAGACTCCAAAACTTATGCTGTTTTATTCTCTAAATCCATTCATTATGTCCTCCCACAGTTTCTGCTTCATAGGAGGATTTTTCTCTAGTCTGCTGGGGGCTGGGGTTGGTGACTCAGTTTATTTAATGATCGTCTGTCGGGAAGGAAGAGTGGAGGGCTCACTGTTCTCACACAGAGGAGCTGGGAAAGATGTTGGGAACAGTATCAGCCCTTTTCCTTCCAGTCCAGAGATCTAAAGCTCAGAGGAAACACCGCTTAAGCTCTGGTTAGATGCAGCCACTCAAACGATAGCATTGTGAATCTGTCTCTCTCTATCGCTTTGCTCTGTTCTGCACTGGCTTCATCCTCAGGGACGTTCCTCTTGACGGTGACAGAATGGATGAAGTTCTCAGCTTAGTAATGGCAGCTGAGCATCCCCAGTGGCAAGTGTCTTTTTGCAACAGTTTCACCCAGAAGCTCCTATCCTGAGTCTCTTTGGTGTGTTTTGGGTCATGTACCATCACCAGGACTTTGACTGGCTAGAGGCCAGAGGCGTGGCGGTAGGGAAGACAGTGGAATCGGGCGCGGGACCCAAACACGGGACTGAGCGTGTGGGGAAGGGTGGCATTTACAAATTGAGAGAGGACAATTTATCCCACTGTGACAGCCAGGGAGGACAATTCCTACCAGGAAGGTCTTTCAGAACGTGTGACATAATCACAGAAAGGTAGCTATGTGCTCATGTGAGACCAGCCTGCTGCTCCCCCTTCTAAGAAGGGATCCCAGAAAAGGTGAAGGTCTCTCAGCGCACATGTGAGGTAGGTTAGGAGTGGCTGGAAGGCCTGCGGAATTCAGCTGGGATGGTGATATCTGTGCTGCATTTAGTTTAGGCGGCTTAGACAAAAACACTGCCTCGGTCTGAGTCATTTTTGCACTTACAGCTCAGGAAGGTGGAGGAGGGCCCAGCAGGAGCCAGGATCTGCAAATAAAGCCGCCATACGGTGAAACACGCCTTCGTGGCATCTTGATGCGAGAGTGTGGTGTTGTGGTCATGCTGGCCTCCAGGTCGCTACGGTGCTCCGGATTTGCCAATCCCTGCTGTCCGCTTTACCATAGCATATGTTGACCCACACAGGCTGATAACGCGCCCCAGCGGGTCTCCAAGATACCTATAGCGTCTGTCCTCCTTCCGAGCCCTCCTAGTAGCTTGCCGCCTGTCCCTGCACTCGTTTCACAGTTCAGGGACCCTGGGATGTCACCCAAGACCCAGATTTGCTCTGTGGACACGTGGAGATCTTCTCAGAGAGATCTGAGACCACCCTGGCCCCCAGACCTCATCTAGATGGGATGGCGGAGACGGGACAGCCCTTAATTTCTGGGGAGGAACTCAGTGACTCTTACCTCTTCCCAATGAGAGGGTAAGAGGATTTATCAGACACCATTATCCTGAGTCAAAACACATGATGGTCACTGAGTATGAGTCACAGTGCCAAGGGGCACATTAACTTTATGAAGATCACACGGTTATTGAGTTCATTTGTTATTTGGCAGGATGAGGTGACCAGAACCCAGAGCTTGATTCTATCTTGGTCATTGTTTTCCTCTATTACTCCACCTCCTTGATGACTTTCCCTCAGTGAAGTGACAGGGCGAAAACAGGACCAGGACAGGAGGGCAAGAAGAGCATGGGGCTGGAGACTCCACCCACTTTTTAGGCTACATTTGTTTATGTCTTGGTGATTCTGTATCGTCGTAGAGTTAGAAGGCCAGAGCCCCAGGGCACCTTAGGTTCCCCTGGTTGTCATTGCTCTTCGTACTTTCTCCCGCAGAGCTGCTGAGTGGAGTCACTGAGAAGGGGTATCCCAGGTCACAAGTTGTGCCACGGTCATGGAGCTGAAAGAGGACGGAGGTAACAGTCATGCAGACATTTTATTCTATAAAACTTCTTGCAAGGAGCACTTGTCAGGCTCCTTGGAGGCAGTTTTGGTTCAGTCCATGGAGGGATGTTTATCATCCAGACCTGTCCCACCATGAAACGAGCTGTCTTGTGGGATCATGAGTGCCCTGCCAACGGAGATTGAAAAGCACAGTCAAAGGACCTGCAGAGAGGGAGATCGTGGAGGAGGAGGTTCCTGGGTGAAAGGGAGCTTTAAAGACTTATGGAATTCTAAACGTCTATGACTCAGCAGAATGAGATTCCCCCAGAAACATTGTGGGCTCCATTGCTGTCCTTTCTCTGGTTCTGCCCTGGCTCGGATGCCCGGGCTGACGTCCAGGAAGTGCAGGCACCAGGCCAGGCCAGGCGGTGCCTTGCAGAGTGCGTGAACCTGCAGGGACTTCCTCCCGGGTGCTCATCGACAACTGCCTGGATTAATCTCCAGGGGGATGAGCACACCAGTGCCCTTCTGTGCCACTTTCCCACCGCCCACCTCCCCAGATCCACAGAGCTATTTATTTTATTTTTACCCGCAGAGGAGACATCGATGAGGAGAGGGATGCTTTGACATTCTTGTGAGGGCCCTGAAGGGAACATGCTTGAGAGTGGTAAACCCGGAGAAAGAGAATGGAGTTTTTCATCTATTTTCTGTTGTCTCCGCCCATCGGAGTAAACCCTGACAGGGAGAACATGAGGGTGAGTGGGGAGGGGGCAGGCAGACTCTTGGCTTGCTTGTGCGTGGATATCTCATCCCCATCTAGAGTGGAGCCAAGAATGGACAAAGATACCAGGCCACTAGATAAGACAGACAGCGTGCAATTGAGCTCCTTAGGGCTGTACCTGGGCTGTGCTGGCCTCCCACTCTAGGAGGGGCTGGTGCCATTGGATGCTAGACTGTTGGGGCCAGTGGTGAACCTGGAGAGCCGTGAGCCTCATGATCTAGTCGGTTAGAGAAAAGCACTGAGGCCTGGAGAGACCCACAGATGCTGGTGGTAGTGCCTGGGCAGGCCTCCGAGTTTCCTGCAATCTTGTGCTCCTTCTGCCGTGACAAGCTGGCAAGGTGCTCCTGCTCTTACCTGGGCAGTGTGAACAGGATACAACATGTCTGAGTTGCAAGAGACACCCTGAATCATCTGTCCCTCCCCCTATTGTCAAGGTAAGGAAAGTGAGACTTGGAGAAATCAAATGCTCATAAGATGCTCAGAAAGAGGAAGTGACTTACCCCACACAGTACAGCGTCAAAGGCATGTTAGGGTCACCTGGCCCACCCCTGGGTTGTCTCCCTTCTACAAGCTTGGAAGAGCAGATTCATGTAATGTTAAAAACAACTAACCCTGCACGGTTCCTTTTGGTTTTTCAAAGTATTTTCACAAGCTTGATCTCATTCCATCCTCCCCTCAGCCCTCTGAGTGAGCAAAGGCTCACCACAGCAGGCAGTATGGGGTTCTGTTCTTAAAGGACCCCTCTTTCCCCTCCCCATCCTCGGAGGACAGGTGAGGCCTGCTGGGTGGTGTGTTTGTATACCTGGTGAGCAGGACGAGCACCTCCACGGTAGCCTGGGTGTTAACGCCATCCTGGTGCCCCTTTTTTGCATCCTTTTGGAGAGAATGTGGTCATTTGTTCATCTTCTGTGTCACTCGGCAAGTCACGGGCAGAGTTGTCTATCCATCTCCCTGACTACTGGCTTCCCAGCCTTGGAATGGATGGGAGACCCCGAGTGACATAGACCAGTGGAGAATTCCTGGGGCTCTCGACAAGCCCAGAATGGACATGTTCTGCCGAGTCAGGAGGTTTCTGCTGTCAGGTGGCTGTAGGCCACTTAGAATGTGTGCTGTGACCTTTGACAGGTGTCGGGCCGGGCAGGTTGGAGTGCACAAGGTGACACTGTTGCCATACTTGGCAGTTTACCACCGTATGTGATTGTAAAAGGACGACCGGGACACCAGGTCTCCACATTCTCCCGCCGCGGAGATTTAGAGTCTCAGGGCTGGGAAGGGTTCTGGGCAGGGGCGGTGCCAACTCCTCTCTTGCCCATGGCCCTGGCACGGTGTCTGGCATAGTTGTGGCTCTCACAGTGCCGTGTGCTGGTGCCCGGCCTCCTCCTGCAGGTGATTCAGGGCCGTTGTCCCTCT